>NC_141689.1:1830813263-1832156339 GCF_964263255.1 Lissotriton vulgaris | reverse complement strand
TTAAAAAGAGGAATGTCTGGAGGCCTACAAATCATCATCCATCACCTCTCCCTTTTCAGGTGCATCTGTTGTCTTACAGTAATGCCTTTAGGGGTATTTTAAAATATGTTCCTTCCATCAACTTAAAGGCTATATGACAGAATACTTTTGTCAGGAATATCTCCAGTCTAAAAAACAGTGTCCCAAAAGTTATTTGCCAAAATATTGTCACATTGAATGAACAACATTCTGGAACCATACCCAATTTAAGGCAGTCTCACTACTGATTCTGAATAAATTCAGTATAACTAATGTTTTCTGCATTTAGATGAAGGAAAATTCTCTTTTCTCATTATTCAATTTTCTACAAATATCTACCAGCTCAAAGTTGTTTACTGTTTTTCATATTCCAGGGATGATTTCTTTTTTATAAAGGTCCCATACGAAAAAATTAACAAGAATGTGTTTTATTGTAAATTGTTGATTTTTTTATCCCGGACGATCAATTATAGTATAATGTTTGTATTGTCTCCTGCTCTGCTCTAAAATATATATATATGTTTTAAAAAGTATTATATAGGAATATAGTTACGAATGACATTCCAAAAAAATATTACTTCCTATTGTTAATGGCAATGATGATTTTTCAGGTTTTATGATCCCTCATTTTACTGATATCTTGCTTCGCTTGTTAAACAGAATTACTGCTGCAACCTATTTCCTAATATTCCATTATGTTCATATTCCTTTACCATCCTTGTTTTCTTTCTCTTATGTATGTTCTAAGTCCTGTTGAATTTGTTCAAAAATGTCTGCCTCTTATATCAAATAAATGGATGAAGTATGTCCTTGAGTTTATACAATGTATTTAATAGATCATTTGTGAGTCCCTACAAGGTAAACATAATTTCAACTGTGAGTCCTAAATTAAGTTTGTTTCAAGCAATTAAAAAGTATGTGCAAGCTTTCTTGAAAACGGGTTTCTAGAACATTGATAGATGGACATTGGCACCTGTGCATTGGGCCACACCCCAAAATTGCTTTACATATTTGGGTTATCCATTTCTCGCTACTTAATCTTATCCCCCAACAAAGTCATATGCATTCTTTAGAACAGTGCCATCCCACTTAAGGGACATCTTTGATTGATTTTAATACCTTGCGTTTTGTCTTTCCGGTGCTGATACATAAACCATTCAACTTGAAGAAATCTGAACATGATTTAAGGGTACTTGTAGGACAATTGTCATATGTAAAACTAACAGAACATTGTTCGCATAGAGAAGAGTTGCTATCTTGTTGCCTTCCAACCTTAAGGTGCCATCCCATGAATCTTTAAGGAACTCTGGTTAATATACAAGGAAAAGAGAGTAGGGGTGGTGAACAGCTTTGTCAAATCCCTTTATCTGCTCGAAAGGATTTTGCGACTCTCTTTTGTGGACCCCCTCTAACATAAGTATAATTCTCAAAACATGTAGCACTACCTGCAGGATGTTCAGGCTCGCAAAGACGTCCCATAATGAGTGCAGAGGAACGTTGACAAAAGCTGTCTTTCGGTCCACAAAGCCAACATACAGGTACCTGAACTATACTACTAACATTTTTCTGAAGCAAGGTTAGAAATGAGAAAAAAATGGTACATCTCCTTGCCCAGTTGTCAAACCTAGGAAGGATTAATTTTCCAAAAATGCTGTGCGAGATTATCATATAACAAATTGGGTGATAGTTATTTGGGTCATTCCTACACCCTTTTTATAGATCAGGCCTATGTCAGGTCCTAGGTAAGAATATGGAATTGACACTACTCTCATTACAGTATTCACAAGATGGCAGGTTAGTAGCTGCAGAACCATTTATTAGATTTATAAAGATCGATTGGGTTTTTTTCATGAACAGGTGCTTTATCTCACTTTTGCTTCTGTCGAGTTTGCATCATCTCTTCAGTTGCAAATATGTATTTAGAATTAGGTTTGACATGCTGTTGGGCATAGTGAGGTGAATGATTTTAATCTATTTTCAGAATATAAATAAAAAACGTATCTATACCACATATCTCTCGGGTTATGGTTTCTACAGAGGTCACTTGTTTTTTACCCACTTTTGTATTTTAAGACCAAATATGTGTGTTTTTGATCAGGCAGCGTATCACATCTTCAATGCTACCATATTTTAGCAGACCTGACTTAGGTAGGCTACATTCTTTGTTATACCACAGATAGGATGTCACTCTGCTCACATTTTGGAGTTTACAGGGTTTGTTCATTAATTGGAAAGGCTGACCCACAAGAATGCTGTGACAAAGTGTATTTAGCAGTTTCTATCTCATTCTGTTGAAAGTAATCCCATGCCAAAACGAAAGTCTGCCTCTTGGAGAACTTTGCCCATGGCCGCAGGAACGCTACAGAAGCTGTTTTCTGATTGTTGCTACTATTAGATTTACACTACTATAGGTTTGCAACATCATTGCTAAAATCGTCTCCATTTCAGTTGGAAGACTAAATGATTATTGTCACTTTCTTTTCAGTGCAAACCTCCATATCCAAGATGAAAATGCAAAATCTAGAATTGTTATCATGTAGTCTATTTTAGTTCGGGAGGTATTTTATTTAAAAGTAGGATACTGCGCATTATCTAATGGCCTGCTTATGACTTTTCGCTGGCTCTCTGCCAGTACAGCTTCAACAAAGCCACGCAAGGACTGCCCGCACTATTACGAGTTGAACTTGTGTAAGGCGGACGATCCTTTACCTTTCCAATGGCAGTGCCTGGAAAACAGTCACTGTAACGGAAACAGCAAAAAAAGTTTCAACACAGCACGGACGGTGAGGTCCATGCCATGCTGGAACTTTGATGGAATACAGACTGGGGGCACTTGTTGTGCCCCGCTGAATGTATCCTTATGGCGGGGAAGGGGCATGGGGGCCTTGTTGGGCCCCTTATGTTCCTGCACCAGCAGCCTTTTCATGGCGGGGCTCCCACCATGAAATGGCTAGCAGTGCAGAAACTCGTAATATACTCAATGGGACTGGCGCAGTCCAGCTGAGCATTTTACATTGTTGTGCAGCTCCGCCACCACCAGGGAATGGCTGTTCCCTTGCGCAGCCAGTAGTCCACCATGTTACGACTTTGAAAATCGTAATCCAGCGGACGGTGGATCGCCACAGCTGTGCCGCCACAAGTGTGGTGGTCAGAAGACCACCACACTCATAATCAGCCCCTTAGTGAGCTCGCAGCATGCAATGAAGGGGACAAATTCCCTGTGACCAATCTTTACCATGATCTAGACTATTAGAATTGCATGAAGGCTCAAATTTTGTGTTAACATCACCAGCCACAATTATTGTGTACACTGGCTGTGGCCTTTGATGGGCCAAGCTGTTAAATAATAGTTCATCCAAGATGGTTAGAGCTGGTGATTTCGTATTGTGTGTAGAACCTGAAATATATATATGGAAGATTGCAAAGTTTATGTTTTGTTTTAAATGACAGAAGCAACATTCGAATGTCTGGTCTTCTGGTATGTAGTATATCAATATTACAGTTCAAATTGATATGCATTCAGGTAGTTAATATCCCCAAAGGATGGTCTCTAGCATTGCCAGTGACAGGGATGCTACCATTGCAAAAGTCTTGCATGTATGCCTGCTCAAATAACCATGTTTTTCTGAAATCGGCAAATATTGTCACTTGGAATGTATACACCCAATCTACTTCACCTTGCAATTGAGGCGTGCTGTATTCCAGTACACCACTATTAATCGTTGAGCATTATCCATGTTTATCTTGAGGATCGGAAAGTTGTACTTTATTCTGTTGGATTTCATATCAATAATTTATGAAAATCTGCCACAGTAAGGTGTTCTAAGTAATTTTATAATGGCATTAATGAGTAAGGTATTGTTTACTATACATTGGTTCCTCTTACCTAGTGGCCTTAATTTGGGTCATTCCATCATCAGGAAAGGGATCTATATCTGCCCATAAATTACAGTGGTATTCAATCACCCTCTACGCAAACCTGCCTTGTTGCATTAGAAAAAACACAGGGTCTGATTCATAAAGGTACATTTTATGATTGTTAGCTATTCAAAAAGGTATTTACTAGTAGTATCTTTACAACTACAGAGTCTCTGCAAAGCCAAAGATAGGACAGTTTGCTTCTGCCCCACCAAACTCTCATTTCTACCACTGTTGTAAAAGATGAAGGAGTGCTAGATTTTAAACAGCTGACTTCAGTGGCAAGATTCCTTGACTTGGAAGCCAATCTTCCACTTTGTCACCAGGTCACAGTGACAATTACCAGCACATTTTATGGAGGGGTGATTGCTTGCCACTCGCTTTTTCTACAATAGGAAAAACTCCTTGCTTATCATGCCATTGTTTTTTTCCTAAGAGGCAAACTTCTGCTTTGGGAGTTTGTTTCTTGAAAATAAAAAAAGCTATGCTGACCATGTGCAACAAATATGTTGAGGACTTTGCAAAGCTCAGTGCTTTAGTTGTGCAGCTTAATCCATCAACTGGCCTGCCTAGCAGGGTCTCTACATTTTCAGGTGGGTCCTCCTCAGACCTAGAGTGCTGATGGGACACCAGCTAGGGTCAAAATAACCAGGTAAGTGCTGTAAATAAAAATGTGGTTTCAATTTAAAAACTAACAATATTTTATATGAAAAAAGGCTATTTTGTCTCCCTGTAACTGTAGGACACTGTCAGATTTTTAAAGGCATAAGCTACTTTACAGGAAATATGATATCACCTAGCTCCTGAAATTAAATACCAAGTTGGATGTATCTAGTTAGAAGAACTGTAATGCTCATGGGATCTACTTCATGTATAACTTGTGTTAGCCACTTAACCATGAGTTCTCCAAATTTCTTTCATAAAAGGTCCCAAACTATGAGAATGCACTAACTATGTGCTTAGTATCCAACTGGAGCGATGCACTATTCTGTGTCTTACTGCCCCCACCATGGCCCACTTGCACAGGAAAATGAGGACCACTAGTAGATACTGAAAGAGTGAAAAAGGATAAGAGGGAAAACAGAAAAACTGAACTCCACCAATCCTACACCTTAATTGTGTTGGTCAAGAATGTCTACAAGATGCAGCAGATACATAGACACAATATATTTTTAGTTACTTGTGATACAGCGTTTTCTAGGCCCACTTGCTTGCCATTTGTTCTCCAATGGATCATTTAGATCTGACTGAGAGGTGAGGAAAGTTAGCATTTGGATTCAATGGAATTTTATTTAACAGTGAAACCCATTAGGCTACACAACAAATTGGTAGCCGAGTTCATAATGTTTATTATCAAGTTCAAATAAATAACTCATAAATCCATGCTGTAAAGAAACCAGATGCCTGAAGAAATTGAGACTAACTAGTATTAAATAATCAAACAAGTCTATGATGTCAATACAGTATAATAGCATTCAGATCTGATGTTCAGAGACTAATCTAAGGCTCTCTCTCCTATACATTAGTAATCTGAAATGTCAAAGTCCAGAGGTTGGTTAGGGAACACAAGACTCATGAATCAGGGAATTCTCATGAAGGAAGTCAGGACAAGAAAAAAAGACATCAAGTGGGTAAGTGTTAGCATGTCAGAAGCTCAGTTAACAGTCTTTTATGGGTCAGGGATAAGTGTTAACCTAAGCCACACTTAAGCAAAAATCAAAGGGGAGGAATTGAGGTCTGAACCTCAATGATTCCACTCAGGTAGTAGGGAATCATGGAAAGTGTCTGCAAAGAATTCGCAAATGTTCTGAAGGTGACAGAAGTCAGAAAGGGAGCCAGGAAGCACTCTGCCTTTAAAGCTCAAAGTGGAACAGTGTACTATAACATGTTAAGTCCAGTTAGGAAACGCCCTCTTGATCACACCATCAGGGGTCTATTGTCCTAGTTGAAAATGAAAGTTACAGACTGCAACATCACTGGTTTGTCCCACACTGGACATAGGAACAACATCTCTCTCTCAGATACACGTAGACTGTAACATTTGTAAAACAAGTCCGTTCAGTTAGCTCTATGTTTCTCCAAGCACCTTCATCAAGACCTTTTTTCAGGCTCTTTTCCTTCTCTCTAATTCAGTACTGTATCTGTTCTAAATTAACAATAGATGTTAATACCTGCAAGAAATGTTGTGTCAGCAGAAAATGTAAAACAGTATTTTATGAAATGCAGCATGGTGAAATACAGGCCTTAACTGTTAAGTCAAGTTAAACATGATTTCAATTGTTCACATTTAATATGCGTTAGCACGTTTAAATACAAATGAATATACAGACAAAAAATCTGCCTATTCCAGAATTAAAACCCCCGTCAGGCAGAACTACAAATGTGTCCCAGAAAAAGGGACCAAGTCAATCACCTAATCCTGTAGTGCTAGTCTGTACGGGTACTAGTACAGGCAAAAAAGTAACTAAGGTCCCAGACCCGGTGCCAAAGGGCAATAATAAGGAGTGTCCGCAAAGTAGTACCACTGTTCCAAATAACCCCCAGCCCCCACCAAGCATTCTTAAACCCCACCCTAATGTTGGAGCGGGGGGTATTAACGGTCCCAGGCAAAGCAATGCTGTACCCACTAACTCCCAGCAAACATCAAATATCCCTATACCCTGTCCCAATGTCCCAGCTACCAGACAACCACCAACTTATCCAGTGAAGCCACCTCAAAGGATACCTCCTGTGAATCTTACCCCGGACTCCCATCCCTTCGTCGTGGTCCTCACCAATGTACCACCTCTTTTGGTTGGACAAAGAGAAACCTTCCAGATGCTCAAAAATAAAGTAATGCACTGGTTAAGGGTAAATAGACCATTACCGGGGGAAGTGGATGGGTTGATAATAGGGGTAAGGAGGATTGACTGGATTGGCTACACTCCCAAAAATTTGGGGGGGGACTGTATTGTTATTAATTTTCAAGACCCCAGGGTGGCTGGTTGGATAACGAGGCAGGGTTGGGGTACAAGTAGTGGTGGAATTGGCATTGTGGACCTCACCTTTTTTTACCCAAGGCAAATATGTGCCAAAGTAGGAGGGCCCAGGAACTTAAACAGCTTTAACAACCCCCCGATGGTAAGGGTTGCTCCACCATCCATTACCCCATTGCAATGGCAAACCCACAGTAATGGTTTAAACTACAACTATCTGGAAGGCATGCAATGTTTGAATTGGGATTGTTGACCAAAGTTTGACTATTTGAACAACAGGGGAGGTACATCTTGTTGGAAGTCATGTTGGAACCCTGATGTCCCTGCATTGAATACTGATGTTGTGTCAAATGAAACAAATGATGGTGAAAGGATTCTATTTGAGGAGGAAGCTGCTGGGGGGTTAATGCAAAACTCGGGGAGTGGGGAACCATTTGTTTTAAGCACTACTGTTTCTCAAGGAGCTGAACAAAACACCACAGGTAACGACCAAAATTGGGGAGAGCAGGGTGGTAGTCCAATGAACTCCCCTAGATTGCCCATTACAAGAACAGTATGCAGGGATGGATCTGCTCCAGGGAGTTTTATATCTTGGAACATTGCAGGACTGGGGAGCAAGCTGATGTCACAATCATGGATTGATTTTATTAATGGGTTTGAACTATGCTTTCTACAGGAGACATGGGCTTGTGATCCTATCTATCTCCCAGGTTATTTAAATTTCTCGATCCCAGCAAGTAGAGGTGTCAGGGGTAGACCTATGGGAGGCCTCACAGTCTGGATTAGGCAGAACTTTGATACCACTGTGAAAATGTGGGATCTGGGTTGTAGAGACATTCTAATGTTGCGAATTTCCTCAGCAAAGTGGGGTGTGATAGATTTGTACAATGTCTATGCTAGAGGCTCCAATATTGGGAGTTCCCCCACTTTAGAGGCCTTATCTAATTTTCTGCAAACCAAGTCCCTTGGAAATCGAATAATAATAGCTGGGGATCTAAATAGGACCTTCGAACCCTTAGACAGTACTGAAGATCCATTGGGGCAGGAGGAGGACAATCTATGGGGAGTCCCTTATCTGAATCTAGCTCCTGTTAAACGCTGGACGAAGGATATACTTCTCCTACATACTATGTGCTTGGAACATGGGATGAGAGCCCTCAATGGAAGAACAAAGGGAGACAAGGAGGGGGTGTGTACATATGATAATGGTCACAATAGAAGTAGGATAGACTACGTTATATGTAGTCTTAATCTCTGGCCGGGGGTTTGTGACATGGAAATCAAGGGCAGGATAGAAAGTGATCACAACCCCCTTTGTGTGACCCATACCTGGTGGAAGTTAACACAGCCCAACTTCCAAGCAAGTGATGGGTTGCTCCCAGACATGGCAAACGATATGCGCAGACTCAAATGGCCATGTGTGTTGGTGAATGCAGCATCTATGGACTCTATCGCTTCCGAGGTGGATAATGCAATTGTCTCCATGGAACTAGCAAGCACTACAGTCCCAGGATCTAGGACAATTACTGATATTCATAACAATCTCTTTTCCCTTTTAAAACCCCATTTTGTGAGAGCATGTAAGGGAAATCGTACAGTACCCACCAAACCAGCTAGGTGGTTCAATCAAGAGTGTAGGGCAGCCAGATTAACCCTGGGTAATGCTATTAGAAATGGGGACAGGGCAGCAATTATAGCAGCAAGGAAGCAATACAATACAAGCATCTCCCTGGCAAAGAAAACGTGGGATGAGAAGTATTGGGATGAACTAAAAGAGGCCTCTAGAGCCAAGGATTCCAGGCTTTTCTGGAATATAGTGAAGTGGGGCAGAGGTGGTACCCCAAACAAACCAGATAATAACGTTGCAGAGTCCGCTTGGGTGAACTATGTCAGGCCCCAATATGCAGAGACAAAGGAGACGGTGGGAGGGGATGCAATTTTAGCTGTATTTCCCAAAGACAATTTGTTTTCTGCCAAAGAAGTTGAACTTGCAACAAGCTCCACACAAGGGGGTAGGGCCCCCGGTTTAGACGGGACACCCTCGGATGTTTTTAAAAACAACAAAAACAGGTGGGTTAGGTATGTGTTTCTATTGGGGAATGCCATCGCAAAAGGTGCGCTAGTCCCAGACCAATGGAAGGGAGCGATTATTATACCGATCCATAAAAAAGGAGATCGATCCCTTCCGGCTAATTATAGGCCAATAAGTTTGATTGCCACTATCCAAAAAGTAATTGGGAAGATGGTGGTAAACAAACTTATGGAATGGGTGGACGAAAATGACTCCCTTTCCCCCTTCCAGGCAGGCTTCCGGAGGGCCACTAGCACCATTGACTAGGTGTTTCGTTTTACTATGTTGCGGTGGGGGACGGTACTTCTTGGCAAGGGCAGCCTGTATGTCGCCTTTGTCGACTTGCGGGCTGCTTTTGATTTAGTTCCAAGAAGTAAGCTCTGGACAGTTTTAAATAGGATAGGCATTCCAGCAGAATTGCTCACTCTAATTATGAGGTTGCACGAGAGCAATTTTGCTAAAGTCCAGTGGGGGTTGAATGGCCAAGCCTCCATCAACTTTCCAGTGGAACGAGGGGTTCGCCAAGGTTGTGCTATGGCACCCTTGCTTTTTACATTATATATTAATGGGATAGTTGGCAGGATGCTGGACGCTAGTGTGGATGCACCTTGGTTAGCGGGCATCAGGGTTCCAATCCTGATGTTCGCCGACGATACGTTAATAATGTCTAAGACCCCGGCTGGGCTACAGCGTGCCTTGAATATCTTTGATGAGTTCTGTCTGGAGCATGGGCTTGAAGTAAACATGGGTAAGACCAAGTTGATGGCTTTTTCCCGAGGATGTAAACCTCGCCCTAGGATACACATGAATAACATCGGGCTTGAGGTAGTAAGGGAGTTTACCTACCTGGGGGTACAAATAGCAGATAACCACGGCTGGTCCCACCACATAGAAAAAGCGGTTTTGAAACATCAGCAAATTTCGGGGGCTCTACGGGTGGAGCAAAAAAGATCAAAAACAAAGCCCATAAAACCTGTCCTTGCTGTATATGATGCAAGGGCAATAGGGTCGGCCCTATATGGGGCTGAGCTGTGGGGTTTTGAAAAGTTTACTTCCCTACAGATAGCAGAGAACAGGTTCCTTAGGGGAATCATGGGACTTCCCCAGAGCACCCCACTAATTCCTCTTAGTCTTGACCTGGGGAGAAGATCTGTCAGCAATCGAGCTAGATTGCGTCCCATTTTATATTGGAGACGACTTTGGTCCACTCCCGAGATTAAGCACTATGCAGATGGGTTTCTGGCAATAATTAAAATGGACACCTTCCATAAAATACCATGGTTGAAAAACTTAAGGGTAATGTTAGGTGAACTGGGTCTTTCCAACCTCTATGATAATCCCACGGGGGAAGTTTTCCCAAGCAAAAACACACTTAAAACTCTATATTGGGAGTGGATAGATGGTAGGCTTTGGAGGGGGATAAAATCTGATTCGATGAGTGGTCGTTTCTTGGAAAGTAAAATGTGTCCCGTATTAGAACAGTATTGGGACAGCATAACTGTCCCTATGGACAGGAAGTTGTTTTTCCAGCTAAGATCTGTGTCCCTCCCCCTGAGACATTTAACAGACAGGTGGAAGAGTCTGAATACCCTGTGCGGCCCAGCATGTGGCGCAATTAATGAAAGTGTGGGTCACTTCCTATTTGCTTGTAACGCCTATGCCACCCCAAGAAGGGTATGGTTAGGGGGGCGCTAGAGGGCGCACGAGCTGAATGGCCGCACTTTAGTGTGGCTCCGGCTGCCTGGCATCCTTATCCTTCCTTTTATCCTTTAAACCTGCGACCACCCGCCTGAAAACGGACTGGGGGATTGGGATATATATACTGCACACCCTGTCTGAGTTTGGAGATCCTGCGACCTTCGGGGACGGAGCTAGATCGAGTTCAGTCTGGAGCGGGAGAGACCGAGAGATACGACCTCGCTGTAGGCGGCGTGGTGCCGCACGCAACGCCCAGGACTGACACGTGGCGTGTAGGCCGCGCTACGACTTGCGCACCACCGCCTAGCGGGCCTGACCCATCGACCTAGTAGTGGGATCCTGCCTCGGCAGCTTGCTTTCTGAACCGGAGACATCCTGTTGTACAACTGCATTGCACCGAACTATATTGGACACTAGACGTCGGACCCAAACCACCGCCGTGGTTGCCCACACGTGCGCTTCCTCATAGAGCGACTTGAATCAGAGGTGCGCTTGTTGCTTGCCTGGCATGGGGAAACCAGATGCTCGGCAGCCCAAGCTGCAATTTGAACCAGCAACGCAAAAAAAGGGGACGCGGCAGACAGGGGACAGTGCGCCGCCGAGGAGCCCAGCAGCAGAGGCGGCCCCCCTGGTCCCGGAGATAGCAACTATGCTTCAGGAGATGCGGCAGGGTTTCGCCACGGTGGTGGACAAGGTGGACCGGCTCTCCGCCCGGATGGACGGCATCGTCCAACGAATGGATGTACACGACGAACGGCTAACGGAAGCCGAACGCCGCATATCTGAAACGGAAGATGCCACAACATCGCAAGCCACGCGCCTCTCCCGCATGGACAACATATTGCGGGTGATAGCCGCCAAGAACGAAGAATTGGAGGCGAGGGGCAGGCGGAACAACGTCCGGATTACGGGTATTCCGGAATCCACGAACACGGGACGTATGGAGTTATATGTGGAACGTTTGCTCATGGCCACGGTGGGAGAGGAGGCTCTCTCCAAACAGTTTATAGTGGAGCGGGCCCATCGTTCCCTTGGACCTCAACCTCAACCAGGCACTCCCCCGAGGCCTATCATAGCACGCCTGCTAAACTACCGTGATCGGGATGCGGCATTGAAAGCAGCGAGGGCGAATCAAAACCTAAATTATGAGGGAGTGCCCTTCTCCATCTATCCAGACTTTACTCCACTTGTTCAGGAACAGTGTAGGAAGTTTCTAGCCGTGAAACGGAAACTGAGAGGATTGAACATTGACTATGCATTGCTTTATCCTGCCAAGCTCCGCGTGGCCCACCAGGGCACGCAACACTTTTTCTTGAACCCGCAACAGGTAGAGGAGTACATCAAGACCCTGCCGAAAAGGGACAAACGAGCTGCGCAGGCGGACGGCGGACATGATTCTGGTGCGGAATGAACTGGATCCTTCGCCTTCGTTATTGATGAATCATTGGTATATGTTTTCTTTGGATTACTACTCCTGATATGGCCCCCAGGAGTATAGGGCCGGGTGGTGCTGCAGGCCCTGTAGCATGCCAGGCTCCCACCCCCCCCATGCTGTCTCACTCGCCCGGACAAGGACAGTAAGAATGGCGGTAACTGCGGTGAGGAGTGGCGGGGGTGGACGACGGTGCACCTCTAGTACCCCGAATGGGTGTACCCCACTGGACTTGCTCAATGCACTTTTACTGTTGAGTTGTTGCGGGTTTGATCGGGGAGGGGGGTGGGCACAGGGTACTGGCGAGTTGGGGGCGCTTCAGTGGGTGGGGGAGGGGGGAAGTTCTGCAAGGGGTCAGTTCGTACTGGTCTGGTCCTTGTTTTTCACTGGCCTCGAATTGGGCCTGTGGCCCCGAGTAATAACTCTGTGGTTGCCAGCCCCTCTCTCTATGTGTCGCTGCACGAGAAGGGGAAAATGGGCTGCCTCATGGTGGGCTAGGTACGGAAGCCTGTTTGCTGATTGGCAATGGTTACGATTTCTAGTATTGGACGCCTGGGTTTGCACTGGGTTTAAGTTTTCGTTATGTAGTCGAGCGTGTGCACCTTTAACTCATCAACCTTCCACCCGTCCAGGGGTGGGCTGGTCTACTGTTGTTGCTATGGGGGGGGGGATCGGGGACTGCTATTTGTGGTGGCCGGGGTTACTGTGGGCCGCTGGTGATACTAACTGTGAGGCCTGTTGGTACAGTTCGATTGTTCTGTTATATGAAAAGATGTTGGGATGGGGGACACTTGTCTGAATGTTCTAACTTGGAATGTACGGGGCTTGGGGGATCATCGGAAGAGACGCCACGTTCTGGGATATTTAGATAGACATAATGTTCACATAGCATTTCTGCAGGAGACACACTTTGCACCCCACAGGTTGCCAGCCTTTGGTAGTAGATGGGCCTCGAGTACTGTGTTCTCCTCGTATTCCTCCTATGCCCGTGGTACTGCCATCCTGGTTAAAAAGTCAACACCCTTCCATATGGCTGGCATGAAATCAGATGTACAAGGGAGATATTGCCTGCTATGGGGCAGATTGGGCCGTGTGACGGTCACCCTTGCGTGTTGTTATGGCCCTAATGTGGACGACCCGCAATACTTCGAGGCGCTCTGGGCTGCCATACTGGAAGCGGGGTCGCAACACCTAATATGGGGGGGGGGGACTTCAATGTCACTGTGAACCCGACCCTGGACCGCTCACACCCGGCCCCACACCACTACACAAAAGGGCGGGAGGTGCTGCGCGCCATCTTGGAGGAGAATCACCTAGTGGATGCTTGGCGGGCACACTGCGGGCCGAGGGGGGAGGGAACGCATTTCACGGCGCAGGCTAGGTCCTGGGCCAGGCTTGATTATTTTTTTCTGACCACACACATGTATGCCACTGTCACATCTGCACGACACCTCCCTCGGACATATTCGGACCATGCCCCAGTTCTGGTCGCGATGCGCGGAGCTGAGCTAGGCCCTCCTGTTACCGCGTGGCGCATGCAGGCCGCAATGCTGTTAGATGAGGAATTTAGAGAGACGCTGCGCGAGGAATGCTTAGATTTTTTTGCAAGAAATAAGGGGTCTGTAGATGCAGTGGAGACAATCTGGGATGCCTTCAAAGTCACACTAAGAGGTTTCTGCATTGCGAGGGGCTCGGGGGTGCTTAAGGCTATCCTGAATCGTTTAAAGGCACTAGAAGTAAAACTGAGCCAGGCGGAGGAGACCCTCCGCGCGCGCCCCACTAGTGACGCTCTGGCAGAGATCCGTGGTTTAGTTACTGAATATTCCGAGGAAGCTGCGCGTGAGGCGAAATTTAGACATAAATACTGGGTGGCACGGAAGTATGGAGAAGGAGATAGGCCTGGGAAGGTGTTGGCGGCTACGGTCCGGCTTGCGAGGGCGCCTACTACTATCCTAGAGCTGGAAACAGCCGAAGGGCTGCTGCTCCGCGACTCCACGCAAATCCTTAACGAGTTCGTGGGACATTACAATAAGCTGTACACCTCTAGGGGACTGGGGGGCCCACCGTTAGACGACTACCTCGCGGATGTCGCGCTTGGTTGGCTGAGCGACGCTCAACGGGCGTTTTTGAGTGCCCCGTTTGAGCTTGACGAGGTAAAAGAGGCGATTATGAGTATGCAGTCAGGCAAGGCCACAGGCCTAGATGGCATCCCTATTGAATTCTACAAAACATACATTGAATTCATGGCCCCGGTACTGCGGGAGGTCTATGAGGACGCTCTGGAGGTGGGGCATCTCCCTGCGTCAATGAGAACTGCGCTGATCATCTCTTTACTCAAGCCTGGGAAATCTGCATCGCACTGCGACTCATATAGGCCCCTCTCTTTATTGACGTGTGATGTGAACATCCTCGCAAAACTCATTGCCACTCGAATTAGCTTACTGCTGCCTAACCTGATCCTCCCGGATCAGGCGGGCTTTGTCCCAGGGAGGGCTACATCCCACAATCTCCGCACCTTTTTTTCTGTGTACGACTCTGTGCATGAGGATCTGCCCATGGCGGCCGTCTTTTTGGATGCCACCAAGGCATTTGATTCCCTGGAATGGGATTACGTCTTTGGGGTACTAAACCGCATGGGGTTCCCGGCCATCTTCGTCTCCTGGATAAAACTACTTTACACGCGGCCCACGGCCAAAGTCCTTATTAATGGGCAGCTTTCCCCTGACTTTGAGATCTCTAGAGGTACGAGGCAGGGGTGCCCCCTATCCCCCCTGCTATTTGCAATCGCCACGGAACCCCTTGCTGCCAAACTGCGGCAACATTATAAGGATAGCGCGCTGCGTTGCTTCCAGCGGCAAATACTCATATCCATGTACGCAGACGATATCACGCTGTATGTCCGACACCCTCGGGACAACCTACACCCCTTACTTAGGGAATTCATTAGATTTGGGACTCTCTCGGGAGTGCAAATAAATTGGGCCAAGTCGTGCATCTTCCCCCTCACGGCGGCCACTCAGGCCTTCCCATTGGAATATCCGCTCACTTGGACTGAAGGTGATTTTAAGTACCTTGGGGTTCACATTGAGAGGGACCGGGAAGCGCTTATGAGAGCGAACTATGGCACTGCCATTAGTAGGATTGAAGATCAGGTCACGAGGTGGGCGTCACTTCCCCTGTCGATGGCGGGCAGGGCTTCCTTGATCAAAATGGTGGTGCTTCCGCAGCTGCTTTACCTGTTTCTAAACATACCCTTCCACCCTGGTACATACTTCTTTAAGAAACTAAGATCTGAAATGCTCAAATTGGTGTGGGGTGGAAAGCAGGCTAGGCTCCAATGGGAGATTCTGACACGGCCCTATGTGCGGGGGGGGTTCGGTATACCTGATTTTGAGCTATACTTCAGGGCAGCCCAGGCGCACTATGCTTACTTCTGGGTGCGGCAGCCGAGATACATGCCACAACTGGCTGCGGAGCACTGGCTGGCGCACCCCACGCCTATCGAGGGAGCTCTGTATGCTGTTGTTGAGGGGAGGGATAAGACCCCGAACACTCTATCTAGCACTATCACGGCCTGGTTACACATTTGTGCTTCACTGGGGCTGCAGTTCCTCTACGCTCCATGTATGCCCCTGGCTTATCACCCACAATTGCAGCTGCTGCAGGAAACTGGCTTCCAGCGTTTACTATCTTAAATCCATGTCCGGACGTGGGGGGATCTATATCATAATGGCGAGTTCCGTACGAGGGATCATTTGTTTGGTACCATACACCCTACCTCACTAGAGGTGTTTTACTACATGCGCTTGCGACATGGGCTGCAAGCCCTTACACCTGAATTTCCGCGCGAGCCACCGATCCTTATACCCCTGCAACATATACTGCAACTTGAGAATCCATATAAGCTTGTGTCCACACTATACAGATTAGTTAGAACACACACTGACTTCACCACACTTCCTGCCAAGGCGAAGTGGGATCAAGAACTGCCTGCCCCACTCACCGATCAACAATGGGAATTTAGCCTACTACAGACAGAACGTATCTCATCCAGCAGCAGGTATAGAATCATCCACTACAAATTTCTACTGTCTACACTGTCTACACTGTCTACTCCAATAGTTTCAATATTTTTCTTTAAATCGAACGGTAAATACACAACTCTTCCTTTTAATCCTCTTTGTAAATCTGAAGGATGCAATTTACCTGTCTTTGGCTCCATACAAACAATAGCCTGAAATGGGTGCGCACATTGAATGAGAATAGACTCATAGGTTTTTAACTCTATCAATTCTGGAGCAATAGCAACTAAATCTAAATTATTATGCACAGCTCTAGCGGGCATTCTATTCTCATCTAATTTGTTATAACAATATTTACAAATACGCTGATTAGAACCCAAATCCAAACAATTCTCTACCAACAAATAAGTTGCAAATTCCTTCCACTTATCATTAGTTTACTTTTTAAATACAGATCAACACTTCTAGTTTGATTTTTATAGTGAGTTTGCCGACAACAAATGCAAGAAAAATTTGGCCTTTCACCTGAAATCATCTTAAACTTTGTAATTTCACTTTCAACATTTTTTTGTACAACTATGTTCAACATTCTCTACAAAATTTTCTTCTATTAATGTCTGAGTTTCTTCACTCTCTTGGTCAGGACCAAAGTAACAAAACTCAATATCATCACAAACCTTTTTCACATATGATACTGACCCACGCAAAAGAGCACTGTTCAACTCATTTAACTTTAGTGCTGGACTTTTTGCATAATACAATCTTCTCACTAACTTCCGCATTTGAGTATGATGTACTGCCAACATCCTGAATTGGTGAAAAACACTTTGGCATACTTTCCTAGAAAAACAAGCCAGAGAATGACCATGCAAACCAGTATTTTTTCTTACTCGGCAAGGGTCTAGTCCTTGCAACACCTTAATCTTTTGTTTAACACTTTTTTTTTACTATGTGCTTGTAAGAAACTGCATAATTTATCAATAGATTCTTGTTGTACACTACAAATACTACTGCAATCCCAAGTGTACCCTGGGGTTTTAGGACGTCTGCCTAGAAGTTCATCAGCTATCACTTCTTCTGCATTTCTGGGAACCATTTTCTCTTAATTGCACAACCATTTCTAACCTCATAAGCTCGACAACTGGTGTCAACTGCATGCAACAAACCATTGGTCTGAAAATAACTCTCTTCACTAAAAAAAGGCTCAGAACTTGAACTGTGTTTCCATTCCCCTAAAAAAATATCACAAAAATTAATTCTGTTAATTACTCTTTTCATCTTGCTTTTGACCTTCATTAAATGGATTGGTTTATCTAGTGATCAAATTCTGTTTAATACTAAAATAAATAGTTTCCTTTTTACTTCAAAAGCCTTTTCAACAATGGATTCGATATGCTTCTTCTTTTTTTATAAAATAGTGTTCTCATTTTATATTTCTTCGTATCTTTCATCAAATTATGTACTACTCTATTATAAAATATTTTTGTACGGATTTCTTTATATTGATTTTCTCTTCTTTTGCTATAAGTTGTATCCTTTATATGTATATTGCCTTTTTTTCCTTTTCTATTCTTTGCACTTTTTTTGTGCTTGGAACAATTGCAGTGCTTTCAACATTTTAGTATAGTAATATTTTTAATAAAGTTCTTTGTGGTCTTACCAGAATTTTCTCTCTTTTTAGCCACATTATGTTGGTCATCCAATACTTGTGGTTGAGTTTTTTTCAAGTAAGTATTCTTTTTCTGACCTTTTCTTTTTCTTTCTTTCTCTGGCATGATAACTTTATTTTACTGATACTAAACAGTATCTGTAAAAATAATCATAAATAAGTTTATATTAATCACTTTATAAATTATAATTTTCTATTACTATACAAACACATTTCATATACATTCTGACTAAGAAATTGTAGGCCTGAAGCACAAGTGTGAAGGTGGTTAGGATCACTACATGCATAGTGCATAGCAGTTTGAAGCAATCCATAACCCTAAAACCTGGCTCACGGCATGAGTACATGCATATTAACCAAATGATTACAATACTATAAGGAGAGACGCTGAGTGAATTCATAATTGGTTCACTTTTACTTTAGTGAATAGATTAGTACATGGTACATAAACAGTCACTATTGTTTTGCAACAGCAGTCACAGTGTGTTTGCTGGAGTGTATGGATAGTGACTAGAGAATTGTAGGCCTGACACAAAAGTGTGAAGGGTGCTAGACTACTATATGCATAGTGCATAGCACTTTCAAATGTAAATGTAAATGTATTTGAGCTTATATAGCGCACAGCTACCTGCAGTGGGTTTCCCGGCGCTTGCTTAGGGAACCCGTCCTGGTATTCCCCTGTGAGATAACCCCGGCAGGGTATCCACAAGGCGAAAGCCAGGCATCCCGCCGCGAGGGGCCGTTGTGGAGATTAAGCAAGCTATTGCCCAGAGTGTGAACCCGTGAGTCGAGAAGGCACCGGAGCAAGAATTATCGAGTCCGTGGAATTTTTAGCCCAAGACCCGCCAAGGCGGGGAATTGAACCCTGGTCCAGGGCCGATCTCAGCTTCCGGGTCTGCCGCCTCTAACCCCTGAGCCACACTTCTCCACTTTCAAGCACTCCATACCCTAAAGCCTGGCTCAGTGCATGAATACATGCATATTAATTGAATGATTACAGTACTATAGGGAGAGGCACTGGGTGAATTCTTAATTGGTTGACTTTTAATTTAGTGAATGGATTACTACATGGTACTGAAAGAGTCACTATGACATTGCAACAGCAGTCACACTGTGTGTGCAGGAGTGTATGGATAGTGAGTGGGGAATTGTAGGCCTGAAACACAAGTGTGATGGTGGTTAGACTACTACATCTATAGTGCATAGAAGTTTCAAGCACTGCGTGCTCTAAAGCCTGGCTCACTGCAAGAGTACATGTACGTATATGTCTGCAAACATATTAACCAACCAAATCATTCTCTCTCAATTTTCCCAAATGGACACTGACTCACAGTGTGATTCTAGACAAATAACAGTATTTCTTATAAATGGAGCGTATAGATACTGACTGGGGAAATGTAAGCCTGAAACACAAGTGTGAAGATGGTTAGACTTCTACTTGCATAGTGCATAGGAGTTTCAAGCACTGCATGCCCTAAAGCCTGGCTCAATGCAACAGTACATGTACTTATATGTCTGCAAACACATCAACCAACCAAATCATTCTCTCTCAATGTTCCCAAATGGCCAGTGACTCACAGTGTGATTCGAGGCAAATAACAGTATTTCTAAGCATGGACGTAAAATCCGTTCCGCTCTCGGAATTTGTGGATTTTCGGCAAATTCGCAATCCGCAAACTCTCGCGAATTTGCCAAAAATTCGCAAATTCGCACGCAGCGGATTTTTTTGCTTGGTGATACAATATTGCGGCACGCGGCATTCACTTACCGTCATTCAGCGTTTGCAGAGTTGTTTTTCTCCATATTTTGCGTGTGCTGCACCATTTTGGATCTTGCTGCAGGATCCCGCGGGAGTTTGGCGACCGCGATTACATCATCGCGTCTTGCCACCTTGCACAGCACGCATCGCGAGAGCTCGCAATTGCGAACACTTAGATGCGGCGGGCAGCAACAATCTTGCACTCGCAAAATAGCAAAATTTGCAATTCTGCACAAGAAATCCACCAGCAAGCAGCATAAACCTTCTGAAAATGATGATTTTTATCAGAATAACTCCTCAGGTTGACATTTGCCTGCACTTTTTTTGCAAGGGACACGGGACTGAGACGGCACTACTGAAAGCCGCGGACGAAATTAGAACAACTATGGACAAGGGAGGATCAGCTGTCTTGATACTCCTAGATCTCTCCGCTGCATTTGACACGGTCGATCATATCACTTTGATCGACCGTGTCGCAGCCCTGGGAATAGGAGGAACAGCCAAAGACCTGATTGCTTCATTTCTCGCCAACCGGCCACAGATTGTCAAAATGGGCAACTACACCTCCCAGACCTTCTCTCTCCCCTGTGGAGTCCCACAAGGTTCCTCGCTAAGTCCGACGCTTTTTAATATCTATGTATCGGACTTGGCGAGGGTGATAAAATCCTATGGCATTGCACTGACCACATTCGCCGATGACACGCAATTAGTGCTATCGGTACATGATAACGGAGCTAGCATAGCAGCCAACTTCCAGGAGGGTATGAAGGCAATAAGCTCCTGGATGTCATCAAACTGCCTCAAGCTTAACTCCGATAAAACGGAGGTGATGACATTCGGGAGCTTGAAACCAGCATGGTCCCCACAATGGTGGCCACCGGAGCTAGGACCCCCCCCCCGAACCGGTGACTAAGGTTCGTAACTTGGGAGTTATCTTCAATAACAAACTGACCTTCCACCACCACGCCAATGCCGTGACATCATCTGCTTTCTTTATACTTAAAAAAATCAAGAAACTTCTTCCATATCTACCTCAGTCAGCTGGCAAAACTCTCATTAGTACTCTTGCGTTCTCAAAAACGGACTACTGCAACTCTCTGCTTCTTAATGCGCAGGAAGGAGTCCTTAACAAATTCCAGACCGTCCAAAACGCGGCTGCAAGAATTTTACTTTCAATCCCCAAATTCACTTCAGTATCCCACCGCATCAAAGAGCTCCACTGGCTCCCAATTAGGAACCGAATAAAATTCAAGGCTCTTTGTATAGCTTACAAGACCCTTAATTACCCAGGGCCTAAGTTCCTAAAAATAGCTCTTCATCCTCTGGAGCATCGCAGAACACTTCGATCCTCTACTACTTGCATGCTGTCTGTCCCTCGGACAAAAAAAGCCACTTGGGGAGACAGGTGCTTTACTACAGCTACTGCCAAATTATGGAATACCCTCCCACTGCATATCAAAACTGCCCCCACCCTCATCAAATTCCGAAAGAGCCTCAAGACATGGCTTTTCTCCTCTGTCTAACTACCCTCAAAGAGCAAGGAGTTCTCTGATCACTAGCGCCGAGACACCCGTATGGGTATTTGCGCGCTTTAAAAATAGCAATAAATAAATAAATAAAATAAATAAAGGAGTCCATTTTGGGGGGGGGGGAGGTGGGAGGAAGGAAGTGCCCCACAGTCTCCAACTTCCTGTTCCTGTCCAGCAGGCTCCTCCCAGTGCTTTCTTCATGTGCTGGTCCCTTTGATTTGGATCTTGACCTGGAAGGATTACTTTTGGTGGATGCTGCTGGATATTTGGATTTGAGGCCTTTTTGACTTTCTTTGGATCACTTTTGGATTAGAAATTTCACAAGTAAGTTTGTTTGGGGCATTACAGTTGCTGCAACTACAATTTTGGAATTTTCAATTTTTGGGCTGTTGTTGGGGTCTTTTGCCCAGGGGTACTCAGTGGTGGATGGACTAAGTCTTTCTGTGGGGTCTCTTTAATGTAAACATCATGGAGGGCATGGATGGCATGGGATTGTGCTGATTTGTGTGTGTTTTTTGACTTTTTTTGGCTGCTGTTGGGGTGTTTTGCCCAGGGCTAGTGAGTGGTGCATGGACTGAGTCTTTCTGTGGGGTCTCTTTAATGGAAACATCATGGAGGGCATGGATGGCATTGGACTGTGGTGATTTTTGTGTGTTTTTTGATTTTTTGGGGTGTTGATGGGGACTGGCCATGTGGGTGGGGGCCATTTTGAGTGCTGGTACTGGCAGGCCCTGGCCATGTGCTGGGAGGCAAGGGGCCATTTTCAATGCAGGCAGTGTTCTCAGGCCTGCACCCATTTTGCATAGCTTTCATCCATTATGAAATGAAATGAAATGAAAAATTACACTTGTATAGCTCACAGTCTACCCGTAGGCCTAGCAGCGCTTTTAACTGAAAAACAAGGCGGCAGCTAGGAGGATTAACAGGTGTTGCTGAACAAGTGAGTCTTTAAAAGCTTCCTGAATGCCATCCGGTTGTTGTTTTCTCTGAGGGCAAGCGGGAGAGAATTCCACACTCTCACAGCATTATGCGAGAATGAGCGGCCGCCCCAGCGAGCCCTGTTTATCTTGGTTGTGGCGGCTAATTGCAGTGACCTTGAGCGAAGAGCTCTCAGGGGAAGGTAGGGGGTAACTAAAGGGTGTATTATGGCTGGACCCATTCTGGGCATTGCTTTTTGAACAATGCACATCGCCTTAAATTGTACCCTTGCTGCCACAGGGAGCCAATGTAACTTTTTTAAGGCATTTTTGGCTGACTGCCAGCGAGGAATTTGAAAAAGCAGCTGGGCCGTGCAGTTTTGGGTGACCTGGAGTTTGTTGATCACTGACACCGGGGCTCCCAGATAGGGAGCATTACCAGTCCAGGCGTGAGAGTATCAGGGCTTGGACCATGACTCTCCTCGCCTGGATCGGGAGCAGGGGGAGAACCTTCCGGAGCATTCTCATCAACCCAAAACAGATGGATGCGGTTTTGGTGGCCTTACAGGTGAAATCTAGTGATTTATCGAGCCAAACTCCCAGGCTTTTTATCTCAGATTTAGTGAGAGGAGGGGGGCCTAGGCATGTGGGCCAAAAGGAAGCCAAACTGGTAGGTGGAGGATTGCCCAGTAACATGACCTCCGTCTTCTCTCCATTCAGTCTGAGGTAGGAAGAGTTCATCCACTTGGCCACTGCTTCTAAGCATAAGCTCAGCGTGCTAGACGATCCCTCGGAGTGATCTAATGAGACCACCAACTGAGTGTCATCTGCGATGGTGATAATACGGATGCCAAAAGGGTGAACTATCTCCGCTAGGGGCCTCATATAGATATTAAAAAGTGTGGGGCTCAGGGCCGAGCCCTGAGGAACCCCACACTTGAGTGGCTGTTTGGTGGATACAGCCTCGCCCTCAAACACCTGGAAGAAGCGTTCGTCCAGGAAGGAAGTAAGCCATGCCAGGGCCGTGCCCGACACTCCCATGACCTTCAGACGATGTAATAAGGTAACATGGTTCACCGTGTCGAACGCGGCTCTGAGTTCTAATAATTTGATGGCCGCTTTCCCTCCCTGGTCCAACACCATTCGAGTTTCTTCAGTTACTGCTAGCAAGGCTGTCTCAGTCTCGTGTTGGGGACGAAATCCTGTCTGAGAGACACTTAGCGGACTATTGGATTCCAGGTAGTCTACTAGGATGTTGTTGATATGCTTTCCTAGCAGTTTACTCATCCAGGGACACAAGGAGTTGGGGCGGAAGTTGGCTAGATTGTTTTTATCTAGCGTGTTTTTTTTAAAAGGGCCCTGACCATTGCACACTTCCATCCCGTCGGCACTATGCTCGTGGCAATAGAGGTGTTAAGCACGTCGAGAAGAACTGGTTGAATGACATTCATGGCCAAAGTGAGGAATTGAGGGGGTGCTGAGTCACTGGGGGATCCTGATGTGACTTTAGAGATTATTTTGTCTATGGAAGTAGAGTCCAAGGGGATGAAATTTTCCAATACACAGGGAGTTGGGATGATGGGGCAGGCTGTAATAGCAGCTTCTGATTCAATTCCCTCAGTAGAAAAGGAAGAATAGATGGTCTGAATCTTCTGATGAAGAAGGTAGCCAGAATATTACAGCGAATTAATGCCCCATCAGGTGACATTTGCTCGGGAGGGGGGAAAACCAGAGATTTGGCTATTTTAAAGATTTCTCTAGGAGCGTTGGCTGCTAGATTGATTTTTGAGTCATAAAACTGGGCTTGGGTGGATTTAATTTCTTTTTTATATAGCCTAATTGCAGATTGATAATCTGATTTCCTAATCTGCGAGCGGTCTTGTCTCCATGCTCTCTCGAGTTTGCGACAGGATAGTTTCATTTCTCTCAATCTAGGATTATACCAGGGGGCTACTTTTTGTCTCACTATGGAGCATAGAGGTACTTTTGGGAGTACTATTAAGAGAATTAGTGATCCAGTTGTTAAAGCTAGTGCTGGCTAAATTAGGATTAGTGGCCTCTGAGGGTTTAGATTCAACAAGAGCGGATTCCTATTTGGGGAGGGTAAGTGCAGCCCACTTCCTACCCCAGTGTTTTTTTGGGTCTTGTGTAGAGGGGGATTTAGTAGTAGTCCATGAAAAAGGTATTAAAAAATGATCAGTCCAGGGCAGTGGACGAGGCGATTCAGTATTTAGGTCATTAAGGGTACTGTAAATATGATCTAATAGATGACCTTTGTTATGAGTGGGGAGGAATCCCTTTTGTGCCAGGCCAATAGCTTGGAGGTTCAGTCGAAGACTGTTAGCTGCTGAATCGGATGGGTCGTCTAAGTGAAGATTTAGGTCTCCAAGCACCGTGAAATTAGCCGACGTAATCACTAGGTTGGCGGCTAGATCAGTTATGTTAGGGACAACCTGGCCGATCGTTCCAGGCGGTCGATAGACCAAGAGGCCTGAAAAGGTGTTAGTAGGGAATAGTTCCAAAGTAAACATTAAGCTCTTGCAAACAGATGTGGTAGAGGGGGTAGTGAGCGGTGCATGGGCCTAGTCTTTCTGAAGGGTGTCTTAAATTTAAACATCATTGAGGGCATGTATGGCATGGGATTGTGCTGATTTTTGTGTGTTTTTCGATTTTTTTGGCTGCTGTTGCAGCCTTTTGCCCAGGGCTAGTGAGTGGTGCATGGACTTTCTTTGTTTTTCAAAGTCTATATAAAAAAAAATTGATCACCTAATCACAAAAACAAGCCCATCAGCAGAACTGTCTTCACTTATTTGCTTATTGGTGTGAAGGTGCCGCAGTCTACATTCCTCAGGTTCACAAGTTCACAAGAACATGCTCCTCTATCCTCCTCCTCCAGTCTCCTATTTCCCTAAAAGCAGATGGCTGGATTACGCCCAATGAAGAAAGACTCTGCACTTGTGGGGGTGTTCTACTTCTTTGCGGGTGAGTTGATGGCTCTGGGGCCATTGCTGGAAAGGTCTAATACCGGATAAAAGTGGTTTGGAGAAAATCCATGAGGAAAAAGTTTTTGCCTTTTTGCTCACTATCATGTTTTCGGGGGCCTGTTTGGGTGGGTTCCTGGTGTTTGGGGTGGGCTTTGAGGTCTGGGAGCACTTCTGGCACAGTCTAATGTTGATTGCATTTATTTCCAGGACATCCATGGTGGAAAAGTGGAGTTATGATCTAGCTGCACAGCGCGTTTGGACAGAAGGCCGAAAAATATTGTAAGTATGAGATTTTCCATTTTGCTTTTTGCCTGTTTGGGGGTGTTGTGCTTTTTTAAGGGTGGGTTGGCGGGTCTTGGGGCATTGCTGGGATGGTCTAACACCGGATAAAAGGGGTTTGGTAAAAAACCATGAGGAAAAAGTTTCTGCCAATTTGCTCACTATCATGTTTCAGGGGGCTGTTTGGGGGCTTCCTGGTGTTTGTGGGTGGGTTTCGGGGTCTTGGAGCAATGCTGGGTATGGATACTTTTGATTGCAAGTGGTTTGAGGCAAATCGATGGTGGCAAAGGGGAGTTAGGGCCCAGCTGCAGAGCGCGCGTGAAGTGATTTTGGAAATTTGCCTGAAAATGATTAAGTCCCCATTTTTGTAGTTTTACTTTTTGGCTGTTTGGGGGTCTTCTACTAGTTTTCGCCTGGGTTGACGGCTCTGGGGCCATTGCAGGGAAGGACTAATACCAGATAAAAGTGATTTGGGGAAAATCCATGAGGAAAAGGTTTTTGCCTTTTTGCTCACTATCATGTTTTCGGGGGCCTGTTTGGGTGGGTTCCTGGTTTTTGGGGGTGGGTTTTGGGGTCTGGGAGCACTGCTGGCACAGTCTAATGTTGATTGCATTTGTTTTCCAGGACATCCATGGTGGAAAAGTGGAGTTATGACCTAGCTGCACAGCGCGTTTGGACAGAAGGCCGAAAAATATTGTAAGTATGAGATTTTCCATTTTTGCTTTTTGCCTGTTTGGGGTTGTTGTGCTTTTTTGCGGGTGGGTTGGTGGGTCTTGGGGCATTGCTGGGAAGGTCTAATACCGGATAAAAGTGGTTTGGAGAAAATCCATGAGGAAAAAGTTTTTGCCTTTTTGCTCACTATCATGTTTTCGGGGGCCTGTTTGGGAAGCTACCTGGTGTTTCTGGGTGGGTTTCGGGGTTTTGGAGCAACACTGGGTATGGATACTTTTAATTGCAAGTGGTTTGAAGCAAATCCATGGTGGCAAAGGAGAGTTAAGGACTAGCTGCAGAGCGAGCGTGGAGTGAATTTGGAAACTTGCCTGAAAATTACTAAATCCCCATTTTTGTAGTTTTGCTTTTTGGCTGTTTGGGGGTCTTCTACTAGTTTTCGCCTGGGTTGACGGCCCTGGGGCCATTGCTGGGAAGGTCTAATACCGGATAAAAGTGGTTTGGAGAAAATCCATTAGGTAAAAGGTTTTTGCCTTTTTGCTCACTATCATGTTTTCGGGGGCTTGTTTGGGTGGGTTCCTGGTGTTTGGGGGTGGGTTTTGGGGTCTGGGAGCACTGCTGGCACAGTCTAATGTTGTTTGCATTTGTTTTCCAGGACATCCATGTTGGAAAAGTGGAGTTATGACCTAGCTGCACAGCGCGTTTGGACAGAAGGCCGAAAAATATTGTAAGTATGAGATTTTCCATTTTTGCTTTTTGCCTGTTTGGGGGTGTTGTGCCTTTTTGTGGTTGGGTTGGCGGGTCTTGGGGCATTGCTGGGAAGGTCTAATACCGGATAAAAGTGGTTTGGAGAAATTCCATGATGAAAAAGTGTTTGCCTTTTTGCTCACTATCATGGTTTCGGGGTCCTGTTTGGGGGGCTTCCTGGTGTTTGTGGGTGGGTTTGGGGTTCTTGGAGCAACGCCGGGTATGGATACTTTTGATTGCAAGTGGTTTGAATCAAATCCATGGTGGCAAAGGGGAGTTAGGGCCAAGCTGCAGAGCGCGTGTGGAGTGATTTTGGAAATTTGCCTGAAAATTACTAAGTTCCCATTTTTGTAGTTTTGCTTTTTGGCTGTTTGGGGGTCTTCTAATAGTTTTCGCCTGAGTTGACCGCACTGGGGCCATTGTTGGGAAGGTCTAATACCGGATAAAAGTGGTTTGGAGAAAATCCATGAGAAAAAAGTTTTTGCCTTTTTGCTCACTATCATGTTTTCGGGGGCCTGTTTGGGTGGGTTCCTGGTGTTTGGGGGTGGGTTTTGGGGTCTGGAAGCACTGCTGGCATAGTCTAATGTTGATTGCATTTGTTTTCCAGGACATCCATGGTGGAAAAGTGGAGTTATGACCTAGCTGCACAGCGCGTTTGGACAGAAGGCCGAAAAATATTGTAAGTATGGATTTTCCATTTTTGCTTTTCGCCTGTTTGGGGTTTTTGTGCTTTTTGCGGGTGGGTTGGCGGGTCTTGGGGCATGGCTGGGAAGGTCTAATACCGGATAAAAGTGGTTTGGAGAAAATCCATGAGGAAAACGTTTTTGCCTTTTTGCTCACTATCATGTTTTCGGGGGCCTGTTTGGGGGGCTTCCTGGTGTATGTGGGTGGGTTTCGGGGTCTTGGAGCAATGCTGGGTATGGATACATTTGATTGCAAGTGGTTTGAAGCAAATCCATGGTGGCAAAGGGGAGTTAGGGCCTAGCTGCAGAGCGCGCATGGATTGATTTTGGAAATTTGCCTGAAAATGACTAAGTCCCCATTTTTGTAGTTTTGCTTTTTGGCTGTTTGGGGTTCTTCTACTAGTTTTCGCCTGGGTTGATGGCTCTGGGGCCATTGCTGGGAAGGACAAATACCGGATAAAAGTGGTTTGGAGAAAATCCATGAGGAAAAGGTTTTTGCCTTTTTGCTCAATATCATGTTTTCGGAGGCCTGTTTGGGTGAGTTCCTGGTGTTTGGGGGTGGGTTTGGGGGTCTGGGAGCACTGCTGGCACAGTCTAATGTTGTTTGCCTTTGTTTTCCAGGACATCCATGTTGGAAAAGTGGAGTTATGACCTAGCTGCACAGCGCGTTTGGACAGAAGGCCGAAAAATATTGTAAGTATGAGAGTTTCCATTTTTGCTTTTGCCTGTTTGGGGGTGTTGTGCCTTTTTGTGGTTGGGTTGGCGGGTCTTGGGGCATTGCTGGGAAGGTCTAATACCGGATAAAATTGGTTTGGAGAAAATCCATGAGGAAAATGTTTTTGCCGTTTTGCTCCCTATCATTTTTTCGGGGGCCTGTTTGGGGGGCTTCCTGGTGTTTGTGGGTGGGTTTTGGGGTCTTGGAGCAATGCTGGGTATGGATACTTTTGATTGCAAGTGGTTTGAAGCAAATCCATGGTGGCAAAGGGGAGTTAGGGCCAAGCTGCAGAGCGCGCATGGATTGATTTTGGAAATTTGCCTGAAAATTACTGTCCTCATTTTTGTAATTCTGCTTTTTGGCTGTTTGGGGGTCTTCTACTAGTTTTTGCCTGGGTTGACGGCTCTGGGGCCATTGCTGGGAAGGACTAATACCGGATAAAAGTGGTTTGGAGAAAATCCATGAGGAAAAGGTTTTTGCCTTTTTGCTTACTATCATGTTTTCGGGGGCCTGTTTGGGTGAGTTCCTGGTGTTTGGGGGTGGGTTTTGGGGTCTGGGAGCACTGCTGGCACAGTCTAATGTTGATTGCATTTGTTTTCCAGGACATCCATGGTGGAAAAGTGGAGTTATGACCTAGCTGCACAGCGCGTTTGGACAGAAGGCCAAAAAATATTGCAAGTATGAGATTTTCCACTTTTGCTTTTTGCCTGTTTGGGGTGTTGTGCTTTTTGGCGGGTGGGTTGGTGGATTTTGGGGCATTGCTGGAAAGGTCTAATACCGGATAAAAGTGGTTTGGAGAAAATCCATGAGGAAAAAGTTTCTTCCTTTTTGCTCACTGTCATGTTTTCGGGGGCCTGTTTGGGGGCTTCCTGGTGTTTGTGGGTGGGTTTCGGGGTCTTGGAGCAACGCTGGGTATGGATACTTTTGATTGCAAGTGGTTTGAAGCAAATCCATGGTGGCAAAGAGGAGTTAGGGCCTAGCTGCACAGCGAGCGTGGAGTGAATTTGGAAACTTGCCTGAAAATTAGTAAGTCCCCATTTTTGTAGGTTTGCTTTTTGGCTGTTTGGGGGTCTTCTACTAGTTTTCTCCTGGGTTGACGGCTCTGAGGCCATTGCTGGGAATGTCTAATACCCGATAAAAGTGGTTTGAGAAAACCATGAGGAAAAAGTTTTTGCCTTTTTGCTCACTATCATGTTTTCGGGGGCCTGTTTGGGTGGGTTTCTGGTGTTTGGGGGTGGGTTTTGGGGTCTGGGAGCACTGCTGGCACCGTCTAATGTTGATTGCATTTGTTTTCCAGGACATCCATGGTGGAAAAGTGGAGTTATGACCTAGCTGCACAGCGCGTTTGGACAGAAGGCCAAAAAATATTGCAAGTATGAGATTTTCCACTTTTGCTTTTTGCCTGTTTGGGGTGTTGTGCTTTTTGGCGGGTGGGTTGGTGGATTTTGGGGCATTGCTGGAAAGGTCTAATACCGGATAAAAGTGGTTTGGAGAAAATCCATGAGGAAAAAGTTTCTGCCTTTTTGCTCACTGTCATGTTTTCGGGGGCCTGTTTGGGGGCTTCCTGGTGTTTGTGGGTGGGTTTCGGGGTCTTGGAGCAACGCTGGGTAAGGATACTTTTGATTGCAAGTGGTTTGAAGCAAATCCATGGTGGCAAAGAGGAGTTAGGGCCTATCTGCACAGCGAGCGTGGAGTGAATTTGGAAACTTGCCTGAAAATTAGTAAGTCCCCATTTTTGTAGTTTTGCTTTTTGGCTGTTTGGGGGTCTTCTACTAGTTTTCTCCTGGGTTGACGGCTCTGAGGCCATTGCTGGGAATGTCTAATACCGGATAAAAGTGGTTTGAGAAAACCATGAGGAAAAAGTTTTTGCCTTTTTGCTCACTATCATGTTTTCGGGGGCCTGTTTGGGTGGGTTTCTGGTGTTTGGGGGTGGGTTTTGGGGTCTGGGAGCACTGCTGGCACCGTCTAATGTTGATTGCATTTGTTTTCCAGGACATCCATGGTGGAAACGTGGAGTTATGACCTAGCTGCACAGCGCGTTTGGACAGAAGGCCGAAAAATATTGTAAGTATGAGATTTACCATTTTTGCTTTTTGCCTGTTTAGGGTTGTTGTGCTTTTTTGCGGGTGGGTTGGCGGGTCTTGGGGCATTGCTGGGAAGGTCTAATACCGGATAAAAATGGTTTGGAGAAAATCCATGAGGAAAACGTTTTTGCCTTTTTGCTCACTATCATGTTTTCGGGGGCCTGTTGGGGGGGCTTCCTGGTGTTTGTGGGTGGGTTTCGGGGTCTTGGAGCAATGCTGGGTATGGATACTTTTGATTGCAAGTGGTTTGAAGCAAATCCATGGTGGCAAAGGGGAGTTAGGGCCTAGCTGCAGAGCGCGCATGGATTGATTTTGGAAACTTGCCTGAAAATTACTAAGTCCCCATTTTTGTAGTTTTGCTTTTTGGCTGTTTGGGGGTCTTCTACTAGTTTTCGCCTGGGTTGACGGCTCTGGGGCCATTGCTGGGAAGGACTAATACCGGATAAAAGTGGTTTGGAGAAAATCCATGAGGAAAAGGTTTTTGCCTTTTTACTCAATATCATGTTTTCGGGGGCCTGTTTGGGTGAGTTCCTGGTGTTTGGGGTGGGTTTTGGGGTCTGGGAGCACTGCTGGCACAGTCTAATGTTGTTTGCATTTGTTTTCCAGGAAATCCATGTTGGAAGAGTGGAGTTATGACCTAGCTGCACAGCGCGTTTGGACAGAAGGCCGAAAAATATTGCAAGTATGAGATTTTCCATTTTTGCTTTTTGCCTGTTTGGGGGTGTTGTGTTTTTTTGTGGTTGGGTTGGCGGGTCTTGGGGCATTGCTTGGAAGGTCTAATACCGGATAAAAGTGGTTTGGAGAAAATCCATGAGGAAAAAGTTTTTGCCTTTTTGCTCACTATCATGTTTTCGGGGGCATGTTTGGGGGGCTATCTGGTGTTTGTGGGTGGGTTTTGGGGTCTTGGAGCAACACTGGGTATGGATACTTTTGATTGCAAGTGGTTTGAAGCAAAGCCATGGTGGCAAATGGGAGTTAAGGCCTAGCTGCAGAGCGAGCGTGGAGTGAATTTGGAAACTTGCCTGAAAATTACTAAGTCCCCATTTTTGTAGTTTTGCTTTTTGGCTGTTTGGGGGTCTTCTACTAGTTTTCTCCTGGGTTGACGGCTCTGAGGCCATTGCTGGGAAGGTCTAATACCGGATAAAAGTGGTTTGAGAAAATCCATGAGGAAAAAGTTTTTGCCTTTTTGCTCACTATCATGTTTTCGGGGGCCTGTTTGGGTGGGTTCCTGGTAATTGGGGGTGGGTTTTGGGGCCTGGGAGCACTGCTGGCACAGTCTAATGTTGATTGCATTTGTTTTCCAGGACATCCATGGTGGAAACGTGGAGTTATGACCTAGCTGCACAGCGCGTTTGGACAGAAGGCCGAAAAATATTGTAAGTATGAGATTTTCCATTTTTGCTTTTTGCCTGTTTGGGGTTGTTGTGCTTTTTTGCGGGTGGGTTGGCGGGTCTTGGGGCATTGCTGGGAAGGTCTAATACCGGATAAAAGTGGTTTGGAGAAAATCCATGAGGAAAAAGTTTTTGCCTTTTTGCTCACTATCATGTTTTCGGGGGCCTGTTTGGGGGGCTACCTGGTGTTTGTGGGTGGGTTTTGGGGTCTTGGAGCAACACTGGGTATGGATACTTTTGATTGCAAGTGGTTTGAAGCAAAGCCATGGTGGCAAATGGGAGTTAAGGCCTAGCTGCAGAGCGAGCGTGGAGTGAATTTGGAAACTTGCCTGAAAATTACTAAGTCCCCATTTTTGTAGTTTTGCTTTTTGGCTGGTTGGGGGTCTTCTACTAGTTTTCGCCTGGGTTGACGGCCCTGGGGCCATTGCTGGGAAGGTCTAATACTGGATAAAAGTGGTTTGGAGAAAATCCATTAGGGAAAAGGTTTTTGCCTTTTTGCTCACTATCATGTTTTCGGGGGCCTGTTTGGGTAGGTTCCTGGTGTTTGGGGGTGGGTTTTGGGGTCTGGGAGCACTGCTGGCACAGTCTAATGTTGTTTGCATTTGTTTTCCAGGACATCCATGTTGGAAAAGTGGAGGTATGACCTAGCTGCACAGCGCGTTTGGACAGAAGGCCGAAAAATATTGTAAGTATGAGATTTTCCATTTTTGCTTTTTGCCTGTTTGGGGTTGTTGTGCTTTTTTGCGGGTGGGTTGGCGGGTCTTGGGGCATTGCTGGGAAGGGTTAATACCGTATAAAAGTGGTTTGGAGAAAATCCATGAGGAAAACGTTTTTGCCTTTTTGCTCACTATCATGTATTCGGGGGCCTGTTTGGGGGGCTTCCTGGTGTTTGTGGGTGGGTTTCGGGGTCTTGGAGCAATGATGGGTATGGATACTTTTGATTGCAAGTGGTTTGAAGCAAATCCATGGTGGCAAAGGGGAGTTAGGGCCTAGCTGAAGAGCGCGCATGGATTGGTTTTGGAAATTTGCCTGAAAATTACTAAGTCCCCATTTTTGTAGTTTTGCTTTTTGGCTGTTTGGGGGTCTTCTACTAGTTTTCGCCTGGGTTGACAGCTCTGGGGCCATTGCTGGGAAGGACTAATACCGGATAAAAGTGGTTTGGAGAAAATCCATTAGGGAAAAGGTTTTTGCCTTTTTACTCAATATCATGTTTTCGGGGGCCTGTTTGGGTGAGTTCCTGGTGTTTGGGGTGGGTTTTGGGGTCTGGGAGCACTGCTGGCACAGTCTAATGTTGTTTGCATTTGTTTTCCAGGAAATCCATGTTGGAAGAGTGGAGTTATGACCTAGCTGCACAGCGCGTTTGGACAGAAGGCCGAAAAATATTGCAAGTATGAGATTTTCCATTTTTGCTTTTTGCCTGTTTGGGGGTGTTGTGTTTTTTTGTGGTTGGGTTGGCGGGTCTTGGGGCATTGCTGGGAAGGTCTAATATCAGATAAAAGTGGTTTGGAGAAAATCCATGAGGAAAAAGTTTTTGCCTTTTTGCTCACTATCATGTTTTCGGGGGCATGTTTGGGGGGCTATCTGGTGTTTGTGGGTGGGTTTTGGGGTCTTGGAGCAACACTGGGTATGGATACTTTTGATTGCAAGTGGTTTGAAGCAAAGCCATGGTGGCAAATGGGAGTTAAGGCCTAGCTGCAGAGCGAGCGTGGAGTGAATTTGGAAACTTGCCTGAAAATTACTAAGTCCCCATTTTTGTAGTTTTGCTTTTTGGCTGTTTGGGGGTCTTCTACTAGTTTTCTCCTGGGTTGACGGCTCTGAGGCCATTGCTGGGAAGGTCTAATACCGGATAAAAGTGGTTTGAGAAAATCCATGAGGAAAAAGTTTTTGCCTTTTTGCTCACTATCATGTTTTCGGGGGCCTGTTTGGGTGGGTTCCTGGTGTTTGGGGGTGGGTTTTGGGGTCTGGGAGCACTGCTGGCACAGTCTAATGTTGATTGCATTTGTTTTCCAGGACATCCATGGTGGAAACGTGGAGTTATGACCTAGCTGCACAGCGCGTTTGGACAGAAGGCCGAAAAATATTGTAAGTATGAGATTTTCCATTTTTGCTTTTTGCCTGTTTGGGGTTGTTGTGCTTTTTTGCGGGTGGGTTGGCGGGTCTTGGGGCATTGCTGGGAAGGTCTAATACCGGATAAAAGTGGTTTGAAGAAAATCCATGAGGAAAAAGGTTTTGCCTTTTTGCTCACTATCATGTTTTCGGGGGCATGTTTGGGGGGCTACCTGGTGTTTGTGGGTGGGTTTTGGGGTCTTGGAGCAACACTGGGTATGGATACTTTTGATTGCAAGTGGTTTGAAGCAAAGCCATGGTGGCAAATGGGAGTTAAGGCCTAGCTGCAGAGCGAGCGTGGAGTGAATTTGGAAACTTGCCTGAAAATTACTAAGTCCCCATTTTTGTAGTTTTGCTTTTTGGCTGTTTGGGGGTCTTCTACTAGTTTTCGCCTGGGTTGACGGCGCTGGGGCCATTGCTGGGAAGGTCTAATACTGGATAAAAGTGGTTTGAAGAAAATCCATTAGGGAAAAGGTTTTTGCCTTTTTGCTCACTATCATGTTTTCGGGGGCCTGTTTGGGTGGGTTCCTGGTGTTTGGGGGTGCGTTTTGGGGTCTGGGAGCACTGCTGGCACAGTCTAATGTTGTTTGCGTTTGTTTTCCAGGACATCCATGTTGGAAAAGTGGAGTTATGACCTAGCTGCACAGCGCGTTTGGACAGAAGGCCGAAAAATATTGTAAGTATGAGATTTTCCATTTTTGCTTTTTGCCTGTTTGGGGTTGTTGTGCTTTTTTGCGGGTGGGTTGGCGGGTCTTGGGGCATTGCTGGGAAGGGCTAATACCGTATAAAAGTGGTTTGGAGAAAATCCATGAGGAAAACGTTTTTTGCTTTTTTGCTCACTATCATGTTTTCGGGGGCCTGTTTGGGGGGCTTCCTGGTGTTTGTGGGTGGGTTTCGGGGTCTTGGAGCAATGATGGGTATGGATACATTTGATTGCAAGTGGTTTGAAGCAAATCCATGGTGGCAAAGGGGAGTTAGGGCCTAGCTGCAGAGCGCGCATGGATTGATTTTGGAAATTTGCCTGAAAATTACTAAGTCCCCATTTTTGTAGTTTTGCTTTTTGGCTGTTTGGGGTTCTTCTACTAGTTTTCGCCTGGGTTGATGGCTCTGGGGCCATTGCTGGGAAAGACAAATACTGGATAAAAGTGGTTTGGAGAAAATCCATGAGGAAAAGGTTTTTGCCTTTTTGCTCAATATCATGTTTTCGGGGGCCTGTTTGGGTGAGTTCCTGGTGTTTGGGGGTGGGTTTTGGGGTCTGGGAGCACTGCTGGCACAGTCTAATGTTGTTTGCCTTTGTTTTCCAGGACATCCATGTTGGAAAAGTGGAGTTATGACCTAGCTGCACAGCGCGTTTGGACAGAAGGCCGAAAAATATTGTAAGTATGAGAGTTTCCATTTTTGCTTTTGCCTGTTTGGGGGTGTTGTGCCTTTTTGTGGTTGGGTTGGCGGGTCTTGGGGCATTGCTGGGAAGGTCTAATACCGGATAAAATTGGTTTGGAGAAAATCCATGAGGAAAACGTTTTTGCCTTTTTGCTCCCTATCATTTTTTCGGGGGCCTGTTTGGGGGGCTTCCTGGTGTTTGTGGGTGGGTTTTGGGGTCTTGGAGCAATGCTGGGTATGGATACTTTTGATTGCAAGTGGTTTGAAGCAAATCCATGGTGGCAAAGGGGAGTTAGGGCCTAGCTGCAGAGCGCGCATGGATTGATTTTGGAAATTTGCCTGAAAATTACTGTCCTCATTTTTGTAGTTCTGCTTTTTGGCTGTTTGGGGGTCTTCTACTAGTTTTTGCCTGGGTTGACGGCTCTGGGGCCATTGCTGGGAAGGACTAATACCGGATAAAAGTGGTTTGGAGAAAATCCATGAGGAAAAGGTTTTTGCCTTTTTGCTTACTATCATGTTTTCGGGGCCTGTTTGGGTGAGTTCCTGGTGTTTGGGGGTGGGTTTTGGGGTCTGGGAGCACTGCTGGCACAGTCTAATGTTGATTGCATTTGTTTTCCAGGACATCCATGGTGGAAAAGTGGAGTTATGACCTAGCTGCACAGCGCGTTTGGACAGAAGGCCAAAAAATATTGCAAGTATGAGATTTTCCACTTTTGCTTTTTGCCTGTTTGGGGTGTTGTGCTTTTTGGCGGGTGGGTTGGTGGATTTTGGGGCATTGCTGGAAAGGTCTAATACCGGATAAAAGTGGTTTGGAGAAAATCCATGAGGAAAAAGTTTCTGCCTTTTTGCTCACTGTCATGTTTTCGGGGGCCTGTTTGGGGGCTTCCTGGTGTTTGTGGGTGGGTTTCGGGGTCTTGGAGCAACGCTGGGTATGGATACTTTTGATTGCAAGTGGTTTGAAGCAAATCCATGGTGGCAAAGAGGAGTTAGGGCCTAGCTGCACAGCGAGCGTGGAGTGAATTTGGAAACTTGCCTGAAAATTAGTAAGTCCCCATTTTTGTAGTTTTGCTTTTTGGCTGGTTGGGGGTCTTCTACTAGTTTTCGCCTGGGTTGACGGCCCTGGGGCCATTGCTGGGAAGGTCTAATACTGGATAAAAGTGGTTTGGAGAAAATCCATTAGGGAAAAGGTTTTTGCCTTTTTGCTCACTATCATGTTTTCGGGGGCCTGTTTGGGTAGGTTCCTGGTGTTTGGGGGTGGGTTTTGGGGTCTGGGAGCACTGCTGGCACAGTCTAATGTTGTTTGCATTTGTTTTCCAGGACATCCATGTTGGAAAAGTGGAGGTATGACCTAGCTGCACAGCGCGTTTGGACAGAAGGCCGAAAAATATTGTAAGTATGAGATTTTCCATTTTTGCTTTTTGCCTGTTTGGGGTTGTTGTGCTTTTTTGCGGGTGGGTTGGCGGGTCTTGGGGCATTGCTGGGAAGGGTTAATACCGTATAAAAGTGGTTTGGAGAAAATCCATGAGGAAAACGTTTTTGCCTTTTTGCTCACTATCATGTATTCGGGGGCCTGTTTGGGGGGCTTCCTGGTGTTTGTGGGTGGGTTTCGGGGTCTTGGAGCAATGATGGGTATGGATACTTTTGATTGCAAGTGGTTTGAAGCAAATCCATGGTGGCAAAGGGGAGTTAGGGCCTAGCTGAAGAGCGCGCATGGATTGGTTTTGGAAATTTGCCTGAAAATTACTAAGTCCCCATTTTTGTAGTTTTGCTTTTTGGCTGTTTGGGGGTCTTCTACTAGTTTTCGCCTGGGTTGACAGCTCTGGGGCCATTGCTGGGAAGGACTAATACCGGATAAAAGTGGTTTGGAGAAAATCCATTAGGGAAAAGGTTTTTGCCTTTTTACTCAATATCATGTTTTCGGGGGCCTGTTTGGGTGAGTTCCTGGTGTTTGGGGTGGGTTTTGGGGTCTGGGAGCACTGCTGGCACAGTCTAATGTTGTTTGCATTTGTTTTCCAGGAAATCCATGTTGGAAGAGTGGAGTTATGACCTAGCTGCACAGCGCGTTTGGACAGAAGGCCGAAAAATATTGCAAGTATGAGATTTTCCATTTTTGCTTTTTGCCTGTTTGGGGGTGTTGTGTTTTTTTGTGGTTGGGTTGGCGGGTCTTGGGGCATTGCTGGGAAGGTCTAATATCAGATAAAAGTGGTTTGGAGAAAATCCATGAGGAAAAAGTTTTTGCCTTTTTGCTCACTATCATGTTTTCGGGGGCATGTTTGGGGGGCTATCTGGTGTTTGTGGGTGGGTTTTGGGGTCTTGGAGCAACACTGGGTATGGATACTTTTGATTGCAAGTGGTTTGAAGCAAAGCCATGGTGGCAAATGGGAGTTAAGGCCTAGCTGCAGAGCGAGCGTGGAGTGAATTTGGAAACTTGCCTGAAAATTACTAAGTCCCCATTTTTGTAGTTTTGCTTTTTGGCTGTTTGGGGGTCTTCTACTAGTTTTCTCCTGGGTTGACGGCTCTGAGGCCATTGCTGGGAAGGTCTAATACCGGATAAAAGTGGTTTGAGAAAATCCATGAGGAAAAAGTTTTTGCCTTTTTGCTCACTATCATGTTTTCGGGGGCCTGTTTGGGTGGGTTCCTGGTGTTTGGGGGTGGGTTTTGGGGTCTGGGAGCACTGCTGGCACAGTCTAATGTTGATTGCATTTGTTTTCCAGGACATCCATGGTGGAAACGTGGAGTTATGACCTAGCTGCACAGCGCGTTTGGACAGAAGGCCGAAAAATATTGTAAGTATGAGATTTTCCATTTTTGCTTTTTGCCTGTTTGGGGTTGTTGTGCTTTTTTGCGGGTGGGTTGGCGGGTCTTGGGGCATTGCTGGGAAGGTCTAATACCGGATAAAAGTGGTTTGAAGAAAATCCATGAGGAAAAAGGTTTTGCCTTTTTGCTCACTATCATGTTTTCGGGGGCATGTTTGGGGGGCTACCTGGTGTTTGTGGGTGGGTTTTGGGGTCTTGGAGCAACACTGGGTATGGATACTTTTGATTGCAAGTGGTTTGAAGCAAAGCCATGGTGGCAAATGGGAGTTAAGGCCTAGCTGCAGAGCGAGCGTGGAGTGAATTTGGAAACTTGCCTGAAAATTACTAAGTCCCCATTTTTGTAGTTTTGCTTTTTGGCTGTTTGGGGGTCTTCTACTAGTTTTCGCCTGGGTTGACGGCGCTGGGGCCATTGCTGGGAAGGTCTAATACTGGATAAAAGTGGTTTGAAGAAAATCCATTAGGGAAAAGGTTTTTGCCTTTTTGCTCACTATCATGTTTTCGGGGGCCTGTTTGGGTGGGTTCCTGGTGTTTGGGGGTGCGTTTTGGGGTCTGGGAGCACTGCTGGCACAGTCTAATGTTGTTTGCGTTTGTTTTCCAGGACATCCATGTTGGAAAAGTGGAGTTATGACCTAGCTGCACAGCGCGTTTGGACAGAAGGCCGAAAAATATTGTAAGTATGAGATTTTCCATTTTTGCTTTTTGCCTGTTTGGGGTTGTTGTGCTTTTTTGCGGGTGGGTTGGCGGGTCTTGGGGCATTGCTGGGAAGGGCTAATACCGTATAAAAGTGGTTTGGAGAAAATCCATGAGGAAAACGTTTTTTGCTTTTTTGCTCACTATCATGTTTTCGGGGGCCTGTTTGGGGGGCTTCCTGGTGTTTGTGGGTGGGTTTCGGGGTCTTGGAGCAATGATGGGTATGGATACATTTGATTGCAAGTGGTTTGAAGCAAATCCATGGTGGCAAAGGGGAGTTAGGGCCTAGCTGCAGAGCGCGCATGGATTGATTTTGGAAATTTGCCTGAAAATTACTAAGTCCCCATTTTTGTAGTTTTGCTTTTTGGCTGTTTGGGGTTCTTCTACTAGTTTTCGCCTGGGTTGATGGCTCTGGGGCCATTGCTGGGAAAGACAAATACTGGATAAAAGTGGTTTGGAGAAAATCCATGAGGAAAAGGTTTTTGCCTTTTTGCTCAATATCATGTTTTCGGGGGCCTGTTTGGGTGAGTTCCTGGTGTTTGGGGGTGGGTTTTGGGGTCTGGGAGCACTGCTGGCACAGTCTAATGTTGTTTGCCTTTGTTTTCCAGGACATCCATGTTGGAAAAGTGGAGTTATGACCTAGCTGCACAGCGCGTTTGGACAGAAGGCCGAAAAATATTGTAAGTATGAGAGTTTCCATTTTTGCTTTTGCCTGTTTGGGGGTGTTGTGCCTTTTTGTGGTTGGGTTGGCGGGTCTTGGGGCATTGCTGGGAAGGTCTAATACCGGATAAAATTGGTTTGGAGAAAATCCATGAGGAAAACGTTTTTGCCTTTTTGCTCCCTATCATTTTTTCGGGGGCCTGTTTGGGGGGCTTCCTGGTGTTTGTGGGTGGGTTTTGGGGTCTTGGAGCAATGCTGGGTATGGATACTTTTGATTGCAAGTGGTTTGAAGCAAATCCATGGTGGCAAAGGGGAGTTAGGGCCTAGCTGCAGAGCGCGCATGGATTGATTTTGGAAATTTGCCTGAAAATTACTGTCCTCATTTTTGTAGTTCTGCTTTTTGGCTGTTTGGGGGTCTTCTACTAGTTTTTGCCTGGGTTGACGGCTCTGGGGCCATTGCTGGGAAGGACTAATACCGGATAAAAGTGGTTTGGAGAAAATCCATGAGGAAAAGGTTTTTGCCTTTTTGCTTACTATCATGTTTTCGGGGCCTGTTTGGGTGAGTTCCTGGTGTTTGGGGGTGGGTTTTGGGGTCTGGGAGCACTGCTGGCACAGTCTAATGTTGATTGCATTTGTTTTCCAGGACATCCATGGTGGAAAAGTGGAGTTATGACCTAGCTGCACAGCGCGTTTGGACAGAAGGCCAAAAAATATTGCAAGTATGAGATTTTCCACTTTTGCTTTTTGCCTGTTTGGGGTGTTGTGCTTTTTGGCGGGTGGGTTGGTGGATTTTGGGGCATTGCTGGAAAGGTCTAATACCGGATAAAAGTGGTTTGGAGAAAATCCATGAGGAAAAAGTTTCTGCCTTTTTGCTCACTGTCATGTTTTCGGGGGCCTGTTTGGGGGCTTCCTGGTGTTTGTGGGTGGGTTTCGGGGTCTTGGAGCAACGCTGGGTATGGATACTTTTGATTGCAAGTGGTTTGAAGCAAATCCATGGTGGCAAAGAGGAGTTAGGGCCTAGCTGCACAGCGAGCGTGGAGTGAATTTGGAAACTTGCCTGAAAATTAGTAAGTCCCCATTTTTGTAGTTTTGCTTTTTGGCTGTTTGGGGGTCTTCTACTAGTTTTCGCCTGGGTTGACGGCTCTGGGGCCATTGCTGGGAAGGACTAATACCGGATAAAAGTTGTTTGGAGAAAATCCATGAGGAAAAGGTTTTTGCCTTTTTACTCAATATCATGTTTTCGGGGGCCTGTTTGGGTGAGTTCCTGGTGTTTGGGGGTGGGTTTTGGGGTCTGGGAGCACTGCTGGCACAGTCTAATGTTGATTGCATTTGTTTTCCAGGACATCCATGGTGGAAACGTGGAGTTATGACCTAGCTGCACAGCGTTTGGACAGAAGGCCGAAAAATATTGTAAGTATGAGATTTTCCATTTTTGCTTTTTGCCTGTTTGGGGTTGTTGTGCTTTTTTGCGGGTGGGTTGGCGGGTCTTGGGGCATTGCTGGGAAGGTCTAATACCGGATAAAAGTGGTTTGGAGAAAATCCATGAGGAAAAAGTTTTTGCCTTTTTGCTCACTATCATGTTTTCGGGGGCCTGTTTGGGGGGCTACCTGGTGTTTGTGGGTGGGTTTTGGGGTCTTGGAGCAACACTGGGTATGGATACTTTTGATTGCAAGTGGTTTGAAGCAAAGCCATGGTGGCAAATGGGAGTTAAGGCCTAGCTGCAGAGCGAGCGTGGAGTGAATTTGGAAACTTGCCTGAAAATTACTAAGTCCCCATTTTTGTAGTTTTGCTTTTTGGCTGGTTGGGGGTCTTCTACTAGTTTTCGCCTGGGTTGACGGCCCTGGGGCCATTGCTGGGAAGGTCTAATACTGGATAAAAGTGGTTTGGAGAAAATCCATTAGGGAAAAGGTTTTTGCCTTTTTGCTCACTATCATGTTTTCGGGGGCCTGTTTGGGTAGGTTCCTGGTGTTTGGGGGTGGGTTTTGGGGTCTGGGAGCACTGCTGGCACAGTCTAATGTTGTTTGCATTTGTTTTCCAGGACATCCATGTTGGAAAAGTGGAGGTATGACCTAGCTGCACAGCGCGTTTGGACAGAAGGCCGAAAAATATTGTAAGTATGAGATTTTCCATTTTTGCTTTTTGCCTGTTTGGGGTTGTTGTGCTTTTTTGCGGGTGGGTTGGCGGGTCTTTGGGCATTGCTGGGAAGGGCTAATACCGTATAAAAGTGGTTTGGAGAAAATCCATGAGGAAAACGTTTTTGCCTTTTTGCTCACTATCATGTATTCGGGGGCCTGTTTGGGGGGCTTCCTGGTGTTTGTGGGTGGGTTTCGGGGTCTTGGAGCAATGATGGGTATGGATACTTTTGATTGCAAGTGGTTTGAAGCAAATCCATGGTGGCAAAGAGGAGTTAGGGCCTAGCTGAAGAGCGCGCATGGATTGATTTTGGAAATTTGCCTGAAAATTACTAAGTCCCCATTTTTGTAGTTTTGCTTTTTGGCAGTTTGGGGGTCTTCTACTAGTTTTCGCCTGGGTTGACAGCTCTGGGGCCATTGCTGGAAAGGACTAATACCGGATAAAAGTGGTTTGGAGAAAATCCATTAGGGAAAAGGTTTTTGCCTTTTTACTCAATATCATGTTTTCGGGTGCCTGTTTGGGTGAGTTCCTGGTGTTTGGGGTGGGTTTTGGGGTCTGGGAGCACTGCTGGCACAGTCTAATGTTGTTTGCATTTGTTTTCCAGGAAATCCATGTTGGAAGAGTGGAGTTATGACCTAGCTGCACAGCGCGTTTGGACAGAAGGCCGAAAAATATTGCAAGTATGAGATTTTCCATTTTTGCTTTTTGCCTGTTTGGGGGTGTTGTGTTTTTTTGTGGTTGGGTTGGCGGGTCTTGGGGCATTGCTGGGAAGGTGTAATATCAGATAAAAGTGGTTTGGAGAAAATCCATGAGGAAAAAGTTTTTGCCTTTTTGCTCACTATCATGTTTTCGGGGGCATGTTTGGGGGGCTATCTGGTGTTTGTGGGTGGGTTTTGGGGTCTTGGAGCAACACTGGGTATGGATACTTTTGATTGCAAGTGGTTTGAAGCAAAGCCATGGTGGCAAATGGGAGTTAAGGCCTAGCTGCAGAGCGAGCGTGGAGTGAATTTGGAAACTTGCCTGAAAATTGGTTTGCCCTGTTCCCATCATGCACTGGGACAGGAACAGACTAATTTGCATACAGCCAGGTTCTGAAACTGGAATGGTGCAGTGAGCTAAAAAACGGTGTTGGATCTAGCCCTGATCTCTTGACTGGGTGAGAGTTTTCTGCTTAATTCAGAGACTCTGTCCCTCACCACCCCTTGTTGTGAAAATTACTAAGTCCCCATTTTTGTAGTTTTGCTTTTTGGCTGTTTGGGGGTCTTCTACTAGTTTTTGCCTGGGTTGACGGCCCTGGGGCCATTGCTGGGAAGGTCTAATACTGGATAAAAGTGGTTTGGAGAAAATCCATTAGGGAAAAGGTTTTTGCCTTTTTGCTCACTATCATGTTTTCGGGGGCCTGTTTGGGTGGGTTCCTGGTGTTTGGGGGTGCGTTTTGGGGTCTGGGAGCACTGCTGGCACAGTCTAATGTTGTTTGCATTTGTTTTCCAGGACATCCATGTTGGAAAAGTGGAGTTATGACCTAGCTGCACAGCGCGTTTGGACAGAAGGCCGAAAAATATTGTAAGTATGAGATTTTCCATTTTTGCTTTTTGCCTGTTTGGGGTTGTTGTGCTTTTTTGCGGGTGGGTTGGCGGGTCTTGGGGCATTGCTGGGAAGGGCTAATACCGTATAAAAGTGGTTTGGAGAAAATCCATGAGGAAAACGTTTTTGCCTTTTTGCTCACTATCATGTTTTCGGGGGCCTGTTTGGGGGGGCTTCCTGGTGTTTGTGGGTGGGTTTCGGGGTCTTGGAGCAATGATGGGTATGGATACTTTTGATTGCAAGTGGTTTGAAGCAAATCCATGGTGGCAAAGGGGAGTTAGGGCCTAGCTGCAGAGCGCGCATGGATTGATTTTGGAAATTTGCCTGAAAATTACTAAGTCCCCATTTTTGTAGTTTTGCTTTTTGGCTGCTTGGGGGTCTTCTACTAGTTTTCGCCTGGGTTGACGGCTCTGGGGCCATTGCTGGGAAGGACAAATACCGGATAAAATTGGTTTGGAGAAAATCCATGAGGAAAAGGTTTTTGCCTTTTTGCTCAATATCATGCTTTCGGGGGCCTGTTTGGGTGAGTTCCTGGTGTTTGGGGGTGGGTTTTGGGGTCTGGGAGCACTGCTGGCACAGTCTAATGTTGTTTGCCTTTGTTTTTCAGGACATCCATGTTGGAAAAGTGGAGTTATGACCTAGCTGCACAGCGCGTTTGGACAGAAGGCCGAAAAATATTGTAAGTATGAGAGTTTCCATTTTTGCTTTTTGCCTGTTTGGGGGTGTTGTGCCTTTTTATGGTTGGGTTGGCGGGTCTTGGGGCATTGCTGGGAAGGTCTAATACCGGATAAAAGTGGTTTGGAGAAAATCCATGAGGAAAAAGTGTTTGCCTTTTTGCTCACTATCATGGTTTCGGGTCCTGTTTGGGGGGCTTCCTGGTGTTTGTTGGGGGTCTTGGAGCAACGCCGGGTATGGATAATTTTGATTGCAAGTGGTTTGAAGCAAATCCATGGTGGCATAGGGGAGTTAGGGCCTAGCTGCAGAGCTCGCATGGATTGATTTTGGAAATTTGCCTGAAAATTACTAAGTCCCCATTTTTGTAGTTTTGCTTTTTGGCTGTTTGGGGGTCTTCTACTAGTTTTTGCCTGGGTTGACGGCTTTGGGGCCATTGCTGGGAAGGACTAATACCGGATAAAAGTGGTTTGGAGAAAATCCATGAGGAAAACGTTTTTGCCTTTGTGCTCACTATCATGTTTTCGGGGGCCTGTTTGGGTGGGTTCCTGGTGTTTGGGGTGGGCTTTGGGGTCTGGGAGCACTTCTGGCACAGTCTAATGTTGATTGCATTTATTTCCAGGACATCCATGGTGGAAAAGTGGAGTTATGATCTAGCTGCACAGCGCGTTTGGACAGAAGGCCGAAAAATATTGTAAGTATGAGATTTTCCATTTTGCTTTTTGCCTGTTTGGGGGTGTTGTGCTTTTTTAAGGGTGGGTTGGCGGGTCTTGGGGCATTGCTGGGATGGTCTAACACCGGTTAAAAGGGGTTTGGTAAAAAACCATGAGGAAAAAGTTTCTGCCAATTTGCTCACTATCATGTTTCGGGGGGCTGTTTGGGGGCTTCCTGGTGTTTGTGGGTGGGTTTCGGGGTCTTGGAGCAATGCTGGGTATGGATACTTTTGATTGCAAGTGGTTTGAGGCAAATCCATGGTGGCAAAGGGGAGTTAGGGCCCAGCTGCAGAGCGCGCGTGAAGTGATTTTGGAAATTTGCCTGAAAATGATTAAGTCCCCATTTTTGTAGTTTTGCTTTTTGGCTGTTTGGGGGTCTTCTACTAGTTTTCGCCTGGGTTGACGGCTCTGGGGCCATTGCAGGGAAGGACTAATACCAGATAAAAGTGATTTGGGGAAAATCCATGAGGAAAAGGTTTTTGCCTTTTTGCTCACTATCATGTTTTCGGGGGCCTGTTTGGGTGGGTTCCTGGTTTTTGGGGGTGGGTTTTGGGGTCTGGGAGCACTGCTGGCACAGTCTAATGTTGATTGCATTTGTTTTCCAGGACATCCATGGTGGAAAAGTGGAGTTATGACCTAGCTGCACAGCGCGTTTGGACAGAAGGCCGAAAAATATTGTAAGTATGAGATTTTCAATTTTTGCTTTTTGCCTGTTTGGGGTTGTTGTGCTTTTTTGCGGGTGGGTTGGTGGGTCTTAGCGCATTGCTGGGAAGGTCTAATACCGGATAAAAGTGGTTTAAAGAAAATCCATGAGGAAAAAGTTTTTGCCTTTTTGCTCACTATCATGTTTTCGGGGGCCTGTTTGGGTGAGTTCCTGGTGTTTGGGGGTGGGTTTTGGGGTCTGGGAGCACTGCTGGCACAGTCTAATGTTGATTGCATTTGTTTTCCAGGACATCCATGGTGGAAAAGTGGAGTTATGACCTAGCTGCACAGCGCGTTTGGACAGAAGGCCAAAAAATATTGCAAGTATGAGATTTTCCACTTTTGCTTTTTGCCTGTTTGGGGTGTTGTGCTTTTTGGCGGGTGGGTTGGTGGATTTTGGGGCATTGCTGGAAAGGTCTAATACCGGATAAAAGTGGTTTGGAGAAAATCCATGAGGAAAAAGTTTTTGCCTTTTTGCTCACTGTCATGTTTTCGGGGGCCTGTTTGGGGGCTTCCTGGTGTTTGTGGGTGGGTTTCGGGGTCTTGGAGCAACGCTGGGTATGGATACTTTTGATTGCAAGTGGTTTGTAGCAAATCCATGGTGGCAAAGAGGAGTTAGGGCCTAGCTGCACAGCGAGCGTGGAGTGAATTTGGAAACTTGCCTGAAAATTACTAAGTCCCCATTTTTGTAGTTTTGCTTTTTGGCTGTTTGGGGGTCTTCTACTAGTTTTCACCTGGGTTGACGGCTCTGGGGCCATTGCTGGGAAGGACTAATACCGGATAAAAGTGGTTTGGAGAAAATCCATGAGGAAAAGGTTTTTGCCTTTTTGCTCACTATCATGTCTTTGGGGGCCTGTTTGGGTGGGTTCCTGGTGTTTGGGGGTGCGTTTTGGGGTCTGGGAGCACTTCTGGCACAGTCTAATGTTGATTTCATTTGTTTTCCAGGAAATCCATGTTGGAAGAGTGGAGTTATGACCTAGCTGCACAGCGCGTTTGGACAGAAGGCCGAAAAATATTGCAAGTATGAGATTTTCCATTTTTGCTTTTTGCCTGTTTGGGGGTGTTGTGTTTTTTTGTGGTTGGGTTGGCGGGTCTTGGGGCATTGCTGGGAAGGTCTAATACCGGATAAAAGTGGTTTGGAGAAAATCCATGAGGAAAAAGTTTTTGCCTTTTTGCTCACTATCATGTTTTCGGGGGCATGTTTGGGGGGCTATCTGGTGTTTGTGGGTGGGTTTTGGGGTCTTGGAGCAACACTGGGTATGGATACTTTTGATTGCAAGTGGTTTGAAGCAAAGCCATGGTGGCAAATGGGAGTTAAGGCCTAGCTGCAGAGCGAGCGTGGAGTGAATTTGGAAACTTGCCTGAAAATTACTAAGTCCCCATTTTTGTAGTTTTGCTTTTTGGCTGTTTGGGGGTCTTCTACTAGTTTTCTCATGGGTTGACGGCTCTGAGGCCATTGCTGGGAAGGTCTAATACCGGATAAAAGTGGTTTGAGAAAATCCATGAGGAAAAAGTTTTTGCCTTTTTGCTCACTATCATGTTTTCGGGGGCCTGTTTGGGTGGGTTCCTGGTGTTTGGGGGTGGGTTTTGGGGTCTGGGAGCACTGCTGGCACAGTCTAATGTTGATTGCATTTGTTTTCCAGGACATCCATGGTGGAAACGTGGAGTTATGACCTAGCTGCACAGCGCGTTTGGACAGAAGGCCGAAAAATATTGTAAGTATGAGATTTTCCATTTTTGCTTTTTGCCTGTTTGGGGTTGTTGTGCTTTTTTGCGGGTGGGTTGGCGGGTCTTGGGGCATTGCTGGGAAGGTCTAATACCGGATAAAAGTGGTTTGGAGAAAATCCATGAGGAAAAAGGTTTTGCCTTTTTGCTCACTATCATGTTTTCGGGGGCATGTTTGGGGGGCTTCCTGGTGTTTGTGGGTGGGTTTCGGGGTCTTGGAGCAATGATGGGTATGGATACTTTTGATTGCAAGTGGTTTGAAGCAAATCCATGGTGGCAAAGAGGAGTTAGGGCCTAGCTGAAGAGCGCGCATGGATTGATTTTGGAAATTTGCCTGAAAATTACTAAGTCCCCATTTTTGTAGTTTTGCTTTTTGGCAGTTTGGGGGTCTTCTACTAGTTTTCGCCTGGGTTGACAGCTCTGGGGCCATTGCTGGAAAGGACTAATACCGGATAAAAGTGGTTTGGAGAAAATCCATTAGGGAAAAGGTTTTTGCCTTTTTACTCAATATCATGTTTTCGGGTGCCTGTTTGGGTGAGTTCCTGGTGTTTGGGGTGGGTTTTGGGGTCTGGGAGCACTGCTGGCACAGTCTAATGTTGTTTGCATTTGTTTTCCAGGAAATCCATGTTGGAAGAGTGGAGTTATGACCTAGCTGCACAGCGCGTTTGGACAGAAGGCCGAAAAATATTGCAAGTATGAGATTTTCCATTTTTGCTTTTTGCCTGTTTGGGGGTGTTGTGTTTTTTTGTGGTTGGGTTGGCGGGTCTTGGGGCATTGCTGGGAAGGTGTAATATCAGATAAAAGTGGTTTGGAGAAAATCCATGAGGAAAAAGTTTTTGCCTTTTTGCTCACTATCATGTTTTCGGGGGCATGTTTGGGGGGCTATCTGGTGTTTGTGGGTGGGTTTTGGGGTCTTGGAGCAACACTGGGTATGGATACTTTTGATTGCAAGTGGTTTGAAGCAAAGCCATGGTGGCAAATGGGAGTTAAGGCCTAGCTGCAGAGCGAGCGTGGAGTGAATTTGGAAACTTGCCTGAAAATTGGTTTGCCCTGTTCCCATCATGCACTGGGACAGGAACAGACTAATTTGCATACAGCCAGGTTCTGAAACTGGAATGGTGCAGTGAGCTAAAAAACGGTGTTGGATCTAGCCCTGATCTCTTGACTGGGTGAGAGTTTTCTGCTTAATTCAGAGACTCTGTCCCTCACCACCCCTTGTTGTGAAAATTACTAAGTCCCCATTTTTGTAGTTTTGCTTTTTGGCTGTTTGGGGGTCTTCTACTAGTTTTTGCCTGGGTTGACGGCCCTGGGGCCATTGCTGGGAAGGTCTAATACTGGATAAAAGTGGTTTGGAGAAAATCCATTAGGGAAAAGGTTTTTGCCTTTTTGCTCACTATCATGTTTTCGGGGGCCTGTTTGGGTGGGTTCCTGGTGTTTGGGGGTGCGTTTTGGGGTCTGGGAGCACTGCTGGCACAGTCTAATGTTGTTTGCATTTGTTTTCCAGGACATCCATGTTGGAAAAGTGGAGTTATGACCTAGCTGCACAGCGCGTTTGGACAGAAGGCCGAAAAATATTGTAAGTATGAGATTTTCCATTTTTGCTTTTTGCCTGTTTGGGGTTGTTGTGCTTTTTTGCGGGTGGGTTGGCGGGTCTTGGGGCATTGCTGGGAAGGGCTAATACCGTATAAAAGTGGTTTGGAGAAAATCCATGAGGAAAACGTTTTTGCCTTTTTGCTCACTATCATGTTTTCGGGGGCCTGTTTGGGGGGGCTTCCTGGTGTTTGTGGGTGGGTTTCGGGGTCTTGGAGCAATGATGGGTATGGATACTTTTGATTGCAAGTGGTTTGAAGCAAATCCATGGTGGCAAAGGGGAGTTAGGGCCTAGCTGCAGAGCGCGCATGGATTGATTTTGGAAATTTGCCTGAAAATTACTAAGTCCCCATTTTTGTAGTTTTGCTTTTTGGCTGCTTGGGGGTCTTCTACTAGTTTTCGCCTGGGTTGACGGCTCTGGGGCCATTGCTGGGAAGGACAAATACCGGATAAAAGTGGTTTGGAGAAAATCCATGAGGAAAAGGTTTTTGCCTTTTTGCTCAATATCATGCTTTCGGGGGCCTGTTTGGGTGAGTTCCTGGTGTTTGGGGGTGGGTTTTGGGGTCTGGGAGCACTGCTGGCACAGTCTAATGTTGTTTGCCTTTGTTTTTCAGGACATCCATGTTGGAAAAGTGGAGTTATGACCTAGCTGCACAGCGCGTTTGGACAGAAGGCCGAAAAATATTGTAAGTATGAGAGTTTCCATTTTTGCTTTTTGCCTGTTTGGGGGTGTTGTGCCTTTTTATGGTTGGGTTGGCGGGTCTTGGGGCATTGCTGGGAAGGTCTAATACCGGATAAAAGTGGTTTGGAGAAAATCCATGAGGAAAAAGTGTTTGCCTTTTTGCTCACTATCATGGTTTCGGGTCCTGTTTGGGGGGCTTCCTGGTGTTTGTTGGGGGTCTTGGAGCAACGCCGGGTATGGATAATTTTGATTGCAAGTGGTTTGAAGCAAATCCATGGTGGCATAGGGGAGTTAGGGCCTAGCTGCAGAGCTCGCATGGATTGATTTTGGAAATTTGCCTGAAAATTACTAAGTCCCCATTTTTGTAGTTTTGCTTTTTGGCTGTTTGGGGGTCTTCTACTAGTTTTTGCCTGGGTTGACGGCTTTGGGGCCATTGCTGGGAAGGACTAATACCGGATAAAAGTGGTTTGGAGAAAATCCATGAGGAAAACGTTTTTGCCTTTGTGCTCACTATCATGTTTTCGGGGGCCTGTTTCGGTGGGTTCCTGGTGTTTGGGGTGGGCTTTGGGGTCTGGGAGCACTTCTGGCACAGTCTAATGTTGATTGCATTTATTTCCAGGACATCCATGGTGGAAAAGTGGAGTTATGATCTAGCTGCACAGCGCGTTTGGACAGAAGGCCGAAAAATATTGTAAGTATGAGATTTTCCATTTTGCTTTTTGCCTGTTTGGGGGTGTTGTGCTTTTTTAAGGGTGGGTTGGCGGGTCTTGGGGCATTGCTGGGATGGTCTAACACCGGATAAAAGGGGTTTGGTAAAAAACCATGAGGAAAAAGTTTCTGCCAATTTGCTCACTATCATGTTTCGGGGGGCTGTTTGGGGGCTTCCTGGTGTTTGTGGGTGGGTTTCGGGGTCTTGGAGCAATGCTGGGTATGGATACTTTTGATTGCAAGTGGTTTGAGGCAAATCCATGGTGGCAAAGGGGAGTTAGGGCCCAGCTGCAGAGCGCGCGTGAAGTGATTTTGGAAATTTGCCTGAAAATGATTAAGTCCCCATTTTTGTAGTTTTGCTTTTTGGCTGTTTGGGGGTCTTCTACTAGTTTTCGCCTGGGTTGACGGCTCTGGGGCCATTGCAGGGAAGGACTAATACCAGATAAAAGTGATTTGGGGAAAATCCATGAGGAAAAGGTTTTTGCCTTTTTGCTCACTATCATGTTTTCGGGGGCCTGTTTGGGTGGGTTCCTGGTTTTTGGGGGTGGGTTTTGGGGTCTGGGAGCACTGCTGGCACAGTCTAATGTTGATTGCATTTGTTTTCCAGGACATCCATGGTGGAAAAGTGGAGTTATGACCTAGCTGCACAGCGCGTTTGGACAGAAGGCCGAAAAATATTGTAAGTATGAGATTTTCAATTTTTGCTTTTTGCCTGTTTGGGGTTGTTGTGCTTTTTTGCGGGTGGGTTGGTGGGTCTTAGCGCATTGCTGGGAAGGTCTAATACCGGATAAAAGTGGTTTAAAGAAAATCCATGAGGAAAAAGTTTTTGCCTTTTTGCTCACTATCATGTTTTCGGGGGCCTGTTTGGGTGAGTTCCTGGTGTTTGGGGGTGGGTTTTGGGGTCTGGGAGCACTGCTGGCACAGTCTAATGTTGATTGCATTTGTTTTCCAGGACATCCATGGTGGAAAAGTGGAGTTATGACCTAGCTGCACAGCGCGTTTGGACCGAAGGCCAAAAAATATTGCAAGTATGAGATTTTCCACTTTTGCCTTTTGCCTGTTTGGGGTGTTGTGCTTTTTGGCGGGTGGGTTGGTGGATTTTGGGGCATTGCTGGAAAGGTCTAATACCGGATAAAAGTGGTTTGGAGAAAATCCATGAGGAAAAAGTTTTTGCCTTTTTGCTCACTGTCATGTTTTCGGGGGCCTGTTTGGGGGCTTCCTGGTTTTTGTGGGTGGGTTTCGGGGTCTTGGAGCAACGCTGGGTATGGATACTTTTGATTGCAAGTGGTTTGTAGCAAATCCATGGTGGCAAAGAGGAGTTAGGGCCTAGCTGCACAGCGAGCGTGGAGTGAATTTGGAAACTTGCCTGAAAATTACTAAGTCCCCATTTTTGTAGTTTTGCTTTTTGGCTGTTTGGGGGTCTTCTACTAGTTTTCACCTGGGTTGACGGCTCTGGGGCCATTGCTGGGAAGGACTAATACCGGATAAAAGTGGTTTGGAGAAAATCCATGAGGAAAAGGTTTTTGCCTTTTTGCTCACTATCATGTCTTTGGGGGCCTGTTTGGGTGGGTTCCTGGTGTTTGGGGGTGCGTTTTGGGGTCTGGGAGCACTTCTGGCACAGTCTAATGTTGATTTCATTTGTTTTCCAGGAAATCCATGTTGGAAGAGTGGAGTTATGACCTAGCTGCACAGCGCGTTTGGACAGAAGGCCGAAAAATATTGCAAGTATGAGATTTTCCATTTTTGCTTTTTGCCTGTTTGGGGGTGTTGTGTTTTTTTGTGGTTGGGTTGGCGGGTCTTGGGGCATTGCTGGGAAGGTCTAATACCGGATAAAAGTGGTTTGGAGAAAATCCATGAGGAAAAAGTTTTTGCCTTTTTGCTCACTATCATGTTTTCGGGGGCATGTTTGGGGGGCTATCTGGTGTTTGTGGGTGGGTTTTGGGGTCTTGGAGCAACACTGGGTATGGATACTTTTGATTGCAAGTGGTTTGAAGCAAAGCCATGGTGGCAAATGGGAGTTAAGGCCTAGCTGCAGAGCGAGCGTGGAGTGAATTTGAAAACTTGCCTGAAAATTACTAAGTCCCCATTTTTGTAGTTTTGCTTTTTGGCTGTTTGGGGGTCTTCTACTAGTTTTCTCATGGGTTGACGGCTCTGAGGCCATTGCTGGGAAGGTCTAATACCGGATAAAAGTGGTTTGAGAAAATCCATGAGGAAAAAGTTTTTGCCTTTTTGCTCACTATCATGTTTTCGGGGGCCTGTTTGGGTGGGTTCCTGGTGTTTGGGGGTGGGTTTTGGGGTCTGGGAGCACTGCTGGCACAGTCTAATGTTGATTGCATTTGTTTTCCAGGACATCCATGGTGGAAACGTGGAGTTATGACCTAGCTGCACAGCGCGTTTGGACAGAAGGCCGAAAAATATTGTAAGTATGAGATTTTCCATTTTTGCTTTTTGCCTGTTTGGGGTTGTTGTGCTTTTTTGCGGGTGGGTTGGCGGGTCTTGGGGCATTGCTGGGAAGGTCTAATACCGGATAAAAGTGGTTTGGAGAAAATCCATGAGGAAAAAGGTTTTGCCTTTTTGCTCACTATCATGTTTTCGGGGGCATGTTTGGGGGGCTACCTGGTGTTTGTGGGTGGGCTTTGGGGTCTTGGAGCAACACTGGGTATGGATACTTTTGATTGCAAGTGGTTTGAAGCAAAGCCATGGTGGCAAATGGGAGTTAAGGCCTAGCTGCAGAGCGAGCGTGGAGTGAATTTGGAAACTTGCCTGAAAATTACTAAGTCCCCATTTTTGTAGTTTTGCTTTTTGGCTGTTTGGGGGTCTTCTACTAGTTTTCGCCTGGGTTGACGGCCCTGGGGCCATTGCTGGGAAGGTCTAATACTGGATAAAAGTGGTTTGGAGAAAATCCATTAGGGAAAAGGTTTTTGCCTTTTTGCTCACTATCATGTTTTCGGGGGCCTGTTTGGGTGGGTTCCTGGTGTTTGGGGGTGCGTTTTGGGGTCTGGGAGCACTGCTGGCACAGTCTAATGTTGTTTGCATTTGTTTTCCAGGACATCCATGTTGGAAAAGTGGAGTTATGACCTAGCTGCACAGCGCGTTTGGACAGAAGGCCGAAAAATATTGTAAGTATGAGATTTTCCATTTTTGCTTTTTGCCTGTTTGGGGTTGTTGTGCTTTTTTGCGGGTGGGTTGGCGGGTCTTGGGGCATTGCTGGGAAGGGCTAATACCGTATAAAAGTGGTTTGGAGAAAATCCATGAGGAAAACGTTTTTGCCTTTTTGCTCACTATCATGTTTTCGGGGGCCTGTTTGGGGGGGCTTCCTGGTGTTTGTGGGTGGGTTTCGGGGTCTTGGAGCAATGATGGGTATGGATACTTTTGATTGCAAGTGGTTTGAAGCAAATCCATGGTGACAAAGGGGAGTTAGGGCCTAGCTGCAGAGCGCGCATGGATTGATTTTGGAAATTTGCCTGAAAATTACTAAGTCCCCATTTTTGTAGTTTTGCTTTTTGGCTGCTTGGGGGTCTTCTACTAGTTTTCGCCTGGGTTGACGGCTCTGGGGCCATTGCTGGGAAGGACAAATACCGGATAAAAGTGGTTTGGAGAAAATCCATGAGGAAAAGGTTTTTGCCTTTTTGCTCAATATCATGCTTTCGGGGGCCTGTTTGGGTGAGTTCCTGGTGTTTGGGGGTGGGTTTTGGGGTCTGGGAGCACTGCTTGCACAGTCTAATGTTGTTTGCCTTTGTTTTTCAGGACATCCATGTTGGAAAAGTGGAGTTATGACCTAGCTGCACAGCGCGTTTGGACAGAAGGCCGAAAAATATTGTAAGTATGAGAGTTTCCATTTTTGCTTTTTGCCTGTTTGGGGGTGTTGTGCCTTTTTATGGTTGGGTTGACGGGTCTTGGGGCATTGCTGGGAAGGTCTAATACCGGATAAAAGTGGTTTGGAGAAAATCCATGAGGAAAAAGTGTTTGCCTTTTTGCTCACTATCATGGTTTCGGGTCCTGTTTGGGGGGCTTCCTGGTGTTTGTTGGGGGTCTTGGAGCAACGCCGGGTATGGATAATTTTGATTGCAAGTGGTTTGAAGCAAATCCTTGGTGGCAAAGGGGAGTTAGGGCCTAGCTGCAGAGCTCGCATGGATTGATTTTGGAAATTTGCCTGAAAATTACTAAGTCCCCATTTTTGTAGTTTTGCTTTTTGGCTGTTTGGGGGTCTTCTACTAGTTTTTGCCTGGGTTGACGGCTTTGGGGCCATTGCTGGGAAGGACTAATACCGGATAAAAGTGGTTTGGAGAAAATCCATGAGGAAAACGTTTTTGCCTTTTTGCTCACTATCATGTTTTCGGGGGGCTGTTTGGGTGGGGTCCTGGTGTTTGGGGTGGGCTTTGGGGTCTGGGAGCACTTCTGGCACAGTCTAATGTTGATTGCATTTATTTCCAGGACATCCATGGTGGAAAAGTGGAGTTATGATCTAGCTGCACAGCGCGTTTGGACAGAAGGCCGAAAAATATTGTAAGTATGAGATTTTCCATTTTGCTTTTTGCCTGTTTGGGGGTGTTATGCTTTTTTAAGGGTGGGTTGGCGGGTCTTGGGGCATTGCTGGGATGGTCTAACACCGGATAAAAGGGGTTTGGTAAAAAACCATGAGGAAAAAGTTTCTGCCAATTTGCTCACTATCATGTTTTGGGGGGCTGTTTGGGGGGCTTCCTGGTGTTTGTGGGTGGGTTTCGGGGTCTTGGAGCAATGCTGGGTATGGATACTTTTGATTGCAAGTGGTTTGAAGCAAATCCATGGTGGCAAAGGGGAGTTAGGGCCTAGCTGCAGAGCGCGCATGGATTGATTTTGGAAATTTGCCTGAAAATTACTGTCCTCATTTTTGTAGTTCTGCTTTTTGGCTGTTTGGGGGTCTTCTACTAGTTTTTGCCTGGGTTGACGGCTCTGGGGCCATTGCTGGGAAGGACTAATACCGGATAAAAGTGGTTTGGAGAAAATCCATGAGGAAAAGGTTTTTGCCTTTTTGCTCACTATCATGTTTTCGGGGGCCTGTTTGGGTGAGTTCCTGGTGTTTGGGGGTGGGTTTTGGGGTCTGGGAGCACTGCTGGCACAGTCTAATGTTGATTGCATTTGTTTTCCAGGACATCCATGGTGGAAAAGTGGAGTTATGACCTAGCTGCACAGCGCGTTTGGACAGAAGGCCAAAAAATATTGCAAGTATGAGATTTTCCACTTTTGCTTTTTGCCTGTTTGGGGTGTTGTGCTTTTTGGCGGGTGGGTTGGTGGATTTTGGGGCATTGCTGGAAAGGTCTAATACCGGATAAAAGTGGTTTGGAGAAAATCCATGAGGAAAAAGTTTTTGCCTTTTTGCTCACTGTCATGTTTTCGGGGGCCTGTTTGGGGGCTTCCTGGTGTTTGCGGGTGGGTTTCGGGGTCTTGGAGCAACGCTGGGTATGGATACTTTTGATTGCAAGTGGTTTGTAGCAAATCCATGGTGGCAAAGAGGAGTTAGGGCCTAGCTGCACAGCGAGCGTGGAGTGAATTTGGAAACTTGCCTGAAAATTACTAAGTCCCCATTTTTGTAGTTTTGCTTTTTGGCTGTTTGGGGGTCTTCTACTAGTTTTCACCTGGGTTGACGGCTCTGGGGCCATTGCTGGGAAGGACTAATACCAGATAAAAGTGGTTTGGAGAAAATCCATGAGGAAAAGGTTTTTGCCTTTTTGCTCACTATCATGTCTTTGGGGGCCTGTTTGGGTGGGTTCCTGGTGTTTGGGGGTGCGTTTTGGGGTCTGGGAGCACTTCTGGCACAGTCTAATGTTGATTTCATTTGTTTTCCAGGAAATCCATGTTGGAAGAGTGGAGTTATGACCTAGCTGCACAGCGCGTTTAGACAGAAGGCCGAAAAATATTGCAAGTATGAGATTTTCCATTTTTGCTTTTTGCCTGTTTGGGGGTGTTGTGTTTTTTTTGTGGTTGGGTTGGCGGGTCTTGGGGCATTGCTGGGAAGGTCTAATACCGGATAAAAGTGGTTTGGAGAAAATCCATGAGGAAAAAGTTTTTGCCTTTTTGCTCACTATCATGTTTTCGGGGGCATGTTTGGGGGGCTATCTGGTGTTTGTGGGTGGGTTTTGGGGTCTTGGAGCAACACTGGGTATGGATACTTTTGATTGCAAGTGGTTTGAAGCAAAGCCATGGTGGCAAATGGGAGTTAAGGCCTAGCTGCAGAGCGAGCGTGGAGTGAATTTGTAAACTTGCCTGAAAATTACTAAGTCCCCATTTTTGTAGTTTTGCTTTTTGGCTGTTTGGGGGTCTTCTACTAGTTTTCTCCTGGGTTGACGGCTCTGAGGCCATTGCTGGGAAGGTCTAATACCGGATAAAAGTGGTTTGAGAAAATCCATGAGGAAAAAGTTTTTGCCTTTTTGCTCACTATCATGTTTTCGGGGGCCTGTTTGGGTGGGTTCCTGGTGTTTGGGGGTGGGTTTTGGGGTCTGGGAGCACTGCTGGCACAGTCTAATGTTGATTGCATTTGTTTTCCAGGACATCCATGGTGGAAACGTGGAGTTATGACCTAGCTGCACAGCGCGTTTGGACAGAAGGCCGAAAAATATTGTAAGTATGAGATTTTCCATTTTTGCTTTTTGCCTGTTTGGGGTTGTTGTGCTTTTTTGCGGGTGGGTTGGCGGGTCTTGGGGCATTGCTGGGAAGGTCTAATACCGGATAAAAGTGGTTTGGAGAAAATCCATGAGGAAAAAGGTTTTGCCTTTTTGCTCACTATCATGTTTTCGGGGGCATGTTTGGGGGGCTACCTGGTGTTTGTGGGTGGGTTTTGGGGTCTTGGAGCAACACTGGGTATGGATACTTTTGATTGCAAGTGGTTTGAAGCAAAGCCATGGTGGCAAATGGGAGTTAAGGCCTAGCTGCAGAGCGAGCGTGGAGTGAATTTGGAAACTTGCCTGAAAATTACTAAGTCCCCATTTTTGTAGTTTTGCTTTTTGGCTGTTTGGGGGTCTTCTACTAGTTTTCGCCTGGGTTGACGGCCCTGGGGCCATTGCTGGGAAGGTCTAATACTGGATAAAAGTGGTTTGGAGAAAATCCATTAGGGAAAAGGTTTTTGCCTTTTTGCTCACTATCATGTTTTCGGGGGCCTGTTTGGGTGGGTTCCTGGTGTTTGGGGGTGCGTTTTGGGGTCTGGGAGCACTGCTGGCACAGTCTAATGTTGTTTGCATTTGTTTTCCAGGACATCCATGTTGGAAAAGTGGAGTTATGACCTAGCTGCACAGCGCGTTTGGACAGAAGGCCGAAAAATATTGTAAGTATGAGATTTTCCATTTTTGCTTTTTGCCTGTTTGGGGTTGTTGTGCTTTTTTGCGGGTGGGTTGGCGGGTCTTGGGGCATTGCTGGGAAGGGCTAATACCGTATAAAAGTGGTTTGGAGAAAATCCATGAGGAAAACGTTTTTGCCTTTTTGCTCACTATCATGTTTTCGGGGACCTGTTTGGGGGGGCTTCCTGGTGTTTGTGGGTGGGTTTCGGGGTCTTGGAGCAATGATGGGTATGGATACTTTTGATTGCAAGTGGTTTGAAGCAAATCCATGGTGGCAAAGGGGAGTTAGGGCCTAGCTGCAGAGCGCGCATGGATTGATTTTGGAAATTTGTCTGAAAATTACTAAGTCCCCATTTTTGTACTTTTGCTTTTTGGCTGCTTGGGGGTCTTCTACTAGTTTTCGCCTGGGTTGACGGCTCTGGGGCCATTGCTGGGAAGGACAAATACCGGATAAAAGTGGTTTGGAGAAAATCCATGAGGAAAAGGTTTTTGCCTTTTTGCTCAATATCATGCTTTCGGGGGCCTGTTTGGGGGAGTTCCTGGTGTTTGGGGGTGGGTTTTGGGGTCTGGGAGCACTGCTGGCACAGTCTAATGTTGTTTGCCTTTGTTTTTCAGGACATCCATGTTGGAAAAGTGGAGTTATGACCTAGCTGCACAGCGCGTTTGGACAGAAGGCCGAAAAATATTGTAAGTATGAGAGTTTCCATTTTTGCTTTTTGCCTGTTTGGGGGTGTTGTGCCTTTTTATGGTTGGGTTGGCGGGTCTTGGGGCATTGCTGGGAAGGTCTAATACCGGATAAAAGTGGTTTGGAGAAAATCCATGAGGAAAAAGTGTTTGCCTTTTTGCTCACTATCATGGTTTCGGGTCCTGTTTGGGGGGCTTCCTGGTGTTTGTTGGGGGTCTTGGAGCAACGCCGGGTATGGATAATTTTGATTGCAAGTGGTTTGAAGCAAATCCATGGTGGCAAAGGGGAGTTAGGGCCTAGCTGCAGAGCTCGCATGGATTGATTTTGGAAATTCGCCTGAAAATTACTAAGTCCCCATTTTTGTAGTTTTGCTTTTTGGCTGTTTGGGGGTCTTCTACTAGTTTTTGCCTGGGTTGACGGCTTTGGGGCCATTGCTGGGAAGGACTAATACCGGATAAAAGTGGTTAGGAGAAAATCCATGAGGAAAACGTTTTTGCCTTTTTGCTCACTATCATGTTTTCGGGGGCCTGTTTGGGTGGGTTCCTGGTGTTTGGGGTGGGCTTTGGGGTCTGGGAGCACTTCTGGCACAGTCTAATGTTGATTGCATTTATTTCCAGGACATCCATGGTGGAAAAGTGGAGTTATGATCTAGCTGCACAGCGCGTTTGGACAGAAGGCCGAAAAATATTGTAAGTATGAGATTTTCCATTTTGCTTTTTGCCTGTTTGGGGGTGTTGTGCTTTTTTAAGGGTGGGTTGGCGGGTCTTGGGGCATTGCTGGGATGGTCTAACACCGGATAAAAGGGGTTTGGTAAAAAACCATGAGGAAAAAGTTTCTGCCAATTTGCTCACTATCATGTTTTGGGGGGCTGTTTGGGGGCTTCCTGGTGTTTGTGGGTGGGTTTCGGGGCCTTGGAGCAATGCTGGGTATGGATACTTTTGATTGCAAGTGGTTTGAGGCAAATCCATGGTGGCAAAGGGGAGTTAGGGCCCAGCTGCAGAGCGCGCGTGAAGTGATTTTGGAAATTTGCCTGAAAATTACTAAGTCCCCATTTTTGTAGTTTTGCTTTTTGGCTGTTTGGGGGTCTTCTACTAGTTTTTGCCTGGGTTGACGGCTCTGGGGCCATTGCTGGGAAGGACTAATACCGGATAAAAGTGGTTTGGAGAAAATCCATTAGGGAAAAGGTTTTTGCCTTTTTACTCACTATCATGTTTTCGGGGCCTGTTTGGGTGGGTTCCTGGTGTTTGGGGGTGGGTTTTGGGGTCTGGGAGCACTGCTGGCACAGTCTAATGTTGATTGCATTTGTTTTCCAGGACATCCATGGTGGAAAAGTGGAGTTATGACCTAGCTGCACGGCGCGTTTGGACAGAAGGCCAAAAAATATTGCAAGTATGAGATTTTCCACTTTTTGCTTTTTGCCTGTTTGGGGTGTTGTGCTTTTTGGCGGGTGGGTTGGTGGATTTTGGGGCATTGCTGGAAAGGTCTAATACCGGATAAAAGTGGTTTGGAGAAAATCCATGAGGAAAAAGTTTTTGCCTTTTTGCTCACTGTCATGTTTTCGGGGGCCTGTTTGGGGGCTTCCTGATGTTTGTGGGTGGGTTTCGGGGTCTTGGAGCAACGCTGGGTATGGATACTTTTGATTACAAGTGGTTTGAAGCAAATCCATGGTGGCAAAGAGGAGTTAGGGCCTAGCTGCACAGCGAGCGCGGAGTGAATTTGGAAACTTGCCTGAAAATTAGTAAGTCCCCATTTTTGTAGTTTTGCTTTTTGGCTGTTTGGGGGTCTTCTACTAGTTTTCTCCTGGGTTGACGGCTCTGAGGCCATTGCTGGGAAGGTCTAATACCGGATAAAAGTGGTTTGAGAAAACCATGAGGAAAAAGTTTTTGCCTTTTTGCTCACTATCATGTTTTCGGGGGCCTGTTTGGGTGGGTTTCTGGTGTTTGGGGGTGGGTTTTGGGGTCTGGGAGCACTGCTGGCACCGTCTAATGTTGATTGCATTTGTTTTCCAGGAAATCCATGGTGGAAACGTGGAGTTATGACCTAGCTGCACAGCGCGTTTGGACAGAAGGCCGAAAAATATTGTAAGTATGAGATTTTCCATTTTTGCTTTTTGCCTGTTTGGGGTTATTGTGCTTTTTTGCGGGTGGGTTGGTGGGTCTTGGGGCATTGCTGGGAAGGTCTAATACCAGATAAAAAAGGGTTTGGAGAAAATTCATGAGGAAAACGTTTTTGCCTTTTTGCTCACTATCATGTTTTCGGGGGCCTGTTGGGGGGGCTTCCTGGTGTTTGTGGGTGGGTTTCGGGGTCTTGGAGCAATGCTGGGTATGGATACTTTTGATTGCAAGTGGTTTGAAGCAAATCCATGGTGGCAAAGGGGAGTTAGGGCCTAGCTGCAGAGCGCGCATGGATTGATTTTGGAAACTTGCCTGAAAATTACTAAGTCCCCATTTTTGTAGTTTTGCTTTTTGGCTGTTTGGGGGTCTTCTACTATTTTTCGCCTGGGTTGACGGCTCTGGGGCCATTGCTGGGAAGGACTAATACCGGATAAAAGTGGTTTGGAGAAAATCCATGAGGAAAAGGTTTTTGCCTTTTTACTCAATATCATGTTTTCGGGGGCCTGTTTGGGTGAGTTCCTGGTGTTTGGGGTGGGTTTTGGGGTCTGGGAGCACTGCTGGCACAGTCTAATGTTGTTTGCAATTGTTTTCCAGGAAATCCATGTTGGAAGAGTGGAGTTATGACCTAGCTGCACAGCGCGTTTGGACAGAAGGCCGAAAAATATTGCAAGTATGAGATTTTCCATTTTTGCTTTTTGCCTGTTATGGGGTGTTGTGTTTTTTTGTGGTTGGGTTGGCGGGTCTTGGGGCATTGCTGGGAAGGTCTAATATCAGATAAAAGTGGTTTGGAGAAAATCCATGAGGAAAAAGTTTTTGCCTTTTTGCTCACTATCATGTTTTCGGGGGCATGTTTGGGGGGCTATCTGGTGTTTGTGGGTGGGTTTTGGGGTCTTGGAGCAACACTGGGTATGGATACTTTTGATTGCAAGTGGTTTGAAGCAAAGCCATGGTGGCAAATGGGAGTTAAGGCCTAGCTGCAGAGCGAGCGTGGAGTGAATTTGGAAACTTGCCTGAAAATTACTAAGTCCTCATTTTTGTAGTTTTGCTTTTTGGCTGTTTGGGGGTCTTCTACTAGTTTTCTCCTGGGTTGACGGCTCTGAGGCCATTGCTGGGAAGGTCTAATTCCGGATAAAAGTGGTTTGAGAAAATCCATGAGGAAAAAGTTTTTGCCTTTTTGCTCACTATCATGTTTTCGGGGGCCTGTTTGGGTGGGTTCCTGGTGTTTGGGGGTGGGTTTTGGGGTCTGGGAGCACTGCTGGCACAGTCTAATGTTGATTGCATTTGTTTTCCAGGACATCCATGGTGGAAACGTGGAGTTATGACCTAGCTGCACAGCGCGTTTGGACAGAAGGCCGAAAAATATTGTAAGTATGAGATTTTCCATTTTTGCTTTTTGCCTGTTTGGGGTTGTTGTGCTTTTTTGCGGGTGAGTTGGCGGGTCTTGGGGCATTGCTGGGAAGGTCTAATACCAGATAAAAGTGGTTTGGAGAAAATCCATGAGGAAAAAGGTTTTGCCTCTTTGCTCACTATCATGTTTTCGGGGGCATGTTTGGGGGGCTACCTGGTGTTTGTGGGTGGGTTTTGGGGTCTTGGAGCAACACTGGGTATGGATACTTTTGATTGCAAGTGGTTTGAAGCAAAGCCATGGTGGCAAATGGGAGTTAAGGCCTAGCTGCAGAGCGAGCGTGGAGTGAATTTGGAAACTTGCCTGAAAATTACTAAGTCCCCATTTTTGTAGGTTTGCTTTTTGGCTGTTTGGGGGTCTTCTAATAGTTTTTGCCTGAGTTGACCGCACTGGGGCCATTGTTGGGAAGGTCTAATACCGGATAAAAGTCGTTTGGAGAAAATCCATGAGGAAAAAGTTTTTGCCTTTTTGCTCACTATCATGTTTTCGGGGGCCTGTTTGGGTGGGTTCCTGGTGTTTGGGGGTGGGTTTTGGGGTCTGGAAGCACTGCTGGCATAGTCTAATGTTGATTGCATTTGTTTTCCAGGACATCCATGATGGAAAAGTGGAGTTATGACCTAGCTGCACAGCGCGTTTGGACAGAAGGCCGAAAAATATTGTAAGTATGGATTTTCCATTTTTGCTTTTCGCCTGTTTGGGGTTGTTGTGCTTTTTGCGGGTGGGTTGGCGGGTCTTGGGGCATGGCTGGGAAGGTCTAATACCGGATAAAAGTGGTTTGGAGAAAATCCATGAGGAAAACGTTTTTGCCTTTTTGCTCACTATCATGTTTTCGGGGGCCTGTTTGGGGGGTTTCCTGGTGTTTGTGGGTGGGTTTCGGGGTCTTGGAGCAATGCTGGGTATGGATACATTTGATTGCAAGTGGTTTCTAGCAAATCCATGGTGGCAAAGGGGAGTTAGGGCCTAGCTGCAGAGCGCGCATGGATTGATTTTGGAAATTTGCCTGAAAATTACTAAGTCCCCATTTTTGTAGTTTTGCTTTTTGGCTGTTTGGGGTTCTTCTACTAGTTTTCGCCTGGGTTGATGGCTCTGTGGCCATTGCTGGGAAGGACAAATACCGGATAAAAGTGGTTTGGAGAAAATCCATGAGGAAAAGGTTTTTGCCTTTTTGCTCAATATCATGTTTTCGGGGGCCTGTTTGGGTGAGTTCCTGGTGTTTGGGGGTGGGTTTTGGGGTCGGGGAGCACTGCTGGCACAGTCTAATGTTGTTTGCCTTTGTTTTCCAGGACATCCATGTTGGAAAAGTGGAGTTATGACCTAGCTGCACAGCGCGTTTGGACAGAAGGCCGAAAAATATTGTAAGTATGAGAGTTTCCATTTTTGCTTTTGCCTGTTTGGGGGTGTTGTGCCTTTTTGTGGTTGGGTTGGCGGGTCTTGGGGCATTGCTGGGAAGGTCTACTACCGGATAAAATTGGTTTGGAGAAAATCCATGAGGAAAATGTTTTTGCCTTTTTGCTCCCTATAATTTTTTCGGGGGCCTGTTTGGGGGGCTTCCTGGTGTTTGTGGGTGGGTTTTGGGGTCTTGGAGCAATGCTGGGTATGGATACTTTTGATTGCAAGTGGTTTGAAGCAAATCCATGGTGGCAAAGGGGAGTTAGGGCCTAGCTGCAGAGCGCGCATGGATTGATTTTGGAAATTTGCCTGAAAATTACTGTCCTCATTTTTGTAGTTCTGCTTTTTGGCTGTTTGGGGGTCTTCTACTAGTTTTTGCCTGGGTTGACGGCTCTGGGGCCATTGCTGGGAAGGACTAATACCGGATAAAAGTGGTTTGGAGAAAATCCATGAGGAAAAGGTTTTTGCCTTTTTGCTTACTATCATGTTTTCGGGGGCCTGTTTGGGTGAGTTCCTGGTGTTTGGGGGTGGGTTTTGGGGTCTGGGAGCACTGCTGGCACAGTCTAATGTTGATTGCATTTGTTTTCCAGGACATCCATGGTGGAAACGTGGAGTTATGACCTAGCTGCACAGCGCGTTTGGACAGAAGGCCGAAAAATATTGTAAGTATGAGATTTTCCATTTTTGCTTTTTGCCTGTTTGGGGTTGTTGTGCTTTTTTGCGGGTTGGTTGGCGGGTCTTGGGGCATTGCTGGGAAGGTCTAATACCGGATAAAAGTGGTTTGGAGAAAATCCATGAGGAAAAAGTTTTTGCCTTTTTGCTCACTATCATGTTTTCGGGGGCCTGTTTGGGGGGCTACCTGGTGTTTGTGGGTGGGTTTTGGGGTCTTGGAGCAACACTGGGTATGGATACTTTTGATTGCAAGTGGTTTGAAGCAAAGCCATGGTGGCAAATGGGAGTTAAGGCCTAGCTGCAGAGCGAGCGTGGAGTGAATTTGGAAACTTGCCTGAAAATTACTAAGTCCCCATTTTTGTAGTTTTGCTTTTTGGCTGTTTGGGGGTCTTCTACTAGTTTTCGCCTGGGTTGACGGCCCTGGGCCCATTGCTGGGAAGGTCTAATACTGGAGAAAAGTGGTTTGGAGAAAATCCATTAGGGAAAAGGTTTTTGCCTTTTTGCTCACTATCATGTTTTCGGGGGCCTGTTTGGGTGGGTTCCTGGTGTTTGGGGGGGGTTTTGGGGTCTGGGAGCACTGCTGGCACAGTCTTATGTTGTTTGCATTTGTTTTCCAGGACATCCATGTTGGAAAAGTGGAGTTATGACCTAGCTGCACAGCGCGTTTGGACAGAAGGCCGAAAAATATTGTAAGTATGAGATTTTCCATTTTTGCTTTTTGCCTGTTTGGGGTTGTTGTGCTTTTTTGCGGGTGGGTTGGCGGGTCTTGGGGCATTGCTGGGAAGGGCTAATACCGTATAAAAGTGGTTTGAAGAAAATCCATGAGGAAAACGTTTTTGCCTTTTTGCTCACTATCATGTATTCGGGGGCCTGTTTGGGGGGCTTCCTGGTGTTTGTGGGTGGGTTTCGGGGTCTTGGAGCAATGATGGGTATGGATACTTTTGATTGCAAGTGGTTTGAAGCAAATCCATGGTGGCAAAGGGGAGTTAGGGCCTAGCTGAAGAGCGCGCATGGATTGATTTTGGAAATTTGCCTGAAAATTACTAAGTCCCCATTTTTGTAGTTTTGCTTTTTGGCTGTTTGGGGGTCTTCTACTAGTTTTCGCCTGGGTTGACAGCTCTGGGGCCATTGCTGGGAAGGACTAATACCGGATAAAAGTGGTTTGGAGAAAATCCATTAGGGAAAAGGTTTTTGCCTTTTTGCTCACTATCATGTTATCGGGGGCTTGTTTGGGTGGGTTCCTGGTGTTTGGGGGTGGGTTTTGGGGTCTGGAAGCACTGCTGGCATAGTCTAATGTTGTTTGCATTTGTTTTCCAGGACATCCATGTTGGAAAAGTGGAGTTATGACCTAGCTGCACAGCGCGTTTGGACAGAAGGCCGAAAAATATTGTAAGTATGAGATTTTCCATTTTTGCTTTTTGCCTGTTTGGGGGTGTTGTGCCTTTTTGTGGTTGGGTTGGCGGGTCTTGGGGCATTGCTGGGAAGGTCTAATACCGGATAAAAGTGGTTTGGAGAAATTCCATGATGAAAAAGTGTTTGCCTTTTTGCTCACTATCATGGTTTTGGGGTCCTGTTTGGAGGGCTTCCTAGTGTTTGTGGGTGGTTTTGGGGTTCTTGGAGCAACGCCGGGTATGGATACTTTTGATTGCAAGTGGTTTGAATCAAATCCATGGTGGCAAAGGGGAGTTATGGCCAAGCTGCAGAGCGCATGTGGAGTGATTTTGGAAATTTGCCTGAAAATTACTAAGTTCCCATTTTTGTAGTTTTGCTTTTTGGCTGTTTGGGGGTCTTCTAATAGTTTTCGCCTGAGTTGACCGCTCTGGGGCCATTGCTGGGAAGGTCTAATACCGGATAAAAGTGGTTTGGAGAAAATCCATGAGGAAAAAGTTTTTGCCTTTTTGCTCACTATCATGTTTTCGGGGGCCTGTTTGGGTGGGTTCCTGGTGTTTGGGGGTGGGTTTTGGGGTCTGGAAGCACTGCTGGCATAGTCTAATGTTGATTGCATTTGTTTTCCAGGACATCCATGGTGGAAAAGTGGAGTTATGACCTAGCTGCACAGCGCGTTTGGACAGAAGGCCGAAAAATATTGTAAGTATGGATTTTCCATTTTTGCTTTTCGCCTGTTTGGGGTTGTTGTGCTTTTTTGCGGGTGGGTTGGCGGGTCTTGGGGCATGGCTGGGAAGGTCTAATACCGGATAAAAGTGGTTTGGAGAAAATCCATGAGGAAAACGTTTTTGCCTTTTTGCTCACTATCATGTTTTCGGGGGCCTGTTAGGGGGGCTTCCTGGTGTTTGTGGGTGGGTTTCGGGGTCTTAGAGCAATGCTGGGTATGGATACATTTGATTGCAAGTGGTTTGAAGCAAATCCATGGTGGCAAAGGGGAGTTAGGGCCTAGCTGCAGAGCGCGCATGGATTGATTTTGGAAATTTGCCTGAAAATTACTAAGCCACCATTTTTGTAGTTTTGCTTTTTAGCTGTTTGGGGGTCTTCTACTAGTTTTCGCCTGGGTTGACGGCTCTGGGGCCATTGCTGGGAAGGACAAATACCGGATAAAAGTGGTTTGGAGAAAATCCATGAGGAAAAGGTTTTTGCCTTTTTGCTCAATATCATGTTTTCGGGGGCCTGTTTGGGTGAGTTCCTGGTGTTTGGGGGTGGGTTTTGGGGTCTGGGAGCACTGATGGCACAGTCTAATGTTGTTTGCCTTTGTTTTTCAGGACATCCATGTTGGAAAAGTGGAGTTATGACCTAGCTGCACAGCGCGTTTGGACAGAAGGCCGAAAAATATTGTAAGTATGAGAGTTTCCATTTTTGCTTTTTGCCTGTTTGGGGGTGTTGTGCCTTTTTATGGTAGGGTTGGCGGGTCTTGGGGCATTGCTGGGAAGGTCTAATACCGGATAAAAGTGGTTTGGAGAAAATCTATGAGGAAAAAGTGTTTGCCTTTTTGCTCACTATCATGGTTTCGGGTCCTGTTTGAGGGGCTTCCTGGTGTTTGTTGGGGGTCTTGGAGCAACGCCGGGTATGGATAATTTTGATTGCAAGTGGTTTGAAGCAAATCCATGGTGGCAAAGGGGAGTTAGGGCCTAGCTGCAGAGCTCGCATGGATTGATTTTGGAAATTTGCCTGAAAATTACTAAGTCCCCATTTTTGTAGTTTTGCTTTTTGGCTGTTTGGGGGTCTTCTTCTAGTTTTTGCCTGGGTTGACGGCTCTGGGGCCATTGCTGGGAAGGACTAATACCGGATAAAAGTGGTTTGGAGAAAATCCATTAGGGAAAAGGTTTTTGCCTTTTTGCTCACTATCATGTTATCGGGGGCTTGTTTGGGTGGGTTCCTGGTGTTTGGGGGTGGGTTTTGGGGTCTGGAAGCACTGCTGGCATAGTCTAATGTTGTTTGCATTTGTTTTCCAGGACATCCATGTTGGAAAAGTGGAGTTATGACCTAGCTGCACAGCGCGTTTGGACAGAAGGCCGAAAAATATTGTAAGTATGAGATTTTCCATTTTTGCTTTTTGCCTGTTTGGGGGTGTTGTGCCTTTTTGTGGTTGGGTTGGCGGGTCTTGGGGCATTGCTGGGAAGGTCTAATACCGGATAAAAGTGGTTTGGAGAAATTCCATGATGAAAAAGTGTTTGCCTTTTTGCTCACTATCATGGTTTTGGGGTCCTGTTTGGAGGGCTTCCTAGTGTTTGTGGGTGGTTTTGGGGTTCTTGGAGCAACGCCGGGTATGGATACTTTTGATTGCAAGTGGTTTGAATCAAATCCATGGTGGCAAAGGGGAGTTATGGCCAAGCTGCAGAGCGCATGTGGAGTGATTTTGGAAATTTGCCTGAAAATTACTAAGTTCCCATTTTTGTAGTTTTGCTTTTTGGCTGTTTGGGGGTCTTCTAATAGTTTTCGCCTGAGTTGACCGCTCTGGGGCCATTGCTGGGAAGGTCTAATACCGGATAAAAGTGGTTTGGAGAAAATCCATGAGGAAAAAGTTTTTGCCTTTTTGCTCACTATCATGTTTTCGGGGGCCTGTTTGGGTGGGTTCCTGGTGTTTGGGGGTGGGTTTTGGGGTCTGGAAGCACTGCTGGCATAGTCTAATGTTGATTGCATTTGTTTTCCAGGACATCCATGGTGGAAAAGTGGAGTTATGACCTAGCTGCACAGCGCGTTTGGACAGAAGGCCGAAAAATATTGTAAGTATGGATTTTCCATTTTTGCTTTTCGCCTGTTTGGGGTTGTTGTGCTTTTTTGCGGGTGGGTTGGCGGGTCTTGGGGCATGGCTGGGAAGGTCTAATACCGGATAAAAGTGGTTTGGAGAAAATCCATGAGGAAAACGTTTTTGCCTTTTTGCTCACTATCATGTTTTCGGGGGCCTGTTAGGGGGGCTTCCTGGTGTTTGTGGGTGGGTTTCGGGGTCTTAGAGCAATGCTGGGTATGGATACATTTGATTGCAAGTGGTTTGAAGCAAATCCATGGTGGCAAAGGGGAGTTAGGGCCTAGCTGCAGAGCGCGCATGGATTGATTTTGGAAATTTGCCTGAAAATTACTAAGTCACCATTTTTGTAGTTTTGCTTTTTAGCTGTTTGGGGGTCTTCTACTAGTTTTCGCCTGGGTTGACGGCTCTGGGGCCATTGCTGGGAAGGACAAATACCGGATAAAAGTGGTTTGGAGAAAATCCATGAGGAAAAGGTTTTTGCCTTTTTGCTCAATATCATGTTTTCGGGGGCCTGTTTGGGTGAGTTCCTGGTGTTTGGGGGTGGGTTTTGGGGTCTGGGAGCACTGATGGCACAGTCTAATGTTGTTTGCCTTTGTTTTTCAGGACATCCATGTTGGAAAAGTGGAGTTATGACCTAGCTGCACAGCGCGTTTGGACAGAAGGCCGAAAAATATTGTAAGTATGAGAGTTTCCATTTTTGCTTTTTGCCTGTTTGGGGGTGTTGTGCCTTTTTATGGTAGGGTTGGCGGGTCTTGGGGCATTGCTGGGAAGGTCTAATACCGGATAAAAGTGGTTTGGAGAAAATCTATGAGGAAAAAGTGTTTGCCTTTTTGCTCACTATCATGGTTTCGGGTCCTGTTTGAGGGGCTTCCTGGTGTTTGTTGGGGGTCTTGGAGCAACGCCGGGTATGGATAATTTTGATTGCAAGTGGTTTGAAGCAAATCCATGGTGGCAAAGGGGAGTTAGGGCCTAGCTGCAGAGCTCGCATGGATTGATTTTGGAAATTTGCCTGAAAATTACTAAGTCCCCATTTTTGTAGTTTTGCTTTTTGGCTGTTTGGGGGTCTTCTTCTAGTTTTTGCCTGGGTTGACGGCTCTGGGGCCATTGCTGGGAAGGACTAATACCGGATAAAAGTGGTTTGGAGAAAATCCATTAGGGAAAAGGTTTTTGCCTTTTTGCTCACTATCATGTTTTCGGGGCCTGTTTGGGTGGGTTCCTGGTGTTTGGGGTGGGTTTTGGGGTCTGGGAGCACTGCTGGCACAGTCTAATGTTGATTGCATTTGTTTTCCAGGACATCCATGGTGGAAAAGTGGAGTTATGACCTAGCTGCACAGCGCGTTTGGACAGAAGGCCAAAAAATATTGCAAGTATGAGATTTTCCACTTTTGCTTTTTGCCTGTTTGGGGTGTTGTGCTTTTTGGCGGGTGGGTTGGTGGATTTTGGGGCATTGCTGGAAAGGTCTAATACCGGATAAAAGTGGTTTGGAGAAAATCCATGAGGAAAAAGTTTTTGCCTTTTTGCTCACTGTCATGTTTTCGGGGGCCTGTTTGGGGGCTTCCTGGTGTTTGTGGGTGGGTTTCGGGGTCTTGGAGCAACGCTGGGTATGGATACTTTTGATTGCAAGTGGTTTGAAGCAAGTCCATGGTGGCAAAGAGGAGTTAGGGCCTAGCTGCACAGCGAGCGTGGAGTGAATTTGGAAACTTGCCTGAAAATTAGTAAGTCCCCATTTTTGTAGATTTGCTTTTTGGCTGTTTGGGGGTCTTCTACTAGTTTTCTCCTGGGTTGATGGCTCTGAGGCCATTGCTGGGAAGGTCTAATACCGGATAAAAGTGGTTTGAGAAAACCATGAGGAAAAAGTTTTTGCCTTTTTTCTCACTATCATGTTTTCGGGGGCCTGTTTGGGTGGGTTTCTGGTGTTTGGGGGTGGGTTTTGGGGTCTGGGAGCACTGCTGGCACCGTCTAATGTTGATTGCATTTGTTTTCTAGGAAATCCATGGTGGAAACGTGGAGTTATGACCTAGCTGCACAGCGCGTTTGGAGAGAAGGCCGGAAAATATTGTAAGTATGAGATTTTCCATTTTTGCTTTTTGCCTGTTTGGGGTTGTTGTGCTTTTTTGCGGGTGGGTTGGCGGGTCTTGGGGCATTGCTGGGAAGGTCTAATACCAGATAAAAATGGTTTGGAGAAAATCCATGAGGAAAAAGTTTTTGCCTTTTTGCTCACTATCATGTTTTCGGGGGCCTGTTGGGGGGGCTTCCTGGTGTTTGTGGGTGGGTTTCGGGGTCTTGGAGCAATGCTGGGTATGGATACTTTTGATTGCAAGTGGTTTGAAGCAAATCCATGGTGGCAAAGGGGAGTTAGGGCCTAGCTGCAGAGCGCGCATGGTTTGATTTTGGAAACTTGCCTGAAAATTACTAAGTCCCCATTTTTGTAGTTTTGCTTTTTGGCTGTTTGGGGGTCTTCTACTAGTTTTCGCCTGGGTTGACGGCTCTGGGGCCATTGCTGGGAAGGACAAATACCGGATAAAAGTGGTTTGGAGAAAATCCATGAGGAAAAGGTTTTTGCCTTTTTGCTCAATATCATGTTTTCGGGGGCCTGTTTGGGTGAGTTCCTGGTGTTTGGGGGTGGGTTTTGGGGTCTGGGAGCACTGCTGGCACAGTCTAATGTTGTTTGCCTTTGTTTTCCAGGACATCCATGTTGGAAAAGTGGAGTTATGACCTAGCTGCACAGCGCGTTTGGACAGAAGGCCGAAAAATATTGTAAGTATGAGAGTTTCCATTTTTGCTTTTGCCTGTTTGGGGGTGTTGTGCCTTTTTGTGGTTGGGTTGGCGGGTCTTGGGGCATTGCTGGGAAGGTCTAATACCGGATAAAATTGGTTTGGAGAAAATCCATGAGGAAAATGTTTTTGCCTTTTTGCTCCCTATAATTTTTTCGGGGGCCTGTTTGGGGGGCTTCCTGGTGTTTGTGGGTGGGTTTTGGGGTCTTGGAGCAATGCTGGGTATGGATACTTTTGATTGCAAGTGGTTTGAAGCAAATCCATGGTGGCAAAGGGGAGTTAGGGCCTAGCTGCAGAGCGCGCATGGATTGATTTTGGAAATTTGCCTGAAAATTACTGTCCTCATTTTTGTAGTTCTGCTTTTTGGCTGTTTGGGGGTCTTCTACTAGTTTTTGCCTGGGTTGACGGCTCTGGGGCCATTGCTGGGAAGGACTAATACCGGATAAAAGTGGTTTGGAGAAAATCCATGAGGAAAAGGTTTTTGCCTTTTTGCTTACTATCATGTTTTCGGGGGCCTGTTTGGGTGAGTTCCTGGTGTTTGGGGGTGGGTTTTGGGGTCTGGGAGCACTGCTGGCACAGTCTAATGTTGATTGCATTTGTTTTCCAGGACATCCATGGTGGAAACGTGGAGTTATGACCTAGCTGCACAGCGCGTTTGGACAGAAGGCCGAAAAATATTGTAAGTATGAGATTTTCAATTTTTGCTTTTTGCCTGTTTGGGGTTGTTGTGCTTTTTTGCGGGTTGGTTGGCGGGTCTTGGGGCATTGCTGGGAAGGTCTAATACCGGATAAAAGTGGTTTGGAGAAAATCCATGAGGAAAAAGTTTTTGCCTTTTTGCTCACTATCATGTTTTCGGGGGCCTGTTTGGGGGGCTACCTGGTGTTTGTGGGTGGGTTTTGGGATCTTGGAGCAACACTGGGTATGGATACTTTTGATTGCAAGTGGTTTGAAGCAAAGCCATGGTGGCAAATGGGAGTTAAGGCCTAGCTGCAGAGCGAGCGTGGAGTGAATTTGGAAACTTGCCTGAAAATTACTAAGTCCCCATTTTTGTAGTTTTGCTTTTTGGCTGTTTGGGGGTCTTCTACTAGTTTTCGCCTGGGTTGACGGCCCTGGGCCCATTGCTGGGAAGGTCTAATACTGGATAAAAGTGGTTTGGAGAAAATCCATTAGGGAAAAGGTTTTTGCCTTTTTGCTCACTATCATGTTTTCGGGGGCCTGTTTGGGTGGGTTCCTGGTGTTTGGGGGGGGGGTTTGGGGTCTGGGAGCACTGCTGGCACAGTCTTATGTTGTTTGCATTTGTTTTCCAGGACATCCATGTTGGAAAAGTGGAGTTATGACCTAGCTGCACAGCGCGTTTGGACAGAAGGCCGAAAAATATTGTAAGTATGAGATTTTCCATTTTTGCTTTTTGCCTGTTTGGGGTTGTTGTGCTTTTTTGCGGGTGGGTTGGCGGGTCTTGGGGCATTGCTGGGAAGGGCTAATACCGTATAAAAGTGGTTTGAAGAAAATCCATGAGGAAAACGTTTTTGCCTTTTTGCTCACTATCATGTATTCGGGGGCCTGTTTGGGGGGCTTCCTGGTGTTTGTGGGTGGGTTTCGGGGTCTTGGAGCAATGATGGGTATGGATACTTTTGATTGCAAGTGGTTTGAAGCAAATCCATGGTGGCAAAGGGGAGTTAGGGCCTAGCTGAAGAGCGCGCATGGATTGATTTTGGAAATTTGCCTGAAAATTACTAAGTCCCCATTTTTGTAGTTTTGCTTTTTGGCTGTTTGGGGGTCTTCTACTAGTTTTCGCCTGGGTTGACAGCTCTGGGGCCATTGCTGGGAAGGACTAATACCGGATAAAAGTGGTTTGGAGAAAATCCATTAGGGAAAAGGTTTTTGCCTTTTTGCTCACTATCATGTTATCGGGGGCTTGTTTGGGTGGGTTCCTGGTGTTTGGGGGTGGGTTTTGGGGTCTGGAAGCACTGCTGGCATAGTCTAATGTTGTTTGCATTTGTTTTCCAGGACATCCATGTTGGAAAAGTGGAGTTATGACCTAGCTGCACAGCGCGTTTGGACAGAAGGCCGAAAAATATTGTAAGTATGAGATTTTCCATTTTTGCTTTTTGCCTGTTTGGGGGTGTTGTGCCTTTTTGTGGTTGGGTTGGCGGGTCTTGGGGCATTGCTGGGAAGGTCTAATACCGGATAAAAGTGGTTTGGAGAAATTCCATGATGAAAAAGTGTTTGCCTTTTTGCACACTATCATGGTTTTGGGGTCCTGTTTGGAGGGCTTCCTAGTGTTTGTGGGTGGTTTTGGGGTTCTTGGAGCAACGCCGGGTATGGATACTTTTGATTGCAAGTGGTTTGAATCAAATCCATGGTGGCAAAGGGGAGTTATGGCCAAGCTGCAGAGCGCATGTGGAGTGATTTTGGAAATTTGCCTGAAAATTACTAAGTCCCCATTTTTGTAGTTTTGCTTTTTGGCTGTTTGGGGGTCTTCTAATAGTTTTCGCCTGAGTTGACCGCTCTGGGGCCATTGCTGGGAAGGTCTAATACCGGATAAAAGTGGTTTGGAGAAAATCCATGAGGAAAAAGTTTTTGCCTTTTTGCTCACTATCATGTTTTCGGGGGCCTGTTTGGGTGGGTTCCTGGTGTTTGGGGGTGGGTTTTGGGGTCTGGAAGCACTGCTGGCATAGTCTAATGTTGATTGCATTTGTTTTCCAGGACATCCATGGTGGAAAAGTGGAGTTATGACCTAGCTGCACAGCGCGTTTGGACAGAAGGCCGAAAAATATTGTAAGTATGGATTTTCCATTTTTGCTTTTCGCCTGTTTGGGGTTGTTGTGCTTTTTTGCGGGTGGGTTGGCGGGTCTTGGGGCATGGCTGGGAAGGTCTAATACCGGATAAAAGTGGTTTGGAGAAAATCCATGAGGAAAACGTTTTTGCCTTTTTGCTCACTATCATGTTTTCGGGGGCCTGTTAGGGGGGCTTCCTGGTGTTTGTGGGTGGGTTTCGGGGTCTTAGAGCAATGCTGGGTATGGATACATTTGATTGCAAGTGGTTTGAAGCAAATCCATGGTGGCAAAGGGGAGTTAGGGCCTAGCTGCAGAGCGCGCATGGATTGATTTTGGAAATTTGCCTGAAAATTACTAAGTCACCATTTTTGTAGTTTTGCTTTTTAGCTGTTTGGGGGTCTTCTACTAGTTTTCGCCTGGGTTGACGGCTCTGGGGCCATTGCTGGGAAGGACAAATACCGGATAAAAGTGGTTTGGAGAAAATCCATGAGGAAAAGGTTTTTGCCTTTTTGCTCAATATCATGTTTTCGGGGGCCTGTTTGGGTGAGTTCCTGGTGTTTGGGGGTGGGTTTTGGGGTCTGGGAGCACTGATGGCACAGTCTAATGTTGTTTGCCTTTGTTTTTCAGGACATCCATGTTGGAAAAGTGGAGTTATGACCTAGCTGCACAGCGCGTTTGGACAGAAGGCCGAAAAATATTGTAAGTATGAGAGTTTCCATTTTTGCTTTTTGCCTGTTTGGGGGTGTTGTGCCTTTTTATGGTAGGGTTGGCGGGTCTTGGGGCATTGCTGGGAAGGTCTAATACCGGATAAAAGTGGTTTGGAGAAAATCTATGAGGAAAAAGTGTTTGCCTTTTTGCTCACTATCATGGTTTCGGGTCCTGTTTGAGGGGCTTCCTGGTGTTTGTTGGGGGTCTTGGAGCAACGCCGGGTATGGATAATTTTGATTGCAAGTGGTTTGAAGCAAATCCATGGTGGCAAAGGGGAGTTAGGGCCTAGCTGCAGAGCTCGCATGGATTGATTTTGGAAATTTGCCTGAAAATTACTAAGTCCCCATTTTTGTAGTTTTGCTTTTTGGCTGTTTGGGGGTCTTCTTCTAGTTTTTGCCTGGGTTGACGGCTCTGGGGCCATTGCTGGGAAGGACTAATACCGGATAAAAGTGGTTTGGAGAAAATCCATTAGGGAAAAGGTTTTTGCCTTTTTGCTCACTATCATGTTTTCGGGGCCTGTTTGGGTGGGTTCCTGGTGTTTGGGGTGGGTTTTGGGGTCTGGGAGCACTGCTGGCACAGTCTAATGTTGATTGCATTTGTTTTCCAGGACATCCATGGTGGAAAAGTGGAGTTATGACCTAGCTGCACAGCGCGTTTGGACAGAAGGCCAAAAAATATTGCAAGTATGAGATTTTCCACTTTTGCTTTTTGCCTGTTTGGGGTGTTGTGCTTTTTGGCGGGTGGGTTGGTGGATTTTGGGGCATTGCTGGAAAGGTCTAATACCGGATAAAAGTGGTTTGGAGAAAATCCATGAGGAAAAAGTTTTTGCCTTTTTGCTCACTGTCATGTTTTCGGGGGCCTGTTTGGGGGCTTCCTGGTGTTTGTGGGTGGGTTTCGGGGTCTTGGAGCAACGCTGGGTATGGATACTTTTGATTGCAAGTGGTTTGAAGCAAATCCATGGTGGCAAAGAGGAGTTAGGGCCTAGCTGCACAGCGAGCGTGGAGTGAATTTGGAAACTTGCCTGAAAATTAGTAAGTCCCCATTTTTGTAGTTTTGCTTTTTGGCTGTTTGGGGGTCTTCTACTAGTTTTCTCCTGGGTTGATGGCTCTGAGGCCATTGCTGGGAAGGTCTAATACCGGATAAAAGTGGTTTGAGAAAACCATGAGGAAAAAGTTTTTGCCTTTTTTCTCACTATCATGTTTTCGGGGGCCTGTTTGGGTGGGTTTCTGGTGTTTGGGGGTGGGTTTTGGGGTCTGGGAGCACTGCTGGCACCGTCTAATGTTGATTGCATTTGTTTTCCAGGAAATCCATGGTGGAAACGTGGAGTTATGACCTAGCTGCACAGCGCGTTTGGAGAGAAGGCCGGAAAATATTGTAAGTATGAGATTTTCCATTTTTGCTTTTTGCCTGTTTGGGGTTGTTGTGCTTTTTTGCAGGTGGGTTGGCGGGTCTTGGGGCATTGCTGGGAAGGTCTAATACCAGATAAAAATGGTTTGGAGAAAATCCATGAGGAAAACGTTTTTGCCTTTTTGCTCACTATCATGTTTTCGGGGGCCTGTTGGGGGGGCTTCCTGGTGTTTGTGGGTGGGTTTCGGGGTCTTGGAGCAATGCTGGGTATGGATACTTTTGATTGCAAGTGGTTTGAAGCAAATCCATGGTGGCAAAGGGGAGTTAGGGCCTAGCTGCAGAGCGCGCATGGTTTGATTTTGGAAACTTGCCTGAAAATTACTAAGTCCCCATTTTTGTAGTTTTGCTTTTTGGCTGTTTGGGGGTCTTCTACTAGTTTTCGCCTGGGTTGACGGCTCTGGGGCCATTGCTGGGAAGGACTAATACCGGATAAAAGTGGTTTGGAGAAAATCCATGAGGAAAAGGTTTTCGCCTTTTTACTCAATATCATGTTTTCGGGGGCCTGTTTGGGTGAGTTCCTGGTGTTTGGGGTGGGTTTTGGGGTCTGGGAGCACTGCCGGCACAGTCTAATGTTGTTTGCATTTGTTTTCCAGGAAATCCATGTAGGAAGAGTGGAGTTATGACCTAGCTGCAGAGCGCGTTTGGACAGAAGGCCGAAAAATATTGCAAGTATGAGATTTTCCATTTTTGCTTTTTGCCTGTTTGGGGGTGTTGTGTTTTTTTGTGGTTGGGTTGGCGGGTCTTGGGGCGTTGCTGGGAAGGTCTAATATCGGATAAAAGTGGTTTGGAGAAAATCCATGAGGAAAAAGTTTTTGCCTTTTTGCTCACTATCATGTTTTCGGGGGCATGTTTGGGGGGCTATCTGGTGTTTGTGGGTGGGTTTTGGGGTCTTGGAGCAACACTGGGAATGGATACTTTTGATTGCAAGTGGTTTGAAGCAAAGCCATGGTGGCAAATAGGAGTTAAGGCCTAGCTGCAGAGCGAGCGTGGAGTGAATTTGGAAACTTGCCTGAAAATTACTAAGTCCCCATTTTTGTAGTTTTTTTCTTTTTGGCTGTTTGGGGGTCTTCTACTAGTTTTCTCCTGGGTTGACGGCTCTGAGGCCATTGCTGGGAAGGTCTAATACCGGATAAAAGTGGTTTGAGAAAATCCATGAGGAAAAAGTTTTTGCCTTTTTGCTCACTATCATGTTTTCGGGGGCCTGTTTGGGTGGGTTCCTGGTGTTTGGGGGTGGGTTTTGGGGTCTGGGAGCACTGCTGGCACAGTCTAATGTTGATTGCATTTGTTTTCCAGGACATCCATGGTGGAAACGTGGAGTTATGACCTAGCTGCACAGCGCGTTTGGACAGAAGGCCGAAAAATATTGTAAGTATGAGATTTTCCATTTTTGCTTTTTGCCTGTTTGGGGTTGTTGTGCTTTTTTGCGGGTGGGTTGGTGGGTCTTGGGGCATTGCTGGGAAGGTCTAATACCGGATAAAAGTGGTTTGGAGAAAATCCATGAGGAAAAAGGTTTTGCCTTTTTGCTCACTATCATGTTTTCGGGGGCATGTTTGGGGGGCTACCTGGTGTTTGTGGGTGGGTTTTGGGGTCTTGGAGCAACACTGGGTATGGATACTTTTGATTGCAAGTGGTTTGAAGCAAAGCCATGGTGGCAAATGGGAGTTAAGGCCTAGCTGCAGAGCGAGCGTGGAGTGAATTTGGAAACTTGCCTGAAAATTACTTAGTCCCCATTTTTGTAGTTTTGCTTTTTGGCTGTTTGGGGGTCTTCTACTAGTTTTCGCCTGGGTTGACGGCCCTGGGGCCATTGCTGGGAAGGTCTAATACTGGATAAAAGTGGTTTGGAGAAAATCCATTAGGGAAAAGGTTTTTGCCTTTTTGCTCACTATCATGTTTTCGGGGGCCTGTTTGGGTGGGTTCCTGGTGTTTGGGGGTGCGTTTTGGGGTCTGGGAGCACTGCTGGCACAGTCTAATGTTGTTTGCATTTGTTTTCCAGGACATCCATGTTGGAAAAGTGGAGTTATGACCTAGCTGCACAGCGCGTTTGGACAGAAGGCCGAAAAATATTGTAAGTATGAGATTTTTCATTTTTGCTTTTTGCCTGTTTGGGGTTGTTGTGCTTTTTTGCGGGTGGGTTGGCGGGTCTTGGGGCATTGCTGGGAAGGGCTAATACCGGATAAAAGTGGTTTGGAGAAAATCCATTAGGGAAAAGGTTTTTGCCTTTTTGCTCACTATCATGTTTTCGGGGGCTTGTTTGGGTGGGTTCCTGGTGTTTGGGGGTGGGTTTTGGGGTCTGGGAGCACTGCTGGCACAGTCTAATGTTGTTTGCATTTGTTTTCCAGGACATCCATGTTGGAAAAGTGGAGTTATGACCTAGCTGCACAGCGCGTTTGGACAGAAGGCCGAAAAATATTGTAAGTATGAGATTTTCCATTTTTGCTTTTTGCCTGTTTGGGGGTGTTGTGCCTTTTTGTGGTTGGGTTGGCGGGTCTTGGGGCATTGCTGGGAAGGTCTAATACCGGATAAAAGTGGTTTGGAGAAATTCCATGATGAAAAAGTGTTTGCCTTTTTGCTCACTATCATGGTTTTGGGGTCCTGTTTGGGGGGCTTCCTGGTGTTTGTGGGTGGGTTTGGGGTTCTTGGAGCAACACCGGGTATGGATACTTTTGATTGCAAGTGGTTTGAATCAAATCCATGGTGGCAAAGGGGAGTTAGGGCCAAGCTGCAGAGCGCGTGTGGAGTGATTTTGGAAATTTGCATGAAAATTACTAAGTTCCCATTTTTGTAGTTTTGCTTTTTGGCTGTTTGGGGGTCTTCTAATAGTTTTCGCCTGAGTTGACCGCTCTGGGGCCATTGCTGGGAAGGTCTAATACCGGATAAAAGTGGTTTGGAGAAAATCCATGAGGAAAAAGTTTTTGCCTTTTTGCTCACTATCATGTTTTCGGGGGCCTGTTTGGGTGGGTTCCTGGTGTTTGGGGGTGGGTTTTGGGGTCTGGAAGCACTGCTGGCAAAGTCTAATGTTGATTGCATTTGTTTTCCAGGACATCCATGGTGGAAAAGTGGAGTTATGACCTAGCTGCACAGCGCGTTTGGACAGAAGGCCGAAAAATATTGTAAGTATGGATTTTCCATTTTTGCTTTTCGCCTGTTTGGGGTTGTTGTGCTTTTTTGCGGGTGGGTTGGCGGGTCTTGGGGCCTGGCTGGGAAGGTCTAATACCGGATAAAAGTGGATTGGGGAAAATCCATGAGGAAAACGTTTTTGCCTTTTTGCTCACTATCATGTTTTCGGGGGCCTGTTTGGGGGGCTTCCTGGTGTTTGTGGGTGGGTTTCGGGGTCTTGGAGCAATGCTGGGTATGGATACATTTGATTGCAAGTGGTTTGAAGCAAATCCATGGTGGCAAAGGGGAGTTAGGGCCTAGCTGCAGAGCGCGCATGGATTGATTTTGGAAATTTGCCTGAAAATTACTAAGTCCCCATTTTTGTAGTTTTGCTTTTTAGCTGTTTGGGGGTCTTCTACTAGTTTTCGCCTGGGTTGACGGCTCTGGGGCCATTGCTGGGAAGGACAAATACCGGATAAAAGTGGTTTGGAGAAAATCCATGAGGAAAAGGTTTTTGCCTTTTTGCTCAATATCATGCTTTCGGGGGCCTGTTTGGGTGAGTTCCTGGTGTTTGGGGGTGGGTTTTGGGGTCTGGGAGCACTGCTGGCACAGTCTAATGTTGTTTGCATTTGTTTTCCAGGAAATCCATGTTGGAAAAGCTGAGTTATGACCTAGCTGCACAGCGCGTTTGGACAGAAGGCCGAAAAATATTGTAGTTATGAGATTTTCCATTTTTGCTTTTTGCCTGTTTGGGGGTGTTGTGCCTTTTTATGGTTGGGTTGGCAGGTCTTGGGGCATTGCTGGGAAGGTCTAATACCGGATAAAAGTGGTTTGGAGAAAATCCATGAGGAAAAAGTGTTTGCCTTTTTGCTCACTATCATGGTTTCGGGTCCTGTTTGGGGGGCTTCCTGGTGTTTGTTGGGGGTCTTGGAGCAACGCCGAGTATGGATAATTTTGATTGCAAGTGGTTTGAAGCAAATCCATGGTGGCAAAGGGGAGTTAGGGCCTAGCTGCAGAGCTCGCATGGATTGATTTTGGAAATTTGCCTGAAAATTACCAAGTCCCCATTTTTGTAGTTTTGCTTTTTGGCTGTTTGGGGGTCTTCTACTAGTTTTTGCCTGGGTTGACGGCTTCGGGGCCATTGCTAGGAAGGACTAATACCGGATAAAAGTGGTTTGGAGAAAATCCATGAGGAAAACGTTTTTGCCTTTTTGCTCACTATCATGTTTTCGGGGGCCTTTTTGGGGGGCTTCCTGGTGTTTGTGGGTGGGTTTCGGGGTCTTGGAGCAATGATGGGTATGGATACTTTTGATTGCGAGTGGTTTGAAGCAAATCCATGGTGGCAAAGGGGAGTTAGGGCCTAGCTGCAGAGCGCGCATGGATTGATTTTGGAAATTTGCCTGAAAATTACTAAGTCCCCATTTTTGTCGTTTTGCTTTTTGGCTGTTTGGGGGTCTTTTACTAGTTTTCGCCTGGGTTGACGGCTCTGGGCCCATTGCTGGGAAGGACTAATACCGGATAAAAGTGGTTTGGAGAAAATCCATGAGGAAAAGGTTTTTGCCTTTTTGCTGAATATCATGTTTTCGGGGGCCTGTTTGGGTGAGTTCCTGGTGTTTGGGGGTGGGTTTTGGGGTCTGGGAGCACTGCTTGCACAGTCTAATGTTGTTTGCATTTGTTTTCCAGGAAATCCATGTTGGAAAAGCGGAGTTATGACCTAGCTGCACAGCGCATTTGGACAGAAGGCCGAAAAATATTGTAAGTATGAGATTTTCCATTTTTGCTTTTTGCCTGTTTGGGGGTGTTGTGCCTTTTTGTGGTTGGGTTGGCGGGTCTTGGGGCATTGCTGGGAAGGTCTAATACTGGATAAAAGACGTTTGGAGAAAATCCATGAGGAAAAAGTGTTTGCCTTTTTGCTCACTATCATGGTTTTGGGGTCCTGTTTGGGGGGCTTCCTGGTGTTTGTGGGTGGGTTTGGGGGTCTTGGAGCAACGCCAGGTATGGATAATTTTGATTGCAAGTGATTTGAAGCAAATCCATGGTGGCAAAGGGGAGTTAGGGCCGAGCTGCAGAGCGCGCATGGATTGATTTTGGAAATTTGCCTGAAAATTACTAAGTCCCCATTTTTGTAGTTTTGCTTTTTGGCTGTTTGGGGGTCTTCTACTAGTTTTTGCCTGGGTTGACGGCTCTGGGGCCATTGCTGGGAAGGACTAATACCGGATAAAAGTGGTTTGGAGAAAATCCATGAGGAAAAGCTTTTTTGCCTTTTTGCTCACTATCATGTTTTCGGGGGCCTGTTTGGGTGAGTTCCTGGTGTTTGGGGTGGGTTTTGGGGTCTGGGAGCACTGCTGGCACAGTCTAATGTTGATTGCATTTGTTTTCCAGGACATCCATGGTGGAAAAGTGGAGTTATGACCTAGCTGCACAGCGCATTTGGACAGAAGGCCGAAAAATATTGCAAGTATGAGATTTTCCACTTTTGCTTTTTGCCTGTTTGGGGTGTTGTGCTTTTTTGCGGGTGGGTTGGTGGGTTTTGGGGCATTGCTGGAAAGGTCTAATACTGGATAAAAGTGTTTTAGAGAAAATCCATGAGGAAAAAGTTTTTGCCTTTTTGCTCACTGTCATGTTTTCGGGGGCCTGTTTGGGGGCTTCCTGGTGTTTGTGGGTGGGTTTCGGGGTCTTGGAGCAATGCTGGGTATGGATACTTTTGATTGCAAGTGGTTTGAAGCAAATCCATGGTGGCAAAGAAGAGTTAGGGCCTAGCTGCAGAGCGAGCGTGGAGTGAATTTGGAAACTTGCCTGAAAATTACGAAGTCCCCATTTTTGTAGTTTTGCTTTTTGGCTGTTTGGGGGTCTTCTACTAGTTTTCTCCTGGGTTGACGGCTCTGAGGCCATTGCTGGGAAGGTCTAATACCGGATAAAAGTGGTTTGAGAAAATCCATGAGGTAAAAGTTTTTGCCTTTTTGCTCACTATCATGTTTTCGGGGGCCTGTTTGGGTGGGTTCCTGGTGTTTGGGGGTGGGTTTTGGGGTCTGGGAGCACTGCTGTCACAGTCTAATGTTGATTGCATTTGTTTTCCAGGACATCCATGTTGGAAAAGTGGAGTTATGACCTAGCTGCACAGCGCGTTTGGACAGAAGGCCGAAAAATATTGTAAGTATGAGATTTTCCATTTTTGCTTTTTGCATGTTTGGGGTTGTTGTGGTTTTTTGCTGGTGGGTTGGCGGGTCTTGGGGCATTGCTGGAAAGGTCTAATACCGGATAAAAGTGGTTTGGAGAAAATCCATGGTGGCAAAGAGGAGTTAGGGCCTAGCTGCAGAGCGCGCATGGATTGATTTTGGAAATTTGCCTTTAAATTACTAAGTCCTCATTTTTGTAGTTTTGCTTTTTGGATGTTTGGGGGTCTTCTACTAGTTTTTGCCTGGGTTGACGGCTCTGGGGCCATTGCTGGGAAGGACTAATACCGGATAAAAGTGGTTTGGAGAAAATCCATGAGGAAATCGTTTTTGCCGTTTTGCTCACTATAATGTTTTCGGGGGCCTGTTTGGGGGGCTTCCTGGTGTTTGTGGGTGGGTTTCGGGGTCTTGGAGCAATGATGGGTATGGAGACTTTTGATTGGAAGTGGTTTGAAGCAAATCCATGGTGGCAAAGGGGAGTTAGGGCCTAACTGCAGAGCGCGCATGGATTGATTTTGGAAATTTGCCTGAAAATTACTAACTCCCCATTTTTGTAGTTTTGCTTTTTGGCTGTTTGGGGGTCTTCTACTAGTTTTCGCCTGGGTTGACGGCTCTGGGGCCATTGCTGGGAAGGACTAATACCGGATAAAAGTGGTTTGGAGAAAATCCATGAGGAAAAGGTTTTTCCCTTTTTGCTCAATATCATGTTTTCGGGGGCCTGTTCGGGTGAGTTCCTGGTGTTTGGGGGTGGGTTGTGGGGTCTGGGAGCACTGCTGGCACAGTCTAATGTTGTTTGCATTTGTTTTCCAGGAAATCCATGTTGGAAAAGCGGAGTCATGACCTAGCTGCACAGCGCGTTTGGACAGAAGGCCGAAAAATATTGTAAGTATGAGATTTTCCATTTTTGCTTTTTGCCTGTTTGGGGGTGTTGTGCCTTTTTGTGGTTGGGTTGGCAGGTCTTGGGGCATTGCTGGGAAGGTCTAATACCGGATAAAAGTGGTTTAGAGAAAATTCATGAGGAAAAAGTGTTTGCCTTTTTGCTCACTATCATGGTTTCAGGGTCCTGTTTGGGGGGCTTCCTGGTGTTTGTGGGTGGGTTTGGGGGTCTTGGAGCACTGCCGGGTATGGATAATTTTGATTGCAAGTGGTTTGAAGCAAATCCATGGTGGCAAAGGGGAGTTAGGGCCTAGCTGCAGAGCGCGCATGGATTGATTTTGGAAATTTGCCTGAAAATTACTAAGTCCCCATTTTTGTCGTTTTGCTTTTTGGCTGTTTGGGGGTCTTCTACTAGTTTTTTCTGGGTTGACGGCTCTGGGGCCATTGCTGGGAAGGACTAATACCGGATAAAAGTGGTTTGGAGAAAATCCATGAGGAAAAGGTTTTTTGCCTTTTTGCTCACTATCATGTTTTCGAGGGACTGTTTGGGTGAGTTCCTGGTGTTTGGGGGTGGGTTTTGGGGTCTGGGAGCACTGCTGGCACAGTCTAATGTTGATTGCATTTGTTTTCCAGGACATCCATGGTGGAAACGTGGAGTTATGACCTAGCTGCACAGCGCGTTTGGACAGAAGGCCGAAAAATATTGTAAGTATGAGATTTTCCATTTTTGCTTTTTGCCTGTTTGGGGTTGTTGTGCTTTTTTGCTGGTGGGTTGGCGGGTCTTGGGGCGTTGCTGGGAAGGTCTAATACCGGATAAAAGTGGTTTGGAGAAAATCCATGAGGAAACATTTTTTGCCTTTTTGCTCACTATCATGTTTTCGGGGACATGTTTGTGGGGCTACCTGGTGTTTGTAGGTGTGTTTTGGGGTCTTGGAGCAACACTGGGTATTGATACTTTTGATTGCAAGTGGTTTGAAGCAAAGCCATGGTGGCAAAGGGGAGTTAGGGCCTAGCTGCAGATCACGCGTGGAGTGATTTTGGAAATTTGCCTGAAAATTACTAAGTCCCCATTTTTGTCATTTTGCTTTTTGGCTGTTTGGGGGTCTTCTAATAGTTTTCGCCTGAGTTGACCGCTCTGGGGCCATTGCTGGGAAGGACTAATACCGGATAAAAGTGGTTTGGAGAAAATCCATGAGGAAAAGGTTTTTGCCTTTTTGCTCAATATCATGTTTTCGGGGGCCTGTTTGGGTGAGTTCCTGGTGTTTGGGGTGGGTTTTGGGGTCTGGGAGCACTGCTTGCACAGTCTAATGTTGTTTGCATTTGTTTTCCAGGAAATCCATGTTGGAAAAGCTGAGTTATGACCTAGCTGCACAGCGCGTTTGGACAGAAGGCCGAAAAATATTGTAGTTATGAGATTTTCCATTTTTGCTTTTTGCCTGTTTGGGGGTGTTGTGCCTTTTTGTGGTTGGGTTGGCGGGTCTTGGGGCATTGCTGGGAAGGTCTAATACTGGATAAAAGACGTTTGGAGAAAATCCATGAGGAAAAAGTGTTTGCCTTTTTGCTCACTATCATGGTTTCGGGGTCCTTTTTGGGGGGCTTCCTGGTGTTTGTGGGTGGGTTTGGGGGTCTTGGAGCAACGCCAGGTATGGATAAATTTTGATTGCAAGTGGTTTGAAGCAAATCCATGGTGGCAAAGGGGAGTTAGGGCCGAGCTGCAGAGCGCGCATGGATTGATTTTGGAAATTTGCCTGAAAATTACTAAGTCCCCATTTTTGTAGTTTTGCTTTTTGGCTGTTTGGGGGTCTTCTACTAGTTTTTGCCTGGGTTGACGGCTCTGAGGCCATTGCTGGGAAGGTCTAATACCGGATAAAAGTGGTTTGAGAAAATCCATGAGGAAAAAGTTTTTGCCTTTTTGCTCACTATCATGTTTTCAGGGGCCTGTTTGGGTGGGTTCCTGGTGTTTGGGGGTGGGTTTTGGGGTCTGGGAGCACTGCTGTCACAGTCTAATGTTGATTGCATTTGTTTTCCAGGACATCCATGGTGGAAACGTGGAGTTATGACCTAGCTGCACAGCGCGTTTGGACAGAAGGCCGAAAAATATTGTAAGTATGAGATTTTCCATTTTTGCTTTTTGCCTGTTTGGGGTTGTTGTGGTTTTTTGCTGGTGGGTTGGCGGGTCTTGGGGCATTGCTGGGAAGGTCTAATACCGGATAAAAGTGGTTTGGAGAAAATCCATGGTGGCAAAGAGGAGTTAGGGCCTAGCTGCAGAGCGCGCATGGATTGATTTTGGAAATTTGCCTTTAAATTACTAAGTCCTCATTTTTGTAGTTTTGCTTTTTGGCTGTTTGGGGGTCTTCTACTAGTTTTTGCCTGGGTTGACGGCTCTGGGGCCATTGCTGGGAAGGACTAATACCGGATAAAAGTGGTTTGGAGAAAATCCATGAGGAAATCGTTTTTGCCGTTTTGCTCACTATCATGTTTTCGGGGGCCTGTTTGGGGGGCTTCCTGGTGTTTGTGGGTGGGTTTCGGGGTCTTGGAGCAATGATGGGTATGGAGACTTTTGATTGGAAGTGGTTTGAAGCAAATCCATGGTGGCAAAGGGGAGTTAGGGCCTAGCTGCAGAGCGCGCATGGATTGATTTTGGAAATTTGCCTGAAAATTACTAAGTCCCCATTTTTGTAGTTTTGCTTTTTGGCTGTTTGGGGGTCTTCTACTAGTTTTCGCCTGGGTTGATGGCTCTGGGGCCATTGCTGGGAAGGACTAATACCGGATAAAAGTGGTTTGGAGAAAATCCATGAGGAAAAGGTTTTTCCCTTTTTGCTCAATTTCATGTTTTCGGGGGCCTGTTCGGGTGAGTTCCTGGTGTTTGGGGGTGGGTTGTGGGGTCTGGGAGCACTGCTGGCACAGTCTAATGTTGTTTGCATTTGTTTTCCAGGAAATCCATGTTGGAAAAGCGGAGTCATGACCTAGCTGCACAGCGCGTTTGGACAGAAGACCGAAAAATATTGTAAGTATGAGATTTTCCATTTTTGCTTTTTGCCTGTTTGGGGGTGTTGTGCCTTTTTGTGGTTGGGTTGGCAGGTCTTGGGGCATTGCTGGGAAGGTCTAATACCGGATAAAAGTGGTTTAGAGAAAATTCATGAGGAAAAAGTGTTTGCCTTTTTGCTCACTATCATGGTTTCAGGGTCCTGTTTGGGGGGCTTCCTGGTGTTTGTGGGTGGGTTTGGGGGTCTTGGAGCAACGCCGGGTATGGATAATTTTGATTGCAAGTGGTTTGAAGCAAATCCATGGTGGCAAAGGGGAGTTCGGGCCTAGCTGCAGAGCGCGCATGGATTGATTTTGTAAATTTGCCTGAAAATTACTAAGTCCCCATTTTTGTCGTTTTGCTTTTTGGCTGTTTGGGGGTCTTCTACTAGTTTTTTCTGGGTTGACGGCTCTGGGGCCATTGCTGGGAAGGACTAATACCGGATAAAAGTGGTTTGGAGAAAATCCATGAGGAAAAGGTTTTTTGCCTTTTTGCTCACTATCATGTATTCGAGGGACTGTTTGGGTGAGTTCCTGGTGTTTGGGGGTGGGTTTTGGGGTCTGGGAGCACTGCTGGCACAGTCTAATGTTGATTGCATTTGTTTTCCAGGACATCCATGGTGGAAACGTGGAGTTATGACCTAGCTGCACAGCGCGTTTGGACAGAAGGCCGAAAAATATTGTAAGTATGAGATTTTCCATTTTTGCTTTTTGCCTGTTTGGGGTTGTTGTGCTTTTTTGCTGGTGGGTTGGCGGGTCTTGGGGCGTTGCTGGGAAGGTCTAATACCGGATAAAAGTGGTTTGGAGAAAATCCATGAGGAAAAAGTTTTTGCCTTTTTGCTCACTATCATGTTTTTGGGGACATGTTTGTGGGGCTACCTGGTGTTTGTAGGTGTGTTTTGGGGTCTTGGAGCAACACTGGGTATGGATACTTTTGATTGCAAGTGGTTTGAAGCAAAGCCATGGTGGCAAAGGGGAGTTAGGGCCTAGCTGCAGATCGCGCGTGGAGTGATTTTGGAAATTTGCCTGAAAATTACTAAGTCCCCATTTTTGTAGTTTTGCTTTTTGGCTGTTTGGGGGTCTTCTAATAGTTTTCGCCTGAGTTGACCGCTCTGGGGCCATTGCTGGGAAGGTCTAATACCGAATAAAAGTGGTTTGGAGAAAATCCATGAGGAAAAAGTTTTTGCCTTTTTGCTCACTATCATGTCTTTGGGGGCCTGTTTGGGTGGGTTCCTGGTGTTTGGGGGTGCGTTTTGGGGTCTGGGAGCACTTCTGGCACAGTCTAATGTTGATTTCATTTGTTTTCCAGGACATCCATGGTGGAAAAGTGGAGTTATGACCTAGCTGCACAGCGCGTTTGGACAGAAGGCCGAAAAATATTGTAAGTATGAGATTTTCCATTTTTGCTTTTCGCCTATTTGGGGGTGTTGTGCTTTTTTGCGGGTGGGTTGGCGGGTCTTGGGGCATTGCTGGGAAGGTCTAATACTGGATAAAAGTGGTTTGGAGAAAATCCATGAGGAAAAAGTTTTTGCATTTTTGCTCACTATCATGTTTTCGGGGGTTTGTTTGGGGAATTCCTGGTGTTTGTGGGTGGGTTTCGGGGTCTTGGAGCACTGCTGGCACAGTCTAATGTTGATTGCATTTGTTTTCCAGGACATCCATGGTGGAAATGTGGAGTTATGACCTAGCTGCACAGCGCGTTTGGACAGAAGGCCGAAAAATATTGTAAGTATGAGATTTTCCATTTTTGCTTTTTGCCTGTTTGGGGGTGTTGTGCTTTTTTTGCGGGTGGGTTGGCAGGTCTTGGGGCATTGCTGGGAAGGTCTAATACCGAATAAAAGTGGTTTGGAGAAAATCCATGAGGAAAAAGTTTTTGCCATTTTGCTCACTATAATGTTTTCGGGGGCCTGTTTGCGGGGCTTCCTGGTGTTTGTGGGTGGGTTTCGGGGTCTTGGAGCAATGCTGGGTATGGATACTTTTGATTGCAAGTGGTTTGAAGCAAATCCATGGTGGCAAAGGGGACTTAGGGCCTAGCTGCAGAGCGCGCATGGATTGATTTTGGAACTTTGTCTGAAAATTACTAAGGGGCATATTACCAACAACTAGCGATAATTTTTGTCTCTAACTTGTTTGGAGACAAAAATTGATTTTTATCGCAGATAAACCTTGCTATTAGCAAGGTTTATTGCAAATGCGATAAAAAACGCCCGCAATGCATGAATATCGCTGAAAAGTCAGCGATATTCATGCATTATCGAGCAAATGCTCTTAGCCATGTTATCCACCTCCCATTGGATAACATGGCTAAGAACTGCTCAGGGCAGGTGTTAGCTTTTGGAGATATTCGCGCTTAGCGCGAATAACTCCAAAAGTTGGTAATAGGAGATAGCGATGTTAGCGACTGTTTCCAGTCGCTAACATCTTGGCACGCCCTCTTTGCATGTCATTAGTGATAAATATCACTGACATGCAAAGCGGGGCCCAAGATGGTCACTATCTCCTATTAGCTGTCGCTAACTGGTCTTAGCGACAGCTTGGTAATAGGGAGATAATTTTATCTCCGCTTTCTTGGCTTTTAAAGCCAAAAAAGCGGAGATAAACCCCCTTGATAATATGCCCCTAAGTCCCTATTTTTGTAGTTTTGCTTTTTGGCTGTTTGGGGGTCTTCTACTGGTTTTCGCCTGGGTTGACGGCTCTGGGGCCATTGCTGGGAAGGACTAATACCGGATAAAAGTGGTTTGGAGAAAATCCATGAGGAAAAGGTTTTTGCCTTTTTGCTCAATATCATGTTTTCGGGGGCCTGATTGGGTGAGTTCCTGGTGTTTGGGGGTGGGTTTTGGGGTCTGGGAGCACTGCTGGCACAGTCTAATGTTGATTGCATTTGTTTTCCTGGACATCCATGGTGGAAAGTGGAGTTATGACCTAGCTGCACAGCGCGTTTGGACAGAAGGCCGAAAAATATTGCAAGTATGAGATTTTCCACTTTTGCTTTTTGCCTGTTTGGGATGTTGTGCTTTTTTGCGGATGGGTTGGTGGGTTTTGGGGCATTGCTGGAAAGGTCTAATACCGGATAAAAGTGGTTTGGAGAAAATCCATGAGGAAAAAGATTTTGCCTTTTTGCTCACTGTCATGTTTTCGGGGGCCTGTTTGGGGGCTTCCTGGTGTTTGTGGGTGGGTTTCGGGGTCTTGGAGCAACGCTGGGTATGGATACTTTTGATTGCAAGTGGTTTGAAGCAAATCTATGGTGGCAAAGGGGAGTTAGGGCCTAGCTGCAGAGCGAGCGTGGAGTGAATTTGGAAACTTGCCTGAAAATTACTAAGTCCCCATTTTTGTAGTTTTGCTTTTTGGCTGTTTGGGGGTCTTCTACTAGTTTTCTCCTGGGTTGACGGCTCTGAGGCCATTGCTGGGAAGGTCTAATACCGGATAAAAGTGGTTTGAGATAATCCATGAGGAAAAAGTTTTTGCCTTTTTGCTCACTATCATGTTTTTGGGGGCCTGTTTGGGTGGGTTCCTGGTGTTTGGGGGTGGGGTTTGGGGTCTGGGAGCACTGCTGGCACAGTCTAATGTTGATTGCATTTGTTTTCCAGGACATCCATGGTGGAAACGTGGAGTTATGACCTAGCTGCACAGCGCGTTTGGACAGAAGGCCGAAAAATATTGTAAGTATGAGATTTTCCATTTTTTTTTTTGCCTGTTTGGGGGTGTTGTGCCTTTTTGCTGTTGGGTTGGCGGGTCTTGGGGCATTGCTGGGAAGGTCTAATACCGGATAAAAGTGGTTTTGAGAAAATCCATGAGGAAAAAGTGTGTGCCTTTTTGCTCACTATCATGGTTTCGGGGTCCTGTTTGGGGGGCTTCCTGGTGTTTGTGGGTGGGGTTGGGTGTCTTGGAGAAACGCTGGTTATGGATACTTTTGATTGCAAGTGGTTTGTAGCAAATCCATGGTGGCAAAGGGGAGTTAGGGCCTAGCTGCAGAGCGCACGTGGAGTGATTTCGGAAATTTGCCTGAAAATTACTAAGTCCCCATTTTTGAGGTTTTACTTTTTGGCTATTTGGGGGTCTTCTAATAGTTTTGGCCTGGTTTGACCGCTCTGGGGCCATTACTGGGAAGGTCTAATTCTGGATAAAAGTGGTTTGGAGAAAATCCATGAGGAAAACATTTTTGCCTTTTTGCTCACTATTATGTTTTTGGGGGCCTGTTTGGGTGGGATCCTGGTGTTTGGGGGTGGGTTTTGGGGTCTGGGAGCACTGCTGGCACAGTCTAATGTTGATTGCATTTGTTTTCCAGGACATCCATGTTGGAAAAGTGGAGTTATGACCTAGCTGCACAGCGCGTTTGGACAGAAGGCCGAAAAAAGTACGAGATTTTCCATTTTTGCTTTTTGCCTGTTTGGGGATGTTGTGCTTTTTTGTGGGTGGGTTGGCGGGTCTTGGGGCATTGCTGGGAAGGTCTAATACCGGATAAAAGCCGTTTGGAGAAAATCCATGCTGAAAAGCTTTTTGGCACAATAACTTAGGGCTCGTTAGGGTTAGCACTAGCAGCAGGATTGCATGTGTTTCGGGGTGTTCTAAATTTTTGCTACTGAGTTCTGGGGTCCTAGAGCACTCGTGGGAAAGTGTAATTTTGGTTGCAAGTGGTTTGAAGAAAATCCATGGTGGGAAAGGGGGGATTTGGCCTAGTTAAAGAAAGCGTTTGCCACTATTCTTAACTTAGGGCTCGTTAGGGATAGCAGTATTGTATTGCATGTGTTTGGGTGGGGGGCTGTTTGTGGGGGGATTTGCGAGTCTTAGAGCTATGCTGGGTATGGATACTTTTGCTTACTTGCAAGTGGTTTGAATACAATCCACGGTGGGTAAGGGGGGATTTGGGCCTACTTTACTATCAAAGTACGTTTTGTCACCATTTTTCTACTAGGCCTCGTTTTTAGAGATCTGATTGGGAGTCTTCTACATTTTTGCGACTGGGTTTAGTTATGGTCTGGAAGCACTGCTGGGAAGGTCTAATTGTGTTCTAAAACTCAGTTTACAGTACACCTAGCTTGAGGGGAAAGATCCGCTAAATTAATTCACCCATACTTATTTATCCTTCAAAAGGAGACTCAGACAGAGTACGCACTTTCAAAAATATTGTCCTGTCTATTAGGAAACTCAAAGTGTGACTTTTTGCACTACACAGCGTACATGCCTTATATTTATTTGTCAGTGGTGTTCTAATATCACTTCCTGTTTTTCCATCAATAATTACAGCCCAGGTTTCAGTCTGTGTAATGGGAAAAAAAGGATGAAGTCAGGCTTCACATTAAGCGAGCCGCAATTCAGCATCCACCAGGCAGGCAGTGGACAGTGTGTCTTCGGGTCACCAACATTGATGGACGGAGCGTCAGCTGGAATGGAGGAGTCCCGCTAATAAGAGGAATGGTTCGATGCATGCAATTTACCAAATTCAACGAGACAACTACAACAACATACAGATACAGTATCCGTTCTTTTCTAATTATCTTTTAAGTAATGTTATTGCTGTGAACTTCTCTGAGTGTGACTCTGCATTTCTTTGATCTCTGCTTCTAAATTCTTCCTCTTCAGCCATTGTATAGGTTTTACTTCCACTATTTTTCAAACCTAATTTAATGTACAAAGTGTTTCTCTGAGTGCAGAGATAGGCAAGTGAAAACGCATAATTATTACTGCAGCCCTGTACTGTCGCATTCTTTCATTCACGGTTGTCAAAAGTACTACTTACTTTTCAGTAACCATGCATGCAGTAGTGCATGCACTTCCTTTATGTCACTTAAAAGATTTATGGTTAGCTTTGTACCCAAAGATTTCTTTATCTACAATTATTGTGTGTCCATGCTGTGCTTTTTTTCTCTTCTCTCAACAAAACTTTCCCAAATACCCCCATTCCCATCCATTTTCCAAACCCTAACCCTCTTGCCCCGGGCTGTGTGGTTTTGATTGGTGTGTGACTAAATGACAGCAATAATTCCACACACTTGCTGAGGAGGATAAGGTCATAGCAACAGGCTGGTGAAGGAATCCAAGGATATATTCTATTCTTACTCAGCTTGACACTCAGTCACTATTGGCAAATGAAAGCAGATTTTCATGTGCGCCATCAACTTGATTGGTCATCAAGAACATCCTCCTCCTAGACATGGCATATTATTACGCTGCTGTGTTCTTCACCTTCAGTACTATTTCTTGTAGTAGTAGCCAATGTCAAAGAAATTCAACGCAAGTACTAGTTATACTTTCAATACTTTACCATTTGTTAGGCTACATTGCGGCACTGTTCTAGTGTACTGTCACCTGCTATATTCTCTATCGTACCGTTCTAAAGCTAAGGTAAGGACAAACAAGGTTTCATTTTCTTTTTTTTCAGATGCTGCAACTGCCACTGTGTAACACCACAAGTACCACCGCAATGATGACATTTCATCCGCCCAGGATTGCCAACCTTAATCGCCATTTCGCGTGCGGCCAGCCCTGTGCCTAGCCCTATTTCCAAACACAATTTACAGGTAAGATAAGCGTTTGGGGGGAGGAGTATAATGGAGTATTAGGAGAGATGAGAGACTGACGGTCTCTCTGACGGACTATTGAATTCACTTACTCTGTGAGAGGCACTCAGTTTTGAAAACATTTGGGCCTCTAGTACTTACAGAACCACTTAAGTTTCTGGACTGTTAAACCCCCACCCACCAGCCTCAAAAGCAGTAAAAAACACGTATGCTAAGATAAAGTTTAAAGTATATTTATATATCCCTAACATAAATATTCTCCCGCAAGACCCAACCCACCCCCCTCCCGAACCCCAACGAATGTCCCTGAAAACTAAGTCCAAAAAAGTGGAAAACCCAACTCCCAATTCCCACCCCCCAGAAGTCTTTAAAAAAGAAGCAAGGAACAGTCTCCTCCTACTGCTGGCTGCTGTTGAGTTTTTTGGCCAGGTCGGCATGCTCCTTGCAGAGGGGCTCGAGCAGGGTTTTGGTGATAAGGAGCTCATGCTCGAGGTAGGAAACCCTCAGGGAAAGGCGGTGCATCCTTTTTTAGCAACTGCTGTGGGGGGCAGCTGATTTCTTTGCTGCTCTGCGGTGGTGGGTGGCTGTGGTACCCCAGCTCCGCACCGCTGGAGACCTACTGCGCTGACTGGCTGACCCAGGGAGTGCGGAGGAGGATGCAGGTCTCGCCGTGGATGTTGTTGACGTACTAGTCTGCGTGTCCTCCTCCTCCTGGGCCACAAGCCGCCGATATTCGGTGACAGTGGCCTCCAGCCTCCGTTGCCGGGCCCTTTTAGCCAGCTCCTTCCGTGTTGGTTTGGAAGGGGCATCTATATGAAGAAAGAAAGACATAGTCTGTAACCAATGCTCTTTAAGATTAACACAAATGATTCAGCAGAAAGTTGTGTCACAGTAGAACTAGCAACTTGCAAGCGCAGTACATAACTATTGTGGCCAGTATCTATCTAACCTCCCACTTATTCATCCTTGCTCTAACATTAGTGGGAGTTTAAGGAATCATTTCTACGAGCACTATGGACTCACTCCATTAGAGTCGACTATGACAGTACACCAGTCTTATTCTTCTTCTTCTCTCTTGTTTATCAAAATTGGTACGTTAACTTCTGCAAGCCGGCATAATGCCAGCGCAGTCAACTTGCACCCGAGAAAAACAGACGCCCGCCATGATGAGTGAGACAGACTTGCGTTACTGTACCAGTCCAGTACATGCAGGTTGTGATGCTCTAACTTTTCTATTATGGGTGACACTGAGAATACTCTGTTACAAGGGCTACTGCTTAATTAATTTAACTTTCACCCTAAAGTGCCAATGAATACTAGAAAAGGAAAATGAAGAAGATAAATAATCTGATTATCTATCACTGCACATGGTATGTTTTTGCTTACATATGGGATGACTTTAGGTGCTTTGCTTTTTATTGAGTGAACAGTGATACATCCACACATGAATGACCGAGTTCTACTAAACTTATTAACAGAGGTAGTGAGTGGCCATCGTAATAGCCGGATATATGCTGTGCTTGCAATACAAACTGCTGCTACTATTCATGGTAGTATTCAGACAAAATTACAACTTCTTTTCTTTGCCTTTCCTACACTGGAATGGACATGCGGGTGCGGTGTTACATGCTCTTCAAAGTAACACTTAGTTCATCCAGTGACAGTCTACTCCCTCTAGATACATATATGTCAGATAGTACCATGATCCAGGCATCCATCCATTCAAACTATATGTCAATCATTCTACTTCATGTCTCTCATCTGGACAAACATTACGGTTTCTCACGGGGAGCACAATATGCAGTCTGCAATCTCAATAAGTAAGGAATATAAGAGCTTACCACTGCCCGCCACTACCGTGGCAACCTGCACAGCAGTTTGGTCCAGAACTTGCACCGCCTCCTCCCCAAAGCTTTCCTCCTCCACTTCCACGCTGGGCCCAGCACTAGATGTTCCACCTACAAAGTACATTTAAGAATGTTAGATGTCATAGACATACACCACTCACTAGTATTTTGTCTAGGAATGAAGAAATGTGAATACAGAAACCAATCTAATAATTTGTGACTGTCTACTCTAAAGTAAAAATGTCCCTTTTTCCAGGGAAGGGTGTTGTCTTGCTGCACTTTTTGGCACAACTGATGAATGCAAGCTTTTTAACACGCACCACTTTTCTCGTTACAGACAGAAGCTTCACTTCTAAGAACAAATCATCATCACCACTAGGACAGAGGGACCAATGATTCAGCACCAAAAAAGAAAAATTAAAGTTGAAACCAGGTGAGGGCTTGGCTCGCCCACAATAAATGTGTGAAATAAATCACTATAAGCACTTTTCCATTTTTAATCAACCGTTTATGTTTTATGACAAGCTTGATTTTAATAAATATTTTTACTTTTAATAAAGCTTTAAAACTTAAATAGACTGTGGTTTTTGGTCAAGAGTGTATGAGCAAAAGGTTTTGCAATTTGCAAGCATGAGTCTGTGCCTCTGACACTTCTGAACTCTGACTCCGTACTGTTGTCCTGCATTGGATAATCATCATTGGGGATCAATCATCGAGGAATTTGGGAGCTACATGACTCTGCCACACTATCTAGTCAGTAAGGAGATTGGGGGTTCTTCAAAGTCTGATATCACTGAGGTATGTGGAAAGTCTATCTGCGCCTATTATAATTGATAAACAATGCACTATTTAGTGTCCATAGTTCTGTTTGTGCAGATTTTTCCATGCAACAGTAGTAGTATGGATTGTCCTCCTATCCAAACCAAAAGTAAAGTAGTATCTTATTCTTTCTTGGTGGTCATTCACCTTTTTATTGTTGGTAATTGTCAAAGCATAAACATTTAGAAGACTTGAAAAGACATTATGGACAATCCCAGAGGACTGCACTCAGTGCATAGAGCTATTGCTGACAAGAATGGGAGTTTGGTTTAACACCTTTTGCCAAATGTGCAATCTTAGTTAGTTACACAGACAGACTAATAAGAATAATCTAGTAATACCACAGGGAGTCATAGTCGAGGCAGGATAAGAATTTAGATACAGTCTACAAGAAGATCAAAGACGATTTAGAAAAAATCGAATGAGGAACGCTAGGAAAAAATAGGTACTCTATATTAAAATTAAAACTTACCGGGGCCAGCAAAGGAGCCCTCACCTGACCGATCCTGGCCTTGTTCAGCAGCAGCAGCCTCCTCCAATGTCCTCTTGCCCCTGGGGGGAGCTGATGTATAACATGAAAGAAAGGAAGACCCGAAAACATGGATGATTGTTGTCAACCAAATCAAACATTACAAAAGAACAACAACAAAATATTTTGGCGAAATAGCAAATAGACAACTATTCCATGGGATATATTGACCTATCTCATGTGGTCTACTATGATATTAGTATTGCTTGATTTGCGGACCATCGACTTGGAAAGTTATGTAACTCACTAAACAAACTACTAAAAAGGTTTGCCTAGGACTGGCAGGCAGCAGTCCGCAGCACGCGAAGTGACAGACAAACTCCATCGTGATTGCAGATCAGCGACAACACTAAAAAGTTTCCTACTACATTAACCGGTCATTAAAATACTCAAACTATCAATCCACCACCACTATTTCTTATTATTTCCAGGTGTACAAAGGAAGGACTGGACTTGAGTCTGTAGGGGCAGATTTGCAAGCCCCTTGCGGCTCTTTTGGTCCGTTGTTGTGTGACTTTTGTGACGCAGTGGCAGAACAAAAGAGGCGCCATGGTGCGGCGTATATTGACAACGTGACTCATATGGGAGATACATCATGTTGTAAAGCCCTGTGCCATCAGGGGGCGTTCCGGCGAAAGGGAGGGCGTTCCTGCGCAGGAATGCATCCTAAAAGTGGCAGAGGGAAATCTACAAGATTTCAATCAGTCACTTTTAGGACAATGATGCGTGACTCAAACCCTGCGCATGCTTGAAGCAGACGTACGGCTTGACGCAGCATTGGGGAGATAGGGAACCTCAGAGCATTGCTGGAGCTGCGCCATCGTTGCGACGCAACTCCTGAAATGCGCCACCTTTATGGCACAGATGGGTAACGCTTCGGTGACGTTTTGGGCCCATGGTGCGCCGCATTGTAAATACGGCGCACCATGGGTGGTGGTGGCGTGGCGCACAATTACTGGCGCATCCCTGCTACTTTGCAGGGATGCGCCGGTAATTAAAAATCTGACCCTTAGTTTCTAGCATTACGCAGTTCTTTAAACTACACTCATACATAATTTCTCAGGCCAATGAAATGAACACAAAATCGAAAACAAATAAGCATAGTAGCAACGCTACTGAGAAGGAGAGCAGTGCACCTGAAATGCACAGAAGATTTTGAAATATAATTTACCTACAATGTAATCAGCAGCATTATTGCTCTTGGTAAAAAACAAAAATTTGAATATAATAACACACAGAGCAGGAGAAAACAGAGTAGTGAAGAAATAGCCACTACTACTCACCAAGCCCGGGGATCTCGAGGCCGAGCAGGTCGATCAATTCGCGTTCCCGGTCCAGGAGATCAGTCCAACGGTGGGTGGCATGGTTGTAGGTGCGCCAGACCCGAGAGTGTTGGTACATGGCCCAGCACACCTTCTCCCACCGCTTCCAGCGCTCCTGGATCCCGTAGCAGCTAGCGATCTTGCCGCCTGCCATGATAGTCCTGGGGAGGCGGTGCTGGACATAAAAAACTAGTGCGGCCACTTCCTCCGCGCTAAAGATCTCCCGGGCTGTGACTGTCTAACCCCTCAAACGCCAGCACGGGAGCCGGGCACGGGGTGCGGGACCCTTCCCCTTCTCAGGCTGCTTCCCGGCTTCCTTTACCATGGTCTGGGCAGAAAGGAAGGTAAATAATAAAAAAAAATAGAATAGGGAAGAAGAAAAGAAAAGAGTTTAAAAAAGTAGTTTAAAATTAACCAAAAGTAGCAGAAAACACAAAAATATAGAGCTAGAAAAATAGAGGGATAGATAATAGGTAAAATAGATCCAAAAAAACTTCAAACAAGCAAAGGATGGCAGAGATTGACAGAGGATACAGAAAGCATGCCCAGAACCACAGCAATGAATCAAAAACAAGATGGCCGTGCCCGTTCACGAAAGCGTGGGTAAGTTCGCACGAGATTTTTCTTGCGATCACACACGAACTTGTACTAGCGAGCCGCACACTTTGCGAGATTACACATAGCGTCCAGAAATGGAAATACGTCACGCAAACAAAATGGCCGCGCCCGTGAACAACCGTGAGGGTAACGTTGCGCCGTTGCGCTACAAGCGGCTCGCTAAAACGCACAAAACCTTGCGAACTTACACGCCGCAAAAAACAAAACAAATATTCGCACGAATTCGCGTCTTCCGAATTCGATCTCGTGCAAATTTGCGCCCCGCGAATCCCGCGAAATTGCAGAAAAACGATTTTTGCAAAACTGAAAGCACTCAGCAGGTGCAAAAGTTCAACCTCATCATTAGTAACCATTCCCTGTAGTGCTTCCTGAGGGCCCCCTCCAGAGTTCAGTTGCCTACTTGCAACTATTCTATGACCCTGCTCTGACCCTCACAGCAGGCTCAGAGAATAGCTACAAGTAGGCCACAAAGGTCCTGTGAAAAAAATTGCACTGCAACAGAAAGCAATTACAGATAAGAAAGCAGGTGCCAGACTCAGTGACACATTAATCAACCCCAAATTAATTCATGTCAGTTGAAGCAGGGCAGGTGTGCTGCCTTTTTCCCCCATAATCTACAGTGATGTACCAGAGGGTGGCATGGGTGAACCAGAGGGTGGCATGGGTGAACCAGAGGGTGGCAGTGGTGAAACAGAGGGTGCTGTGATGAACCAGACATAGAAGCAACATAGTCGCGACCGTTGCGACCCGACAAGTAAGTTCGCGTTTGCGAACTGGTACAAAACCCTTGCGAACTGGCAGAAACCCTTGTGAACACAAAAAAATCCGCAAATTCGCGAGAGTTTGCGGATTTTGCAGATTGCGAATTCGTGAATACGCAAATTTGCGAACCGCGAATTCGCAAAATTCACCCATGTTTAGAAGCTAATCCCTTCTTGTCTGTTCAGGAAAATTAACTCAATCCTGTTCACTCGAAAAAGTTTCTAGTGACCTCTGAGCAAGCTGGCATTCATGATTAAGTCTAACATATTCAATAGAGACCTAGTCGACCTCAGTCCTACGTCTAAACTATTGTTTATGTTATTCCAATGTGCAGAGCCTATTGGCAATATAGGAACTACACTACATGGCGCCCAACGTTTGGTAAGGCGATAATATAACGCAAGATACTAGAGTAACTCAGTCGTGCTTTTCACACAGACCCCTTTTCCCGTAAAAACTCCAATAGACGTCTGGAGTGGGTAAAAGGTTAATATCCTCCATAACTTAGTAGGAAGAGATTCCTATGTATTAGTTTTTGGTTTAGTCAACGTTGAAGGATACAGTGTTCCAAAATATTGTGCACCTAATCTTTGTTTCCTTGAAACTTGCTCTGCAAACTTTCATTAAACAATGTCAACTAATGGCGACAACAACGAAACCGGTGGAGCTGCAGTAGATGCGAATCAACCGGATTCAGAAGTTACAGGGTTTAATGAAAATGACCCGAAAGCTATAATCATCCCGGTCAATATAAGAAAAACTATAACTATAAAACATCTAGAAAATGGAGTATCATCAAGAGGTGGTACAGTCATATTTGTGGTAGAGGCCCATGAATATCGGCAGACAGAGGTATTCTATTCCTGGATACATTTTCCAGCAGCACATGCTGTGACACGCGAGTTCCACTACTACAAAATAGAGGAATCTCCAGCGGAATACGCCCCTTTCGAGGACGTTGAAATTCCACTAACATAGAAGAGCAACTGCTCTGGTTTAATGGCGCCCTAAAACATCAAAATCACATTACCAGGCTCGTTCCACTAGGTAAACCAGGAGCCACATGGCCGGTTCTAGCCAGCTACACACCACATCCGGACATTGAAACAATGTCAGACAGAGAACTTTTAGTTCAACTAAAACAACTAATTAAAATACATAGACAATTGGTCCAATATATCATGCTGACTTCAACAGTCCAACCTGCAATTAGAATTCCACAAAACACCCCTCAACAGGGGAACACAAATAAAATCACACCACAGAATATACAATCATGTATTGGTAAAGTACCCGCAAAACGGGAACAAATTCCATTCTGGTTAGCTCAAAAAATTACTCAAATAGAGGCAGTATTTGCTGATACTACCCCTCACGACAAACACAGAATTCCGACTATCTGTCTCCCAATGGGGATCGCACCACATGTGGAGGACTGTGACACTTGGGGCACAGTCTTTGCTTCTATCTACACAAAAACACATGGTGTTCCATCTATGGCGGTTATACCAGACGTACTAAGACAGATTCAAAATGAATACGGTCCAGAGCCTGCTTTAACTCTAGGTATGAAATTACTAAAAGACTTTAAGCAGGTCTCGGCTATATTACTAGCCAATATAAAAGGAGAAGCAGCATCTGTGGCGATCCGCAAAAATTGAAAGAAACAGATATAGCAGACCAACCTTTTGAAATTGCCAGAATAATTGAAAAATCCTATGAAGAATTAGGTGGAGATAGTTTGGGTGGGAAACCACTAAAACCCCAAATAATTGAAAATCCTGAAAAGACTTTCATTGAAAATAATCTAAACTCTCAAAAGAAGCAGTGGGAGGGTAATAAACAAACCACTCCCAGAGAAAAACAGTTTCAGACCAGAGGAAGGTCTCCTCAACGAAGGGATAGAACTCCAGAAGGAGGAGGCAAGTCTTCCCAAAGGGAGCCCTCTGAAAAAAGATACAACCTTAGCAATAGGGAAAATTTGAGAAAACCTGACAGATATCAAGATATTGATACACGTCTCTCTCGATCTTTTCAGACTTCCTCACAGAAATTGGAAAGAAGAGGACGGTCAGAACATAAAGACGAGCACGTCAAGTCCAAAGACAAGGAACCTGCTCATCAAAGTAAAAAATTACAATTTCCCAGAAAGAAGGTAGCCAGTATTAAAGTAAAACATGCCGAGAATTCTGAGGACACAACTGAAAAACAGAGAGTGGGCCCAGACAATGCTAGACAGCGCAGCAGAAGTGACCATAGCTCGCAAGATCCTGATGAATCTTCTGGAGACAGTGGACACGGATGAATATATTCAAGTGGAAACTGCAGACACCAGAGTTAGCGTGCCCCATAAACTATATGAAATACCATTACGTATAGAGGGAGATAAAACTAGGAAAATAAAAGGTCTCTTCTGGGAGAATCTATCTAAAGGTTATTCTAGCAGAGGAAGACTGGCCACAAGAGTTTGTCAGGGAGTACCCACATGGCAAAGAAATGATTATGCCTGCCTTCTCAAATCACATTCCAATTCATAAAAATTACACATTTGCTAGAAAATGGGCAGTGGCCCAAGCCCCTGCATTATATAAAAATCTTGTAGGATGGGATGAGGATTCTCCTCACCATAAATTCCAGTTAAAAAGTCAACCTACTGCACAGAGACAGTATCCTGTTAAGCAAGAAGCTAAAAGAGAAGTCAGAGAAATCTTAGACCAACTTGAATATCAGGGGGTGATTGGAACATGCACCTCACAAATGAACAATCCTTTGTTTCCTGTCTCCAAGCCAGACGATTCATATCGTCTAGTTTTGGACTACAGACACCTAAACTCTTGTTGCAAAACATTTTCAGTACAAAACTCACACAGTGCAGCACTAATGAATAATATCGTTCGCAAAAAATATAAAACGACATTAGATATTTCAAATCCCACAGGGATTCAAGAATAGCCCAGGATTATTTTCAGCCAGGGTAACAGAGTTACTACAAATGTATGATGATGAGGCATTATCTTATGTCGACACATCTATCTTACAGACGATGACCTGAAGACACACTTGAAAAGAGTGAAAACCATCATACTTGGGTTGGCATCTGAAGGGTACAAATTTAACTTTAAAAAGTCACAAATTGCCCACTACACTGTCCTATTTTTAGGATATGAATTATCAAGTGAGGGCAAAAGCCTAGCAGACAACTTCTTAGAAAAGTGTGCAGTACTCCAAGCTCCAAAAACACTGAAAAACTTACAATCAATTGTAGGTTTCCTGAATTTCGGAAGAACATACATTCTAAATTATGCAGAGAGGGTTAAACCTCTCTACGAACTAATAAAACCTGATTTTAAACCAATTAATTGGCCTCAGAAACACACAAAATTTTTACGATCATTACAAACAGAGAAGTTAACTAAAACAAAACTGCAAACACGCACACACGAATGCAACCTTGTAATCCGAGTCATCCCAGGAAGATGCGAATTCACATACCTGACCTCTAATGAGGGAGAAACGGTACCAATAGCTTACAAATCACACTTGTACACACAAGCTGAAATGAAATTCAGTTCTACTGAAAAAATAAGTTCTAACTTGGTTCAAACTGCTGTAGCAAAAGAAAGAGTCCTAGCCCAAGGGAAGAGCATATTTGTACTAACAGCAGTATCAGCCCTTGAGGCAGTAACAAGACCAGGCATTCTAAATGCTAAAGCTCTAGATCCAAAATGGATACAATGGGGAAATTCTCTTGCAACAGAAGACGTGAAACATGCATTTGATCCGAAAATGAAAAAACTAGAATATCTGAAAGATGAAAATGAATGTCCTCTGTCAATCGAAATTCTGCCTCTCGAACATTACACCTGTGTAATCTACACGAAGAGATTTGCACAACACTACGTTGTGGAAAAACAAAATTACAATGCAGCGTGCGCGATTGTTAAAGGTCGCTGGCGCTTGGGTAAATTTAGACCACTGGACACTAAAACTGAATCACTCAGAAACTGTACAGCTCAGCGGGCTGAAACAAGATCTCTAAAGATGGCGCTTGAAAATGCCGATCGCGAATTCCCCACACTTATAGTGTGCGATTCGCATTACTGCGTTGAATCTTACAATAATTCCATGCAGACCTGGATAAAAAACGGTTACAAAGATGAGACAGGTGCCACAATATAGCATACAAAACTATGGGAACAAGTAGTTCTTCTGCAGAAAGAACTACGAAAGACTCACGTGATACATACGCAGAGTCTTCAATGTTATGGCGTTCACGATGCAGGGAATTCATTGGCTGACAGAGCCAAAGCGGCAGCTGTTCAATCGGCTTCCATAGCTACCAAAAAGCGTACGAAAAAACCAATAGACGGTGAAAAGCTACTAGCAGTAAAAGCCTCAATGGAAGGCAATTATGCGGCGTTACCTCTAAACTATCCACAATACATACATAATTGATGCGAACTCCATTCCTTTTGCTCAAATCCCATGAGTGGGGGATAGAGTATTTCCAAACACGAACCGTCGAGTCTTCTTGATTCAAGAAGAACACATGGGATTGGGTCTGAGGCACCAAGAGATCCTGAAATCTCTAATAGAATTACAATCACGATACTGGTGGCCGGAAATGAGCGTGCAAGTTTATAACTTTGCAATGGAGTGTCAGGATGGCAATAGAGATCGCAGTTATGAACCGAACAAGATATCTGACTCTAATATAGGAAGACCAGCCCAGATACCTTTTTTAGACAGCATTAGACTATACGCAGGCGTCCGAAAACTGTTATAAAAGATTTGTGAGTCTTTATCAGCACATACGCAATTGGCATGCTACATTCTGACCAGGGTCCTGCGTTTAGCTCTCGGGCTTACAAGGAGGCCATGGCCAGCATGGGCATTGCGTTGCGGTATTCTAGTCCATTCCATCCCGAGGGAAATGCGGCAGTGCAGAGAAAAAAAACGTGACATAAAGCAATCTATAACGGCGAGGGTGTTAGGTTGGGGTGATTGGTGGGTCAAAAATCTAATAAGTGTCCAACGTAATCTTAATAATCTGCCAAGAAATTATCTAGGAGGTATCAATCCGTGCGAACTTTTGTTTGGCACAAGAATGATCATTCATGATCTCGATTGTCACACTTCAGTGGTGAAACAACAAACCTTTGATATCAAAGATCGTTTGGCTGTTTTACAGGACTTGAATGAAACAAGGAGTCTAAGTAACACAAAGCTAAAGCCAAAGACCACTGAAGAAAAACTACCTGTCGCAGCAAAACCTGTCTGGATTCCAAAGATTGGGGATCTGGTCAGAGAAAAGATCGCGTGAAGAAGGAATTTGGGCCTTCTTACAGAAAAGCAGTACCTGTCTTAGCTGTCAGCGGAACAAGATCAGTAGTACTACCGCCCCTTGCTGGTAAAAAGGAGAACCCAGTTGTATCAATCGACCTGGTAAAACCACAATCATGTGGCCAATAATAAGTAGTAGGCCCAGTGGACTTCCAAAAAATAGCAGAAGACCAAATCTTGGTACAATCCAGGAGGTTCAAACTGAGAGACTAATTACATTTGATAAACCTGCAGTGAATAAAAAAGGACTATGCACCAAAGCCATGGAACTTGTGCCTCTTGAAACCCAAATTGCAACAGTTCGTCAAGAAACACCTGTCTACAATGATGTAGCATCTGAACATACATATCCAAAGATAAATGAAAATCCGGAAGCAATTCCACCAATTGACAGCGCTGCATCTGGCTACTTCATCAATTTTGATGACTTTTCTGATGATCCAAGTGAACATGGAGACAAGCCAGCAAACAACACTTTCAAAAAGAAAATTACAGAGCTCTTTCATCAACTCGGAGAAACATATTTGATTTCACCATGGATTGAATTATGGATTGTGTTAGGCGTACTTTTCCTCCTTCTGTGGCTCATCTTGGTTTTAAGTGTGGGTAGATTTATTGATGGAAAATATAGTACAATGGGCACAGCAAGTCAGAACATCAACTTGGTCCTGAAACCACACAGATCTTCTCACATCGAAAAACGAGAACTATTATCAGTGAACATCACAGCAAATCCTATACCTGGTGGTATAGCATGGGACAAAACTGATTACGAAATCTATGGCCCGGTTGAACTCTTGAGATATCCACATCAATCCAAGAGCTCTTTAAGTGACTTTGTATCACCTAGTACATTCTCTGATGATTGGGACTTTGAAAATATTAATAATATGATGTCAGATTTAGAAATGTCCGCAAAATTTACAGAACATGATTATTTACAGGGTTCTTCGAATTATGAAGAAATGTATTGCTTCAATCATTTTGGGCATCATTTACTGCATAAATCTGCTAATCCTAGAAAGGTTTTCAGTTATAATCAGTGGGAACATTGTCCAACTCCACCAAAAGGCAGTTCAAAAACATTTTATGAAAAATCCCCACACTTCTCAGTGTTTAATATCACTAATCCAGAAAGGTTTTATTTCAAAATGTTAAATAAGACAGAAATGAAAAACATGTTGACAAATACTAAACTGATTTATTCTGAAAAATTATATGAAAAAATGTCTACATTTGGTTTTGAATTTTGGAAAAATAACATTGAGACAAAAACCATCTGGGGTACAAAAGAGTGGCAGGTACAAGGTTTAGAATCATTATTTAGAGCCTGCATGATCCCAGAACAAATAATGTTCCTGAATGACACCATTCAACAAACAACCTGTCTTGGCCTAGCCAAGATAAAAGATTTAAACAACCTGTCTATACCAAAGCCAATGCCTGATAAAACTACAGATGAGGGGTTAGACGTTTCCCATATTTTAAAACAAAACAGAACTAATCCTGATCGGGACAAATGGTTGATCTGGCCCACAGACTCTAATAACTGTCATGATAGATTCCTGAACAAAACACAGGGGTTCAAACAGAACAGGCCAGACCCAAGATATTCCCAGAGACAACATCCAGAGATAATTGCAACATACAGTGTAGGAAAACTATGCCTCAAATGGCTACATAAATCCTCACTAAGCGAAATTAAGCAATACTTAACTTTACTTAAAGAAGGTGCTGACTTCCGAGATTTCATAATGGGGCCTCGCAAACAGTGTCAAAAACGTTTCATATACGCCGGTATATACGCAGCTTACAATGAAGCTTGGAAAGTATCACAAATTGAAACTGCAGAAAAAATTCGAGAAATTGATCGTATTCATTTTGAAAAATCACTTTCTGTACAATTGGCTAACGACTCTGACCTCCAGAATTTATTCACTGGACAGCATTGTATCATCTGCTATTGATATAATAGAACAGGATATGCTAATGTTACAACATGGTCAATCCCAATTGCGTTCTATTGTACAGCTAGGCTGGACGTTACAAAACCTCCGTTCAGGATATGTGCCATGGCATCTAATCAACACAACGTCATTATCTATCTTTAACCTTACTGATAGACAAATTTCGTTGGCACAAAAAGGAGCAGACTCTACGGTGCTGAGCATTGAAAAACTAGAAAAATTGCCATTGACAATGTCAGAACGACCGGTCATTGAATGGATAATACATGGCACCATTACAATCCTGATAACAACGTTTCAGTTTCAATACTGCCAAAAGTATATACCAGCAGGCCTGTATGAAAGGTTGGGTAAAGGATACATCAAGTCAACCTGGAATTTGCCTTATACACATAGATGTTATAGTGAAGGGAAAAAAAGGTATTTCTTAGTGGTAACAATTGTAAAAATCATTAAGCGGTACACTTCTGTGTCAAGGTATTAACTTGCATGGAGCCTGCGAAGGTTCATCTAACAACCTTTCATGTCATTTGCACGGCACCCCTGCTGCACAGATAGAGCCCTTTTTCAGACAACTTTCCAACAGTAGCTACGTTATAATAAGTGACCACAGCTGTTGTGGCATGATGCCAGGAAAAGCCTATCTCGTGAGCTTTACTTCCAGGGTCATTTGTTGTATGCAAGTATTGTATCCAAACGGCAATCCAGACATGGAGGCAGAAATATGGCCTTCTGTGAATATCTCTTCTATTCGAATTGATACTTTAAGCAGAATGAAGTCTTCTTTTACAGACAACTGAGCATTTAACCTCGTCCAAAGAGACGTATGATCTGCAAGTTGCAAGGACAGCGGCAGAGATACATACCCTATTATCGACAAATTGCCCCGTGCATTTCGTAGAAATGTTAAGCCAAATCTTAAACATGTCAGATACCAGTGGCATCGCACATGTATTTATGACAATTTTTTCAGGACTGTTAGCACCCATTGAAACAGTTCTAGGCATCTTCCCGAAATTTGAGCATTCTTTATTCGGTGGCCTGCCTCTTATATTTGGGACTTTTAGTAGGTATTTTATTTTTGTTCCTCCTGCTCCAATATGGCAAGCCAGTCACAGACAAAACTCAGGCTATGATGGAAGAAACGATCCTAGCAATATGATACCAAGAACAAATCACTAAAGTCCTTGGATTGGCCTGGCTAAGAGATCTGAATACTACCTGGTTTCTTTCATTCAGACCAATCTGGTAAGATTGCATCTTACCTGTGCTTCTATGTCTGCTATGCGGAGAAGAATGCGTGTTGGACGTCTGTCTTACACTACCATCAGCAGTACCAATGGATATCGATGCTTTGCTTGGTTCGGTAACGGCTCATGCAAAGTGTTGTCCCCAGCGGCTACCTATTCTGATTCGTTGAGACTTCACCATTACAATTAGGTGGCGGTGAAGTATGAGATGAAAGCGGCACCACACAGGTACATCCTTCTGTGACCATTGCTGATCTAAACACCGATGATGGCAATGCATCGCATATATGCACTATTTCCGATTTTTCGGAGTTGGCCCAACTTTCACCTACTGTTGTAGACACATTTTTTGCTGGCCTATCTGAGTTAATGTTCTCTCCTAACAGCTGGAATAATATTTAAAATAGCGAGCCCACAGCGTCCCCTGAACTTTGAATTCGGCCTTCAGTTTTGATAAACAGAACTTCTAAAAACATTGGGACTATTTTTTTTTCCCGAAAAGCGAAATAATTTTTCTCCAGTTCCCAAAATATTTACTTTTTTTGGCACATGGTACTCTGCTTAAAGTAGAACTATTCTTAGAGAACAGAACTTCTATTTTTAGAGACTCTAGAGACATTATTTTGAATCAGCCTTCTAGCATATGTACAATCTTGTATAACTGTGTGATGAAATTGTCTCGACCTTCTCTTCTGTATTAAGAGCCATTTCATAAATGTAACTTTCGTGATTCATTTAGTGAAGATTATAATGCACTACAAAAAATATTATCTGAATGATACCACTGCTTGAAACGTACAGTTTAATACTCCTTTTCGTGTATCTATACCATTTCAAATGTATTTTATGTATTTTGGGGTGGGCTGGAAAACACATGCATACTTATATGTTTATATATTGCTTAGTATTTAGTAATGATGGATATTATACGTGGAGTGGGTGTTGTGAACCTATCTAGGACCCTAATTAAATATTCCCGATTCATGCCCTTATGTGGTTATAACAAATCATATCCTTATAAAGGCATAAGAATCATATCCATATTTAGTCATAGCCAATGCATTCAAAATATGGCAAGGCTACTTCCCTAGACTCCTAGAAAGTACAACGTGTTCTTTAAACAAACCAACCCTCCAGCAGCCCGGGAATTCCCCCTGCTTCTGTTTTGATTTGTTCTAGAACTCCTGAAAGTCCTGAAAGAACTGCCAGTTCTTAGTGACAGTTCTTAGTGACATCTTATGTTCAACCTTACGTCAAACTCGGCACCTTCCAGGTGTAAATATACCAGCATTTGCCTTAAGCAACACACGGTGGTTTGTAGCAGAGCGGCTATCTACTCACCCAAAGCCCAGCTGATGCGAGTGCCGAAGGAAGCCGACCCTCCCATTTGACTCACTGAGAGAGACGCTGTCTTTTCTCCTGCCGAGAAATCCAGCTCCAGTGTTTCCAGTTACCCTTGCGGGTTGCTGAGAGATCGAGTCCTGAGAAAGAGATACAAGACCTCCTTCATTCTAAAACCAAGGTACGGAGCTGATTAGATCCTTAGAGAATTCTTGATTCAGATTCTTGGCAAAAATAACTTAACTTAAACTGCAGCTCACTTACTCCTTCCCACGTACAAGGCTTAGGTTAGGACCACCGGGGTAGGCGTATTTTAGAAGCACCAGTTGAGTACGTTTAGTCAACTTTTATCATTATATGTATTGTATATATTTTATCCATTTTAAGTATCATATGGCTCAGAAACCATATAAATGCTTTTACAGTATTATTTCATAATACTTCTTTTACTGTACGCACTTTACTTTATGACAAGTATTGCAATTGTGGCAATTCACTTCTCTTGCAAAGGAAAACAAGACTGCTCAATAAATAACAAATTTTATTGAAATTGCCCGTCTCTCTATTTCTCTGCACTCTGGTGAAACTAAGCATGCACGATTGACTGAGTGAAATAGCTATCTATTGTTTTCACACGACTCTGGAGATATACTCCTTATTCTGGAGGGAGCAAAGTTGTCATGTTTATGCGGTTGTCAGAAGCTAATCCATTCTTGTCTGTTCAGGAAAGTTAACTCATTCCTGTTCACTCGAGAAAGTTTCAAGTGACCTCTGAGCTAGCTGGCATTCATAATTAAGCCTAACATATTCAATAGAGACCTAGTCGACCTCAGTCGTACGTCTAAACTATCGTTTATGTTATTCCAAAGCGCAGAGCCTATTGGGAATATAGGAACTACACTACAAGAGTTGGCGTGATATGTGAAGTGGAGGATGAGAAAAAGGGGGTCCCAAAACACTCAATCCCCTTGCAATTTCCATGAGAAAATGGAACAGCGATCCTGCAAATACAGCTCAACAGAACTTCACCAAAGGTGACTGAAAGCTAGATCATGGTCCACAAAGAGTGCTTTTGTGAATTGGTGTAAATCAGTTTTGTAGATTTTGAAAAATTCATGTTTAAAATGTTTGTTTAAACCAGGCCCTGAAAAATCAGATGACCCAATAGATCTAAAAATAGATCTGATATGCTGCCACCACATCAACAAAGATAGGTAAAGTATAACAAAACATATAGGGGGGCAGGGTGGGAATACCTCACTGTAGCATCATCCCCAACGAGGGTACCCACCAATGACTACGCCACACACTGAGCTTTCTTTTACATGTCTTTATTAATTTGTGTGTAACTGCTAAGAAAACATGCTGAAGTATGTTGTCCCAACCTACCGCCAGCCTTCTCACTTCTTAAGATCATATTGGATCCCGCCACTTGTTTATAGTGTCTAATCTAACATATTATTAGAATACTTATAATTGTTAAATGTACTGGTTTTCATGGATACACAATATTATTACAATGTCTTTTTTGTATTGATGGTTTTAACTATATAATTTTTTTTATCAAGATATAACAATTCTTTGATAAAAGAAATATATATAGATATTTGTTAATTCTACTGAATAAATCAATAGTGTCATGTTTAATAGTTATAAGTAGTGCATATTGTTCTCTATAAAATAATTGTTGTGTTGCCCAGTTAAATTGTTTGTTTTTTATATACTTACTTAAGGTCTTTTTCCCCCTTTAGTGCCAATTTCCCTACGTTGAGCAAGTATGTTTTGCATGTATGGGCCCCTTCTTCCAGAAAAAACGAAACATGCTGAACCAGCCTTCAATGCATTCCACTCTAAAACTTGCGTCACAGTTCAATTTAGACACTCAGGAGCCGAAAGGGTTCCATCCTTTCTAACTCGCAAGACGCTACACTTACCATATCTTTCTAATTAAAATCTTTATTACAATGCTCATAACATGTTTTATGAGTTAACTGTAACTGGTGAATTATAGTGGTTTAGCTTGTTTAACCCTTTCCATGCGGCCGCGATTCCCCTGGTGTGCTGTAAACAACACGAACAGGGGAGGGCCGTGACGAACCCCAGCCGTCATCAGCACACGAGCACCGTAGTGCATGACGGCTTGGGTTCGTCATCAGCATTGAAGGGGTTAAAACGGTTTGTTTTGTTTGTTTGTTTTAACTGCCATTTTCACCTAATAATAGCATCCGTATAAGCATTGTTTTCTTCAGTAAATATAAGCACAGGCACATACGTATCATGTATAAATCTAATTTCACAATGAAGTGGTAGTCAATATCCTGGAGTCAACTTTTTTGTGAACAATATTTCTTTTTTTTATTCTGCAACAGTTATTCTTTTACTGTTAACATGGAAAATAAGCCGACATGTTTCGACTATTCAGTCTTGATCAAAGCTGGCAGTCCTTTTTTGTTTTTGTTTATTTTTTTATTAACTTTAATATTAACTTTAAATTTCAGAAATATCACAACGCATATTAAACATAAGCAATCAAATTCATAACACTTTAGATAATTTAAAGATAGGTGAAAAAAACTGACAACAGAAAAGAAGGAACAAGAGCAGAAAAGTTACTAATAGTATATACATTTTCTTGAAACCAGATAGTATTGATCCCAAGGGGACCTGATCAGGCCCAATGAAGTCTTGTCCAGACCACGAGCTTTAGCAACTGCTTCTTCACATTCAAATATTTGCCGTAATAATGCCCACCACTCACTGACAGTGATCGATTTAGGCCCGGGCGATGCATAGTTGGGCACTAACAATCGCAATTGTTAATTCAGTAAAACCATCATTAGAACAGCTCTCTGTGTCCTTGTGGAAAGGGAAAAAAGTTACGGTATGGAACATACGTAGTTTTTCTTATGTTTAGCAAATTATAGAGATTTATCATAAGCAGAGGATTCCCCAGCATAATTCTGTATTTATGTAAACAAGTTGATTTATAAGTTCATGTCAACTCTGGAAATAGCTGCATCGCATTTTAAAATGGCGCGGACTTATTCTAGCGTTATATCGTCGGGTTCCCAATCAAAAATGGCGCTGATAAAACAGTAGACCTTTAAAAACAGTTATATTTTACTGTTGCTTATTGTCAAAATTCGTAGGTTAGAAAATTATAAAGGCGAAACTAGGAGTGAATCAAATAAATTGCATTGGGCGAATATGAACTCTGATTGCTCGCCAATACGATGTGGTACATTATAAGATGGCGGCCGGGTTTTTGTTCCTCTATATGGCAATTGAAACTGATTCGGTACAGCTGACTGTCAAAAGCGGGGTATTTAAACTCCAACATTATCAGTAGCATTTTTATTGATGGCTTTCGGAAATGACGACGCGACATGTGAAGACGGCACTAAATCCTTTAGTAAGTGGCTATCTGGCGGCTTTAGTTTAACATGCTTTATTTACTTGAGTTGCGCCTTAACCTGACCGGTTTTTAGTTAACTTCGTAAAAGACCGGGAGAGGGCCACATTTTCAAAGGAGGTTTGGGTAACCAATGCCGGCTTTCTTTCGATAAGACTGTTCTCTAAAATAGGTTCCGAAATGACATACATATTCGAAAAGCAATAACTGTGCCTAATGTGATTCTGTCAGATTTATATGTTTTTCTGGCTATGCTGAGGAGTGCTTTTCGGCTACATGTGGTGCTATGCTTGTAAATATTGCCGGCTCCAAAAATATATCTTTTTAATTCTGGGAGTAGGGGAACGTAGAATGGATTGATCTGATAACGACGATACATGTAGCCCTTTTGCAAAGAGAAGGTTATGCTTGATAAAACACGCTAGGGGAAACCATTTATTTGAACCTGGGTGGAGTAGGGGGTTGGCTCTCCTAATCCCAGATCGGGTGTTGATTTGAGCACCTTAACTTGAAGTGGATTGAACTAGCCGAAGATGATAGCCTGATTTCAATCCATAATTTTTTTTGTTCTCTTCTCTTTAGATTGAGAGGGACTAACCCTACACATATTGGACGGGGAGTACGCATCAAACTTGAATTTCCCTAATACAGGGTGGAGAATATTTAAATATATCGAGGTATGTTTGGTGTATCAATCAAATCTACAGCACTATCAAATATATTAAGGTTGGATAACAAGGAGGCACTCTTTATCTTGATTTAGGTGGCTACCCTTTGAGTACAAACTGGAGGATCGGACAAAAATATCTTTGTGAGCAACTATCGAATGTAGACTGCCAACAATACAGGGAGGATAATATTTGGAAACAGATAAGTTATGCCGGAATAAAAAGCCTTGACAGTGTAAGATTGTGTTATAGGTAAGGATTAAAATATTAATTTTATTGTATTATTCATAGGGTGCTGCCCTATAAGAACACTATAAAACCGTGAGAAAAGATTGGAGAACTAACCAGTAAAGATCAAATCATCATTTTGTCGGTAAGCAGGAAATAGGTGGCTCAAGGGTAGTGAGCTTTCTCTATTTGTCCCTTTCGTTTAAACTAAACATGTGCTCTGCTCTTCTAAGGATAAACATTATGTGTAAAGATTAGGAATATTAAGGCATCTAGTAAAAGAGAATTTGTTTAGAAATGACCCTCACTTTGTATTCTCTACAAAAATAAAACTTTGTTATTGAATTTATCCTGTCAGCAGGTGATTTAGGTTGATGATGTATTATACATATATGACAAACATGGTCAGGACAGGCCAACAGTGGCTTCAATATTGTATAGAAGATACCTATTGTATATATTAGTATTGTACAAAAGGGTGTGTTTTTAAAATTTGTAAATAGTATTGTAAATATGATGTGTATTTTGTATACTTATTTGTAGGCCTGAAGAACGAAACACGTTGGCTACGGTCGTTTAAAGAATAAGAATAAAGAACATTTAAAAAAAAGACCTGCTGGATTCCAATTTTTGCTATATTTATTTGTTATTCACTTTTTTTGTGGGGAGTGCTGGATCATTGTATTTCATTCTAAATTGTGGGAGTATCCCCTTGGAAGCTTAGAGGTATTGAACTTCAGGTCCCTAGCACCCAGACTCTATGATTACTTAGACTAGAATATTGATAGGTGCAGTCATCATTGCCTCTCTTTTGTTGTTGTTACACATACGTATCATGTATAAATCTAATTTCACAATGAAGTGGTAGTCAATATCCTGGAGTCAACTTTTTTCTGCATAATATTTCTTTTTTTTATTCTGTAACAGTTATTCATTTACTGTTAACATGGAAAAATAGCCAACATGTTTCGACTATTCAGTCTTGATCACAGCTGGCAGTCCTTTTTTATTTTGGTTTATTTTTTTATTAACTTTAAATTTCAGAAAGATCCCAATGCATATTAAACATAATCAATCAAATTCATAACACTTGAGATAATTTAAAGAGAGGGGAAAAAAAACAGATGACAGACAAGAAGGAACAAGAGCAGAAAAGTTACTAATAGTATATATATTTTCCTGAAACCAGATAGTACCGATCCCAAGGGGACCTGATCAGACCCAATGAAGTTTTGTCCAGACCACGACCTTTAGCAACTGCTTCTTCACATTCAAATATTTGCCGTAATAATGCCCACCATGAGGTTCCGTGACAATCGTAAGTGATGTTTTCGACTCGCACGAATATGGTCGAGTCTGGTATCTACGAACCGCAAATGACGAGTTCAGTAAGTGTGCGCAGTTTCGCTGTGCTAACTTAAACCGTTCGTTTGTTATGTGGGTTTTTCATCTGTACCCACGGGTTCCATCTTAGATACGGCATCCATTTTGTCTCTTGCCCTCAAGTAGCCAGCGAACGGACGCTGTCCGCTTCGCGACCCTGGGACTCCCAAGATATTTGCGGAAGACACATGTTCCTTGTAAGTGTCTTTATGACGAGGGGGATGATACTGTAAGGCAGATGGCCCCGCTCGAGGCTCATCTTGCCGTGCCGGTTTATTGTCTCAGCCGTGCATCTCATTAGGCACGTCCCTTTGATGCCTGTATCTCGTGTTTCCCGATACCTCCCCTTTTACACCCTTTCCGATCTCCCCACTGTTTCCATCTTCCTCTGCACCTGTCTTCGTTCCTATTTCGATCTGTTTTACTGCCGATTGGAATGCACTAATGTTGGGAAGATGGGTTTTTACAGTTGGGAACCGCCAAATGTTTCCGCACTTATGTTCCGGACCTTGTGTGTATCAAAGTGACCAAAACGACCCCTCTGGGGGATGATTGTGGGAACCAGGTTGTAAACCTTTGTGTATCATGTTGTCCTATGGGTAAATTCTGTATAAAAGGAGCGATCCACAGAACCAATTTGAAGCAGTCTCCCCAAGTTGCACGTGTTGTACTTGTCGTGACTTCTGTGTTCCCTGCAGTAAATAAACCTTGAATCTTTGACGCCGAAGGAAGTGTCCCGTGTCTCTGTCATTCTTACGCCGGAGCAGGTTACCCACGAAGGTTTCAGGTGTTGTGCCCTGGCACCGCTGGGTCTTAAAGAACCCAGTCCTTCAGTTGGCGCCCAACGTGGGGCTGCATCAGTGGTACCGGTCCAAGCCCGACGATCGTGAGGAACTTCGTGTGAAATCTCCGAGGGAAGGTGCACTCCGCTTCATCGATCCTGTTGTCGAAACAAGTGGCCCGAAGACTTTTCCCGCGAAGATTCCCGCCTCCTGACGGCTGCGACGGACTGCTGCCCTGACTGTAGACCTGTTTTGGCGCCTGGCGTAGACCTTGGTATAGCGAGACGATTGACGGGCCTTCCTGGTGACGCCATCGATCTTTGAGTTAAGTATTTGTGGGTCGCTCCCAGAGTCCTTGGTTGTTGACACTTTAGCGAGTGTTTTTGTTGTTGACGCTGTGTGAGTGTTTTTGTCGGTGACACTTTGCTAGCGTACTTTGTTGTGTTATTTGACGACTGCAGCCGCCAAAAACCGAGGGTTTTTGCTCTTTGCTGGGACTTGGTAAATCCCGTAACCCTTGAAGTTTGTGAAACTCGGCTAGTGTGCAAGATGCCTGGTCGTAATACTTTGTTCAGTTGTTTCAGACCTTGTGGTGTGGATTCCCGACTGGAGGACTCGTGTCCGATACCTCCGGTTGGAACTCCGACTTATGAACTGTACAGTAAACATGGGCTAGGCCCGATTACCTTTAATGATTATTGGATTCGTTATACAAAGAAGGACGGTGTCCTTAGTTGGCCACCTCATGGTAGCTTTGAGACCCCGATCCTAGATAACCTAGAGGCTAAATTGTTCGAGAAAAAGTCAAGGCCGGCCATGTTTGATGCCTTTCGGTTGTGGCGTAAAGAAGCACTACAGAAAGAAATCAGACAGACTAAACAAAATCAGAGAGATAATGTTGCTACTATTGTAAAGAAAGAAGAGCAATTTCAGCATGATAAGGAGGTTAAGGAAAAGGAAGTGTTTGATAGATTACAGCGTATGACTATAGATAAATGCTATCCTACTTTGCCTACGGAGTCGGAAAAGAAGGAAGAGGCAGTTGAGGATCCTTTAATGTCCTATCTTATGAAGTCGCCACCTCCGTATGTACAGGGTACCATGGCTCCTGTGATTCCCCCTGTACCTGTTCCTGCACCTATTCTTCCTTTACCTGTTCCTCAACCTGCACCCATTCTTCCGACTGTTCCTGCTCCTTTGCCTGTTGCTATTCCTACTGCTCCTCCGCTTCCACATACTCCTGCTCCTGCTCTGTTAACTCCTGTTGTTGCTTCTATTTCTACTCCTTCACTTGTTAGTCCTGTGTCCTATACTTCTCCTTGTACTCGTAGTCGTAATTCTCCTCTTGCGGCTAGCTTCTTTCATTCGCTCGGACCTGTTCTTGGGTCCGCTGGTTCCGATGGTCCTCAGAGACGTAGTCAGCTTCCTGGTAACAGGGAACGCGCTTCGCTATATAATATGGCGATGGGTTGGATGACACATCCCCTTAGAAATCCACCACGTATTGTACTCGACACGTTTTGTCAATTCAATATACCAACCCAAAGATTTGTGTTCGAGGAGATGTGTAAGGTTCTTCGTGATCAGATATCGGCCGACGCACCTGACGAGGTGCTGACCGCTTTGTCTGATCTACAACTTCAGTTCTCGACTGGACTGATAGTGGATACCAATGTTCGACGTGCTGTTGAACGGTTGCTATGTTTTCGTCCCACTCCTATACCTCAAGCCTTGTTTGATGAGGATGTTGAAAGACAGCCAGATGAGTCTGGTCAGTTTCCCATGCGGGAAGTTCCACCAGTATGGATGCCAGCTAATCCTAATGCTCAACCTCCGATATTGGCGCATTTCCAGAGAGTGTGGATACATCTCCCATGGAAACGATCAGAAGTGTTACAGGTAAAGCAATCTTTGCCTGACCCTCGCAAAAATCCTGCAGGGTACTATAAGGAATTATCGCAGCTCGTAGACGCTACGATAATGAATCTTGCCGATATCGACATGTTGTTCGGCAATGTTGTGCCTCAACCGGTATGGGCTAAGATTCGTCAGGAGAATCATCCGAATGAATTAGGTGGTGCTTGGGCTGCCATAGTAGCGGCGGATGCCCGACAAACTGGTGGTGCTAAACCCGAGCAGCTGATTGCTGATCTTCCTCAAAGAATAATAACGTTAATGAAAACTCTTATGCCAGCTATGAGGGTCAATTGGGACAAATTGTCAGCTTGTAAACAGAAAAAGGACGAGAGTGTCTCCGACTTCTTTACGAGGTTCGAGGAGGCATTCATTGATCATAGTGGTCAGGATATGAGCACTGAGGGTGGTCAAAGGTTGTTCGTGGATAAATTTGTTTCGAACTTATTGCCCGATTTGAGCAATAAATTGAAGAATTCAGAAAGTGCGTGGGCCGTTTCTACTTCAGCTCAGATATTGGCCACGGCACAATATTATGAGAATAGAGAGAAAGAAGAAAGCGATCGTGCTGATAAGAAGACGAAAGAGCTTAAAACTAAAGTGTTGCTTCAGCAAGCGTATCCTCCACGTTCGAATCAGACTACTTTGCAACAAAATAGATCGCAGCCGCAATCGAACCGATCACAATCTCGCAATGACTCCTCTTCCCAAAGATCCTCGTTAGGGTACAATCAATGTGCTTATTGTAGACAGGAGGGACATATCAAATTCAATTGTCCTGTTCTAAACGAACGTAATAGTGGTAATTCATCTAGAGGAGGTCGTGGTGGTTCACAGCAGGCACCACGTGGTAGAGGTCGTGGTGCTCAGAACGATCGCTTAGATAACTCATCAAATTCTGATAATTGTTTTGATCAACGTGGATCGTCGCAAGGACGATCTGCGCAGTACAATGTAGATGATTATTACGTCGATCAGGGAACTGACGACAGTAATTACTAGGACAGCCGAAGACAAGGAGAGGGAGTAGTATCAGTTCCGGTTGATCAGAGAGGGCCTTACGTCCCAGTTGCTACATCGGGCGTCGTTGAGCCTTTTCTGTTGGACACTGGTGCAGCGAAAAGTTCCATTAAGCATTCGAAACTCCCTGGCGCACCTTTGTCTGGCTTAACAAATGTTTCTGTTGGATTTTCTGGCGCCCCCGTTAGTAATCCAGTTTCGCGCCCTTTGCCTCTTACAATTGGGCCGCGTGAGCTAGAGGCTCCGTTGATTTTGACTACGGGTTGTGGTGAAAATCTTTTGGGCCTGGATTTGCTTAAACGTTTGTATGCAACCTTGTATTGTTCTCCTGCGGGTGTAAAGCTTACGTTGGGAGAGAGGGTTGTCTCTCCTATATACTTGTCTCTCGATAAGCTTCCACCGGAGTTGAGTTCTCTTCCTGCGTCTTTGTGGGCAACAGGTCCCAATGATGTGGGCCTGCTTGATATCTCACCTTATGTTGTTCAGTTGAAATCCAATGTGCGATTGCCACGCATTCCCCAGTATCGTATCTCTCTTGATGGTGAACGAGCACTGTTAGCGATCATCTATGATTTGATCGAGAAAGACGTTATTGAGGAAACACGGGGAAATGTGTGCAACAGCCCTGTACTGCCCATTCTAAAACGTACTGATCCTTCGAAACCACCTGTTTATCGTTTTGTTATCGATTTACGGGAGGTGAATAAAATTGTGATTCCTCAGTTTCCCGTTGTGCCTGACATCACGGCGCTACTGACTCTGATTCCAGCTTCTGCATCATGGTTTTCGGTGATTGACTTGAAGAATGCGTTCTTCAGCATTCCCATTGCGGAAGAGAGCAGAGACCTTTTAGGTTTCTCTCTTGGTGGACGCAGCTTCCGGTTTAAACGCGCTCCTCAGGGCTACTGTGAAAGTCCATCGATTTACAGTCAAGCCTTGAAGGGTCAACTGGATGCGTTTCGGTTGCCGGCTGGTGCGGCCTTAATCCAATACGTCGATGACCTATTGGTGGCTGCAGATAGTCAGGACATTTGCAAAATCGCTACGGTATCGCTGCTGCAACATCTCTGCGAGTTAAATCACAAGGTGTCACTTTCTAAACTCCAATATTGTTGTCAAGAAGTGACCTATCTAGGTCACTTATTGTCAAAGGAAGGAAGGCGGTTGACCCCAGAGAGAATTGCAGCGATTGCGCGAATGGCTGTGCCAACAACCCAAAGAGATGTGCGTGCCTTTTTAGGTATTACGTCGTACTGCAGGCAATGGATTCCTATATTTTCATTGCTAGCGAAACCATTAGTGGCTCTTACGTGCAAGGATGTTTCAACTCCTTTACCATGGACGGAAGAATGTCAGAAAAGTTTTTCTGAATTACGTGATTCATTGTGTTCGGCTCCTGTGTTAGGTACTCCTGACTATAGCAAGCCGTTTACATTATATGTTCACGAGAGGGAAGGTTGTGCGTTGAGTGTCTTAACGCAACCTTTTGGTGGAAAGCAACGTCCATGTGCATATTTTTCCTCGACCTTGGACCCGGTAGCTAGAGCATTGCCGAGTTGTTTACGAGCGACGGCGGCAGCCGCGGTCTCCATCCGACAATCAGCAGGATTGGTCATGGATAATATGCTTACGGTGATGGTTCCGCATGCAGTCGACACCCTTTTAAATCGTACGAAAACTCAGCACTTGACGAGTGCGAGGTTGTCTGGGTACGAGTTGACGCTGTTGGCAAGCCACATTCAAATAAAACGTTGTAATGTTCTGAACCCGGCAACTTTGTTACCAATTAGCTCAGAGTCAGATGAAATAACAGAACACGATTGTTATTTGAGGACAGAGGAGGAAACAAAAGGTCGAGTGGACCTTAAAAACACCCATTGGAAGACCCAGATGGAATACTGTATGTGGATGGTTCATGTTTCAAGTTGCCGAATGGCGATGTGACTACTGCATATGCTGTTGTAACGTTGAATACTGTTGTTGAGACTGCACGACTAAATCAGAATTCTGCCCAAGCCGCAGAGCTGATCGCTCTCACTAGAGCGTGTGTGTTAGCGAAAGGGAAACGTGTGAATGTGTTTACCGACAGCCAATATGCCTTTGGCATCGCGCATAGTTTTGGACGGTTGTGGAGAGAGAGAGGTTTTCTAACATCGCATGGTACGAAGATTCAGCATGGCCAGCTTGTGAATGATCTTTTGGATGCACTTACGTTGCCTAAGCAAGTGGCGATTGCCAAATGTAGTGCGCATCGTAAGGTGACGGATGATGTTGGTCGTGGTAATGCGTTTGCGGATGAGACTGCTAAGGAGACTGCCCGGAACCTTAGCACTCGAATGTATGTGACGAGTTCGGTTAGGTGGCCTACAGAATCGAGCATGTGTGAGGACACTATCGAGAGTGTGAAAGCAATTCAGAATGAGGCCTCCGAGACTGAAAAGGCGAAGTGGAAAGAAAGTACGGGAAAGTTGGATGCGAATGGTTGTTGGATTGATTTATCGGAACAGAAAAGATGGATGTTGCCTGATGCGTATGTGCTGGCTGTTGTGACTATGGCGCATGGGTTAGCACATATTAGCGCGAAAGGTATTTGCAAGTTGTTGTCCCCCGTGTGGAAGAATGATTGTATTACGAAATGTGCTGAACGCTTGGTTAAGAATTGTATGGTATGTATGTTGTACAATCCTGGTAAGGGAACCCCAACTCCTCCTGGTAGTTTTGCTCCCCCTTCATGTCCCTTTGAGGTGATTCAATTGGACTTCATCCATATGGAGCGATGCAATAACCTGAAATACGTTTTAGTTGTGGTTTGCGCGTTCTCCCGATGGATTGAATCCTACCCTCTTAAGGACAACACTGCTTTGTCAACTGCGAAAATCCTACTGAAGGAATACTTTCCTCGGTACGGGATGCCTAGAGTTGTGTGGTCAGATAACGGAAGTGAGTTCGTGGGGAGTGTGATGAAGAGTGTGTGTAAGGGCCTTGGAATTAATCAGAAATTCCATAGCGCCAATCATCCCCAGTCAGCTGGTTTGGTTGAAGGGTACAATGGCACCCTTAAACTAAAACTAGCAAAGATTCAGGCTACGACTGGTCTCTCGTGGCCTGACGCTTTACCTTTAGCATTACTGTCAACAAGGGCAACTGTACACTCCCGAGTAGGGCTCAGTCCCTATGAAATAGTGTTCGGTCGTCCTGCCAATGTTTGGGGGGTCCCAAGACCGGGTGCCTTTTGTGATCTTGAGTATCCAATGTTGATCGATTATTTTCATGACTTGACTGCTAAACTGAGGTTAATTCACCAACAGGTTCACGAAGCATTGCCGACGCAGACGGAGGGTCCAGGCCACCAGCTCCAGCCCGGAGATTGGGTGGTAACGCGAAACTTTTCGCGCAAGAACAATTTGGATCCCAGGTTCACTGGACCCTACCAGGTTCTCCTTGCCACGAGAACTGCCGTTCGTCTTGAGGGACGGAAGAATTGGGTGCATGCCACCCATACCAAAAAGGTCCCTATCCCGTTGCCAGCAGACTCGTGGGTGAGGAAAGGCATTGCATCAACTGAAACCGAAGGATTGCCGGCCTTTGTGCCTTTCAGTGACGCACAACTTGTCGGAGAATCCTCAGAGCAGCAGAAAGACACTGTTGAACATTTGTCAGCAAAAGACTCAAGACCAGAACATTCAGCTGATCAACAGGACGTTGTCCCTTCAACGGATCCTTTGTTTGACGAACAGACACGTCCTGGGAAAACCCGATACTTTTTGCGATCCAGCACCAGAGACTAATAAAAGATCCTGTTCTGTCCTTTGACAATTGCATTATCCCATTTTCCACGATCAGTTTGAACACTCATATCATTGTGAAAATTTTTTGTATATATTCATTGAGCGTCGTTCCTTATACTTTTCGCTTCCACAGCTGAGAAACATTGTTTTTGCATATATATTTGTGAAATAAAGACCGTAGGGCCGCGCGCGTACTTCCTTCTGGTTAGTAGGTCTTGACACTAGGTTAAAGACCGTCGGTTCCTGGGAACTCCTAGGGATTGACTACTGCTACACAGAACGAAGTGCGTCAAGAAACGTTGCGGACGGTCGTAGGGGATGGCATTTTCGAAGCTGACGGACTTGGAAGGAGCTCAAGCGCAAAGATTCAAGCTGCAGCAACTCAGTCGTACCAAATGTTTTAAATTCCAAATATTCGTATTGTTTTTGACTGTTTCTGCGTTATTGGCGGGTGGGGTGTATTACACGATGTTTTACTTCTTACCTTCTGCCATACCTACTCCTACCCCTGACCCTAAACTCACCTCCACTGCATCTCCTCATTCTTTTCATATCTTACCTGAACATGAGCAGGCTAGACGTGCAGAATTCCGTAACAATTCCTTTATTCAGCTCCTTCACCAGCATCAGTTAGTGGTTAACACTACTAATTGTTGGGTGTGTGGGTTGATGCCACATACTACGGATAAGGGAATTCCATATCTGGTGTTACCGTATAGTTCCCAAGGGTCTGCTCGAGCATTTCAAACAATGTTTCGAAGCGCACTGGGTTTCCACCCCATTCGAGAACCACGTTCCCCCTACTCTGGTCCTACCTCGTACCAAAAACCTTTGTCTATAGCAATAGAGGATTTAGATAGCGATATCTATGATCCCTCGCTTATTCCTGAAGAAGAGGTACAAGCCTATAGGGTCCTAAGTAGAGGCGAATATAGTGTGTTCACTAGTGAAAAACAGCTTAAAAGCTCGCCTCCGATATGGGTCGTACCCCACATTGGTAATTTTTGTCTAATAGGTCGTGGCCGAAGATCGAAAGCCCGACTTGGAGAGAGTGCTTGCACTGAAAATTACATTTTGCCAATGGTCTCGTCCCCTGTGTTCCTGGCTGCCAAGGGTACCTACTTTATCTGTCATGATCGTGCGTATGCATGGTTGCCCTCTGACTTCATGGGCTCATGTTTTATCGCAAACTTGTTGCCTCCGACGTTTACTGTAGATGCAGATTATCACAAGACTAGAATTGTGAGAGGTGTAATTAGCGAAGAGGATACTGCCGGTCAAGAGGCAGGGGACTTTTTCAAGGGTTTCCTCCCGTTTTGGGGACCTATGGTTAATAGTAGGAACCTAAGACAGTTGACTCGAGTGGTAGAATCGACAGCTAATATTACTGCCAGTGCCCTTGGTAATATCACCACTGAACTTCAGGCGGATAGACTTATGACGTTACAAAACCGTATGGTTTTAGACGTGATCTTAGCAGATCGAGGTGGGGTATGTAAGGTGATCCATTCGAGCTGCTGTATTTTCATTCCTGATAACGCTCCGACTGTCTATCAAGCCATCTCTAAGTTGCATAAGATCTCCGAATCCATACACGTGGATGTAGGGGATTGGACGCTACTTGGATGGTTTTGGGGCCTAATGTCGACTTGGGGTTGGAAGATTCTGATGATCATCGGAGTCGTTGTGGCGTTCCTGTTCACGTGTTGCCTTTGTGTGCAGTGCGGTCCTGCCTTATGTGGCCTCTGTGCTACAACGTGTATGAGACAGCCACCTGTTACCAAGGGGACTCGGTTGGACAGAGCTATGCTACAGCAACATCTCGATGGTCTGATGAATATCGAATATGATTCCGACTAGTGCTTGCCTGAGGGCAAAAGGAGCGTCTGAGGTTCCGTGACAATCGTAAGTGATGTTTTCGACTCGCACGAATATGGTCGAGTCTGGTATCTACGAACCGCAAATGACGAGTTTAGTAAGTGTGCGCAGTTTCGCTGTGCTAACTTAAACCGTTCGTTTGTTATGTGGGTTTTTCATCTGTACCCACGGGTTCCATCTTAGATACGGCATCCATTTTGTCTCTTGCCCTCAAGTAGCCAGCGAACGGACGCTGTCCGCTTCGCGACCCTGGGACTCCCAAGATAATTGCGGAAGACACATGTTCCTTGTAAGTGTCTTTATGACGAGGGGGATGATACTGTAAGGCAGATGGCCCCGCTCGAGGCTCATCTTGCCGTGCCGGTTTATTGTCTCAGCCGTGCATCTCATTAGGCACGTCCCTATGATGCCTGTATCTCGTGTTTCCCGATACCTCCCCTTTTACACCCTTTCCGATCTCCCCACTGTTTCCATCTTCCTCTGCACCTGTCTTCGTTCCTATTTCGATCTGTTTTACTGCCGATTGGAATGCACTAATGTTGGGAAGATGGGTTTTTACAGTTGGGAACCGCCAAATGTTTCCGCACTTATGTTCCGGACCTTGTGTGTATCAAAGTGACCAAAACGACCCCTCTGGGGGATGATTGTGGGAACCAGGTTGTAAACCTTTGTGTATCATGTTGTCCTATGGGTAAATTCTGTATAAAAGGAGCGATCCACAGAACCAATTTGAAGCAGTCTCCCCAAGTTGCACGTGTTGTACTTGTCGTGACTTCTGTGTTCCCTGCAGTAAATAAACCTTGAATCTTTGACGCCGAAGGAAGTGTCCCGTGTCTCTGTCATTCGTACGCCGGAGCAGGTTACCCACGAAGGTTTCAGGTGTTGTGCCCTGGCACCGCTGGGTCTTAAAGAACCCAGTCCTTCAACCACTCACTGGCAGTGATCGATTTAGGCCCGGGCGATGCATAGTCGGGCACTAACAATCGCAATTGTTATTAATGAGCCAAGAAATGTATCCAATCCCCCTTTATATCCCAAAAGAACATCTTTTATTCTCAATCGAAGTTCACACTTTGGGCCACAACACTGCATGTCACATGTCCTAATTTTACTTAGTACTGAGTGATTGTCCCTATCATTTGGACTATGAAGTTTTTTTCCAATTAGACTGGAGTCAGTCCTAGCCTCATCAAATGTTGCGTTTTAGTTTTAAGCAGGCATAAGTCAATGCTATGGTTACACTGATACGGGGTATGTTTTCTTCAGGTATAACGTTACGTTATATTAACGTGAAGATTCTAACTACATGGCGAAAAGCCTGTCCTTTATAACATTGTTGGTGTTGTGGTAGATGGACTTGGCTATCCTGAGGAGACCCACAACATTTACTGGGTGGGTGGAAACATCAACACCAAAGAAGGGAGTGTCTTCAGCAGATTTATTTCTCAGCACAAGAATATACTACTATATTGGCCATTGTGGCATTTAATAGTGGGGCGTTCCTTTAGTTTACATTGTATTTATATATATTATAATGTCACTGATATCACTTTGTACTTTTGAGCACCTTTGTAAACCTGTGTACAGAACAATATCTTTGAATAGTATCAAATCAAAGTCTCTTTATTCTGATTCTAAGAATCATAAAAGAATATTTACAAATTTGTTTATTCAGTAAAAACATCATTAAAAGAAATTCCAATGGAGACTGAAAGTTCAGTGGCGATTATGTAATTAGGTACAGAGAAATTATACACTTTGAAATTTTGGTTAACCAAAACATTATGGTACCACAACTAAAATTCCATTAGGTGTGCTTAATCACTCTCTTTGATTCTGGCATCAATAGAGTGGTTTTTGCCCACAACCTACTCAAGTCAAGTTCCAGAAACCATTTTCGGATGTGTACAAACCAAGGGAAGATGAGATTGACATCAAGTTCCAGTAGCTCACGCAGACTCTGCTTATATATGGCCAATTTTTCAGTGGTCCGGATTCTAACCCAATAGGACAGGGAAATGGCTAAATGCACCAGTCTTTTTATGCCAATATCATAACTTAGCGGAATTAGTGGAGTGTTTTGGGGGAGGTGAGTAAACATTCTCAAAATAGTATTTTCCCCGACAATAAGGGGCTGCAAATTTTCTCCACCTCATAGCTCTGATCCGTAAAGGGCAACAGTTTGAGCCTTAGCTTTGTAGACTTCCAGGGCCGGAGAAATGGCCTTAGACACAGTAGAGTGCTGTTCTTTTATGATGGGTATAAAAGTTTGTATTGAGATTGATTTAGTTGTGACTTTCAAGACAATTTGGAATCCATTGTTAACAAAATTAGAAACACACTCCAGTGACAATTCTTTCAAGACTATTTTCCTTTTGACGTTTTTATACGGTTTGATAGCCATGTATTTAGTCTTAGCAGGGTTTATCTCCAGCCCCTTTAGTCTGCAATAGTGGCTGAAACTATCAAGTAGGTTTTGTAATCACTTTGGCATTTGGGAGATTAAAATGGAGTCATCCGCAAATGTTAAGGCACAAATATGGGTCCCTCTACATGTGGGTGAATTATGGGCGGATTTTTGCAGATGTTGGACCAAGCCATTTACATATAATGAAAATAGTGTAGGTGCAAGGACGCAGCCCTTGCGCACGCCCCTCCTGACCGGGATCTCATCTTTAAGCTCCCCTCCTATACCCCATCGTACCATTGCGAAGTTGCCCTCATGAAGCCTTATTATCTGTGTCAAGATCTCACCTGGGACTCCCTGCTGACCTAAGGTTTCCCATAAAAGATCTCTTGGGATTGAATCGAATGCAGTCTTTAAAATCTATAAAGGCAACATACAAGTCTCCAGGTTTTAAACCTGTGTACTTCTAGGCTAGGCTTAAGAGTCTAAAGACTTGGTCTATAGTGCTTGTTTTGAATCTTAAGCCAGCCTGGCAAGGAGAGAGTATGTCGTTCTCTAGTAACCAGTCATTTAGATTGCCCAAGATTTGTTTGGCAAAGACTTTCTCCAGGGTATCTATCAGGCTTATTGGCCTGTAATTTGCGGGGTCCTCTCTTCTACCCTTTTTATAAATGGAGACTATCTCCACCCCTTTCCAGGATTCTGGAATGGGCTCTCCCCTAGCTATTGCGTTGCTCAGAAGATTAACGTAAGGCACCCTTACCTCTGGGGCATGCTTCAAGAGGTCCCCTGGTATTTTATCTGGGCCAGGCGCCTTTGCTGGCTTAATTATGCGCAAATAGAGGTGTGGGGTCCAACTCCTGATCAGCCTGGACCTCAATAATTGAAAAACAGAGCAAATTGGCTGATCAGGATTATTGAAAACAGTTTTGAGAACAACACAGCCAAACTGTACTGTGTAGCCAAGAGGTTGTATATTTCCAAACAAATTTATTGAAATCTAGAAATGAATTTGCATTATTTCATCAAAACACATGACATCCAAGAGGCATTCCATCAAAACAGTTAGTGCAAAAACATGAACAAATATATACAATATATACAAGAATACTACAATTAAGGAAAAATACAGTTAAGGAAAACACTAAAGATTTTTGGTGACACCAACTACTATGCTTCAAAACAAATTACATAGCACAATAGTTACGATGTATACAACTTTAACAATTTATAAGTGAAAAAAGACAGTCCTTTGCTAAAAAACCAGTAGACAGACGGATCTGGAATGGATTTGCCTGCCTGCCTCACAACACCTGTGGGTAGAAATTTTTGAACCTAAGAGATTCTAGGTTCTCCTCTGGATGAGGACTGGGTAAAAGTATACCTTCTCGGCCGACACAGCGACTGCGTGGGGAAAGTAGATAAAGCCACCGGAAAGAGTTCTGGATGCGATGTCAAAGGTACCAGGATCCGACGCGCCCTAGGCGAGGTGTGTAATTCATAGGCGACTCAGATATTAATTTTCTATAGTAGAGGAAGGCTGCACCGAAAGTATGCTCCCGTGGAGACAACCGAGCCGGGAAACGATTGTGATTCGTTTCCCAGTCACGAACAACTCCAGACTCCGCTTTTCGAAGGCTCGAACTGGTTGCGGCAGATTGATTCTCGCCTCGCTGCGTTGAACTTTCCGCGGCTCGGTTGTCTCCACGCAGTCACTGTGTCGGCCGAGAAGGTATACTTTTACCCAGTCCTCGTCCTGAGGAGAACCTAGAATCTCTTAGGTTCGAAACGCGTTGACTCCCAGCCTGTGTCAAGAAAAAGGGCGCAGCTAGGGACTAATTCAGACCACTCATGTGGGCCCTGTCTGTCAATTCCAAACATTTCTACCCACATTGTAAATGCAGCGGACCATGGGTGGCGGATCTGTGTCGCACAATAACTGGCGCATCCCTGGGGATGAGCCAGTTATTGTAAATCTGCCCCTATACATTTAGCCAACGAGGGAGCACTTACTGATTAGACAGTAGAAAGTACTCCAGTTGAGTAGAGGTATTGCACAAAACTGTGGCATCTTCGTGGACAAACACGCAGGACGGGATTCATTCTGCCCCCTGTTAGACTTGTTTTTTGTGCCCTTCTGCCCTCTGTTAGACTCGTTTTTCCCTTGTTTTTCTGCCCTTCTGCCCTCTATTAGACTCGTTTTTCTCTTGTTTTTCTGGCCTTCTGCCCCCTGTTGGACTAATTTTTTCCTTGTTTTTCTGCCCTTCTGCCCTCTGTTAGACTCGTTTTTTGTGCCCTTCTGCCCTCTGTTATTCCCTTGTTTTTCTGCCCTTCTGCTCTCTGTTAGACTCGTTTTTGTGCCTTTCTGCCCCTGTTAGACTCGTTTTTTGTGCCCTTCCGCCCTCTGTTAGACTCGTTTTTCCGCCCTTCTGTCCTCTGTTAGACTGGTTTTTTGTGCCCTTCGGCCCTCTGTTAGACTTGTTTTTCCCTTGTTTTTCTGCCCTTTGTTAGACTGCTTTTTGTGCCTTTCTGCCCTCTGCATCACCACATCATCACTCAGCGCTACCCCAGCACCCCTCAGCACCACGACAGCATCACTCAGCACCACCACATTATCACTCAGGACCACCACAGCACCACTCAACACCAGCACAGCATCACTCAGCACCACCACAGCACCACTCAGCACCACCACAGCACCACTCAGCGCTACCACAGCATCACCTCAGAGCCACCACAGCATCACTCGGCGCCACCACATTATCACTCAGCACCACCACAGCACCACTTAGCACCACCACAGCATCACTCAGCACCACCACAGCATCACTCAGCACGACCACAGCACCACTCAGCACCACCACAGCACCACTTAGCGCCACCACAGCATCACTCAGCACCACCACAGCATCACTCAGCACCACCACATTTTCACTAACAAACCACCACAGCACCACTTAGCACCACCACAGCATCACTCAGCACCACCAGAGCATCACTCAGCACCACGACAGCACCACTCGGCACCACCCCAGCATCACTCAGCACCATCCCAGTATCACTCAGCACCAACACAGCACCACTCAGCATCACCACAGCACCACTCAGCACCACCACAGCACCACTCAGCGCCACCCTAGCATCAATATGCGCAAACATTCAGCAACAACTGGTTGAAATATGTTCTCTCAATGTTTCAAGCTTTATTACAAATGTCACAAAAAGATGTTAATATTTCACTTCTGTTTTTGGATTTTCGTCACAATAAAATATACTGAACATAATCTTCACAAAAGTTATTTACAAAAGTTTAAGCTATTGCCATTATAAATTGAAATCACTTTTATTTAAGTATAAATTATTTAAAAAAAATTAAAAGCCATTGTAATTTGTAATATCAATAAATCTAAGTCACGTAAATACAAAACATGTTGCATTACAAATGCTATAGGTGTCACATTTGCGAAAGTTATAACTATTGGCATTGTAAATGACAAAGCTATTAATTTAGCTATTTTCAAAACCAGCACATAAATAAAAAAAATTGTCATTTACAAGACCAATATCTCAAACTTTCCTAATGGGAGACCTATTGCCTTGCAAATGCTTGTTTTTATATCTGTCAGTGCTTCCTGTTGAGGTTTAATTTTCGTGACAGGCGCCTCATTGCCTACTTGTAACTATTCTCTGACCCTGCTTCAAGGGTCATAGCAGGGTCAGAGAATAGTTACAAGTAGGCAACGAGGCGCCAGGAAGCACTTACAGGCTTACAGCAGCAGGTGCCCAAGTTGAAGTTAATTTCTGTGTAACCCTTTTGTAAAAGGTTACAAAAAATTAGCTTCAACTTTTGCACCTGCTGCTGTAACCCTGTAAGTGAATAAAAAGGTTGCGCCAGGGCTTGAAGATTTAAATGTTTCTTCTTTGGAATAATTCCAATAAAATCACATTAGTTAGTGCAGAGTGTATTTATTGGCACATCAAGTGAACAGCCAACACGTGCTTCACCCCTAAGCAGCCAGCAGGCCTGGGGCTTCTTCAGGGCAATATTAATATACTTATATAGTTCCGGCTTGTAGCGTGGTCATAAAGATAAACGGTTAATCTAATAGTCACGGCGCAATGCCTGGTTTCTCTTGTATCGAATCGGATAGCAAGACTTGCACTAACTAATGTGATTTTATTGGAATTATTCCAAAGAAGAAACATTTAAATCTTGAAGCCCCGGCACAACCTTTTTATTCTCTTCCCAAACAAGGGTGTAAGGGGTGTCCCCCTGCTGAGGTCTGAAGCGCAAACAGATTGGAAGCTCATTAAACTGGTTAGTAAGGGCTTGCGATCTTGTTACCCCTTCAACCTGTGCATGTAACCCTGTAAGTGCTTGTCTGAAAATTCGTCAGCGGATTTTACCTCGATTTCGTGAGATTCCAGGATCGCGAAATTGCGGAAAATCCACAAATTCCGCGAGCGGAACACATTTTCAGCTCATGCTTAATTACAAACCAGCTTTGGGCCCTCCTGCTGAGGGCAGCTTTATCTTCTGCGAGAGATACAATCTTTACTGATTTGTTTACCAGGACCTTGAAGCTTTTCTGGGATGAGCAGGAGTCCCATAGGTCCTATAGAGCTAGCAGCTTGATTGCTGAATGAAGGTAACTCATCGCTGAACTATCATTTCTCCTTTTGATTTCCAACCACAGGTGTGAGTTCAGTGTGCCCGGCACGGCCCCCTTTATTTTAAACCGGCACTTGGCGTAGGCCCCTTTCCGTGAGATTTGCTGCTTTTGCAGTCCGAACTCTAATCTTATTTGAGCTGGTGAGGTGAATTGCAGAAGATTGAATATTATTCTTTGGGCCTTGGCGACCACTGTGTCCAAAGTAGCCTCGTCTCTTCCTCTCATTGCTTCACTTCCGTAAGTGATGGAGGGTAGCAGCCACGCTCAAAGCACTTCTAGCAAAGGGAGAAGGTTAGGGCCGGTTATTTTTTGCTTGATGTTTTTTAAAGCACTTGCCAGTGTGGTCCCTCTGCCTTTGATGGATGCTTTCTGTTTGGAAAATGAGCCGTTTCTCTCGAATATGATTCACAAATACTTGTACTCCTCTGTTGGCACTAACAACCGGTTATTCATTGACCATCGCAGGTAGGGTTTGTTGAATCCTTGGTTTAATACCATTACTTTAGATTTTTCCAGGTTTATGGTCAGCCCATTTTTGTCAGCAAAGGTGCTTGTGGTGTTTATCAAATGCTTGAGGCCAATACGGCTGATTAGTAGCAGGTCATCTGCGTACAAGAGGCTCGTTAGAGTTAAGCCCCCCAGGTTCGGGGCGTGATGGTTGCATTTGTCCAGCTCGGTGGAGAGGTCTGAGACAAAAAGGTTGAACAGGGTTGGGGCCAGAACACAGCCCTGCTTTAGCCCTTTGGTAGTTTGTATTCTCCTAGACAGGGTGTCTCCCGCTCTGACTTTAATCTGGACCCACGTTTCAGAGTGAAGCAAAATTAGCTGGTTTAGAAGGTTTGTCGGAATTCCCCACCATGCAAGTTTGGCCCAGAGTATCCCCCTATCAATGCTGTCAAAAGCTGCTTTATAGTCTGTAAAGCAGACGAATAGCGGTTTGTTGATTTTTTTGGAGGCGTCGGTCAGAAGAGAAAGGGCGAGAATATTTGTTGTAGTTCCCAGACCTTCCTGAAAGCCAGTTTGATTGATGGGAATTAGGGTTTTTCCTGAGCCCAAACTGTAAGCTCATTTAGTAAGAGCCCTGCATAGAATTTGGCTTCAATGTCGATTAAAGCAATGAGCCTATAGTTTTTTGGGTCTGTCATGGCGCCCTTTTTGTGGATCGGTGAAATAATTGTTCTTTTCCAGGAGTCAGGGATTCTCTCACTTTCCAGAATGTTATGGTAAAGGGGAGAGAGTGCATCCACCCAGTAGTTCAGAGAGTCAGAGTCAGAGTCAAAAATACTTTATTCGATTATTTTAAAATCATAAAAGTATACTACACACACATTTCTAGAAGAATACACATACATACACAAATCAAATCAATTCAATAATACAATACAGTTACAGGCAATTGTTAAAAAACGGTTAAAAACGATTAAGAACAATTGTGTGGAAAAAAGTCAGAAACAATTAAAGCGTTAGAAATAATTCATGTACCCTAAAAACCATCAGATTAGTTGTATAGGTAGTTTCATTACCATGTTACTTCATCCTGAGAGCCTGAACACAACAGGGAGCAAAAAATGAACAGCACATGATGGCAAAAGTTAATCTAAACCTTGGCTATTCCATAATACATTCCGTCATTGAAGTATTCAGTAATCTATACCGTTTGGCGCGCATCGCTGCTACCAAAAAGTTGCCAACCCCAAACATCACGATAGGGGTCTCCATGAGTTGTAGGAACAACAATGCGGGTTTCACTTGCTTAAATCCCTTGTCCCTCAGAAGTGGTAAAATATATTTTTTCCTTCCCTCAACAAAAAAGGGACAAAAAAATACAAAGTGTGTCAAGTCTTGATCAGTGAAGGCATTATTTTTTTCCTGCGTGCCTTAAGCCTCATTAATTCGAACTGGATGTTATCAACTGGGCCGTGTATATGAAGACTGCGCAATACCCTGTTGATGTTGGTTTTTAACGCCCTTGGTTCGGCGTCCTGATGACGTGAGAGGTGGATTCTTTCGCTTCCTGCCTGCTTGCATGAGGTAGGAACAAAACTGGGTCTTGGCTCCTCAACAGAAAGGCTAAGCCTAATTATACTTGAAAAACAACACAAATGCCAGTACTGAATAAAGTTTTTTCGGGGGGGGGGGGAATGTAACCTCATAGGAGCTGCTATGAATTAAACATTGCAGTCTTGTATATCTTTTTATTGCTAATTTATTATAACCATTATTTTGGTCGGAGAATTTTTATCATTTTTTCAAAAACATTTCTGTGCATATATAAATATAAATATACAAAATATGCAAATATATACAACAATTACAAACACAAATAAAGGACAGTTCCTTGTTACATTAACAACACAACCATCATACACCTTTCTCACTCCAATCGCTCTATAAACATTCACACACTCTTAACAAAAACAAAATAGTTTAAACAATACCACTGAGGTATAGGTCCCCGAAAAAACTTTATTCAGTACTGGCATTTGTGTTGTTTTTCGAGTGCTTGCATGAGGTGGCCCGACATTTTTTTGTCTTACTATTCCTTCTGTTAGCCAGTTTTTTTACTTCGTTGGGTCGAAGCTTTCCATGAAGTTCTCTCATGCCATTAAATGAGTGGTGCTTAACTGCTTGCTTTCCTCCCATCTTTGTTTCGCAAGGGACTGGAGTTGTTCTGGATCGCGGGTGTTGCATTTGATTCGCCGGTGGTTTGCTGTTATCATTAAATTTGTGTTGTCCATTTGGCAAATAGCTGCTGTTCCTTGAGCATCTAGTATAAACTCTTGGTGTTGGTGGTTGCTGTAATCCTGATTTCCTGATTAAGTGACTAGGTTTTCGGTCTGGATTTATGAGCTCCCATCTGGGGTTTGGCAAAAAAAATAATTCTGCCAGCCTTCTATGAATTTGTGTAATAGATCAAAACTCCTGCCCTGGATTCTCGAGGAGGTTTAGCTCTTCACAAAAGGCCTTATAAATATTAGTGAAGGGCTCAATTTGGTCTATTATAGTTGGCTATTTAACAGATCCCCGATTATTACTAGCTGACGGTTGCAAGTCCTTGCTTCCGGAATCAGTAGGATTAGTTCGATGGGTTAAAATCATCCTTCCAGTCAGTTTTAAGCATAATGGAACGTGATCACTCTCCTGTCTGCTGTCTACCTTAAAGTTCTATATATAGACCCAATGCGCTTTGCTCACCATTATATAATCTAATCGCGAGCTGTAGTTCCCCTTAGTGAAAGTATTTTAATCATTCAAGATCTGAGGTGAAATGACTGTAGCAGGCTCTAAGGCCTCTTTCAATGGTAAAGTGGAGAATTTGCAATGCTGAGACAGAGCACTGGAACCTATGGCTTGTATTGAGGAGGGGAATCCCCCTTGCCAATTCGTCCTCCTCAAAGATACAATCCATTCCGGCCAATGGTTCATAACAATTAAAATTGCCCCCCAAAAGGATGACTCTATTGGGCTCATTGGGTTCAAGAATTTATTCTAACTGATGAATAATGGGTGATTCTTTGTAAAGCAGTCTTTGTCTTATGTATATGTTGAAGAGGAGGTTCCTTGTCTTATTCGGGGACTTTACTTTCAATCCTAAAATGTCTGGGGAAGCGATATTCATATTTTCAATAGTAATTCTTAAGTTAATTTTTATCCACATTATCAGCCCACCCAAAGGTCTCCCCTTGTTTGAAGAAACAGCTTCTATACTAAATGTTCTATACCCTAGTTTATTTGCTGGCTCTCTGAGCCAAGTTTCTTGGAAAAATAGATATCAAATTTACTGATATATTCCTGCCAATCTGGTGCTTCAAGTTTATGTATATGTATATGTTCCATGATTTAATCTTCAGATTTTCTAGAGACTGGTCTACGGTAGAGTTGTGGCATAATCAAGCTGGGTACCATGAGCTGTGGTATCGAAGATTGGGGTTTTAGGTGCCTCAATTTCATGTGGATGTGTCCTGAGTATACAGGGGTCTTGCGTGGGTAGATGATTGTGCATTGGTAAGTATGACACATTGTCTGTCTGGCTCAGATCGACATTAGTGATTGAATTCACTCTACGCTGTTCAGTTAGTCAATCTACAGCATCCAGGATGTTAGACCCTTCTATGGCATGCAAATCATTATTGCCCTTAACTAGAATAGTTTTACTCAGTCTAAAATTAATCCCAGTCTCAAAGAGTGAATGGGTTCTTAAATTCAAAGCTATCAGGTTATCTGCAATGTACTTATAATGAAAGGTTAACTTTAGATCGTCCATGTTTCCTGGTTCTTGGTGAAGGCGCTCAACTTTTCCTATATCTGATCTTACAGCAGAGAGGCAGTGGCACTTGGTTCCTATTCAGTGATTTACTTTATTTTTTAGCGAGCCCTCATCCTCTCTGAGGTCTTGCTTTAGCCAGGTACATTCGTCATGAAGACATTATAAGTATTTGTCTTGGGCTGGTTTAAATATTGTGGTGCCAAGAAAAGGTTTGGTAGCTGTTGGGTACCATCCCATCCTGGACCAAGTTTTTCCCGAGATCCTTCGTATCTTACATAATTGGGCCTGCTTGTGGTGTAAGCTTTTAAAGACGTTGCATTGGAGCACTCTTGACTAGATAGAAGAGGCATTCTGGGTCTTGAGTTTAAAAAAGCCGCTTGGTTGCCTAGCACAATAGTGGTTAAGTTATCTTAGTAGTTGTTATCATATATGTTCATCCTAGGAATAGGGAGAGGGGGTTGACTGGGAGGGCACCCAGCTTGAGAGGTCTCATTCTAGGTACAGTTTAATGTCCTGTTTTGGTTACTACTGTTACTTTGAAAAGTGCCCATCTCAGGCAGAGTAGGATTAATTTGTGGTGGTAACAGCCCAATTACTTTTTTGATGGCCAGGACCCCATCTTGTATTCTATTTAATTTTTGTGAAAGTTCAGCCATGAAAACTTGTATGTCAGTACTTTCGGTTTAGGTCCTAGCTTTCCTTCAACTGGTGATCTGTGGATTGTTATATTGAGCCCGTTTTGTTTGTACTGGTTGGTCTTGCACTTGCCAGTTTGCCAGTGGGGAATATCTATTAGAACAATCCACCAATATAGTTTCGACATTTGTCAACCTGGTTTGGTCAGAAGTTGATAGGTCAGAATTAGAAGGGGTAACTTGAGATGGATTACTCTTCTCTTGCTTTGTGTGAGTGATGGCTATTTGTGATATTGCCTCGCAGTGGACTGTGACACTAGATGGAGGCGGTGTTTGTGGTTTGGCTTTTCCTGCCTTCTATAGTATTACAAGATTTTTTTTGTTCCATTATTTGTTCTATCCTTCCCATTAGCTAGTGTTGTCTCAATTTCCTTTATTAGGTTTTCATTTGCATGCAAGGTGCAGTTGTCTGCTGCTGAATTAGCCGATTTATTGGTCTTTTGAACCTTCTTTCTTCCTGTAGCAGCCGCTGCAACCTTCCTCTCCCCCATTTAGCAGGAGTAACACAATAACTTCTGGCATTAGATTTAAGACAAGGGAGGTGGGAAGCGCTGCGCCTTTTTGTCTATTGGTATATAATCAAGGAAAATGTTGTAAGCCACCTAGCTATTCAACTGTTCCACACACCAAGAAGTAAACTACCAACAGTGGCCTTCTGGCAATGTAATCTACTGCGAAAAAGGAAGTAAACAATTTTAGAAACAAAAAAATAAAAAGGCTATACATATGAAGGACGTTCTAGACAAAATCACAGTTTCTATCAAGCTCCCTTCAAGAGAAAACAACAATTTTAAGACTTCTGTTCCAATTTACCAGGGCGAGGTCTCACAGTCAACACCCTTAATTTCCGGAGGCTGAATTAGCATAGAATGCAACAAGTGGCAGTTTATGGCTTTGCGCAGCACTTGATTATAGCCAGTTCCAAGTCAAGGGCCAGGTGATGGAAAAACCGAAGGATAAAAATAGAGTTGAATAACTAAATCCTACCTACCGGTAGAGCAGCAATGCAAAGACAGAGATAAGGGAGGGGGGGCAGCCCTGCCCTGCCTACTCCTGTCTCTGAAGGGTGCGGACATGTCTGCCCCTGGCCTGAGCATCGCCCGCATGTGTCCTACGCTGCTGGAGCCCGCAACGTCTTTTCAAGCACCACCTGTTGCTGTCAGTGACGTGTGTGGCGGTGCAGGCTTGTTCCTACAGTCCTGGTCCCCCAATGAGAACCGCAGCAGCTGGTAGCAGAGAGACAGGCTTCCTGTGCTGCAGGAGCCCACAACGGCTCCTTGCGCTCTCAGTGACGTGTGTGGTGGTGCAGCCTGGTTCCTGCAGTCCTGTCCCCCGATGAGAACTGCAGAAGCTGGTAGGGTGACCAACCGTCCGTAAATTTCATGGACCGTCCGTTATTTTAGTATGATGTCACAAGGCGTCAGTGATTTGAGGTCCCCAAATTACGGACGTCCTACAGCCATCATACTAAAATCGAAATGGGACATTTTTCAGTAAGGTATGCTGTTACCCTATGAGAGGCCGAGTTAAAAGTTTTCACTCTGGGCCTCTCGCGCCTATCTTTCAAACTGTAGAGGCTGCCTGCAGCGACCCCTCCCGGACCTCTTGCAGACTGTGGAGTGGCCCATTGTCATTCTGAGAGTACAGCTGATTAGCACTTATAGAATGACAATGGGCCCAATTGTAGGGACAACATGCTCCCAACAATTTGCCGGTGAAGATGGCTGACGACAAGGGTTCTACAGAAAAAGCTGAAAGATCTGGCTTTTCTGAAAGATAAATTGGAAGAATTGCAGCGTCAGATGGAGGAGGAGGTGCAAGCTGGCGTGACCCAGGAAGGCTAGTTGCTAAGTTCTCCATTTCTGAAGGGCTTCCTTGCGGGGTATGTGGTGGACTACCTCCGAGCCTCAGCTGTCCCAGGTTTTGAACTTTGAGCCTGGTGCTATGCAGCTCAGAACTATGCTGTTCCGAACGTCAAGCAAATTATCAGTGATTACCTTAGCTCTTTCAAGAAAGGGCGCCCAGACAAGCAACGCACCCAAGATATTGCAGCTCTCATGCTGCTAACCTTAAACAGTTTGCATAATTAAATATGTGCACACCTTCTTAATGAAAGAATTGTATGCTGTTTTTTTGTTGACTCGGAAAGGTGTTTGACAACTCAGCCGGTCTGCTCACACACTACGAATTAGGAGGCTTAGTTTGGGGGTCTATACAGGAACTAAGGAGCCTTTTCATTTCCCTTCTGACCTGGACTCTTAAGATATAGTTGTACTATTTTAATAGTTGATGTATAAAGAAAGAGTTGGATTTATTTCAGCAGAAATTTCTCATAATGGAAAGTGCACATTACTTCAACTGGTTTCCAAATGTCAAGTTGTTGATGATGCTTTTTCTTCAATTCTAAAGTATCTCTGAATTGCTTCACCCATGTTTGTACTCTGCTTCTCAAAGCTATGTGGTCTCTGCTGTAGGGTTTTCATTTGGGAACATAACTTCTGAGGCTTAGTTTCTTGAGAATATTGTTCTGTAAGAGGCTGCTAGTTTGGGGGTCTATACTGGAACTAAGGAGCCTTTTCATTTCCCTTCTGACCTGGACTCTTAAGATATAGTTGTACTATTTTAATAGTTGATGTATAAAGAAAGAGTTGTATTTATTTCAGCAGAAATTTCTCATAATGGAAAGTGCACATTACTTCAACTGGTTTCCAAATGTCAAGTTGTTGATGATGCTTTTTCTTCAATTCTAAAGTATCTCTGAATTACTTCACCAATGTTGGTACTCTGCTTCTCAAAGCTATGAGGTCTCTGCTGCAGTGTTTTCATTTGTAACATAACTTCTGTGGCCGAGTTTCTTGAGAATATGGTTCTGTAAGAGGCTGCAATAAGTAACCCTCCTGTTCTATACTCGGCAAGTGGTTAGGTGCCTTTACTTTATTGTAGCATTGACGTTTTGGGTCGAAGTTCAAGGTCTTCAGTTTGAAGTCTTTAAGATTTAGGATGGACTGTATTAACCCCTTAAGTGCGCTCGTTGGCCAACGGCCGTCGTGAGCACTACCTCTGGTGCTGCGCACGTCTTTTGGCCGACGCTGTCCTGCCCGCGCAATAGAACGCCCGCACCGCAGCGAAATTGCCACTGCGGTAAACGTGTTAAATTAAGCCCAGAATTATCACAACTATCTGCATGCTTACCAAATAAAATGTATGTGCTGTTCCTTTCTTGCTCTTCTTAATAAATTATGTAGAGAACTTGCTAGTGACAGCATGTAGTGTGCCTTCTCCTGCATCGGACTAAGGCAAGACATTCCGCTTTTGTCTTGGCACCATGTGGTAGAAAATAAAATAACTAACAGCGTTTTCACTGTACAGTTAAAAGTCAGATTTTAACATAGAGATAAAAAAAACTATTTAATATTTATTGTTACATTAGCACAAATCTTGATTGCAGAAAGAGCCTAATATAGCATTGCAAAGCTGAGCGCATTCTGAAAAACTGTGGAGTCCACGATTGTCTCAACCTTATATAAACTTATTTTGACTTGTATTTATTTTGGTTATCTATTCACTTACTTACATATTTTTGTGTCACCTCCTCTGATATGTCTGTAAAACGTATGTTTTGTCCCAAATTTTTGTCCTGAATTGTGACCTTCTGTCCTGAATTTTTGTCCGGAATTTTGACCCTTTGTCCTGAATATTTACACTGACCGTCCTGAATTTGCACCCATGCCATTTGGTCACCCTAGCAGCTGGTGGCAGAGAGACGGGCTTCCTTGAATAGTAAGTAAATGTTGGAGTGAACTCCCATATAAATATATACTTTTAAATAAGACCCATAGAATCGTTGGTTTGGTTGCAGACCACCGGAGGGTGCAACAAGAGAGGAAAACAGCCACACCTTTAAAAACTGCACAAGCATCTAAAAGCTCATACAGAACTGCAGAGAGGACTGAACACTATGCACCATAGCTGCATTGCATGGCATTCCCGCTGCATCTAGCAGAGGGATAGGCAAATTCTGTGATAAAAAAGTGCTTCCAGGCATAGCAGCATATGCTGTGAAAGTGATAATTTGCAGCCCACCTAACTTGCACACATGAGACAGAATCAACCCCAGCCGCCTACACACAAAAAATGCATAAAGCACCATGGGCCTTATAGTGATGGCTCTGTTGCCTCTGCACAGATTCAAGAACCTGGTTTTAATGCCTGTAGCACGTAAAGTAAATTAATTTCATCTGAAATTTTTCTGTGTTTTTACTTTATTTTTAAACACCATGGCATAGTCAAGTCAAGTCAAGTCATAGAATTTATATAGCGCACTACATACCCGGAGGGTTTCAAGGCGCTTGGGAAGGGGAGGAGGATTACTTGTCAAATATCCACGTTTTAAGTTGCTTTCTGAATGCTAGGTGGTTCTGGGTAAGGCGAAGGTAAGCGGGGAGTGAGTTCCATGTTTTAGCAGCCAGGTAAGAAAAGGATCTGCCTCCCATGGTGGTCTTGTTGATGCGGGGTACAGTGGCGAGGGCTTGGCTGGAAGAACGTAGTTGTCGGGAGGGGGTGTAGAAGGACAATCGAGAGTTGAGGCATTCTGGACCGATGTCGTAGAGTGATTTGTGTGCGTGGGTAAGCAGTCGGAAAGTGATCCTCTTATTGACGGGTAGCCAGTGGAGGTCTTTAAGGTGACCAGAGATGTGTTCGTTGCGTGGGATGTCTAATATGAGTCTGGCTGAGGCGTTTTGGATTCGTTGGAGTTTCTTCTGGAGTTTTGCGGTAGTACCTGCGTAGAGGGTGTTTCCGTAGTCCAGTCGGCTCGTGACCAGAGCGTGGGTGACTGTTTTCCTTGTTTCGGAGGGGATCCAGCGAAATGTTTTTCTGAGCATGCGAAGAATGTTGAAGCAGGAAGAGGATACGGCGCTGACTTGTCTGTTCATTGAGAGTGAAGAATCCAGGATGACGCCTAGGTTCCGTGCATGGTCTGTCGGGATGGGTGCTTTTCCGAGGGCTTCCGGCCACCAGGAGTTGTCCCATGCAGAGGGGGATGTACCTAAGATGAGGACTTCTGTTTTGTCTGAGTTCAGTTTCAGACGGCTTTGTTTCATCCATTCGGCAACTTCTTTCATTCCTTCGTGTAGGTTGGTTTTGGCGGTGCTGGGGTCATTGGTGAGGGAAAGGATCAATTGAGTGTCATCCGCGTACGAGATGATGTTGAGGTTGTGTTGGCGTGCGATGGCCGCGAGGGGGCTCATGTATACGTTGAAGAGGGTGGGACTGAGTGAGGATCCTTGTGGTAAGCCGCAGATGACTTCAGAGGCCTCGGACTTGAATGGTGGAAGGCTGACTCTCTGGGTTCTTCCGGTGAGGAACGAGGTGATCCATTCAAGTGCTTTTCCTTGTATTCCGATGTTATTGAGGCGTTGTAAAAGGGTGCTGTGGCAGACTGTGTCGAATGCTGCAGAGAGGTCGAGGAGGATGAGGGCGACTGTGTCTCCATTGTCCAGTAGAGTTCGAATGTCATCTGTTGCTGCGATGAGGGCGGTCTCAGTGCTGTGTTTTGCTCGGAAGCCAGATTGTGAGGGGTCGAGGGATTTGTTGGCTTCGAGGAAGGCGTCGAGCTGGTTATTGACAGCTTTCTCGATGACTTTGGCCGGGAATGGAAGAAGCGAGATGGGGCGGTAATTTTTGAGTTCGGTGGGGTCCGCTGTGGATTTTTTCAGAAGGGCGGTGAGTTCAGCGTGTTTCCAGTCTTCCGGGAAGGTGGCGGAGTTGAAGGAACAGTGGATGACGTCTCAGAGGTGCGGTGCTATGACGGAGTCTGCTTTGTTGAAGATGTGGTGAGGACATGGGTCTGTGGGGGATCCTGAGTGGATGGAATTCATCAGGCGGATTGTGTCCTCAGTGGAGATTGGGTTCCAGTCGTTAAGGTTTTTTCAGCGCTACTGTCTGAAAATTAACAACTAAGCACTAACTGAGAGAAATAGTGGGCTAAATAAATTTACTTTCTGTACTGCAGGCACATAAAAGTAGGTGCTCGACTCTGAAGCGCATCATAACATGGCCCCCTAACTATTAAGGACATATTGTGATACTCTCCACTTTCACCTGCAGACTGATCACTATGTCAGCTATGCCACGTTTGTCATAATCAATAAATCAATCAAGCAATCAAATTATCAGGAGTTGGATAAGTGCAACTACTCACCTGTGAGGGTCTCAAGGTGCTGTGGTGGGGGGCGCTCCGGTGAGTGCTCGGGTGTAGCAATTAAAAGAAAATCCTTAAATCCAGTAGATAGAAATAGATCTGCTTTATTGAAGATTAGTTGATAATACAGAAATATGTAGGTCCAATAGTAATCCAATTTAAACCCCACCAGGGGCAGATGGACTCCTGCTCAGCCTCAGATGTAACTGACTCTCCAATCAAGCATACACAATCAGAACCCTATGTGACATCATAGATGCATGCTGTGCAAGTTATAACAAACACTAAAGTAGGACAGAGAAAGAGGAAAAGCAGGATGTAACACATCTCTCCCCTTGACAGAAATAAAAACAAGGTAAGAAAACAAAACAGTGTGGAAAAGAAGCAGATAGAACATACAGCACATACACCGTAAAAATTACTGGACAAGTAAACAGAATAGGTTAAAATAAAATATTAACTTCTCTAAAAACATTAGAGTAACAAAATCCACAAGAATGGAAAAGAATGGATTTGATAAATTAAATACATCTGTAAAACAAATCCACAAGAATGGAAAAAGATGGATTTGATAAATTAAATAAAAACTTCTCTAAACGTTAGATCATTTAAATGATTCATATGAATGAACAACCTTCCTCTCTTTAAAACATCAAACAATTTGAACACCTCTAAAATATTAGAGCACTTATGGGGTTCAATAAATAAGCAACCTGTGACACTTTAAACATCAAACAATGTTAACACCTCTAAAATATCAGAGCACAAATGTGGTTCACATCCCAAAATAAAGTAACCATCATCTCTTTAAAACGACAAATAATTTGACCACCTCTAAAATATTAGAGCACAAAAGTGGTTCAGATCCTAAAATAGAGCAACATGCAGCTCTTTTAAACCTTGAACAAAATGAACACCTCTAACATATTAGAGCACTAATGTTGTTTCAGCAAAGCACTAAGCTTTTAAGGCTCATCTTCGGATGCAACCTTAAACATAAAGCACTATAACAACTCACAGAACACTGAGCACTAAAGCAGCTCCTTGTATAATTGAGCACCTCTTGCAGAATAGAGCACAGCACTGCTCTTTAAAATTAACTTGAAAAGAATGGAGCACCTCAAAATTGAGCACAGATGTGGCTCCACAAAAATACACATTCAATAAATCCAACACTAGCACAACTGAAAAGAACACCTCAAAATAATTTGAGAACCTAAATGGTGGTTCAGCAAAAGAAAGCACCATTTCTCATTATCAATAAGTATAAATTGAACTGAGCAATACACTATAGTAAGTATAACCCAAAGTTGAGCGCCTCAACATAAGTTGAGCACGTGAGTGGCTCAATCCATCAAACGTAAACTAACTCAAGACATCGCTTAATTCCAAAACAAACCAAGACACATAAATCATCAATGAATAACAATACCATACCTCAATAACAAGTATAAATACCTCAGCAATAGGATAGAAAAGTTGGTAAATATAAACAGTAAAGCATATTACACAGTTTTAAAAATAAGCAATTTTAAAAATAAGAAATTAAAACAATAAAAGTAGTCACCGTAGTCTGAATGCTAAAATGGCACAGTGCTATCTCCTCTCTCCCGAACTCATATGAAGTAGAAAACGCTGTCCTTAGCTTGCTAGTAGATGTATTTTTCCGAAAAAGTTGCAGACACAAGTTTCAGGGGATGAATGATGGTTTCGCCGAGTTGCTGACTTGAGAATAAACAGAAATGTCCAGAATCAAGTGCCTTCCATGTGTGAAACCCTTGAAATGTCTTGTCTCTCCCACGACGTTCCGATTATTCACTCCACAGCAATATTTCCATGGTGACTGGCTCCTACATAAATCCGATGTAAGTCTCAAAATGACGGGACACATCACACGCCGCATCGGGTGACTCTCGGCACGCCGGCGCTGGAAAACGTGAGAGAGTCTTTGGTGCTCGCCGGTTGCTGCGTGGCACTTGTCCAATAAACCTATACTTCAGAAGAAAGCTGTGTTCGAGTACTTAATTGCTACAGATTTCTTGGCGACGATAGAAACTCACGCAGGTGGACAAGTGCCAGAAAAATGTCCTCGAATGATAAGCCTCGTCGGAGTCGGGAAAAGCGTTGGTGTTGTTTCGGAGTGGTTAGACACAGAAATTGAAGCGAGGTACTGTTCAATATTTTAATTTAAAGGTGCCTACCTTTAGCAGCAAGTGTGGCAAAGCGTCTTTTATGTCCGATTGACTGCGGCAGTGTTTGGAGCTCAAGTTTGTCGTGAGCTGATGTCACTGGAACGCATTGAAGCGCAACATATGATTACAGCGTCACTGAGAGGCAGCTGAAAGTTTAGACTGACCAGACGTCACTGGAATGCAACGTAGCGTGAGGCCATTTTGGGATGCAAGATGCGCTGTTACGAAGTTGAAGATTCAGGCTGTTGCGACGTCACTGAAACGCAACGTAGCGTGAAGCCATTTTGAGGAAATTGACAGCCAGGTTTTTTTTTATCGCTGCATTAAGCGCGTAAAGGACGGGCTGCAGTTCATCAGCGTTTGCTGTCGAGTCATCAGGTGAATTGGAGGAGCTGCCGGTTTATTAGCGCATTTCTACATGAGTGGTGAACATTCAAATGCAAGAGGTCTGCTGGTTGACTCAACAACAAAAAAAAAGATGAATGTTATCTAGGCGTGCACAGTGACACGCACACTATCTTCTGGCGTGCACAGTGACACCCACACTATCTTCTACACATCGCAAGTTGAAACGTGCACTACCACACGCGGTGGAGTTGTGGGAACACAGTGACACGCACACTGTTTTTGGATATAACAAGTTGAAGCGTGCACAGTGGTACTTTTCTTTCTTGTTTAAGAAAACATCTAGCATATTAAAGTACAAAAAAAATGTGTATGTATGCTAAGAATCTACAGATAGGGGTCGATTAGGATCGCGGACGGAAACGTGTTCCGTCCGCCAAGTAAGGTGGCAAGATACTCCGGACCGGTCCGCGGATAAACCGCCATAGCGATTAGGATAATATATGAACGAAACTCTGATCGCGGCGGACGGAGCACACCAAACTCCGTCCGCGGCGGTCGGAGTGCACCTGAGAGCGCTGCAAGCGGACGGAACCAAAGAAACACTGGCCGCCGCGTACGCACATGACCGTGTGAACATCCACATCTCCCGCTATACCTGTGTAGGCTCCGTGTCAGCGATTAGGATAACTCCGCTAGTACCCCAGTAGGCACCGCAATCCATGTCCGCTGCGGTAACAATGCAACGAGAAACTGTGCTTCACTGCGGAAGGCCAACACGAACAACATCCCTACCGTGAAACCAATGACAAACAGTGCGGCGGAAGTAAATAGCAAACACAGGAAACTGAACTACCACCCACCTGAAACATCAAAACCAATCACAAGACACAATGACCCACCCCCAAGTACCACATAATGCACACCAGTCAACACACCCACCTAGCACCTGACTGCCAATAACCATTGAGACAGGACAAAGACACAGACTATAAAAGAACTCCCACCCACTCCCGAAATCCTCTGCATCACAGCATAGCTGCTAGCAAGAGACACAAGAGTATATACAGCACACACCGATAGAATACAGACAACCACCACCCAAACACACCCACAACACAAACACCCACCACACCATTCCTACACACCACACACCGGCACCTCCCAACTCACTCAAACCCACACCCCGAGCACCAAACACTATGGCACCAAAAAAGAACCCCAAATTCACGGACACAGAGTTAAAGGTAATGGTGGATGAAATCATCCGTGTAGAACCCCACTTATTCAGGGCCTTAGTCCAGCAGACCACCGTAGCCAGGAAAAATCACATGTGGGACAGGATAGTTACTAGGGTGAATGCATCCAGGACCGTGCCGGGGACCAAGCAGGAGATACAGAGGCGGTGGCATGACCTCAAAACCCGTGTCAAAGCTATTTGTGCCAAAAACCATCTCCGGGCACATCACACTGGCGGCGGACCCCCCCCCGGAGCCCTTACCCTACACCGACTGGGAGGACAAGGTGCTGAGCATACTGCACCCAGAGACCCTTGAAGGAATTGAGGAAGGAGAAGAGGCTGGTAAGTACAAACCAAGCACCACGAGCACAACGACATGGTGTGCCTCACACAACTCACATCTCCCAGGCCCCAACCCATGCATGCAGTCCACATACTCACCAACGTCTAAACCACTCCAACAGGCCCCCATCTCCACAGGAAGGGTGGTGGTGGTGGGTGGGAGGACACTACTACAACTCCCAACAGGCCCCCATGTCCACAGGGAGGGCGGTGGTGGTGGGTGGGGTGTGTGAGAGGTCACTACTACAACTCCCAACAGGCCCCCATGTCCACAGGGAGTGTGGTGGTGGTGGGTGGGAGGACACTACTACAACTCCCAACAGGCCCCCATGTCCTCAGGAAAGGCGGTGGTGGTGGGTTGGAGGACACTACTATAACTCCCAACAGGCCCCCATGTCCACAGGGAGGGCGGTGGTGGTTGGTGGGGTGTGTGAGAGGTCACTAGTACAACTCCCAACAGGCCCCCATGTCCACAGGGAGGGTGGTGGTGGTGGGTTAGAGAACACTACTACAACTCCCAACAGGCCCCCATGTCCACAGGGAGGGCGGTGGTGGTTGGTGGGGTGTGTGAGAGGTCACTTCTACAACTCCCAACAGGCCCCCATGTCCATAGGGAGGGCGGTGGTGGTGGGTGGGGTGTGTGAGTGGTCACCAGTACAACTCCCAACAGGCCCCCATGTCCATAGAGAGGGCGGTGGTGGTGGGTGGGTCGTGTGAGAGGTCACTACTACAACTCCCAACAGGCCCCCATGTCCACAGGGAGGGTGGTGGTGGTGGGTGGGGTGTGTGAGTGGTCACCAGTACAACTCCCAACAGGCCCCCATGTCCATAGGGAGGGCGGTGGTGGTGGGTGGGTCGCGTGGGAGGTCACTACTACAACTCCCAACAGGCCCCCATGTCCACAGAGAGGGTGGTGGTGGTGGGTGGGAGGACACTACTACAACTCCCAACAGGCCCCCCATGTCCACAGGGAGGGCGGTGGTGGTGGGTGGGGTGTTCGAGAGGATGGCAGTACAACTCCCAACAGGCCCCCATGTCCATAGGGATGGCGGTGGTGGTGGGTGGGGTGTGTGAGAGGTCACCAGTACAACTCCCAACAGGCCCCCATGTCCATAGGGAGGGCGGTGGTGGTGGGTGGGGTGTTCGAGAGGTCACTACTACAACTCCCAACAGGCCCCCATGTCCACAGGGAGGGCGGTGTTGGTGGGTGGGGTGTTCGAGAGGATGGCAGTACAACTCCCAACAGGCCCCCATGTCCATAGGGAGGGCGTTGGTGGTGGGTGGGGTGTTCGAGAGGATGGCAGTACAGCTCCCAACAGGCCCCCATGTCCATAGGGATGGCGGTGGTGGTGGGTGGGGTGAGTGAGAGGTCACCATTACAACTCCCAACAGGCCCCCATGTCCACAGGGAGGGTGGTGGTGGTAGGTGGGAGGACACTACTACAACTCCCAACAGGCCCCCATGTCCACAGGGAGGGCGGTGGTGGTGGGTGGGGTGTGTGAGAGGTCACCAGTACAACTCCCAACAGGCCCCCATGTCCATAGAGAGGGCGGTGGTGGTGGGTGGGGTGTTCGAGAGGATGGCAGTACAACTCCCAACAGGCCCCCATGTCCATAGGGATGGCGGTGGTGGTGGGTTGGGTGTGTGAGAGGTCACCAGTACAACTCCCAACAGGCCCCCATGTCCATAGGGAGGGCGGTGGTGGTGGGTTGGGTGTGTGAGAGGTCACCAGTACAACTCCCAACAGGCCCCCATGTCCATAGGGAGTGCGGTGGTGGTGGGTGGGGTGTGTGAGAGGTCACCAGCAGAACTCCCAACAGGCCCCCATGTCCATAGGGAGGGCGGTGGTGGTGGGTGGGGTGTGTGAGAGGTCACTACTACAACTCCCAACAGTCCCCCATGTCCACAGGGAGGGCGGTGGTGGTGGGTGGGGTGTGTGAGAGGTCGCCAGTACAACTCCCAACAGGCCCCCATGTCCATAGGGAGGGTGGTGGTGGTGGGTGGGGTGTTCGAGAGGTCACCAGTACAACTCCCAACAGGCCCCCATGTCCATAGGGAGGGCGGTGGTGGTGGGTGGGGTGTGTGAGAGGTCACCAGTACAAATCCCAACAGGCCCCCATGTCCATAGGGATGGCAGTGGTGGTGGGTGGGGTGTGTGAGAGGTCACTACTACAACTCCCAACAGGCCCCCATGTCCACAGGGAGGGTGGTAGTGGTGGGTGGGAGGACACTACTACAACTCCCAACAGGCCCCCATGTCCACAGGGAGGGTGGTGGTGGTGGGTGGGAGGACACTACTACAACTCCCAACAGGCCCCAATGTCCACAGGGAGGGCGGTGGTGGTGGGTGGGGTGTTCGAGAGGATGGCAGTACAACTCCCAACAGGCCCCCATGTCCATAGGGATGGCGGTGGTGGTGGGTGGGGTGTGTGAGAGGTCACCAGTACAACTCCCAACAGGCCCCCATGTCAACGTCTACATGAGCCCCCTCGTGGCTATCGCACGCCAACACAACCTGAACATCATCTCCTACGCCGACGATACCCAGCTGATCCTCTCCCTTACCAATGACGCCGCCAGAGCCAACCTTCACGAAGGAATGAAAGAGGTAGCCGAGTGGATGTCGACCAGCCGCCTGAAGCTGAACTCGGACAAGACGGAAGTCCTCATCCTGGGATCCTCGCCCTCCGCCTGGGACGACTCCTGGTGGCCCCCCGCCCTGGGAACCGCACCCAAACCGACAGACCGCGCACGCAACCTGGGCTTCATCCTGGACTCCTCCCTCTCCATGACCAAGCAAGTCAACGCCGTCTCCTCGTCGTGCTTCAACATCCTGCGCATGCTACGGAAAATCTTCCGGTGGATCCCCACCGAGACCAGGAAGACTGTCACCCAGGCCCTCATCACCAGCCGACTGGACTACGGCAACGCCCTCTACGCCGGAACCACCACCAAGCTCCAGAAGAGACTCCAACGGATCCAGAACGCCTCAGCCAGACTCATCCTCGACATCCCACGACACAGCCACATCTCCGGACACCTAAGAGACCTGCACTGGCTCCCGGTCAACAAGAGAATCACCTTCCGTCTCCTTACCCACGCACACAAAGCTCTCCACGATCAAGGCCCGAGCTACCTCAACAACCGCATCAACTTCTACGCTCCCAAACGACACCTCCGATCAGCCAGTCACGCCCTCGCCGCCGTCTCCCGCATCCGAAGAACGACAACAGGAGGAAGTTCCTTCTCCTACCTGGCCGCCAAGACCTGGAACTCCCTCCCTCCCGACCTGCGCCTGACCCAAGACCACCTCGCCTTCAGGAAGAAGCTCAAGACCTGGCTGTTCGGGCAGTAGCAGCACCCCCCCCCCCCTAGCGCCTTGAGACCCTCCGGGTAAGTAGAGCGCTCTATAAATGTCTATGATTGATTGATTGATAGGGAGGGCGGTGGTGGTGGGTAGGGTGTTCAAGAGGTCACTACTACAACTCCCAACAGGCCCCCATGTCCACAGGGAGGGCGGTGGTGGTGGGTGGGTCGTGTGAGAGGTCACTACTACAACTCCCAACAGGCCCCCATGTCCACAGGGAGGGTGGTGGTGGTGGGTGGGGTGTGTGAGAGGTCACCAGTACAACTCCCAACAGGCCCCCATGTCCATAGGGAGGGCGGTGGTGGTGGGTGGGGTGTTCGAGAGGTCACTACTACAACTCCCAACAGGCCCCCATGTCCACAGGGAGGGCGGTGGTGGTGGGTGGGGTGTTCGAGAGGATGGCAGTACAACTCCCAACAGGCCCCCATGTCCATAGGGATGGCGGTGGTGGTGGGTGGGGTGAGTGAGAGGTCACCATTACAACTCCCAACAGGCCCCCATGTCCACAGGGAGGGTGGTGGTGGTAGGTGGGAGGACACTACTACAACTCCCAACAGGCCCCCATGTCCACAGGGAGGGCGGTGGTGGTGGGTGGGGTGTGTGAGAGGTCACCAGTACAACTCCCAACAGGCCCCCATGTCCATAGAGAGGGCGGTGGTGGTGGGTGGGGTGTTCGAGAGGATGGCAGTACAACTCCCAACAGGCCCCCATGTCCATAGGGATGGCGGTGGTGGTGGGTTGGGTGTGTGAGAGGTCACCAGTACAACTCCCAACAGGCCCCCATGTCCATAGGGAGGGCGGTGGTGGTGGGTTGGGTGTGTGAGAGGTCACCAGTACAACTCCCAACAGGCCCCCATGTCCATAGGGAGTGCGGTGGTGGTGGGTGGGGTGTGTGAGAGGTCACCAGCAGAACTCCCAACAGGCCCCCATGTCCATAGGTGGTGGTGGATGGGGTGTGTGAGAGGTCACTACTACAACTCCCAACAGTCCCCCATGTCCACAGGGAGGGCGGTGGTGGTGGGTGGGGTGTGTGAGAGGTCGCCAGTACAACTCCCAACAGGCCCCCATGTCCATAGGGAGGGTGGTGGTGGTGGGTGGGGTGTTCGAGAGGTCACCAGTACAACTCCCAACAGGCCCCCATGTCCATAGGGAGGGCGGTGGTGGTGGGTGGGGTGTGTGAGAGGTCACCAGTACAAATCCCAACAGGCCCCCATGTCCATAGGGATGGCAGTGGTGGTGGGTGGGGTGTGTGAGAGGTCACTACTACAACTCCCAACAGGCCCCCATGTCCACAGGGAGGGTGGTAGTGGTGGGTGGGAGGACACTACTACAACTCCCAACAGGCCCCCATGTCCACAGGGAGGGTGGTGGTGGTGGGTGGGAGGACACTACTACAACTCCCAACAGGCCCCAATGTCCACAGGGAGGGCGGTGGTGGTGGGTGGGGTGTTCGAGAGGATGGCAGTACAACTCCCAACAGGCCCCCATGTCCATAGGGATGGCGGTGGTGGTGGGTGGGGTGTGTGAGAGGTCACCAGTACAACTCCCAACAGGCCCCCATGTCAACGTCTACATGAGCCCCCTCGCGGCCATCGCACGCCAACACAACCTGAACATCATCTCCTACGCCGACGATACCCAGCTGATCCTCTCCCTTACCAACGACCCCGCCAGAGCCAGAGCCAACCTTCACGAAGGAATGAAAGAGGTAGCCGAGTGGATGTCGACCAGCCGCCTGAAGCTGAACTCGGACAAGACGGAAGTCCTCATCCTGGGATCCTCGCCCTCCGCCTGGGACGACTCCTGGTGGCCCCCCGCCCTGGGAACCGCACCCAAACCGACAGACCACGCACGCAACCTGGGCTTCATCCTGGACTCCTCCCTCTCCATGACCAAGCAAGTCAACGCCGTCTCCTCGTCGTGCTTCAACATCCTGGCGCATGCTACGGAAAATCTTCTGGTGGATCCCCACCGAGACCAGGAAGACTGTCACCCAGGCCCTCATCACCAGCCGACTGGACTACGGCAACGCCCTCTACGCCGGAACCACCACCAAGCTCCAGAAGAGACTCCAACGGATCCAGAACGCCTCAGCCAGACGCATCCTCGACATCCCACGACACAGCCACATCTCCGGACACCTAAGAGACCTGCACTGGCTCCCGGTCAACAAGAGAATCACCTTCCGTCTCCTTACCCACGCACACAAAGCTCTCCACGATCAAGGCCCGAGCTACCTCAACAACCGCATCAACTTCTACGCTCCCAAACGACACCTCCGATCAGCCAGTCACGCCCTCGCCGCCGTCTCCCGCATCCGAAGAACGACAACAGGAGGAAGGTCCTTCTCCTACCTGGCCGCCAAGACCTGGAACTCCCTCCCGACCGACCTGCGCCTGACCCAAGACCACCTCGCCTTCAGGAAGAAGCTCAAGACCTGGCTGTTCGGGCAGTAGCAGCACCCCCCCCCCTAGTTCCTTGAGACCCTCCGGGTAAGTAGAGCGCTCTATAAATGTCTATGATTGATTGATTGATAGGGAGGGCGGTGGTGGTGGGTAGGGTGTTTGAGAGGTCACTACTACAACTCCCAACAGGCCCCCATGTCCTCAGGGAATGCGGTGGTGGTGGGTGGGAGGACACTACTATAACTCCCAACAGGCCCCCATGTCCACAGGGAGGGCGGTGGTGGTGGGTGGGGTGTGTGAGAGGTCACCAGTACAACTCCCAACAGGCCCCCATGTCCATAGGGAGGGCGGTGGTGGTCGGTGGGGTGTTCGAGACGATGGCAGTACAACTCCCAACAGGCCCCCATGTCCATAGGGATGGCGGTGGTGGTGGGTTGGGTGTGTGAGAAGTCACCAGTACAACTCCCAACAGGCCCCCATGTCCAAAGGGAGGGCGGTGGTGGTGGGTTGGGTGTGTGAGAGGTCACCAGTACAACTCCCAACAGGCCCCCATGTCCATAGGGAGTGTGTTGGTGGTGGGTGGGGTGTGTGAGAGGTCACCAGCAGAACTCCCAACAGGCCCCCATGTCCATAGGGAGGGCGGTGGTGGTGGGTGGGGTGTGTGAGAGGTCACTACTACAACTCCCAACAGTCCCCCATGTCCACAGGGAGGGCAGTGGTGGTGGGTGGGGTGTGTGAGAGGTCACCAGTACATCTCCCAACAGGCCCCCATGTCCATAGGGAGGGTGGTGGTGGTGTGTGGGGTGTTCGAGAGGTCACCAGTACAACTCCCAACAGGCCCCCATGTCCATAGGGAGGGCGGTGGTGGTGGGTGGGGTGTGTGAGAGGTCTCCAGTACAACTCCCAACAGGCCCCCATGTCCATAGGGATGGCAGTGGTGGTGGGTGGGGTGTGTGAGAGGTCACCAGTACAACTCCCAACAGGCTCCCATGTCCACAGGGAGGGTGGTGGTGGTGGGTGGGAGGACACTACTGCCAACTCCCAACAGGCCCCCATGTCCACAGGGAGGGCAGTGGTGGTGGGTGGGGTGTTCGAGAGGTCACCAGTACAACTCCCAACAGGCCCCCATGTCCATAGGGTGGGCGGTGGCGGTGGGTGGGGTGTGTGAGAGGTCACCGGTACAACTCTCAACAGGCCCCCATGTCCATAGGGAGGGCGGTGGTGGTGGGTGGGGTGTGTGAGTGGTCACCAGTACAACTCCCAACAGGCCCCCATGTCCTTAGGGAGGGCGGTGGTGGTGGGTGGGGTGTGTGAGAGGTCACCAGTACAACTCCCAACAGGCCCCCAAGTCCATAGGGAGGGCGGTGGTGGTGGGTGGGGTGAGTGCGACTGGACACTGAAATGTCATCAATTTGAAAATAACACGTAATGTCCACAGTACTGATCTGCACAATATTATTTTCCAGGTGATCGGAATCTCACTGGTGGAACCACCATCCGGCCTCAAGACTCGCCTCACTCAGGACTCTCTGGGGATGATTCCACAGCCAGCTCCAGTGCGGAGGATGGTGCGGGCCCAAGCACGCTGCCAGGGCCATCTGGCTCCCAGGTGATTCCAGCCCCGACTACTACGGCCTGTGCAATTCCTGCTACACCGGCCACTGTGACCTGCACAGCCACCACCACCACCTCCACCACCACCAGTACCACCACTCCTGCCTCTGCCACCCTGCCTAACCCACCGCACGATACCGGGCCTGCGCCATCCCAGCCACGCAGGGAGAGTGTGCGGCAAACCAGAGAGCCGAGGCCACATCAGGCAGGCAGGAGCACAACGCAACGACGTGCAGAGGAAGGACACCCACCCAATCCTGTGGCACAGTCATTGGAAGCCCTAGCCAGGGTCCAGGCAAACTACGAGCATGGGCAGGCACAGGCAGATCGTGCCCACCAGGACTCTGTGGAGAACACCGACATGTTGCGGGCCATTGAGAGCCGGCTTGGCCAAATTGTAGATATCATGTCCCAGAACACCACCATGTGGAGGGAATGGATAGCCCGCAAAAACCCCCACCCCCACCCCCCCTCAACCAGCGCAACGGCCAGCAACATCACCGCCACCGCCACCGCCACCTGCGCCCCTGGCGACGGATGTGGAACCAGAACAGCCTGCGCCCCTGCTGACTCCGTCCCGCCTCCTAGACTGAGGGGCCGTCCGAGGCTGGAAGTGGGCGAGAGCAGTGTGGATGCTCCTTCCACACGCTCCAAGAGGGGCCGTCAATGACTGAGACACTGCCAGAGCCAGCCATTTACCCAGCAAACTATCCTGTCCCACCTAGCCAATCATTGGCACAGGTCTGCTGGACTAGGCAGACACCACCCAATGTGGTGTCAGCACGGACATTTCATCTGCCATTACCTTTAACTCACATTCCCCCACCCCACACGTATTTGTAAATATGCACCAGCACCAATGCACAATCTGTTGATAAATACCACTTACTCACTCAATGATGTGTTGCCTCCATGTTTATTCACATGATTGCATCAGAAACAGACGTTACCAGGTTCAGGGATCCAAGTCGTACATAATCATGCCGCAGCGGGAGTGACCTAGGGAAAAACAGAAAAAGCAAAGACACATCAGGAAACAGAATCACACTCATCACAACACACTGCAGTGCAACATTCCACAAACCACAATCATCACAAAATGATTAGATGAGAGGACACACATCATGGAGACTTGCATGTCCAAATAAATAAACACACACACATGCATACATCACATAGCAGAACACACAGATGATGCACACCACAATGACACAACACCAGCAAACATACACAGGGCATACACAACCAGCACAAGAGGTGCGCACTCACATTCAAGGGAAGTAGCGATCAATGAGCTGGTGCCTCTGGTCCATACCTTCCTCCTCACCACTATCCTCATCAGTCGACATGGGTGGGTTGGGAGGGCAAGGAACTTGCTGTTCATCAGGGTCCAAGAGCAGTTCAATGTTATTGCGCACAGCCAGGTTGTGGAGCATGCAGCAGGCAATCACGATCCTGCATACTTTGCCTGGTGAGTAAGGCAGGGCCCCTCCGGTCTTATCTAGGCACCGAAACCTAGACTTCAGCAGGCCAAAAGTACGTTCAACCACTCGACGTGTCCTTCCATGGGCATCATTGTATCGCATTTCACCCGCTGTAGTTGGATTGCGTATGGGACTCAGCAGCCAAGGCCTGTTTGGGTAAGCCGAGTCGCCTATGTTGGGGGAAGAGAGAGACAGAAACATCACAACCAGAATTGGTGGGCACACCATGCCACACAGATATCACTCTGTCACCACAGCATACTCACCAACAAGCCACGCTTGTGCCGGACGCAGATTTGCCATCAGTTGGGGGACAATGCTGCTCCGCATGATGTGGGTATCATGTGCAGAGCCAGGAAATCTTGCACACACACGGGATATTATGTTGTCGGCCTGGCACACCACCTGCACGTTGAGGGAATGGAAGTGCTTCCGATTCCTATACACCTGCTCACGTGCCCGTGGTGGAATGATAGTGATATGTGTGCCATCAATGGAATCCACAACGTGTGGTATCTGACCCAGTGCATAGAAGTCTGCTTTGACCGCTGCCAACTCTGCCGGCTGTGGGAAATGTATATAGTCAATCTTGTACAGCATCATGGCTCTCAGAACATCCTGAAGTACCATGCTGAACATGGACTGTGACATCCCCCCAGCATGTACAACTGTGTACTGAAAGGTGCCTGTAGCAAAAAAGTGTAGTGCCGCCATCACCTTTGCTGTGGGTGTAATGGAACCTGGATAGGTTCTTCACGGCTGCAGATGAGGAGACAATTGGTCTACAAGCTCCATCAATCGACGTCAATCCAGCCGGAATTTCCTGATCACCTCCCCGTCAACCATATCCTCCAGCACAGTGTATGGGCGATGGACATTTGGTGCCAGGCCCCGTCCACTACCTCCGTGCCAGGGCTGGCACAGCGGTAGTGGACGGGGCCTGGCACGGTGGTCCTGGCCCGGACCTGGCACGGCGGTAGTGGACGGGGCCTGGCACAGCGGTCCTGGGCCGGCCCTGGCATGGCGGTAGTGGACTGGGCCTGGCACGGCGGTCCTGGGCCGGCCCTGGCACGGCGGTAGTGGACGGGGCCTGGCACGGCGGTGGTTGACATGGCCGGCACGCCAGTCCTGGGCCGGGCTGGGCCGGCCGGTGTACGGTGGAGGATGCAATGTGACTGTAAGGGGGGTCATGACCTACCATGTCCATTGACATCAGCTAAAGGATGTGTTGGCCTGCACCTCCCCCGCCAAATACGTGCCCCGCCATGTTGGCGCCAGTGAATGAACATTGTAGCAAGAGAAGCATCCGTCCCGGAAGCTTCCACATGCGGGTGCTGGTGTGTGATGGTCTGTGCACGTGCAGCCAATGGGAAGTGTGAACAAGGCCCACGTATGCCCAATCGAATGTAGCGTATGCTGTGCACCGCAACACCAGGGCCAGTCATTGGCCCTTTTCCAAACACGCATCCAGGGCTGACCAATGGCTGGCAACGTATGCCACTGACATGGCCTCAGGGCCCTATATATGTGTGATTTGCAAAAGCACACATTCAACAATGACCACCGACTGCTGCCTGTGACCATCACCTCGACCTGCTGCTGCGGAGCTGACCACCGACTGCTGCCTGTGACCATCACCTCGACCTGCTGCTGCGGAGCTGACCACTGACTGCTGCCTGTGACCATCACCTCGACCTGCTGCTGCGGAGCTGACCACTGACTGCTGCTCTAATGCCATACTCCGTGAACTTGCCATGTCGAGAGTCAAAGAGATCCAGTCTCGTCCCTTCACCACCGCGGAGCTGGATGTCCTCTTGGACGGTGTGCTCCGCAACTTCGGACGGCTGTACGGTGCACCCGGACAGGTGGTAAGTGCAGTGGGGGACATGTTGGTGTGCATGAGGTGGTCCATTATACCTGGCCTCTGCAATCTTGGCGGTGTGCTGTGGGCCCAACACGATTGTCAGAATGTGCATGGCTGTTGAGAGATACGTGTTGCCCCTATCTGTGCGACTGGCCAACTGTCCACTGACTTGCACCCTTTTGTCTCCCATCATGGTAGGTGAAGCTGCACCTTCGCAAGGACGTGTGGAGGAGCATTGCACGTGATGTACGGGCAGTGGGGGTGTCCAATAGACGACATACACACTGCCACAAACGCTGGGACGACATTTCCAGGCTGAGCAAGAATGTAGCGGAAGTGACACTAGGGATGATTCCAAGAACGCCACGTCTGGCCCGACGCTCAATGACCCCTCTCATGCACTGTATCATTGCTGTGACGCATCCTGACCTCTCCGACCGGCTGCGTGTAGATCAACAGCAAAGTAGCGGTAAGCATACTGTCTGTGTATGTTGCATGGGAGTGCAATGCATGTGTTGTTGCCCAGACACATTAGTGACTTCAGTGTTGCGTATGTATTGTTGCAATGGCATGTGGGTGCCATTGGCGGAGTCAAATGTCACTTCCAGGTCCGGCATGTTCATACGCCACTCGCTAAGCAGTTGAGTGTTGATGCACATGCTGCAGTGGTCCGTCGCCCCATGGCAAGACATGTGTGCAGATGTACGTGCTCCTGCCCTGTCCGCATGCTGTACAGGTTTCACCGCCAACAGCGCTTATTTCATGTGAGGATGACTGGTAGGGGTGGTCCGTGTGCAGGTTGGGGGCTAAATGTACTTTGTCAGCTATTGCATTAGGGATTCCTTGGCCTACTGTACGTGAGTGTGCCCATGACTTACACCTCTTTTCTGTGCTTTTCAGCTTTGGCAGAGGCCACTCAGCCACAGACGGCGGAGATGATTGGAGGCAATGCATCCGGATCAGACTTCGCGCACATGCAGACTGACACAGAAGAGGGCAGCGCCGGAGAGGGGGACAGGACCGTCCCTGAGGACTCGCATGTGAAGACGACATTGTCCTCATCTTCCGACAGTGTTGGTGAGTCTGCACTGTTGTCACAGACTGGGAGTGGCAAATAAACACCTTCGGTCGGGACACAGCACACAGGGCCCACACTGCCGCCAACTGCACCATGTACTGTTCGTGCACGCAGGAGTAGGGGGAGCAGAGTGGCGTTCGGTGTCTGCACCCCTGCCCCAGCCTCGGTGAGCCAAAATGCACTTTGTGCTGAGGCTGTTGATCTTCTGCGACAGCTGTGTGTGGGGCAGACCAATAAGATAAATGCATTCCAAGACCACGATAGGAAGTTGGGGCAGGTGGTGGCATTCATAGAAGGGATGCATGGCGATCTTGCTGGTCTACACAGGACAGTTCAGACATTGGCTAGCAGTGTGTCGTCTGCCATTGTACAGTCGCATGGACTGGGTGCTTCTTCTGTTTCCCCATCTACCACACTGGATGTCTCAGGGGGAGTGTACATTCTGACCAGGACTCCAATACAGGTTATTGCACTAGAAGCAGCATCAGCCAGCACGTCAGGGCATGGAGGGCTCAGACACCATCCCCTAGGTCAGCAAAATCTGTTCACAAAGACAACGTCAGATACACTGGAGTACACACACGGGATCCACAAGTGGTGTTGGGGGAAATGCCTCCACATGCTACACATACATCTTTTAACTATGGCTAAATAGCAATTCAAATAAACAAAGGCTAGCAGGGATGTCAAAAAAGGCTGCACCGTCAATTTGAGAGAGCACTCAAAAACTGTTTATAAACCAAATCACAGATCACAAGATTGTACAATTCTATGCAGCTTGTCACATAATCATGTGAACACAAAGAGAAAAATAGAAAAATTGTGCACAGTGTCCCGAGTGTACATGTGAAACCAAAAACATTAAATAGACAACATATATAAATTACATACAAATAGGTTTCTCATACAATAACAAGGAAAAAGGAAAATGACCAAAATATTAATAGTGAATGGATAATAGTGTCTCTAAATGATTGTAGGCACTAGTTGTTGGTTCATTTCCTTATGGCGTCGACGGCGTTTCGACCCTTAGGAATGTGGGTCTCATCAGGACAAGACAGTAGGGGACATCTGAATAGTTGCTTGTATTCTCACCAAGTGTGATAAAAGTTGTAAATGACTTACAGGTAGCCCAGCCGGGTACACTGTAGTGGTCACGAATTGTCCTAGGGCTTGGTGTTGTCAATAAGTGGGGGCGTGGGCTTAAAGTGTAGAACGGGCGCCTAGTAGCGCACGATATGTCCACATCTTTGTTCTGGATGTATAGAAATTACGGACAGGACGATGCCTGAATCGGTAAATGTGCCTCTCAGTGGCGTTTCTGTTACCACGCGCTGTTGGTCTGACTAGGCGCCCGTTCTACACTTTAAGCCCACGCCCCCCACTTATTGACAACACCAAGCCCTAGGACAATTCGTGACCACTACAGTGTACCCGGCTGGGCTACCTGTAAGTCATTTACAACTTTTATCACACTTGGTGAGAATACAAGCAACTATTCAGATGTCCCCTACTGTCTTGTCCTGATGAGACCCACATTCCTAAGGGTCGAAACGCCGTCGACGCCATAAGGAAATGAACCAACAACTAGTGCCTACAATCATTTAGAGACACTATTATCCATTCACTATTAATATTCTGGTCATTTTCCTTTTTCCTTGTTATTGTATGAGAAACCTATTTGTATGTAATTTATATATGTTGTCTATTTAATTTTTTTGGTTTCACATGTACACTCGGGACACTGTGCACAATTTTTCTATTTTTCTCTTTGTGTTCACATGATTATGTGACAAGCTGCATAGAATTGTACAATCTTGTGATCTGTGATTTGGTTTATAAACAGTTTTTGAGTACTCTCTCAAGTTGACGGTGCGGCCTTTTTTGACATCCCTGCTAGCCTTTGTTTATTTGAATTGCTATTTAGCCATAGTTAAAAGATATATTTGTCGTACTAGTCCACGGGAGCCGTTGTTCTTTGATATAAATTCATGCCCTGGTTCCTATGTGAGTAGGGTTCTCCTTGTTCTTTTCTGAGTCCACATGCTACACAGGCATCCCACACAAAAGGTACTCCCAAGACAAGGGTTACTCCCAGTTCCATGGACACTACCTTGGACAAGGACAGTCAGAAGACAAAGGCACCTCATAAGAGCAGGGACACTCCCAAGGGCAGGGACAAGGACAGTCAGAAGACAAAGGCACCTCTAGAGAGCAGGGACACTCCCACGGACAGGGACACTAGTAAGGAAGGGACCACTCCCAAGGGCAGGGACAAGGACAGTCAGAAGACAAAGGCACCTCTGAAGAGCAGGGACACCCCCAAGGACAGGGACACTAGTAAGGAAGGGGCCACTCCCAAGGGCAGGGACAAGGACAGTCAGAAGACAAAGGCACCTCATAAGAGCAGGGACACTCCCAAGGGCAGGGACACTAGTAAGAAAGGGGCCACTCCCAAGGGCAGGGACAAGGACAGTCAGAAGACAAAGGCACCTCTGGAGAGAAGGGACACTCCCAAGGGCAGGGACACTAGTAAGGAAGGAGCCACGCCCAAGGGCAGGGACAAGGTCAGTCAAAAGACAAAGGCACCTAAGAAGAGCAGGGACACTCCCAAGGGCATGGACGCACACAGGGAGAAGGTGTGTTCTGGGGACAGGTACACCGGAGACGACAAGTCTGCTGCCAGGAACAGGGCACCATCCAGTGAACAGGGAAAGTCCAGAGACAACATTCCTCCTACGGAAAAGGAATATCCAAGGGCCAAGGCTTCTCCCATGGACACTGGCGCTATCAAGGACAGGCATACATCACCCCTTGCTGCACTAAGGCTGATGTTGTTGAGGGAACGGAATACTGATGTTTCCGCGGTGGAGTCACCCCTTACCTCCACTCCCATCAGGGCCCGTCAGGAGCAGAGGAATGTTGGCCCTGTTGTAGCATCCCCCACGACACATGTTGCAGAGGCCAGAAGGCAGCCACACAGCAAACGACATGCATGCTCCAGCACGTCCCCAGAGAGCATACCCCCAGCAGCAGATGCACCACCCATGGTGGGTGACATTTCATTTCCGTCCGAACCACTTGCCAGTCCTCTCCTGTCCAGGGTGCACTCACATATCCCCAAGGGACGTAGGCACACACCATTGACACATGCCCACCCCGATGTCGGTCAAGTCCAACTATCACCAGCTCCCAGTGCCACCCTGCCTCCTGGCCCATACAGCCCCGTGGCTCATCATTTCAGTGGTCGCAGTGGCGCAGCTGCAGTTGACTCGCATGTGTCAGATAGTGGCACTGTGTCTGTTGTTTGCTGTCATGCATCATGTAGTAGCACTGTATTAGTTGTGCCCTCTCCTGTTTCTGGTGCTGGCAGTGTGTCTGGGTCTGTGGCGCATGTGTCAGTCACTCGGGCTGTGGCTGTGTCTCACACTCCTGTATCAGGTGCTGGCAGTGTGTCTGGGTCTGTGGCGCATGTGTCAGTCACTCGAGTTGTGGCTGTGTCTCACACTCCTGTATCTGGTGCTGGCAGTGTGTCTGGGTCTGTGGCGCATGTGTCAGTCACTCGAGCTGTGGCTGTGTCTCACACTCCTGTATCTGGTGCTGGCAGTGTGTCTGCGTCTGTAGCTCACGTGTCATTCACTGCATCTGTGGCTGTGTGTCACACTCCTGTTTCTGGTGCTGGCAGTGTGTCTGGGTCTGTGGCCCATGTGTCAGTCACTCGAGCTGTGGCTGTGTCTCACACTCCAGTTTCTGGTGCTGGCAGTCTGTCCGATGCAGGTACCTCACGCAATCCACATGATAGTGTGATGTGAGGGGCTGTTCACTTCACTCATTGTGTACAGACTTCTACTGTTGTGGTCCTTGGGACGGGTTGCTTGGAATACGTACTTGTGCTGCCTCTGATGTACCTGCTCTGGTGTCCACAATGCCCTGTTGGTGTTCTGATACTGCAGTCTGCCCTCTCATGTACTGCCTCTGATGTACCTGCTCTGGTGTCCACAATGCCCTGTTGGTGTTCTGATACTGCCGTCTGCCCTCTCATGTACTGCCTCTGATGTACCTGCTCTGGTGTCCATAATGCCCTGTTGGTGTTCTGATACTGCAGTCTGCCCTCTCATGTACTGCCTCTGATGTACCTGCTTTGGTGTCCACAATGCCCGGTTGGTGTTCTGATACTGCAGTCTGCCCTCTCATGTGCTGCCTCTGATGTACCTGTTCAGTGCAATGGACTGTTGATGCACTTAGCCCCTCTCACGTACTGCCTCTGATGTACCTGCTCTGGTGTCCACAATGCCCTGTTGGTGTTCTGATACTGCAGTCTGCCCTCTCATGTGCTGCCTCTGATGGACCTGTTCAGTGCAATGGACTGTTGATGCACTTATCCCCTCTCATGTACTGCCTCTAATGGACCAGTTCAGTGCAATGGACTGTTGATGCACTTAGCCCCTCTCATGTACTGCCTCTGATGGACCTGTTCAGTGCAATGGACTGTTGATGCACTTAGCCCCTCTCATGTACTGCCTCTGATGGACCTGCTCTGGTGTCCACAATGCCCTGTTGGGGTTCTGATACTGCAGTCTGCCCTCTCATGTGCTGCCTCTGATGTACCTGCTCTGGTGTCGACTATGCCCTGTTGGTGTTCTGATACTGCAGTCTGCCCTCTCATGTACTGCCTCTGTTGTACCTGTTCAGTGCAATGGACTGTTGATGCACTTAGCCCCTCTCATGTACTGCCTCTGATGTACCTGCTCTGGTGTCCACAATGCCCTGTTGGTTTTCTGATACTGCAGCCTGCCCTCTCATGTGCTGCCTCTGATGTACCTGCTCTGGTGTCCACAATGCCCTGTTGGTGTTCTGACACTGCAGCATGCCCTCTCATGTGCTGCCTCTGATGTACCTGCTCTGGTGTCCACAATGCCCTGTTGGTGTTCTGTTACTGCAGTCTGCCCTCTCATGTACTGCCTCTGATGTACCTGCTCTGGTGTCCACAATGCCCTGTTGGTGTTCTGATACTGCAGTCTGCCCTCTCATGTGCTGCCTCTGATGTACCTGTTCAGTGCAATGGACTGTTGATGCACTTAGCCCCTCTCATGTACTGCCTCTGATGTACCTGCTCTGGTGTCTACAATGCCCTGTTGGTGTTCTGATACTGCAGTCTGCCCTCTCATGTGCTCCCTCTGATGGACCTGTTCAGTGCAATGGACTGTTGATGCACTTAGCCCCTCTCATGTACTGCCTCTGATGGACCTGTTCAGTGCAATGGACTGTTGATGCACTTAGCCCCTCTCATGTACTGCCTCTGATGGACCTGTTCAGTGCAATGGACTGTTGATGCACTTAGCCCCTCTCATGTACTGCCTCTGATGGACCTGCTCTGGTGTCCACAATGCCTTGTTGGGGTTCTGATACTGCAGTCTGCCCTCTCATGTGCTGCTTCTGATGTACCTGCTCTGGTGTCGACTATGCCCTGTTGGTGTTCTGATACTGCAGTCTGCCCTCTCATTTACTGCCTCTATTGTACCAGCTGTGGTGGCCACCATGCCCATGCTCTTGCATACACTGTGATTATACCCCGATTATGTGTAATAAAGCAAGTCAATCATGTGTCGTGCTTTGTCGGAGTTATTCCTGCGTATGTGATACAGGTGTGTTTTTGTATTAGCTTCTAATCAGTGGGTTCAGATACCTGACACTCCCCCTCCCGACGTCACGACCCTTGCAGGTACTCCCCTCCAGACAGCGAATGGTTTGTAGCGTACCTGCGTCGTCCTCGGTAGTAAGCCAGGACTAGGACGTGGTGGATCGCGAAGATTTTCGGGTAAGCGTGTAGTGCTGGGTCCATGTCGGCGAGCAGCTCGTGATGGGTATGTTCGCTGTGGGGCATCCGCAGTGTTCAGGCAGGTTGTTTTTCCGCAGCGCTTTTATGTGTATTTTCCGCCATCTTGATTTGGGGGACGGTCCTAGACGTCAGTCCGTACGGCGGAGTCTCTGGATTGGTTACGTCCGCCGCGTGGTCGGGTGTAGATGGCCCGCGGAGCGTGCTCTTCCGTCGCGGACAGAATTTGGACAATCTTTCCTATCCTGATATGGCGGACGGAGTGACCGCGACAGGCGGACGCAGATAATGCATCTTCCGCATACTCCAGGGCTGCGGAGGCACTTCCGTCCGCCATCCTAATGAGCCCCATAGTGTGGTGTATATGAAGATACTTACAGTTTTTTTCTCTTCAATTGTTTGCTAGCTTTATTTTTAAACATGCAGTCAGTTTCTCCCCCTCCACCCTTTTTAGAAACTCCTGGTACTCCAGCAATACAATGGAGGAATTGGTACGACGCATGTATTACTTATATTGGTGCGATTGGTGTGTCAAGGTACAGGGCAGAAAGGAAAAAATATCTTTTGCTAAATTCATTGGGTTTTGAGGGTAGATCGATCTTTAAACATTTGCCAGACTTAGTTAGAAATGCAAATGATGAAGAACTTGATGAGTATGCTGAGGCTGTTAAAAAACTTGAAATCCGTTTTGATGTTCAGCCTAGTATTGTTGTTTTAAGGTACAAATTTTTCAAAAGGGAACAAAAAGCTGGTGAAGATGTTGAGACTTATATTTCTGTTCTACGTAAATTGAGTGCTGACTGCCAATTTGAGGCATTCACCGAACAATTAATTAGAGACCAATATATTTGCAAATGTACAGACAAAAATATTCAACAAAAATTATTGTCATTGGGTAATCCTACCTTGGAGGATACTATACGTACGGTAAAAAGTATTAAACTATCTAAGTTGGCCGTAAAAGAATTAGACGAAAAGGTTGTTCCAAATGAGAATCTTGCTGTTTTTTATGCAAAAGATAGCAAAAGAACGAGTTATGGTGAAAATAGAGGTTTCACATATCATTTGAATAATAAGAATTTTAATGATAACAAAGTTTTCAAACAGAATAATGTGTGTTATCGATGTGGCAACCTACCACATTTCAAGTCTGGTCGTTCATGTCCTGCCAGGAATGTTGTTTGTAGAGTGTGTGGGAGAGTAGGACACTTTGCGAAAATGTGTCAGTCTGTTCGGCATTTCTCTTCTGAAGAGAAACAGTCTTCTTCTACACCCAGAGTGTCCATTGTGGAAAACTGTGAGTGTGATCTTGGAAGGATTCAAGACGATCTGAAGGACATGGTTGTGGTTGTTGGAGATTTGGTTAGCAGTCTTGAGGAGGAGTGTGTTGATCCCTATATTGATGTCCTCATTGGTGGTAAGAGAGTTAATTTATTGGTTGATTCAGGTGCACGAATCACTATGATTACACAAGAGCTTTTTACACAAATGTGGGGTTTGCGTCAACTTTTTCCTCCTGACAGGTCACCAGTTTCCTATAAAGGACGAACAATTGAGTTAGCTGTTTTTTTTGTAGACACCATAGAATTCAGAGGAAGGTCTATTCAGGGAAAGATATATGTTGCTATCAAAGGGTTGCTGATTTTGGGATGGTATCATCAAGGCCTATTCAAGATGGTTCTACGTCCTGGCGCTAAAGACCAAGTTTCTGTTGTTGGTTCAGGTGATACATTTAGGGACAATCTTGCTACACATTATCCTTTGGTTTTCGGAAATGGTTTGGGAAAAATCAAAGGGTTTACGCATGTCATCAAGGTGAAGGAAGGTGTTATACCTGTTAAACATCGATTAAGAAATATACCGTTCAGTGTAAGGGACCAGTTGGAGGAAGAGCTTGTTGGTTTGTGTGAGAAAGGAATTATCGAGCCGATAGAATCTTCGTTATGGTTGTCTCCTTTGGTGGTAGCTAAGAAAAAGAATGGTGACCTTCCCGTGTGCGTGGACCTGTGCAGCCTGAATAAAAGTATTTGGGTGGATTCTCATCCACTCCCAAAGATTGCGGATATGTTAAGTTTAATTTGTGGTTCGAAATTGTTTTCAAAGCTGGATTTGGCGTCGGAGTACTACCAGAGGGTCCTTGATCCTTCTTCAAGGCACTTAACTGCCTTCGTTTCACCACTTGGTTCTTATCAGTATTGCGAATGCCCTTTGGGTTGGCCTCTGCAGCGGCCGTTTTTCAGAGAATCATGACTTAGATGCTTAAAGGTATAAAAGGCGCCGTCATTTTCCAGGATGATGTCCTGATTCATGGTGACTCAAATGAATCACATAATGAAGCTTTATTTCATGTGCTCGATGTAATGCAGGATTTTGGCATTGTGTTAAAACAAGAAAAATGCATTTTTAATGTCAAAAAGGTGGAGTATCTAGGACATATTGTATAGGAGCAACCTAGGCCAGCCCTTGTTAAGGCAATTGTTGACAGTCCTGCACCAACAGACAAAAGTGAACTCAAATCGTTCATTGGCTTGTGTGAGTTTTATGCTCGTTTTCTTCCTGACTATGCCGTAAAAACCCAACCCCTTTCCAACATGCTCAAGAAAGATGTTCAATTTTGCTGGAACTCAGTTGCTCAAGGGTGTTTTGATTGGGTCAAAGAGCAGTTAGTTTTCCTAGAGTTTTGAAACCGTTTGACCCGAGTGTTATGTGTACCATTACGGTTGATGCAAGTGGTTTGGGTATGGGTGCAATGTTGACTCAGACGGTTAATGGTGTGGAGAATACTCTAGGTTTTGCATCAAGAGTTTTACATGGGGCAGAATTAAACTTTGCTGTTATTGAGCGTGAGCTTCTAGCCTGTTTATGGGAAGTTTAATCCCTACGTTTGGGGTAGGCATTTTCAAACCTGTACTGATCACAGTCCATTAGTTGCCATTCTTTCAGGTGAGAAAGTAAAAGATGAGACCCCAAGAATAGCTCGCCTATCCACTAAGAATTTGCAATATAATTTTGATATCATGTACATTCCTGGAAAGAAAAACGTGAGCGCTGATTATTTTTCTAGATTTCCTGTTGAAGAACTTGATGTTGAGTCGGAAGATGATGATGAATGTTTCATTGCAAGTTTAGTTTTAGATGACATGTATGCTATTAGTGAAAAAGAATGAAGGACTGAATTGGGTAAAGACAGTTTACTTGCGAATGTCATTGAACATGTCAAGAAAGGTTGGCCTAGGGAGAAGAATGTTTCTCTTTCACTTCAAACTTATTTGAAGGTTTCTTTGGAAATCTCTCTTGAAGATGGGTTATTAGAGCGTAATGACAGGCTTATTCCCCCTGACACGTTGAGGCTGCGTTTGATCAAAGGGGCGCATGAAGGGCATTTGGGTAGAACTCTGACGAAGAGAAGATTGTGTGAATATTTTTGGTGGCCACAGATGGACAAGGATGTTGATTTGTATGTGGTTGATTGTGTTGTTTGTTCCAATGCTGAAAAAAGTTTTGTTGTAAGGACCCCACCGTTGCAACCTATTGAGATGCCTACTGCATCTTTGGTGAAAATTGGTATTGACTTAGTAGGTCCTTTTGATGTTCTTCCGTCTTCATCCAGATTTGCAATCGTTGTCATGGATTATGTTTCAAAATGGCCAGAGGTACGTTTTATTGGGGAGCCAAATTCAAAGTGTGTGATTGATTTCCTTAAAGACATATTTTTACGTGAGGGTTTTCCATCTACTATCGTTAGCGACAATGGCATGCAGTTTGTAAGTCAAGAGTTTCAAGAGTTTTTGAGAGAGGGCGGAATTAGTCATCTAAAGAGCTCCCTCTATCACCCACAAACGAATGGCCTTGTGGAAAGAATGAATAGGGTTCCTAACAATTGTGTTCAGTGGGCTTTGAAAGAGAAATGCAATGTACAGAATGCTGTTAGATCCATGCTATGGTTCTACCGTACTACACCGCATTCTTCCACCAAGTTTTCTCCTTACGAACTCCTACATGGGAGAAAACCATGTTCCAAGGTTTGCCCTGGATGGATGTCTATATGGGTTAAAATGGATTCCATCTCCAATATTGATAAGGTTGCTAGAGGGAATGTTTCTTTGGCTCAATCAAAACAGAGGAAATACTTTGATGCCAGGAAGCGTGTCTTCAACAACTTTTTCTCTAGTGGCGATGTTGTACGTGTTAAATTTCCCATGCACAAAAAGAAAGGAAGTTCTAAATTTTCTGAACCAATGGTTATTGAGAAGGTTCTTGGAAATGCGGTCATGATGACCAACAAACAGTGGTGGAATGTTTCCAGGATTGTAAGGAATGTATCGAGATCAGGTGATTCATCTGTTCCTAATAGTGATCCTTTTTCTGATTCAAGTTCTGATGTTTCATCTAGTTCCAGCCTTTCCTTCAATTCTAGTCCTGCCCTACGCAGGAGTACGAGATGAAGGTTTGTTCCTGCTAAATATCGTTAATTGCTTTATGCTATTTTGTATTCAATTTGTATGTAATGACATGTTCTTATATTGTTTTTCTTTTCTTATATATACATATTTTTTTATATTCTCTTCTGTTTTCTTTCTTTTCTTTATTGTTCTTTTATAAGAAGGAGGATAATGGAGTGTTTTGTATCTCTTCCATTAGTTATGCGCGAGGCCCTTCGCGCATGGCTGAGAATGTTCTGTTTAAGAATGGTTATGCCCTCTAGATTCTGCTTGTGTCAGTTATCCCTGATCTTTGGTGCTCGCCGGTTGCTGCGTGGCACTTGTCCAATAAACCTATACTTCAGAAGAAAGCTGTGTTCGAGTACTTAATTGCTACAAACAGCATAGCTAATCTCACCACCACATCAGAAAGGGTAGATAATTCCTCCTCGTGGTGGATACATGAGGTAGGTTCTGTGGGCATTACATTGCTCGCACACTCCTTTTAAAAAAAATAGCATAAACGTTAAACTGCCAAACCCTGTGCAGTGAAGACCAAATTAAAATAAAACTATTTAAAACAAAATTCACATCGAAAGTCCAAAAGCATCAAGTGTACACTGCTCCTCAAAAATTATAATCGGCTCTCCGTATATCTTCACTTTCAGGCAAAAAGTTTTTGCGCTGCTCCTAATAACTTGTAACAGGCTCAGTGAGCGAGCAAATGACATGGGTTGCATGCAGATTTCCTTAAATCCGATTTTTCGCAGCAGTTACTTGTTTACAAAGAGCGTGAGAACAGTTAATTAACTCTCTTTAAGCAAGATAAGAGATTCCTCTTCGTTATAGCCAGCTGTCAACATAATTCTGCTAACTCAAGATAAGATTACACACGCAGGGTCACAAACAGAGCCAAACAGAACGCTCCCTCTCAAAGGCACAGAGGCAAAAATGTAATTGTTCTCAGCACAGCCCAAGCAAATTGGAAAATCTTGAACACACAGGCCAAAACTGTCCCAATTCTGCAGCAAGAACTCGAACACCCTGGGGAAACAGGCTGTCCAGATAACCAGGGACACTGGTGGGGTTAACCAGGGTGCTTTCCTTAAATACCCCTTCATTTTCGGCATCAATAAGTTCTTCAGTTGCAGTAATCTTTAATTCCTTAGTTGTAGTACTCCAGTCTTTTTCTTCATGCATGGGTTCTGTACCTCGTCGCCAAATTTGTAACAATTAAAAGAAAAATCCTTAAATCCAGTAGATAGAAATAGATCTGATTTATTGAAGATTAGTTGATAATACAGAAATATGTAGGTCCAATAGTAATCCAATTTAAACCCCACCAGGAGCAGATGGACTCCTGCTCAGCCTCAGATGTAACTGACTCTCCAATCAAGTATACACAATCAGAACCCTATGTGACATCGTAGATGCATGCTCAGCAAGTTATAACAAACACTAAAGGAGAACAGAGAAAAAGGAAAAGCAGGATGTAACATAGGGTCATCCAAAGAGCCAGGTCTTGAGGTCCTTCCTGAACTGTAGCAGTGTGTGGGGGCTTGCGGTAGGTGGAGGGGAGTTTGTTCCAGGCCTTGGCTGAAAGGTGGGAGAAGGTCCTACCTCCCATTCTGGTTTTGTCGATGCATGTGACAGAGGCCAGAGAGTGGTCGGCTGATCTTAGGTGTCTTTTGGGTGCGTGTGAGAAGAGGGGGTCTTTCAGGTATATAGGTCCAGTGTTGTGAAGGGAATTGTATGGATGAGAAGTTTGAAGGTTATTCTTCTTTTGACTGGAAGCCAGTGGCGGTCCATCAATCTTTTCTGCTGTGATGCCTAAAAGTAGGTGACTTGCCATACAGCCTTGTAGACAGGTGGGTGTGTAATGGCTATTTTGTCTCTGCAAATGACTGTAACTGCCCAGTAGTACAGCAATACAATGCACATAGCAACTTGGTCATGCTGAGAGTTGTTTGCTTTTCTTGGATGTCAGGTTCAGCATAGTGAATTATTTGAGGCTGGTAATGGTATCCTTGTTAAATTTGAATATATTTATGCAGTGCAACTAGATCTAGTCATAGCCTCTGAGTGGAACATAGGCATGTGGTCTTCTTCCATGTCTTCTGCATTTACACTGTCCATGACATGAGACTTTATCCATCAACTGAGAGGTCTTAATGAGGGCTGTGGAGTTCAGACTATCAGCTGTGATTTGTAAGTTTTTCAAAAGAAAACTTTTTAGTGATAATTAATTCAAATCATTGCAATAATAAATGAGGATGTAAGTTAAGACCTAAAATGTAAAATACTCCCTACAAGGCAAGATGCCAATACTTACAGCACTGGTTACTTCATAAAGACCTGAATTATTAAAAAGTTGATCCTCCACTGTAATAGAGATGTTCAAAGCACGTACAACATAAGGTTGAATATCAACCTAGAACCTGGCCTTGTCTGCCTAAAACAACATGGAACTGTTGTTGGTGATGCATGGCCCCAGGTACATGTCAGCATGTGATATATTGTTAATTGATGATGATGTTGCCTGTGTGTCCATTTCTGTTTATCAGTCCTCCTTGATTTGTACTTTGCCATAGCTGTTATGTATCTTAGTGACATTCTTTTAGCTTTCTGTATCAACTTTGCTTAAAAAACATATTTTTGCCCCATGTTCATCTGGGTGTTGTGAAACATGCATTGTGGGTGTTTGTTTTGACAGTAGGTTGGGGTAAAATGTACTTTGTATATGTTGTTTTATATTTAAAGATTGTAAGCGCAATGCCTGCAGTTTCATTTTTTGTAAATTATGGGGATTTGTTTAGATGTTCTATTGAAGTAATTTCTGTTCCAGAACAGCTGGAAAATAGTGTATGACTGTTGAGCAGGCTGACTCTATCATTGCTGTTTTCAGTATTTGCACAGCGGTTTTCAGTATTTGCACAATTGTATATTATTAGAATTTGGGTTTTGATTGACTGGGGCATGAGCCCTAGTCAAGCAGCAGCCACACCCCTACTCAGGGTAAGAGTCAGGCAAACTCCAAATTAACCTGTGCTCATTCTCTGATTGCTTGGCAGGGAGCAGTCAGGCTTAACTTTAGAAGCAATGTGTAAAGTATTTGCACAAACCTGATTCAATAAATAAAACAAGAGCAAAAGAACAGAAATCCAATAAGTAAAACTTCAGATATAAAATGTTTAAAGAATAAACTGTAAAATAGCGCATTGAAATAAAAAGTGCTTACTTGGGATATCTGGCCGCGCCTGATGGGGACTAAGTCAAAAGTTTAGACCGACCATGACGGAGTGTGGGTAGTGTCGATCCATGGAGTGAGGGCAATGTGCTGGTCAGGATCCATGCAGCAGCGATGATGTGTCAGCTCTGATGAGTGAAGACTTGTGATGTGGAGATTCGTCATTGTTATCAACTGGGGTGCAGAGGTCGTGTGCAGTTGAGGTTCTGAAGACGATGTGTCGGGCCGATCCGTCAGCGGAGAATGATTTTGCCAGTTCTGGTTTCTGTGATAAAAGAGTGCTTTCAGGCATAGCAGTATATGCTGTGAAAGTGATAAATTGCAGCCCATGTGACTTGCACACATGAGACAGAATCAACCCCAGCAGCCTACACACAGAAAAGACATCAAGCTCCATGGGCCTTATAGTGATGGTTTTTTTGCCTCTGCACAGATTCAAGCACCTGTTTTTAATGCCTTTAGCACGTAAAGTAAATTAATTTAATCAGAAATTATTCTGAGTTTTTAATTTATTTTTAAACACCATGGCATAGAAACAGAAAGAGATAAATCTTGGTTTTCGAGCGCTACTGTCTGAAAATTAACAACTAAGCGCTAACTGAGAGAAATAGTGGGCTAAATGAATATACTTTATGCACTGCAGGCACATAAAAATAGGTGCTCGACTCTGAAGCGCATCATAACATGGCCTGTAAATATTAAGGACATATTGTGGTACTCTTCACTTTTACCTGCAAACTAATCACTACATCAAACTTGCCACTTTGTCATAATCAATCAATCAATCAATCAATCATTTAAACAGGAATTGGAAAAGCGCAACTACTCACCTGTGACCGTCTCAAGGTGTCGTGGTGGGGGGCGGTTCCGGTGAGTGCTCGAGTCATCCAGAGAGCCAGGTCTTGAGGTCCTTCCTGAACTGGAGCAGTGTGTGGGGGTTTTCCGTAGGTGGAGGGGAGGTTGTTCCAGGGCTTGGCTGCAAAGAAGGAGAAGGTCTTACCTCCCATTCTGGTCTTGTAGATGCATGTGCTGGAGGCAAAAGAGAGGTCGGCTGATCATAGGTGTCTTTTGGGTGCGTGGTAGCAGAGGGTGTTATTCAGCTATATAGGTCCAGTGTTGTGAAGGGGATTGCATGGATGAGGAGTTTGAAGGTTATTCTTCTTTTGACTGGGAGCCAGTGGAGGTCCATCAATCTTTTCTGCTGTGGTGTCTGAAAGTAGGAGACTTGCCATAGAGCCTTGTAGACAGGTGGGTGTGTATTGGCCATTTTGTCTCTGCAAATTGACTATAATTGCCCAGTGGTACAGCAATACAATGCACATAGCAACTTGAACATGCTGAGAGATGTTTGCTTTTCTTGGATGTCAGGTTCAGCATAGTGAATTGTTTGAGGCTGTTAATGGTGTCCTTGTTAAATTTGAATATATTTATTGGGGGTAAAATGTACTTTGTAAATGTTTTTTTATATTTAAAGATTGCAAGTGCAATGCCTGCCGTTTCATTTTTTGAAAATTATGGAAAATAGTGTATGACTGTTGAGCAGGCTGACTCCATCATCCCTGTTTTCAGTATTTGAACAGCTGATTTCAGTATTTTCACAATTGTATATTGTTGGAAATTGGGTTGTTGATTTACTGGGGCATGAGCCCTAGTCAAGCAGCAGTCATCCCTCTATTCAGGGTAAGAGTCAGGCAAACTTTAAATTAACCTGTGCTCATTCTCTGGTTGCTTGGCACAGAGCAGTCAAGCATAACTTTGGAGGCAATGTGTAAAGTATTTGCGCAACACTTTAAATAGTAAAACAGTGAAAACACTACGAAAAAAGATTCTACACCAGGTTAGAAAAATAAAACCTGATTCAATAAATTAAACAAGAGCAAAACAACAGAAATCCAGTAAGTAAAACTTTAGATATGAATGTTTAAGGAATAAATTGTAAAATAGCGCTTTGAACCAATACATGCTTACTTGGGATATATGGCCGCACTGAAGGAGACTAAGTAAAAGTTAAGACCGACCATGACAGAGTGTGGGTCAGTGTCGATCCATGGAGTGAGGTCAATGTTCTGGTCATGATTCATGCAGCAGCGATGATGTGTCAGCTCTGATGAGTGAAGAGTTGTGATGTGGAGATTCGTCATTGTCATCAACTGGGATGCAGAGGTCGTGTGCAGTTGAGGTTCTGAAGGCGAAGTGTCGGGTCGATCCATGCAGCGGAGAATGATTGTGCCAGTTCTGGTCTCTGTGGTAAAAGAGTGCTTCCAAGAATAGAAGTATATGCTGTGAAAGTGATAATTTGCAGCCCACGTGACTTGCACACATGAGGCAGAATCAACCCCAGCAGCCTACACACAGAAAAGACATAAAACTCCATTGGCCTTATAGTGATGGCTCTGTTGCCTCTGCACAGATTTAAGCACCTGGTTTTAATGCCTGTAGCACGTAAAGTAAATTAATTATATCTGACATTATTCATAGAATCAGAAAGAGATACATCTTGGTTTTGGAGCGCTACTGTCTGAAAATTAACAACCAATCAACATTAATGAGTGAAATAGTGGGCTAAATGAATTTACTTTATGCACTGCAGGCACATAAAAATAGGTGATCGACTCTGATGCGCATCATAGCTTGGCCCCCTAACAATTAAGGACATGTTGTGATACTCTACACTTTCACCTGCAGACTGATCACTATGTCAGCTATGCCAGTATTGTCATGGGAAACATCCTTTACAACGGAACTTTTACCACGCAGTGCTTTTACGTTGCAACTTTTACAACGCAAACCATTACTACGCATTGCGCTGGGGGGCGCTTTAGGATAGGGAACAGATTTAATTTACTATCCAACACCTTCCCTACTATCCACGGGGACTGGAGTTCGAATAGTAAATTAAACTATTCACTATGCAGCACCCCTCAACACTATGCGTTGTAAAGGCATGCGTTGTAAAAGGTGCGATGTAAAAGCATGCGTGGTAAAAGCATGCGTTGTAATGTCATACATCCTTTTGTCATAATCAATTAATCAGGAGTTGGAAAAGAGCAACTACTCACCTGTGAGGGTCTCAAGGTGCTGTGGTGGGGGTCGGCTCCGGTGAGTGCTTCTGTCATCCAAAGAGCCAGGTCTTGAGGTCCTTCCTGAACTGGAGCAGTGTGTGGGGGCTTTCCGTAGGTGGAGGGGAGGTTTTTCCAGGCCTTGGCTGCAAGGTAGGAGAAGGTCTTACCTCCCATTCTGGTCTTATAGATGCAAGTGACGGGGGCGTGGCCAAGCAGCATGGCCAACAGGACGTAGTCTTCCTCGGCTCCCGGCGGGCCCACTAAGAAATCCTCTACAATGATCCTGTTCAGGTTTCATTGTTAGCGTGGTGGGGGCGCGAGCGTCTCGCTTACCTTCGTCCCACGCCTGCCGAAATCTTGGAGCTGAAGCCGGGGGAGAGAGCGGAGCAATTGGCCCGGGAGCTGCGGAGGCGGAGCTGGAGCTACGAGAAGCCGGGGCTTGAGGCCTAATCTCGCGGGAGGAGGCCGACTTGCAACTATGGCACCGACGGACACTGCTGCCCCTGTGCCGCGAGCACCCTACTGCAGGGGTAGACCCCACTGACATCCGGGGGCCTTGACCTGTGGGAGGCGACAGGGGCGGTCGGCGGCCTTTGCAGGGCCGCCGGGAATAATCGCTGCGCTGGCAGGCGCTCCGCCGGAGAACTGAGCTCGCCTCTGCCGGGCCTCCTGAGTTGCCCCCTTGAGCGGGATCTGGCTCTGGAGGCGCCCACTGCCGTGCGCTGCCCCTGCGGCGGTTCTTCCTGGAGGATCCGGCGGGTGTGGAGGCTGGGTCGGAACACCGTGGGGCCGGGATCTGTGGCCTGGATCTGCGGCAAGTTGGGGGCTGAGCTTCCGGGGCCCACGGCCACCGGGCCCGACTCGAGTGAGGAAATCCTGCAGAGAGGGGGCCCGCTGACATCTGGGGCCCTCCCACAGGAGCTTTACCGGTGGAATGCCGACCGTGAAGGGGTAGGCGCGCTGAGGCGGAGGAGGCGGCTGGCGCAGCGGGAGCCATTAGAGGCGGGCTGAAGTGGGAGGTGCCCTCTGCCATCGGGGACCTTCGGAATGTGCCGCATCCTGAGGAGGTAGCCTGAACCTGAAGGAGCTGGGTGAGGCGGAGTCCCTTGGAGATTATGTGAGAAGCCCGGGTAGACTGCTGCCTGGGTGCCTGGCCACTGAAGTGAGGGGAGCGTGCCCCCGGAGGGAAGTTCGCTGCGGCCTGAGACCCGGGAGCCGAGAGGGGGGCCGGTGGCCCGGCCTTGCTTGCCGGAGCGGGACCGAGGTGGGATTTCTGCCCACTGATGCCTGTGCCTGGAGCGCAGCCTGTATTGCCGACGACCAGCGAGATTATCCCTGGAGCTGGTACCCAGAGGCAGGAGAACCAAGCTGGAGGAGGCTGAGGCAGTAGGCTGGTGTAGTGGAGTGGGTGGCGATATCGGCCCTGCCGGAGGACTGACCTGCCTGAGTTGGACTACTTTCCCGTCCAGACCTGAAGATGCACTGCGCAGGGCCTGCGAGGTCGGAAGCTATCAAGACGGTGGGGCACTGCAGCTCGTGAAAGGAGCAACAACGAATTGGCTGCTGGAGGCTTCCTGGTACTAGAGTGGGGCCTTTGAGGGTGTCTCTTGGGAGCTACATCACCCATCGGAGAGCCAGATTTGCTTCTGCGGGAGGCTCAGCTATGCGTAAGGATAGGATGTCTCGTGCCTCACAGCCTAACACCATAACGCAATATACAACCCAGCGGCTCCCCTCGCAGAGGATCACACGCCAGTCGGGGCAGGACGAGGGAGCTGAGGCCCCTGCCGAGCCCTCCCGCGCCGAGCTACTGAAGTCAATCCAGGGATCACACTCAGCCCTGGAGCGACGGATTGAAACAGTGTCTATCGATGTGAACTTACTGACCTGCGGAATGTGGCAGATAAGGTTACTGATGCGGATGAGAACATTGAGCAACTACAGGGAGAGGTGGCTTCCCTAAAAAAGACAGTCTCACAACTTATGGCCGCAACGGGAGCTTTGGAGCGGAGAGCAGAGGATGCTGAAGGGAGGGCCCGTTGCAGTAATATCAGGGTTCTTGGTATTCCGGAGCGGGCGGAAGCTGGCAATGCGGAGCGCTTTCTGGAACACTGGATTCGAACGACACTGTGCCCGAGGGGGTTGTCAGAGGTCTTTGTCATTGAGAAGGCCCAAAGGTCGTTGGTCCCGCCGCCAGGGCCCGGGGCACCCCCGTGAGCCCTCATTAGCAAGATTCTCAATTATCGTGATATAGACTGTATCCTGAAGGCGGCGAGGGAAGCTGCAGAACTGACCTATGAGAATGCCAGGTTTTCCATTTATCCGGACTATACCCAACAGGTACAGGAAAAAACTAAGTCCTTTTTGGCGGTCAAGCAGAAGCTCCGGGAAATCCACTTACAATATTTGCTGCTCTACCTAGCTAAGCTTAAGGTACCCCCGCAGGGGAAGGCACACTTCTTTGACACCCGGGAAGTGGTCTGGAAAGGGCTGAAGATAAGGGGGGATGCCCTCCCCCCCCGGGGGGTGGGGGGGAAAACCCGCAGTACCTGGGGGAACCCGACCACCTCGGAGGCATGCCAGTAGATGACGATGATGCTCAGACGACGCTGAGCGCAAGGTGAGGCGGCGTGTGACAGTGGGGGATGATGGAGCCCTCCGCTTGGACTCATCGGAGTCCGGAGACTTGCCAGCGATGTCTATGACTCCTTCACCAGGAGAGATACTGGTCACGAACACCTTACAGCCCACTGATGAGGACATATCACCTACCAGTGTTACGAATCCGATCCCTGAGACAGCTGGGACCCAGCTGTTGGATTCAATGGGCCCGCCTTGAGGGGATTGCCCGGTTTTATATTATTTGTATGCAGTAGGTATTGTTGATCAGCTTTGATGGGGATTCTCTGGGGGGCAGCTCACACCCAGAATATTAACAAGGGGAGTCTCCCTTTCTTCATAGAGGGCGCAGAGGTAGGGGGTGGGAGGGGGATGGGCGAGGATGGCGTGGGTTCCTCATCTCGTGAGACAGTTTGAACCTGTACTAATATTGAGATGGTTGACCTTGCCGGGAGTCAGGATGGGGGGGAGTGTTTTATTCCTTCTTTTTTTCCATTTGTGGGAGGTTTAGCCCGGTTGGGCACATGGGGTGGCTGTGCACGTCCTGGCACCAGCATGGGAAGGGAATATTCACAAGTTTTGTTGTTGCAGATATATTGCTTGTGGGAGGGGGTGGGGGGGAGTTGGAAGGGTTTCTTGAAGGGGAATGTTTTTGGCATCACATGTATGACATTTCGGGCACTGGCTGGGACCTACACTACATACATTGGGGGGTAGGCTACATGGTCAAACATGGGGTACAAGTTTATGAGGTGGAATGTGAAGGGGCTGGGCACGTGCACGAAAAGGTATAAGGTTCTTTCTTTTCTTCGTAGACATGGAGTGTTGATCGCGTGCCTCCAGGAGACCCATTTGGTAGATGAAGGAGCGCAGAGGTTGGGGGAAAAGTGGCGGGCCAGCTGTTCCATTCATCCTTTTCTACTCATGCCAGGGGAGTTTTGGTTTGGGTGGCACCTGGGGTTCCATTTGCTATTCAGTATGTGGAAGCGGACATACACGGCAGGTACCTGCTCCTTAGGGCGAAGCTAGATGATAGGGACATCGTCATATTGAACACTTATGCACCTAATACGGATGACCCGGTCTTCTTCCAGAATCTTCAGGATGTCCTGGTTCAGGATCTGGAAGCCCCAGTCCTTTGGTTTGGGGACTTTAACTGTGTTGTTGACCCACTTCTTGATAGGTTCCCGCCCCGCACGGGCATCAAACCCTGCATGACTACACAGCTCAAGGAAGTCATGGATAACATAGGGGTGGTGGATATTTGGCGCCAGAAGAATCCAACACAGAAAGTGTATACCTGTTTTTCCCCCACTCACAATACCTACAGTCGCATAGATAGGGTATTAGTGGCGAATAAGGGGCTGGATATGTCCATTGAGGTTATCCTATCACAACAAAAAACTCCAAAAATTACTAAACCTGAGAATAGTTTCTAGGTAGTATAACACATAAGGAAATTAGGCCTTGTGTGCGGTTGTGGGGGCTAAATGACTACACACTAGTGGTATGTTGGACTTGCTAGTCATGTCCACTTATATGGGGGGAAAAACTAGTTCTTTTAATTACCCTCTCACACCCAAGTGGTGTCATGCTTTATCATCGGGTCACCCCGACTCCTAAAAGTCGAGGTGGGCTCAACCACAGTGTTGGGTAGCTCTTTGAGAGACCTTCTCTTTGTTCTTATTTAATATCTCTGACTATCCCATATACTTAATTAAGTTTAGTGGGTAGAACCTGGCACTAATATTGGATGTCACTTAAAACAGGAGTGTTACCACATATGAGAATGGTTGACACTGAGTGGGGACACCATTTTTTGTCACAGCATGCACACAAGAGGTTAAGCATGCAGCGTTATAGATTGAGCACCTATAGGATATGGGATCTAATCTATAGTAGCAATTGATAATATGTTTTTTCCACAGATGGAGCCTGGCATCACAGAGATACCTTGAAACATACACGAGGAGAAGCTACTCTTCCCTCGCTACATTGGTAGGACAGGGACTCCCCTTCCTATATACTCCCCACACATAGAGGTAGAGTGTTCCCAGCCCTGAAGAAAGTCCGGGACCTTTATGGCCACCTGTATGGACTGAAACATGTCAGCACTAGGGTCATAGGACCATAAAAATCCAAACAAGACCCATTTTTATATATTTTTTAACGACCCAACCAGACCCACGAATAAAGGGAAACCAGGGGCCTGATTGAGGTATTTTATCTAAAAAAACCCCATCCTTCATCTCTCAAAGAGCTACCCAACACTGTGGTTGAGCCCACCTCGACTTTTAGGAGTCGGGGTGACCCGATGATGAAGCATGACACCACTAGGGTGTGTGAGGGTAACTAAAAAGAACTAGTTTTTTCCCCCCCCATATAAGTGGACATGACTAGCAAGTCCAACATACCACTAGTGTGTAGTCATTTAGCCCCCACAACCACACACAAGGCCTAATTTCCTTATGTGTTATACTACCTAGAAACTATTCTCAGGTTTAGTGATTTTAGTAATTTTTGGAGTATTTTGTTGTGATAAAGTAATTGTAAGGAGGATATACTTCATTTTTTTCCTCGTAAACCCCCCCCCCCCCCGGTTCTCTGGATATTATACCAGAGACCCCTTGTGTTACAGCATTGAGGTTATCCACCAGGCTCGCTTCCTATCAGATCACTCTCCAGTCGCCTGCTCGGTGCAATGGGGAGCCCTGATTAGTCGCCCGAGGTCTTGGAGGCTTCCAGTGGATATCCTTCGGGATCAGGAAGGGCGGGCCCACGTGGCAACGGCCCTTGAGAATTATGTGGAACTTAATTGGGAGGTAGGAGATCTCTCCTTGGCCACTTAGTGGAAGGCCCTAAAGGTCGTGGTAAGGGGGGCCTGCATGGGACTCACTTATGGAGTCCGGAAGCAGCTCCTCTAGGACCTCCTGAAGGCGGAGGAGACACTTTTGCATGCCCAAACCCTGGTGGCCCCTGACGCCCTACAAGGGGAGGAGGAGCACATTGCCCAGACTCAGCTCCATGATATCCTTGACAAGCTTGATAAATACACCCTGGGCCAATATAGGCAACGATTGCATAGGGAGGGAGACAAGTCGGGACACCTCCTGGCTTGGATCCTTAGGAAGGAACAGACTCCCGAGCGCATAGTGGCCCTGAGGGACCTGAAAGGGGACATTGTTCATTCTGAACGGGATATCTTAAGAGTTCTCCAGTCCCACTTACAACGAGTCTATACCGCTGACCCCGGTGTCTCAAAAGCCACTTATATCCCTTATTTACAGGAATTGACTCTACCGACCCTTTCTGAGTCGGACCGGGATGACCTAGAGGGTGCTCTGATGCTGTCCGAGATACGAGCGGCCTTGGCCCGCCTTCCCCGTGCTAAATCACCTGGAAGTGATGAATTTCCACAGGAATTTTATCAGGAGTTCGGGGGCACGCTGTCTAGTCTTCTATTATGAGTCTTTTTCGAAGCGTTCGAGAATGGATCTATCCCACAGAGTATGTCACAAGGGGAAATTTGTATGATCCTCAAACCGGGTGGTGATAAGCAGGATCCTTCTTTGTATCGCCCGATCACTATGATTAATATGGATGTACAAATCTTGACCAAGCTGTTAGCTACCCGGTTGGCTCCTCATATGGAGCATTTAGTACACCCAGACCAATGTGGGTTTATTCCAGAGTGCAATACCACTATGAACCTGCGGTGCTTGAATCACATTAAAAACGAAGTGCAGGGTAGCGAGGAACAGACGGTCCTGGTTTCCATCGACCTCGCTAAAGCATTTGATACAGTTGATTGGGGTTAGTTGCAGGAGGTTCTACGGGCAATGGGCCTGGGTCCTAATTTTTGCAGATGGATTCGTATCCTATATAGCTCCCTTGGGCTAGGGTACGCCTGGGCACCGCAAGATCGGAGGAGTGGCTGTTGGGACGGGGCACGCCACAGAGGTGTCCCCTCTCACCGCTCCTTTTGGCCCTGGCCATAGAGCCATTTGCCGTAAAGATTCGCTCCGAGATGTCACAGTGGGGCATCCAGGTGGGAGACACTTGCAACATTATATCTCTTTATGCGGACAATGCCCTGTTTTATTTGAAGGCCCCTGGAGAGGCACTTCCGTTATTATTGCATCACCTGGACTAGTTCGGCGAGGTGTCGGGATGGCGGCTTACCCGCAGCAAGTCCCTGATTTTTCCGTAGTCGGGTCTTGAATCAGTGCCCTTGGGGGACTTGCCGGACCTAGGGCTGTGTTGGGAACAAGAGGGCTTTCGTTATCTGGGTATTCAAGTGGCTTCTGCAGAGACCCAATTATTGGCACGCAATATTGACCGGGTGCTTAAGTCCTTGCAGCAATCTTTGTCCTTTTGGAATACTCTGCCTTTGTCTCTGATGGGTCGCCTGGCCATAGCTAAGATGGTAATGCTGCCCAGGACACTTTATGTCCTTCAAAATATGCTCTGTCCTCTCCTCCCTAGGATTTTCTGGACCCTGAACACGCTGCTCATGTCCTTGCTGTGGGTGGGTCGGCGCAGCAGGGTGGCTCTCCGAACTGTAGTGTGCTCTTATGAGGAGGGTGGTCTAGAAGCCCTGTGCTTCAATTTTTATTATTATGCGGCGCAGCTGCAGCCGGTTGCCAGATGGTTCGCTGATGCGGATGTGTGGGAGACACGGCTGATGGCCGGTAGAGCAATGGCCCCGTAGTTGCAGGTGGCACTCATGCAGGGGAGGGGGGCACAGGACACGTTGCCTTACGTTGTAAAGCACATGGCGAAGGTTTGGCAGCGCTTCATAGAAAGAGTCCTACAGTCTGCACCCATTCACAGGGAACTCCAGATATGGATATTGGCACCCATGATAGAGATGGAACGGCATGTGTACCTTCGTGCATGACAAGTATCATGCAATGCACGCTTTAAGCTAATTAATTTTAACTTCCTGCGCCAAACCTACCTCACTCCGGCACGGCTGAGTGGGTTTCGGGGGGCAGAGGGGACAGTTGCCCCAGGTGTGGCGCAGAGGGGGCGGACTTTCTGCACTTAGTCTAGGACTGCCCAATAATAGGGCACTTTTGGGAGAGCACTATAGAACACATAAAGGCTACTACGGACCTCCGGATTGCACTGACACCTCTATATTGCTTACTGGCGTTAGTTCCTAGGCCGAGGATGCGGAAACTTTCTTATAAATTGTTGCAACTGATGCTAGTGCTGTCCATGCGCAGGGTAGCTATAACGTGGATGGGACAGAGAGCCCCAGATATCCCTGCATGGCTTAGAGATGTCAGAGAATGGACCCTAGCAGAAGAAACTCATATGCAGAGTACAAGGAGAGATGGGAAAATGCGAGAGGACTTGCTCGCTTGGCGAGCCATGTGCATCTCAGGACTAACAATGGGAGAGCAGACTTTCCACAGAGATTCCGAAGGGTCTAGCGGGGACCTTTTTTCAGCACAGGGATCGGAGTCTGAGGAGGAGGAGGAGGGCGGTGACGTGGTTGATGTAGTGCATGGTGCTGGCCCTGGTTATTCCCTCACGATAAAGCATGTTTATTCAGTTAATTGTCAATTGAATCTTCCTCATGGATCTCAGTATACCTAAGTGTAACCTATGTCCAAAAAGTGACATAATGAGGCTGTCAATCTGTATACATTTATTTTTATGATGCCATAACTTTGGGGGGGGGGGGGGTTAATGTGTAATTGTTATATCACAAAATTGAAAAATAAAGTTTTTTTAAAAAAATAGATGCATGTGACGGAGGCCAGAGCCAGGTCGGCTGATCATAGGTGTCTTTTGGGTGGGTGAAAGGAGAGGGTATTGTTCAGGTATATAGGTCCAGTGTTGTGAAGGGCCTTGTACGGATGAGGATTTTGAAGGTTATTCTTCTTTTGACTGGGAGCCAGTGGAGGTCCATCAATCTTTTCTGCTATGGTATCTGCAAGTATGTGGCTTGCCATACAGTCTTGTAGGCAGGTGGGTGTGTAATGGCCATTTTGTCTCTGCAAATTGACTATAATTGCCCAGTGGTACAGCAATACAATGCACATAGCAACCTAGACATGCTGAGAGATGTTTGCTTTACTTGGATGTCAGGTTCAGCATAGTGAATTATTTGAGGCTGTTAATGGTGTCCTTGTTAAATTTGAATATATTTATGCATCGCCACTAGATCTAGACTTAACCTCTGAGTTGAAAATAGGCATGTGGTCTTCTTCAATGTCTTCTGCATTTACGTAGTCTATGACATGAGACTTTATCCATCAACTGAGAGGTTTTAATGGGGCCTGTGGAGTTCAGACTATCAGCTGTGATTTCTAAGTTTTTCAAATGAAAACCTTTTAGTGATAATTATTTTAACTCATTGCAATAATAAATGAGGATGTAAGTTAAGACCTAAGATGTAAAATACTTCCTACAAGGCAAGATGCCAATATTTACAGCACTGGTTACTTCATAAAGACCTGAATTATTAAAAAGGTGATCCGCCACTGTAGTAGAGATGTTCAAAGCACATACAACATAAGGTTGAATATCAACCTAGATCCATGCAGTGGAGAATGATTGTGCCAGTTCTGGTCTCTGTGATAAAAGAGTGCTTTCAGGCATAGCAGTATATGCTGTGAAAGTGATAAATTGCAGCCCATGTGACGTGCACACATGAGACAGAATCAACCCCAGCAGCCTACACACAGAAAAGACATAAAGCTCCATGGGCCTTATAGTGATGGCTCTTTTGCCTCTGCACAGATATTTAAGCACCTGGTTTTTATGCCTGTAGCACATCAAGTAAATTAATTTCATCTGAAATTTTTCTGAGTTTTTACTTTATTTTTAAACACCATGAGAGAGAAACAGAAAGAGTTACATCTGGGTTTTCGAGCGCTACTGTCTGAAAATAAACAAATAAGCACTAACTGAGAGAAATAGTGAGCTAAATGAATATACTTTATGCACTGCAGGCACATAAAAATAGGTGCTCGACTTCCTACAAGGCAAGATGCCAATTCTTACAGAACTTGTTATTTCATAAAGACCTGAATTATTAAAAAGTTGATCCTCCACTTTAATAGAGATGTTCAAAGCACATACAACATAACGTTGAATATCAATCTAGAACCTGGCCTTGTCTGCCTAAAACAACATGGAACTGTTGTTAGTTATGAATGGCCCCATGTACATGTCAGTATGTAATATATTGTTAATTGATGGTGATGTCGCCTGTGTGTCCTTTCTTATTCTCAGTCCTCCTTGATTTGTACTTTGCCATAATTTTTATGTATCTTAGTGACATACTTTTAGCTTTCTGTATCAACTTTGCTTAAAAAAACATATTTTTGCCTCATGTTCATTTGGGTGTTGTGAAACATGCTTTGTGGATGTTTGTTTTGACAATAGGTTGGGGTAAAATGCACTGTGTAAATGTTGTTTTATATTTAAAGATTGCAAGTGCAATGCCTGCAGTTTCATTTTTTGTAAATTATGGTGATTTGTTTAGATGTTTGTTGGACCTAGGGGTACCCAGGTTACATAGGGTAGCCTGCCACAGAGTGGAAACAGCTAACCTCCGTGGCTTAAGTGTAATGCTTACAATTCACTCACAGTGACTCAATGACCCACCACTAAAAATAAAAGACACCACACCTTTGTAGAAAAATACCAGTACCTTTTATAAAAGTTTCTCATTGTACCTTTTCTTTTCTTTCAGCAGATAAGTACATACATTCAGCTCATTGGCGAGTTGTAACAACAATTGGCAATATTCATCAATTACTTCATTACATTAAACCCACATTCAGTTTAGGTTAAATAGCAATTTTCACAGCAATGACCATCTCCGTTTAACATGAACAATATAGTCTGGTTAGTTCACAACACTAGATTAAGGCTCATTGTCATGTAACCAGTCAATTACATTACCCACAAGAGCTTAGGGGCCACGTTAGCTTGATTTCAGCTGCACCATGTTCCACCCCCAGCAGCGTTCCCAGCTGAAGATCCAGCCCACTGCACAATCAAAAGAAGATACACAGATTACTCATTCAATTCTTATGGCTTTACTTGAGCTTCATTTACAGTGGGGAACCTCTGGCTCCACGGAACACTTCTATCATCTGGGGAATATCTAAACTACTGCTTTACGGTCTCTAGTATAATCCTACGATCCCACAACCCTTTCTCTCAAGGAAGAGGAGGGGGGGGGAGGGATGTTTCCGAGTGCACCCAGGTCTCTTCGCCGCTATTTTATATAGAAGCCCCGCTTTCTAACAGTCAGAGTTCCAAGGCGGAAAGTCTTTTAGCAGAACTTTGGGCTCCGGCAGTTCACAGGTCCCCGGTCTGGCGCTGTGCCGCCTCCCGCTTCCCCACCAGTTCCCAGCTTACTTCTTATGAAGGGACTGGCTCGGCTTGCGGTTCTCCATTGCTCCGGTGTCTCGCTTTCCCGCCGGAGATGGGCAGGCCCTTGTAAGGATCACGGGGGACACTTTCCTTTGCTCACGTTGCCTCACGTCCAGGGATTCCGCCGGTGTCGGCTCCACCTCTCCGGATGATGACGGGGACGTCCTGGGCGAGGTCCTGGTCTCCGCTTGGCTTCGTTCAGCGTCTCTTCGCCTTTCTCTCTCGACGTCACCGCGGGACTCCACCTCCTCGCCCAGTCTTCCTCTTCTCCACAGACGAAATCTGACTCATCGCGAAGGGGGCACTAATTCACTGAAGTGAGGTCAGCTGACCCCTCACGCCATCCACCGGTAAGTTCTGTGCCTGTGCACACTGCGCAATCTCCGCCAATAAAGGGGGCTCTCTCCTCAGACAGTTCTATGTGGAGTAATTGCTTTATATACCACAGCGACCTCCCGGTGATGACTTTACAGTGCTGGTCAGTCCTTGGATTCTAGTTCTCCCCTCACAAGACTCAGGGAAGGCCGATGCAAGAGTTTCACCGGGATTTAGTGTGGGCACACTCAGGTCTGGGTTTGGTCAATTCACAAGGGACAGCGTCAGTTTGGGAAGTTAGCCGGCCCACAAATCGGTCTATTCCTGCAGATGCGCTGTCTTCCTCACAAGGTCGCCTCCCTCCTGTCCCTGTCCACCACGCTCTCCCTCTGGTCACTTTCTACTACAAAATGGCTACCTTGCCCCTGCCCTATTTATAGGCTGGCCACCCAGGGTCCAGCAGGATCCAGAAGATTCTAGAAGGCCTCAATGCTATCCTACGGGATTTCCCTCAGGGGTTGGCAGTTGTGGCAGTTGAAAACCACCATTTTGTAGATCTGGGTGAATTCCAGTCAGAAAAGGCACCTAGGCCTGAGGTGAAAAACTATGAGGGCAAAAGAGCATCTATCCCCCAGGACAACACCATAAAAATCTAGTGGGCACAAAAAAGATAAAAAGAAAGGTTTGAGGGGCAAAAAGGGGGACAAAATAAATAATTAATAGGAGGGGCTACGCAAAGGCCAGACAGGTCTAACAATGTTCAATTGCAGTAATTTCTCTTCCAGAACAGCTGGAAAATGGTGTATGACTGTTGAGCATGCTGACGCCATCATCCCTGTTTTCAGTATTTGGAACAGCTGTTTTCAGTATTTTCACAATTGTATATTGTTAGAAATTGGGTTGTTGATTTACTGGGGAATGAGTCCTAGTCAAGCAGCAGCCACACCCCTACTCAGGATAAGAGTCAGGCAAAATTTAAATTAACCTGTGCTCATTCTCTGGTTGCTTGGCACAGAGCAGTCAGGCTTAAATTTAGAGGCAATGTGTAAAGTATTTGCGCAACGCTTGAAATAGTAAAACAGTGAAAAACCCACGCAAAAATATTCCACACCAGGTTAGGAAAATAAAACCTGATTCAATAAATAAAACAAGAGCAAAACAACAGAAATCCAATAAGTATAACTTTAGATATGAATGTTTAAAGAATAAACTGTAAAATAGCGCTTTGAAGCAATAAGTACTTACTTGGGATATCTGGCAGCCCGGACGGGAACTACGGCAAAAGTTAAGACCGACCATGACGGAGTGTGGGTCAGTGTCGATCCATGGAGTGAGGGCAATGTGCTGGTCATGATCCATACAGGAGCGATGATGTGTCAGCTCTGATGAGTGAAGAGTTGTGATGTGGAGATTCATCATTGTCATCAACTGGGGTGCAGAGGTCGTGTGCAGTTGAGGTTCTGAAGGTGATATGTCAGGCCTATCCGTGCAGTGGAGAATGATTGTGCCAGTTCTGGTCACGCAACAGGAGAATTGCACTGGTAGCGATCCACACAACAGGAGTGATGGGCCATTCCAATACACATAACAGTAGCAATGTGGTGGTTCTGACCCAAGCAGCAGCATCAATGCACCGGTTGGACAGAGGATGCATGGGTTTTTCTGAAGCAATCCCCTTAGGCCTCCCCTCCAAGGGTCCAAGACTGAGGTGGCACCACTTGGCAGGACAGACCTACAGATGGCAGAGTCCCATTGCAGAAGCAGGTAAGTTGGAAGTCTTTATGCCCCTGAGAAATCAGATCGAGAGGCCAGTCAGCTCACTCTCTCTGTCACTATGGGTTCAAGTAATGTCCGGTCCTTCTCATCTAGGCAAGGAAACAGCCGGCAGCAGGGCAGCACAGCAAGGCAGGAGTCTAACAAAGCAGCAGTCCAGCAGATTTGCAGTTCTTCAGCAGCACATCAGTCCTTTTTCCTGGCTGAGTATTCACAGGTCCAGCAATGTACTGAAGTGGTCTTGTCAGAGGTACAGTACTTATACCCAGTTGTGCCTTTAAAGTGGGGGAGACTTCAAAACATGCCTTTGAATTGAATAGAGGTCCTCTCTTCCTGCCCTGGCTCCAGACTCACTACAGAGGACATTCAGCCCTTTGTATGGGGACAAGACACAACCAATCCAGGTGTAAGTGAAGCTGGGTCCAGCTCCTCCCTCCCATCCTGCCAGGATGGCCCATCAAATCGCACCTAAGCTCCCACTGTGTGTGGCTGTCTAGGGGGTATGCACAAAGCCCAACTGTCACCCACTCTAGACATGTGATCAAAGTCACCAGACCTAGAGGTCTTATCTCTTCCCAAATGAAAATTACTCTTATAAAATGTAATAAGGAAATCCCAATGTTATCCTATGGAAGAGATAGGCCTTGCAGTATAGAAAAAGGACGTTAGGCATTTTTCACTACCAGGACAAGTAAAACTAAAACCACATGTTCTGCTTTTTAAATACATTGCACTCTGCCCTCTGGGCTATTCAGGGCCTATCCCAGGGGTGACATATATGTATTAAAAAGGAAGGTTTGGGCCTGGAAAAGATTTAATGTGCCAGTTCAAAATGGCTCTGTGAACTGCACACACAGGTCCTGCAATGGAAGGTCCAAGACATGGTTTGAAGGCTACTTAAGTGGGTTGCACAGGCAGTGCTGCAGGCCCACTAGTAGCATTTCATGCACAGGCCCTTGCCACATGTAGTGCACTTTACTAGGGACTAATAGGTAAATTCATTATGCTAATTGTGGATTAGACAATATTACCTTGTTTAGGAGAGAGAGCACAAGCTCTTTTGCACTGGTTAGTAGTGGTAGCGTGCACAGATTCGTAAAGCCAGCAAAAATGAATTCAGACAAGTGAAGGAGGTAGGCAAAATGTTTTGGGGTGACCATGCAGAAAGGGCCATTTTCCCACACACACATACACATACACACATATATATATATATATGTGTGTGTGAGTATATCTTGCAAAAAAGAAGTCGTCCTAGCATAGAGTCGCACTCTTCGCCATTCCTAAGACAAGTTTTACTGGACTACTTGAGTGGGTGGCAAAATCAGTGATGCAGGCCCACTAGTAGCATTTCATTTACAGGCCCTGGGTACTTGTAGTGCACATTACTAGGGACTTATAAGTAAATCAAATATGCCAATTGTGACTAAGCCAATGTTATCATGTTTAAAGCCGAGAGCACATGCACTTTAGCACTGGTTGGCAGTTGTAAATTGATCAGAGTCCTAATGCCAACAAAAAGAATTCAGCTAAATTGGAGGCAAGCAGGCAAGAAATATGGGGGAAGACCACCCTAAGTCTGACAGGTCTACCATATGTGCCTATATGGAAGTATAGATTTACTATTCATAACTCCACTTCCACATACCTTAAAGATGTATTTACCACATATGTACATGTATGTCATGTTAGTTATAGAAAATCTAGACTTACTTACCTATCAATATTTTTTTTGCTATTTTGTCCTCAATATTTAGCCTTACCGGATATTCTGGGGTCGATATTCAGGGTACACAGCTACATCATCATAAATCATATTTGCAGATGTTCCGATGTAATGGTAGATATGACTTCCTAAACATGCCAACATAATGCAAGTATGAAAAGTGCACAGGCATAGAGAACTGATTTCCTTCCAACCATTCTTCACTTGGCCTTTTTCACTCAGCTAGAACTCACAGATGTGGATTTAGCATAAGTAGCTGGCTGAAAGGCATGACTCAAGCATCAACTATTTAAATGTGAAGCATGCTGGTTAATTATCCCTCTTGGCTGACAACATTCCTGCCAGACCAATGGAAGCCAGAAGTGACATTAATAGCATATAGCAGGTACCAGCGTGCATTTCTTTCGTTTATCACTTACAGTAGCTCACGTCTGTATGTGGGAGTCTACGCCACCCACAGCACTATGGCATATTTTCATTTAATCACTGCCTGTGGTATCTGCGTCAGCTCGAACAGGCAGAAACTGAAGGTAAGTGCATGATCTCTTGTTGATACGGAATCCATTTTATCTTGTATAAAGCGCCAATATTAACAAAAAGCAAGCAAAGGTTTTTGCGGCTAGTAATACCTGGCGTGTTTTTTAGTAGCAGTCAAATAGCAAATATAAAATTCTTGCACAGACCATTGAGGGTTTTTATGATTTTACAAGCAAATCTTAAAGAGATCATCTCCTGTGAAGCACAAAACAGTTCTTTTTGCCCAGCCCTGCATCTGCAACAATTAGCTAAAATCTCTAATGTTTACTTGATGATGCCAGCTTGGGTTTTGAGATCTACTGTAACATTATTCACCATCTGGTTCATTTGAAGAGAATCCCCCTTGCCACCAAATCAATCAAAATACTTTGATGATTGCCTTTGCTCTGCTACCCTACAGATTAAAGTATTGCGTGTCCTCCAGCTACTCTATTCATGCGCCACTGATTTTTGAGCAACACAATGTACTGTACTGTAGACCTTTTTGAAATGGATGAATCAATCCCTATTTTTGAGCCGCAGGAAGTACATAGAGCCACTTACCACCAAAGGGGGTGAGCCTGTTATTAGCTACTTTATGTGTTAAAAGGTATCAGCTGCAGGGACCCTGAAATGTAAAAATGAATGCGCTGCAATTACAATCTCAGGAAAGGCTCATGACTCAGAAGACATGCAGGGAATTCAGATTCGAAGAGTCATGGTTGGGCTCATCTACGGAAAGGACATTTTCCTCAAATGGGATTAACTTCCGGGTACTTAAGTATTCCTTCTGCCTGTTTGTTTTCTATGATAGGTTACATCAAGGTTGGGATAGAAAGTCTGATTACGTTGAGACAAGGATAATGTTTTTTTTAGTGGGGCACTATGAGAAATTACAGATTTAAACGTTAAAATCAAAAATATTTCATGTAAACAAAAAAAAGACTTGGAGTCCTTTGAAGATTTCTAAAGGAATAGGACGAGAACAAATGGGTTGGACTCTAGATGTAACATTGAAAATCCTCTGCTCTTCCATGGCTTCCCCCTCTGGCTAATATAGAAACGGCTCTGAGGGGTAGTGTTCAGGTGTGATTAACTGATTGATTACCATGCTTGTATAGTACAAACTACCATAGCAACTCATAGACTCTGTGTCATGTGGTTCCGAAAAGAAGCCCTTATTTATGAGGCGTGCAGTAGAGTTCCATGGATGGTATGACCCTTTGTGGAGGTATGCACCATAAAACCGCTCCCACCTTGCAGCTGGCCATCTCACTACTGTCTTTTTTGTCCCCACTTCTTCCTAAGTTTACACAAATATAAGGAGGTTCGCAAACAGTAAAAAACAGCCACACATCATGTTAACCCCTTCACTGCGGCGGCTATTCCGCCGCAGTGCTAAGGGGGCGGGGCGGCCGTGCGGCGGCCGCATGCTGGTGACGGAACCGCTCCATCATCAGCCGCAGTTGGGCTGTGCTCATGACGGAGCGGTTCCGTCATGGCCCCGCCCGCTCAATAGAACGCGCCGCGCAGGCGCGAAATCAGCGCTGCGCAGGCGCGGCGGCAGGGCCATGACGGAACCGCTCTGTCATCAGCACAGCGCCACCGCAGCTGATGATGGAGCGGTTCCGTCATCAGCATAGAAATGGCTGAAAAGTGGAAAGGCGGCGAGGGGGCACTCTCCATAAACAAAATAAACAATAACATTAGGAGCAGGACTATGGAATTAGGCTGTGGAAGTAAAGTGTGGCCTTATTTCTGTGTCACAGTTCTAGTCCAATCCTTCTGCTCTCATTTATGGACTTGCTGTTCTTTCGAAAATGAAGTACAGGGTATGAGAGAGAACAGCTCTCAAAACAAGGTAAGCAGAGGGCTGAGGAAAAGTGAAGGTCCCTAAAGCCCAAAAAAAAGATACAGTAAGAGAGTATTTTGCCATTAGCAACGCCGGGCTAGACTGTTTACATCAGTCAAACCCTCACAACGAAGGGATATATTCACAAGAACGTGTGCTAAACATCACCAAAAAAATGCTAAAGCAACATTGCAGCTTATTGCAGGAAAATAACCCAGTCTCAACGTGGAATTCTCAACAAGGCAGTATCATGCAACAGTCTTCCAAAACCTCAGCCAATGTCTGCCATACAACCACCTCGACGGTGATAAAAACACAAACCACAACACAAAAAAAGTGCAATGAGCCCATTCGCGGTGAGGAAAGCAGGGATAAGCACCGCCAGGCCCGCGACTCACACAGCAGGCATGAATAAGCACAACAAAAGCCTGAAAAAGAATGCTCAATGGAGTCCAGTATACAACCCCACAAGCCCCATTTGCAACAAAACATTGCACATGGCAGGCCATCATGGACAAGGTGAATGCGGCCTGAAAGCGGAGGGGGATAATTAAAGAAAACCAGAACATTCAGAATGATGCAAAACGCACAAACAAGCAGAAACACACCAACAGCAAGAAGGCAACAATGCACACCGGAGGTGGGAGTCCAGCGCCACACCAGGAGCTGGATGACATGGAGGAAATGGTTTCCACCACATCAGTCTGGAGATGGTGGCAGAACTTGGTGACCAGAAACTGGCCAAAACAGGGAGAGGAACCAGTAGGGACTGGGGGGGCAGGGGGAGATGGGTACAATGGCGCACTTTAACAATTAGGCACTGCACAACTGCAGACAAACCATGCCCAAGAGTAACAACACCAACCAAGAGCACAAGTCACACAACCCGGCAATATCACACCACTGAACAAGCACAGAAGGGAAAAACACACTGCCTGAAAGGGAATAGGGTGAGCCAAATCACAGCTGAAGGGAAATCTCACACACAATGCAGCATACACACATAGGACACAGAGCACCCCAACATAGAACACAATGCGGTACAAACACCAACATTTGCACAACCGAACACAGGACACAAGTGCACCCGCCTGTGGCCAGTAAACGGCCATAAGCCTCTGGCAAAGCACAAAACAGGGACAGGATAATGCACAAGTACAAACCCACAGTCCTGATGGGATAGCAATGCACGTATGGCAGGGAGCCAGAGAGTCTGTGACACACACATTGGCATGCAAATCATGACACAACACATTTGGAGGCAAGTGAAAGTGCAGAAACTTTATCATCAAGTGCGTGCCTGTACGGCCAAGAGAAGTGCCACGGTATGCAGACTAATGCAGCAGTATGCCTGAATGAGGAACATAGGAAAGCGCCCATGTCCACCTCGGGGGAGTCTATCACCATTACAAGTGAGTGCCAACCCACGTTGGTTGTCCGCGCCTGGATCATGAGTCCATGCCAATGCAGCCATGTCCACTGTTGTCTTGGGACATGTGATCAGATTCCCAACATGCAACCAGCCGTCAGGACATGTGCAATGAGTCACATCCAGTTGGGGCTGCAGGTACCTTGTCACTCATCCATGAACACAAGTGCTGCAGCGTAGGCCACTATCTCGAATGAGCGATCGATGTCCACCACATCTGACATGTTGTTGACGTAATCCATCAGCTGACCAGGACAGATGTGCTGACTCCAACCACTGGACCCAATGTGCACCAAAGCCCAATCGTGTAGTGGCTCAATGTGCTCAGGGCACACAACGACTCGTGTAATCTCCCCGGTCCAGTTTCCAGCTTGTAAGCCAAACATCAATGCATGCCATAAACGGGCCTCACAATGACACTCCTGGTCGTGGGCCAACAGGGGGAGCACACACATGTTGAAATCCAGGTCAGCTACTGTTACGTTGGAGAGTCAGACATCCATGGACCACTCGAATATGCACTAGCGACAATACAACAAAGGCTGAACGAAGGTGACGTCCGCAAAGCAGAAGCTCAGCCGGTAACCAATCCGCAGTACTGCCAATAACAGTGCCCCCAGTACATGCAGCTGACATGCACGGTACAGGTATACGAGACTGGAGTCGAGCATGTGTCCGGGATGGTCTGACATTGCGTCAGTGGCTCTGCTTGAAGCGGCACTGGCTTACCCTGCGCCAGTCCTGTGGATGAAATGGCACTGCTAAGTACAATGAGCAGTGTCTGTGTGCACCGGGTGCAAGCCTGGGGTGGGGTGGGAGTAGTTGTGAAGGTCATTTCACGCATGCTAACTATGACCAAGGACTTCTGTTTGTGGGATGTGTACACATTGGTCTCACGTCAGGCAGTGTGTAGTGTGAGAGTCGCAAGCAAATGCTATTGTATCTGTCAGGGATGCTGGTCACATGAAAGTTCCTGCTCGGAGCTGCAGATGTGCTACCGCCTGATAGTTCAGACAAAGGACCTATCATCCCTACAGTAACTTCACCTTCTGCATGCATACAGAAGATGTACAGAGGCCTGTCGTGGGTGTGGTGGGATGTCTGCGACCCTGGGAATCAGGGATGATATGGCCAGTACGTGGCTCATGAGCGGACTCACTGTGTGTTACGTTGCCACACAGCTGCTCCTCCCTCCCAAGAGCCCCCACACTTGTGTGCGCTACGCTGTTTCATCACGTGCACTCCTACGGCACACCATTCTAATGCCTGTCCGCGCATGTCCAACGGCATGTCAACAACACTGTGACGCTGGCCTTTGAAAGTGTGCGGCCACATGAGTGTAGGCCAATGGTCCAGACAGGGTGGACACAGGTGTGCAGTCCATGGCTGGCTGTGATTGCACTGCGAATGAGGCAATGCAACTGACTCATGCATCCGCAGGACTGATACACATAACACTTGGCATGCATGTGCTAAGACCCCGAGCATTCTTGCGCTCCTACATGTCCCCCTATGTGTGGGCCCACCCTCCTGGTGCACGCTACATTGCAACATTGAATACTTGGCCCTGGTGGTTACTACACCCCAAGACAAAGACACACTTACCGCACTTCATGCCCAAGGCCAGGTCCGAGCCACGCTTTGCCCCCCCCCTGCCGAATCAGCACATCCCTGCGCTGAGCTGACGTATGCTAGACCAGCACACACTGCTTGTGCATGCAGAGGGGTGAGTGCAAAGATTCATGTCCAGGGTCACTGCCAACGCTTAGGTGACATGTTAACGTCTGCTTAAGTCAGCACACTGTGATGGTGCAGTGCACGTGCCCATCATGCTGCCAAAATAACCACACAGACACACTTGCTCAGTTGGTGTGAATGGCTACCGGCACGTGCGCACTGCCACATTTATTAGCACGCACACATACTGAGTGTTGGATGTGTGTGGGGTGTGTGCACACCAGCCAGCAAGGGCTGCCTGGTGCAGTCAGAAATCAACAACAGTGTACAACATAAAGGACACAACCATTCAACCATAAAGGCCCCATGACGTGCCCCAGATGCACAGCGTTCTGCACCGGCCTACAGCCACAGGCCGCTGACTTGCAGCAAAGAGGGTTGATGGCACCAGGTCAGTTGTTGATAATGTTCGATCACCTCAGTGACTCTGATCCGGCTTTCGTCCGTACTGAGGCCACACCTTCCTCTTACTCCTCTCCGTGCATTTACTGGTGTGGACTCTGTCATTCATGATTCGTGACTCAGTGATGGATGTGGGACCTACTGGTCTGCAGGGTAGGCCTGAGCCCTCATCCACGTGTGGCTGGCTTGCGTTGAACAGGGTTAGTGGCACACGGTGTGTCGCCGGCTTGCGTTGAACAGGGTTAGTGGCACCTTGTGTTGCTGGCTTACGTTGAATAGGGTTAGTGGCACCACGTGTCAACAGCTTGTGTTGAACAGGTTTAGTGGCACCACGTGTCGCAGGCCTGCAATATGGCCTCACTGAGCGAAGGGAGTCTGGTGCTGTGGCGGCTGCCACAGACTTGGGGTCACTGCCATTCAGGACTGAGGACACAGTTCCACATGTGGGATCTACTGGGCCGAAAAGGACGTCGCGGATTATGTCAATGAGAAAGGAGTAATGTGGGTCAGTTTTTTTTTTTTATTTAATTTTTATGTGGGTCAGTTTTAAAGGGCTAAGCTAATCAAGTGGAGAGCAAGGGTTTTTAAGGGGCAAGTCCTTTTCCCCAAATGTGTAATGCAAAAATAATGTGGACTAGCCCACTGGGTTTGTAGAATATATGTTGATATTCAGGGTCACTGATGGCTGAGGCCTTAGTGCTAGACCCAATTGGTCTTGTTTATAAACCCCTCACACACCAGCCTGGTTGGTGTCATGCTTTATCATTGAGGTCCAACCAGGCAGCCGAGTGCCGCCTGGTTGTGCTTCTACGCCTGACTACAGCGGAGCGGGTGTCATGCAGTGATGTGATGTTGATGGAGGTGAAACTTAAAATACACTTCTAGGAATCCTTACCTAGTAGTTTATTTTTGGTGGCCCAGAGTGGCAGAATAAAATCTATGTGGTGCAGCTACTAGTAGGGGGATTATGTCTACGAGTTGGCTATGTGATAGTGGTCTACATGTTTCAGTCCCTTTTTAAACATTTAACAGGACTTTCTTCAGGACCATGAGAAGGATTGTGAGTGGCAAAAAGTGGTGCCACAGGTGTGTTATCTCCTACACACGCGCTAAGGTGTGTGGAAAAGTGAAAGATAAAAATACATTGGTGCTGCTGTTACTTACAGGCACCTGGAGTTTGCGAGAAAAACCTGTAAGGAAAAAAGACAAGGCATAGCATAATCGGTCAGAAAATTGTGCAGGCCATCAGTTCAGGAATCTTTGTGGCATGAGGCATGCATGTCTAGGTAGGTATAGGCCTGAGCCAGTGATGTATTAATGCAGGAGCGCAGCATGCATGTGGATTGACATGCCTATATAGAAGAAAGATTACGCCTGGTACTGTGTGGCATGGTATTACATGCTGTAGCGAAGAGCTAGGATAGCGTGTTCTGTTCTATAGCCGCCTGGTGGACTGTAAAACGGCCCAAATTAGCTGCTACCTTGTGGTCACTGAATAGTGAGACAGAACAAACAGTTAAAAATTAAGTGGTTGAAACCAAAGGTTTGCGCTTACGAGGGCAATCATGCATTGTGAGACAAAACACACATATAAAAGCTACGTAGTTTTTTAGTTTTTTAGGCACCAATAATTACTTTGCTATACCATGGTTTCCCGGCATTTCGGGGCCCGGGGGAGAGGCATCTCTGTAATCGATCTGCAGGGGTTTAAAAAGCAGTAATCAATGTCCCGGTCAACCCTAGAGCTGGGAGAACATCGCAGTGCTGTCCGGCAGTGGGGGAGGCAAGACCTTACTTGTTACGAGTGTGTCCCCTGCAGGAAACCTACTTGGATCCCATGGTGTCCTGGCTGGTGTGGAACCGCCGGAGATGCTCTGTTAAGTACCTCCCGTTTTGTGTCCGGGATCGGTCAGGGGAGTTTTTCCGTTTCACAACACGCTTGCGTGGTGAAAAACGGGCCAATCCTGCGCATGCGCCTGGGTTCCGGATTGGTCTGTGAATGAGGCGGCCATATTGTAATAGGTATTGTTGTGCCAGGGCACTGCTGAAAATGAATGCTGAGGATAAAAACTGGGGATAAAAACTGGGACGTGAGGATACTGGTCGAGATAAAATTACTCCCAGTTTTGATCAATGGCCCAGCGTTACAAGAAGTCATGGATTTGCACTTGGGTGCATGCCAGTTTATGTCCAAAAAGGCGGCACGATTTTGAAAGGGTGTTTACACCAGATAGGGCTATGGGTAAACTACACAATAGTTATTAACATGTCGTTTTCCGCTCGTGTAGGCACATAAGCCAAACCCAACTACATATTAAACAGGGCACATCTAATGTCTACTTGCAGGTGTACCCTAAAAAGGCATGTTCTAGTATATCTGTAACCACAAGCATCATCTGTGGTGGGTACACATACATGCTGGACTTTCTGCGGTTACCCAGGGCGTTCCATGGTATGTTGTCATTAAGGCCAGACTTGTGGGTAGACAGGCGGTACACCCACCTCTGTTCTTTGTTTAATAGTATGTCTTGGCTGTTAGGCCCTCCTGGGTTGATGCTCTCGATCACGACCCACCGCATGTCATTGGTGGTACGGCCCATTTCCAGGAAATGGTTGGTAAGTCTGGTAGTGTTCTTTTTGCACCTGATAGTGCTGCGGTGTTCACAGATTTGTGTCTTTATTTTGCGGCTTGTCTTCCCATTGTACCAGAGGTTGCAAGGGCATGTGATGCGGTAGATCACGTGTGTGCTGTTGCAATTGGTGTGACTGCGGAGCTCCCATAGTTTGCCTGGTTCCAGTGCCAGGGTTTTTGTTGTGCTGGTCAAATGGCATACACTGCAATCGCCGCAGGCGAAATGCCCAGTATTGCTCGGGAGACCCCATGCATTGGTGATAGTATTTCTAGGGGTATGTTCAATTTTTGGTCTAGTTGAGACCACAGCGTCCTTTATAGATCTTGATTTTTTGTATGAGATCAGGGGGAAGTCCCATTGTAAGTTCCCCGTCCTGATAATGTTCCAATGTTTTTTAATTATTTTGGATACTTGGGTGGAGACTGTGTTGAAGGTTGTCACACATGTTAGGGGTGTGGGTTTGGTCTTGCGTTGACATATGTCTATTAGAGTCACGCAGTTCTGGTTTTTGGCATGTTTTTGTGCTTTGTTGGTGATGTGTTATGGACAGCCCCTGTGACTTAATTTTGCACTAAGGTCTCTTGCCTGTATTTTGTAGTTTGAAGTCTCGCTACAATTGCGTCTAAGTCTCACAAATTGACCATAGGGTAAGTTCTCCCTTAGGGGTCTGGGGTGGAAACTGGAAAAGTGCAACAGGGAAGTGCGAGCTGTTGGTTTGTAGTGAGTTTTGCTCTTTAGTGTTCCTGCGGATGCTTCAATGTCAAGGTCAAAGAAGGCTCATTTGGTTTCATTGAAACTGTATGTGAATTTCAGGTTCTGATTGCAGGTATTCAGCCAGTTGCAGAAGTTGGTTAGCGAGTCTGCATTTCCCTCCCATATCAGTAAGATGTCGTCTATGTACCTCTTGTAGAATTTGATTTCTGGAAATTTTGGTACATAGTCTGCGAATACATGTATTGACTCAAAATGGTGGACGTATAGCCCTGCTATACTAGGGGCGAAAACGCTGCCCATGGATGTACCGTACGTTTGGAGGTACAGCTGGTTTTCGAATTCAAAGAAGTTTTCATTCAGAGCCAGTTTGGCACAGTCCCATATGAATTTGGTTGATGTGCGGTATGGCCAGTCAGTGCTAGTCAGAGCTGCTTCTAGGACAGTCAGTGTGTCGTCCAGTGGTAAGCTGGTGTATAGGCTTTCCACATCCAGGCTGACTAGGAGATATGTTCCTGGGTTGTATTGTAGTCTGTCTAGTAGCCTGAGTAAACCTTTGGTGTCCTGTAAGTAAGTGTTGGTTGATTGTACCATTGGTTGGAGGAAGAAATCACAGTAGCGTGAAAGTGGTTCCAGGAGTGATCCAATGCCGGAGACGATTGGTCTTCCGGGTGGTGGGATGTTATTTTTATGGATTTTTGGTACACAGTAGAAGTAAGGGATTTTGCCTTCAGTTGCGGTGAGGAATTTTGCTTCATTGGGGGTAATGAGACCTGTCGCCTCTGCTTCTCCAACTAGGTACGCAATGGTTGTTCTGAGCTTGTTGCTCGGGTCCTCTTGTAGTCGCTTGTAGTTCTTAGTGTCACTTAATAGCCTGAGGCATTCCTTTCTGTAGTCCTCCTTATTCATGAACACTGCCCCCCTCCCTTATCAGCCGGTTTGATGATAATGGCCGCATTCTCCCTAACGGAGGTCAGGGACCTACTTTCCTTAGTGCTTATATTTTGGAAAGGGCATCCCTCTTGGAATTCCCCGATGTCCTTAAACTCTGCTTGTTCATACACTGAGATTTCTGCGGGGATGGCAGTTGGGGGTGGCATGAAGGTGGATTTAGTCCTGAAAGTAGTGTCTCCATCAGCTTCAGTGGATGTCTCAAAAGGGGTGTTTTCAAAAAAGGCCTTCAGTTTCAATTTCCTGAAGAAAGAGGATCATTCGCAATGTAGCTTGAATTTATTTAAACGCGCAGTAGGCACAAAACCAAGTCCTTTTTCTATGACAGCTTGTTCATCCGGGGTGATGGTATACGAGGACAGGTTCATTACCAAACTCATCTCGTGCTGGGCCCTGGCTGCTGTTCTTTCGCCTTGCTCCTTGTCACTGCTCCGTCGTTCTCGTCCTCCCAGTGTACCTGGTTGCCTCGGCGTTTCTTGCCTTGCTTCGTGGGCCTCTTCCTAAAAAAGGAAACCACTGGTTGTGTCCAGGGAAGGGCTGCGGGGGCGGGAGACCATATGGCATACCACATCCATAGGCATATGGTGGGTGCATTGGTGGAAATTGGCCTGCAAATTGTCCATGTGGACCTTGAGGGGTGGGGGTCCAGGGTGGTTGCCAATTCGGGTTCCTTCCTCTTCCCTGTTGTCTGTTTTTTGTAGCTAGTGTTGCTGGTCATGCTACTTCCGTATGAGTCCTCATCCGAGGATGCAGTTGAAGTGTCGCTCTTATTGGTTGCCTTGTAGTCAGGTTCTGAATACGGGTATGTCTTGGAGTAGGAGAATTTTTTAAGATCCTTTTGGAATTTGTTTAGCTTGCTCTGCGTGAGGGTCTTTTTATATTCATTGATCTCTTTATTGGTTTCATCCAGTCGCTTCTTGAAGGCCGTAACAGTTGCTTTAAAATGTGTCTCCGTGGCCTGGATATCAATCAGAATGGCATCAGAGAGTCTTTTCGCTGTCTGGATTATGAGTATTATCCAGTCTCTGATGCATCTCCACGCAATTTGTGCCCAGTGTTTCCTAAAGGTGGGATCATATAGGAGGATGCGTGGAGCGTTTGCAACTATAAAGCCTCTAGGCGCCGTGTTGTTTCTTAGGTATACTGTAGTTAGTATGACTCTGTGAAGAATGGTGCATATGCGGTTACGTTTCTTTTCATTTAGGCTCTCCCAGTCGGCTGTTTGGGCAATGGTAGTGCCAAGATTGAAGTCTGCCAAGAGTGGAGTGTTTGACACAATATGGTTGACATCGTCCAGAGTAAACCCCAGACCTAGGTTCCCCGCCATGTTATAGCAGAAGGGTGGTTTCTAGAAGAAAGGTCGCTCAAAAAATTGGAGCTCTCACAGCTGTGCGCTGTCGAAAGACTAAGCTAATCAAGTGGAGAGCAAGGGTTTTTAAGGGGCAAGTCCTTTCCCCCAAATGCGTAATGCAAAAACAATGTGGACTAGCCCACTGGATTTATAGAATATATGTTGATATTCCGGGTCACTGATGGCTGAGGCCTTAGGGCTAGACCCAATCGGTCTTGTTTTTAAAGCCCTCACACACCACCCTGGTTGGTGTCATGCTTCATCATTGGGGTCCAACCAGGCCGCCGAGTGCCGCCTGGTTGTGCTTCTACGCCTGACTACAGCAGAGCGGGTGTCGTGCAGTGATGTGATGTTGATGAAGGTGAAACTTAAAATACACTTCTGGGAATCCTTACCTATTTTTTATTTTTGGCGGCCCAGAGTGGCAGAATAAAAACTATGTGGTGCAACTACTAGTAGAGGGATTATGTCTACGAGTTGGCTATGTGATAGTGGTCTACATGTTTCAGTCCCTTTTTAAACATTTAACAGGAATTTCTTCAGGACCATGAGAAGGATTGTGAGTGGCAAAAAGTGGTGCCACGGGTGTGTTATCTCCAACACACGCTCTAAGTGAAAGATAAAAATAAATTGGTGCTGCTGTTACTTACAGGCATCCGGAGATTGCGAGAGAAACCTGTAAAGGAAAAAAGACAAGGCATAGCATAATCAGTCAGAGAAAATTGTGCAGGCCATCAGTTCAAGAATCTTTGTGGCATGCGGCATGCATGTCTAGGTAGGTATAGGCCTGAACCAGTGACGTATTTATGCAGGAGTGCTGCATGCATGTGGATTGACATGCCTAAATAGAAGAAAGATTACGCCTGGTACTGCATGGCATGGTATTACATGCTATAGCGGAGTGCTAGGATAGCGTGCTGTGTTCTATAGCCGCCGGGTGGACTGTAAAACGGCCCAAATGAGCTGCTACAGTGTGGTAACTGAATAGTGAGACAGAACAAACATTTACAAATTACGTGTTTTAAACCAAAGGTTTGCGCCCACGAGGGCAGTCATGCATTGTGAGACAAAACACACATATAAAAGTTCCATAGTTTTTTAGTTTTTTAGGCAACAACTACGTAACTTTTATATGTGTGTTTTGTCTCACAATGCATGATTGCCCTCGTGGGGGCAAACCTTTGGTTTAAACCACGTAATTTTTAAATGTTTATTCTGTCTCACTATTTAGTGACCACACGGTAGCAGCTCATTTGGGCCGTTTTACAGTCCACCAGGCGGCTATAGAGCACAACACGCTATCCTAGCACTCCGCTATAGCATGTAATACCATGCCACACAGTACCAGGCGTAATCTTTCTTCTATATAGGCATGTCAATCCACATGAATGCTGCACTCCTGCATAAATACGTCACTGGCTCAGGCCTATACCTGCCTAGACATGCATGCCGCATGCCACAAAGATTCCTGAACTGATGGCCTGCACAATTTTGTGACCGATTATGCTATGCCTTGTCTTTTTTCCTTACAGGTTTTTCTCGCAAACTCCAGGTGCCTGTAAGTAACAGCAGAACCAATTTATTTTTATCTTTCACTTTTCCACACACCTTAGCGCATGTGTAGGAGATAACACACCTGTGGCACCACTTTTTGCCACTCACAATCCTTCTCATGGTCCTGAAGAAAGTCCCGTTAAATGTTTAAAAAGGGACTGAAACATGTGACCACTATCACATAGCCAACTCGTAGACATAATCACTCTACTAGTAGTTGCACCACATAGTTTTTATTCTGCCACTCTGGGCCGCCAAAAATAAACTACTAGGTAAGAATTCCCAGAAGTGTATTTTAAGTTTCACCTCCATCAACATCACATCACTGCACGACACCCGCTCCGCTGTAGTCAGGCGTAGAAGCACAAACAGGCGGCACTCGGCTGCCTGGTTGGACCCCAATGATGAAGCATGACACCAACCAGGTTGGTGTGTGAGGGGTTTATAAACAAGACTGATTGGGTCTAGCACTAAGGCCTCAGCCATCAGTGAACCGGAATATCAACATATATTTTATAAACCCAGTGGGCTAGTCCACATTGTTTTTGCATTACACATTTGGGGGAAAGGACTTGCCCCTTAAAAACCCTTGCTCTCCACTTGATTAGCTTAGTCTTTCGGCAGCGCACAGCTGTGAGAGCTCCAATTTTTTGAGCTACCCTTCTTCTAGAAACGCACCCTTCTGCTATAACATGGCTGAGAACCCAGGTCTTGGGTTTACCCTGGACGATGTCAACCATATTCTGTCAACCCCGCCACTCTTGGCAGACTTCTTTCTTGGCACTACCATTGCCCAAACAGCCTACTGGGAGAGCCTAAATGAAAAGATACGTAACCACATACGCACCATTCTCCACGGAGTCATACTAACTGAATACCTAAGAAACAACACAGCGCCTAGAGGCCTTATAGTTACAAACGCCCCACGCATCTTCCTAGATGATCCCACCTTTTGGAAAGACTGGGCACAAATTGCGTGGAGATGTACCAGAGACTGGATAATACTCATAATCCAGACAGCGAAAAGAATCTCGGATGCCATTCTGATTGATATCCAGGCCACGGAGACACATTTTAAAACAACTGTTACGGCCTTCAAGAAGCGACTGGATGAAACCAATAAAGAGATCAATGAATATAAAGAGAGCCCCACGCAGAGCAAGACAAACAAATTCCAGAAGGATCTTAAAAAATTCTCCTACTCCAAGACATACCCGTATTCAGAACCTGACTACAAGGCAACCAATAAGAGCGACACTTCAACTGCATCCTCGGGTGAGGACTCATATGGAAGTAGCACGTCTAGCAACAATAGCTACAAAAAAAGACAACAGGGAAGAGGAAGGAACCCGAATTGGCAACCACCCTGGACCTCCACCCCTCAAGGTCCACATGGACAATTTGCAGGCCAATATCCACCAATGCACCCAACATATGGCTATGGATGGGGTATGCCATATGGTCTCCCGCCCCCGCAGCCCTTACCTGGACACAACCAGAGATTTTACTTTTTTAGGAAGAGACCCACGAAGCAGAGGCAAGAAACGCTGAAGCAACCAGGTACACTGGGAGGACGAGAACGACGGAGCAGTGACAAGGAGCAAGGCGAAAGAACAGCAGCCAGGTCCCAGCACGAGATGAGTTTGGTAACGAACCTGTCCTCGTATACCATCACCCCGGATGAACAAGCTGTCCTAGAAAAAGGACTTGGTTTCGCGCCTACTACGCGTTTAGATAAATTCAAACTACATTGCGAATTATCCTCTTTCTTCAGGAAATTGAAACTGAAGGCCTTTTTTGAAAACACCCCTTTTGAGACATCCACTGAAGCTTAGGGAGACACTACTTTCAGGACTAAATCCACCTTCATGCCACCCCGACTGCCATCCCCGCAGAAATCTCAGTGTATGAACAAGCAGTGTTTAAGGACATTGAGGAACTCCAAGAGGGACGCCCTTTCCAAATATAAGCACCAAGGAACGTAGATCCCTGACCTTCCTTAGGGAGAATGCGCCCATTATCATCTAACCGGCCGAAAAGGGAGGGGGGACAGTAGTCATGAATAAGGAGGACTACAGAAAAGAATGCCTCAGGCTATTAAGTGACACTAAGAACTACAAGCGACTACAAGAGGACCCGAGCAACAAGCTCAGAACAACCATTGCGAACCTAGTTGGAGAAGCAGAGGCGACAGGTCTCATTACCCCCAACAAAGCAAAATTCCTCACCATAACTGAAGGCAAAATCCCTTACTTCTACTGTGTACCAAAAATCCATAAAAACAAGATCCCACCACCCGGAAGACCAATCGTTTCCGGCATTCGATCACTCCAGGAACCACGTTCACGCTACTGTGATTTCTTCCTCCAACCAATGGTGCAATCAACCAACACTTACTTACGGGACACCAAAGATTTACTCAGGCTACTGGATGGACTACAATACAACCCAGGAACATCTCTCCTAGTCAGCCTGGACGTGGAAAGCCTATACACCAGCATACCACAGGACGACACACTGACTGCCCTAGAAGCAGCTCTGACTAGCACTGACTGGCCATACCGCACGTCAACCAAATTCATATGGGACTGTGCCAAACTGGCTCTGAAGGAAAACTTCTTGAATTCGAAAACAAGCTGTACCTCCAAACGTACGGTACATCCATGGGCAGCGTTTTCGCCCCTAGTATAGCAGGGCTATACGTCCATCATTTCGAGTCAATACATGTATTCGCAGACTATGTACCAAAATTTCCAGAAATCAAAATCTACAAGAGGTACATAGACGACATCTTACTGATATGGGAGGGAAACGCAGACTCACTAACAAACTTCTGCAACTGGCTGAATACCTGCAATCAGAACCTGAAATTCACATACAGTTTCAATGAAACCAAATGTACCTTCTTGGACCTTGACATTGAAGCATCCGCAGGAACACTAAAGAGCAAAACTCACTACAAACCAACAGCTCGCAATTCCCTGTTGCACTTTTCCAGTTTCCACCCCAGACCCCTAAGGGAGAACCTGCCCTATGGTCAATTTTTGAGACTTAGACGCAATTGTAGCGATACTTCAGACTACAAAATACAGGCAAGAGACCTTAGTGCGAAATTAAGTCACAGGGGCTGTCCAAAACACATCACCAACAAAGCACAAAAACGTGCCAAAAACCAGAACCGCAAGACTCTAATAGACATATGTCAATGCAAGACCTAACCCACACCCCTAACATGTGTGTCAACCTTCAACACAGTCTCCACCCAAGTATCCAAAGTAATTAAAAAACATTGGAACATTATCAGGACGGGGAACTTACAATGGGACCCCCCCCCCCTGATCTCACACAAAAAAGCCAGATCTATAAAGGACGCTGTGGTCTCAACTAGACCAAAAATTGAACATACCTCTAGAAATACCATCACCAATGCATGGGGTCTCCCGAGCATTACAGGGCATTTCGCCTGCGGCGATTGCAGTATATGCCATTTGACCAGCACAACATAAACCCTGGCACTGGACCCAGGCAAACTATGGGAGCTCCGCAGTCACACCAATTGCAACAGCACACACGTGATCTTCCGCATCACATGCCCTTGCAACCTCTGGTACATTGGGATGACGAGCCGCAAAATAAAGACACAAATCTGTGAACACTGCTGCACCATCAGGTGCAAAATAAACACTACCTGACTTACCAACCATTTCCTGGAAATGGGCCATACCACCAATGACATGCGGTGAGTCGTGATATAGAGCATCAACCCAGAAGGGCCTAACAGCCAAGACATACTATTAAACAAAGAACAGAGGTGGGTGTACCGCCTGCCTACCCACAAGTCTGGCCTTAATGACAACATATCATGGAACGCCCTGGGTAACCGCTGAAAGTCCTGCATGTATGTGTACCCACCACAGATGATGCTTGTGGTTCCAGAAATACCATAATATGCCTTTCTAGGGTACACCTGCAAGTAGACATTAAGGGCTCGATTCCGATCCGGTAAAATGCTCTCCGAATCGTCGTACGGAGCAATTTTCCCCGTACGATTCGTACCCGTACACGTCCCCGTACGTACGACGAAGTATGATCCGTACCAGGAGCCAAAGACCGTACGAGTCGTACAGGACTCCGTACGACTAAAATATCCGTACGAGTCTCACTCGGAACCCGCTGTACGTGACATCGCTACGGGTCGCGGCTGGTTTTTACGACCCAGCAAGTACGATCCGTGTCGGGTACGCAACGTACAAGCCTTTTTTTTACGGGAGCTGGAAACAGCCGTAAACGCATAGTTCACGCCGAAACAAGTACAGAATGCCCCCCCCGGGACGCCGTGTACCCCACATGATCGCCGGGGTACGGCGTGTACCCCTGCGATCATGTGGGGTACGCGCCGTACACCCAGCGTACATGGGGTACGCACCGTACCCCATGTACGGTGGGTGTACGGTGCGCACCCCATGTACGCTGGGTGTACGGCGCGTACCCCACATGATCGCTGGGGTACGGCGCGTACCCCGGCGATCATGTGGGGTACGCGGCATACGGTGTGTATGTGATTAAGCGCTATTCCGTACGGATCGCCCTTACCTGATGCGGACCGTACGAATACCGTCCTGATCACCCGGTCCGGATCGTACTCGCTGGGTCGTACGGTGTGTTTACGATTCGTACGTAAACGACTCCGGATACGAATTGTACGGGGGATTTTTTTTACCGGATCGGAATCGAGCCCTAAATGTCCCCTGTTTAATATGTAGTCGGGTTTGGCTTATGTACCTATACGGGCGGAAAACGACATGTTAATAACTATTGTGTAGTTTCCCCATAGCCCTATCTGGTGTAAACGCACTTTCGAAATCGTGCCGCCTTTTTGGGCATAAACTGGCATGCACCCAAGTGCAAATCCATGACTTCTTGTAACGCTGAGACATTGATCAAAACTGGGAGTAATTTTATCTCGACCAGTATCCTCACGTCCCAGTTTTTATCCCCAGTTTTTATTCTCAGCATTCATTTTCAGCGGTGCCCTGGCACAACAATACTCATTGCAATATGGCCGCCTCATTCACAGACCAATCCGTAACCCAGGCGCATAAGCAGGATTGGCCCGTTTTTCACTACGCAAGCGCGTTGTGAAGCGGAAAAACTCCCCTGACCGATCCCGGACACCAAACGGGAGGTACTTAACAGAGCATCTCCGGCAGTTCCACACCAGCCTGGACACCATGGGATCCACGTAGGTTGCCTGCAGAGGACACACTCGTAACAAGTAAGGTCTTGCCTCCCCCACTGCCGGACAGCACTGCGATGTTCTCCCAGCTCTAGGGTTGACCGGGGACATTGATTACTGCTTTTTAAACCCCTGCAGATCGATTACAGAGATGCCTCTCCCCCAGGCCCCGAAATGCCGGGAAATCATGTTATAGCGAAGTAATTATTGGTGCCTAAAAAACAAAAAAACTACGTAACTTTTATATGTGTGTTTTGTCTCACAATGCATGATTGCCCTTGTGGGCGCAAACCTTTGGTTTAAAGCACGTAATTTGTAAATGTTTGTTCTGTCTCACTATTCAGTGACCACACGGTAGCAGCTCATTTGGGCCGTTTTACAGTCCACCAGGCGGCTATAGAACACAACACGCTATCCTAGCACTCCGCTATAGCATGTAATACCATGCCACACAGTACCAGGCGTAATCTTTCTTCTATATAGGCATGTCAATCCACATGCATGCTGCTCTCCTGCATAAATACGTCACTGGCTCAGGCCTATACCTACCTAGACATGCATGCCGCATGCCACAAAGTTTCCTGAACTGATGGCCTGGACAATTTTCTGACCGATTATGCTATGCCTTGTCTTTTTTCCTTACAGGTTTTCCTCGCAAACTCCAGGTGCCTGTAAGTAACAGCAGCACCAATTTATTTTTATCTTTCACTTTTCCACACAACTTAGCGCGTGTGTAGGAGATAACACACCCGTGGCACCAGTTTTTGCCACTCACAATCCTTCTCATGGTCCTGAAGAAAGTCCAGTTAAATGTTTAAAAAGGGACTGAAACATGTAGACCACTATCACATAGCCAACTCGTAGACACAATCCCTCTACTAGTAGTTGCACCACATAGTTTCTATTCTGCCACTCTGGGCCGCCAAAAATAAACTACTAGGTAAGGATTCCCAGAAGTGTATTTTAAGTTTCACCTTCATCAACATCACATCACTGCACGACACCCGGTCCGCTGTAGTCAGGCGTAGAAGGACAACCCGGCGGCACTCGGCTGCCTGGTTGGACCTCAATGATGAAGCATGACACCAACCAGGTTGGTGTGTGAAGGGTTTATATAAACTAGACCAATTGGGTCTAGCACTAAGGCCTCAGCCATCAGTGAACCTGAATATCAACATATATTCAGTTTTGAGGGGGCAAGCGATAGTCTGCGGGGGCTTCAGTGGTCGCGGGACTGGTGCTTGAAGCTTGCAATTGCACGTGGTGGGACCTCTTTGTACACAAGCCAGTGTAGGCAGGTGAGCGAAGCCTCGTTGGTGCGCTGAGACAGGCATGACAGGTCTGGGGACCAGCGGCGTGGGGCACAGCAGGCACACAGGAACTCCGGCCCCGCCGCACTTGGTACAGGACTCATGGTGGGCTGAGAGCCATTCCAAATGAGGACCACGGCCAGTGTAACAGGCTTTTTGTACACACCTCTATGCAGGCCTGGCGCACACAGGTCCAACCCACTGTGCAGACACATGCGTGGGGGGACATAACGTGCAACATTTCCATGTTCTGCCCCACAGCCAGTGGGGCATGGTTGCATCCACAGGTCACTACACTCCAAGCACCAACAGTTGATCTCCACATGGCCATTTCCGTAGTTTGCACTCTGTGGTCTGTCAGGCACCTCCACATTACACCTGGCATTGGGTAGGTTCACATTCCTTAGTTACTTGCCTCTGTGGCACATGCCTGCTCCATGCCTCTCCTCACATCCTGCTATTGTGTGTCTGTGGTGCCATGTGTGGCTGGGTTGCGGGCATGGCAAGGTTGGAGGTTGGATTCCCAATGGAGTTGTGTTGTCATGTCTGGTCGGTTGGCTTGTTGTGTGTCATGTTGAATGTAAGTGTGCTGCGTGCCCATTGGCAGTGTTGTGAGTTGCATGACTGTGGGCTGGAGGTGTGTTGTGTGTTTACTTTGGACTTACCAACGGGCACTGCATTTCCATGTGTGCCATCCTGGGAGCGCTGGGTGATGATGGACTGTCGGGAGATGTGAGTATCATGCACTCTGACTGGGGAGTTGAGCACAACATTGTTGAGGAGTCCAGGGTGGTCCACTATTGCCTGCACATTTATAGTATACATGTGCTATCTGTTGTGGTAGTTGTGTGCAGTGTGGGCAGAAGGCACATGGGGGACGGATCACTGAAATAATATCGAGCCCATTAATATCGACTTGCAAAAATATCGATGAGAAAATATCGAGGGACAAAATATCGAGTTTCTATCTTTATACAGGTAAGTACAAAAATATCGACTCTAAAATATTGACTGTAAATAATATAGACTGTCAAAATATCGTTTTTTTATATGTCTTTAAATTAAGTTAAAACTAATATAAAAATAAATATATTTATTATAAACTTAATAAAAATGATTAAATAAATGTAATATTAATAAATAATTAATGTAAATTACAAAAATAAAAAAAATTATAAATATATATATATATATATATAGGTCATGTGATCAAGGCTTTGGCCGAAACGCGTCGTGGCAAACTGGTGTTTGGGTTCAAAATAAATAAATAATAACACCTAAGAAATCGGGTCTCGCATCTTCCTTTGGCTGCAAGTAGCTGAGCTTTAACAAGCTAAGGACGACACATACCGCATATATATATATATATATATATATATATATATATATATATATATATATATATATATATATATATATATATATATATATATATATATAAATACATATTATTAACTAAACATATATAATATTTTTACCGTAGCATAGCAAATTGGTTAAAATTTATGGTAATAACTATAGTGAATTCAACAGTAGAAAAACGCTGGATAGCGTAGGGGTAAAAATTACTATTCCCACTCCAGTGGGTGCAACAGTAGGGAAAACATTGGATAGCGTAGGGGTAAAAATTACTATTCCCACTCCAGTGGGTGCAACAGTAGGGAAAACGTTGGATAGCGTAGGGGTAAAAATTACTATTCCCACTCCAGTGGGTGCAACAGTAGGGAAATCGTTGGATAGCGTTTGGGTAAAAATTACTATTCCCACTCCAGTGGGGGCAACAGTAGGGAAAGTGTTGGATAGCGTAGGGGTAAAAATTACTATTCCCACTCCAGTGGGTGCAACAGTAGGGAAAGCGTTGGATAGCGTAGGGGTTAAAATTACTATTCCCACTCCAGTGGGTGCAACAGTAGGGAAAGCAGTGGATAGCGTAGGGGTTAAAATTACTATTCCCACTCCAGTGGGTGCAACAGTAGGGAAATCGTTGGATAGCGTAGGGGTCAAAATTACTATTTCCACTCCAGTGGGTGCAACAGTAGGGAAAGCGTTGGATAGCGTAGAGGTTAAAATTACTATTCCCACTCCAGTGGGTGCAACAGTAGGGAAAACATTGGATAGCGTAAGGGTTAACATTACTATTCCCACTCCAGTGGGTGCAACAGTAGGGAAAGCGTTGGATAGCGTAGGGGTTAAAATTACTATTCCCACTCCAGTGGGTGCAACAGTAGGGAAAACATTGGATAGCGTAAGGGTTAAAATTACTATTCCCACTCCAGTGGGTGCAACAGTAGGGAAAGCGCTGGATAGCGTAGGGGTTAAAATGACTAATAATTAATTAACAATTAACCATTTTTATTAATTTACATAATTAATTAATTATTATTAAATAACTTCCCACCCTATCCCCCTATAAACTCACAACCCATACAGAAAATAATTTACTAAATATTATTTATTTATCAACTAAATATTTATAATTATTTACCAATTAAATTTTTATTAATTACCAATTAATAATTATTTAACAGTTATTATTATTTAACATAGTTAATTAATTATTATTAAATTACTTCCCACCCTATCCCCCTATAAACCCACAACCCGCTACAGAAAATATTTTACTAAATATTAATTATTTATCAATTAAATATTTATAATTAATTACCAATTATATTTCAATTAATTACCTATTAATAATGAGTTAACAATTATTATTAATTTACATAATTAATTAATAATAATAAAATTACTTCCCACCCTATTCCCCTATAAACCCACAACCCGCTACAGAAAATATTTTACTAAAAATTAATTATTAATTATTTATTATTTTTTACAAATTATATTTTAATTATTTACCAATTAATAATTAATTAACAATTATTAATAATTTACATAATTAATAAATTATTATTAAATTACTTCCCACCCTATTCCCCTATAAACCCACAACCCGCTACAGATTTATATTACACAATTATTAAAAATTATAAATAACTACCTTATTTTCGATTTTTTTTTGTCTATATTCTATCTAGTCGATATTATGTCTAGTCTATATTTTCGATTCGATATTTTGGCTATTAATATCGATATTACTCGATATTTTTGTAGTCTATATTATGTCTGGTCGATATTTTGGCTAGTCTATATTTTTTACTCGATATTTTGTCCAAACGATATTTTGGAATCGATATTATGTCGATATTATGTCTGTTTACCGTGGGGTACATGTGTGCAGTTGATTGTCCCTGACACGTGAGGGAATCCAGCTATGGCATAGGACCCTTCTGTTGGCCCCTGTTCGATGATCCTTCCTCTGGGTCAGATTCCGCAGACGAATCAGAAGATGAAGTTTCGGAAAATGTAACAAATCTTTTGTTGGATCTCCCTTGGTACGAATTGAGATATCTAGTGGACTCGGAGCGGGTGTAAAAATCTTCTTTCAAATATGGATACACAACTTCTAGATTGAACGCTTTTTTGTCCTTCTAAAACTTTGTTGTTTTAAAGTTTATTGTATTGTCTTTAAATGTTGTGATCTCTTTCTCTATCTTTTCAAGGAGTAATTTAGCCTCCGACTCCGTGTGATTATCCTTAATGTTCTGAAGTTGCTCCTCAATCTCCTCAATTTCTTTTTTGCAGATTCTGTGGGCTGTCTCAATAGTGTGGACCATAAGATCTCTGCTGCACTTCGTACTAATGCAGCTGAACCCTTTCTTGTACACTGGGTCATCAGTAAAGAGCACTGGAACGTTCTTTATCTGTAAACCCCACGGTATTGTACCAGCTCTTAGATTTGCAAGTAGGAACTGGCCGTGTAGCTCTGTTCTTATATGCTTTTTTTGAAGTCTGAGAAGCTTGTCTGCTACGTTTTGCTGCCTTGCTGTGCCACTCAATGTGAATGTTGTGAACAATGTTGAGTCAGCGAGGAGTTTCTCAATGTGTTCCTCACTAAATGAAAGTGTGTCCTTATCTGTGTAATACAACGTGTTGTTTACTTTCCCCAGGCACAGCAATTGATTTTAGGCGCATCAGCACCCCTTACACCTTCTAGTGCTTTAAACATCAAGGTAAAGCTAAGTTCCTTTTTGTATACGGTGGCTCAGAGTGTCTGACAAACAACAGAGACTAACTAGGGTTTATATCGTCTTATTCACAGGTAGTATCCTGATATTTCCAGCATAAGGTATTTGCTTACTCCCTCACAGTGTTTGAGTTAAAGTGAGGTATTAGTCAGCTTTTCATTGACACCATGTTTTTAACTTAATTCACAGCGACAACGACCTCCCCAATCCTTGTCCTGAGGAGAACCCTTAATCTACTGAACGGGTTCGAAACGTGTTGGCGTCCTGCTCCACCCAGATACTGAACTATCAGGGCATAATAGGAATATAACTCACACAAAATTCTACATTGTTGCATAGTTTTGTGTCTTCCTATTTTTTGCACCATTTGATAAATCAATCAATGTGTATCTAGCGGTGGTGAAAACAAGTAGGCTAGTTTGTCATCTTGTCTGTCCACTTGTTTATTTTCATCCAGGATTGGTGCCTCAACAAACGAAATTTTTTGAGGCATTACACAGTTGTCTATATTCATTGTCATCACAATTGTTATATGTGTATGTTTTGACTCAATGTATTGTATATGGTTTTTTCAATGTACTTGTGAACCTCTGTAAATGCGGTGTGAATCCTTTGATGCCAAGGCATTTGGTCAAAATCTTTTTTCATAAAAATACAAGTGACTAAACACAAATGGTTTGTCAGCCTAGCAATTCATTGTACTAGGTGTGTATTTGTTTCTACCAATTCATACTGCCCGGCAATTTGGTTCGTTTGTCTCATAAGAGTGGTCCAGCCGGTCAGAGACAGGACCCAGCCTTTCCCCTTTTTTCCTTACTTTATAGACAAAGGCATTTCCTGATGGTCGCCTTTTTTAAAGACAATGGCCACGTGGGATGCGGTGCACTGATGAGGAAATGAGCAGCAAGCAATGGCATGATCTGAAAAGTGGAGAAGGAAAGACATGAAAAGAAATCTATACAAGTTGAAAATTGAAACCTAAAGGACTACCCCAATAGTTCTGACACTAAAGCACACTAAGGGGCATATGTACAAGCTCCTATCACCATGGGAAGGTCACTTTTTCCAACTTCCTGTGGCAATAGGGGCTTCACCTTAATTACAAGGCAGCGTTAGGCCACTTGATGTGGCTTAATGCTGCCTTGTAAATAAGGCCCCCTTTCACGCTATGCTTAGTGTGAAAGGGGTGGGCAGTGGGTGTTGCATTGGGCGTTCCACCACAACACACATTGATTTTGATGCTGCCCACTATTTAACGAGGGTGGCGTAAATGTAAATGTAAATGTACATGTATTTATATAGCGCAAATCGCCCACATCGCAGGCATCTATGCGCTTGCTTAGGGAACCCGTCCTGGTATTCTCCTGTGAGATACCCCGGCAGGGTATCCACAAGTTGAAAGCCAGGCATCCCGCCGCGAGGGGCCGTTGTGGAGATTAAGCAAGCTATTGCCCAGAGTCGCAGAGTGTGAACCCGTGAGTCGAGTAGGCACCGGAGTGAGAATTAGCGAGTCCGTGGAATTATTGAGCCCAACCCCTGTCGGGGTGGGGAATTGAACCCTGGTCCAGGGCCGATCTCAGCTTCCGGGTCTGCCGCCTCTAACCCCTGAGCCACACTTCTCCACGAATAGGAGGTAGCGCCAAAATTAAGACCAGGGAAAACCGGGTCTTAATATGGCAAAACAATGAGAAATGCTTTATTTCGCCCCGTTTTTGCTTTTTCCATGTGTGCTGCCTTGTGCGACACACAAGGAAAAATCAAAACACCTTGGATTGTTTATGTGTAGGAAGGTGTCCTTTCCTGCACATAAACAATCTTTAAAAACGAATGACATGTTTTAACTTACAAGTATCCGGCATTAAGCAACACACATAAGAAGTCACAAAATTGCATTTAAAGATTGTTTATGTGCAGGACGGGGCACCTTCCTACACATAAACAGTCTTACCCTGCACACAGACACTGTTGCAGTAACCATACTGGGTGCCTGTGACGGCACTAACCTGCTAAACTTAGCACCAGCACAGGGGGAAACGCAAGGCTGCACCATATTCTTGTAAATATGGTGCAGACATGCATTTCTGAAGTGGCGGAGTGAGGTGTTAAGCCATGACGGCTAATGCCACACTTCACCACTTCTTTGTACATATGGACCTAAGTTTCAGGCATATGTACATATATGATGAGGCAAATTACATAACTCACAGTGCAACCCATCCATGATGAAGGATAAAGTGAGATCACCCACTGCCCCATGCTGTAAAATGTCATGGAGAAGAGGACTCACACAGAGCCGCTTGAGGCCAATTTAACAACTGCATTTTGTAGTTCGTGAATTTGCATATGGCTGAGATACCCGCCACCCCCTCTCAACACAATCCCCAAGGATGGGAAACCGGAAACAGTTCTGAAGTTTTTGGAAGACGGGAGGGAGTAACCCTCCCGGCCGTATTTATTAAAATATGAAACAAAATTAAAACATTAAATAAACAGTTTCATATTATGTACAATTTCATTACCACATTGCGATGTTTGGCTAACCTTAACAGATTCTCTAATACAAAGGTTCTCCTAGCCGAACTAACATCCTACAAAACATTTACTTGAAATTTTGAAATTGTACATCCTAACGTTTAAGGGCCAACGGCAAGGTCGTAACCGGTGTCAAGATCCCTAACCCAGAAATATCGCCCTCACTTGTGAGGGGCGGCCCAGAGGCGTACCTCAAGTGCAATTACCAATTTCCCTTGACTTGATGGGGGCCCCAATAAAACTCGACGCCACTTAGAGGTCGTACGAGGACTTGTGTGAGGTATCTAGAAGGTAGCGTAGACCCCCCCCCAAACCCCACACAACTTACCACATCTGCCGTCGCAGACGTCCTGGCCCCGGGAAATTCCCCAGGAGGGGGCTGTAACCCCTCCTACCCAGGAAGGGGCCTTGACCGCCTTTCCTTTTCTTTCGGCGACCCATCCTTAGAAGGGACCGCCTCCCCGTTGAGGGGCCAATGGCCACCTCCCCCGAGCGCTCCCATCCGTGCTGGGTGACGCCCACTCATAGGGATCTTCCAATTAGTGCTCACCGATCATGACCTTACCGCCCGACCAAAATAAATACGACAATGCTAACTAAATGACTAAACTAAAAAGACAGTAGCAACTACAATTTTATTAAAAGCATGCTTACAAATGAACACTAAAGCAGAATTTCTTTATTTGCGAAACGTAACACAAATCGACCATTCTTTATTACATACTCAAAAATCATCGCGATAATACCACAACCTGTAAACGAAAATCAGAGTTATCCATCAACTTTATTCAAAACCAATTGCTGTCCTCAGGGGCTGGTGGGTGGGTCAAAATTGGCTCTTCGTTCCGTCTCGAGCTCACGTGCAGCGAGGAGGTGCAGCTTCAGAGCACAGGAACAAGAGGATGCCTTCTGATCTTGCTTCTCCTTTTATCCGTCTTCAGGGCGGGCGTAAACCCGCCCCTGCCTGCCCCAAGGGCGTGGCCAGCCGCGTCAGTGTCTAGGCCAACCCACTCTAGGGCGGGAAAAGGCGCGCCCCGGCTACGCCGCTTCGGGCATACCAGCCGAGACTCGCCTCCCGCCCAAGATGGCTTCCCGGGGGGATCGTGGTACTCCGCCATACGTTCGGGGGGACCGAGTGGTCGCCCCTTTCCATATGGCTGAGATACCCGCCACCCCCTCTCAACACAATCCCCAAGGATGGGAAACCGGAAACAGTTCTGAAGTTTTTGGAAGACGGGAGGGAGTAACCCTCCCAGCCGTATTTATTAAAATATGAAACAAAATTAAAACATTAAATAAACAGTTTCATATTATGTACAATTTCATTACCACATTGCGATGTTTGGCTAACCTTAACAGATTCTCTAATACAAAGGTTCTCCTAGCCGAACTAACATCCTACAAAACATTTACTTGAAATTTTGAAATTGTACATCCTAACGTTTAAGGGCCAACGGCAAGGTCGTAACCGGTGTCAAGATCCCTAACCCAGAAATATCGCCCTCACTTGTGAGGGGCGGCCCAGAGGCGTACCTCAAGTGCAATTACCAATTTCCCTTGACTTGACGGGGGCCCCAATAAAACTCGACGCCACTTAGAGGTCGTACGAGGACTCGTGTGAGGTATCTAGAAGGTAGCGTAGACCCCCCCCCAAACCCCACACAACTTACCACATCTGCCGTCGCAGACGTCCTGGCCCCGGGAAATTCCCCAGGAGGGGGCTGTAACCCCTCCTACCCAGGAAGGGGCCTTGACCGCCTTTCCTTTTCTTTCGGCGACCCATCCTTAGAAGGGACCGCCTCCCCGTTGAGGGGCCAATGGCCACCTCCCCCGAGCGCTCCCATCCGTGCTGGGTGACGCCCACTCATAGGGATCTTCCAATTAGTGCTCACCGATCATGACCTTACCGCCACAGGCCGGATAGTTGACCGGCTATCCGGACCCCCCACAACACTCCTACCTAAAGGTCATGGTGTAACGTTGTTAGCCATGCTAAGAAGTCTCCTATGAGTAATTCATTCCCCACCCGAGACAAATGCACTCCATCCCCCAAATACATACTGTCATCATTAATACACCCATGCGAAATAGAATGCAGTGTCTTGGAACGGAACAACCTACTCACTTTGTTATTAAGCTTTCTAACAGAATGATTTAAAGCAGGAACCGAAATAGCCCCCCGCCACACTTTTCGTGGGATCATATGGGACCACGCAATTGTGCACCCTGGAACTCTCCTCGCTAACCAACTTACAGTGGAAAGCATCGCCTCAAGAAGAAGTCGTCTACCAGTGGTGACCAAATCATTACCCCCAAGATGTACTATGACTACAGACGGCGGTGACTTCGTCCGCCCTAGCAAACCCTCAAAAAATGATTGAAACTGGTCAATACAGAGACCGCCTCTTCCGTAGAAGGACACACTGTACCCGTATTCCCCAGCTACGTGAATCATATCACCTGCCCTGAATACGTCTGCGGCACGTCTCACGTATGAGTGGCCCACGACCCACACCTCCTTTTTCACAGCCGGTGATGTCTGACCGCTGGCCCGGTGTTGGGTCGACTGCAAAGTTCGCCCCGCCTCGTAGGCTTGCGCAACTGAAAACCAAACAAAAACAAGAAGCGTGAGTACATTGTTACAGCTTCACAACATGTGCAACCGCACATACCTTTTATAACAATTGGAGGACCAACGCCCCACCCGTTTAACTTGTTCAACATTCAGACCCCTGGCTGTAGCTTCTGTAGCAGCCCCTATCCGAAAGGAATGGGTCCCAAACTCGCCCGGGTTCAAGCCCGCAGCGGCAATCGACATCGCAAGCACCCGCTGAAACTGAAACTTTGTCAGTGGGGTGGCGTCAGCGTGTCTCAACAAGGTCCCCCCCCATGATGCCACCCTTCGTGCTAAATACTCTTCTAGACACTTTACCGGGCACATGGAGGACCCGGGAATCCTGCGTATGATTACGCAGTCACCCATCCCACTTTGATCGGTCTTGGACCTGACAAATGAGACCGTCATTGTCTCCCCTCTGATCTGGACGTGCTCCTGGCACAATCCTCCTGTCACATCCTGCTTGTTCCTCGCCACTAGTTCGCTTACCCGCATAGCCCCATGGAATGCCAGCGTAAAAGCGGCTCGGAATAACACTGTCTCAAACTGAGATGAACACGTAGCAGGGAGTCTGGATAATAACTGGGCCAGCCTATCCAAACCTATCGGGCGCCTCTCGTCTACTCTGCGACCCTCAAGGCGTTGCCACCCCCGTAGCGCTTTCTGTACAACGAAAGACGCTGTCGGGTCATGGATCCCATGAGCCCTAGCAACAAAGGAAATGGCAGCCCGATGCCTCTGAGCCGTGGCCACCGATTTCCCGACCAGATGTAAGGACATCAGAAAATTTACCACCCACTCCTCCTGGCCCCAAAGCTCCTCTCTATCAGTCCCCAAAAAGGCTAAATAGGACCGGAACGCCCCTTCATATGCCTTCCTCGTCCTGGGTGCTAAACTCTCTCCCACGAGGTTACGAAGTTCGGGGCACCGAGAGACCAGAGAGCTTCGGGAAAGGGTGCCGGCTCCGGGTCCGCTGTGGGAAGAAAACCCCAGAAAGCCTGCATACGAAAACGAGACAGTGCATCAGCCGCCTGGTTCATTACCCCTGGGACATGTCTTGCTCTGAATAGCACATTCAATTGCATACACAGTAAAACAATTTCCTTGAGCAGTCTCAAAATCCAGTTGCATCGTGCTGCCTGACTATTGATACACTCGACCACGGTCATATTGTCAGACCAAAATACCACAGAGTGATCTTTGAACCCTTCGGGCCAAGTTCTCAGGGCCACTAAAATGGGGAAAAGTTCCAGGAAAGCAATGTTACTTGTCAGTCCACTGTCATGCCACCATGTCGGCCACTTTTGTGCAGACCATCTTGTGCCGAAGATGGCACCGAAACCTATGCTCCCTGCCGAATCTGTCCACAGCCCCAGCTCCTCAGAGGACACGGCCGGTTTGTTCCAGACGACTCGACCATTGAAATCCGCCAGAAATGCCAACCAAATGCGCATGTCCTGGCGGACCTCTGCCGAGAGCCTCGTGCGATGATGGCCCTCCTTCAGGCCGACCATGGCTTGAGCAATCGAACGGGAAAAGGGGCGGGCCATTGGTATAACCCTCAGGGCAAAATTCAACTGGCCAACTAACTGCTGTAATTGATGCAGCTTAACCTTAGGTCCACTTATACACATTTGCAGGGATGTCCTGAACTTTGACACTTTGTCAGCTGGTAAACGAAAACAACCTTCTCCGGAGTCTAACTCGATCCCCAGAAACTCGAGGCAAGTGGAAGGCCCCACAGTCTTACCTGGTGCCAATGGCACGCCAAACTGATTCATCAAGACACAAAATTGCGCCAAAGCCTGCCCACATTCCAGATCCCCGGCTGCCCCCAGGAACAAAAAATCATCAAGGTAATGCATCACACTTTGGAAACCCGTCTTCCTTGTGAAGACCCATTGTAGAAAACTACTGAATTTTTCGAAATAGGCACAAGATATAGAGCACCCCATCGGCATACACCTATCCATGTAATAATGACCCTGAAACATGAAACCTAGGAGACGCTGATCGTCTGGATGTACCGGGAGCAACCGGAACGCTGACTCGATATCAGATTTTGCCATCAGCGCCCCGGGCCCCAGGCGATTCAAAATGGCCACGGCCTCATCGAAGGATGCGTACCGCACCGAACACACTTCCGGGTCTATCGCTTCGTTTACGGAAAGACCACGTGGGGCTGATAAATTATGTATCAGCCGAAACTCACCCGGGTCCTTCTTTGGGACCACACCTAAAGGGGAACAAACAAAGTTAGGAACCGGTGGTACACTAAACGGACCGGCGACTCGACCTCGAGTAACCTCCTTCCTGATCTTATCCTGTACCACGGTCGTATGCTGGAAGACTGATAGCTGATTTTTACATTTCGCTGCACCTTGAAAGTCCCCCACTGGGATGCGGAAACCATAAGAAAACCCGTTCCGCAACACCCCAGCAGAAGTACGATCCGGGTATTCACTGAGCCAAGGAATCATTGCCAAGGTATCAATCGGGGTAGGTAAAGGCGCCCCTCGGACTATGTTAGACCTGTTTGGCGCCTCCTCTACCCCCGTTATCACCCGTTTTGGCTCTGCACGTGGACTCAGGATGGGATGATTGCCCACACCCACTACATTCGTGTCTAAATTTGCACGATCCCTGGGGCCTAGTACATTTACCCCTGTTGAAGTTCCAACAAACCCCCCTTTTTCCTGTATTGCCGGCAGGCCTCGAGCAATTGTCGGTACCCGCACCTGACCGAAAGGGCGTCCCCGCATACTGGCGGGAGGATTCGCCAACGTTACTCCCTACTAATGGCAATTTTAACATACCAGTATCCTTCATTTTGGACCATGACACAGAATCATAACAATCCCACGTTAAGTTTTTATCATGTTCTTTAGCCTTTCTAAACAGGTTATCATAGCAGAACCAATGATTACCCTCGTGTGATACCGAGTACCCCATGATTCGTGACTGATAAATCGGCAATTCGGGTAACAGATCGGGCCTTCGTTCCCCCAAGATCGATGTAAAAACCCCCCACGCTTGGCCCCAATTGCCAATGTTTTCATTTACCTTAAAGGCGGCCATTTTTGCGCGCCAAACACTCGGATGCATGAGATCCTTCTGGCCCTTAACATGCTCCATCTCATAGTGATCAGTAAGCAACTAGAAGATGTTTACGTACTCCCCTGCCCATATCTTCTCTTTAATAGCCAAAGGAACATGCTGACCCAACTTTTCCCTACGAGAGGGTGCTGACTCATCCCTCGCAATCGGCAATGGCCGCTTACCTGAACCGGATGTTGCCTCTGCTACTGAACCCGTCCCCTGTGGCTTCTCTACTGCGGCAGCCGGCGTGGACACCTTCGCTGCTTCCCGTGACTCACGCAGTTGCTTCATCAGCTCCTGTGCGTCGACAGCCGTGGCGCCCTCGCTACCTTTTCCCAACCACGCTGCTAATTGTGCTGCCAGCTCGGGCGGCATATCTTCCCCGGACACGGGGGTGACCACAACGGGAATCGGATTCCCTTCCTCCGGCACGGGAGAGGGTGCCTCGAGCGGGGTACTGGGACCCGGGTTGTCTCCCCCAGCTGCTCCCCTCCTGGGCCTCTTGTTTTTCCCTCCCGGGGCCGTTCCCGCCAAAGGACGTTTCGGCCCCCCTTCCTCGTCTTTATCCATTCGCCTCTTTAGGTCGGTCACCTCCTTCATGAGAACGCGCAGCATCTGGTCAGTAGTCATGCGCTTTCCCGCCTTCTTCGGCATTCTCCAACGGAGTATCTGAAAAACAAACAAGAACGATTACAACGCTCAAAATTGGCTCTTCGTTCCGTCTCGAGCTCACGTGCAGCGAGGAGGTGCAGCTTCAGAGCACAGGAACAAGAGGATGCCTTCTGATCTTGCTTCTCCTTTTATCCGTCTTCAGGGCGGGCGTAAACCCGCCCCTGCCTGCCCCAAGGGCGTGGCCAGCCACGTCAGTGTTTAGGCCAACCCACTCTAGGGCGGGAAAAGGCGCGCCCCGGCTACGCCGCTTCGGGCATACCAGCCGAGACTCGCCTCCCGCCCAAGATGGCTTCCCGGGGGGATCGTGGTACTCCGCCATACGTTCGGGGGGACCGAGTGGTCGCCCCTTTCCATTACAGTAGTACTACTCACATACTAGAACATCTGTTCACGAATCTAAGGGTGGAGGCCTGTCTCCGCCTCTCCTATCTTCTTTGTGTGTAGAACTCTGATTTCCTGGGAAAGAGATCTACACAAATGCAAGCCTACATTTTAGTAATAAATGTATAAGGGACAAGGGAGACTGGTTGGAAAATGGGGTATACATATTGCAAAATAAGAAATATTTAAGGAAATGTAAGGAGGAGTTTGTGGATGGTCAGATCACCAACCCGCCACACGCTGCTTCTACCCTCACATATTAGATCATTCATGACATGTTCACTTGCTGCATTGATAACATCCCTAATGAAAGCTGAAATGACATCAATGATAACAACAATGTGCATTGCAAAGGTAAAGTTATAGTTACTTTAGGGAATGAGATATAGTTAATTGAGAGAACCATAACTGGTGAACGTCAGTGCTTTTGTTGTTTTCAAATATTATGGTTTAGCTGACATTTTGGCCTAACTATAACGTCCCTTTAATCTTTGTATTTTTCAGAGAATTTCTATTGTTGTTAAAAAACAAAGTAAGCTAGTATTAGAATTCCTGATGAAATAAAATAAAAAAAAATGTTTAAAAACCAAAACAAACTGAAATTCACCAGTTATAGTTTACTTAGCTAATATGTTGTAACCTTGCCAGGTACTGCTTATGGCCTCACCTATTACATCCCTCCTTACGTGTTAAATGACATCATTGATGACATCAAATGACATCTCAAATGATAACATTGGTGACCTCACCGATAACATCATACAGTCAATGTGACACTGTCCTATACACATGTAATGTATAAATTAGATATTAGGATCAGCAATTATCTTCCTTTTGAACCCATAAACATATTAATTTACCTTTTGCCAGGGTCTAGGTACAACGATGTGCTACTGCCATCCACAAATAATCCTTACTATGGGATTGACCACATTATTTGTCAGTAAGAAGTAATGTTCAAGGTTTGGGATTTTTTGGGGAAAATTGATGGCTGAAAAAGGAGATAACTGCAGATTTACATAATGTAGCCCAGTATGAAGCAGATTCTTCAACATTACACATGTTGATTGTTCTTATGATGAAATCCAAGTCCAGTAGCAAGTTTATGAAATTACGATGGAATTTGAATGCCTTTTCACATTGTATTATCAAGCTTGCAGATGTAAGATTATCTCTTCTACAACATAATAACTGATCAAGAAATAATACTGATTGAGTTAACTTTTCTTCACTACCACCTAATAGCTAACTACCTCCTATACTACGATATATTATTATATAGTAGTATATATACATAAAATAGTGAAATACTAAATATATATATATATATACATGTATATATATTACCTACTGGTGGTCGCCAGTAGGTAGGTGTAGTTAGGACCGAGTTTCCATAGGAAATCCGCAACATTCTATTTGAAGTAACTTTGGCACTGGTCGACGAATCTTCGCGAAATTCTCCAAGAAGATTGGGCGCTCTGCTCCGCTACGCTACGCTCCTATCCTGAAAGTTTTGGGGTGATAAAAGCAAGCGGGGGCTTAGAAAAAAGGCGGGGTCCCAAAACGTGTTTTCCCCATGCACTTTTCCATAGGGACCTTTAGACACGGCTACAGCCCGAACTCCTGAACGGAATTACACCAAATTTGGCAAAAAGGTAGAGTTTGGTTCGCAGATAACGCTTTTTGTTAAATGGTGTAAATCCGTTCAGTAGTTCCTAAAAAAATCAAAAGTAAAATCATAGATATATCCATAGACGAAGTACGGTACGCGTACAGTACGCATACCCTCCCAAGCACAAGCTTTATGCTAATTGCCTGTCAACACTCCAAACCAGGAAGTGTTGGCAGCTATCTTGTAGCTCGTAAAGAACCGAGGCACAAGAAAACAGAAAAAGAAACATGAAAAAACGGAAAAAGGGGGCAGGGTAGAAACACCCTGGCCCCCTAGGCCTGCTCAGGGGGTCCCACAAGGACACCCAAGCCAAAAAAATATATATAAATATTTTTTTTGTAAATCGCGGGATACACGTAGGTACGCGTATCCCGTGAAAAAAAACCAAAAAAACAAAGCCGCATTTTTGTTAATTAGCCCCCGGGGGGCATTTTAATTTATTATTATGGTGGGCCCAGAGGGGCCCCCCAACCCCGCGGACCGCCACCCCCGGGGCTTTCACGTTACAAATGCGGGGGTCTCCCGCCCTCCCACAGCCCAGGAGACAGCCACTCCCCGGGGCTTCTCTTTTTTATAATAATAGGGGCCCCTCTGCGCCCCCAGCCCCGGGGACCGCCAAACCTGCTCTCTCTTTCAAAAATCAAAGCGGATTGCTTTTTTGCATGGGGAGCAGAATGTTAGCTGCTCCCCATGCAGAAAAGCAATGTCGGCTGCAGCTGGACGCGGGGAGTCGGCAGGGACTGTGGGGGGATTGGGGACCCTCATGGTCCCCAATGGAGTGGGCCAGTCCTGTGGGATGGGGTCCCTGGGGCTACAAGTGGCCCGGTAGGGGAGCCACACGGCCCCCCTCCCAAAACATAAATAAATAAATAAAGGAAATGGCCAGCCCCGGGGGATGGTGTACTAGGGGCCAAAAGTGGTCACAGGAGTGGGCAAAGCATCCCCCTTCTAATTAAAAAATATATTTAAAAAAGGCCCATGCCTTGGGAGATGGGTGCCCGGGTCAGACTATGGCCTTGGGAGGGGAGCCACGCGGCCCCCTTCCCGATTTTTATTTTTTATTAATAATTGGGGGCAGCCCCTGGGGGATGGGGTCTCCAGGAGCAAAAAAAAGAAAAAGAAGGGGGGCTACACAGTCTCCCTTCCTAAAAGTATTTTTTTTTAAAAACGGGATCGAAAGGAGGCAACGCCCCCTCATTACACCTCTCTGCAAACACGCCCCCTGGCGTGTTTGCAGAGAGGGAACTAATTCCCCTTGCATACTGGGGATCCCTGGGGGCCAACTAGCCCACCCAGAGTCTACAGTATGGGCCAGGGGGCGTGTTTGCACACATGTCACCTCAGGCCCTGCCACCTTCCTGCACTATTGAGCAAAATATTCCTCCTAATTCAGCCAAACTACGAATTCTGATTTACTCACCTGTTATCACGAGAGACGTCAGTGCTGCATCTTTTATCCCAATACGGACCCTGAAAAGTAAATCTAAGCGTACTTACCAGTAACTTGTATTTCCTTCCATAGGAATCGATTGTGTGGTTTTCACCAGAAACGTTTCTAAGTGTCTATTTTTGAAACATACAAATATCCCTCTAAAATCAGCCAAACTACGAATTACGATTTACTCACCTGTTATCAGGAGAGAACTCAGTGCTGCATCTTTCAGCCCACTATTGATCCTGAAAAGTAATTCTAATCGTAGTTACAGTAACTTGAATTTCCTTCCATACGCTAACATTGACTGGTTTCACTTGGAAATTCTTTTAAGTGTGGAGTTTTGTAACTTTAAAACATTCCTCTAAATCAGCTGAACTACGAATTCCGAGTTACTCACCTGTAATCAATAGAGACCTCAGTGCTGCATCTTTCAGCTCACTACTGATCCTGAAAAGTAATTCTAACCATACTTACAGTAACTTGAATTTCCTTCAATAGGCTAACATTGACTGTTTCACTTGGAAATTCTTCTAAGTGTGGAGTTTTGGAACTTAAAAATTTCCTCTAAAATCAGTCGAACTATGAATGCCGATTTTCTCAGCCTGTTATCAGGAGAGACCTCAGTGCTGCATCTTTCAGCTCACTACTGATCCTGAAAAGTAATTTAAACCGTACTTACCAGTAACAAATAATTTCCTTCAATATGATATCATTGCCTGCTATATAAAATATATATAAATAAAAAAAAAAAAAATAGATATATATTACAATTTCAATATTTTTAAAAACATTTTTTTTCAATTTATATTAAAAATATGTAATGTAATTTAAAAAATAAAATATCTAAAAGTAAATACTTTAAAACAATGTAGCAAATCAGTATAAAAAAATATAACAATTATATCATTTAAAAATTATCATTTACAAAACCTTTGTAATTCAGTGAAAAAACCATAGGTTTCAGCCATGTTATAGTTAGGAATTAGCATTTAAAAAAACCTTAGAAATTCACTGATAAAACCATAGGTTTCAGCCACATTATAGTTAGGAATTAGCATTTAAAAAACCTTAGAAATTTACTGAAAAAACCATAGGTTTCACACATGTTATAGTTAGCTGGACATTTCACTCATACAAAACCATTGAACTTTCCCCGTTATAGTTAGTTCAGCTAACTATAACTTGCGTGCCGGCAATGCACTGCTGATGACATCACATAATACATCATTTATGACATGGTCAGTGACATCACTGATGACATCACTCATGACATCTCAAATGACATCACTGATGACATCACTGATGACATCACTGATGACATCATCATTGTGAAAAAGTGGCAGACCTCCTCTGACCCTAATACAACCTTTGATACACCCATTCAAAAATAAAAAATAAAATTTTCAAAAAATGGAATTACCAATACCAGTTACAACAACCTATTCAGTAATTCCAACATCTACATCCACATCCACTCATTCACCAACAGTTCTATTTAGTCACTCATACATGTACTCACTCATCATATGTACTCATACATCTATACATCCTGTTACACACCGGTACTCATCCATAGAGTTACTCACACACATAGTCACACAAGCAAATAAACTATCAAACATCCATTTACTTGCACATACAGCTATGCACACACCACTACACTTACTTCTTTTTTTAAAAATGTTTTTATTAGATATAGATGCATACAAAAAAGATCAATTAAAACACATATGGCAGTTAAGCAACAGTATGTCTTAAAAAATTATTACAATTAATAATAAATGCCTATAAATTCATCGATACAAAGTGATGTACAAAGGGTCACATTCGTCCGGGATGGATAAAAGACATTAAAAATTTAACATTTCTACATTCTAGCATCCCTCCGTCTTTTTTAGGGGGCCCAGATGTTCTGCCCCCTCTCCCTCATCCTTCTACCCTTTTGGGAATATAGAGATGCTTAGATATTATGGATACCTTGACAACCACATCTTGAATGAGGGTGCCGTGGGATCCTTCCACCCAGCAGCCAGTAATATTTCTAAGGTTGCAACACAAATATATACAAATGCTTCCTCCTCCTTTTTCAGCCTCAGATTAGAATCAATTCCAAAAATCATCAAGACCGGGGATAGGGTGATTTTAACTCCTAGCACACCCTCCCAGAATTTTTCAATCTCCGTACCTAGTTTATTCAGTGCACTGCATTCATAGAACATATGCACCAAGTTAGCTGGCACCTGGGAGCACCTTGGATACCTGTCATAATCCCTTTTCCTCCATTCAAAAAGCTTAGCTGGAGTATAATACAGCTTGTATAATGTCTTGTAATGTTGTGCTTTAAGGTTCGAGGAGCGAAATAGATTTCTTGCCAACTGCAATGCTCTATCTAGATCCACATCTGGGTCACCCAGTTTCGACACCTAAGAGGCCTACACCTTGTCCATATCATCTTGCAGTGTAGAGATTGAATCCCCATAAACCATACCAATCCTGGTACCCCCAGCCAGGACATACTCAAGGATCTTGATTTTACCTCCAGGGGTAATCCAAGGCCTAATGGTTATTAGAGTTTGAGAAATTTGTATGAACTTGAAACTTTGATTCAACTCAATTCCGAATTTCTCCTGCAGATCTATGAAGCTCTGCGGGTCTTCCCCTTCCGAAAGGTCCCCTATTCTTCTGATTCCTTGAGACTCCCAGGAAATCCACCATCTATCACTACTCAGATGTGAGAAGAGCCTTGAGTTCATAGGGGTGTGCAATAATTATACTTCGCGATTCCCAGTAATTTCTGAACCCCTTTCCACACCCTCCATACACTATCCAAAACCTTGAATCTTTTTTTATTATAGTATAGTTGGTCTGTTTTACACAGTAGGAACCCCACTGATCCTTCCCCAGCACCTGTTCAAAAATAGAGGGGGATAAGCATTCCCAAGTAGGCTACCATAGGTATTCGTGGCAGTATCCACAAGTATCGCCATTTGACTAAAAAGACATGCCACTAAATAAAACCGAATATTTGGAGCCCCCAGTTCCCCTTTCTCTTGCGGTAAAAACAAATATTTAAGAGATCTTCTTGTTTTTCCATGCTGCAATATAAAGCTTATGAAAGCTGATTCAATTGATTTTAACACAGTTTCCCCCACTATAAGTAGGATTGAGCGAAAGAGGTATAACAACTTCGGGAGCATAGTCATTTTCAGCACGTTAACTCTCCCTATTATTGACAGGTGGATGGAGTCTATCCTTTTTAACTCCGTCGTCATTGAGTCCACCAGCGGCTCATAATTCTCTTTAATTATAGAATCCATTATGGGGCTGATTCTGACCCCCAAGTAGTATATTGCCGAATCCGTAGATCTTCCATCCCGTTTTGTAATATTATTTGAGCAGATTATCTGAGTCTTATTCTCGTCAAGTAGGTACCCCGAGCAACGGCCAAACTCTGAAGTTATTGCCTTCAAGGCAGACATAGCAGTATCCGGATCTGTAGTTATAACTGCCAAGTCGTCAGCATAAGCTAACAGCTTGATTTCGAATCTGTTGCATACCACTGACTTAATGTCCTCAGCCCCCAGTATCTTTCTTATTAAAGGGTCTATGTATAGGGCAAATAAGATTGGAGAACAGGGGCACCCTTGACGTGTCCCCCGGGAGATGTATAGTTTGTTCGACCCGCCGTCCATTAGCTGGATTCTGGCATACGGATCAACATACATTGCCTTGAAGGATCAAGGCGATCTGGCCCCCCGTGACAGCATGCGCATCAAACAGCGTAATAGCCCGCCTTATGTGGTCCGTTGTTCCATGACCCGGGATAAACCCATGCTGCCACCTGGAAACCAGACCACCAATGACCCCTCCGAGCCTATTAGCCAAAACCTTTGCATATATTTTAGTGTCTGCATTTATGAGGGATATTAGATTTACCCTTCTTGTGGGAGACAACTATATTCGTCTCTTTCCAAGAATCTGGGATTTCTCCAGAAATTGTTATACCACTAAATAGGTCTAGCAATATAGGGGCTATAACTTCCCGTAAGCACTTATATTGTGTTTTTATCTAGGAACCGAATCAATATTGCTATTTTATGCCCTTGTATGGCTATAATCAATAATATCCCTATAATAGCATAAGCATCAGATCCATATTTAAGTAAATAGCCATTGCAGTCCAAAACACGGCAGAAGCTACTTCCTTGGATTCCTAGAAAGCACAAAGAGTTCTTTCGACACACCAAACCTCCAGCAACCTGGGAAATCCCCATTTGCTCTTGTTTTGATTTGTCATTGAACTCCTGCGAACACTAAAGGAACAGTCAGTTCTTAGTCACATCTTTATTGTCGTCTTATGTCCAAACTTTACGTGACACTCGGCACCTTTCAGGTATAAATATACCAACGTTGCCTTAAGCAAACACACGGTGGTGGTTTTGGAGCCGAGCAGCTATCTACTTGCCCGAGAGCCCAGCTGATGCGAGAGCCCACGGACGCTGCCCCTCCTCTTTGACGCACTGAGAGAGACGCTGTCTTTTCTCCTGCCGAGAAAATCCAGCTCCAGTGTTCTCAGCCGCCTTCACGGGCTGCTGGGATATCGAGTCCTGAAAGAGAGATACCAGACCACCTGCATTCCATTACCCAGGTACGGAGCTGACTAAACCCTTAAAGAGAATTCTTGAGTCAGATTCTTGGCAAAACCAACTTAACTTAAACTGCTACTTACTTACTCCTTCCCACGTATTAGGCTTAGGTCAGGTACACCGGGGTAGGCGTAATTTAGAAGCACCAGTTGAGTACGTTAGTCAATGTATATATGTATGTATATATTTTATCCATTTTAAAGTATCTTATGGCTAAGAAACCATATCAATGCTTTTACAGTATTATTTCATAATACTCCTTTTACTGTACGCACTTTACTTTACATTAAGTACTGCAATTATGGCAATTCATTTCTCTTGCATGAGAAAGAAGACTGCTCAATAAATTACACCTTTTATTGAAAAACGCCCGTCTCTCTTGTCTCTGCACTCTGGTGAAACTAAGTACTCACATCTGACTGACTGAAATAGCTGTCTATTGTTTTCACACGACTCTAGAGATATACTCTTATTCTGAGGGAGCAAAGTTGTCATGTTATAGGGTTGTCGGAAGCTAATCCCTTCTTGTCTATCCAGGGAGGTTAAACTCCTCCTCGTTTATTCGAGAAAGTTTCTAGTGACCTCTGAGCTAGCTGGCAAACCTTAAGTCTAATATAGTCAGTAGAGACCTAGCCGACCTCAGGCCTACGTCTGCACTGCGGAATATATTATTCCAATGCGCAGAGCCTATTGGGAATATAGGAACTACTCTACACTTATATACTTCCGATGGGATGTTATCCGGCCCTGCTGCTTCGCCAGCCGGAGAGTTCTAGAGAGCATTCACTACTTCATTCAATTCCAAGTCACTATCTAATACAGCCCTCTCCTGGGGAGCCAGAATATGTCCAAAGTCTTCAAAGGTTAAGCTAGCGAGCTCTGCCCTAGCCTCCTCTTGATATAACTTTTGATAGAAGTCCTTGAACACCCTTCTAATGTCTTCTGGCTCCGTATACTCCTGGCTGTCCACCTGGATTTTCCATAAGAGTTTCTTCTAAAACCCTGTCTGATCCTTAATACTAGTAACTTACCAGCCTGCTCCCCAATCTCATACAGTCTTCCCTTATGTATCTGATAATCATCAGCACTTTTCTGAGCAGCTGACTTATACATTTCCGCCTTAGGAGCTAGAATCTTACATAAACTCTCATTAAGCTCTTTCCCGTCTGTAATGTCCCTCATATGTTGTTTCTCTGCCTGTACTATCTGTGCCACTAGCCACTTATGCTCCTCCCGAGCTTTTTTCCTTTGGCTGGCAGAGAAGCTAATTGTCTCCCCTCTTAATGCTGTATTAAAGGAGTCCCATACACAATTTCAAGGAGCGCTATACCTGTTCATGTCAAAATAACATTGTGCCCAGCAGTTAAGATGGTCCACAAATTTAGGATCAACTAGCAATCTCCTCTCAAACGTCCATCTATAGGGGAGATTCATAACGTTATCACTTTCATAGGCTAAAATAAGTGGACTATGGTGAGATATTACCTTTGGCAATTTAGTAATTCCTATTTCTTAAAGGGGCAGGAGAAATAGGTAAAGCCAGGATTCAATGGTTCCTTAAACCCCCACACATCTAACAAACTGTGTGAGCTGATTAAAGCAGACAGGGCTCTAAAAACCTTAGGTTTGCATCTGACATAACTTACAGTATTAATACAGCTTGTAAAATCTGCGGAAATATTAAAATCCCCGCAAACTATAAGGGGATATGGCCAATTCGATAACCCTAGCTCCAATTTTTCAAATATATCAGGTTCATCCTGATTAGAGCTGTAGATTGTACACAATGTTATCCCTATCTTCAGTTCGACGATCGCCCACCTACCCCAGGCATCAGCTATAGAGCACTTACAGCCGCTCAAGTTGGTTTTGGCCAAAATAGCCACCCCCCTGACAGTGGATGTTTGCGTGGAGCACCCCAATAGCTCAATGCCCCTAATATTTAACAAATGTTTCTTAGACCAGGGTAGATGCGTTTCCTGTATGCATATAATGTCCAGGTGGTTCAAGCCGACAAAATGCCCTAATTTCTGCCTTTTTTTCAGTCATTCAACCCCTCTATATTCAAAGTACTCCTTTGCCTTAATCTCTGAAGAGAAATACCGAGTAGTTCCCTGGTTAATGATTTTTAACTGTGCCGGGTTCACCAACCTTGATCTTTTTGTCCTGAAACGGCTTCAGCATCTGCCTTAATCTCCAGCGTCTTTCTACCCTTATATGGTAGAAGTCAGGCCACACGAAAAATGAAACCGCCGCTTGATCTCCTGGCATCAGGTCTTGCTTTATCCGATACAAACTGCCTCAGAAGGAAGTTTCCCAAAAAAAACAGGATGGCTCGTTGTCTGTCTCCCTTCTTCGCCGGTGTTCTCTGTTTGAAGAGGATGCGATGTGCTCTTTGGATCTCAGATGCCCAGTTCCACTCAGAGAGTTCCGGGAAAGCTGCCGAAAAAAGTCTGATTATGTAACTCCTTGTATCGGACCCGTCCAAGCCCTCCTGAACCCCCAAATCTCAGATGATTTCTTCTTTGTCTGTTTTCAGACTCTTGTAACTTCCATTTTATGTCCTTCATCTGGGCATCATGGGCCTTCACCATAGTTACAGCGTTAGCAGCATCAGCTTCCGCAACCATCATCTTCTGCCCCAGATTTACCACTCTTTCTCCCATATTAGAAAATCCCTTTGATAATTTCCTTACTACCCCCTGGATTTTCCTCATCCGGGCCTGTGTTTTTCGGCTATCTTGACGCGCTTCTTCCCTATGAGCAAGGATAGCCTGATGAATAGTCTTGAGCGTGGGGGGATCGTCTGCTCCTGGCACAGGGGAAGTTTTAACAGATGGCCTTGAGAGTAGAGTATTTGCAGAGTAATCCCATGAAAGATCTGTTGTTTGTCTGTTTTCCTTCCCATTTTGCCTCATCACTTTTTTAGTTGTTGAGAGATGGTCCTCCTCACTTTCCTCTGGATCTGATTCCAGACTGCTGGCCCCTGCGAGGTGCTTAGTACGTCATCCGACCACTCTGCTTCCTCTGACACGGAAAAAAAGCAGTCACTCGATTCCTTCTCGACTTCCAGCCTATTTTTGTCCTCTATAGGATTCTTATTGTCTAGCGTAACAGTTAAATTTTTTCTGTCAGACTGGTTCATATCCTCTTGAATCCCTGAGGTCTGAATGGGATTTGGCTCTTGTTATTGCTGTCATTGTTAAAGAAATCCTCAGGCGGGACAATCAAGGGTGCGATATTCAGGTCCAGAACATTTGCAGCGTTTTGTTCCTGCAGTGCCACACAACCCTTTGTCCCCCCACTGCAGTAGCCAGTCCCATATTCATCAGTCTTAATCCCTCCTGAGCCTCCTGAGCCACTCGCTCCATTTTAGACTCTGTGCCACAGCTCCCTGAACTCACCGCCTAAGCTACTGTTCCACTTCTGACTATATTCCCAGAATTTCCCTTTATATCTCACACTGGCAGCCGGCTCTCTCCCTCACTGCTTCAGTTCCACCACTGTGGGGCCTGACGTCTTGTTTTTCGCAGCTCCTGCATTTGGGGCACTGCCCTTTCCTCTCCTTGGTTCTGGCGGCTGTAGTCTTTGCAGATGTCCGGTGGAGCTTTCGCTGGAGGCTGGGACAACCTTACCAGGGAGCGGATTTTCCACATGAGCCAAAATCGCCTCACTCCGAGCTCTGCGGGCGGCTGCTGCCATTGCTGCTTTGGATGGAGTGCCGCTCGATGCTATCTTCGGCGCCATAGCGGAGTCTTCGCTTGTTAGCTGAAGCACCAAACGCCGCTGGTAACTCTCCACACACCGTCTCATGAGGGAGGAGACCGTTCCGAAATGCTGGGGCAGGGGGTGCTTGCAGGAAAACAGCATACGATCCTGGGGGGGGGGCAGAAAATAGATATTTAACGCGGTGGAGCCCTCATCATTTGGGTCACTTAGATGCGGTCGCTAACGTTCACCTAGGCGGCCGCCATCTTGCTCGCCTCCCCCACTACACTTACTTCAACAGAAACATACACATACTTACTCTCTTAAACAATCACTTATAGAAACACATACTTATTTATACAGGAACTCTTCCAATCTCTCACATATACTCACTTATATACATCAATACTCACATATACTAGTTTAAAAATATATGTAGTTACTCATAACGATACTATTGAGACAGTCATTCACTCACTAACACATCCATACACACACACTCATCCACCCAAACAGTCCTGCACACATGCTGTCTTCAAAACACATAACAACAGTGAGTCAGTCATTCATGCATCTGTGCGCTAAGTAATACCCCCCACCAAACCGTACAGACACTCATTCTGATACTCAAAAATCCAACTAATAACCCATATAGCCACTCATGTAGCTACTCACCAACCCATGCAGCCACTTATACACAAAGTGAGACACTGATACAGATATTTACATATTTTAACATTACTCGCTATTACATGTATTCACTAAGATATACTTAATAAGTCAGTTATACAATCAATTTTACAAAAAAAACCATCCATTTAGGCATTTATTTACCCATTTATTCTTCCATCAATCTTTAGATATACATATATAAAAAATATTTATTTTTCAGAAAGACACACATTCACTTGATGATGTCATCAGTGATGTCATTTGAGATGTCATCAGTGATGTCATGAGTGATTTCACTGACAATGTCATGAGTGATGTAATATGTGACGTCATCACCAGTGCATTGCGGGCGCGCAAGCTATAGTTTGCTGAGCTAACTATAACGGGGGAATTTAAATGGTTTTGTATGAGTGAAATGTCCAGCTAACTATAACATGTGTGAAAACTATGGTTTTTTCAGTGAATTTCTAAGGTTTTTTAAATGCTAATTCCTAACTATAACATGGCTAAAACCTATGTTTGTTTCAGTGAAAAAAAAAATATATATATATATTTATATATATATATATATATATATATATATATATATATATATATATATATATATATATACATGCACAGCACGTTACCCTTTCTGTAGCCAAAAGATAACCACAACGCCATGTGTAGCTGGCTCAAAATCGATTTATTTCGGCCTAACTCGGACGCGTTTCAGCTGTCCTTGCAGCCTTCCTCACCGATCCTGTAAGGACAGCTGAAACGCGTCCGAGTTAGGCCGAAATAAATCGATTTTGAGCCAGCTACACATGGCCAAAAAACAGAGCCACCCAATAATCCCGTGAGGACTGGGTATAATCAATAACAGATTCACAATTGTCCTCAAAGGAATTGTTTAGATATTCTTCATTAATTAATACTGTTGTCACCTAAGTGATCAATCATTCACCAAAAGAAAGGTAGATACAGTATATTACTGTTTTTTATTTAAAAAAAAATTTCATCAGAATTTTTATCAAAATTTAGGCATGGCAACAGAAAACTACTACAGTTGATTGATTACAGTAGTATTTCACACCTTATGCTATTTACATGGACCAAACAAAACACCATGCAAAAAAGAACGTTTCATTGTAATACATTCTTTGTTGAATAAAAAATGATATCAATGCAAGCAAAACGGTGTCAGGCGTCAACGTTTCGGTCCTTCTTCGGTTAATTAATTCCATAGGACCATCATCAGGACAAATTGCACATATATATCTACAAATAAATATAAAAATACGTATAAAATACTCCTTGCATACCAGGTATCGTCTAATCACCCAAAGGGAAACCAAAACATGCTTCCAACGTGTTACTAAAAGTGTTTCAAACCACCACCATTGTGCTCAAGAAACCTTAAACCAACAACTTGAATCAAGGTCTTACCAATAACCACCATCCGGTGGTTGAAAGGCCTAAATGGGCAAAGATCTTCCCAAAATCTAAAACCAAATATCAACGTACTGTTAGGCTAACACGTATGAATTCATGATTATGTATAGTAACAGCTGATGTGGGCACCATACTCACAAATTGTTTGAATCAATCCTTCACGCTAGTCGAAAGATTAATGTTCCCTGTAGCAATACATAATAAGTACCAACCCTATGTTAGCCAAATAAGCCAACTGAATCTCCTTATCAAACCCACCACACCACAACGTGTAATGGACGCTATACTTACAACCGAAACAAATGGAGTTATTTCAATCACCTATGAACGAAAAGGACTCGTTACTGCTTATTGCGGTATGAAACAGAATCAAAAGCCGTCCATAGCTTCTAGGTATCAGTACAGCGTTGCTCACACTTACTTTAAATCGGGAGCTGTCGCGTTCAACTTCCTCATGCTTCAGTAGTTCGGGAACGCCGGCTGCGGCTTTTCCGTATACTTAACCTTTGGCCTCTGTAGCGTGATGGCGTAAAACGTCAGCCTCTCTTCGTGTGTGTTCGTAACAGACTAATCCTAGTCAATGGTAACTTGTAATAATGCTCAAGGATGTTACATGGCACTAGCAGAAAGATGCCAATAATCATATAAAAAAACGTATTTTAGTTTTAACTAAAAAAGTATCCAACCATATATCGGATGGCGGCCATCTTGGAATGGGTTTCGGATAATAACAAGTTCACCAAATTTCAGCTAGTCAAGTATACAACATACATCAAATGCAGATGAAAAAAATACCTTAAGAAATCCATGTCTGTCCAATCAAGCAAACATCAATGGAGGACCATTCTTTAACCCCACTATCAACAATAAGGTAGATGAAATGAAAAATGTGTATACTTATTCATACAGTAAAGGCTATAATGTCGTCACAGTATGTCATTCGACAACAGAGTTAAGCCCCTTCTCCACAGTATTACATGTCCAGATTCATCTGTTCTCCCTTAAGGTGAGAAGACAATTTACATTGTGGTATCGTTTCGTGCATTTGATGACATCAATGACAAACCACAACATTTCATTGAGTAGATGCGACTTCTGATGATAATCTTCTACAAGTGGAGCCGTCAAAACATTACACCGAATACGAGATTGGCGTTGTAATACACGTTTCTTTACTTCTTGTGTGCTCTTGCCTATATACAATAGCAGACAAGGGCATTGAATACAATAGATGACATTTTTAGTATTACAATTTGAATGATGTAACATTTTAATTTCCTTTCCTATCAATTTACAATTCTTCATTTCTCTTCTTGTTTCACATGCCACACAGTTCCCGCATGGGTAATGCCCAAGGATAGGAGCTAAACCCCATTGTGACTGTAATGTGATCGGTTGCGGTTCTTTATAAGCTTTAACCAAATAATCTCTCAGATTTTTGCCTCTTTTAAATGCAAAACGTGGTTGCATCAACTGAGGTTCTGTTTTTTTGATCAGGTGCCAGTTGTTTTTTATGATTGATCTGATCGGGTTATGGCAGGGGTCTCCAACCTTTTATGTAGTGAGAGCTACTTCTGGTCAGTGAAAATTGTCGTGAGCTACTAAACCCCAAGCAACTCGCGCATTTTTCCGAGAGACCTCCCACACCCCATTTCAATTGATGGTAAGCCTTATTTCTTCAGAGCCCATACCGTGGTTTGAACACAATACTAAAGAGTTCCCAAATATTATGTTTTTATAGTTCTTACTGGTACTGTACAGTGGCTTTGTACTGCTTATATGTCAGAACTCTGCGTTACCCTTTTATCAACTTCAGGAAGGTTGAAGGCTAAGTTTGGCTTACCAGACTGCGGCCTCGCCCAGCTGGTGTGACACACAGTCTTGCAGCAAGTGCCAGCACCTCCGAGTCCCTTAAGTCTGTGCTGATAAACTCCAGAGTCCATGCATAACCACTGAGTATGCTTGTGTAGGAACACTTTTTGTAGACACCAAAGGACAGGTTTTGGGGAGGAGGAATGACCCCTGAATGGCTCTGGACCTGCCTCGAGGTCATCAGAGGAAGATGTAGGTTGGCTGTGTGGCTGAACAAAGCTGGAAAGCTCTCTGCTTGCCTGATGCTCGTTGCTCCTAGTCCAGAGACAGTTCGGACACAAATGGCCAGCCCTTTGCAGAACTTTTTCACAATGGCACAGATGTGAACAGATCCGAATGGATCTGCGCTACATGGAATACCCGATCACCACTTTTCAGCCCAACGCTGGCAAGGAAGGGGACCGCAGCCAAATGTCATTCGAAGAGTTTGAACATTTCATTACTGGAGCATAAAAGCTTAACAAAGAGATACTGAAGAAAATTATGGCCTCCTAGTCTACTTTAGCCTTTGGTGGTGTTGATGGGAAGAAAGATAATCAGAGTGACTTCCAGGAGTTTTTGAGCCTAATTGAGGGTATGGTGATTGCCTGCCACAAGGCAATAATGTGAAGGCAACTCTGCACCCAAGCCAGATCTCAAGACTGCACAGACGTACATCACTCTTTGCTTCTTTACAGTTACTTCCATAAAAGATTACAGCACATTTGTCATAATTATCAGAAATGGAGGCCCATTTCTCACAGTCACTGTATTTTCGCAGTTGTTTTTGACTGGAACCCACATTCTTCAGATCACCTCAAGGGGGTAGTGTACACTCCAGCAAACACTTTTATTTAAATTTAGCATGAAAAAGATCCGGAATGTGGAGCAAAGACAACAGTAGTGCCTCCTTTAGTAGCTTCTTTTACCTGAGCCCAAGGCAAACCCAACAGCTGCCCAGTCACGCAGTAGCGAGTACATTCCACCAATTAAACTACTGACCCAATTATATGGAATTAGTGCCCCATCCATACTGCAATCCCGAAATAGCTCAACCTTTCCTCAGATAGTGCTCTGTCCACGCCGGGCCTGCAACCAGGGCCATGAGTCAATGCTGGCAATGTTCCAAGCAGCCCTGAGGTCACTACCCAGTAATGGCAGCGACTGGTTCTCTCTGCTCCCAGTGTTGCATAACATTTTTTCATATCTACAGACAAACTATATATAAGAAGGCAGCCTCCCTACCATGGTCTGATTCTAATCAAGCCTACCAAAGGATTGTGTTTTTTTTATTCCCGAATCCTAACGCTACGAGTTAAATTGGTATCCTTGCACTACTAAATACTAAAACTAATAAATGCGTGTTAACACCTCCGAGAGGCCTATTGACACGGCTCTATTACCTGCTGCTCTTAGGCAATTATTATAAGTTGGCCCGAGTCACTGATTTACTTTGAGCCAAGTTACAACAGCACAAAGACTGATACAAAATCTTCAAACTCCACTTACTGTTCGCTAACACTGATGCATTCAGGGCGAGCAGCCAGCACTGTTCCAGATTTCCTAACTTTAATATTAGCTGCAGCAGATGAGAAGCATTAAACTCCAGGATGCAAAAATATTCCTGTCAAATTCCAAAATTAGGCTGCCTGATTCTGAATGATATGCCACGCTTTGGCTATCAAGAACTTGAATGCCACAAATAGTCTATAAATCACCAGAGAAATATTATTTCCTCGGAAATCAACAGTATACAAAGCTGAACAAAGAATGATTGTGCACTTTGAAATACAGCAGAGATGCCTACCCACAAGGGCACCGTTCAGCAACTTGAGCGGGGATGGGGGGCCAGCACTGGGCAGTGTCTGTCTCGGAAACATAAACCAGGCCTGACAAACATTCTGCAATATGTTTTTTCCATTTGAGAATCCTAACGCTACTACGGGTTTTCAAAAATGGTATCCCTGCATAAAAAGTAACAAATTCGGCTTAAAACCTCGAGAGGCCTCTCGACACGGCTTACCTGCTGCTCTGTGGAAATTAATTTGAGGTGGCAGGCTGTACGGGGAAGGGCAGATGGCGCAGGTCCCGTCAGTTCAACTGCTTGCGTGACCTGCAAACAAGCTGCTCTGCCCTGCCATGCCTGCTGCAGTTCTGCACTGCCACCCATAGCACTCATGACCACACAGCGCAGTGCCAGTGAAGAAAAGGCGGGGGCACTTAGAGATGGTCATGAGACGTGGATCCATCGTAGGAAGGAAGTAGAGGAACGTCATCCTCTTCGGCCCGCCCCTCCCCAGCTAAGCTCAAGCCAATCTGAGCAGCTGGATTGGGTGAGGGCGGGCATCGGACCCTGAAAACGACCTAATTGCACAAATAACAGTAAAGGGCTACAAAATTGAGCACCAGGCTGCGCGAGCTACTTGCAGGGTCTCGGCGAGCTACCGGTAGCTCGCGATCGACCGGTTGGAGACCCCTGGGTTATGGGGTGGCTCTGTTTTTTTAACATTGATTGGCGCAGACACTAGTCTGCAAGGGCCCTTTTTCCAAGAAAGTGGTTGTGTTTAAGGTATCTGTCTAGTATAAATTTAATTGTTATGTTGTATGATTCCTTTATATGTACTGGTATATATTAGTATTTTGTGTATATTAGTTAGTTTTTCTGTACCGTCACTAATGTCTGAAAAGGAAACCTTAATCTATACTGACGATTATATTGCTAAAATAGCAAGTGGCCCATCCTTGTTGGGCCCACAAAATCCCAATATCAATCTTATCACAATGCAATCTGTGGCACGAAACACCTTAGAAAGACTCCACAAAAAACTCATCAGGACTGAGTTACATGCAAAATTTCTATCTGATTGCATAAGTAATAACATCATACCTATTGGACTACAAGTCTAGAACATCCCAGCTATTTTTGTTGATGACGAAAACTATAAGGTGGGTTTCAGCTTCGTTGGTAACAAATGTTCTCGGAGCTGGATGTTCCTAAGTATAAAACCGGCACTTAAACATATAGAAAAATGAAAACTGGAAATTGCTGAAATAGAGACACAAATCCGTGAGGATAAAATAGCCACAGATAGGGACGATTTCTTAAAGAAATTGGACGCTATAATTACTGATTTCCAAAGAAACAACATCTTAAAGAAAACCGAGAAACTACAGAAGGACCTAAAGAATTACAGTAGAGAGCGTACATATCCTTATTTAAAGAACGATTTCTTTCAACAAACTGGAAATCAATCCAACTGGGCACCCAAACACACAACATTCTCAGAGACTGGCTCCTCCAGTTCTGACGATAGCCAAAATCGGGGTGGTGGCTTGAACTATAGAGGAGGCAGAGGACATAATATATCATCTCCTTTTTTAGCCAGGGGCCAACAACAACAGAGAGGACGCTCACGGAACACCAGGAGAGGCTGGTTCAGAAACCAGTATACACCGGGGTTTCGACAGACACAGAACAACTACTACGAATGGTAGAAGCTAGTAGTTCAGTAGTTATGGAAAATGATACAAACATGACAGTTGTACCAATCTTTAATTTATCATCGCATGTTCTTAGCTCTAAGGAAATGGAGGTACTAAGTTACGGACTGTCCTTTGTCCCTACCAAAAGAAATGATGCATTCACAACCTATGTAGAGCTTTACAAATTTTTCAGAACTGTACGCTTGAAATACTTTTTCGCAAACACCCCTATGACCCACACAACAAACATTAGTGGTCTTAAATGTCCCTCAACCTTTTTTCCTCCAACAAATTTGATGCCTAAAGATCTCATCACATTTGAAAACGTTGTGTTGAATGAAATCCAACAGCTCTTTCAGGATAGAAAGTATGTGAAGTTTAACTTCTCGAAAGATGAGAAACTTGTTCTTCAAACCTTATCTAAACAAGATGATTTATTTGTGAAACTGGCAGACAAAGGGGGAGGGATTATTGTACAAAATAAAACGGACTATGATAGTGAAGTCCAACGACAACTTAATGATCCTACTCACTATATAACACTCAGAGGTGACCCGACAGCTACAATACGTAAAGAAATTCTGGTTTTAACAACTAAAGGTTTAGACGGTCAGCGGTTGAGCAAGAAAGAATTTGATTACATGAATAAAAATGACTATACGATTCCAGCATTCTATACATTACCAAAAATTCATAAGCACAGTCAGTGTCCCCTAGGAAGACCTATTGTGGCTGGTTGCCAGTCCATCCTACAACCATTAGCAGCATATGTTGATTATTTTTTAAAACCCTTTGTCCCCTTAACAAAGGCCTACTCCCAGGACAGTGGGGATGTTATTGTCAAATTAGAAGAACAACCTTTTGATCCAGACTCAGATATTCTAGTCACTATGGATATTGACAATCTTTATACAAGTATTCCACAGAGTGATGCTTTGGTAATAATTGGTGACAATTTAGAAACAAGGACACACCCTCATCAAGTCCCCACAAACTTTATAGTACAATGTGCAAAGATTGCCCTCAATGAAAATTACTTCATATTTGGAACAGATTTTTATGGCCAACTAAAAGGAGTGGCCATGGGCGCAATTTTTGCGCCAGATATAGCCAACCTCTACGTGGCCGCGTTTGAGGATAGAGTGGTATATAACCACAACCCGTTTGTGGCACATTTACAACACTATCTAAGGTACATCGATGATGTCTGTATAATTTGGAAGGGCACAGATGATGAATTAAAAAACTTCTATCAGTGGTTAAATCAACAAGATGTAAACTTACACTTTACACTAGAAAGCAATAAAAATACAATCAGCTTTCTAGATCTGTCAATATATAATGATAACAATGTCTTATCCATGCGCCTGTATCCCAAGCCAACTGCTAGGAATACCCTTTTAAAATATGATAGTCACCATCCGCAGAGCTTACGGGATAACTTCCCATTTGGACAGTTTTTGCGTCTTCGACGCACCTGTACCAAGAGGGAGGATTATTTTCGCGAAGCAAAAGTCTTACAATCTAAACTTGTAATGCGCGCATATCCATATAGATTGGTGAAAAAGGCCATGAAACGCGCGTGGTACTACGACTGCGGTGCCTTATTAACCACAAAAGTTAATTCTAACACAGATGACATGAACACCAAGCCTGTGACATGCGTGATGACATTTGGTTCTGAATCCAATCAGATCAGATCAATCATAAAAAAACAACTGGCACCCGATCAAAAAAACAGAACCTCAGTTGATGCAACCAAGTTTTGCATTTAAAAGAGGCAAAAATCTGAGAGATTATTTTGTTAAAGCTTATAAAGAACCGCAACCGTTCACATTACAGTCACAATGGGGTTTAGCTCCTATCCTAGGGCATTACCCGTGCGGGAACTGTGTGGCATGTAAAACAACAAGAGAAATGAAGAAATGTAAATTGAACGGAAAGGAAATTAAAATGTTACATCATTCAAATTGTAATACTAAAAATGTCATCTATTGTATTCAATGCCCTTGTATGCTATTGTATATAGGCAAGACCACACAGGAAGTAAAGAAACGTGTATTACAACACCAATCCCATATTAGGTGTAATGTTTTGACGGCTCCACTTGTAGAACATTATCATCAGAAGTCGCATCTGCCCAATGAAATGTTGTGGTTTGTCATTGATGTCATCAAATGCACGAAACAATACCACAATGTAAATCGTCTTCTCACCTTAAGGGAGAACAGATGGATCTGGACATGTAATACTGTGGAGAAGGGGCTTAACTCTGTTGTCCAATGGCATGCTGTGGCAACATTATAGCCTTTACTGTATGAATAAGTATAAACATTTTTCATTTCATCTACCTTATTGTTGATAGTGGGGTTAAAGAATAGTCGTCCATTGATGGCTGCTTGATTGGACAGACATGGATTTCTTAAGGTATTTTTTACATCTGCATTTGATGTATGTTGTATACTTGACTAGCTGAAATTTGGTGAACTTGTTATTATCCGAAACCCATTCCAAGATGGCCGCCATCCGATATATGGTTGGATACTTTTTTAGTTAAAACTAAAATACGGTTTTTTATATGATTATTGGCATCTTTCTGCTAGTGCCATTTAACATCCTTGAGCATTATTACAAGTTACCATTGACTAGGATTAGTCTGTTACGAACACACACTCAGAGAGGCTGACCTTATACGTCATCACGCTACAGAGGCCAAAGGTTAAGTATACGGAAAAGCCGCAGCCGGCGTTCCCGAACTACTGAGGCATGAGAAAGTTGAACGCGACAGCTCCCGATTTAAAGTAAGTGTGAGCAACGCTGTACTGATACCTAGAAGCTACGGATGGCTTTTGATTCTGTTTCATACCGCAATAAGCAGTAACGAGTCCTTTTCGTTCATAGGTGATTGAAATACCTCCGTTTGTTTTGGTTGTAAGTATAGCGTCCATTACACATTATGGTGTGGTGGATTTAATAAGGAGATTCAGTTGGCTTATTTGACTAACATAGGGTTGGTACTTATTATGTATTGCTACAGGGAACATTAATCTTTTGAATAGCGTGAAGGATTGATTCCCACATCAGCTGTTACTATACATAATCATGAATTCAAACGTGTTAGTCTAACATTATGTTGATATTTGGTTTTACATTTTGGGAAGATCTTTGCCCATTTAGGCCTTACAACCACCGGATGGTGGTTATTGGTAAGACATTTATTCAAGTTGTTGGTTTAAGGTTTCTTGAGCACAATGGTGGTGGTTTGGAACACTTTTAGTTACACGTTGAAAGCATGTTTTGGTTTCCTTTTGGTTTCCCTTTGGGTGATTAGACGATACCTGATATGCAAGGAGTGTTTTATACATATTTTTATATTTATTTGTAGATATATAAGTAGATATATATGTGCAATTTGTCCTGATGATGGTCCTATGGAATTAATTAACCGAAGAAGGACAGAAACGTTGACGCCTGACACTGTTTTGCTTGCATTGATATCATTTTTTATGTGAACAAAGAATGTATTACAATGAAAAGTTCTTTTTTGCATGGTGTTTTGTTTGGTCCATGTAAATAGCATAAGGTGTCAAATACTACTGTAATCAATCAACTGTAGTAGTATTTCTGTTTCCATGCCTAAATTTTGATAAAAATTCTGATAAAAAAAATTTTTGAAAAAAAAAAACAGTAATATACTGTATCTACCTTGCTTTTGGTGAATGATTGATCACTTAGGTGACAACAGTATCAAATAATGAAGAATATCTAAACAATTCCTTTGAGGACAATTGTGAATCTGTTATCAGCTACACATGGCGTCGTGGTTATCTTTTGACTACAGAAAGGGTAACGTGCTTTGCATTTCACAGACCTGCTCCAGTGGGGTCTGATCAGCAACGCGACTCTCGTAGCAGGCGGCGGTGGACACACAGGAGAACGAAGCAATTATATATATGTATATATCCTGCAATACTACGTGCACCATCCGTCACGCAATCCAGACCACACCAGCAGTACTTCAAAAAGTTTCTCTTTATTTAAAAAAGGTTTGTAGGCATGACGCGTTTCGAGTCCAAGACTCTTTTTCAAATGCCACTTGCTGCGCAACTGTGGGTTCGTTAAGATTTATATAACGGGACTTTTAAACATTGAAAAGGGACCAAGTCCATTTCTCCAGATTTAAAGGAACAGTTAGTTGGTAAGTCTTTCAGTTTTCAAGCTGAATTCACAGTCCTGAAAGCAAAGTAGAGTACCTTTTCTTCCTTTAGGTTGTCTTGTAACCCCCAAGTGGTAAAATAATGCAGGTTGCTTTGCTCTGTTAGCAGATTAATTGTCCACTTTCACATCCTGGACTCCAAGTCCCATAATGCTCCACAACTGTTCTGTTTTTTTTAACTGGTTTTCAATGTAGATGACGGTAAAACTTTACTGTTGCATGACGTACAGAGTGTCTATCGTGCTTTAAAGAAATAGTTCCATACCTCAGACATGATGCGCAGGTAGAGATTTTACTACCACAGGTGCAGCTTCCAGTCCTTCGAGGCTTAGCCTTCAGTACGCCGTGCTTAGGGAACTCCCTCTGCATATCCTGGCTGCTTTATATATATATATATATATATATATATATATATATATATATATATATATATATATATATATATATATATATATATATATATATATATATATATATATATGTATTGCTTTGAATCTTCCAGCCGTCCAGTTCCCTTCTGGCAGAAGTCACGGCACAGCAGCTATGAGAAGAGAGAGTTCTCCCAGATACTTTAAGGCCCAGAGGGGGGAGACAAACCAAGCAAAAAGGAGACAGAGCCTCTGTAGGGACCTATATTTCTTTTAACATTGAGTATATCCAAATAGTTAGTGAAAGAGATGCCAAAGAGAGAAGCTTTGAAGTATTATTCAAACATGAAAAATTTATTTAACTATTTTTTCATTTTTAAAATTTTTTAAGAGACATTTGTGCAAAAATACATTTCATTGTCACTGTGAAGATCAACATTTTTACATACATATTTTAGTATTAATCCTATCATTCAAAGTGCCCTCTAATAGCAGTTAATCCTAATGATCAAGAACACAGACTCATACATCAGTCACACATTTTCATAAGAGAAAAAGAAACATACCTAACAACATGAACACATGAGCAAAATTATACAAGACATTAGACTAACACAGATGGTAGCTCTAAGGTGTACTTAATGGGGTACGTATAGGAACCTAGATGGTGTGGTTCTACTGGTTGTGCTGTAGTTAACCAGATCGTATCCAGGACAGTAGATGTTGGGCCGACGTACGTTTCGGTGAAAGTCACCTTCCTCAGGGCCAAAGACAACGAATATGCAAATAAGTAATATAAAGTCTTAAAAATATGAGGGCATAATACAAGATTCTGAAAAACAGAGAATACAAAAGAATTTTGAGTATCAGAATTTCTTTTGCTTTTTTACTATATCATAGTCTTAATCTATGGCATCATGTATGTACATATCTACTTTTCAAGTTTTAAAATTTAATAAATGCTCATAGCTAACTGAACATCTTTCTGAATAGAGATTAGATAGACCGTAGGAATTGTGAGTCCACATAGTGAGGAGATGAAAGGTAGAGTCAAAGAATATACCCATTAGATCTGGTTCACCCAAAGTGTTAACCGACAAAGTGCCAAGTGCATGCAGTGCTTATAGGATGTTTTCGGAGTGCTGTTATCTGGGGTTAACATAAAAAAAGGAGAACTTTACCTATGATATGGTGAATCTCTGCGTATTATAGGTAAGATTCTGGCCGGACTCTTTAAGGCATGTGCTAAAAAATACAAAGGAATTACTGTAGTTTTTTGATTAATGGGAGGCTGTATTACTGGTGCTAAAGGGGTTGATAGTAAGTTACCTCAGTGTCCGAGGCACACTCCCTTAAGTTTTCTTACTGTTGGAGCCACCCGGGGGACCTCGGTAGACAGGGGAAGTGGCTGTGTAAATACAAATATATAAAATGATCGATGAACTAACTGCATAAGAGGCAGAGCTCAAAGTGAGTTTGTACCAGGTAGTAGGTTAATTACCTGATCGTTCGTATTGCGCCATCCTCTTCGTGACCACTGTCAGGAATAAGCACTTTTAGAACTAGAAATACTGTTAGAAATAGCACATTGTAGATCATAGAATAATAATCACTGTAGCACAAAATAGCAAATAGAGCACACAACCAGTAATCACTGGTAAGAGGTAAGTACCACCTACGCAACCCTAACCACCCTAGGAGAATGCCACGCATGGAACCAGGACCTCACTATCAACACCTGTACTAGGAAGAACAACCACCTAGGTATCACTATACATTTAGGGGTATAAACATGAGAACATTACACATGATGCATCACAACATTCAGAGGTGTAGGGGAAGAAAACACATGATTCATAAACATACATTCAGCGGTGTAAGGAAAGCAACTTTGTACATGATGCATAAAAACACAGAGGTACCAGAACACAGGGTGCGCAAAACATACAACACACAGTACATTTCCTAGCACCCTAACAAGCACCTAACTCATAACAAAGTCCAGGTTGCGCCACTGCGCCAAAACCTAAACGTAGCAGCTGCCCACTACTTGCTGGGCAGCTTAGGACAGGGACAGAACAGGGCCGAAATGCTGCACCTGGCTCTAAGTGCTGCACAGCTGGGGAAGGCCAGGTTAGGGATGAAGGAGTGCGACTCACTCCTGAGTCCAACGAATAAGTCCCTAGAAAGCAAAACCTAAACAGTGCAGCTGCCCACTACTTGCTGAGCAGCTGGAAAGAGAACTGTGACAGGGCTCTCACTAGCCCTCTTGGAGAAAGACTGCGAAAAAATGTGCAAAGGGTTGGAGCCCTCTGGCTCTATAAATAAACACATGCCCTCTGGAGCCCCACGTGATCTTTGATGAATGACTGGGCCCTCAGAAGAGCCTCGCAGGCTCTAAGTAACCCATTGCCGCCTAGTGGAGGCTCTCGGGCTCGTCAACAAATATGCCCCCTTAGAGTCTCGGGGGCTCTGCAACAAATATGGCCCCTTCGTTGGAGTCCTTCGTGGGGGACTCGAATTAGACAAAATGCCCCCAGAGCCTTGTGGGCTCCTATGGCGCAACACTGCCCGGAGCGGAGGAGCGACCACGGGGACGCCCCCACTCATCGGCTGTTTGGGGAGGCGGCGGCTCCTCGCGGTTTCGGCTCCTCTCCGCCGGGCTTCTCCAGGTGGCGGCGGCTGGGCTCTCTCCTCCGGAGAGCCTCACTGGGGGATGGGCTTCTTCTTTCTGCCGGGCTGGAGTGCGGGGTGGCCTCCCGTCCACTTCCTGGTTCCCTGCTCCTCCTCAACCAATCAGAGTGCAGCGCTGGAGCTGGGTCCAATTCCAGCACAGCGCTGCTCATGATGCTGCGGGCTGGTTTTTCGTGGCTGGGAGAGCTCTGGGTTGCGGTGGCGATTTCTATGCACATAAATGAGGGGTGGGCACCCTCGAATTAACCCCTACAGCGGGGTAGGCACACCATGCAGGGTGGACACGAAAATCAGCGGCGTGGGCAGCCGCGAAAAAGCAGCAAAATGCAGGGTGGGCTCCTGCGAGGGTAACAAGAAAGCGCTCCCAAGCGCTTAGTGGCAAAAAAAGCGCTCCCAGGCGCTAGTGCAAAACAAAGCGCTCTCAAGTGCTAGGGGCCAAATAAAACGCTCCCAGGCGCTAGGGCACCACAAACACCCAAAGTAGCAGAAAAAGTCCTGGGGCAAAGAAGGTGGAGCACAGCAGCTCCCAACAAAGAAAAGTCCTCCAGCTCCCCCAGGAAAGGCAGAGGGGTCCCACAGGGAGAGAGCTTTCAAGGCATCCAGGAAATCCAGGGGCTGCTCAGGGCCCAGGGAGGCAAGCCTTCCCCTGAGCCCCCGCAGCAGCACGCCCCTGGTAGATTCCAGTCAGAAACAAGAACATTTTACAAGAGGTCACAGCCTCTTTTTAATTCCTTTGTCTAAAGGTGCAGGCAAGGGGCAAACCAGATACAACTGGTTCCTGAGCACTTTGTTTTTGCTCAGCCCCTCTCTCTATTCATAGAATGGGTCAGGGACATCAGACACACCACAGGGGGTGGAGCCAGCATTGTGAGGGGAAAGCCCAGCCCTATTCAGGTCCCAGGTGCATTCCTCCCTCACATCACTCATGCTAATCTCAACACTTACCACCGGGGCAGACCCATCATGACTCATGGAGCCAGGCTCTCCAGCCACTCACAAGCAAGACACAAATTACACAAACATGCCAGCTTCAAGAAGTGGCACTTCCACACTAGACACAATCACGCCGCCTACATCATTGCGCAGCATTTAATCACGCACGTCCGCACATACCAAACTCGCATCTGCACTCCCCATGCATCAAGAACTACGAGAGACACATACATTCCCCATGCATTCCTATGGGAGGGCAGACCAATGTCACACACGCACTCAGGGAGCGCACACACTTTACACTGCACCACAGTGTCAAAGTGCGCAAAGACCAGAAATCACTATAAATATTTAATAATACCAGGCAAGAAGTTCAGGTGTGAACCTGCCAGAAGGGCCAAGTCCAACACACCCACGTTGGCTCTGCGTACGATGGCCCGGGCCACTTCCCTTACGAATTGAGTGGGTGACAACAAAGCTACATGTCCAACCTCCAAACCACTGCGCCCGCTGTACACAGCACAATGTAATGTTGTAGGGCCCAGGGCCCTCATGCATACAACAAGACCACAGGGACACACGCAGATATTTTGTTGACCAGGCCACTGGCATGTGCGCATGGCCCCTTTATTGGCAGGGCCACATGTACTGTGACGCCTGTGCTGGAATTGTGTGGGGTGAGTGTAAGCCAACCCGCACAGAGTGGTTTGTGCTGGCAACAACTTGAATAGTAAACACCACTAAGATGGAAACAGAAAACACCAGCATAACAGAGTCAACTGCTGAGCAATTGGAGGTAGCCAGATCAAGTACAGAGGTCACCCAATATGCAAACAGAAGTGTCCGTGAGTTGCAGTGCACTGAGGTTGGGGCTCTTGTGAAGAAAAAGTCCAGGATTGTGTCCCTTCGAGATATTCCTGATGCAGATACAGTAAGTTGTAATAGACCTGCATCATTTCCCTCATCAACGTCCCAGGTCTCCCACACTGCTTGAGGTGACATTGCTGCACAACCTCTCCACAGCACAAAACTCAATCAGTAAAGGTCCATGGGTTGCTGTGCACTGAGTCAGTGGCACCTGAAGTGCTGAGCAGGGGATCAGGCAGAAGATGGGATCCATGACAGGTGCGGGCAACTTTGTCAGTCTGCCAGTACCACCGTTTCGACTCTGGTAGATGGCAGTTGGAGGTGGTCCTGGCGATGGTGACATGTGCCTCCTGCGGTGATGCAACGTCTGGGCCGGTCAGGACTCAATTTGATGTGTGAGCCCTGGTGGGCCGCAGTTGAGGCTGGAGGCAGCGGACAGCGCAGGGCCACAGACACATGGCATTGATGACCCCAAGGCCATCATCTCAGAGGCTATCCAATATCTCGGAAGAAGGGGTCCCAGACCTGACTAGCACAGACCTTGTGGCCCCGGATGCACAGCGTCTGGCACAGGCACCCTGCCACGTGACGGTGACTTGGGGTGCACTGAGGTAGGGCCATGCCGACTGGGCGAGTGCTCATCTATGTCGATGGTGAATGTGGCAGAGGGTTGCAGGGGACAGTGGAAAGTGTCCTCCAGGGCATGATGTGGAAGGTTTGATCTTATCTGGAAGCAGCAAATGGTGGAGTGGAAGGCTACAGCCTTGTTGCCAGGACTAATTCGGTATCAGCTACATGAGGATGAAACTACCCCCTTGTCCATAGACTCAGACGCCACCAATGTACAGCCAGTGAGTGTCCATGAATGTCGGGGAACAATCAATCAATTTGTAAAGCATGCTACTCACCTGTGAGGGTTACAAAAGGGGGTGGTGATGGACGGAGCATCTGAATCAATCAAATACTCACACCCAGTCAAAAGATCTGGGTTTAATCCATCACCGTTCTTTAGCCCATTCTGCCACCCCAGTTCAGACATGGCTATATGCAAATCAGTCTGACCCTGTGCCTCATGGGAACAGTCCAGCCCGAACTGCCAAGCCAGGTCTTCCCTGGACCGGAAACAAGCTTCCGAGGACCGGTTTCTGGCATTCCAGCCGTCTTCAGCCCGGCTTGCTTGAATCCAGTGGCAAAGTGAGCAAGGGACTCACGTCTGAGCATACCCTGCCACACTTATGGCAGCCAAATGCGGTACCAAACGGGGTGGTGATGGACGGAGCATCTGAATCAATCAAACACTCACACCCAGTCAAAAGATCTGGGTTTAATCCATCACCGTTCTTTAGCCCACTCTGCCACTCCAGTTCAGACATGGCTATATGCAAATCAGTCTGACCCTGTGCCTCATGGGAACAGTCGAGCCCGAACTGCCAAGCCATGTCTTCCCTGGACCGGAAATAACCTTCCGAGGACCGGTTTCTGGCATTCCAGCCGTCTTCAGCCCGCCTTGCTTGAATCCAGTGGCAAAGTGAGCAAGGGACTCACGTCTGAGCATACCCTGCCACACTTATGGCGGCCAAAAGCGGTACAAAAGGGGGTGGTGATTGACGGAGCATCTGAATCAATCAAACACTCACACCCAGTCAAAAGATCTGGGTTTAATCCATCACCGTACTTTAGCCCACTCTGCCACCCCAGTTCAGACATGGCTATATGCAAATCAGACTGACCCTGTGCCTCATAGGAACAGTCCAGCCCGAACGGCCAAGCCATGTCTTCCCTGGACCGGAAACAGGCTTCCGAGGACCGGTTTCTGGCATTCCAGCCGTCTTCAGCCCGGCTTGCTTGAATCCAGTGGCAAAGTGAGCAAGGGACTCACGTCTGAGCATACCCTGCCACACTTATGGCGGCCAAAAGCGGTACAAAAGGGGGTGGTGATGGACGGAGCATCTGAATCAATCAAATACTCACACCCAGTCAAAAGATCTGGGTTTAATCCATCACCGTTCTTTAGCCCAATCTGCCACCCCAGTTCAGACATGGCTATATGCAAATCAGTCTGACCCTGTGCCTCATGGGAACAGTCCAGCCCGAACTGCCAAGCCATGTCTTCCCTCAAATATTTTGCCTTCCTCCTCCATTTTTTCTGATCTCGTTTTTATTGGCCTTTGGACTCTGTGCACTTTCTCTGCTAACCAGTGCTAAAGTGCTTGTGCTCTCTCTATTAAACATGGTAAAATTAGCTTACACCCAATTGGCACATTTAATTTACTTGTAAGTCCCTGGTAAATTAGTACTACATTTACCTAGGACATGTATATTAAATACTAATAGTGGGCTGGAAGCATTGATTGTTCAGCCCACTTAACTAGCCTTTTTTATTTTAGTTCAGACTGAAGCAGCCTTTTAAATATGTTTTAAGCCTGTCGTTGCAACCTATGGGTGCAGTTTAAACTGCCACATCAACATTGTAGAACAAACCTTTTGCCATGTCTAAACCTTCCTTTTCTATATATATGTCACCTCTATGGTAGGCCCTGAACAGCCCACAGGGCAGGGGGCAGTGTATTTAACAAGTTGGACATGTACTTTTACCTTTAACATGTTCTGGTAGTAAAAACACTCTCACATTTGTTATTCACTACTGCAAAGCCTACCTCTCCCATAGGATAATATTAGGTTAACTTATTACACTTAATAAGAGAACACTCCCAAGTGGAATTAGCAATTTTCGCATCTAAAATATTGCACTTTAAGTCCTCTTGTATGGTAAAGTCAGATTTTAAGTCACAATTCTGAAAATGACACTTTTAGAAATGTGGCATTTTTTTGTCATAACCATTTGGTGTCTGCTGACTCTATCCTGAGTCACATGACTAAGTGTAGCTGGCAGTTGATCCTTGTAAATCGCTTCCAGACAGTGAGACAAAGGGTCATAGGTGTTGGCAGGATGGGCCATCTCTGACTTGATGAGAGTGAGAAGCTGTCATCAACTACACTTGCACCTCACAAAGGCCCTGCCTGACAATACTCACAAAGGGTTTGACACTAGTCTGTTTCAATCCTAGGCAATCTGGGGCCTGGCAGTGAGTCAGGATATTCCAAGCACTTCTTGAGGTGGGACCCCCAGAACCTCCTACTACTTCAAATGGGACACCAGGTATAAATATTGGACCCTCTCACCCATCTCTTCAGTACATCTCTTGACCCATGAAAGACTCAGAAGGACTGCGGTGCTGCCATGGGCGTCCGCAGGGGAGGGCAAGGAGGGGAGCTTGGCCCCCCCTGGAGGGACCCTCCTTGCCCCCCCTGTGGACGCCCATGAAAACCGTGACTTCAAGACGGGGTTCTCACTCTCTTTCCTCTCCTTTCTTTCATTTGCTTCCCTGTGAAATGGATCCAAAAAAAAATGACACTTTTGCTGGAAATTTAGTATCTTTCTGACATTTTAATTCCAAAGTGCAGCATTGGGAATAAAAGGCTAAAAATATGAAAAATAGATAAATAACTAAATAAAGTAAGACAGAGTGGTAGCAAACTGGCCAAACTGATTTTATTCACACTGAAACATATTAGCGCCACTTTTACAGAGTTTGCCAGTGAAGCGCTATTTTTGTTTTCTTGTCTTTGTTTTGCCTGGACTTGGAACTAGTGCACCAATCCTGGAGGTACCAAAATGTGTGGATTTAAAAACAAAATGTGTGCTGGGGCTCTGTGTCCAGGGATGTGGTCTTTTTACCATACTGCTTACGTTTTGTAAGGATATAAGCAATGGCCATTGAAATGGATCCATTCAGGGCCCTGTAGTCGTGTCCTTAATTTTTCAGGCAAAAGCACTCACTGATTTCTCAATAGTGAGTGTAAAAGCATTAAGGTAACCATGTTATTCCTGCTTACATTTCCCATGGTTTGCTAAATTTTGCATTCCCTATAAGTGTTTGCTTCTTCAAGGATGTTGTTCCTTTTTTTTTGTAGACTGCATATTGCTCTTGTCTAGTGTGTAATTTAAATTGCGCATCCAGGTGTTTATAGCGGGAAACAATTGGGTTGTAGTTGAAAACAGTGGGAGTTTTTCTCAGTGGGGCAGTACGGTGTTCAGTGGGGGAGAGGATGTGGCACTATGGTCTGAGCTGCTGAATTTGGAACTGGGAACCATGTTGATCCTTAATAACCAGCTCACCAGACCACTCTCCTGCGAGAGCACAATCAAATGCTAGACCTTAGAAGGCTTTGCAACACCTTAGAAGCCCTGGTGTCTTCGCACCTGCAGGTGGACCCAAGCATGACAAGTGTAGGTTAACCTTCAAGGCTTGTCCACCACTATCCATACGGAAGCTCATCTCCAGTCTTGCGGGCAGGCCTATGAAGCAGCACACCCTAGAACAACAGTCACTGAGGTCACAGGGCCCTTGAGAAGGGCCAGCTCTAGGGCGGTGCAACCAGTGTGACTGCACCGGGTGCTGTCTTAGGTGAAGGCATCATGTTTGCAAGTATATTATGGTTTTAAAAACGCTTGCTGCCTCCTTCCTGGCTTCCAGCAATTTTCGGCAACAATAAAAATGTCATGATGACTCTGGTGATTAATGTTCTTCCTAGAGAGAGATCAGAATTTTGTCTAGTGGAAGCTTTGACTCAAGTAAAGGTAGCTCAGATGGTTAATATACCGGCTGCAAAGAACATGCGCCATGCAGATCACAAAGTGCACATAATGTAAATAGGTCAGTGGGCTACTGCTTTTGTCAGAGATCCTTTTGTTGCTTGCAGTTTATACGTTAAAATCCTAACTTAGAACAGTGAGCTATTAACTGTCATCTAAGAGCTGCATACAAACTGCAAGGTATAAATTAGAGCGTTATGTCTCCCCCCCTCCCTCAGTCTTTGATTATCCTAATGTCCCAAAAAGTGTTCTTTTGGACAGAAATCAATTCTGATTATTATGGAGAACCCCCAACCCTGGTATTACGCTTTAAATTCCGGGTATTGTGTTTCTCCAGACCAATCACTATAAAACTATACGGGCTACAAGTATGGTTGTCATGTGACTCCTACACCTTTTAGTCCTTAGTCTTATGTAACATTTTCTATACAGTGATTTACACACATATTGATTGTCTCTGTGTAATATGTGTGATGTAAAGTGCTCTGACACCCTACAATGGTATGAGTGGCGCTGTAAATCAAATTAAATGCATCTGAGAGAGAGTGGTTATGGAGACTTGGGGGCACAGTTACAGGGTGGTAGTGAGGGAATACATGGCAGAGGTGGTCATTGGGGGGCACTAACAAACATTAATGCACAGGACACCACCAGTGCTATAGCTGGCCCTGCCCTTGAGGCCAGTCTGCCCCATCCAACGGTACCTCCATTGGCCTGGTTTCAGCAGCAGTAGCTGCAATTCACCAGGGATTGGCAATGCAGTATTTGCACACACCAAACTAAGTTCGCAAACTTCACAATCTCCCTGCTTCATTCACAAGCAATTTTAACATGTGCTGCCTGCTGTGGGACCACTGGAATTAATTATGCAGCAAAGGATGACAACATTATGCCATAGTGTTGACTAAATTATGCATAAAAAAAAAGGCTGCAGCGTAATGCAGTATATTTTCAGATATTTTATTATTTTGACATGTGTACACATGCTAACAGTCTCTGGGAAGATTTTGCCTTATTAGTATCAGTGTAACATACAAATGCAGCAGTGAGAAAGGTGACAAGTCAACCTTTACAATAGGCCATCCACTCCGCAGCAACACAAGTCACATTTTAAATTAAATTTCGATATGTTTGAGCTGCAAACAATAATTAGTTTAAATGGTCAGATCATGCAGCAGATCTTGCATTATGAGGGAAATATGGCAGAGCCATAATTTTAGAGAAAACATTTGCAAACTAGGATATTTTGCCATTCATGTTTGAACTGCTATTGTTGAAAAAGGGTGAAGTGCTGATGACAGAAACTCCATGGCTCGGAGACAAAGTGCTTGTGTTTCCACATTTTATCATATTTGGTACATTCACGTGATTAGAAGCATATCCCATTTTTTGAATATATTTTAATGTCAATAACTCATTATAATCTTAAATAATCATGTGCATCCATTGGTTGATTAAACTGGGCAGTGAAATGCCAAAGAAATTCTAAAAATTGGGATGTCTGCGCATTCTAGCCACACCTCTGGCTCCACCCACAGATCCAATCCTTGGGTTATTCCCGCCCTCTGATTCTCCGCCCACTGTTCCCCTACTTTTTTTCCCCCACTTCAACCACTGTATAAGACTCAGCATCCCTGGGCTGTGATGTGGCTCAGCTAAGCGTGCCGCATGTGCCACACATTTACGGTGCCGGGCTTCCGCATAAGGGAGCTGGCCATTATTGTAGCCCTAAACGTGCGCACGATGTCAGTTTGACATTGACTACACGCAAAGGGACTCTAAGTTTCTTTTCAAAAATATAGCTAACATTTGGACCTATACATTTTATTTTGTATAAATTAATTGAATGTGTGTAAAATTTAGCAATGCCCGGGGAATTCTAGTAAAGGAAGCACCCACTGTCAAATCACTAGCGTGTGTTATTGCTGCATCTAACTTTGACGTTGTACTTTAACTTTGGATAAAAATGATCATGAATTCTAGCACCAAGAAGCCAATATTGGTAAATATATGTGCTACAAATCATCACTAACATAAACTGGGCACACACTATATTTAATCTGGTGCTTTAATCATAGGCTGTTTTAAAGTATTCTGATAAAAATCGAATCGTGCTGAAGACAGCCTTGATTGGTGTTGGATCGAGGACCCAAAAGTCTGCACACCTAGCAGACAGAGATAAAGCACCTTGTCAGAAAGTTTAGCATTTTCCCTACAGGTGGTGTTTGTTGGCCTGTGGCAGGGTCAGTCACATGTCCTGGATTCCTGGCATTTAATTGAGTCTATCCTAGTTCTGCGCCCCAGTGTTTTGTGTGCCCCACCTGGCACACATCATGTTGGATGATGGTGATGATGTTAACATTTTGCCCCCCCCTGGAAAAATTTCTGCGGACACCATGGGTGCTGCCCTGCAAGAAGACTGCTACTACGTTGCCCTGCTACCGTGCTGTCCTTTAGGCCTTGGAACTTACCTACATAAGTGTAAGCTATTCATATTGATGCAAAATATACGCCTATTTTCAAGTACGTATGCAGAGTTTTTCCATTTCCTAGTTGTAAAGAAACTAATATACTCTAGCTAGAAAGTTTCTCTCTGCTGTGAATAGAAAAGCTGTTAGGGCATGCTCCAAGATTAGATAACAAAAGTTGCTAGTGGGTGGAGAAAGGAACATGGAGATTGCTTTTTAGATTGTCCCTAGCAATATGGGAATTTGCTTTATTATCAATGCTCTTAAAGTAATCTTAGAGGGAATGGGGTTTCAGTTCCTTCCTGAAGTAAAAGAGTGAATATCTAAGCTTAACATATGATGGAATGCCATTAGAGACTCTGGTTTTTTAGTTTCAAAAGGGTTGTCTTCTTTTTTCTTTTCCTGCCAGTTTGGGTACTCTAATAGTTTTTTGTATTTCTTTTTATTGATTAAAAAAAACAGATAAAGGAAAGAACAAACTTTAAGCTTGACATAGCTACATATGTGTGACTGTGAATATGCGTATGGACAGTGAATACATGCAGAAGATTCAAAAAGTAAGAATCAGAATAATAAGGTTTGTTGCAAATATCATATCCACATCATGGTCACAGTAAGCGAGAGTGTGGTAACATCAATCAAATCATCAAAATATCTTTAGATTCAAAGGAGCACAACAAAGATATTCTGTATCGTAGGAGTCTCTACCATAAGCTATACGGTTTACAGGCATACAACATACAGAAGAGGCGCAAGAGAGAGGGACACTGCCTCTTTCACCCATCGTCCTCAATAGCTTACATCTCTTCTACGGAACCTGGGGTCATAGAAACCACCATGCGTGCTTGATATGGACTCCAATAGCCTTGTGGGCAGCTCTTGGGTGGTAGTAGTTTGCTATATGTGTCTGATTGTGTGTTACAATAGTTCATATCTGTATGCCAATCTTTTCATGTCGGAAGGGGATCATGAGCCCAGCGCATAGCCAACCGTCGTCTCACCAACAGCAGCCGATGGCCACCAATCTAACATCTCTGATATAACCCAACAATGCTAACAGTGGAGCAAAGGCCAGGATCTCACCAGTAATCTTCTCAAGTTTTCGTAACACAAATGCCAGCAATCCAACCAGGGGTGGGCGCAAGTCGTGTAAGGGATTTTCATGGAGAGGCACGGAGATTGAGCCAATCTCAGTGCCTTTCCGCAAATTTCCAATTTCCAATTTCCTTGCCAGGTATGCGCATGGGCAGGCTCCCGTGCATGCGCAGTTTCAAGAAGAAGGCGCAATAGACCAGGCAGATGATCCCACGATAAGGTAAGTGTTATTAAATCTTATTTTAGGCTTTAATCAATTTTCAATATTGCGGGCGGGTGGCGGGCGGCCTACTTCCGTTCCGCCCCCGAGTATGTGGAGATTTGCCCCCTTTCTCCGCCTTCTTTGCCTCTCCCCACACCTCAGACAATCCCTGTGGTCGCAGAGTTTGTATCTATAAGCCGACCTGGAGTGTGGTACACCCAATTGATGTGTACACATTTTATGAGCCTGTGCATGCCATTCAGATATGTAGTTTAGATTACAGAGCCACAATATTGCCTATGCCCATCAGAAATGACCATCCCTAAATCCCTCCGCAAGTCAAGTCTAGCCTAATATATTCTGAGTTTGTATGCCTTTGGCACAAATACATAAAACATTATTATGTTATGTTATGTTATGTTATTTTAATTTATACAACGCACAGCTACTCGAAAGTGTCCCGGCGCTCGCTCAGAAAACGGAAAGATGCACAACCATCACAGATTAGAAGAACAGCGTTTTAATTTTTTTCTTGAACAGCAGTGGGTCCTGTATACCCTAAAGGGCCAGGGACAGAAAGTTCCAGGCTAGACCCGCTTTATGCACAAAGGAATTCCCACCCAGTGGTTGAAGATTTAACCTAGGGGTCTGTATCAACAGCTGAGCAGACGAGTGCAGTTGTCTCCCTGGTGTATAAAAGGCGAACCTCTTCTGCAAATAAATAGGGCCTAGGCCATAAAGGGCCCGTTGAGTGATAGACAGCATTTTAAATTTCAGACGAGATTGGACTGGGAGCCAATGCAAGGAGCGCAAATGGGTGCAAACACTATGCCTTGATGACAAACCCAAGAGAAGTCTGGCTGCCGAATTTTGAACAATGTGCAATTTCTTAGCAAAACAACTTGGGCAGCCGATCAAGAGGGCATTGGCATAGTCTAAGCGGGACAGAATTAGGGGACGGACCACTGTGTCTTTGACACTACCTGGCAGAAAGAGGAGTAACTCCCTCAAGATTTTCAGAGTGCCAAAGCAGGTACCGACCAATTTCTTCAATTCTGTCGCAAAATTTAGATTTTCATCGAACCAGACGCCTAGATTTTTAACTGCGCCTTTGCCCGCCATCGGTCGTGGGAAACCAGGAGGCCAGAGCCTCTCTCTGAAATCCGTCGAGAAGGAGCCATACAGCAACACTTCAGACTTTCCTTCATTGCATTTCAGCTGTGTATTCGCCAGCCAGTGAAAGCCGGAGGACAAACAGTGTTGGGCTACCACAACCGAATCATCCTCCTTACAACAGGTGTACAACAACTGGGTATCGTCGGTGTAGGCCATCACTTTAGCCCACAGTGACTCTGCAAGGTAAACCAGCTGAGTCACGTAGAGGTTAAAAAGTAGGGGGCTAAGTGATGACCCCTGGCATACACCAGTAGTCATCTCCATAGGCGCAGAAGCACACAGAGGAAGCCAAACCTGCTGCAACCGTCCTTCCAAGAAGGACCTAATCCGTTGCAAAGCCAGGCCAGAGATACCCATTGCTGTCCCACCGATATCCAGACACTCCCGAATCATCTCTGTCACCTCTAACAATGTTGACTCAGTGCTATACGAAGCTCGGAAGCCAGATTGTGCCAAATGAAGCAGACCTGAAACCTCAACATAGTTGGTGAGTTGAGCCGTAACCACCTTCTCGCACACCTTGGCCCAACTTGGCAAAAGTGAGATTGGGCGGTAATTCTCAGGTAGCAGAGGGTCGAGTGACAGCTTCTTAAGGAGGGGAAGAATTAGTGCCTGTTTCCCTAGCATTGGAATGTGGGCCTCCCAAAGTGACTAATTAACCATGAAATGTACTTCTGAATTAATGGTATCAGCCACATCAGACAAGAACCTGGCTGCACAAGGGTCATTAGGTGAGCCCGACTTAAGGGCCTTAAGAATTCTGAGGGAGTTAGAGGGATTGACAGACCTAAATGCAGAAAAAGTGGGGACAGGTTCTGCCATTGGCAATGCCCATACAGCCCCTGTGGGCTTCTTGGGAGAAGTCAAGAACGTCTCTTGGAAGCTGATTATTTTATTCCTAAAGAATTTCGCTAAGGTATTGCACCAAGTCTCTGAGACAGGTGCGACCACCACCTGGGTGCTGGGGGTCAAGAAACTCTGCACAATTGCAAAGATTTCTTTAGAGTTGTTATTGGCCCACTCAATGCGAGCGGAATAGTATTGGCCTATAGGCACTCCAATAGCCGCATAATAGAGCTTTTGTTTGGCTCTAAGAGGTGTTTATCCGTCGGGCAATAGCCACTGGAGAGCCATGCTCTCTCCAATATTTTGCAAGCATGTTTCAAAGACCTCAGCTCAGGAGTGAACCAAGGCTTAGAACGGGACTCTCTCCTCAGCTTTGGCTGGCGTAGTGCCGAAAGAGTAGCAATCGAGCTAGCAATCCAATCAGTGAACTGAGACACATTTTCCTCGAGGTCCCCCAAAAAGGAGGGTCAGGAAGCAGCCAACGAGTCACTGAGTTGGCCTGGGTCTAATTTCCTAGTAGATGGAGGGCGGTGGCAGTTGACTGGTTGTCAAGAATGCTTTGTATCGCAAGAGAAGAATATGGGAAAGTGATCTGACCAAGCGATCGGCCTCGGCCTCTCCACCGATATAGGGAAATTAGAGCAGATGATATCCAAGATATGCCCTCCTAGGTGTGTGGGGAACATAACTCTTGTGAAAGATTGGCCAGGTGGAGGGAGTCCAGAAGAGCTGTAGAATCGGTCATCTCAGTATGATCAAGATGGAGATTAACATCCCCAAGAAGCACATAATTCGAGAATCGCAATGCAGACTCTGCCAGCACGTCCCCACATGTATCCAAAAAAACCCTGGCTGACCCAGGCAGCCGATAAATCAGGGACGACCCCCCACCCCCCCATAGTAAAGTGGGCTGAGAGCTGTAGGGAAAAATCCAGAGCCTCACATTCACCCCAAAGGGTGGGTGTTTCACTGTTAAGGGACCAGCAATCCCTATACCAAATGGCCAAACCACCACCTCTGCCTACCGGGCGATTCCCCCGGTGAACTTTAAAGCCAGCCAGTGTAGCCAAGGCCACGATGGGGTTGGAAAAGGCATCAAGCCAAGTCTCAGTAATAAACAGTAGATCTAAATCGTTGTCAGTGATCAAATCAGCAACATCTACATAGTGCTTCTTCACTGATCTAGCATTAATAAGACAAGCACTAATACTCCCAGGCCTATGTGTGTCAGCAGACCTGTCAGTTATTACCAATCGATAGGGGTGGCAGTCGGCAGTAGAGTAGAGAGCGCTGGCATATCGGTGTGGTGGGGGTTCAGCACATCCTCTCCCAATAGTTCCCATAATTTGTGCCTGGCTCTATAATAATGGAACTGCTGGAGAGCAGTGGGTGCAACATGCTGAACCCGAACTTTGTCTCATGTGGCATTTTACTATTGTGAATGAAGTCCTATTAACCCGTTCCGTGCTCCTGTCGGCCAACGGCCGATGGAAGCACTCCCTCCCTAGTGCTGCGAACGACCGTTGGCTGACGCAGCCCTGCCCACCTTTCAGAATGCCCGCACCTCAGCGGAATATTCGCAGTGATAAACGGGTTAAGATCAGATGTCACTGACTGCTCTTGGGCAATTGGGAACCATGAACACCACTTTAGTGGAATATACAATGACTAGAGCAGGGAGCCAGCCTGTCTCTCCAAGAAAATGTGCATCAATCAATGACACTTGTAAAGCGCGCTACATACCCGTAGGGTCTCAAGGCGCTGGGGGGGGGGGGGGGGGGGGTGCCGCTACTGCTCGAACAGCCAGGTCTTCAGCTTCTTCCTGAAGGAGAGGTGGTCTTGGGTCAGGCGCAGGTCGGTCGGGAGGGAGTTCCAGGTCTTGGCAGCCAGGTAGGAGAAGGACCTTCCTCCTGTAGTCGCTCTTCGGATGCGGGGGACGGCGGCGAGGGCGTGGTTGGCTGAACGGAGGTGGCGTTTGGGAGCGTAGAAGTTGACTCGGCTGTTGAGGTAGCTCGGGCCTTGGTCGTGTAGGGCTTTGTGTGCGTGGGTGAGGAGGCGGAAGGTGATTCTTTTGTTGACGGGGAGCCAGTGAAGGTCTCTCAGATGTCCGGAGATGTGACTGGTTCGTGGGATGTCGAGGATGAGTCTGGCTGAGGCGTTCTGGATCCGCTGGAGTCTCTTCTGGAGCTTGGCGGTGGTCCCGGCGTAGAGGGCGTTGCCGTAGTCCAGTCGGCTGGTGACGAGGGCCTGGGTGACGATCTTCCTGGTCTCGGTGGGGATCCACCAGAAGATCTTCCGTAGCATGCGCAGGATGTTGAAGCACGCCGAGGAGACGTTGTTGACTTGCCTGGTCATGGAGAGGGAGGAGTCCAGGATGAAGCCCAGGTTGCGTGCATGGTCTGTCGGTTTGGGTGCGGTGCCCAGGGCGGGAGGCCACCAGGAGTCGTCCCAGGCGGAGGGTGAGGGGCCCAGGATGAGGACCTCCGTCTTGTCCGAGTTCAGTTTTAGGCGGCTGGTCGTCATCCACTCGGCTACCTCTTTCATCCCTTCGTGCAGGTTGGCTCTGGCGGCGGTGGGGTCGTTGGTCAGGGAGAGGATCAGCTGGGTGTCGTCGGCGTAGGAGATTATGCTGAGGTTGTGTTTGCGTACGATGGCCGCGAGGGGGCTCATGTAGACGTTGAAGAGGGTGGGGCTCAGAGATGATCCTTGAGGGACGCCACAGATGACTTCGGAGGCCTCTGACTTGTACGGTGGTAGGCGGACTCTCTGTGTTCTTCCGTCGAGGAAGGAGATGATCCATTCCAGCGCCTTGTCCTGGATTCCGATGTTGCTGAGGCGCCGTACTAGGGTGCGGTGGCAGACCGTGTCGAATGCCGCGGAGAGGTCTAGGAGGATGAGGGCCGCTGTTTCTCCATTGTCCATCAGGGCTCGGATGTCATCGGTGGCGGCGATGAGGGCGGTTTCGGTGCTGTGATTGGCTCGGAAGCCGGACTGTGAGGGGTCGAGGGATCCGTTCGTCTCGAGGAAGGCGGCCATCTGCTTGTTGACGGTCTTCTCGATGACTTTGGCTGGAAACGGGAGGAGTGAGATGGGGCGGTAGTTCTTGAGGTCGGTGGGGTCCGCTGTTGGTTTCTTGAGTAGAGCGCTGAGTTCGGCGTGTTTCCAGCTCTCAGGGAAGATGGTGGTGTCGAAGGATGTGTTGATGATGTCTCGCAGGTGGGGTGCGGTGACAGCGTCGGCCTTGTTGAAGACGTGGTGAGGGCAGGGGTCGGTCGGTGATCCGGAGTGGATGGAGTTCATCGTGCGGATGGTGTCTTCGGTGCTGATCGGGGTCCAGGCGTGGAGGGTGGTGGTGGGGGGTGGTTGTTCGGTCATGGTGTGCGTTGGTTGGTTGTTGAAGCTGTTATGTATGTCCGCGATCTTGTTGTGGAAGTATGAAGCCAGGGAGTTGCAGAGGTCTTGCGAAGGGGTGATGTCGTTGTTTCCTGCGCTGGGGTTGGAAAGCTCTTCACGATGTTGAAGAGTTCCTTGCAGTTGTGTGCGTTGTTGTCCAACCTGTCCTTGAATGCTGTTTTCTTGGCGGCGCGGATCAGCTGGTGGTGTTTCCGGGTGGCCAGCTTGAAGGAGGTCCTGTTGTCCGGTGTCGGTTCCCTTCTCCAGACTTTCTCGAGGGCTCGGCAGTTCTTCTTGGAGCTCTTGAGTTTGTGAGTAAATCATGGCATTCAGTGAATCAAAGACTCTGTATTTTCGAGCTGGCATATGAAATGAGTTTTGTGCCAAGTGTCCTGTTTGCTGTGAAGAAGATCGCCAGGAGCTCGGAGGGAGTCACTAGCGGTGGTTGGCTTTGTGTGTGGAGCAGGCTAGGCATTGTGGATGGACTGGCTGGTACTTTGCTTTGAAGGTCCTCTGTGGGCAAACAATGCTTGCTGTGCGAAGAGATGTGCTTGCACGCGCTTGTGCTTATTTCCATGGGAGAAGGCGGTTCCAGTGCGAACGAGCCCATTCGCTGTTGAGAACAGCCCAAAAGCTTTACTTTAAGAGCTTGAGTGCCACACCAAGGGTTCATGACCTGAGAGGCACCTCTTGAGGTTCGGGAACTCATTGAAGTCGGGTCCAGGAGCTGTGGGGAGCCAGTTATGATCCTGAGGTTCAGATCAGGAGGCAGCAGCCTAACCCTTTAAGTCACTCTGGGGTCCTTGGTTCAAGATGGGTTTCAGGTCATGTTCTTCTTCCTTAGGCAAGAGGGCAGCAGGCAGCAGGCCAGCACAACAAGGCAGCATCTCCTTCAGAGTATCAGTCCAGCAGAATGGTAGTTTTTGCATCAGTACAGCAGTCCCTCCTACTGGCAGAATATGCACAGACCCAGAAGGGTACTGTGGAGGTGAAGTCTGAAGTCCTTCTTTTGTACACTAGTGTCCTGGTCCGGGAAGGTGGAAGAAGCTTCTAGACAGTGGCTTTGAAGCACATGGAATTCCCTGATTCCCCTGCTCTTGCTCCAAGGTTGCTGAAGTGGCAATTCTGGTTTGTTAGGCCCTATGTGTGGAGGTAGGACATTAGGAAAGGGTGAGGTAAGGCGACCTTTCCTAATACAGAATTGCAATGGTATGTGTGAATGGTTTACTACGGATATGCGATCGCAAAACATTTGTATTTTACTACCTACTTCAAGTAGGTGGTAACCCATTCTCAAATTGGAATGGGTCCCCAAGGGTCCCCTTCCCTTTGTGAATGTTTGTAAAACCTTTTTATTAAGAGAAGGCAGTGATCTCATTGTCTGCTCTTAAAAAATGAAAAGAAAACTTATCAATGTTCTTTTTGAAACGCATCCCATTTTCATTTAAGGAAAAATGGGCTGCATTTAAAAAAAAAACGTTGCTTTATTTAGTAGCAATCATTATGGTGTGCTGACCCCATCAGGCAACCATACCTGTGATTTTTGCGAATCCCAATGTGTCGAAAATCAAGACCTACTTCATGAACTTTAATGAGGCAGGTCTATATTTGCAACCCACAGGGAATCACAAAACATGTTAAGCACACATTAGTACATGAGTGTTTGGGCCATATGTATCAAGGCCAAATGGGTTCGCAAACGCCGAAATTCGCAGAATTTCGGCGTTTGCGAACTCATTTTCGCAAAATAGTATGTATGAAAGAATTTGGGTTCAAAATAAGGAATTGCAAATTTTGCGATTCCTTAAATGCAATGTATTAAGCAAATAAAAAATATAAAATGCCCTTAAGGAATCGCAAATTACCACCAACTTCTAGTTGGTGGTAAGTTGCGATTTCCTTGAAAAATGCACATTTCATCATTTTTCAAAGTGCCATGTGACGCACATACATGCCCTTAGGGCATGTATGTGCACCACATGTGCACCCATACTTATTTCAGGGGTGCAACTCTGAATCAATGCAAATTGCGAATCGCAAATTGAGAATAAATTCCCATTCCTTCCAATGGGCCAGGAGGCCCATAGAAATGAATGGGAAGGCATTTTTTAATAGTGAATTAAGAATTTGCGAATTTGCAATTAAGGAATATCAAGAAATCGCTAAAAAATTGCGATTTTCTTGATACACACCAATTAGCGATTCTGAAATAGCGATTTCTTAAAAATCGCTATTACAGAATCGCTAATTGGTATCTTGATACATATGGTCCTTTGTGATTACTAAACAGCGAATCGCAAAAGTTTTAAATTTGGTTATCTCAAACCATTCTCTACGTACATCTGGCCCAATATCTTTACCCTGGTGTTTTACACTGAAAGTTGAATAATTCTGGATTTGATTTACTGAATTTATCGACCCTAGGGATTTTATAAAATGCATATTTTCGACATTACAACTTTGGAGTATTTTATGTTGAGAAGCAAGCTGTTGTCATGACAGATTCAGTGTGTTTTGGTTGAATGTGGTTATTTCGATGCCCCAGCTGTGATATCTATCAGCGTGTCCATTCAAGCCATGTTCCATGATAGTATAACAATTTACAACATTTAATTAATTATAATTTAAGTTAATGTCTATGGCACTTGAAGGATTGATTGGTTTTAGTGGCTGTGTTTCCTAGCTCTGTTTAGTGAATGTGTGATAATATGGTTGCATACTATTTAAGGATTTGTTTACCCCATCATAGACAATATAACGTACGCATCGATACAGGGGCAAATTATTCTAGGCAGAATTTCCAAAGCATGTCTGTAAGTATATTTGAGAGTAATTGTGTATGTAACATTTGAAACAGGAAGATTAGTTATTTTGTTTCATTTGTTGTCTTTTTTTACTTATTGCAGTGGAAAAGACATCTTGTAATTCATTTCAAGATAATATAATTTTGTAATATCCCTGACGTCCAGATGAAGGTAAATAAATGTATCACATTTAAAATGCAGCATTGACAAGTTCTATTATCTGACCTGACCTGACCTTATTCTGTACATGCTAATCAGATTTCTCTTACTGGAATACTTGGATACAGAAATAGTGAATTTCATCTATGAATGATTAAATTAATGAAATGTGTGAACAATCATGTGTTTTTTGTCAAACTCTATGGCAGTATTTTCAGGCTATTCAAAATTCGCACTGAAATGAGAATTATGTCATAGACAATCCTTTTTTACTCAACAGACACATGTAGAGATTATCTATAGACAACATTCTAGTCATCTGTTGGGCCAACTAACCTATTTCACATCTGAATTGTATGTGTGTCCACAACAGGATATGTCTGCTTTACTGGATCTTGAGATTCTTCCAAACTACAGGCATCCGATAACAAGCACCGCTACAGAGACAGCAAATAAGAACTATCTATGTATGAAGCTAACAATCTGCATCAAAATTTACAGTTGGGTCAATTTTTGAGTATTTGAATCAACTGCTATGAGTGCTGCCTATGTTACCCATGGAACCAAATTGAGTGTGAATGTACATTTTAGAGGGCAACCACACAAATGTCAATACAGTCACGAAAATTACTTTGATTATTAAAATTGAAGCATTGCTTTGCATGAAAGAAAATCAAACAAAGATAGGTTGACCGTCATGTTTACATTTAATATGCTATCTCAGCAGATCAAAGAGTTAGCCCTGAAGAATTAACAGGACCGAACTGTTGGAGACCCTCCTCTGTCTACAAACATGATGGTAATATAATCAGTATCCAAGTATTCTTCTGGGTCCGTCAGTCAATTAACACTATCCTTGTGGTGGAAGCAATACATGCCAACACACAAACTATTCTAAAGAACTGGACCTGGGACTGAGGACAGCAGCGGTATGTCAGACACTAATCCATGTTCTCAAATATTTAATATATACTTCCAATGCCAATTTGACATAAAGGAGAAGCTGGTTCAAACAATGGGGTAACCCTGTGTCCCTCAGAACCTGGGTAGTTTAGACGTTTAAAGAAAAAGCGGTTCTGTCGGGTAGGACTGATACTACTTCAAAGTACATTAAATGTAATACAGAATGTACTCTCTCCACACACAAAGAAGACGAACAGAAAATCAGTACTCATTACATTTTTGCTCATTATTTATCAAAATTCCTTCATTCATTCATGTTCGGTTGTATCAAGAGAACTCAAATCATGTACAAAATACTGTTTAGTGACAGTTGTGCATAGTGAAAAAGTGACAAAGTGAGCAGTACATACAGTGTCAACAAGGTATTATCTAAAATGATTTCTTTAGAAGAGGCCAGAGTTTAGTTTGAATCCACAGTTTCATCCCTAGTGTGGAAACCAGGTCATTCTGGACCTAAGGAATGCATCGACGTTTCGACCCTTCTGTGCCCCTGTTGATGGTCACGGCGGGTCTTTTTCAAGACGGGGATGCGAGTATTATATGTACACTGTCCTGCCAGGCATGAGGATTCTTTGCCTGTAGTGCAGTGGCACAGGGGCCTGTAGATCAATAGGTATTTTCCAGTGCAAGTTTTGCCCTTGCCATGCAGTATTGTCCTCAATGCTTTATTTTCAGATGTCATCAGTGATGTTTTCAATGATGCCATTGAAAATTTTATGAGTGATATAATATGTGAGGTCAAAGCACTGCATGGCGAGTGAATGAGTTATAGTCACCTCAATAAAAATATATATATACATTTCTTTATTTGAAGTTTGTCATGGAAAACACAGACATAGTGTATCAATATATGCAAAGAGAAGGTTCCAGGCATTTATAAACATTGTAGTCAAGTGGATCTAGAATGTTTACACTTTGTTTCATGTTCGATGTGGTTGTGACCGCTTCCGGCGAGGTACATGCAGATATATATTAGGGGTGGGCGTCGTTCGTGAAGTAGCGCTACGCGAAGCTACGTGAAGTGCACTTCGCACTACGCGAACTTCACGTAGCCCTACGCGAGCTGCGTAGTAGCATGTTCGCACTGTGCAAGATGCGTTTTCAATGATTGCACAGTGCAGACAAGCATCCGGCACTGTGCAATCATTGAAAACGGCATCTTGCACAGTGCAAGCTGTATTTTTCTGCTGCTCGAGTAGATTATTACTTGAGCGGCAGCTTTCTCAACGCGAACTGGTAGTTTCTCATTGAGAGCAGTCGCGAGCATGCGCAACCACTCAAAATGAGAAACCTTACCTCCCCGCGTTGAGAATCTCGCCGGGATGTCATTTTGCTTGCTCGTGGTCGCAAACATAATGTTCAGGACCGCGTTCAAGCAAAAAATGAGCGCTGCACTACGCTACGCTGCACTACGCATGTTCGCACTGTGCTACGTGCTGCTCGCGTAGTGCGAAGTTGCGCAAACTCCGCGAGCATAGCGTAGTGCTTCACCCAGGTTTAATATATATCCTTAGGTATATATTTCTATTCCGAGGAAGCTGCCATACAAAGAGAACCATTAACAACGAATTCAACCAAATAGTGGAATGTCGATGTAGATTAGAGCTCAAGGTGGGAGGGGGGAGTTGCCCATTCGCTCTGCCAGAATGGGCCTGATGTGCTAGGCAAAGACTCCCACCAAGCAGGGATGGGGAGAGGGGGGAACCCACCTGTGTGAAGCCGGGGCAAAGAACAAACCCTGCAAAAAAAGGGGCCCCCCTGCCATTGGCTGCAATGAGCGGTATGTAGCCCTCTGGCATCATGGGCCAGATCCACCTGCCAGGCGGTGGGTTGTCAATGCACAGAGCAGCATTGACCACCCCTCAGGGTTAGCAGTCTTTGTTGGGTGAGGTGGGTCTTGGGGGATCAGGGAGGCCTCTCAGCCGACTTGATCTCAACTTCAGCTAAATATCTATCCCAGTCTGGGGGTGTGATTATCCCCCAGCCTGCGACAAGTTATTGCAGCAGGTCATGCTCAGCCAGCCTCACTGAATGTATGCCAGATAGCCATAGTTGTGTAAGGTGGCAAGAGCTGAATACCAACTCATTGCTATCCACCTTTTAGCAAGAATCAAGGCCAGATCAATTCATTTATTAGCTTTGCATTTTTGCATGTGGTGAGCCCTAGCAAACAATGCAGTACATCTTTCAGTAGGGGTAGCCCAGGACTTCTGATGTGTGCATGAGGATACCTGTATAGTAAGAACTAATGGAGGGGCAACTCCACACTGTATGAATAAAGTCTGCCCCATCAGTAGAGTAACGTGGCAGACATCCCCGGTTCACGGTACATACAAGATCTTAAGGGGGAGGAGGTTTAAATAAGTCTGATGGAAGTAATTGAGCTGGGTGTATTTGAGTCATGCATTAGTAGAGATGGTTTTAGCTGTCCCTGTGCACTGTGTCCATTGTCATCTTTGAGTGCAGTATACAGTTTAGTTTCCAAATGTGTGCATAACCGTTGAAGCGGTACACCTCTATCCGTACATAATGAGCTGTAAAGAAAGAAAACAGCTCGTTTGGCTGCACTGTGTGTAAGCAATGTCTGTAAAAACTGTGTGGTCTCTGGCACGTTATTGGTTCTATGCCAAACTTGGTGCAACTGGTGTGTAAAAGTAGAATACAGTATGAAGGAGCCCAGAGGTAAATCCAGTGCAAAGATTGGTGCACCCAGACCATCCTCGGTCAGCGGGGTCTACAAATTGGAGATCGCCACCCTTGCCCCAGCTCAGAGCAATCAGGAACAAGCGTAGCTCAGTGAATAACCTCCCAGACAGCAGAACGGAAATGGTGGAGAAGAAATTAAAAAGTCATTTAAGTACCTGAATTTTAGAGATAGCTATGAGTACCATTGGATAGAGTGGGAGGCTTGTCCAGAAAGTAATGAAACTGCGCACCCCAGTAAATGCTCTGCCTATGTTACAGTCCACCAGGTCTTTATCCATGTGATAAACTCTGACCCATACGTATTTAAAATAGCCATAGCTCCAGGCGGGAGAGGCATAAGGAAGTCTTTGTGCTGTTCGTCTGTAGTTGCTGGTAGGGGACAAAAGGTAGAATTTATCCCAGTTTAGCACCAGGCCAGAGGCCTTACCAAAAAGACACAATTGGTGCATTAGTGCATCATCCTCATATAACACAATTATATGTCATCTATGCTCTACCCATACCCCCAATCCGGACCCCTTGCATGGAGCGAACATGCAATGTCTTCCATGGCCAGAGCAAGAATGCTCGGGGAAAAGGGACAGGTTTGTCACATGCCACGCTCTATGTGGAGTAGAAAATAGATCATATCACCTATCTTTACTCGCACTATTGGAGCATTATACAACTGTGCTACCATGTCAGGAACCGCTGTCCCACGCAAAGTCTGTAAAGGACCTCAAGGAGGTAGTCCTACCCCAGTGTATAGACCCTTTTCTCTATATTGAGTGAAGCAACCCAGGAGGCAGTGCTAGATACCTTTACCCAGTCCATCGAAGAAAAAGGTGGCACTGGTTCAAGAAGTTGTTCCTACTGGGTGTAAAGCAGTTCTGACCAGGGTCTATAATATGTTGTGCTATGGGTATCAGTCAGTTCACTAGCACCTTCCCAATGATTTTAGAATCAGTTTTTAAAAGGGACAGGGGTTGAATGGAACTTAATAGCAAGTGGTCCCCTTCTTGCTTGGGTAGACCTACCAGTACCGCTTAGGCCGACTATAACTGCAAGGGCCAACAATCCACGTCTGAATTCTTTCCGCATGACATTTGTTTAAGTGTTTCAGACAGCTTGTCTTCGTTTATGGGAGCTTCCAGTTGTGCAGGATGGGACACCTGCAAGGAAGAAAGTTGTAATGCACCCAGGAATGTCTGAGTCATGGTAGCGTCCTCTGCCACTGGAGTCGCATACAGTGCACTGTAGTAGGAGTGGAAGGCAAAGTTAATTGCTGCCTGAGAGTTGACAATGGTGCCAGTCCCATCCCAGATAGCAATAATAGGTGTTTTGGGGGAATCTGCCCGGAGTAGCCATGCAAGGAGTCTGCCCACTTTATCTCTCTCTGTATGTTTCCTGGCCAAGTATTCCCTGTAGTCCAATGTTGCCAGTTTACCTAAAGAATCCATTTGTGTGATTTTAAACTCTGCAAACAGAAGAGCGGCCAACAGATCCATGAGCAATATCAACTCATGCGCCCTAATTTTGGGTTCCAAACATTGAAGCTCCCTTCGCAACACCATCTTGGTGCTGTTTATTGTTTTAATGGCCAGTCCTCTTAGGGCCACCTTAAAGGCATGCCAATCAACCGAGGCATCTGAGGCTGTGGCATTGATCTCTCTAAAGTACAAGTCGATGCAGACCAAAATGCTGCATCCTTGAGACAATTTGCAGGGAGGTGCAAGGTCTGTATATGCGGATGGCCTCAACCCCAAGACAAAAAGATCTGGAGAGGGCTGTGATCAGAGGAGGTTTGTCCCAGGTGATCAGCCCATGATACCCTTGTGAGAAGAGATCAAATTTCAACAGGGAGATTGTATAAACTGGAGCGATACGAGTATTCCCTAACTGTGGGGTGTATACTGTACCAGGCATCCAACACCTGGTTGTAGGATGCACAGCACTGTTGGTGATAAGATAGGGCAAAAGACTGTGTGCCAGGGACTGGCATACAAGAGCGATCCAACCCATCTGGGAAACAATTGTAGTTACCTCCACAATAGCAAGGAACCAGAGTGTTGTGTAATAGTGATGGGGTTAGGGAGTCCACTAAAAGAGTCTGATTGGAGTTGGGGTCTTATTGCGTGGTTAAGGTCAGAAGACTTCCATCCAGGAACCCCTTCATCACCACTTACCTCCCCTCTGGATCAATGTTAGTGTACAAAAACCATGAGAGCCACCACTGGGGCTATCCATATCAACACACCCCCTGGTGTATCTGGAGTTCAGGTAACCACCACTGCACCCCTCCATCTCTTGCAGGTAAAGAGATGTGTTTTTCCTAGAGGAAGGCTATATGTACCCCAATTCTCCTCAAGTATTGGTGTAAATGATACCTCTTAACATAGCTAGTTATGCCTCTAATGTTCCAGGTCATGAGCTGGTAGTACATCCCAGCTAATTGTTCACTGTTTGGCATGGTCAATGCAGTGCAGCCCAAACCCCCACCCCACCCCCCTCCACCCAAACCCATATCGAAAATCCTGCAGCAAAGCACACCATAACAATAAAGAAAAGTGCAAATAAACAAAGAATATTGAACTCAACCTCCCATCTCCTCCTCCCAAGCAAGAGCGACAAACAGGCGACCGAAATGCACAGTCACAGAACAGTCAGACACATAGTCCCTGAGCAAGTGTGGGTTGAGGGTGATGTGGCATTTATATGATTACCCAGCAAGGAGCACTTTTTTGTCCAGTCCGTTGCTGGAATTAGTTACCCCAGCGCAGACCTGTTGAGACAGAGTACTTACGGCACCACAGTAGATATAGTTAATTCAATTAGTTATAACTGGTGAATTTTATTGGTTGTTCTAGTTTAAAATGTAAATTTTTGTGCAGTTTTACCTAACTGTAATGACACTTTAACCATTGTTTTTTTTCAGTGAAGTTTTTGTAAAGTAACACAATGATTTATCCATACCTATAATTCAATGTATTACCATGTACTACCCATGATTTATAATAATTATCATAACAAAAATATTTTAAATAAATCACTTTTAATTAAAACAACCAAAATCATGCCTTTGAGCTGTCTTTATCCCTCTTCAGGAAACAAAATACAGCCAGAGGACCAATCTCAAGTGGTCCCTGCTCTCCATCTGAAGATCATACAGCTTAAGCTTGGAGTGCTTTAGAAAAAGTGGTAAGCTCTCTGGGAGTCATTTATTCAATGACCCAGGAGGCTTACACCAAGAAAAAAAATAATTAAAATGTTCATAGGGGGTGGTAGCTGTACTTCCTGCAGCCTCCAACGGCATTGAAAAAAACTGTCTGTTGCCCCTGATCCTTTCAGGAGCACCAAGATGACTAGAAAATATCAATTAAAAAACCCTTGCAGGGCATTTTAAGGTGCTACCTAGCAGTAGCAGGAATAATGACTAAGAGGCTGCTCTGCTGATCTCATATTCATATTCTGACTGGTATATTTTATTTTAAGCTTTTTTCATATTTGGGTCCCACCTGAGGCAACCAGCAACTATATGGATCACAGGGAGAGGCCTTTGGCCCAAAGGGCTATGCCGGTTGCTTGCTTGCACACCCTTGATAGCCTGTGAGAGGGAGCCGGCCATAAAAGTTTTATTTGCATCTCATGGTAGCAGCCAAGTTATGAAACAACAGATAGGGGAAGAAACGGATTAATTGTGATCCAGTAGGGCTTAGATTACCATTCAGGGAAAGGAGAATGGATGGTCCAGCCACAGTCGCAGCCCCAGATATGTGGACAACAAAAGAATCGACTGGGCTGTTCCTAAAGAGAGGAAGAAGAAAATGGTCACTAAGGTACAAGGGCTAGTGCTCAATGGAGGACCACCCCTGGGTATCCAATTTGTAGCCAAGGTACCCAACAATTCTATTCAACATTGGAGAGAGTCCCTTGGCCCCAGCTGCACCACTGATTTCACAGCCATCACCCGTCCCATTTGGACACCCAACACTTTTCAAGTATCAAGGGCTGTGGAATGAGGCTCATGACCTCCGCAGCCCTGCCGGCTTTCCAGCCAGCCCTCATCCTAGGTTTCAGTGGGACCCAACTTCACTGGTTTGCTCCAGCCTGGCGGGAGCAGCTTTTGTTCCTGCTCTAGCTGAGTGGATGCAATGAAGTCTCCCCTGTTGGAGCTGGTCCCAGTGTCCTGAAATGGCTGCCAAACATCTTTGCAGATGTTGATGGTACCCAATCAAATCCTTATCTTTTGGTCTCCTAGTACCACAGGAGACCATTTCTTCTAGATGTCAGTACATTTTGAACCTTAATTTCTCACAAACTACTGAACAATTTTACACCAAGTCAAAAAAGCATGTTTTCTGTGTGAGGATCAAGCTTTCTGTCAAATTCGGTGCAATTCCTTTCAGCGGGTTTTGCTGCAGCACTGTTTAAAAATCTCCATTGAAATTGCATGGGAAAAACATGCTGTTGGACCCCCTTTTCCTCAGCCCACACTGACGTATCATCCCCAAGATTTCCAGGATGGAATTGAGGTGGGTGAACATTTTTTTTTTTTTTAAAGGATTTGTCAAAGGGTGCGAAAGGTATGATGAAACCAAAAAAATGCAGACAGGTACTGCAGCGTGCACTCTTCCCCTATGTGTAACAATGTAAAGGGGGTCATTTTAGATAAGGCAGACATACTGGCTTTGTAAAAAAATTACCAATAACTATAATTAAATGTATATTTCAGAAATGCACACATTGCAATGTTTAACAAAAGTGATTGTCATAATATATTTTGAATAATGTGTTAAAATAAATCACATTAACATGTCTTTAAGTCTTTCTTTTAAGATTTTGTAAGGCACAAAGTAAAACCATAGAACCAACCACTAGAAGCTCCTTACTCTAGCTGAAGAGCATATAGCTCCAGCTCAGAGTTCTTTTTTATAAAATGGTTATCTCATCTGGGTCATGGATTTAATGACCCAGGTGAGTTACTGCTTTTTAAAGCTGTTAGGGGCTGCTGCACTCCGAGCACTCCCTGCAGCCCACCACAACATTAAACAAAAATGTTTGGTGGTGCACCAGTCTCTTCTAAGGGCACCAGCAACAAGAAAATATGTACTTGGAAAAAAAACTGGACATTATGAGGTGCTCCTTGCTGGGAGCCGTGAATGATAAATGAATGGCTTTTGCTCCTTGTTCCCCCTTTTTTGTTATTCATCTTGATCATCATTATTTGCTCAATATTGACAATGAAAGCACAATGAAATTACATACAAAACTTTCACAATTCAATAAAATTATAATACAATATAACAATGAAGCTAAAATATTTTGCCAACCTTGAAATAATAAATTAAACAAATGGCCCTACAAAATAGTTCACACCCATATTTCACATTACCTATAGGAATTGCGATTCTCATATTTACATGACCAGAGAATCTGGATTTCATTAAAGACTCCGAGGATGACATTATGCATAAACCTTTAATGCAGACCCCAATACAAAGGTTCTAAATAGAACATAGGCAACAGCAAAGTGCCATAAACTAACAAGAGACAGCCTCTTTTAAATGCGGCTCCCGAGCAGATAAGTTCATCCTTTATCTCTCTTCATTCATTTGTTTTTTATTGTGTATCTCTTTTAACTATTTCTTACAGGGTGTGTTGTTTAAGCGTGGTTCAACTCCCACCCCCTTCCCCACAACACCCCCTCCCTTACTGATCTTCAATCTATGAAGATTTATCCCGTTTTTAATTCCCCTCTTATAACACTATTTTGTTACTGTTATATAGAAAATACATCCGATTGTAGTAATTATGTAAAGGGTAATTTGTCTCTGTTACACGTTATATATACGTTTTTTAAGATGAATCATCCCGCGCTTCAGACCCGGTTTGTCCCTTCGTTCACACACATTTATATATGTCTGCAACTACGTTTGACTTCTTTTCATGCCCAAACACAATTTGGTTTAACTCCTACCATTATTTCTGTGCTTTGAAATAGTTAAAAGAGATACAAAATAAAAAACAAATAAATGAAGAGAGAAAAAGGATGAACTTATCTGCTCGGGAGTCGCATTTAAAAGAGGCTGTCTCTTGTTAGTTTATGGCACTTTGCTGTTGCCTGTGTTCTATTTAGAACCTTTGTATTGGGCTCTGCATTAAAGTTTTATGCATAATGTAGCCACCGGTCTTGTAATGAAATCCCTTAATGCATCCCTTGTGCATCAGGCTTAATCAGGAGAGGTGTATTGATATCTCTGCACGGAACAGAGACATCTGCTCCCAAATGTTGAATCGCACCTACTTGGGGTCACCAGGAAACCTTTTTAGATGCTCCAAAATTCCGAACTCTTAACAGGCCAGCCTCCCTTAGTTGATCTACAGGAGGGGAGGGGATGAGACAATCATTAATATCCAGACCCAAGAGTGGCAGGAATCTGTCTTGGGTTGGGATTGGGGTTACTCCCAGTGAGTTTGCTCGAAGGCAAGAAGAACCTCACCTGTCCCCCTGGCCCTTATTGCTGGGTGCACAGGGGTGATAGAAGTACCACATTTAAACAATTCTTGGAGTCACAAAAGTACCCCCAATGTCAAACCTGATGCCAGTTTCCACCAAATGATGTGCATGATCTGGGTCCTGCAATTTATCGCAATACATACACCCTTGTTTGATTTTCGGAATGGGCCAATCCAACCCACTCTCCTCACCAACAAGATTTTAATGAACTCCCAGATTGCAAAGGCAGTGTTCTGAGAAAGCCAATGGCATATTTTATTGTTTAGTTCCATGTATGACACCTCCCTGTGATCTGGGATACTCCAACCAACACCACCACATGCGTGCAACGTTTGGTTAGTTACATTTGTGGATTGGAGCTTTAGGCTAGTGATGAGCACCTAACAGCCTCTTCCAAGTTATTAATCCTCTCTATAAGGGGAGAAATAGAAGTGGTCACAATTCTTTTCAGCAGAGCCTGAAGTTCTTCCCAAGTAGGCTGTAACCCCCCTGTATTCATTTTAGGATTTACAATAGTTACCAATTCATGCTGGAAGCAGGATCCCTCCATCTTTTATAGAATAGCCTTAGAGTCCTGTTGTTTTAAGATTACCAGGGATGGGGCCTTGACAGCTTGAGATATGTGAGCAACATCATCAGGCTGTATAAGATTAATGTTGCAATTTTCATCTCCCTCTAAAGATAGCACCTGTATATGGCTCGTGCAAGAAGTGAAAAAACTAAGGGCCTGATTACAAGTTTGGGGCTAAGTGAACAGACATCGAAACAGCATTGAAAATCCCACTGCCTAATTGGCGGTCTGCCTGCCATATTATGACGTTGGCGGTTTGCAGAAGGAAAGACCGCCGGATCACCACCAGCACAACCAGAAACTGTTGAAACACCAGGACTGCAGCATGGGAAAAGCAGCTGCCAGAGAGCGGTACAGACAAGTTCATGATTAACGGGTTGGCTTTCCGTCGAGCCAACCGTGGTGGGAAGACTTCGAGTCAGCGAAATAAAAGGAATTGGGGTGCATACTCACAAATTGCATTCACTTTCCTTCAGTCTCTCATGTAGATCCCTTTTCCAGGGTCTCCCTACACAGCAGCAACTTGAATCCAAGGACAATGACCCTGTTGGTGCCGAAATCCGGACACGTATGGTCCAACTCTAAATATGAGTACTGGTAGAATGTATTTTTCACATGCTATGCATATGTCTACATTTAACACTTGTGCAGTCAAAATATACACACAGGCATCATCACAAATGAACAAATATTCCCTGCCGTCAGAAACACCGCTGCTGGCTCATCATAATATGGCAGGCGGGAGACCGCAGCAACTGCAGTCTTTTTGGAGCAGCTTTGCAGCGGTATGGTGGCAAGAACACTGAACTCATAATCACCTAAGTCCTAAGTCTTTCACCTAAATCAAGAAATAGCCACCTTTTTACCAGTTCAATTTCCTTCGAGACCAGGCTGACAGCGCAGACTAGGAAGGAGTCCAATTTGGTTCCAGGATGAGGACTGATGGGGACATTATGTTTCCCTGCCGGCACTTCTGTTTGTCCATATTTAGACTAAAGGAGGTCCCAGTTGCGGATTACAAGTAAGCCAAGGTGCAAATTCATGGGCAACTTCTTCCAGGCAGTGTCTGCATGTGTCCTGCACCGAAAGACACTGTAGGTACTTTCGAGTGCGACTGGCTTCTTCCGGCCCCCTGCTCAACCACACAGCAGTCTGAGCGATGAGATCCCACACCAGGCAAATGGCAAGTGATGCTGAGGGCAATTGCTTGGGCAGGGAACCCCAAGCAACAAGCAATAAAGTACTACAGATCAATGTGACACAGGGGAAAATAGCAGCAGTAGTGGTCTACTTATCTCCGCCCCTTGGACTTGCTGGAGTCACCGCCTCCACTCATGCCAAGCTGCAAAGGATACCAGGTGATCGTTGGAGATAAATAGAGCTGTTTTATCATGGCATGGCCCAACACCTGCTGCCCCCTGCTGCCTTACCGCCCTGCCATACACCTATGTCTACCGGTCTCCACAGGCGAGCCAGGTACAGGGGCAGTAGGCAGAAAAAGCAGCAACAGTGTGGTGCAAAGTCTCAGACAACACAAGCTGCCCCAAATGCCCCGAATGCAGGTGAGGTAAGGGTGAGCAGTGTGGTAAGCTAAATGGGCAGGCAGTGCATGACCAGGTGTGACTGCTTCAGGAAAGGGGGATGAAGGACTTAATTGACGGTCCTGACTTTCAAAACAGTCTGGCAGCAGTGGCTCTCCTTGCGGCTCTCCAAGCTCTCCCTGGTGTTTGACATGTGATGTGTGAGGGTTGGGCACAAGCAAGGCATTAGGGAGAGGGCATGGCTTCTTGTTATTATTGTCTTGAATGTCCCCGACCACCAGGGACACCCATAACTTTTTGGTTTTGTTGGTGGCCACAGGATGATTCCCAGGACCCTAGCTCCCCTGCCAACACCCATCCTGGGTGCCAGAGGGAGCCGACAATTCTTTTTTTTTTTTAATATTAGGGAGTTGGGAGTCTGCATTCCTCCATGAGCCTTTGTGGGCCCTGATGACCCCATTCCCTTGGATAAATATTTTTTTTATGGTGAGGAAGGCGTGTTGTTCCCTCCCTGAGTCTCAACTTTGAACATTGGACCACACATCACCCCCACAGTCTCCCCTGCATGCACCCATCCTGGGTACATTATTGCCGGCTTTGCTCTTGCCCAGCGTGAGCCTTTTTTTTTCTCTTCTCAGACTAGGTGGGAGCAACCTCAGTTTTCCAACCTAAACAAGGTGTAGCAGGTAAAGAAATGCATGCACCCACCCTGCAGGAGCATTTTTGCAGCTCCTACCAGAAGCATAAAAACCTTCCCTGCCCAGCCTTTCACAAGCGGCATGGAAACAGTGTCCTGGGGTAGGCTCCCCAGGGCACACCCACAGAGCTGGAATCAGGACATGGAGCCCCAGGGGGCATTTTGAGGCTCAGGGAGGAAAGCTGCATGCCTCCGAACACTTAATTTGAATTTCAGCATCTGTGAATGGGGTCTCGTGGTTCTTTAAAGCCTCTGGAAGGTGGCCCTGCAAGTCCCTCTTCCCTTTTAAACAAATGCCAGTCTGAGGATAGGCTCTCCAGGCCATATAAAGGTTGGTGGAGAGGGGCAATACATCCCTCTTTCCTTAAATTTAATTTTGTCCCCTGAGTCAAGCAGAGGGGATCCTCAACTCCCTACCTTTAATTAAACACCGGCTATGGGGGATAACGTCCCTGGGGTCTTTTGAAGCTCTGGGAAATAGGTTACTCACCCCTATCCCTTTAGAATGAGCTTTGGTGCTGGACTCCACAGGGCCTTTTGAAGGTCAGGGAGAGGGGCCACACACCAACCTTCCATTAAATTAAGCATCTGTCCAGGGCTAGAGGGGCCGGAATAATGAAACTACCGACCCATGGGCCATGACCGGCCCCCGGGGGGGTTTTCCCTTTCTTAAGCCCTGAGTTCTCTTTTTTTTGTGCTACAGATCCTCCTCAAATTTGTTGTAAAAATAAATCCATGACCCCGGGGGACCCTCTCAAAGCCTCCCAAAATTTTTGGGAGCAGAGTATCCCTGCTCTGCTCCTTATAGCTTTTATAACCTTTTTTGTGGGACAGGGGACAGTATTCCAGAGTCATAAAATGGCTGCTGCGACATCTTTGTTGATGTGATGTCAGTCAATCAGATCATTTCGTAAGATCTCCCGGCTCCATGGATTTTCAGCGATGTGAAATATACAGCATTTTTGAGCCTTAAAATCTCTAAAACTATTTAACAGATTCACAACAAATAAAAAAAAAATCATGCTTTCTGGGTCAAGATATAGCTGTCTGCCAAAATTGGTGTAATTCCGTTCGGTTATTTGGGCTGTAGCTGTGTCTATTTTTCCTATGGAAAATTGAAAAGGGAGAATGCATTTTGTGACGTCACTTTTTCTTGGGACCAACTTGCCAGATCACCCAGAAACCTTCCAGGACAAAGCGAAGGTGGAAGACCCTTATTATTAAAGCTTTTGATTAGTTTTAAAAAACCTTTGTAAACTTTAATATTTGTCCCTAGATATTACCATAGGAGATTTCCCCCCAGACTGTGGAGGTCTCTGCCAACTGTGTGGAACCAAAACATGTTGTTGTAATATCACTACTAAATAAATTCAACAGTTCTATATCTTGGCTCAACAGCCATAAAAGCACATACAAAACTTACAGAAAATAGTTACAATTATACAGAAGTATTTCAAGCATACAAAACGGGATTTCCCAAAACATTGTGTTTGTAGATAATATCAATCAACACGACCTTGTATGCAAATGTTTCCTTTTGTTCTGTGAGAAATAAATAAATAGAAACAGGATAAAATTGCAAGGTGACCAGTCCCGTTCAGATTTAAGACAACCATATTCAAACTGGGGATGTTAGTACAGGGTGGATGTACTGCACTTCATGGATCTTCACTAGCTTGCGTCTCAAAGGAGGGACATATTTGTAGCCTTACTCTCCACATTGCGAACAGGTAACAGGGAAGTGTAAAAGTCTGCAGTTTTCTGGTGTATAATCTTAGTATCCTTAGGGCCACTTTGTGCTCTCTGACACCCACATTCCGGCACAGCAGGAGTATCCAAAGGCGCCTATTACCCATAAGGGCAGGGCAAAAGAACATGACGTGCTCAATAGTAAAAGTCCTCAGCCCTCTAGATTTTTGCCCACTTGGCAGTGAATGAGTGGAGAGGCAGGGTTCGATATCGAAATAATAGGTACTGAGGCCTAGCTAAAGCTGGCTCTATCTCGTCAAGGAAATCCTCACTGGTGTAGGAGTCCTTGACTAAAAGGAAAGCATCAGTCAAGGAACTAGATTGTGCCTGTATTTTTTATAGGAAGTCTTTATGTTGCCTGTAGGCTATTTTGATGTTAGACTTGGAGAGTTCCCTGGCCTCATTAATTAATTAATTGTGGGTTTCTAACGCGCTAGAATCGACTCCTGAGGGAGTATCTCTGCGCAGTAGACCGCTGGGGAACCCGTCCTGGCTTTCCCTGTGAGATGGCCCCTACTGGGTATCTCCATGGTGAAACCAGGCATCCCCGGTGTATGTGGGGGGCCGTTGTGGAGATGAGGCAAGCTAATGCCCAGAGTTGCCGAGTGTGATCCCTGGTTAGAGTAGGCACCGAGGTGAGAATTATCAAGTCCGCTGACCCTAGTCCACGACCCTGCCGCGTCGGGAATTGAACTCTGGTCCCGGGCCATCCACTGCTCTCGGGTCTGCCGCCTCTAACCAGTGAGCCACACCACTCCATCCAGGGCACTCCACAAGTTTGCCTTCCAAAATACTACCAGTGTGGCTTTCACATATGTTATCCATGGTATATGACGGGAGCCCAAATAACTAAATAAGTTCTGGGGTAGCCCAGATTCTCCTCCAGTAAATGATGTTACGCAGTCCAGTTTTGTCTGACGTTTCTAAACCCAAAATCTAGCCTGATTGGAAGTAGTGGAGTGCTTATGGGAACGCCTACGATATGGCGGATGAAATTAATTTCTACTGTCACTTATATGGACACATCCGTGATGCTATCCCTAAGGCCTGGTGTTCGTAGATCTGTAATGCCGGGTGTGTAGGACGAAACTATCAACTACAGGGAATCTAAATTATTCTTCCCACAACTTGCTCTAGCTTTATCCTATGCTGCCTGATGTGCGTATTTCCCCCAAGGTGTCCTGCTTCTGTTAAGGTAATGCCCAGGTACGCATAAGTCTGCATTTTCTTCAGTGTTAGTGTTGGATTAGCCTGGGTTGAGTATCCTGGATTCAAAACCATGTACTTAGTTTTACCCCCCTTTTATCTTCAGGCCTCTCAGTTTCTAAAAACACTCTAAGCTATCCAGGAGTTTTTGGGGGCCCATGGGAGAATTAGAATGAAGAAGGGTGTCATCGGTAAATATGAGGACAGGAACCCTCACGTTTGTCAACCTCGGTGAGTCATTGTCACACTGTTTTTGGAAGTTTATGAGACTTTTAAAATGTAGCGTCAATAACATGGGAGCAAGTACGTACCCAATTCTTAATCCCTTTATTTACAGGAAATGGCTCTCTCATCCCACCTGCCTGACCACATCTGACATACGCTTAGTTTTTGTTATGAAATTTCACAATGATATCTTACAAATAACTGGGTACCCCAGCTCTTAGATTACCCACCAAAGATATTGCCTAGGAACTCAATCAAAGGCATGGCAAAGTTCTAAAAAACAACATAGAATCAACCTCCTCCCAGAGTAACAACTTTCCAATACAAAATCAAAAGACGGAACACTTATTATATTTTATTATTATATTTGGGTTTGTAAAGCGCGCAGATACCCAGGGGTTTCCCGGCGCTGACAGAGGAAAAGAAGCAGGGAGACAGAAAAATGGGAGAGGATTAAGCAGAGAACAGCCAGGTTTTCAGGCCTTTCCTGAATTTCAGGTAGCAGGTTTCCAAGCGCAAAGAGATGGGGAGTGTGTTCCAGAGTGATGGCGCCAGATAGGAAAAGGAGCGACCACCAACTCTGGTGCGTTTGAAACGGGGCACGGGGAAGGTGCCAAGAGAGGAGGATCTGAGGGTGCGTGCTGGACAGTACGGTTGAACCAAAATGGAGAGATAGGGGGGGGGAGTTGCCTGTTTTTATCCGGTGCATATAGCAGAGGGCGTTGAATTTCGCTCTTGATTCGATGCGCAGCCAATGAAGGCTGCACAGGGAAACGGTGGCAGAGGCAGTTCTGGGCAGGTTGCAGAGCAGGCGGGCTGCCATATTTTGCACCACCTGCAATTTACGTGATACCTCCTTGCTTGCCCCAAGGAGGAGTACGTTACCATAGTCTAACCTGGAGGTTACTAAGGCCTAGACCACAGTTCTTTGAGTGTCTGGCGGAAGCATCCATGCTATTTTTCTCAGCCACCGCATGATGTTTGTACAGGTGGCTGAGACTTTCACAACATGCTGCTTCATGGACAGTTGGTCGTCAAATGTAACTCACAGGTTGCGAGCCTTGGTAGATGGAACCGGCAGGGGACCCATTTGCTGAGGCCAGTGCTTAAGGCCCCAGAGAGTGGTGTCAGGACCGAATAGAAGGAGTTCGGTTTCATCGCCGTTTAGTTTTAGTTTATTGGTCTGCATCCAGTTGGCAATATTGGTGAGCCCAGATCGGAGAGATGAAATGGGGGCGTGTTTATTGGAGGAGTGGGAAAAGATGATTTGGGTGTCGTCCGCATATGAAAAAATAGAAAGACCCGATTGTTCTGCCAGAGAGGCGAGAGGACTAACATAGATATTGAAAAAAAGAGGACTTAAGATAGAACCTTGGGGTACACCGTGGGGGGAGGGGAGGGCAGTGGAGGAAGAAGTGGAGGAAAAGACCTGAAAAGTGCGTGCGGACAGAAAACTGGCGATCCAGGCCAGGGCAGTGCCATGGATACCGGCAGCCTTTAGGGTGGATAGGAGGATGTCATGGGAGACGGTATCGAACGCGGCGCTTAAGTCCAACAGGATAAGCGCCACCGTCTCCCCTCTATCCACCTGCCGTTTGATAGTCTCTGTGACACCCAATAGGGTGGATTCAGTGGAGAATCCAGCCCTGAAGCCAGACTGGGAAGGATGTAAAAATTTCGTGGCCTCGATGTGAGAGGAGAGACAGAGGTTAATGTGTTTTTCTAATACCTTGGACAGGCAAGGGAGTAGGGATATGGGACGGAAATTAGAGGGGTTATTGGGATCAGCGTTAGTTTTTTTGAGAAGGGGAACCACCATGGCGTGTTTCCAAGCTGCAGGAACAATGGCTTCCGACAGAGATGCATTCAAGAGGGCTAGGATAGTAAAAGAGCGGGAATGTCAAGGGTGCTTAGAATTTGAGGGGGCATGGCATCAAGTGGGGAGCCAGATTTAATTTTGGCCATGAGTTTAAAGAAAATTTCTATAGAGATCGGGCCCCATTTGTCAATGGAAGTGTGAGGGGCAAGAATAGTAGTATCCTGGGGGAAGATAGTGTCCGAATCTGTACTGGGGGAGTTGTCCAAGGCTCGTGGGGAGGCCTCAAAACCGGCGTAAATGCGGTCTATTTTCTCCGTAAAAAAATTAGCAAGTGTATTGCATTGGACTGTGTCCAAACAGGGGGCTTTTGGCGAGCTTGATTGTCCAGAAAGTTCTTGGACTGCTCTAAAAAGAGCTTTTGGGCGGTTTTGGGCTTGGTTGTTGTACTTTTGCATTCCCTGATGCCCGCCTGTAATGGCGATAAAATCTAATTGGCTGACAGCCATTCCTGTAATCTACCCAAAATGACCCTACTGAATGACTCTTGTGAGACTTATGGTTCTGTAAGACTTATGGGTCTATAGTTTGCTGGCAAATCATGTGAGCTCTTGTTAAAGATGGGTGTCATTTCAGCCATGGCCCACGTCAGTGGCAATGGTGCCCCATTCACAATGGCTGTAAATATCACTGAGAAATAGGCCCTCTAGAACCCTGTCTCACTCACTCAGCCCCGGAGATTTGTTTGGCACAATTCCCTTGATGGCTATGCTTATTCTGCTCTGGAATTTTCAATCAATTAATGTCTTGCGTTTGTACAGGAGTTCCTGGTGGAGCCACCTCGTTGCTAACCACCTCTTCCTCTCGAGATTTGTATGGCTGGCACATGACCCCCGGGCTCATTGAATCACTACTAAGGCTCGTCAGTTCTCCCTTTTGCATATATAAGCTAGAGAATGGGAAACCCAATCGCTAGCTAGGATGTTGGTTTCGATGGAACTAAATCGAGCCCCTACTGCCAGAAGACACCAGGTTCAAGAAAGAGCTATGATCTTTCTGTGGAGCAGCAGCTAGCAGGCCTACCTTCCCTGCTCCCCTCTTTTATGGCAGATGATAGCACCATTTTATATGAGCACCTTGAAACCTGGATCATGGCTCTATCTTGCTTTTTTATCAAATCTACCAGCGTGGACTTCGTAGCTCTACAATATTTGTTATACCATGTTAGTGGGCACTTCCTCACAGCTGTTTGCCTAGTCTCAATGAAGAAGAGGTTCCTCAAGCTGTTAAACATCCCATTATGTAACTCGGTGTAATGACTGCTATTTTTCTCTTATACAGGTGTTTCAGCCAGCTACAGAGTCATTACTCATCACAGTCCCTTCCCAGAATGCCTAAAAATACCACCCTTTTAGAATACTTGTCTGAGAAAGAAATAATACTAACAACTAAAGATACTACAGATCATAGCTCCGAGGGTATGTATAGCAAGGTCTCCGGACGAATCAGCAATGTCTTACGACATTCAACGTGCACCTGCGTGAATAACGCACCTATGTACGAAGCAGCAACGTCTTGCGACAATCAACGTGCATCTGCACGAGCAACGCACCTAAGTACGAATCAGCAACGTCTTGCGACGATCAACGTGCATCTGCACGAGCAACGCACCTAAGTACGAATCGGCAATGTCTTGCGACGGCCAACGTGCATCTGCACGAGCAACACTTTCCGGTGAAAATTAATACATACCTCTTACAATATGTTGGGTTGGTCTACCAGCAATTGGGATATTCCTGCTTAAGAGCCGATTTCCCTTCCGTATCTACAATTACCCATTAGAGGGGAAATAGCCCATCCCTCTGTAAGTACTTGGTAAAAAAGGGGCCCGACCTTCCTACACAAAGAATAAGAACAAATTATATATTTCAGGGGTCTTTATTACATGATAACAAAATGACAAGGAACATGATAACAAAATGACAAAGAAGAAGAAATAACTAAATATCACAGGCAATCATCAACACATACATATACATAGAACCTGAAGATAAAGGTATAGTTAGGTCAAATTAAACATACATGGAACACCTCACCATATTATTAGGCATCTGTAATCTGAAGAAGGGTCCGACTCTCTGTCCCTCTCTAGTTGGGACAAGACTCTCTGTTCCACAAACACGACTGCACGTCTGCACCGTGATGTTTCAAAAGACTGCCAAAACCGCCAGACCAGCATCTCACCCTCACTTGGACCCGCTTTCACTAATATAGAATGTACTCTCTCTCTCGAAGCTTCTAGAAGATCCTGCCTATCGTTCTCATAGGATTCCTGTACCTCCTCGTTCCAAACACACAACAGCAGTTGGCCAAGCGTTTGTTATGGCTCCAGCGCGTGGAGAGCACATTCCACCGATAAGAACCGGTCCTCGCTGGTTCACTGCAAGCAAACAACACATAGAAACTAAAACATTGCCCTTCACCTAAAGAGGCTCAGCAAGATGGTGTCAGAAAAGAACATGGCATCGCTCGAGCATAGGCCTTTAGGCCCGAGAAAGAGCAAAAGTATTATATAAGAAGGCATAGGATCATGTCAAAGCAAGTAAGCAAGCCCTGCCAATAGGTGAGGTAAAAGGCGTAAACAGGAAGAACATCATACGTGTTTGAGTGACAGCAGCATATACTGAGATGGCAGTGGGCAACGGTCATAACCGGGCCAATCAGAACCAATACCTCTGTCATTACACTCGGATATTGTCCCGAAGGGCTCTCCGATGTCCCCTTCCTGATAACAATCCCTCCATGCCATTGGCAACCAAGCTATGAGTCTCACTAGTTGACTCCTGTGAGTGTTCCATACTACTCCACTTGACCCTACATCTGTTGCTGGTGATTCTCAATTGTCTGTCAAATAGTTCTCCTTGGTTGCCAAGTTAGGTATTGGTAATCATGCTCAGTGAGAACCAAGGCTTTGTGACCACTATCTTGGCATGGGAATATTGTCATATCAACCAGAAATGGCCATAGCTTGATGTCCAGCAGTATAACATCAATTAGGGTGGTGTAATTTGTGTGATTGAATGTATGATTGCCTGTCTTGTCTGAGTTGGTTTTCCATTGCAGACACGTAACCCCTGATTTAGTGTCAGTGCATTGATTTTTACTGCAGTGTCTGACCATTTCTTGATGGGAGGGCATCTCTAGGTCTGGGACAGACCATATTGCATCTTCATCTGCCAGTAGGTCTTGGGTATCGATGCTCAAAGGTTCAAACTGTCAGTTAAAGTCACCCCCACAATTTTCCCTGCATTGGGTTGCAGCGCAGCTAGGTGCTCATTTAGTTGATCTAATACAGTGGGTTCCTTCCTATTCATATGGGTCTGCAATACACATTGTAGATATAATAAGCTACACCCTAGGGGCAGATAAAATAATGCACAATCAGTCATGGAAGTCCACCATAACATCTCTCAGCATACCCGACAAGGTGGTTCTCGCCCAGATTGCAATTCCCTCCGTTTGCCTGCCCTCACCAGCTGTAACAGCTTCCTTGGAGAAGCTGGCAAAACCGGTGGAGTGGAGGGGTTGCAAAGACCAGGTCTCTTGCAAGAGACAGAAATTGTGTTCTATACATTTGTGCCACTCAGGGAGGTCTAATTTTGAGACCAGGCCTACTACATTTCAGGAGGTGAGCTTTTTGGGGGTGTCCAATGTATGGGAAGCATCCCTGCCTTCTGCAGCAATCGTTTTTGTTTAAGCAGCAGGATGGATCAGCCCATCTAAATTGGATGTATAGAGTTGCAACAAAGTGTCATTGTAAACCCTGTCAGTGCGAGACCCTTTTGACTGATGCTGTGGCCGTCTATAGAAATTTGCTGGCTCTCAGAACTATCACGCTGTTGGCCTGCAGCTATTGGATGAGCTTCAGGGCAGACAATTCTACTAGTGTGTCAACAGTCTCAATCAATCAATCAGGATTCCTATAGAGTGAGGCTAATCACGCGTTAGGGTCAGAAGGTTTTGGGGTTGTGTGGGTTCTGCAGTTCAGTCGAAGAGTCAGTTTAATCAAAAAGCCAGGTTTTGAGGTCCTTCCTGAATTGAGTCAGTGATGGTGATTGCCTGAGATGTAGAGGAAGAGAGTTCCAGGTCTTTGTGACAAGGTTGGGGAAGGATCTTCCTTCAGCCGTGGTCTTGCAGATCCGTGGGATAGAGGAAAGGGCAGGTTGGCGGGGTGTCTGGTGGGAGTGTAGAAGGAAAGTCGGTTGTTGAGGTATGCAGGTCCTTTGTTGTGGAGGGTCTTGTCGGCATGTGCGAGCAGCTTGAAGGAGATCTATTTGTTGATCGGGTGTTAGTGTAGGTTTCTCAGGTGATCAACAATGTGGCTGCAGCAGGGGATGTCCAGGGTAAGCCTTGTGGCGGAATTCTGTATTCTTTGCAATTCCTTTTGGAGCTTCTAGGTAGTGCCGGCATAGAGTGCATTGACGTAGTTGAGTTAGCTACTGATGAGCATCTTCTGGAAGCGGTGAGGAGCCACTTAAAGATCGTTCGAAGCAGGGAGAGTTTGTGGAAGCAGGAGAATGAGACTGCGATGATTTGGAGGTTTATGAGAGCAAGCAGACAAGGATGATGCAGAGGTTATGTGCATGGTGGTGGGTGTGTTGGGGCTCCGAGTGCTGTGGGCCAACTGGAGTTGTCCCAGGCAGTGAGGGTGGTTCAGAGGATGAAGAATTCTGTTTGTCAGAGTTGAGTTTGAAGCAGCTGTTCTTCATCCTGGTGGTAAATTCCTTCATACCATTATAGAAGTTGTTCTTTGCAGTGGTAGGTTCGTCTGTGAGGGAGAGAGGGGTCCTCTTCCTATGCCACCCCTGGCCATGAAAGATTCCATGGCCGACCATGGGTCGTAGGCTCAAGTAGATCCTTGTACTGAGGGTTTTGGTGTGAGATTCATAATAGTCCCTCTCTCTTAACTAAGTGGAGTGTCACCCACTTTTGCGGCCCCCACAATATCAGGATCAGGGTATGGCCACTGGCATGCAGCAAAAAGTCATTTTACGCCTACTAGTGAGTCAAATCAATTGCAGGTTGGTATGAAATAAATGTTTCCAAATCTCATCTGATTGGAGAGAGAATAAACTAGCAGGGGTAGATTGTCTTGCCTCTGTGATTGCTGGCAAGTAGGGGAATATTGTCTAGTGGAGGGTCAATAGAAACATCCTAAGGGTAAGTGCTCAATGTAGGTCCCTGCTTATGTATTGCTTATGCGGCTAAATAACACATGTTGGGCCAAGGATGAAAATTAATGATGACACAATCTCCAATCCAGTCCACTCTTCTGGTAAGTAGAGAAAGCTTATAAATTGTTCTAGCCAATCCAGTGTTTTATTAAAGAGCTCTCGCTCTGCCCTCAGCTAGGGAATCCAGAATTTCTGGTGGCAGACGAATACTCAGAGAGAGGTGCAGGATATCTTACAGTCACGACCAGGCTGCATGGGCCTGGGTGAGGGAGATCTCTAGATAATCATGTCTCTGGGGCAATAAGCATTCATATTTCTCTGCACTGCTCTGGAGTCCCTTAAAGCAAGGGGGCTGACAATCTGAGGTGGGCATATGCCTGTCTAATGGCAGCTATATCTTTCTCAATAGCTTCCAGGTGGGTTCATAGTGGGGAAAGTTGTTCCATTAGTAACTTTACGCATACACTCTTCTATGACTTGCTCAATTCAAATGGGTTTGGACAGGACTCCACCAACAGTTCTTACAGGTGTGTGCTAGGCAGCTCTTTACTAGAGTGTGGGAGGCTAGGGGAGTAGGGCTCTTGGTTTGGATGTCCTACGGGCTATCTGGATCTCTTAGCTCTCCTTGGGGGCTAAACATTTCCAGTAGTGGTTTGCTCAGTAGCCGTCAAGGGTTTGATTTCAGGTACTCCTGGGGCAAGACTAGGCACAGTGTGTATGGACTCTGATGTAATGAGGGATGGTGTGACTAGATCTAAACCCAGCTCTGTGGCTGTCCCTGGCTGTAGATGTAGTAACAGTTCAGTGAGCTCGATCTCTGTGCTGATGTCGTTCAGGGCCCTGTGTAACATACTGTCAATAGAGGTTGTTGTGGGCCGGGGTGAATGAACAGAGCACCCATCTTGGCAAATCTCTCTAGCTACAACAGGCGCAGCTCGTTGCCCCCCAAATAAATTGACGGAGTTGGGAGTCCGTAGGACAGCTAAGCAGAGAAATGCGGGTGCAATGCAAATCTCTGTTAGGTAAAACATTAGGGCCTGCGCAGGAAAGTAGAAAAGCTTAGTTTGCTTACGGAGGTGTCGATCGCATAACATTAGGAACAAAACTATATTCTAAGGCCCACCTGTGGTAACTTAGTAGTTAGGAAGGATAGATTGTATATCATAGAATTTAGAATGTATGACATGTTTGGAATGTATTCAGTACAAGTGTGTAATGCTGGTCAGAGCTGATTTAATGCGAGGAAGATTTCCTTATTGCAAAATGAATCCTGTTTGGATGGGCAGAAGTAGGAAATACTATTGGTATTCAAAGAAGGTCAGAGAAAACATGAACAAATCTCAAGACAAAAGCAAATTGTATTATGATAAGAAACATTAAACCAAGGAGGCACATGTTGAGGTTGGTCAATTAGTTAGGGTCAAAACCACAAAGAAAGTTGGCAAACTTCAACCGCGTTTCTCAGATCCCAGAACAATCACCAAGGTAATGCACAACACAGTCATGTTAGATGATGGTACTATTCCTCACATGAGCAAAATTGAGTTAGCCAGGTGTTCTGAGTCAGGAAATAGCTTCAAGGAGGGAGATGGTGTGATTATTGTGACTACTGGTGGTTAAGCCCCGTTGTGTCATCAGATTCCACGTCTGTTCAACAAGATGCTGTTCATGTTCATGAGGATGTTGTTTTAGAACATAATGTTCCAGAAGTAGCAGGTAATTTGGAGTTGGGTCTAGAAGCTAATACAGATCCGAGTCCACATGAATCTGTTCCCATGTGCTCTACTAATGACTCTAGAGTTGAGCAACAAATCTACACCAAAAGTGGAAGGAAAGTAATCACACCGCAATTTTTAGAGCAATATGTTCGCAAGTAAAACTTTTATTACCAACATTAGTTAGTTCATGATTAGTTATTTTTGTTATCTATTATTTTTTATGAAGAAGGGAGATGTGTGGTAACTTAGTAGTTAGGAGAGATTGTATGTCATAGAATTTAAAATGTATGACATGTTTGGAATGTGTTCAGTACAAGTGTGGAATGCTGGTCAGAGCTGAGTTGCATCTCAGGGAGGCAGCACCCTTATCTTGTACACGCTTCATCTTGATCCAATAAAGAAGATTTACAAGCAATCGTTGTCTGAAGGAGTTACTACACCACCCAAGCAGAGAATAGCTACAGCGAAAACTATCAATGGAGCCAATGATTCTTCTCAGCTATACCTCAGCCATTGCCCAAGTTGATCAGGCAGATAACTGCCCCAAATGGTTAACTCCGCTACAGAGAGTAGAGCCTGGTCACAATGCAGTGAATAATTGCAGGCCAAGTCACAATGACTCTATCTGGGAATCATGCACTAAGGCTTCAGGTGCTCCCACCCACTGCAGGAGTAAAGTCAGGATTTCTTACTGGTTTGCGAAGGGACTGTAATGAAGAATGTGAGGGGGTCTATGGATGGCAGAGTATGCAGTAGAAGCACACAGGGGCATATTACCAACAACTAGCGATAATTATCGCTATGTTGGTTTAGCGGGGATATTTTTATCGCCGAGCTGCGGCGATTTTTATCGCTTAGGAACCTTGCTATTATCAAGGTTTATCTCCAAAGTGATAAAAATCGGCCGAAATGCATGAATATTGCTGAAAAGTCAGCGATATTCATGCATTACCGAGCTAATGCTCTTAGCCATGTTATCCACCTACCATTGGATAACATGGCTAAGAACTGCTCAGGGCAGGTGTTAGCTTTTGGAGATATTCGCGAATATCTCCAAAAGTTGGTAATAGGAGATAGCGATGATAGCGACTGTTTCCAGTCGCTAACATCTTGGCATGCCCACTTTGCATGTCATTAGTGATAAATATCACTGACATGCAAAGCGGGGCCCAAGATGGTCGCTATCTCCTACTAGCTGTCGCTAACTGGTGTTAGCGACAGCTAGGTAATAGGGAGATAATTGTATCTCCGCTTTCTTGGCTTTTAAAGCCAAAAAGCGGAGATAAACCCCCTTGATAATATGCCCCACAGTTCCCTAAAAGCTAATGTAGGCTGGATCAGCGGGACTTCCCCCATCACCAGTATGATGTGGGTAGGAGAGCTTGATGAAAAGATGGTGACTATAAAGCTAGGGAGAGAGCTTCCAGCGCTATATGAGGCAAAGAAGTAAAACTACCTTGACACAACAAACTCAGGGGCATATTACCAACAACTAGCGATAATTTTTGTCTCTAACTTGTTTAGAGACAAAAATTATCGCCGCACATCGGCGATTTTTATCGCAGATAAACCTTGCTATTAACAAGGTTTATCGCAAATGCGATAAAAAACGGCCGAAATGCATGAATATCGCTGAAAAGTCAGCGATATTCATGCATTATCGAGCAAATGCTCTTAGCCATGTTATCCACCTCCCATTGGATAACATGGCTAAGAACTGTTCAGGGCAGGTATTAGCTTTTGGAGATATTCCCGCTTAGCGCGAATATCTCCAAAAGTTGGTAATAGGAGATAGCGATGTTAGCGACTGTTTTCAGTCTCTAACATCTTGGCACGCCCACTTTGCATCTCATTAGTGATAAATATCACTGACATGCAAAGTGGGGCCCAAGATGGTCGCTATCTCCTACTAGCTGTCGCTAACTGGTGTTAGCGACAGCTTGGTAATAGGGAGATCATTTTATCTCCGCTTTCTTGGCTTTTAAAGCCAAAAAAGCGGAGATAAACCCCCTTGATAATATGCCCCATAGTTTGTGTCCATCTACAGAGCCAAGGGGGTGGCCCTGCCTCCTTCTGGCACAGATGGGTGCAGGATGGGTCCGCCCTTGGCCCAATCTTTGTACGTACGTTGGCCCACATACGTTCCGCACCGTTGATGGACCAACCATGCTATAGGGTGCTTACAGAAAAGAATGCAGGTGTAGGAGCGCCCTAGGGCTGCCTCCTGGAGCCCAAAGTCAGCTGGGACTTATAGTCTCCCTTCTGGTGATGCCTCGCATCCCGCAAAACGGGTAGGCCAGCCATGCTATATAGCTCTTACAAAACAGGATGCAGGTGTAGGAGAGTCCTAGGGCCACTTCCCGGAGCCCAAAGCCAGCTAGGACTCATTGTCCCCCTTGTGGTGATGCCTTGCGCCCTGCGCCGCAAGTAGATCACATGCGCTGTATTGTAATTACAGAACATGATACAGGTGGGGTAGAGTCCTAGGGCAGCCTCCTGGGCCCAAATTCAGATGGGACTCATAATCCCCCATTGTGGTGATGCCTCTCGTCCCCTTACTAATAGTCACTTTACAGTGATATATATATGACATTTTTGCTGACTCCACTCTATTTTAGGAGTAGGGGCATGTAACTCTTAACTTTTAGGTAATTTTACTCTCGGAAATGGCGAATTGACAAACGCAATAAAGTTACTCAAAAGTGTAAGAGTAAACTTACATGTGTAGATTTACTCATGTGTTTCTCTTTGTGAATAGTCTCAGAGGTGTCGATAGTGGTACTGCAGACAATAAATGCCTTGCGCAAGGGGGAAAACAACCAAGTTTTTTTTAAGGTCAAATGTGTCAGCGTAAAAGTGATCCTGCGGGTGTCATTATTAATGTCAATAATGATGTCTTGTCCGAGGTCATGGGAAGAGTGTTACGGTTTAGGCACTTATCATAAGTGGACATTTAGGTTTTGCAATGTAACTACAAGAGCATCTTCAGCTGAAACTGATTAATGCAGGTGATATGTGGATACATACATTATTTCAATAAGACTGCAAGGTGATCCATAACATACGCATCTGTTCCCTAGCTAATGTCTCTTGTAAAACGTTCCCGATATTTTGGCATAGAGTACGTCTGTTTCTTTGAGATATTTTTAAAAATGTTTATTTCAAGTAAAATATGGAATTACCATTAAACTTGTAAAAGCATTGATGCTTAAATGTATTAAACAAATTATAAATGCAAAAATGCTCAGCAAGTAGTGCAGTAGTTGTACCACGTTGAACAAAACCCAAACTGCACAGAGTTAGTGTTGGGATATTTAAATCCCATTTTGCATGAAGCATGTTTAAATTAATTGCTTCTCATCGTTCAGCAAAATTGACGGAGCGCATTTGATGCGTTGGCAGCAGCTGTGAGCACTGGTAGGTGAAAAGCCTTCCCCTGAGAGTCGTGCCCGTTTTTTTGTAACTCAAGTTGTAGAATAAAGAACATTAAAATGTTGGCATACAAGGCAGAATTAATGAGCCAAGAAACAAGTAGTCCTATCCCAACCTGGCAATTTCATCACATATTGTTTTACTTTCCAGTTGTTTGGCGGTGACTATGACCTCTAATAGGCAATGTATAGGATCCCTTGTACAGCTTGCATGTAAAACCATGGCCAAACATTAAGACAAGCATTGGCAATGCCAATCGGTCTCTCCTTTGGGACCTTAGAAGTGTTTAGCCAGAGCTATTATTATTATTATTATTATTATTATTTTATTCTTATATAGCGCCAGATTCGACCCCTGAAGGGGTATCTCCGCGCTTGCCTTGGGAACCCGTCCTGGCTTTTCCCTGTGAGATAGCCCCTACAGGGCATCCCCAAGGTGAAAGCCAGGCATCCCGCCACGGGGGGGGGGGGGGCATTGTGGAGATTAAGCAAGCTTAATGCCCAGAGTTGCAGAGTGTGAACCCATGATTAGGTCAGGCACCGAAGCGAGAATTATCGAGTCCATGGACATTTGAGCCTAAGACCCTGCCGCGTCGGGAATTGAACCCTGGTCCTGGGTCTGACCTCTGCTTCAGGGTCTGCCTGCTCTAACCAGTGAGCATCTGCTCAGGTTGACCAGGCACTTCCCAAGTTTACTTGGGTGAACACTTCGAGAACGTGATCAGGTGCAAGACTTTAAGAGCAGAGCAGTTTGCTTCAGGCGGAGTGACGGAATTTAAGGTGGGCCTGTCCACCTGACGTGGTTGTTGCTTCTATCTGGTACATGGTCTTTCCCTTTACATTGAAACAGGCATGGTTTCAAAAATGGCAATTCATAATATTAGTGCTTATATTTTATTTACTAGAAAAGAGGTCACGTCTGTTCAGAGTCAAGACAATCACAGTTTCCTGTTATGCTGAATTTGGTGTTTTAACTAATAAACTTGTTCTAAACAATTTTGGATGACTACGACTTTCCAATTAGTCAAATACTGCGGACCAATAGGAGGACTCTAATCTAGTCCACCACTACAGTTCCCAACTAGCTTCCCACCAAGGGGTATATTCACAAGAATGTGCGCTAAACCTCACCACAAAATGCTAACGCACCTTTACACATCGCAGCCTATCGCGGGAAAATAACCCTGTGTCAACGTAGAATTCATAAAAATGCGATAGCATGCGATAGTCTGCCTAAACCGTAATGTCCGCAATACAACCACCTCGACGGAGATAAAAACTCAAACCCCAACACAAAAAAACGTGCAAAGACCCGATCCGCGATGAGGAAAGCAGGGATACGCACCGCTAGGCTCGCGACATACACTGCAGGCGGGAATAAGCACAACAAAAGCCTGAAAAAAAGAGACAATCCAAACAGAAAACAACAGCCAAGCACAATGAAGGCAACCCGAGCCAGCATACAACCCCACAAGCCGCAATGGCAACAAAACATTGTACATGGCAGGCCATCTTGAACAAGGTGAATGCAGCCTGAGAGCGGAGGTGGACAAGGGAAGAAAACCAGAACATCTGGAATAATGCGAAATGCACAAACAATCAGAAACACGACAACAACAAGAAGGCAGCAATACACACCAGAGGTGGGAGTCCAGCGCCACACCAGGAGCTGGATGACATGGTGTGGACATCAGACTGGAGACGGTGGCAGGACCGGGGACCGGAAACTGACCAAAACAGACACAACTGCAACAGGGAGAGGAACGAGCATGGACCTGGTGTAGATGGACACAATGGCACACATCCACTATTAAGCTCAGCACCACTGCAGACAAACCATGCCCAAGCATAACAAAACAAACCAAGAACACAAGTCACACAACCCGGCAATATCACACCACTGAACAAGCACAGAAGTGGAAACCACACTGCCTGCATGGGAGAAGGGTGAGCCAAATCAGAGCTGAAGGGACATCTCACACACAATGCAGCACACACACATAGGAAGCAGAGCACCACATCCTCGAACACAATGTGGCACAAACACCAACATTTGCACAACCAAACACAGGACACAAATGAACTAATCTGATGCCGGTAAACGGCCACAAGCATCTGGCTAAGCAGGACACATTGACATGACAATGCACAAGTACAAACCCACAGTCCTGATGGGGTAGTAATGCACGTGTGTCAGGGAGCCAGAGAGTCTGTGACGCCCACATTGGCATACAAATCAAGACACAACACAATTGGAGACAAGTGAAAGTGCAGAAAAATGTATCAACAAGTGCGTGTCAATACTACCATGAGAAGTGCCACAATATACAGGCCAATGCAGCAGCACGTTTGAATGAGGAACGTTGGACAGTGCCCATGTTCACCTTGGGGGAGTCCATCACCAACACAAGTTTGTGCCAACCCGTGTCGGTTGTCTGTGCATGGATCATGATTCCAGGCAAAAGCAGCCATGTCCACTGTCATCTTGGGACATGTAACCAGATTTCCAACATGCAACCAGGCTTCGGGACACGTGCAATTGGTCACATCCAGTTGTGGCTGCGGGTACCTTGTCACTCGTCCTTAAACGCGACCACAGCCACATAAGCCAACATCTCCAATGAGTGCTCATCGTCCACCACATCTGACATGTTGTCGATGTAATCCATCAGCTGACCTGGACAGATGTGCTGAGTCCAACCACAGGCCCCGATATGCACCACAGCCCAATTGGGTAGTGGCACAATGTGCTCATTGCACACGAGGACTCGTGCAATCACCCAAGTCCAGTGTCCAGCCTGCATGCCAAAACATCCATGCATGCCACAAACGGGCATCACGGTGACACACCTACTCGTAGGCCAATAGGGGTTGCACACATAGGCCATAATCCAAGTCAGCTACCGTTACATTGGAGAGTCAGACATCCATGGACCACTTGAAACAGGCTGAACGCAGGTGACGTCCGCTAGGTGGAAGCTCAGCCAGTAACTGATCCGCAAGATGGCCAACGGGAGTGCCCCCAGTTTATGCAGCAGACGTGCATGGTACAGGGCCACATGATTGGTTCCGGGCATGTGTTCGGGATGGTCTGCCATGGAGTCAGTGGCCCTGCTAGAAGTGGCACTGGCTTGCCCAGCGCCAGTCCTGTGTATGAAATGGCACAGCCCGGTGCAATGAGCAGTGTCTGTGTGCAATGGATGCAAGCCTGGGGTGGGGTGGGAGTATGTGTGAAGGTCATTTCACGCACGCCAACTATGACCAAGGACTACTTCGTGTGGGATGTGTATATGTTGGTCTCACTTCGGGCAGTGCGTACTCTGGGAGTCGCAAGCAAATGCCATTGTATCTGTCAGGGAGCTGCTGTCAAGCGTTAATTCACGAGGCTCCTGTTGTTTCCTTCTTGATGATGCTAGATCCAAACCCCCTTATGAATCTACCAGCAGATCAGGGAATTATACACTTAATCTAGCTGACTGACCCACAAGGGAAAGGGGAAGTGGAGTGAGAAACAAGAAAAAACACAACACTGGATCTCTTCTCGTGAAGGTTTCAAATCGAGTTTCTCTTTGAGGTGATCTGGACTTCGTGCACTGACTCAGGAAATATCTTTAGCAATGCGTCTGTATTTCGTCAGTAAGTACTTTATTCGGTTAGAAATATAACCATAAAAGCTTAAAACATAATGTTACATTTACATAAAAATAAAGCACAAAGATTTCAAATATTTCAACTACAAAAACCCAATTCCCTTGTCACAAACTCTGCAAAACATTCAGGCTAATGGATTTACACAGTATAAAAGCGAGAAGAATATATATAATTCATTACAGGTTGGAATCTACATATTGATAATATCAGTGTATATACAATTTAATCCATCGGTGTTAAACCCGAGAGTAAGCGAAAATGATTAGAATTGGGGATGGTGTAACCGCTCGATACCAGGGCACAACTGCTTGTCAAACAATTGCTCTCAGGTCTTTGACTTGGTGATGGAACGTACGACGTTCTAGGGTAGAAATCACTTAGGCCCCAGATAGATATAGGGCAATCCCCTATTTGTGGCTGCCATGATTGGAGATGTGGGACGACATGTTTATTTCTAAATTTTATAAGTACCAAATCACCAGCTATATCTTTTGACAGAGGTCCTAGCCAGCCCACCCTTCTAACACTTTGTATACTTCCATCTATGTTGGGAGGGAGAGGTCTATTTTTAGTTAACCAAAAGACAACCTTATTCCTAAGGTCCTGTTGTCTTTCGTTTTTCCCCTTTGTAAGTTCCGGTACTCCCGAGAGGACACACACAAAGAGAGCGGCCTCCGGTGGCCAGTGTAAATGATTGGTTTTAGGTGTGATATTGCCATAATTGGCAGCTGTCCCCTTATGTGATATAGAATCTTTGTTCAGCCCTGCTCTAGGGTAAGAACTCCGTGCTGCTGCGGCTGCTTTCGGGGTGTTTGAAGATGTTATATGAGGGGTTACTAATTGTTTATGGGGGATTTTACTTAGTGCGGTATTTTTAGGCACTTCTATGGGGGATGGAAGCTGTGGTTGAAAAGGACCTGCCAAACTTTTTATATATGACGAGTTGGCCTTAATCGCTTCCTCAACACCCGTGAGCCTTTCCCCTAAGGTATTCATTTTTTCCATCAGCAGGGATATTATTGATTTGATCATGATTTCTATCTGGGCCAATAAAGTAGCCTGAATAGGTGCTTTAAGGGGGGCAGTGTTGGGAAGTGGGGGACTTGGATTCGGTTTTTATATCTTTGCATGTTTCCCCAATTGTTTAACCCCATCTCTCTTCCTTTTAGCAGAAAAGACCTGAGGGGACAGTGTAGGTTGGGAATTTACTGTTGCTTGTACTAAAAGGTGAGTACCCTGCAAACTTTCAGTTGGTTGGATTGATCTAGTGATTTGGGGACTAGGGGTTGCTGTAGGCCAGGTAGGAGCACTAGTTTGCATACTTCCTAATTCAACAGGAGCGTACTTGGAATTACATAGCTTGTTTAACTTCTCCAGGATTGATTAATCTAGCGCTGCTTTTGCTGTCTGGGAAGAACATGTGTTGGAAGAACTACCCATGTCCATGCATCGTTCTATTCTCTCTGGGTCACTGGTAGTGGAGAAGGTCACCCTCTTTAAGTAGTTGTCCATCGTTCCCTTACACAAGTCACTCTGGGTGAAAAAGTTTTTAGTGACCCCCTTGCAGGTCATGACTTAACTGTTTTGTGTGAATTAAAACGGGCATCAACCACCAGGAATTTGGTCAAGTGTCACGATGTGGTTGCACTTAGAAGGAACCAGTATGGAACAGAGCGCTGATTATCTTTACCTTTCTGTGCCAAGGTGGGTGTCCCGACCCGGCCTTCTCTGGCCTTAGGTGGCCGATGATGGCCCCGCCCTTGTCCTGGGCTTCTCCCGGCGCCGACCCGCGCGCGATCCCGCGACGCAGGGACTCGTCTCCTTTTCAGGCGCCTCCTGGCGTGGGAATTGTGTGTGGCGGCATGTTGCGCCGCTAGGGCGTCTGAGAAATGGAGTCCTCAGGGCTCCCCTCACGCTGCAGCCGCTGGAGTGGGCTAGTGGCAACAGATGGGAGCACTGCTGCTGTACACTGGGTCTAGATGTGACCCCCAGGAGTTCTGTAATCCCCCCGCACTACCAGGACTGGTCTCCTTTTCAGGCGCCTCCTGGTGCAGGAATTGTGTGTGGCGGCGTGTTGTGCCGCTAGGGCGTATGGGAAATGGAGTCCTCAGGGCTCCCCTCATGCTGCGGCCGCTGGGGTGGGCTAGCGGCGACAGATGGGAGCACTGCTGCTGGACGCTGGGTCTAGATGTGACCCCCAGGAGTTCTGTAATCCCCCTAGCGCCTCGGTCTGTTCAAACTGGCGCTCATTGGGTCTCTCCCGCTCCGAATATTAGCCAGTATGTGCTCTGATGAGGCAGGCAGCAGGAAAAATCGTCACCCACAAGAGTGCACTGTCTCCACTGACAAGTGCACGGCAGGCGCACACTAGATCACCCTTACTAATTGCCTGGGAGCTTAAACGCCTCTGCAGTCTCTGATCTTTGGCACCTCTACACGCTTCTGCGCTGTGTGATCTTTACAGCGCCATAGAACCGTGGGACCGCAGCGCAGCGCAGGTGAGTCTGAACATCGTCCTCCCCGATGCCTCCCTGGGGGGGGGGTGACGCTCCGGTGTCCTTATGTGCGCAAGTGTGTGCCAGCGAGCAGCCCCGATACGGGCTTGAGGCGCTCTTCAGCTTCGAAGGGGCAGGCAACATGGAGGCTCTCACTGTCGGGAGCTCACCGCCGCCATTGACCGACTCCGGGCGTGCTCCACATCGTCACTGTCAATTGCACAGACTTGCCTCACCGTATTCTGGGCGCAGGTAGTGGACACTGCCGCTGCCGCGGGTTCCGGAAGCCTCCCCGCAGTTCCACCTCCAAATATCGCGTAAGTGAATACCCTAGTGGTGATCCCAATAAATATGGTAAAAGATTGAGCTTAAAACGGTTCATTAAAAACCTTTCCTGTACATTATGTATCAAATATAGGTAAGGTTCCATTCCTTCTGTGGTGTTTACAAGGTTGTATGCACACATCGTGGTTTTATCCCAATTGGGTAGTGGCACAAAGTGCTCACTGCACACGAGGACTCGTGCAATCACCCAGGTCCAGGGTCCAGCCTGCATGCCAAAACATCCATGCACGCCACAAACGGGCATCACGGTGACACACCTACTCGTGGACCAATAGGGGTCACACACATAGGCCATAATCCAAGTCAGCTACTGTTACATTGGAGAGTCAGACAATCATGGACCACTGGAAACAGGCTGAACGCAGGTGACGTCCGCTAGGTGGAAGCTCAGCCAGTAACTGATCCGCAAGATGGCCAACGGGAGTGCCCCCAGTTTATGCAGCAGACGTGCATGGTACAGGTCCACATGATTGGTTCCGGGCATGTGTTCGGGATGGTCTGCCATGGAGTCAGTGGCCCTGCTAGAAGTGGCACTGGCTTGCCCAGCGCCAGTCCTGTGTATGAAATGGAATAGCCCGGTGCAATGAGCAGTGTCTGTGTGCAATGGGTGCAAGCCTGGGGTGGGGTGGGAGTATGTGTGAAGGTAATTTCACGCACGCCAACTATGACCAAGGACTACTTCGTGTGGGATGTGTATATGTTGGTCTCACTTCGGGCAGTGCGTACTGTGGGAGTTGCAAGCAAATGCCATTGTATCTATCAGGGAGCTGCTGTCAAGCGTTAGTTCACAAGGCTCCTGTTGTTTCCTTCTTGATGATGCTAGATCCCAACCCCCTTATGAATCTACCAGCAGATCAAGGAATTATACACTTAATCTAGCTGACTGACCCACAAGGGAAAGGGGAAGTGGAGTGAGAAACAAGAAAAAACACATCACTGGATCTCTTCTCGTGAAGGTTTCAAATCGGGTTTCTCTTTGAGGTGATCTGGACTTCACTGACTCAGGAAATATCTTTATCAATGCGTCTGTATTTATAAACAGGTATTAGAATTAAATGTACTCAAATTACTTCTACTCAAACTTATCTCTAATGAACTAACAATACATACCAGATTGTTATAAGCCCATTCAAACACCTCTGCAATTACTAAGTGACGAGGATTCGGTCTACTGTCATGAAATAATAAAGAATATATCACAATATGTTTCAAGAAAAGAACATTACAATATGTTCAAACTGTGCTTGGTTAATTAACTGGTTAGTGATTAATAATGAGTTCAATTCCACTCTTTTGAACTCTTCATACCTTACAATTGCTCTTGATGACCCTTAAATGGATTCTAAAAAGAGAAGCAGAAAGAACAACCCTGCCGACTCTCTTGCTGTCAACTTAACTCAAGGACTCATGAATTCTGTGTCCTATTCAATTTAGACTTTAGGCTTTTAAATTGAGCTATTTCAAATACTTTTAAACAGTGTACCAAAATAATAATAGTTGTCTACTGGCATTCACATGAATAGCAACAATCGTTTTTGCAAGTATTTCCAAACAACAAAGTTTGCTTCTTTTTAAAAGTCCCTCCTTTTAACAATGTCCTTCAGGTAATTATACCAATTTTGTCTTTACCAATGTTTGTTCGTTTTCACTGTTGTTATGATCAAGGTTTTGTGTTGCCAAGTAACAAATTAACTGTCTTACTTTTTGGCAGGAACCGGTAAACCGTCACTGAGAGAAAACCGGAAAGACAACCTCACCGGCATTGGATGAATCAGGAACTGACGTTGAGTCGGAAGAATCAGGAGCAGAAGCTGAGTCGGATTCACTGCCGAGGACTTTCAATGCAGGTAAGGAGAAGGGTCCGGGGAATGAGGGTTCCGGGAATCAGGAAGCTGAGAGGGAGGCTGGATAAGATGCAAGGAAGGCGGGAGGAGGGGGCGTGGCTTGGATGCCGATGGAGCAGGCGGCGTGAGCTGATAGCTCCGCGCCCGATCCCAGCTGTAATCCTGTTGTAACATCCTGCGGGTAGCCCAAGGTAACAGGGCTTGAATCGGAATACCAGGGGAGCACTCCGGGCTCCAAATTATAGCGCACGAAGGCTCTGGAGCGCTGTGAAAGCGTCTAGAAGTGCCGGTAATTTGGGGGCGGAGTCCCGCAAAATGGCGGCGGCCGTCGGCTACGCGAGTTGTTCGCAGCCAAGAGATCCGCCGATGGGCTGCTGAAGGGCTAAAGATTCAGAATGCCGAGAGCGTGGAGCGAGCACGGCCTGCCGATGAGCTCCAGTGCCTGATAAGATGATTGTGGTGAACTGGGGGACGCAAAGTCGAACTGGCAGAGGAGAGACTTCTCCAGCAGGCTATGATGGTGGCCGCAACAAAGAAAATCTGAAGAGTGCTACACGCCGGATCCAGGGACCGGACCGTTGGCGGCTGAACTGTGACATTCGCGGGGCCGTTGCTCTGCGCCCACCCGGCGGAGATATTGAGGATGCTGAACCGGTGAGGTCGGGAGCGGCTTGCGAGGCGACCACGGAGACTCCCTGGTCGGGTACTGTGAGGGGGGGCCCGGTGTCCTGCAGGCAACGGCGATGCGTGGAGACAGAGGTGGGAGCCCGGAGGATGGAGACCAGTCAGCGGGCGGGTTCTCTACACGACCCTGGTGAGTGTGGGGCTGCGGTCCTGCGCTTGGTACTGCGGAGGCGGGGGCAGGGACAGGCCTGCAGTGCTGCGCGGAGCGAGGGTGAGAGAGGAAGCGGCTCTGGATGCAGGGACAGCTGGGCCCAGATTGAAGTTGGACGTTGACCCGAAATGCCATCTTGTGCCTGATTGTTGCGGAGAGCACTGGGAGTACGCTGCCAGGGAACTGCTGCAGGAGCTGCTCCTTTTTAGACTGTGGGCGTCCCAGGTCCAGTGAGGTAGCAAGTACTTTGGCGGCGCAAGAGAGGCCCATCGACGGGAGGCACTGAGAACGGACTGGCAGCTAGAGCCCACCCGGCGTGGGATACGACCTTAGTGACTGATGATTGCAGGATAAGGTGCAGGGGCAAACGTGTGCCTCTAGGGATTCCTTGCCCCTGAGGGGGGTTTGTGGTGAGGCAGTATACGAGACTGAACACTGGGTGGTAGCCGAGGAGCCAGTCTTGGGCACGAATAGATACCCGAGGCCTGCATCAAAGGAGAAACTGCTCCTGCGACAACTGGGGAGGCACTGAGAGTGGTGGTCTGAGGAGGACGACGTTTCCCTGTAGAACAATAAACGCTCTGCCAACTATAATGAAGCCTAAAGGCGGGGGAGCAGACGCGGTGGGGCAGGTGGACGCCCAGGAACACGGGGATGAGGTGGAGACTTCGGTGTCAGAAAGAAGGCTGAACAAACAATTAGATAAAATCCTAGAGGCCATCACTGCGACGAAGGACTCCCTGCACAACGACATCTCGCAGGTAGCGACGGGGCTGGGAATCCTGAGGGCAGACCACTCGAAGCTGGTGGACAGGGTGAAGGAAACAGAACTGGTGGTGCAAGATTTGAAGCCAGCGGTAGTGACAATAGAACACAAGATGGAGGATGCGTTGCAAAGATTGGCGATGATGGAGAAAAAGGTTGAGGATGCTGAAAGTAGAAATCGGCGCAATAATGTAAGAGTGGTCGGCCTACCGGAAAAAATTGAGGGTGCGGACATGGTAACTTATCTGGAGAATTGGTTCAGGACGCAGGTGGCCCCGGAGGGTCTCTCCCCCTTTTTCACGCTCGAGAGGGCGCACAGAGTCCCGGCCAAGCCACCCTCGCCGGGCCGTCCACTTTGACCTGTTGTGGCTAGAGTCCTTCACTACAAGGATAGAGATCTCTTGATTCAGAATGCGCGGGCAGTGGGACCTTTTAAAGTGGAGAACGGCACAGTCACAATCTTTCCGGACTACACACAAGAGATACAGAGACGCAGAGCTTCGTATTTATCCATTAAACAGGAGCTCAGAGATGAGGGAATCCAGTATTCACTGCTATTCCCTGCCAAACTACGTATCATCATGGACGGCACGACCCAATTCTTTATGACGCCTGAGGAAGCTTGGTCATGGCTTGAATCATACAGGGCGGGCACAGATCGAAGGGGTAAGAGAGATGGGGAAGAGCCCAAACCGCCAAGGATGCGCCAGTCGCAACGTATTCGTAAGAGGGTCAAGACTCAGCGGGCCCAGCAGCAGGCACGGCTGGCTGCAGACAAACAAGATGCGCTAGCAGCAACGGCGGCGATAACGGCATCTCAGAAGGAGAACTCGATCATGGGGTCAGAATCAGAAGACGACAGACGACAGTCAGGGATGGACCATTCGGATGTGGACAGCTCCAAGGGACCGGATATAACGCCGAGACTGTAGACTGTAAGGCCTCTGGACGACGATCCGCTCAAGAACGGACACTAGAAGAGCTGGAGTACCTGGTAACTTGGTAGAACACTATAAATGTACCGTGCTACAAAGCGGGATTGTGGAGCGGGGGGCTGGGGTGGGCGCTGCCACCAGTCGGGGTTGATCCCGGTTCCAATTGCCCTTAAGCCAACCTGTAGTGGCTACTGCAGGATAGTTTGGTGTGGATTGTTGTGATAGTTTGGATGGGGGCTGATACTACGCTATTGGGTCCTGCCCTGGGGGGTACATAATGGGGGTTTCACGGGGTGTTAAAAGGGGGGGAGTTAGCAGTTATGGTGTGGGTTGGCAGGGTCTGGGTCTGGGGAGGGGACGTCGAGGGGAAAGGACAATGGGGCTATTACCTGAATTGAAATGTATCACATGGAACGTACGTGGGTTGCATACAATGTCTATAAGGTGCATGCATATTTGGTGCGACGTGGGATTCAGATTGCGCTACTCCAGGAGACACACCTTAACAAACAAGAATGTATTGCAATACAAAGGAAATGGAGGGGTCAGGTGTTTGGTACGGCCTATTCGGCGTTTGCTAGAGGGGTCTTGATATGGGTGAGAGCGGGGATGCCCCTTTCAGGTCACAAATCAAGCTATAGACCCAGAAGGCAGATATGTGGCAGTAGAGGGGAGACTGTATGGCAGGGAAGTGGTGCTCTGCGGTGTTTACACCTCGAACATAGATCAATCCAGATTCTTTAACACACTATTGGGCGCATTGGCGCACTATTTGGCCGGGCCAATAATATTGGGGGGTGACATTAATTCGATTACTGACATAGTGCTAGATAGATCACACCCACCACTGGTTGAGTCCCCAATACACAGAGTAGCGAGACATAGAGTGGAATGGCAGGACAGATGGGGGCTGATTGACATATGGAGAGGGCACCATCCTGGAGAGAGGGACTATTCCTTCTTTTCCGCACTCCACGAATTGCACGTTAGGATCGATGCGATCTTATGTGATTGCTCGGTGGCTCCTTTGGCGACACATTCGGACCATTTCTGATCATAACCCCCAATTGATCTCCATTCAATGGCAGCGGGTGAAGACAGCGATCCCCAATTGGAGATTGAACCCAGATACATTGGAAGACCAGGTTTTTAGCGCGCAGATTAGGGAGGGTGCAGAGCAGTACTTCACAATAAATAAGGGGACGACGTCTACCAGAGGAATAGAATGGGATGCCTTCAAGGTGGTGATGAGGGGGATATGCATTAGCAAGCACACTGGGGTAAGGAAAGTGGCACTGGCAGAGGTCAAGAAAGCAGAGGAGGCACTGAGGGACAAAGAGAAGCAGAGGCCAGGACACAAGGAATTGCAGGCGCAGCTCCTAGAAGCTAAGGAATTAGTGGCGGCAGAGACGGAACGGTTGCAATGCTATGACTATAAGCAATATACGGCGAAGGTGCATGCAGAGGGGGACAAAGTAGGCACGCTACTAGCAAGACTGGCGAACCCGGTTCCTAGGGGATGCCCGGTTTTAGGTGTACATACAGAACCGGGGTTAGATAGTGTATTCCCAAACAGCGATCCTATCACGCTTCTTAGACTATACAACCCTTTATCGGAGCCACTTGAGGGCAGAAATAGAGGACATATAGAGAACTACCTGACAGGGGTACAGTTCCCACAACTGGAGGAGGAAGATGCTGATAGCTTGGGTTACGCTATTACACTGGCGGAGGTCGGAGGAGCGATTGCGCAGATGGCGAGAAACAAAACGACGGGTGTGGACGGACTCCTGATAGAATTATATGTCAAGTATAGGAACATTCTCGCACCCCAACTGCAGGAGGTCTATAATGAGGCGGTGGAGCAGGGCCGGCTCCCCGGGTCCATGAGGGAGGCACTGATAGTCCCCCTGTTGAAACCTGGGAGGGAGAGCACTGACGTGACTTCTTACAGGCCGCTGTCCATGCTGACGGTGGACTATAAAATACTGAGCCGCATATTGGCCACGAGACTGATCCCACATATGACGACATTGGTCCATAAGGACCAAAATGGGTTTATTCCCACCAGGAATACATCGGCTAAAATTTGCCGCCTCATACGAATATTGGGGAGTAGTCTGAACGTGGATGAGATGCCGGCAGTGTTGTCCACAGACATAGAAAAAGCATTTGAATGGGAGTACTTGGACAGGGTGCTGGAGAGGTTCGGCCTGGGCCTCCAGTTTAGGAAATGGACTAAAGTCCTATACTCCTCGGCTACCGCTAGGGTGCGTTTGGGTGCAGTGATATCGGAAGAATATCCGGTAATGAGAGGAACGAGACAAGGATGCTCACTTTCGCCTTTATTATTCGCATTAGCAATTGAGCCTTTGGCTATTCTGGCTAGGTCCGGGACGGCGTACGGGGGCATCAGATGTGGAGGAGATCAGCAATTTATTTCGCTGTATGCAGACGATTTATTGCTGTTCGTAGAGGACACAGATGTGGCGCTGCGTGGAGCGGTAGACATGCTCGCAGACTTTGGAACGCTGTCGGGCCTTAAGGTGAACTGGAACAAAACGTGTATTTTCCCGCTCAGGGCCGACACACCCCAAACATTACTGGTCGCAGACATGATATGGGAGCGGTCGTGCTTCACCTATCTAGGAGTACGGATCTACCATGGAACCGATAACATGCTGGAAGGGAATATAGGACGCTGTATTAGTGCCCTAAGGGGCTGCATGACGTTCTGGGCTACCCTCCAACTTTTGGTGGTTGGAAGAGTGGCGCTGCTCAAAATGGTTGCCCTACCTCAGCTGCTCTATTATTTCCGAACACTGCCAATATGGATTCCGCCTAGGTTCTTTAGGGAACTGCAGTCGCTCATCATTGACTTTCTGTGGGGGCGCGGGAGGAGACGGGTGGCGCTGGACACGCTGCGGAGGCCGAAGTTGGAAGGAGGAGTGGGGGTCCCTGACTTCGAACTCTACTATCTGGCAGCGCAGTTGCAGGTCCTTACACAGAATGTCGCAAAAGTGTTTAGGGGCCCAGAGCAGAATCTGGGGGCAGGGATACCAAGGCATGTCTTGTCATACATAGTCCTGCAGCAGCAGCTTGATCTGAAAGACTTGACATTGGAGGAAAAAACTCTGAGGTTGTGCTGGAATAAAAGCCAGAAGAGAGCAGGAGTGGCGCACCCTTATGCACCTGAGATACCTTTGGGCATGTTGACGGCATTGCCTCATGTGAGGGATTGGTCCCCACTTATGGAATGGGAGGAAATGGGGCTGCAAACGATCGGTGACCTCTATGCGGATGGAGAGCTGTTGCCGTTTTGAGCGGTACAGGATCAGTTCGGTATACCGGATGGGGGTTTCCTTTTGCCTATGGCGGTGACGTCGGCAATAAAGAAGCACTGGAAGAAGGGGCAGGTAGAACCTCCGACTACAATGGCCTGCCAATACGTGGTAATGGCGGCGGGAACAGTTAAGGCGGTCACTTGCTTGCATTCAAGAATGCTTCATGAAGGACTAGAACCTCTCACGGCCTTAAAACAAACATGGGAGGTGAGCGTGGGGAAGCCCCTACCGGACGCGACGTTGGGGCACACCCTGAGAAGGGTTTGGAAGGGGTGTAGAAACGCTCGCTTCCAACAGGTGCATTTCTTCGTGGTGCACAGAGCCTACCTTACCCCGGGGAGGACTAAGAGGTACTTCCATGTGGAGGACGCGAAGCGTCCTAGATGTCGGGAGCCTGGAGTGGAGTTGGATCATATGCTGTGGTCATGCTCGAAACTGGGATCGTATTTTTCTGAGGTGGGGGCGATACTGCATGACGTAACTGATAGACAGGTGACGTATGACATGGCGACCTGCCTCTTGCTCTGGTTCCCTCACACAAAGACAACGAAAGTCACTAGCAAATTTATTGATTTAGGTCTTATTTTAGCCCAGAGGGAAATCACCTGGCACTGGAAGTCGAGAGAGGGGCCATCTAGTAGGAGATGGGCTAACGAATTTCATAAATGGGCTCATTGTGAAAGCACGGTGAGACTGAGGCAGGCAACTCGTGCAGCTAATGTGAAGAGTTTGGAAGTGGCACGGGCATGGGAGGGACTGGTACAAACACTGAGTGACTCCTGAGATAGTGAGGGGGAATAGGACATGAAATTCTGACCAGGAGTCCCATGTGATATGATTACAGACGAATATTGATCCTTAGGCTTTCGCCCGACCAGGATGGCCCTGCATGCCCACACCAACAGTAGATAGAGGGGAGGGGGGGGTAAAGGGAGGGGTCCTACCGATGACAAGTGGATGACTGACTACAAGTGCCGAGGTTGCAGGTGCTGGACTGGAGTGCATGTGAACAGAATTCCCCCGAGTTGGGGTCGACATATAGCGAGGGACGATTAGACAACACACACGTGAGAGGATATTTGTTGGTGGGGGAGAATTACTGCAGACGGATGGCAATGTTCATCTGTAACAGTCATTCGTGAGATGGGATGAGTTACTCGTTGGGGTTAGGGGTTGGGTAGATATAGAAAAGCAGAACCTAAAACACCTGCAGAGCAAATGTCAATGTTTCCGTGATCTATTATTTTTCATTGTCTATTATTGATTGCCGCCCAGCATCCGGGATGTAGGCTAACTGGTCGTATGATGACTTATTTGCAACCTGAGTATATGATATTTGTTAGGGGTGGGAGAATCGGACCAAACGGTTGTACTTGCTCTGAATCTGCAATAAAACTTATTTAAAAAAAAAAAAAAAGGAAGGCAGGAGGATTCAAGACTGCAAAACAGAAGCACTTGCGAAGACGCCGAGTCAAGAAGCGAAGCGTCTCTGTGAGCAGGAGCAGGACTTTTATAGTCTTGTCTGGGCGGGCGTTGTCTCTTCATTCACGTGTGAAACAAAACAGTTTAAACACGTGCTGCGAGTGTCAAACCAAACCTATCAAACAGACACTAGCAAATCCAAACATTACCCAAAACAAGCATTGAAAATTCAATTCTTGTTAAATGCTAATGCTAATTATTAGCAGTGCTAATTCACAATAATATTCAGAGCATTTCAGAACATGGTTGTATACTAATGCTGATTATTATTAGTGCCAATTCACAATATCAGTGCAGAGCATTACTGAGCATGTGTTCTCATAACAGCTGCAGATGTGCTACCGCCTGATAGTTCACAGAATGGACCTTTCATCTGTACAGTTACTTCACCATCTGCATGCATTCGGGAGATGCACAGAGCCTGGCGTGGGTATGGTGGGATGTCTGCAACCCTGGGAATACAGTGACCTGGCCTTTGAAGGTGTGGGGCCACGTGAGCGGAGGCCAATTGACCGGACAGGGCGGACACAGGTGTACAGCCCATGGCTGGCTGGGATTGCGCTGCAACTGAGCCAAGGCAAATGACTCATGCATCCGCAGGGCTGATACACAAGACACTTGGCATGCATGTGCCAAGACCGCATGCAATTTTGTGCTACTACATGTCTGAGTATGTGTGGACCTGCCCTCCTGGTGCATGCTACGTTGCAAAATTGACTACTGTGGCCGTGTTGGCGACTAAACTACAACACAGAGACACACTTACCGTACTTCACGCTCAAGGCCAGGTCTGAGCCACGCACTGCTCCCCTGCCAATTCTACACACCCCAGCACTGACCTGACATACGCCGGACCAGCACACGCCACTTGTACATGCAGGGGGATGCGTGCAAAGCTACATGTCCATGGTCACTGCCAACGCAGAGGCGACATGGTAACGTCTGCTGAAGACAGCACACTGTGATGTTGCAGGGTCTGTTCCATCATGCTGACACAATGATCACACGGACACACTTGCTCAGATGGCGCGAATGGCTACGTGCACGTGCGCAGAGCCACATTTATTAGCAGGCACACATACTGAGTGACACCTGTGTTGGATGTGGGGTGTGTGCACACCAGCAGTCAAGGGCTGCCTGGTGCAGTCAGAAATCGACAACAGTGTACATCGCAAAGGACACAACCATTCAACCATAAAGGCCCCATGACTTCTGCTGCACAGAGTTAGTGGCCCGGATGCACAGCGGTCTGCACGGGCCTACCGCCACGGGACGCTGACTTGCGGGGCACTGGGGCAGGGTCATGAGTGCAGAGCAAGTTCTCAAAATGTCTTGTGGACAGTGGAAGGAGTAGCCCCAGGGCATGATGCAGAGAGCAGGACCACACTGAAACCATCACAATGCTGTAGATGTATGGAACAGACACATGTTGGATGCCAAGTCCGGTCCAGCATGTGGTATTCTATTCTATTCTATTCTATAGTTTTGGTAGAGCGCGAACAGCTGCCCCAGCAATGAGGCGTCCCGGCGCTAAGAACCAAGAACCTGGCCTAAGCGGAAGAAGGATGAAAAGGGACATTACGGGAGAGGGAATAGATAGGTTTTTACTGCTTTCCGGAACGCCGGTAGGCTTTCTATGGAGCGGATGTGTTGCGGCAGATCATTCCAAAGTTTGGCTCCAAGAAACCTGAAGGAGCGGCCGCCCATGCGGCAAAGTTTTATGCGCGGACGCATTGAAGGTTTTGATTAGAAGATCTTAGGTTCCGTGACGGCGCATAGGGGGTAAGACGTGGTCGAAGCAGAGGGGGGGTATCGAGTTTGAGGATTTTGAAGGTCATGATGAGAGTCTTGAATTTGATTCTGGAATCAACGGGTAGCCAGTGTAGTTTTTTGATGGTCGCTCTGGCTGAGCACCTACGGGGGAGGCCGACCAGAGTTCTGCCCGCAGAGTTTTGCACACGTTGGAGTCGTGCAACCTCACTTTTGTTGGCACCAAGAAGGAGTACATTGGCGTAGTCAAGACGCGAGAGGATGGTGGCTTGAATAATAAGTTGGCGAGTTTTGGCGTCGAAAAAGCCAAGTATGTGGCTAAGGCTCCTCAGCAGGCCAATACAGGTGCCAGACACTTTTTTGGTGTGGGCCTGAAAGTTGAGTGAGGCATCCATCCAAACGCCTAGATTTTTCACTAGGGATTTGGGAGAGGGGATGGTGCCTAGGGAGGACGGCCACCAGTGCTCATTCTAGAGGCTGGTGTTTTTGCCAAGGAGTAGCACCTCTGTTTTACCAGCATTGAGTTGTAGACAGTTCATTGTCATCCATTGGGCAACCGTGGAGAGGCCGTTTTTGAAGCTAGAGGAAGAGTTGGAAGGACCTTCTGAAAGAGCGATGGCCAGCTGTGTGTCATCTGCGTACAACACTAATGTCAGGCCCCACTCTTTGGCCACTGCCGCCAGAGGCTGGACATAGAGATTAAAAAGGGATGGGCTCAACGCAGAGCCCTGCGGAACTCCTTGTGCAATGGGATGGGGTTTGGATAAGAAGGGAGGGGCAGAGACTCGAAAGAATCTGTTGTCGAGAAATGATCGGAACCAATCCAAAGCATGGCCAGATACTCCAAATGTCTCCAAACGATTGAGAAGAATGTCATGGGATACCGTGTCAAAGGCCGCGCTGAGGTCCAGAAGAATCAGCGCAGCACTTTGACCGGCGTCTAAAATCGTTCGGAGGTGCTCTGTGGTGGCCAGGAGAGCAGACTCAGTACTATGGCCTGGTCTGAACCCGTTTTGAGATGGGTCCAGAATGATGTTATTGACCATGTGCTGGATAGAGTACTGTTCACATGCGCTTCAGCGAGTTTGGACAGCCATGGGAGCAGGGAGATCGGTCGAAAATTCTCTGGTTTTGATGGGTCTAGGGTGGGTTTCTTGATGATAGATGATACCCACGCTTGCTTCCAGGCAGATGGTACACACGCTGACGTAAAGGAGAGGTTCAGAATAGAGGTAAGTGCCGGTATGAAGAAGTTGAGTGACTCTAAGAATTGAGCCGGGCGCATGGGGTCTGCCGGGGAACCAGATTTGACTTTTTACATGGTTTGATGAGGTTATCACCGGAGATTTCCGGGATGGAAGTCAGGGTAGAGTAGTTGGGAGGAGGAGAAGGGCTGCTGGTAGGGCTAGGGGAGTGCTGAGGAAAAGAAGTATAGATTTTCTGTACTTTGTCGACAAAGAACCTAGCAAGATCTTCACATTGTTGCGCGGAGGAGATACTAGGGAGGGGAGATTTGCTGCTCTGAAGTTCTTGCACGAGTTTAAAGACTTCTTTAGCAGGGGTGGGACTAGATTCGATTTTGTCAGCGTAGAAGGCAGTCCGCGCAGCACGGATGGCTTTGTGTTACGTTTTTTGTAGAAGTAAGTAGTTTGATTTTTCTTCCATGTTATATTCCCTTCGCCAAAGGCGCTCCGCCCTTTTGCAATCTTTGCGTAAGGTTTTAAGGGTGTCGTTGTACCAGGGGTTGGATGGAGAGTTTCGTCCTTTTGACCATTTTGCTAGAATGAGGATATCTAGCCCTCCCGTGATCCACTCATGAAACGCACTGTAGTTGGCGTTGATGTCCGAGTTAGTGTCATGGTGGAATTCTCCTAGGGTGGTGTGGAGGTCATTACAAGACAATTTGTGCCATGGTCTTTTTAGACGACTGGTCGAGGCGGTATTGTGCCTGCTTTTATTGACCAGTATGGCCAATTTAATGAGGAAGTGATCAGTCCATACCATCGGTAAGGAAGTCTCTGAAGTAAGTTTTTCCAAGTTTGAGAAAACTGGGTCTAGGATGTGGCCAGCTAGGTGCGTTGAGGTGGAAATAAAAGAATTAAGTTGCAGTGCAGAGAGATCCGCAAGGAGATTTTTGATCGTAGCGTCGTTTAGCAGGTCAAAGTAAAGATTGAGATCTCCTAGGATCGTGAAGTTTGAATTTTTAGTGATTAAAGAGGTAGTTGTCTCAAGGAGAGCATCAATGAATTTTGAAGCGGGGCCAGGCGGGCGATAGATGTAGAGACCCGTCACAGTGAAATTGGGATTTATGGTGATTTTAAAGTGGGCGCTTTCACAGTCTGGTATTTCTTCCTTGGCGAATGAGCAAGAAAACATTTTCTTGTAGATTATAGCGATACCGCCTCCTCTTCCATCTCTATTAATGGTTGACATAAGGTAGTCGTCAGGTAGCGTAAGGTTGGGAATGGTGGAGGTGCCATCCCGTAACCATGTTTCATAGAGAAAGAGGATGTCAGGGTTTTCTTCCAGAATGAGGGTATTGACCTCAAGGTGGTGTTTGGCTAGCGACCTCACGTTGAGGTGAAGGATCGTGATGGAGGTGGTGTTATCAGGTTCTAGTAGTTGTCGAATAGAATGGGGGTTAGCGGTAGGAAAATCGCAGGTTTGACATTGTAGGCAAGTGTGACCAGGCCTACCTCGGATGTTAGCGCAGGACCGTCCAGGGTTCCATGCAAGTAGTTGCTCTTTATCGTAGTGGAGGGGTGGTGACGGAGTACGGCCAGGGGGACTGGCGAGAGGCGATGACTTGGCGAGGACGGGCGCAGATGGGCTTGCCTTAGGCGCGCCTTCGGCGCGCAAACGGCGCTCCCGCTGCGCTTGCGTGGAAAGCACATTTAGGGAGAGGAGGGGTGGGCGTGGCCTGTCAGGTGGGCGTGGCCTCGCGACTGGCGATGCCGGCCGTCAATAACAATTCCACGAAGCAGCGCTAAATCCGCTGAATGTGGGATGCTTGTTTGGCAAATAGCCCAGCAAAGAGCTCAGGGTAAGGAATTAAAGTTTTAAAATATGTCCCAAACACAAGATAAACAATTTTAAAAACAGCGAGTAATTCCTCCGGCTTCCGCCTCAGAGGTAATGGTTTCAGTGGGCGCACTCGTAGTCAGTGCTTTCTTATAGGCGGGAGGGGTGGGCGTGGCCTGTCAGGTGGGCGTGGCCTCGCGACTGGCGATGGCGGCCGTCAATAACTATTCCACGAAGCAGCGCTAAATCCGCTGAATGTGGGATGCTTGTTTGGCAAATAGCCCAGCAAAGAGCTCAGGGTAAGGAATTAAAGTTTTAAAATATGTCCCAAACACAAGATAAGCAATTTTAAAAACAGCGTGGTACCAGTGAAGTTAGTGGCACCTTGTGTGGCCGGCTGTCATTGAACAAGGTTAGTGGCACGTTGTGTGGCTGGCATTGAACAGGGTTAGTGGTACCTCGTGTGGCTGTCTGGCATTGAACATGGTTAGTGGCACCTTGTGTGGCCGGCTGGCATTGAACATGGTAAGTGGCACCTCGTGTGGCCAGCCTGCCATGTGGAATTATGCCTCACTGACCGAAGGGGGTCTGGTGCTGTGGCCTGTGCCACTGACTTATTGATACTGCCCTTCAGTACTCAGGACCTAGTTCCACATGTGGAATCTACTGGTCCGCAGCAGAGGTCGTGGTATTGGTGCTTGGAGCTTGCACCGGCACGTGGTGGGCCCTGTTTGCCGTACGCCGGTGTAGGTAGGTGAGCTGAGCCTCGTTGGTGCACTGGGGCAGGCATGGCATGTCTGGGGGCTGGCGGCCCGGGGTGCAGCAGGCGCTCTGGGATGCAGGCCATGCTGTGCTTGCCGCAGGCTGAGAGGCACCGCCTTGGCTGACACGTGGTCCATTCCGAATGAGAACTAAGTCCAGTGCGAGGGTTTTTATGTTCACACCGCTTCGCAGGCCTGGCGTATACAGGTGCAACCCACTATGCACGCGCATGCCGGGGGGATGTAACGTGTGACAATTCCGCATTCTGCTGCAACAGCCTGTGGGGACATGGTACGTTCACTGGCCACTACACTCTATGCACCAGCAGTTGATCTCTACATGGCCATTTGGGTGTTTTGCACTCTGTGGTCTGTCCGGCACCTCCACGTTGCACCTGGCATTGGGTAGGTTCACATTCCTTAGTCACTTGCTGCTCCCGTACATGCCTGCTCCATGCCCCTCCTCACAACCTGCTATTGTGTGTCTGTGGTGCCATGCAGTGGCTGGGTTGTGGGCATGGCAAGGCCGGAGTCATTATGGAGTTGTGTTGTCATGTCTGGTCGGGTTGGCATGTTGTGTGTCATGTTGGATGTAGTTGTTGTGATGCGTGCTCATTGACAGTGTCATAACCTGCAAGACTATGGGCGGCAAGTGCGTTTCAGGAGGGCCCTCTGTCTTTGTGTACGCTGCCTCTGTGGTGTTCTTGGGGGGCGGCGGGACGGATCCTGGGGGTGGTGGCAGGCCTGGGGTGATTGTGGTGGGTGTTGTGGCCCTCATGGTTATCCACGTTGCATGATCATTGTCTCCGCATCTGTGGATCTTCCGCTGTGGCTCTTGGCTGGGCTCCCTTTCATGCTGCAGGTGGTCGTCCTGCTTTACACAAGCAATGAGCAGGTGTTGATTCTCTGCTGCTACCGCGGCTTATCACCTGTTTTTGTTTAGCATCGCAGATCTGGCAGTTCGTTGTGAAAGTGGTGTTGTAGTTTTTTTATTTGTTTTTGCATGGGAACGCCTACTCTGCACCTCATTAGGGTTAGTTGGTGGTGTCCACTGTGGAGATAAACTATGGGGAAGGTATTGCTGGAATACTGGCGATGTCGGCAGTTTTCACCAGCTTGTGAATGGGGTGTTGAGTCTATCTCCACATTTGTTGTGTTACGGTGAGGATAATTCGGAGTTGAGTCCTTGTGAATATCCCCCCAGACTGCTTGTTTACATCTCACAATGACATTCAAAATGAGTACCATTGACTTGGGTAACAATAAACATTGATTAGTCAATTCCAAGAAGCCCCTGTGGGTAAACGGGATCTTTACAAATGCAGAAGTTAGTTAGCCAAAGAACACACATTGAGAAAGAGAGGGTGCAAGCAGCGGAAGGAAAGAGGGGCCTCTACAATTGAATGCATGCAACTATTATTTTATGCTGCCTGCGGTCTGTTTCGGTAATTTTATTTTAGCATTGCATTTATAAAAATAGAACTAAATTAAATGTAAATAAGTAACACCAGTAATGCAGTTAACCATAGCTGTTGACTACAGTGGTGGTGTATATAAGAACCTTGGGTTTAGGTGGAGAAAGAGGAGATTAACGGAGCCTGAGAGAGAGGAAAAAGGATGAAAGGCGTCACATGGAGAGAGGGGAAGTGGCAAAAAGAGAGAAGATGGGTACTTGAGGGAAAGGGAAAAAATGGATACTTTAGGGAGGGAAGGGATTGTAAAGTCAGGGAAGGAAGGCAAGCGTTATATGTCAGTTGTATAGCAGTCAGTTGTATAGCGGTCAACTCCCACTAGTGTGGTATAGAGGTTCTCGAGTATGAAGGAACATATATGACTGAAAAGAAGAGAAGGAGGGATAGATTGGGAAAGAAGCATTAACCAAACTCTCCTCCAGAGCAACAGTGTCCATCCTGAGAAGCACAGTCCCATACTCTCTTGCTAACAAACAATGCCCTCACAGAAGCACTGTCCCTTACTCTCCCGGAGTAGTCTTTGGAAGCACTGTCCATTCGGTGCTTCCTCTGAAGCTTTGAATGAATGTAAACCTTGCCTCTATGAAACTTTGGCAATCTGTGCAACATTCCAGCTGATTTACTTTTTATAGCACCCAGGCTGGCATTCAGCGTGCTTCCTGGCACTCCATAGCTTGCCAGGATTCTACCCAGATGTGAGAATAAAAAAAAAAGCAAAAAACAAATTAGCCGAGAATTAAACCACTTGGTTAACAAATTACCTACCAGATCACCCTGCCTACTCCTCCAACAAGAGAGGCCACCAAGGGCCAGACCCCACCCTGGCATTGACCCCTTCGGCTGAGGTTACTTAGGGGGGACTGAGGACGTGGGACCGGTATCTGGAGAGATAGCACTTCTGTTTATTAAAGTTCTAGTAAACCCTTAATGGATTTCAGTGCTGTCTATGGAGAGAGCCTATAACACCAGTAGGGATAGCTCTGTTAACCACGGTGGGTGCTTGTAACAGTAAAATGGGTAGCTCTGTAAGCTAGGCTGAGAGCCTGTAACATCTCGATGGACATCTGTGTTACCTGTGGTGAAAGTCTGTAAAAAGATAAAGGATAACTGCTAGCTGTGGGGAGAGTGTGTAACCTCCGGAGTGATAACAAGGTTATCTGTGGGAAAAGTTTAAGCAGAGAAAGGATAGCTCTGCTAGGTATGTTGAGAGCCTTTGAATTCCGGAGGAATACTTCTATTATCTATGGTGAGAGCCTGTAAGAGCAGAAAGCATTGTCCTACTATCTTCACAGAGCCTGTAGGAGCTGGTGGGATTTTACTGTCATAAGATCTGGAGAGCTAGCACTGTCGCCTACGGTGAGATAGCCTGTAAGAGCAGAAAGAATAGTGGTGCATCTTGGATGCTGTATGATCTGGCGGGATAGCATTTGTTCTCTACAGCCAGCAAGCCTCTAAGAACAGAAACAGTAGCTTTGCTATCTGTGGTGAGATCCTGTATGGACTGGAGGTATTTTACTGTTATTTCAAGAGCCTGTAAGATTGGGAGGGATAGCACAGTTGTATTTAGTTATAGCCTGTAAGAGCAGAAAAGATGGATCTACTAATGTTAAGAGCCTTAAAGCCCTGATGGGGCGAGGTTACTGGGTATGATGAGACCCTGTGAGCTCTAGGGGCACACCAATGCTATTAACTGCGAGGGACCATGAGATCTACAGAGATGAGGTGCTACCTAGGATCTGGAGGGATATAATTGCTGTTCTAGGAGAGAGCCTGTAAGATCTGCAGTAATGAGGCCGCTATATGTGATCAGAGCCTGTTGCTATGGAGGGATAACACTGCTATATTTGAGACTTTGTACGACCCAGAGAGGTTTCCCAGTTGAGAGCCTGTGTGACTGGATGTGACAGCCTGATGTCTGTAGGGGGCCAGTACAATCATGCAGGATAGCTGTGCTGTCCAAGGGCAGGCCCCCACATCAGGCTGTTGCGGAGGGGAGGGGGTACTGGCGTGTTGCAGCAAGCTCTTCAGCTCTTCCTTTGCCCCAGTGCCCTGAGGCCGGCCTGCATGTGCTCAGCTGGTGCAGCAACCGGGGAGGGCGATGTGGGCTCGGGCAGGTCTGTGCCTGTTCTGGCAGGATCCCCAGGGTGGCACGGCCGATGTGTTAACTGTAGTGTAACAGCTCGCAGGATAAGTGTAAAAAAAAATCACAGTCCAGTCCTTCAGGTAATTCAGCAATGTTTGGAGTTGAACAGAAATGTGAGGGTCAGAGACTGTGTTATTGTGATCCTAGGCCAACAGAATCATGGCCAACTGCACCTTTGTGTAGGACAGTAAGCAGTGCGTGTGCAGAGACAGAGCAGTGATTGCCCCCCCAGTGAAATGGAATGAAAGTCATAATGTAGGCTCAGAGACACATCAGAACAAGCATTTACAATGCTATAGGTGTCGCAATTGCGAGTTTTTAACCTCTGGAATTGTAAACTAGGCGCCCAGTCAAGTGCGGGGCTCTGCAGGGTCCAGGGTCGCCGTGGCTCTTTCAAGCTTCTGAAGTCCACTGGACAAAGTTAAAAAACTATGGGCATGACGCTCTCCATCTGCATGTTGAATGACTAACAATACAACCCTTTATTTACACGCTGCGTTTGGAAAACAACTAGTCACTGATAGCATAATAAAACTAGAGATATACACCTTTGTGGGTTATTCCCCTAATCATGTGCTTTTGTTGCGGTAGGAAAGGAGAAATTAAGGCACAAATGATCAGGTTTAGTACCTGCTGTAGCGTCTCTTCAGTGTGCTTACAAATATCTGCATTTTCTCTGAAACAGGAAATAGAGTGGTTTGATGCACTTCTATAAAGAAACGAAAGTAACTGTAACAGTAGAGGATCTTCTTCTAAAGTCTGAATTTTAAATTTATTATTTAAAACGCCACCAGAACGTGCATAGCAACATTTGTGAAAGCACAGAATGGACATTAATGTAAGCGATTTTCATTTGCTTGTTCATTTCTAATGGTGCATTTAAACAAATCATTGCCCGGTGGGAGAACTGTTCATGTGGCGTGCATGCCTTCGATGTAAGGCATCGCACACATAATACTTAGAAAAAAACATAGGCATTTTAATGTGATGCAATATTTAACAAACAAGAAAAAACACATTACGTGCGATTTATTAATTAAATGAATAAAACACCACAGTATTGCTGCTCTATGCTTTAAGGAGGGAGGGAGGGGTGTTCTTTGCAGGGGTCTTAAGCAGCGATCACTACCTCCCGGCTCTTTGCAAGACTGAAGTCCGACAGTTGCAGCAGCTCGGTTCTGCTGGTAAAACATTACTTCGCACGAAACACAAAACAAGCGAGCTTGCCTCGAAGTAAAAAACAAGGCACATTTAAAAAGAGAGATCCACGAAAAACAACAGACACAAAAAACACTAATACCAGTAAAGGGGCCTATAGCCATAGGTGTGCCCAACACGGAAAAAAAGGAGGGCTAACCCAATAGCAAGTAGGACATTTTAAAAGACACACTCAATGACGAATAGGAAAACGGAGGCGGGGACTCCCTTACTAAATCATATACGGCATGTCTCAATGAAACAGCGCATGCGCTGCCTAGGCGAGACCTAAAAACGTAGATCAGTTTGTTCATCCTCCATATCACTGCTAAGAGGTTATTTTCCCTTTCACATCCTCTCTCTTTTACCAGGTATTGGAAAGAACACCTTCAATAGGCAATGAAGAGGTCATTCAAATGAGGTCATTCAAATGACACTTGGAGCCCAAAAAACAAACTGAAAAAAAATAACAGAAATGGCATGTTAATATGAAGATGAAAACTTGGATTTGATAACTAAACATTCATTTTAGCAGGCTGTTTTGACCTGATTGATATTTTCAGGTACTCTTTAATAATAAGCGATTTTACTAAGCTAAAACTAGACTACCATAATGATTAGGCAACATTTCAACCAACATTTGGCTACATCCGAGTTCACTATTTCAGTGCTGAGGACCTGGTGTAGATCTTGATGGGAATCCTGTCATCCTGCCATGGTGGAGTTTACAAGTACTCCATCGATCTAATGGTTTTCCACCCGCTGTGTTTAGAATGCGTCCATCTGCTTTGACAGAGTGTTTTCCATTGCAGCATACTGCTCTGCTAGTTAACATTACTCTGCTGTGGTCAGGGTGGCGGGATTGTCCCGAGCCTACTTAGATATCCCCGGATTTGTCCTACTGGCGGATTGCCCAGAGAGGGACATATTCAATATTGTACTGTTGCTGTTGCTTTTGGATGGATGCTAGCCTCACACACCTGATGTGTTTTGGCTAATGGTATTCACCTGCATACGTCACTATAAAACACACTCCATTTCAGACCATAATCCTTTGTCATTCCACTGCTGCAGAATATTGTTAAAGGGTGTCTATTTTTAAGCCATGTTGGGTTTTTTAGGTTTCTCTCTTTCTTTTTTATTTGTTCTTCTTTCATGAATATTCTTGAGAGGCGTATTTTTTTTTAAATGGCATTGAGGAGAAATCCCCATTTTATTGAGGGAGAATTGTCAGTCATGGTGGAGGACATTATTAGAGTAGAGCCACAATTGTTTGGAGCCCAAGTACAAAATAAAACTATAGCTCAGAAAAGGCAAGTGAGAGCCAGCATAGTTGACAGAGTTAGTGCTTTAGCAAGCAACCTGCACCCACCGGAGGAAATTAAGGAGAGGGGGACCGACTTGCGGAGGAGAATGTGTTTCCTGGCCTTCAAGCACTACATGGAGACCCAGAGAACCCTCTTACAACTATTTCCCTTGGAAGAGAAGGTGTTGCTGATCCTACATTCTGAAGGCTCAACAGGAATCCCTGGTGGAACGGAGACTGGTAAATTATACTTTTGAAAGTCTCACTAAAACCTCAATTTATTTTTTTGCTTTGAATTTACCTGTTGCTAATGAATTTTGTATCTTTTTAAACATATAAAGAATAATTGTTGTTCTATTTAGGAAGTATGTAGCATTATTGTTGTTTCTCTTGTTTTACTAAATCTTAATATATATGTCGTCAATTTGTGTGTTTTTCTTCACGCTCTTTTTTGTTTTTGCCTTGTTTGTTTGAATGTATTTTGTTGTATTTAATATTACAGGTATAAATCAACATTACATTTCACATGATGTTATGGTGCTTGTGTTTTTCATCTAATAATGCATTTCACATGTGTATTTTATATTGTAAATGTGTGTTCATTTTTACTACATATTTTTACTAACTATGTTATACTTTCAATTTTGCAAGTGTTTTTCATGTTTAATTGAAATGACTACAACTACAATAATGCCTTGTTTTTGTTGTTAAAATAATATTGCAATTGGTCATTCTCACCATTCTTTCAGATTTCACTTATGTGAAAGTGTTATGTAGTTATCAATCTCTATTTTATGTTAAGTTTTGAAATCTTTCTTTTTAAATTTAGTATGCTGTTAATTTCATGTTATGTTATTGAATTCATGTCGTTCGACACAATCTAAGGACACCATTACGATGGCGTGTGGACAAAGTCCGCCTGCCACCGTAACGGTATATGGGTCGCCCGCCAGGGGTGCGGCAGTCCTGCCGTGCTGATTATGATGCGCCCAACACACTTGCGGACGCATCCTGCATATTTTACATTGCAGTGGGCGGTGCTGGAAGCAGCACCTGCCGCAATGTAAAAACTGCATGTTGTGCATGTACATGCATAACGTGACTGCCACCTTGTGCATGCAAATGTCGGGGGTACCATGGATACCTCCCAAGTGCACCCCCAACACCCCAGGGGCCCGCAACAGGGGTGATCCATCCGCCATCCTAATGGGCCCAAAGTTGGTTGACTTGAAAATGGTAATGTAGGGTAATTTTGTATGCTGAATATAAGTTGCTTTAAAAAAAAAATACTTTACATGTTTATATGAAGTCTGATGCTACTTTCAAATGTTTAACATGCTAGGCCTTGGAACAGTTTATTTCACATTTCTCCTCCCTACTGTACCATGTTGAATGTGTGGTATATAATATATATACTTTCTAATGATTTTTTGTTTCATTTCTGAACATCATTTTGCATGCGTTATTTGAAGTAGTTTTGTATGTAAATTAGACTGCTTTTTACATTTCTTAAAATGGTGCTGACAGGCATAATAAGCACAATATTTTATTTTTTATTTTTAGGTTACTAAATTATTTCTTCATACTCATTTGATGTATAATCCAGACGTAAACACATGTATATATATTTTTTTTCCCACAAAATAATTTTATTGTTGATAAGCAACATGCTACATAATCAGGATGACATATACGAGAGTCAAGATTTTCAATGACATTTGAGGATTGATTCCAGGCAAAATATATTCTGAAGGAAGGTAAAAACAAAAAAGAAGAAAGAAAAAACAACTGTGCCACATTGCCTCAGTACAACAAATAAAACAATCTTGAACATAGGGAAAGTTTTGCCACCCACAGTTACAAATGTATATTTTTGTTTAATTAGAATAATACATTAAACAATAAATTAAACAATTAATTTATTATAGATCCAACACCCAGAGTGCATGGACAGCTATCTGCCACTAATTCTGATAATACCTCCACTACAGACTAGGAACAAGCTACAGTGAGTCTCACTTGGCACACACCTACACCTCCCAACCCAGGTGTTACCGTACCTCAACCTCTGTATACTTTTCCTTCCTATGTCACCCCAATCTTGTGCCCCCCAATCCATGTTGGGACAGGTCATTATAGAGCTATGGGAGATGAAGCAGTTGCAGAGGGAGCACAATGTTCAGATGGAACAAGATCACAAAACCAATTTGAAGTCCCTGGCTGGTGTGCTACATGATAGTTTCACCCATATTTGCAGGGATTCTCCAAGAACATCTTCCCCTTTCTGAGGTCCAACAACATATGCGCCTACAAAAGCTGCCTCAGCCACAGAAAGTGGAGAGCTGCCACACCAGGAAACACCTGCACCTTCTGTAGTCCCTGCAACTGTGGATCCACCAGTCACCCTCATGAGGGTACGTTCATAAGGACCAGCAGGAGAGAATGGTAACACCACCACCAGCAAGAGACAGAGAACCTCATTTCTCCTAGTGGACTATTTTTTTTAGAAAGACTGACCTTTCTGATGCCAGTTGTATTTTGTATAATGAATTTCAAACAATTTCTCGTCTAAAAAAGCTCGTCTACTAATTTCAGTCACCATAACTGATTTTCCTTTTTTGGTTTTTATCTCTTTCATCTTGAGGTTCTTCAACTTTCTATTGTTAAATTAATAAAAAGACTAGTGTACTATTTCTTTTCTCAATTTGGTCAAGTGTTTTATTTCATCATACATTTTAAAAATGTAAAATTAAAACGATTGTTCATTCATAAATAAATTACATGTACTTAATGATTTTCACATTTGTTAAATATGAGAAAAACAAAAATGACACATCAAAAAGTATTATTTTATTAAATTAGGATAAAGAATGTATTTTTCATATTTTTCTAATACATTAGAACCTATGCGTAATCCAAATACTTCATGCTATATTAACACATACAGTTCCAGGCCTTCCCACCATGGAATAACGGGGTATAACGAAAGAAAATCTGCTTGATTAGCCAAGCTATTATTGATATAAATATATATATTGGAGTATGCAATCTGCAAAACTCAAAATCAAACACAAAAAAATAACTCATTAAGAAGTATTTATCATTTTTGTGAAAATTGAAATTTGGATTTTTTAAAATATATATGACTCAATGTTTGTAACATTTACTGTAATGACTAAACTAAAGGCCAGAATTTCTTTTCCACAATGGTAAAACTGACTGAAAAACGTATCAAGCCCTATGTGTTTACTGATGCCGTAGAAGTAATTTAAAACTACAAAAAATATTATTTTAGGATTTCTTAAACAGCATAAGTAAATACATATGGAGTGATACATTAATAATCAGCTTAAGTACTGACTCCACAAAATCAATGTTTACATTTAAAAAATACTTAGGTTACTTGCACTAAGTTTTACCATTATGAAATGGCCAGAGAAAAGAAGCAGGCTTTCAGTTTATGCAAATATTGGTACAACATTACAGTAAACATTAACACACATTGAGTCATATTTTGACTTTCAACAATAAAAATGAATCAGCCTTGTACCCACGATATACAAACACATTTTTGTTTTATACTCATTTTTGTGACATAAGTTCACTATTCAAAACATAAATTAAGAACCTTTCAGAGGTGTAAAACAGTTGCTGGAGAAAATTAAAATGGTTATGAAAAATGATCAAAAATAAGATAGGAGCAATGGGAAACATCCTTTACAACGCAACTTTTACCACGCAGTGCCTTTACGATGCAACTTTTACAACGCAAACCATTACAACGCATTGCGCTGGGGGGCGCTCTAGGATAGGGAATAGGTTTAATTTACTATCCAACACCTTCCCTACTATTCACGGGGACTGGAGTTGGAATAGTAAATTAAACTATTCACTATCCAGCGCCCCAAAGCACTATGCGTTGTAAAGGCATGCGTTGTAAAAACTGCGTTGTAAAGGCATGCGTGGTAAAAGCATGCGTTGTAACGGCATACATCCGGAGCAATATTTGAAAATTACAACACTGTGACAAAATGGTTTCTGAAGATGTTCCCTACTTGGGACCACTTATGAGTGGGCTGGGGTTTTCCAAACCCTGCAAAAGCCCACGATTTCACAGGGTTTGGAGTTTTAGGATTTGTGGTATTTATCGCACCCTGTAATTATTAAGTCATTGAATACCTCAATCTTCGTTAAATTTCAGCAGGTCAAGCCTGTCAGATTTAATAAAGGAAAGCAGTACAGCAATTACTTTAAAGCGGATTTAGCTGCAATAAGCACCAACTTCTGCATGTTATTCCCTAAAAAACCCAAATAGGGCCTGTTTATGACAACCGATAAATTTAAAAGCCGGGGGAACAGCACTTTATTGTGTTTGATAGATAACAACTACTTCTTTGACCCACTGATAATCAGGACCTTAGATTTTTAAACCATGCAGTCAGTCTTCACATATAGTAATACCCTACTGCTTTGAGTTTCTCTCCATCTACCACTGTCTGGAATCCAGTACAAATGTTATGTTATGTTAGTATGAATTTGTAGAGCGCACGTTTACCCTGGGGTTTCTTGGAGCTGTGTACCGCTGGGGAACACGTCCTGGCTTTCCTTGTGAGATGGTCCCTATTGGGCATCCCCAAGGTGAAGCCAGGCATCCCCGGCAGCTAGGGGGCCGTTGTGGAGATTAAGCAAGCTATTGCCCAGAGTTGCAGCGTGGGACCCATGGTTAGAGAGGCACCGAGGCGAGATTTATCGAGCCCGCTGACATTGGTTCTGTACCCTGCTGCTTCGGGAATTGACCCCTGGCCCCGGGCCGATGTCTGCTTCAAGGTCTGCCGCCTCTAACCGGTGAGCCACACTTCTCCAAATTTGTACCATTACGTTGAGCAAGATTTTCCTGTGATTTCAACTTCCTTTAGTTATTTTAAATATCATGTTTAGTATCTTTTGCATTTAAGGGAGCACACGCGTATCTTATGTGAGGTCTTGTTCCTGGCTGATTGTGTGGGAGGTTCTAGATTGGATTTTAGGGCTGGGTTGTGTGGAGTGGACAGTTGGGACCAATCATTCATTAAGATCAGCCGGCATCAGCAGTGGCTCACTTTGGAAGACTAAATCTTCCCTACATTTAAATATCATCTCCTGCACTCTTTCTGCACCACCACCACCTTTACTTTAAGTGTGATCTATCCAAACCCTAACTCCTGCTCCTGACTTTCTTCCTCATATACAATTACCTCAATCCTGAACCTAACCTGACTGCTTCAATAATACTTACCTTTATACTTAACTTATTTCATTCAGATGCATTTGTGTGATATTTGTTAGCTAGATCGTAGCAATGCTCCATACAATGGATTTGAAGTAGTGAGGATTTACCTCATATAAGGGAGAGGTAGTTGTGCTATTGCGAGAGTCGCTGGCATTGGAAATGGAGAGCCAGGTTTGAAAATCTCAGAGTCAACTCAATATTCTATGATTCTGTGCAAATCAGTTCAACTGAATTCAAAGGTTTTCCAAATGCATACTAGGGGGTCTCAGTGAATATGATAGTTCTGCTAATTTGTGTGTTAAATAAAAAAAAACTAATTGAGTGGATGCTCAAAAGCAGTCTCCTGGCTCATTGAAATCAGTGCAATGCAAGAGTCTATTGGTATGTGGAATTCTTCTGACTAAGGGAGCCTGTATAAGGATAACTTTGTTGAAGTTGTTGCAAAGTCTAAACATGTAAGAACAAAGCTAAGAAGCCATGTACACATCTTCAAACTCAGTAAAGTTGTATGACAGTGCATACTAAATGTATTTTGGACCCCAAAGAGGAAAGCAGTATTAAAGCAAATCATTACTTTATGAAGATTTTTCGTAGAGCCACATGTTTATCACACCAATAAAATTCTCCCCTACGACTCAATTAACAAGTGCCTAAAACTGGGTTGTTTTGTAAATTTGTTTACTAAATACATTCATCTATCCATGCCTTCATTAATTATCCGTAAACTTCTACAAATCACCCCTAGAAGTGTCTTCAAAGTCTTCCTTAATCCACCAACCCTCACTCCTTGAACCTCACCCATCCAAATCCCTCCAACAAATCTAACTCTCCCCTACTCTGCCCACACATCTTATGCTAGAAACTGCTTCATTTTGGCGAGCTGACCAAAAATAACTGAATATGTAATCAGCATCTTCCTTTGCAAAAATCACAGTCAAGATATTAATTCTTCTTTAAGATATGTGACTAGAAAGGCTAGAGCCACTCTCCAATAAGTGGTATCTGTAAAACAGAGCCAGAAACATCTTAGCATTATGAGTGTTGATTGGAGAAGACTTCTTCTACTCGCAAGAACAATGATGAGTATCTTTATGATAAAGAAAGCACTATTTAAAAGCTATAGGGCCAGATGTAGGAGCCCTCATACCGGTCGGTAATGGCCGAATTCGGCCGTTACCGACCGGTATTAGGGTTTTCTGATGTAGGGGGCCTATATTTTACCGATTCTGTAAATTTACCGAATCGGTAAATTTACAGAATCAGTAAAATACCGAATCGGTATATTTACCGATTCGGTAAATCCATATGTAGCTTGCACTCTTAAGAGTGCCACAGGCCCTTAAGAGTCGGTATTGTGCATGCACACCTGTCCAATGTGACACACAGACATGCCCTTAGGGCATGTATGTGTGCCACATGGCACACAAGCCTGTACTTGGGGTGCTAGAGGGTGTCAAAGTGACACCCCCTGCACCCTTGCAACACTCGGTATTTACCGATTCGGTAAATACCGAATCGGTATTGCCCATTGATTCCTATGGGCTTCAAGGCCCATTGGAATCAATTGGCAATACCGATATTTACCGAATCGGTAAATACCGAATGTTAGAGATTCGATAAAGCAGATTTTTGATTTACCTACATCTCCCTCCTTCTAATTTACTGATTCATAAATACCGAATCGGTAAAATTCGGTATTTATGAATCGGTAAATTAGAGTAACCTACTTCTAATCAAAAGACAAGTTGCATCCTTGAACAGAATACTAATAACAGAAGTCAGGTGTTTTCTAAAAAAAAAAAGAAAAGGGAATATTGATTGGTGCACATAAACAAGAAAGTCTAAAATGGTTACTAAAGCCTAACCAATGTGGCTGAGAGACAAATAAGAGAGCCACTGTGAAAGCAAGGTTGAACAAATGTATTCACAGGTTTGAAGGAGCTTGCACATAGTCTACTGATAAGTTTTCATTAGAAGAGAGAAATGTCTAATCTTTCACATATTTGCTTATATTGTATATCACCTGTATTGTGCATCAGTAAAACAAATACAGAAAGGAAGTGTTTTCAGTCATCTGAAGATGGCTCATGGAAGCCTTATACCATGCTCTGAAGCGTCTGTCTGCTCTATTAATTCATCAGAGAAGTTGAGAGCCTTGAGTACAGATGCTTTACACACAGCTTTCTTGAGGGTATCAAAGGCTTTCTGGCTGCCGCTGTCCCGGTAATCTTTCTGTGCTGCTTCTTTGCGGGCACCACCGTTAAGGGAGCAACAATGGGGCCATAGCTGTTAACAAACCTCCTATAGTATCCTATAGTATCATGGGAGACCTGGACAGCCCTCACCTTAGTCTGTGTTTAGGGGGTTGCCAGGATAGTTTCAGTCATGGCCTGGAGGGCATGCACCTTGCCCCTACATACCATGTAGCCCAGATATACCATGGAACCCTTCCCTATCTGGCACTTGTCATGATAATCAGGCCCGCTTGCTGCAGGGCCTGAAGCACCTTTTGGAAGAGGTACACATCTTCCTCCTGGCTGGAGCTGAAGACAGCTATACCTGCCAAGTAGCTGGCGCAGAATGCCTCATTCCCAGCTATGACCCTGCTGACCAACCTCTGAAAGGTGTCTGGGGCATTCTTTAAGCCAAAGGGCAGCATCCCTAAATTGGAAGTAGCCGTCTGGGGTTGAGAATGCAAACTTCTCTCTTGCCCCCTCAGTCAGCGCAATCTTCCAGTGCCCTGATGTCAGATGAAAGGTACTGAGGAACCTGGCAGTGACTAGCCTGTTGATGAGTTCATCAGCTCTGGAAATGGGATGGGGGTCAGTCTTCATGATGGAATTTGGCCCCCTGTAGTCCACATAGAACCTAAGTTCTGGTATGGTGCATGGCAGGGAAACCTTGGGCACCAGCATCACAGGGCTGGGCTAGGGACTATTGAAGGGTTCAATCCCCCCGAATGCCAGCATCTTGGAAACCTCCTCCTTGATACTGATCCTCACTTTGTCTGATTGCCTGGAAATGTTATTTTTAACAGGCGGATTGTTTCTGTGTCAATGTCATGGACTCACAGGTGTGTGAGTCCAGTGGTGAGGGGAACAGAGAGGAAAACTGTCCCAGCAACTGGCGGCAGTCACTTCACTGCGTTGGATCAGAGCAGGGAGAGTGACGCCCTTCACTGACCCCTTGTGCTATTGGGCAGAAAAGAGGTCAAGGAGCATGTTGACTTCCGACCTCTTAACGCATGGGTTAATGCAATCATGTAAAGCATCCTTAAGGGGTTTCTAGGGTCTTGTGATCAAGCAGGTAGGTGGACTCCCACTTTTACATCTTCACTTCATATGGGCCTGTCCCTTCATATGGGCTTGTCCAGTGATCCTGAAGCCCTCTGGGCTCCACAGACTCCATAGACCACACCATCTTGCCAGTTTTCAATTTTACCCATCGTTGTATCAGAGTTTTAAGACTTCCGGACTGGCCTCAAGATTGGTTTCTGTCTTTGTCCAGAAGAGTTGGATCTTCTTGCGGCGTACTAGCATGTAGATTACCACATCCTGAGGGGGTTTCCTGGGAGCTTTCTCCTATCCTTCTCTGACAAGGCTAAGAAGTCCCCTAACAGAATAACCATCGAGGAGTTTAAAAAGGCTAAATCCAACTCCGTTCTGTGGCACCTCCCCTTAGCCAAACAGAAGGCACAACAGGAGAATGTCCCATGTTTGCCTCATGTGAAGGACTGGGTTATTTAAGACCCAGCGGTGCCAGGGGACAACACCTGAAACCTTCGTGGGTAACCTGTTCCGGCGTACAAATGACAGAGACACGGGACACTTCCTTCGGCGTCAAAGATTCGAGGTTTATTTACTGCAGGGAACACAGAAGTCACGTGAAGTACACAGCATATAAGTTCGCGGAGTCTGATTCAATTTGCTACTGTGGGTCGCTCCTTTTTATGCAGTTTTCTCTCATAGGTTAACATGGTACACAAAGGTTTACAACTTGGTTCCCATTGTAAAAACCACAAGGGGTTACTTTCATGCATTCAGGGCCCGGAACATAAGTACGGAAACATTTGGTGGTTCCCAACTGTAAAAACCCATCTTCCCACCATTAGTACATTCCAATCGGCAGTAAACAGATCGAAGAAGGAACAGGAACAGGTGTAGAGGAAGACAGAAACAGTGGAGAGATCGAAAAGGGTGTAAAAGGGGTGGTATCGGGAAACACGAGTTGCGGGCATCAAAGGGACGTGCCTAATGAGATGCACGGCTAAGACAATAGACCGGCACGGCTAGATGTGCCTCAAGCGGAGCCAGCTGCCTTACAGTATCATCCCCCTCGTCATAAAGACACTTTCAAAGGAAACGTGTCTTCCGCAAGAGTCTTGGGAATCCCAGGGTCGCGAAGCGGACAGCGTCCGTTCGCTGTCTACTTGAGGGCAAGAAACAAAATGGATGCCGTATCTAAGATGGAACCCGTGGGCACAAATAGATAAACCCACGAAACAGACGAACGGTTTAGGCTAGTACAGCGAAACTGCGTACACCCACTAAACTCGTCATTTGCGGTTCGTAGATACCAGACTCGACCATATTCATGCGAGTCGAAAACACCACTTACGATCGTCACGGAACCTCAGATGCTCCTTTTGCCCTCATGTAGGCAAGCACTAGTCAGAATCATACTCGATATTCATCACAACATCTAGATGCTGCTCTATGCATAACTCTATCCATCTGAGCTTCTTTGGTAACAGGCGGCTGTCTTATACACGTCGTAGCACAGAGGCCACATAAGGCAGGACCACACTGCACACAAAGGCAACACGTGAACAGAAACGCTGCAACAACTCCGATGATCATCAGAATCTTCCAACCCCAAGTCGACATCAGGCCCCAAAACCACCCAAGTAGCGTCCAATCCCCTACGTCCACGTGTATGGACTCAGAGATTTTATGCAACTTTGAGATGGCTTGATAGACAGTCGGAGCATTATCTGGAATGAAAATACAGCAGCTCGAATGGATCACCTTACATACTCCACCTCGATCTGCTAGAACAACGTCTAAAACCATACGGTTTTGTAACGTCATAAGCCTATCCGCCTGAAGTTCTGTGGTGATATTACCAAGGGCACTGGCAGTGATATTAGCTGTCGATTCCACCACTCGAGTCAACTGTCTCAGGTTCCTACTATTGACCATAGGTCCCCAAAACGGAAAGAAACCCTTGAAAAAGTCTCCTGCCTCTTGACCGGCAGTGTCCTCTTCGCTAATCACGCCCCTCACAATTCTAGTCTTGTGATAATCTGCATCAATGGTAAACGTTGGAGGCAACAGATTTGCGATGTAACATGAGCCCACAAAGTCAGTGGGCAACCACGTATACGCACGATCATGACAGACGAAGTATGTACCCTTGGCAGCCAGAAACACAGGGGAAGAGAGCAACGGTAGGATATAAGTCTCGGAGCAAGCACTCTCTCCAAGACGAGCTCTCGATCTTCGGCCACGACCTAGTAGACAGAAAATACCAAGGTGGGGTATGATCCATATCGGAGGCGAGCTTTTAAGCTGTCTTTCACCCACGAGCGCACTGTACTCAACCTCACTTAGATCCCTATAGGCTCGCCCCTCTTCGTCCGGGATGAGCGACGGTTCGTAGATATCCCTATCTAAGTCCGCAATCGCTATGGCCAAAGACTTATGGTACGGACCAGGACCAAAGTGGGGAGGACGCGGCTCTCGATTGGGGTAGGAATCTAGTGCACTTCGAAACATGGTTTGGAATGCTCGAGCTGAACCCTGGGAACTATAAGGCAGAACCAAATATGGAATTCCCTTGTCCGTGGTATGTGGCATTAACCCACACACCCAGCAATTGGTAGTGTTTACAACCAACTGATGCTGATGAAGGAGTTGGATGAAGGAATTATTTCTGAATTCCACACGTCTAGCCTGCTCGTGTTGGGGTAAGATATGAAAGGAATGAGGGGACACAGTGGTGATAGATTTAGGTTCAGAAGTAGGAGTAGGTATGGCAGAAGGTAGGGAGTACTGTATCATAAAATACACCCCACCCACCAATAACGAGGAAACAATTAGAAACAGAAGGAACACCTGAAACATAAAGCATTTGGTACGAGTAATTTGTTGGAGTTTGAATCTTTGCGCCTGAGCTTCTTCCAAGTCCATCAGCTTTGAAAACGCCATCCCCTAAGACCGTCCGCAACGTTTCTTGACGCACTTCGTTCTGTGTAGCAGTAGTCAATCCCCAGGAGTTCGCAGGAATCGACGGCCTTCGACCTAGTGTCAAGACCTACTAACCAGAAGGAAGTACACGCGCGGCCCTACGGTACACCTGGATGCAAGGTATCTTATTCACAAATATATACAAGAGTCTCTCAGCGGTGGAAGCAAAAACACAGATGTGGAAAAAACTCAATATTTACAAAAGCACAATTATCCAAGTGTTTAGACTGATCGTAGGAATGGGGTAACGTAATTGTCGAGGAACAAAAGCAAATTTATTTGTCCTTGGTATTAGATCGCAAAAAGTATCGGGTTTTCCCAGGACGGGTCTGTTCATCAAACAATGGATCCGATGAAGGAACAAAGTTCTGCTGATCAGTCAATTGTTCAGATCTTGAGTCTTGTGGTGACAAATGTTCAACAATGTCGTTCTGCTGCACTGAGGATTCTCCGACAGGCTGGGCGTCGCTAAAAGGTACAAAGGTCTGCAATCCTTCGGTTTCAGATGAAGCAATGCCCTTCCTCACCCACGAGTCTGCTGGTAAAGGTATGGGTACCTTTTTGGTATGGGTAGCATGTACCCAATTCTTACGACCTTCCAGACTGACAGCAGTTCTCGTGGCAAGGAGGACCTGGAAGGGTCCGGTGAAGCGGGGCTCGAGGTTTCTGTTGCGTGCGAAGTTCCGCGTCACCACCCAGTCTCCAGGCTGGAGCTGGTGGCCTGGACCCTCCGTCTGCGTCGGCAGTGCTTCAAAGACCTGTTGGTGAATTAACCTCAGTTTAGCAGTCAGATCATGAAGATAATCAATCAGCATTGGGTATTCAAGATCAGAAAACACACTCGGTCTAGGAACCCCCCAAACATTCGCAGGACGACCGAACACTATTTCGTAGGGACTAAGCCCTACTCGGGAGTGTACAGTCGCCCTTGTTGACAACAGAGCTAGAGGTAAAGCGTCGGGCCACGAGAGACCAGTCGTAGCCTGAATCTTTGCTAGTTTGAGTTTAAGGGTGCCATTATACCCTTCAACCAAACCTGCTGACTGGGGATGGTTGGCGCTATGGAATTTCTGAGTAATTCCAAGGCCCTTACACACACTCTTCATCACACTCCCCACAAACTCACTTCCGTTATCAGACCATACAATCCGTGGCATTCCATACCGAGGAAAGTATTCCTTCAGTAGGATTTTCGCAGTGGACAAAGCAGTGTTGTCCTTAAGAGGGTAGGCTTCAATCCATCGGGAGAATGCGCAAACCACAACTAAAACGTATTTCAGGTTATTACATCGCTCCATATGGATGAAGTCTAATTGGATCACCTCGAAGGGACATGAAGGGGGAGCAAAATGGCCAGGAGGTGTAGGGGTTCCTTTTCCAGGGTTGTACATCATGCATATCATGCAATTCTTCACCAATCTCTCAGCACACTTCGTGATACCATCATTCTTCCACACAGGGGACAACAACTTACAGATACCTTTCGCACTGATATGTGCTAACCCGTGTGCCATCGTCACAACAGCTAGCACATACGCATCTGGCAACATCCATCTCTTATGCTCCGACAAATCAATCCAGCAACCATTCGCGTCCAGCTTTCCCGTGCTCTCTTTCCACTTTGTCTTTTCAGTCTCGGTGGCCTCGTTCTGTATCGTTTTCACACTCTCGATGGTATCCTCGCACATACTAGTCTCTGTAGGCCACCTAACCGAACTCGTCACATACATTCTAGTGCTAAGGTTCCGGGCAGTCTCCTTAGCAGTCTCATCAGCAAACGCATTCCCACGACCAACATCATCCGTCACCTTACGATGTGCACTACATTTAACAATCGCCACCTGCTTAGGCAATGTAAGTGCATCCAAAAGATCATTCACAAGCTGTCCATGCTGAATCTTAGTGCCATGCGACGTCATAAAACCTCTCTCTCTCCACAAACGTCCAAAGCTATGGGCGACGCCAAAAGCATATTGGCTGTCGGTAAACACATTCACACGTTTCCCTTTCGACAACACACACGCTCTAGTCTACGCGATCAGTTCTGCAGCCTGGGCAGAGTTCTGATTCAATCTTGCTGCTTCCACAACAGTATTCAAAGTTACCACAGCATATGCAGTCGTCACATCACCATTCGGCAATTTAAAACATGAACCATCCACATACAAGGTCCCATCGGGATCTTCCAAAGGAGTGTTTTTAAGGTCCACACGACCTTTTGTTTCCTCTTCTGTCCGTAAGTAGCAGTCATGAGCTGCTACTTCATCTGATTCCATACTAATTGGCAATAAAGTCGCCGGGTTCAGGACATTACAACGCCTTATCTGAATATGGCTTGCCAACAGCGTCAACTCGTACCCAGACAACCTCGCACTCGTCAAGTGCTGAGTTTTCGTACGATTCAAAAGAGTGTCAACTGCGTGCGGAACCATCACCGTAAGCATATTATCCATGACCAATCCTGCTGATTGTCGGATGGACACCGCAGCTGCCGCTGTTGCTCTCAAACAACTCGGCAATGCTCTACCTACTGGGTCCAAGGTTGAGGAAAAATATGCACATGGACGCTGCTTATCACCAAAAGGTTGCGTCAAAACACTCAATGCACAACCTTCTCTCTCGTGAACGTATAGTGTAAACGGCTCACTGTAATCAGGGGTACCTAACACAGGAGCCGAACACAATGCGTCACGCAGTTCAGAAAAACTTTTCTGACATTCTTCCGTCCATGGTAAAGGAGTTGGAACATCCTTGCACGTAAGAGCCACCAATGGTTTCGCTAACAATGAAAAATTTGGAATCCACTGTCTGCAGTATGACGTGATACCTAGAAAGGCACGCACATCTCTCTGAGTAGTTGGCACAGTCATTCGAGCGATCGCTGCAATTCTCTCTGGGGTCAACCGTCTTCCCTCCTTTGACAATAAGTGACCTAGATAGGTTACTTCTTGACAACAATATTGAAGTTTAGAAGGCGACACCTTATGATGTAAGTCACAGAGATGGTGCAACAACGATATCGTGGCAGTTTTGCAAATGTCCTGAGTATCTGCAGCCACCAATAGGTCGTCGACGTATTGGATTAAGTCTGCACCAGCCGGCAACACAAACGCATCTAGTTGGCCCTTCAAAGCTTGACTGTATATAGATGGACTTTCACAGTAGCCCTGAGGAGCGCGCTTAAACCTAAAGCTGCGACCTCCGAGACAGAAACCGAAAAGGTCCCTGCTTTCCTTGGCAATCAGGATGCTAAAGAACGCATTCTTCAGATCAATCACTGAAAACCAAGATGCAGAGGCTGGAATCAGAGTTAGTAGCGCCGTGATGTCATGCACAACAGGGAACTGAGGAATTACAATTTTATTGACCTCCCGCAAATCGATAACAAAACGATAAACAGGCGGTTTTGATGGATCTGTACGCTTCAGAATGGGCAGCACAGGGCTATTGCACACGTTTCCCCGTGTCTCCTCGATAACATCTTTTTCGATCAAATCATAGATGATCCCTAACAGCGCTCGCTCACCATCAAGGGAGATACGATACTGGGGAATACGTGGCAATCGCACATTTGATTTCACGTGAACAACATAAGGGGAGATGTCAAGCAGGCCCACGTCATTGGGACCTGTTGCCCACAAAGATGCAGGAAGAGAACTCAATTCCGGTGGAAGCTTATCGAGAGACAAATACATTGGAGAGACAACTCTCTCACCCAACGTAAGCTTTACTCCCGCAGGAGAACAATACAAAGTCGCATACAGACGTTTTAGCAAATCCAGACCCAAAAGATTTTCACCACACCCAGTGGTCAAAATCAACGGAGCTTTCAACTCACGTGGCCCAATGGTAAGAGGCAAAGGGTACGAAACTGGATTGCTAACAGGGGCGCCAGAGAATCCAACGGAAACATTTGTTAAGCCAGACAAAGGTGCGCCAGGGAGTGTCGAATGCATTATGGAACTTTTCGCTGCACCAGTGTCCAACAGAAAAGGCTCAACGACGCCCGAGGTGGCAACTGCAACGTAAGGCCCTCTCTGATCAACCGGAACTGATACTACTCCCTCTCCTTGTCTATGGCTGTCCTAGTAATTACCGTCGTCAGCGTCCTGATCGACGTAATAATCATCCACATTGTACTGAGCAGATCGCCCTTGCGACGATCCACGTTGATCAAAACAATTATTAGAGTCAGAAGTATTAGTGGAACGATCGTTTTGAGCACCGCGACTTCTACCACGGGATGTCTGTTGAGAACCACCACGACCTCCTCTAGACGAATTACCACTATTACGCTCGTTGAGAACTGGACAATCGAATTTTAAATGACCCTCATTCCTACAATAGGCACACTGATTGTACCCTAACGAAGATCTCTGCGAAGAGGAGTCATTTCGAGACTGCGACCTATTAGATTGCAGCTGTGATCGATTACGTTGTTGCGAATCATTCTGATTCGAACGCGGAGGATACGCCTGCTGCAACAGCACTTTAGTTTTGAGCTCTTTCGTCTTTTTATCAGCACGATCATTCTCCTCTTTCTCCCTATTCTCATAATACTGTGCCGTAGCCAGTATTTGAGCAGACGTAGAGACAGCCCACGCACTCTCAGAATTTCGTAATTTGTTGCTCAAGTCAGGTAATAAGTTAGAAACAAATTTGTCCACGAACAACTTCTGACCACCCTCGGTACCCATATCCTGACCACTATGATCGATGAATGCCTCCTCAAATCTCGTAAAGAAATCAGAGACACTCTCGTCCTTCTTCTGTTTGCACGCGGACAACTTGTCCCAATTTACCTTCATAGCTGGCATAAGCGTTTTCATTAGGGTAATAATTCTTTGAGGCAGAGCCGTAATGAGCTGTTCAGGTTTAGCCCTACCAATTTGTTGTGTATCTGCTGCTACAAGAGCAGCCCAATCACCGCCTAATTCTGCTGCATGATTTTCTTGGCAAATCTTTGCCCATACCGGTTGCGGTACGACATTGCCAAACAGCCTATCGATATCAGCAAGATTAATTATCGTAGCATCCACGAGCTGCGATAATTCCTTGTAATACCCTGCAGGATTTTTGCGAGGGTCAGGCAAAGATTGCTTCACCTGCAAAACTTCCGATCGTTTCCATGGGAGGTGTATCCATACTCTCTGGAAATGTGGCAAGATCGGAGGTTGAGCTGCAGCATTACCTGGCATCCACACTGGTGGAACCTCACGCATGGGATACTGACCAGGCGCGTCTAGCGGTCCCTCAATGTCTTCTACAAACAATGCTCGAGGCATTATACAGGGACGAAAAGATAACAACTGCTCAACAGCGCGTCGAACATTAGAATCCACTATCATTCCGCTCGAAAACTGAAGCTGTAGATTAGTCAGAGCAGTCAATACATCATCAGATGCATCGGCCGATATTTGATCACGTAAAACCTTACACATTTCCTCGAAAACATATCTTTGTGTTGGTATATTGAATTGACAGAACGTGTCAAGCACAGCACGTGGAGGATTTCTAAGGGGGTGTCTCATCCAACCCATCGCCATATTATACAATTCAGCACGTTCCTGATTACCGGGAAGCTGACTACGTCTTTGAGGACCGTTAGAACCAGCGGACTCGAGAATAGGTCCAAGAGAATGAAAGAAATTAGCAGCAACAGAGGGGGTACGACGTCGGGTAGATGGAGAAGTATAATATAAAGGATTAACAAGAGAAGAGTCGGAACCAGACGAAACAGCAGGAGTAAGTAGAACAGGAGCAGCAGCGGGAGCAGGAGTATGAGGAAGTACAAGCGGTGGAGCAGTAGGAACAGAAGTAGGCAAGGGAGCAGGAACAGTTGGAAGAACGGGTACAGGTTGAGGAGGAGGTTGAGGAGGAAGTATAGGAGGAAGTACAGGAGGAACCACAGGAGCCGTGGTACCCTGCGCGTACGGAGGTGGTGATTTCAAAAGATAGGACATTAAAGGATCCTCAACTAATTCCTCCTTCTTATCCGACTCCGTTGGCAAAGCGGGGTAACATTTATCTATAGACATACGCTGAAGCCTATCAAAAACTTCCTTCTCCTTTTCCTCCTTATCTCGCTGGAACTGTTCTGCTTTCTTTACTATAGTAGCGACTCCATCTCTCTGATTACGTTTTGTCTGTCTGATTTCTTTCTGTTTGGCTTCTTTACGCCACAACCGAAAGGCATCAAACATGGCCGGCCTAGATTTCTTCTTAAATAATTTAGCCTCGAGGTTGTCTAAAATCGAGGTCTCGAAACTACCATGAGGTGGCCAACTAAGGACACCATCCTTTCTGGTATAGCGAATCCAATATTCGTTAAAGGTAATCTGACCTAACCCGTGCTTGCTATACAATTCATAAGTTGGAGTTCCAACCGGAGGTATCGGACACGGGTCCTCCAGTCGGGAATCCGCACCACATTTTCTAAAGCAACCAAACAAAGTACTACGACCAGGCATCTTGTACACTAGCCGAGTTTCACAAACTTCAAGGGTTACGGGATTTACCAAGTCCCTGCAAAGAGCAAAAACCCTCGGTTTTTGGCGACTGCAGATGTCAAATATCACAACAAAGAACCAAGTACTAAGAACCACAAATGCAATGGAACCATGCAACAACTAAGCACCCACAACTAAGGACTCTGGGAGCGACCCACAAATATTTAACTCAAAGATCGATGGCGTCACCAGGAAGGACCGTCAATCGTCTCGCTGTACCAAGGTCTACGCCAGGCGCCAAAACAGGTCTACAGTCAGGGCAGCAGTCCGTCGCAGCCGTCAGGAGGCGGGAACCTTCGCGGGAAAAGTCGTCGGGCCACTTATTTCGACAACAGGATCGATGAAGCGGGGTGCACCTTCCCTCGGATATTTCACACGAAGTTCCTCACGATCGTCGGGCTTGGACCGGTACCACTGATGCAGCCCTACGTTGGGCGCCAACTGAAGGACTGGGTTATTTAAGACCCAGCGGTGCCAGGGAACAACACCTGAAACCTTCGTGGGTAACCTGTTCCGGCGTACAAATGACAGAGACACGGGACACTTCCTTCGGCGTCAAAGATTCTAGGTTTATTTACTGCAGGGAACACAGAAGTCACGTGAAGTACACAGCATGTAAGTTCGCGGAGTCTGATTCAATTTGCTACTGTGGGTCGCTCCTTTTTATGCAGTTTTCTCTCATAGGTTACCATGGTACACAAAGGTTTACAACTTGGTTCCCATTGTAAAAACCACAAGGGGTTACTTTCATGCATTCAGGGCCCGGAACATAAGTACGGAAACATTTGGTGGTTCCCAACTGTAAAAACCCATCTTCCCACCATTAGTACATTCCAATCGGCAGTAAACAGATCGAAGAAGGAACAGGAACAGGTGTAGAGGAAGACAGAAACAGTGGGGAGATCGAAAAGGGTGTAAAAGGGGTGGTATCGGGAGACACGAGTTGCGGGCATCAAAGGGACGTGCCTAATGAGATGCACGGCTAAGACAATAGACCGGCACGGCAAGATGTGCCTCAAGCGGAGCCAGCTGCCTTACAGTATCATCCCCCTCGTCATAAAGACACTTTCAAAGGAAACGTGTCTTCCGCAAGAGTCTTGGGGATCCCAGGGTCGCGAAGCGGACAGCGTCCGTTCACTGGCTACTTGAGGGCAAGAAACAAAATGGATGCCGTATCTAAGATGGAACCCGTGGGCACAAATAGATAAACCCACGAAACAGACGAACGGTTTAGGCTAGTACAGCGAAACTGCGTACACCCACTAAACTCGTCATTTGCGGTTCGTAGATACCAGACTCGACCATATTCCTGCGAGTCGAAAACACCACTTACGATCGTCACGGAACCTCACATGGGCTCAGGAAAGGCCCAGAATCATGCTTTTAAGGGTCTTGTTGAATCTCTGGTGGTGATAGGGTGTGGAGTACTTATAAGTCACTCTATATGCATGCCACATGGACTTCATGTTTACTGACATGAAGTTAGTGCCTCTGGCTGACACTACCTCTTTGTGGAACCCACACTGGCTACAAATCCCCATCAGGGCCCTGGCCGCCACAAGTACAGTCACCGACCTCATAGGGATGGCCTCTGGCTGGTGAGTAGCATGGCCTACCAAGCCCAGGATGAACCTGTTGCCCAAGTCTGTGTTGGGGTCCAAGGGTCCAACAATGTTGATGTCCGACCTCTGAAAGGGAGTTCCAATGACATGTATTGACAGGCAATAGGGCAGAGGAGGCTTGAGCTTTTTTACTTGACCTTCCACTGACCTGGCAGGTTAGACAGGATCTACAGAGTGCAGCTGAGGCTGCCTTCATTGGGAAATATAGAAGTAGACAGCAGGCCTGGCGAAGGTCTTGTCTTGCCCGAGATGTTCTGCCAGGGGGATATCATGAACTGACCCTAGTTGCACGACCACAAGCAAATGGGCTGCCCCAGGTCCAGTTTCCCATGCCCCATGCTCTTGCATTTCTTGGCCGCTGCCTGGGCCATTCTTCTAGGCTTCAGGTGTCCTCGACTTTCTTCCCGGGCAGCCATGGGCTGTGTGTCATATAGAACCATTCAGGCAATCCTAACATCTTCAAGTGTGACCCAAGGTCTACCTCCTTCCAGATAGCATGCTCCAGGCCATGTGTGGCAGGGCTCTTGGCTGATTTTAGAGACCCTGAGACTCCCCCCACTCAAAAGAAACCAGAGCCACTGATTGATGACTTTCTTGGTTGTCTATGACTATGAGTTCATGGAATGCGTTAGGAAGGACCTCCTCTGAAGACACCAGCTGTCACTTTACAGTAGTCAGGCTGGCGTCTGTGTGCTTTCAGAGACTCCACCCATTGCCCAGTGATGGTGACCCATTGCCTGTACTTGAGAGTGTTTGCAAGGATAGGGGCTTTTGGCACCAACCCCTTATCCCCCAGGGACACTATGGTAACTTCTATCTACTCCCCAAAGCGAACTGGGACCACCACTTCCCCAAGAGCTACACCCACCCACTCAGGTGTCTGTCCACCGGTGGGTGGGCTGTGCTTTTTTGGGACATTTGGTATCATCTTTGTAGTGCCAAAAATTTGCAGCACTGAGTACATTGGGGACAGATCTTCCTGTCTATCAAAGAATCCATTCTTCTTTGGTTCATATTGATACTGATTGCCACTGTTACTGTGGAAATTATTTGGAGAGCTCCATGCTTTTAGGTTTTTCAACCCCCTCTTTCTTCTGGTGGGACCCGTACCCACCCTTTTGGAGTCTCCACCAGATGTTTTGGGACACTTAGGTGCCGAACCAGAGGTCCGCCTCCTCAGCAAGCTTCCTGGTGTCAGTCAGCTTGCTGTCCATGAGGTGCTGGTTCAGCTCTGTAAGGTAAGTATTGACATGTGCTCCCTGAGAATCGAGTTGCACAGCCCATTGGAATCCTCAATTTTGCTCACCCAGACAATCAATGCCTTGTTAGAGTAGTCCAAGACATCAACCCATAAACTGATCAAGGAGATTGAGGCTGTTCCAGAACCTCTGGTGATACCTTAAATGGGTCATCCCACATTTAGCTGGAAGGATGGCTTTCATTGAGGTGTACCTGGTTTAATCCTCTTCTTCAGGATAAGAAGAGTTTCCATCCCCTACTGGAGGCATATGCTTCCACAGCCCCCCCAACCTGTGCCCCTCTAGGATCCTTTGTACTTTTAGGGTCCCCTCATGACCTGAAAGCCATTTAGAAATATCATCTACCATCACATAACTGGGTATCAGTTCTTTGGGGATATAGGCGCTCTTGTCTCCTTCAAACACTGAAAAAATGCTGCCACCAATGCTGAATCCTGGTTTGCTTCCAGTTCCCGCTCCTAAGGGCAATTATTTCTCATCCAGAGCCAAACTCCACTTTTACTGGTGCCATCTGTGCCCTTAACTTCCTTTGTGTCTTCCTGTCTACCAGCTCTTGAGGACTGGCTAGGTGAGGAGACACTGTTTCCCTCTCTGGCTGGGAGTTCTGACTCAGGAGTTGTGTCATCCTCCTCCACTGAAGGCTGGGCTTCATGACTGATCTCCAGATCCTTATCCTGCTCATCCAGATCATCCTTATTATCTTCTCGTTTGTGCCTGTTACTGACTGATGAACCTCCTACCAGGCCCTCAGAGCTTTCTGCAGCTCCAATGTTGCTGTACCTTTGTTAGTGGGGAGTCCCCTTTTTTGCAGAATTGCTTGGGCTCAGCCACAGTGTAATTTTTCCAAGTTGGTCAAATTGAATTCCAATATTGCAGGTATGATCACATACAGTCAGGTAGCTAAATGAATACATTTGGAAAAACAAAAATAGCCAATCAAGAAGAATTAAAAAAACTCATACTGGTCTCAAATTATTTATATGGTGAGGTAGTATAATTCAAAATTACTCTTTGGTACCACACAAACATAAGTTCAAACCATTACCACTGAACACCATTCAGAGACATTGGGTTACTGGTTGAGGTGGGTGAAACCCTTCTCAAGCAGCAACCAAAATTCTTTTCAGGATGAAGTCACAAGCAAACCATACATTCACCTGTGCTCAACCCTCGGGTAGCTTAGCACAGAGCAGTCAGGGTTAACTCAGAGGCAATGTGTGCAACATTTGAAACAGTGACACAGTAAAACACACCACAAAAGGTTACAGCAACATATGTAGAAAAATAAAGTATGTTTTAATAAACAAAACCAAAATACCAAAAATCCAATCTGATGAATCAGATATTTGTAGGTTTTAGGATTTCAGTAAAAATACCACCAAAAAGCACAAAGCACCAATTGTGGTTATCTGGTCATACCACGATTTGATTTGATTTTGATTTGATTTGTGGTTTTGTATAGCGCTCGAATGCCCATGGGCGTCTTGGCGCTGTAGAGAAGACGTGTTGTCCTAAACTGGTGACATTGGTTTATCGGGCCTTGAATAGCCATGTTTTAACCACTTTTCTAAATGACATTAGGGAGGTACTGTTTTTGATTGCGAGAGGAAGTTGATTCCAGTCTTTGGCGGCATGTAGCAGGAAGCTTTTTCCTCCCCACCTCGTTTGTCTGAACCTAGGGACTTGTAGCAATTTTGCCTGGCTGGGCCGTAGGTCTATTATGGGGACGTATGGCTTGAGGTCCCCATCCTTGTAGTGCTTTATATGTTAGACACAGTGATTTGAATCTAATTCGTTTTGCCAAGGGGAGCCAATGTAGCATGTCTAGATGGTACGAGATGTGCTCTGATCTTGGTATGTTTAGTAACAGTCGTGCTGCTGAGTTTTGCAGGCATTGTAGTTTGGTCAGGTATTGGGCTTGCATCCCAGCATATAATGCATTGCCGTAATCAAGTCTTGATAAGGCTAATGTGGTCACCACTGTTTTTCGGGAGTCTATGGGGATGTATGGCAGCAGTTTTCTGATCATTTTTAGGATGAATCACATCGTAGATACTAGTTTGTTGGTTTGAGCCTCAAAGGTGAGTTTGTTGTCTAGCCGGATGCCCAGATTTTTAACTTTGGCCACCGGTGAAGGGCAGTTGCCAAGATCTGCCGGCCACCATTCTGGGGACCAGATTTCTGTATTTGTTCCTAGTAGCATAACCTCACTCTTATCCCCATTTAATTTCAGGCAGTTTTGCTCCATCCACCGGCTTACTAATTTCATGCAATTGTTGAAGTTATTTGCCGTGGCTGAGGTGTCATTTTTTATAGAGACTACAATTTGCGTGTCGTCGGCGTACGACACTGGCAGAAAGCCACAAGCTCTGATGATTTCGGCTAGCGGTGTTACGTATAGGTTAAAGAGCGTTGGGCTTAGCGAGGACCCCTCGGGGACTCCACATGGGGATTTGAAGGGTTTTGACTTTTTCTCACCCAGTTCCACTGTGAAAGTTCTATTGTCCAGGAACGATGCTAACAGCTTTCTTGCCTCTTGGTGGACTCCTACTGCTGTTAGTCGGTCCAGGAGCGTGTCATGGTTCACCGTATTGAAGGCCGCTGATAGATCTAATAATATCAAAGCGGCCTTCCCCCCGGCATCCAGCACGCTCCTGAGCTCTTCCACTGCCATTAGCAAAGCTGTTTCGGTGACGTGACCTTCACGGAAGTCGTACTGTGAAGCGTGGGCCAGGTACAGGGGCCCTGATAGGTCCACTGAACAAAGTACCCTAAATCCTGGTTTGCAGAGAGTTGTGAGGATCCACATTGAAGATGCATTGTACAGCCAAAGTGAAGCATCGGTTCTGATGTGTGTCAAGGCTGCAATGCGATGTCCTGAGTCATCGTCGAGGATCCTGTTGACAAGGGCTTATGCTGGGAAGTTCGGCGTTGAGGATGTGTTCACAGTTGTGGTGATGCATTGGTTCCAAGGAGCTGCAAGGCTACAATGCAGAGTCCTGGGTCATTGTTGAGGCTAACATTGACAAGGGATGTGAGGGCCTGCGTTAGCATACATCATGCAGTGGTAGTGATGAAGAGGCAGCAGGCTGTGAAGGCAATGCAGGTCATTGTGACGGGTACGATACACACAGCATAGGAGATGCATCAGTTCGGCTGGGTCCACAGAGGCTGGCAGAGCACCTTAGGGCCATTTCCAAGGGGCCAGGACTGGGGTGACACCACTTGGCCTGGTAGGACTCACATATGGCAGAGTGCAGGTGATGGGTTCAAGATTGTAGAGCCTTCTGTCCCTGAAGCTCTAGTCAGGAGGCTGGCCAACTAACCCTTGGAGTTGCTTTGGGGTCCTTGCCTTAACAGATACAGGTCCAGTCCTTCACATCCAGGTGAGAAGGAAAAAGGTCAGCACAACAGGGCAACAATACCTTCAGGTCAGCAGTCCAGCAGAGTGGCAGTTCTTTCAGCCACACAGTAGCCCTTCTTCCGGGCATGGTATCCAAATGTCCAGAAGTGTACTTAAGTGGTAGTGTCGGAGGTCCAATATTTATACCTATTTCCCTTCCTCTAGAAAGTGGGAGAAGCTTCTAGAGTTGTCCCTTTGAAGTCCCCAGGCATCCTACATTTCCTGTCCTGGCTTCAGACCAAATACCGGGGGCTTTAGCGCTTTGTATGGAGCCAAGACACAGCCTATTCAAATGTAAGTAGAGCAGGGCCCAGCTTCACCCTTCCATCCTGCCAGCAATGGCCCAACTTGATACACCTAAGAACTCTTTTGTATTTGGTTCTCTAGGAGGAATACACAAAGCCTATCTGTCAGCTCCACCATGTTATGTGGTCCAGAGACAAGCTATGGGTACTAAATGGCTAAGGCAGGAAACTTCTGACTTTCTAAAAGTGTCATTTTCAGAATTGTAATTTAAAATCTGACTTTACCAGAAGAGAGGATTTTTCAATACAATTCCAAAGACACCAAACATGAAGTGGTTACCTGCTACCATTTGGAAATTACTGCGTGGGAACAAAAGATCTCTGATAAAGAGCCCATCGCATGGTGCCCATTAGGCATTGCAGTGCCGGTCTGATGAGGAGGAAGCCCTATGATGAAGCATAACACCCTTCCAGGTGTTTGAGGGCCCTAGTTCCAAAAGCTGGAGACTCCCACTCTTCCTTCTGGACATGTAGTTATACCGATTAATCCTCTACCACTACTTCTTTCTAAAGGAACTGCATACTTTTTAAAATTTCAATATGTTCTAGTGGCCTGTATGCTGGCCCTTCAAGTGCAATTTCCCTTCCTTTTGTTTTGATAAGCTCAACTAATAATATCATTATTTTAAACACACAACACCAGAGCACACTCGATCACTGTATCTATAATCCAATAGAAACTTATTTCAAATGGCAAAGATTTGTGAGAAGAACTCCCATGTAATGAGTTTCCAATAAGTCCTTGGTCCAATATCCTGAAAATCTGACTTCAATAAGTACTTCAGCCATACTCCCAAATCAGGTCTTGTAATTTTTATTTCCAAAGTGAAGGAAGACACAGCAGCAGCCGACGCGTGTTTCTCCCACAGGGCTTTTTCAAGGCTGCAGAGGAATGTATGTACAATAACTATTAAGAACATTATCTAGTTAACAATGTATGAATTGAAGACATACAGTTTTTCCAACCCCTCAGCATGTACATTATTCACCACAGGATTAAATCAATCCTATACAAGCTTTATTCAAAGAGTGTTAGCTTTGTGCATATAGCAATCCCTATCCAAGACCAGAAGAGAAATACTTATCATTAGACAAAACTGACTTCACTCAGCCAGAACATGTACATGTCTATCTAAATGAATGGCTAGTTGGCTCAACAAAAGCACACTTAAATCTAATGGAAATAATACTGAATTCCTGTGCTGCTCATCAGGGAATCTACAATATCAGTTCCCAGGGGATTTTTAGCTCTGGATAAAGGGTACAGATATGTTGACAGCACAAATGGTTCAGAGTCTTGGAATCCAAATTGACGAGAAACTTTCCATGGAGGCATATGTCAATAAAACAATGGCCACCTGCCATGGTGCCTTGAGAAACCTAAAAAACATTGTCACCCTTTTATCACAACTGGCTAGGAAGCTGGGGGTGCAAGGTACTGTGCTAAGTAGATTAGATTATTGTAACTGTCTTCTTTTAGGGATTCCACAACATCTGCTTAAGTGGCTCCATAGTATGCAAGTGCTGGCTGAAAATGTAGTGCTAAACAAGACCAGATTTGACTCAGCATCTGGCACTCTGAAAGAACTCCCAGTGAAGAAAATATGCAATTTAAGGCCATGTGCATAATGCATAGAGCCTTGAATGGAAGTGTACCCAGATCTTTACAAGAGAAATTCTTTACTACAAACCTGCATGGTCCTTAAGATTGCCTTCAGCTAGTTTGGTCTGTGTGCCCTTTTTAAAAAGACAAGACTTGATAGAAGGTAATTGAAAGTGAAAGCAGCACAAATCTGAAACACACTGCTAACTACCTTGAGAGCAAACACAAACCTGCTCAGTTTTAGGAGAAGTTTAAATACATGTCTTTTTTCTAGTTAGTGAGGAAATAATTACGGCACTCCAACTTGCAATGTGTCAGAAAATCTTTATGTATACTCACACGGTAATAGCGCCAAGATTTGAGTTGGGTTAATGTTGCACTTTTATAAATGTTGAAATAATAATGATAGTAACATTTAATTTACAGGCCCTGGTTACTTCGATCACCACTTTATTAGGGGCTTATAAGGAAGATAAATATGCCAATTGGGGATAGGCCAAAGTTGCCATGTTTTAATGAGTGAGCATGTGCCCAGAGTCCCAAGGACAACAAAAACGAGATCAGAAAAAAAGGAACACAAAGGCAAACAGTTTGGGGGAGGACCACCGCAAAGCTGACAGGTTTAACACACTATGAAAGGTAATACATAAAAGATATTGATTGAAGACAATGAATAACTGATAAGCAAATTGAGTTTCAATCTTAATGAAAATTGCTCCAAGTATTAAGTAAGGATTGCGAGATTTGCAGCAAAAATGAAGTGTCAACTAAATTATATATAACATTTTTATTAAAAAAAGGGAGAACACTAAAGTACTTTTGTACAATTTTGCCCTATTAAAGGTGAGTGCCCTTTGGATCAGTGAGACCAGGACCGGCTCTAGGGCAGTGTGATCGGTGCCACCACACCGGGTGCTGACTTGGTATGGGGCACCATGTTTATTGTTTTAAATGCACCTAATGCCACGTTCCTTGTCCCAGCAATTTTCAAGCATCATTAAAATGTCAGGATAACTCCAGTGATTAATGTTCTTCCTAGAGACAGACCGGGTCTTTGTCTGGTAGATGAAGTTTTGACTCATCCTAGAGCAGAGGGTTAATATGCCTGCTACAAAGAATGTGTCCATTCAGATCACAAACTGCATATACTAGAAATCAGTCAATGGGTTATCCCTTTTGTCAGAGATATCCTTGTGTTACTTGCAGTTTAAAAGTTAAAATCCTAATACAGAGAAGTGAGCTATTAACTGTTGTCAAAGAGCTGCAAGCAAACTGCAAGGAATATATTATAGCTACATTTGCCCAAGTCTTTCCTTATTCAAATATTACAAAAAAGGTTCATTTGGGTAGGAATCAATTCATATTATTAAAGAAACCCCCTAACAATGTTGTTACATTTTAAATTCTGAATTTGTGCGTTTAAGGACCAAAGACTTTTCAACTACACCGTCCACCAGTATGGGTGACATATGACTCCTACACCTTGTAGGCCTCTGTCTTATGTAACATTTCCTATGCATCTTAATCTGGTATGAGTGGTGCTATAAAACTAAATGAATTTAATCGACAGTGGCTGTGGAGACTTGGGGAGCATTATCCAATGGTGGTAGTGAGGTAATCTGTGGCAAGGTGGTCATGGGGGGGCACCAACAAACATTGTCACACAGGTCACCACTAGTACCAAAGCCATCCCTGAGTGAGACACTTACTGTTGGATTTAATTATGAAGTCATGGTTAACTAACCTTTAAAGTATCAACCTTAAATGTCCTCTAATGGAAGGCAACATTAGCAAAAACCAATACAAAATGGTGAGCACTATTGAGATTTTATTGTTTTACTGTAATCACCAGTAATATTCCCACTTCATTCAGTCAATCGCAATCAACATGGCCTGTGTTACACTTTAATCATATTTCTAGTGTAAACTACAATCACAAAACAATGGTCACATAAACGAAACCTACCTGCTCAGGTGAGACTGTTAAGTTGCAAGGCATAGCTAATGCAAGGTCCAAACCAATGTCATATATACAAACAAAAATAATCATTTGTTTAAATTATATTTTTATTGAGAGTTCATAGGTATTACAAACATACAATACTATCATTTATATATATATATATATATATATATATATATATATATATATATATATATATATATATATATTACCTACTGGCTATCGCCAGTAGGTATATATAGTTAGGATTTTTTCCCTATGGGATTTTTGAAAATTCTATGTCTAATAACTTTGGCGTTTGTGGACGGAATCGGCTGAAATTTTCAGGAAAATGGCACATTTTGTTTCTGAGCAGCCCCTGAAAATTTGGTGGGGTTTCGTCAAGGGGGGGCTGAGAAAAAAGGGGGGTCCCAAAACGCGTTTTTTACATTGAGTTTTCCATAGGGCGGTTGGACTCACTTTTAGCTCGAACGGCTGAATGGATTTGCACGAAACTTGGCAAAATTGTAGGGACTGTTAGCCCGATGTGCCTTTGCTAGGTCTCAATATATGTGCTTCAGTGGATTTTGAGAAATTAACGTTTAAATCAAGATATATATCTGTAACAGCGCTACAGGCAGCGATCCGGTCCGCTTACTTTTCGCGTTTCGGAACTTTGCGAGCAGAAAGCTGATTGGCTCTCCGGTGTCTGTCAACATTCTAAACAGTCCGGAGCGGCCGCCATCTTGTCTCTCGGTAGGATCGAGAGAGAAGAAGAGGTGAAAAACGAAGGGGGAATTTAATGAAAGGGGGCAAGGTATCCCCCTCTTGACCCCCTAGGAATGTTGTTGGGGTTATTAAAGGGTCCCGTGGGGAAAAGAAAAAAAAAATGATTTTTCACGGTAGAAGCGCTTCACGGGCCGCGAACTGGGCCGCAAACTGGTAGCGAAACGGGAATTCGCCATTTTGTGCTTCGTTAATTAAATTACTAGGTATAAGGGGGTGCGGGAGACGTATCCTAATCCCCTATGTTTCCTGAGGGTGGCTGAGGAGGCTGATATATGTTGATACATCTCTTCCAGCGGCTGTGCGTGAGCTTTTTTTTTTTTTGCTGCGTGACAGTCCGGAGCGGCCGCCATCTTGTCTCTCGGTAGGATCGAGAGAGAAGAAGAGGTGAAAAACGAAGGGGGAATTTAATGAAAGGGGGCAAGGTATCACCCTCTTGACCCCCTAGGAATGTTGTTGGGGTTATTAAAGGGTCCCGTGGGGAAAATAAAAAAAAAAAAGATTTTTCACGGTAGAAGTGCTTCACGTGCCGCGAACTGGGCCGCAAACTGGTAGCGAAACGGGAATTAGCCATTTTGTGCTTCGTTAATTAAATTACTAGGTATAAGGGGGTGCGGGAGACGTATCCTAATCCCCTATGTTTCCTGAGGGTGGCTGAGGAGGCTGATATATGTTGATACATCTCTTCCAGCGGCTGCGCCATCTTGCCTTTTTTCCAATGCCACAATTTTGTCGTGCACGGCAGCCATTTTAGATGCCAGGCTGGTCCCAGGCTATCACCTACCCCTGCGGATGTAGTTTATGGCCCCAGCTGTAGAGAATTCAGACATGCCAACCCTCCCGATTCAGGCGTGTGACTACTGATTTCAGTGCTAGTCTCCCGCCTCCCGATTTCTGCAAGCAAAAACCCGGGGGCATATTACGAACAACTAGCGATAATTTTTGTCTCTAACTTGTTTAGAGACAAAAATTATCGCCGCACATCGGCGATTTTTATCGCAGATAAACCTTGCTATTATCGCAGAAAAGTCAGCGATATTCATGTATTATCGAGCAAATGCTCTTAGCCATGTTATCCACCTCCCATTGGATAACATGGCTAAGAACTGCTCAGGGCAGGTGTTAGATTTTGGAGATATTCGCGCTTAGCGCGAATATCTCCAAAAGTTGGTAATAGGAGATAGCGATGTTAGGGACTGTTTCCAGTCGCTAACATCTTGGCACGCCACTTTGCATGTCATTAGTGATAAGTATCACTGACATGCAAAGCGGGGCCCAAGATGGTCGCTATCTCCTTTTAGCTGTCACTAACTGGTGTTAGCGACAGCTTGGTAATAGGGAGATCATTTTATCTCCGCTTTCATGGCTTTTAAAGCCAAAAAAGCGGAGATAAACCCCCTTGATAATATGCCCCACGATTCCTTGGGGGTTTCAGCTGACAGGGCTTGGTATTGTGTTACATGGTAATTTTTCCAGGAAACGTCAGAGGGTCGATGCAGGGGTTCTAGAAGAGGTGATAAACCATTTAAGCCTCATGAACAAGCGCATGGTCTTTTAAAGATTTGTGAAGTACTCGTGGCGGCAGTGTGTGTGTGCCCTCTTTCAGGAGCGGGCGGGGGGGCACTGCCAGCAACTTGCCAGGTCAGGTAGTGTTCAACACGTGCATCACCCTTTCTCTGCCTACTATTGCGCTCCATGCTTCGGAAAGGTAAGAAAAAGAACGTGCATTTGAGTTTGAAATGTCCGATCCTGCAGCAGCACACTTCCAAAGCCCACACATGACAATAACCCGATTCAAGGCCCTATTCACCCGTTTTAAAAAAAATAGATAACACTCCAACAAAGTAAGATTATAAAACTTTATTAACTTTTAACTATAATGAACGGAACAAAAACTAAAAACATTTAAACATTTTTCAACTCAAAAAGCAACAATGGTTAGAAGCTGTCTTTTGTGCGAATAGTCCCAAGGCAGCACAACGTGCAGAGTTCTGGACGGCACCCAGGTGATGTCGCCTGGGTGCCGCACTGGTTTTGGGATCCTACAATGCAGCACAGAAAAACAGCGTGGGGCGTCCCGGGTGGTGCGGGGGGAGGCCTCGTCAGTAGCGGTCTGTTGTGCGAATAGTCCCAAGGCAGCAGAACGCATTGAGATGTTGATGGGACTGTGTCCAGTGTCCCATGGCTGACACAACATGTACGACAGGCACCCAGGTGATGTCCAGTAAACTGCCGCACTGGTTTTGGTATCCTACAATGCTGCTCCGAAAATTGGCGTGCGGCGCCCCGGGGGGGGGGGGGGCATGGGGGAGGCGGCGTGAACGGGCCTCCCCAGGTGGCGGCCATCTAGCTGAGTTGCGCCCGCTCTTGCGGCTACAGCGTCTCGCTCACCATGTTGTTGAGTTGCTCCCACTCTTGCAGTGCAGCGATAGACGGCTGCCACATGGCTCTTAAAATGGCGGACGGCTCCTCGGTTTTGGGCCTGGTCCACTGAAATGGCCCTGGGACACCTTGGAACTCGGACGCTTGCCTGCTAGGGCTTGGGCTCCATTCTCGAAAAGCGTCCCCTCAGCCGTGAAGATTCTACAAAAGTCTTGGGGGCCCCCGACTCCCGCAGGCTTCCGGTGGGGAGCGGCTGCCATGATTGCTCGCGGAATGACCACGACGGAGCCACGAGATGGTGGTGCTCTCATGCTGACGCCAGCTTCAGTCTGAATGATCCAGAAACAAGGTGGGGCTTTCATCGTTTGGGAAAAAAAAATGTTCTAAACCAATGAAAAGTGTTATTTTTAGGTCATATGACCAAGCCTTCCATCTTTAGGAAACCAAAAGTAAAATGAACCAATGAAAAGTTTTATAAACAAGTCACATGACCTGTTATGCGGCATAGGGCTACAAAAAGCGTAGAAAATCCGTTGGCACGTGAGGCGGCGTCAGTAGCGGACCGATGTGCGAATAGGCCGAAGGCAGCACAACGCGCCGAGATTCGGATGGCACCGAGGTGGTGTCCAGCAAATTGCCGCACTGGTGTGGCCATCCTACAATGCTGCGCCGAAAGACGGCGTGTCCAGCTGAGTTTCTCCCGCTCTTGCGGTACAGTGACTCGAACGCGCCGAGATCCGGATGGCACCGAGGTGGTGTCCAGCAAATTGCCGCACTGGTGTGGCCATCCTACAATGCTGCGCCGAAAGACGGCGTGTCCAGCTGAGTTGCGGTCACTGTTGCGGTACAGTGACTCGAACGCGCCGAGATCCGGATGGCACCGAGGTGGTGTCCAGCAAATTTCCGCACTGGTGTGGCCATCCTACAATGCTGCGCCGAAAGACGGCGTGTCCAGCTGAGTTGCGGTCACTGTTGCGGTACAGTGACTCGAACGCGCCGAGATCCGGATGGCACCGAGGTGGTGTCCAGCAAATTGCCGCACTGGTGTGGCCATCCTACAATGCTGCGCCGAAAGATGGCGTGTCCAGCTGAGTTGCGGTCACTCTTGCGGTACAGTGAGTCGAACGCGCCGAGATCTGGATGGCCCCGATGTTGTGTCCAGCAAGTTGCCGCACTGGTGTGGCCATCCTACAATGCTGCGCCGAAAGTCGGCGTGGGGTGCCCCGTTGGCTTATGAGGTGATGTCAGTAGTGGACCGATGTGTGAATAGGTCGGAACCAGCACAAGGCGCCAAGATCCGAATGGCAAGTCCTGGATGTTGAGTGCCTCAGTTGAGAGTTCTGAGCAGTGCTTGTAAGACTGTCTGAAGCTTATTTGCACCTGCTGCAGCTTCACTATTGCCCTGGTGTGGCCAAAGGTGGCACATGACATAGGCGGCCGGCTCCCGAGGTCCGGCGGAACTTTTTGCCTTTTCCTTTCTGCTTCTTTTCCTACAATCCGTTTCATCTGAAGACACGACCAGGTCCCTGAATGTGTGCAGGGGGACGCTATTGATTGAATGAAAATGGCGGCTTGACATAAAGCTGACTCAAGCGTTACTGTTGATGCTATACAGACAAAAATTGGTTTTCAGTTTGTACATTCTTCAGGTTTTTTTTTTCCATCCAAGTCTGATTGAGAGTTTGTAGAAAAATGGCTTCAGATTTTCCACATACTACTCTTCAACATTCTTCCTAAATGTAACAATGTGAAACTCACTAGGAGAACGGCTGTTTCTGTTTCCTTTCAAAATGCTGCCAACAATATTTTCTGAATGGAAGACACCATCTTGTAGCATAAAGGGCCGAAAGGGGTTCTGGTCTGGCCGATGGTTGGTGGAGACATTTTGACTATATCTTGGACCTGCCCGGCCTCGCCCAAAATGGCGCCGGTATAAATGGAACTCGTAACTCCTTGCCCGCAAATGTATATCTAGAAAATGTTATTGTAAGTGGCCCTGTCGTATTTTAATTACAAAATGTACGTCCACCGATTCCGCAACTGTTAGACACCTTTGTTCTTGCAACCTAATGGCCCGCTCGTTACGTTCTTCTACAGTGTAAATGTCTCCTCATCATATACGATTTCAGTTTGCTCCGTGGCCGGCCCACGTGGTTATAGGCCCGTATTTGTATACTGACATTTTCACAATAAAGGTTTTTAAAACAAAACACGGTAGTAGTATTTACATTGGTAAAGTTTTTACTTTTAGTCACTGTTTTCGAATCAGTAAAGGCAAGTGAAATAAAGCAGTCCAATTACATGACGGATAAAAGGTATAATATGTAGGAACGCAGTAAAGATAAATGCTTAAGGGCAGTTGTGTTTTTCATGTCTGCAATATAAAGTGATCGATAAGAATCTGATAATCAGGCGTATCGGCGACTAAGACAGCAGGCCGAATCTCTTTTACTCAACGGCTCCGTCATGGAAGGAAGAAACGCCCTTTTTCTCGAAAAAGGAATATATTTTACTTACAAGACAGGTGTAAATTTTCCGGGAAAGTACATTAGCCTGGAATATTATAACATATGTTTGAAAAAAAAATATTGTTCGAAAACAATAAAAAGCGTAATTTTTAGGTCATATGACCAAGCTTTTCATCATTAAATTAACAAAAGTAAAATGAACCAATGAAAAGTTTTATTAACAAGTCACATGACCTGTTATGCTTACGTTACGCGCTGCGCGCCGCGCCTCGGATCACTTCCGGGTGCGGTAACGCGGCGTGTCATATAACGCATTACGCGACAACGTAGGTCAAGAATATAGTCAAAATGTCTCCACCAACCAGCGTTCGGAACACAACTCCTTTCAGCAGTCCAAAAAGTTCTGTTAAATGACAACAGAGGGGACAGGCAACAAGAACCATCAGTCAAAGAGGGGAGGGCAAGTTCTTCTCTTCCGGGTCATGTTGGGGCGCTACCGGAACTGATCGAATTGGTAGTCTACAGTGTTTCTGGATGTTTCAGACTAAAGCTGGCGTCAGCATGAGACCACTACCATCTCGTAGCTCCGTCGTGGCCATTCCACGAGCAATCATGGCAGCCGCTCCCCACCAGAAGCCTGCGGGAGTCGGAGGCCCCCAAGACTTTTGTAGAATCTTCACGGCTGAGGGGACGCTTTTCGAGAATGGGACCCAAGCCCTATCAGGGAAGCGTCCGAGTTCAAAGGTGTCCCAGGGCCATTTTAGTGGACCAGGCCCAAAACCGAAGAGCCGGCCGCCATTTTGAGAGTCCTGTGGCAGCCGCCTATCGCTGCACCGCAAGAGTGGGCGCAATTCAGCTGGATGGTGGGCAAGACGCTGTAGCCGCAAGAGTGGGCGCAACTCAGCTGGATGGGACAAGGTTCAGAATTGAAGAGTCATCAAAAGGCAAAAAGTTCCGCCGGACCCCGGGAGCCGGCCGCCTATGTCGGGGGCGATCTCAGGCTACACCAGTGCTATAAGACTTGGGGAGGGTGTCGGAGCCAAGCGTCTTCTCCGAGTCCATGGCCATCACACCGCCCCTCAGGGGCCTCCGTCAAGCTGTTTAGGAAGGTAACATATCACATTGTTTTCTAATGCACTCAGGTCCACAAACGACACTCACTTACTTTGAGAATAGTGAAGCTGCAGTAGGTGGAAATAAGCTTCAGACAGTGTTACAAGCGCTGCTCAGAACTCTTAACTATGGCACCCAACATCCAGAACTTATGCCATTTGAGAATGGCAGTGACATCGAAGCAACTCAGGGACCAAAACCATTAACGTACTTTCACGTATGAAAATCTTACTTGGGGAGGAGGCAGGAGCGAAGCGCCCCCTCCCAGTCAGCGCCACCACACCGTATGTTGAAAATTTGAAGTCATCGTTCTACAAAGTCAACCAAACTTGGATTGAAAAATCTAGAAAAATGTACAAACTGAAAACCAGTTTTGGTCTGCATAGCATCAGTAGCAACGCTTGAGTCAGCTTTGTGTCAAGCCGCCATTTTCATTCAACAAAGCACAGGCATTGAAAAAGGCTCAAACTCAGAACTCTGAACTATGGCACCCAACATCCAGGAGCTTGCCATCCGGATCTTGGAGCCTTGTGCTGCTTTCGACCTATTCACACATCGGTCCACTACTGACATCATCTTATAAACCAACGTTATGTAAATAGTTTTTTAATAAAATGTTTTACCCTGTTTCTTTGCTGGTGTGTTGTCTATATTTTTAATATTTGCATAGGGTTTGTCGTTATTTTGTGCGGGATGGGTGATGGAGCCGAGCTGTCTTGCAGCCCTCATGGTGTGGAGCTCAGTTCATCTCACTATTTTCGTATTTCTCATGAAGGGTTGTTCCTAATATTTCTATTTTAGCGAGGTCAAAAAGAGATCCAATTAGTGGCCTACTGATTTTGCTCGATTATTTTTATTTTTTTACACGATTTTTCACTATCTGCAAAGACTAAACAGAGTATTGCGACTTTGTGCTTGTTTGTAAATAGAGAATGATCCAAAGAGAACCAATTCTAAAACAGTAAATGCTTGGACAACAATCAATCAAATGGAGAGACAAGCAGGCACGACGGATTACAACGGGGGTAAAGGCCTGCGTTAACTACCCTTCAGTATCTGCAAAGAGAGAGTACTACTAAGACAAAAGAGGGGAGGGGGGGGAGGGTGCAGCGTTCAAAGCACATCAGCGTGCATAAATACGAAAATGTTTTTATCTATCACGTACTTGACATTTTAAAGCTTTTCATATTTGCTATTAAAAAACCAATGAAATTCACAGAAAAAACCATAGGTTATAGTGGATATATAGTTAGGAATTTGCATTTACAAAACCTTGAAAATTCAATGAAAAAACCATTGGTTTTAGGCCATATATAGTTAGGGATTTGCATTTACAAAACCTTATTTTACTCGCATAAAACCATTGAAATTCCATATATAGTTATAAGCGCTAACTATATATCGCGCACCCGCAATCCACTGCTGATGATGTCACATATTACATCATTCATGACATGGTTAGTGACATCACTGATGACATCACTGATGACATCTCAAATGACATCACTGATGACATCACTGAAAACATCTCATTTGACATGACTGATAACATCACTGATGATATCATTCATGTGATAATACGATGAACCTCTTCAGACTCTAATATAACCTTAGATACAATCAGTGTAAACAGACACTCACAGACTGTCACTCATCCATGGAGTTACTCACACACCTAGTCAGTCATGCAAAGAATCAATCACACCTCCATTTCCTCAAATATACAGTTATACAAACTTTACTTATTCAAACATATACTAACACATATTTACTCTCTTATACAATCCCTGATACAAGTTCACAATGATCCATACAGCCACTCACACATTCACTGGCTCTTATGCACAGTTATTTATATATGTCAACTCTCACATGTACTGTGTTTTACATATGTACTTACTTTGACATGTAGCACTGAGATCTCCATTCACTCACCAATACACTCATGCACACAGTCAACCGCCCATACAGCTGTTTCCACATGCACTTTTGAAACCATACATCTAGTGAATCAACTGCTTACAGATCTATGCACAGAGTCACACACCTCCCAGCCACCCACACACACACTCAGTATCCCATACAAATACTTGGGCAACCAATCAATAACCCATATAGTTACTCATATAGCTACTTATCAACACATGCAACAGTTTACAGAACAACAGACATAATGATGCACAAATTAAGACAGTTTAGTCACTAACCCATGCACTCAGTGAGACACATTTAATCACTCACTCATACAGTCAGTCATGCACCTACTAAATCCTTCATCCAGACACTTATATATCCACTCATTCTTCAATATGTAAGAGATATTTTAACTTTACAGAAACATACAGTCACTGGATGATGTCATCAGTGATGTCATCAGTGATGTCATTTGAGATGTCATCAGTGATGTCACTAACCATGTCATGAATGATGTAATATGTGACATCATCAGCAGTGGATTGCGGGTGCGCGATATATAGTTAGCGCTTATAACTATATATGGAATTTCAATGGTTTTATGCGAGTAAAATAAGGTTTTGTAAATGCAAATCCCTAACTATATATGGCCTAAAACCAATGGTTTTTTCATTGAATTTTCAAGGTTTTGTAAATGCAAATTCCTAACTATATATCCACTATAACCTATGGTTTTTTCTGTGAATATATATATATATATATATTACCTACTGGCTGTCGCCAGTAGGTAGTTATAGTTAGGACCTAGTTTCCATAGGAAATCCTCAACATTCTATTTGGAATAACTTTGGCCCTGGTTGAAGAATCTTAGCGAATTTCTCAAAGAAGATGGCTCGGTCCGCTGCGCTCCTTCCCTAAAGGTTTGGGGGGGATTGGTCAAGTGGGGGCTGAGATAAAAGGGGGGTCCCAAAACGTGTTTTCTCCATGTTATTTTCCATAGGACCTTTAGACTCGGCTACAGGTCGAACGGGTGAATGGATTTATAAGAAATTTGGCAAAACTGTACAGTCCGGCTCGCAGATTACGCTTTTTTTGGAATGGTGTAAATCCGTTCAGTAGTTGCTGAGGAAATTAAAGTTAAAGTCAATTATATATCTATATGTGCGCACACGTGCGCGCACCCAAACGGCTGCGCGCGCGAGCGGAATTTTGTTGCGTGACGTCTGTTAACGTTCGATTCGAAGGAAATCAGGAAGTGTTGACCGCCATTTTGTCATTGCGAGTAAATATATTGTTGATTTCAAAGCGTTGGAATATGGAAAGGGGAGAAGGTAGAGATTGTTTTGCTGCGTAGGTTTTCTCAGGGTGTGCAGTAAGGCCCTTAAAGGCGAAAATATATATATATATATATATTTTTTTAAAGTTGCGTGGTGCGCGCACTCGGTCGCGCACACCTTTTTACAAGAGTGTGAAAATGGAGATAAATAAGAAGTTTGAGTGCTTAGATATAAGGTGGCTCCGAAAAGAGCCATTGTGTTAATTGAGTGTTTTCTGCATTTACCGATGCAGAGCCTGATGTTGCAGAGGAAGATTCTGTTTCCCTCATTCGTGAAATGAACACCGTCTCTCCTATAGACGTCTTGCATGTGGTAACGCAAGTTTTTGTGGTAAATAGAACCCATGCTATAATCTCTGAGGAACGCAAAAACAGATTTATTTACATGTCTCCTTGCTTTCTCAAATTGTGCACAATGGTGATTGGACCAATTCCATTTCTGTCTTTGGCATATATTGGAATATACCAAGGCAGATCGAGGAAAAAGTGTCATCAATTGTCAAAAGGTGTCTTTAAGAAGCATTTCCAGACCTACCCCAGTGATTGTGCCTAGATCGTTCCCACCACAGTGCACAATTATAAGGTCTGGTTCTGGGAGATGCATAAAAGTTTTCACCAATGGAATCAATTGGTGACATTTCAATCCTCTTTTGGAAATCCATGTTATGTGTACATTTGGTAAGCTGAGGTTGCAAATTCGTCTGCTTACTGCATATTTTTCACTCCAGTGAATATAACTGTGTCCTATTAGCCAGACCTTCATTTTCAAGGGATTTGTAGTCGTCCTCCGATCGGTTCTGGAAGTGGAATGGTAGTTAGAAGTTGAAATTCTAAATAAAGAAAAAGGAAGAGGCTGGGTGTGGTTTAAAAAATAAAAATGATTGGTTGATTGTAAGAAGTGGAGATTGAACAGTACGTTGCATGTTAATGTTTATGTTAAACGAAAAGTACTATTGGGTGTGAAAAAAAAAGACATGTAACAGAGCTGTGGATTGGCAGGTGTTTCTGGAGGGAAAACAGTGTTGTTACTTTGCTGTAGAACGTTGAGATATGAACTTTTGACCTGTGCCTTCAGCCAGGTGCAGAATGAGGTGTTACCATGGAAACAGCTAGAGATGGCAGTGGGTGATGGGTGACTTTTATGTGACATTGAAAATATTGTGAGGGAGAACCAACTGAAATGTAATTGCTTACGTTACGCGCTCCGCATTGCTTCCGGGAAGCTGCGCTTCGCGCCTCGCTCACCGGAGCACTTCCGGGTGCGCTAACGTGGCGCGTCATATGACGGAGTACGCAAGAACGCGATACGTCGTTGGGGCTCCACCGGAACTGATTGAATTGGTAGTCTACAGTGTTTCTGGATGTTTCAGACTGAAGCTGGCGTCAGCATGAGAGCACCCCGTGGCTACGTCGTGGCCATTCCGCAAGCAATCATGGCAGTCGCTCCCCACCGGAAGTCTGCAGGAGTCGGGGGCCTCGGTGACTCTTGTAGAATCTTCAAGGCTGACGGGACGCTTTTGGGAATGGGGCTCATGCCCTAGCAGTCAAGCGTCCGAGTTCCAGGGTTGCCCAGAGCCATCCTTGCAGGCCAGGCCCAAGTCTGTGGAGCCGACCGCCATTTCCTGAGCTCCGTGGCAGCCGCCTGTCGCTGTATCGGAAGAGTGGGTGCAATTCAGCCGGATGGCGGGTGAGACGGTGTAAATGTGATGGTTGGACCAGGGCACCGCAGGACGTGTCTTCAGGACAAACGGATTGTGGGACAAGGTCCAGAATGGAAGAGGCATCAAAAGGCAAGAAGTTCCGCCTGACCCCGGGAGCCGGCCGCCTATGTCAGGGGCGATCTTAGGCCCTACCAGGGGAACAAGACTTGGGGAGGGGGCAGGAGCCAAGCGCCCCCTCCGAGTCCGCGTTTCTTGGACCCTGAAGTATGGCACTCAACATTCAGAACTTATGACATTTGTGCAAGGCAGGGACATCGAAGCCTCTCAGGGACCAAGTATATCGAGAGTCCTTCCTACAGAAGGTGGTGGGGGTGGCGGCATTAGCAAGGCATCCCCCCACACAACTTGTCGGACCCTGAAGTATGGCTCTCAACATCCAGAACTTATGACATTTGTGCAAGGCAGGGACATCGAAGCCTCTCAGGGACCAAGGATATCCTGAGTCCTTCCTACAGAAGGTGGTGGGGGTGGCGGCATTAGCAAGGCATCCCCCCACACAACTTGTCGGACATGACCTCTGAATGTACTGGGTGTTCAATTTCAGAATTGAAACTACTAAGAAGCAATTAGAAGTGTTGTTTTCATGTTGCAGTAGGTTCCATGTAAATAGTTATTTAATAAAACGTTTTATCCTGTTACTTTGCTGGTGTGTTGTATATATTTATAATATTTGCATAGTGTTTGTCGTTATTTTGGGCGGGGTGGGTGGCGGAGCCGAGCTGTCTTGCAGCCATCATGGCGTCGAGCTCGGTTCCTCTCTCTAGTTTCATGTTTTTTCTAACGATTTATATGTTATAGTTTGCTAGCACGATACAGCGGATAGTCCGCATTTTATATATATGTCCTTTTTATTAGGGGGGTCCTCCGGTGGAGTCGGACGATCTACCTCTAATAAACGGTCCGGGTTGAACCAACTACCAACAAACGGGGCAGAGATAGGCATGACGGGTTACAAAGGGGACAAAAGTGTGCACTACCTATCCTTCACTATCTGCAAAAACTAAATAGAGTATTGCAACTTTATGCTTATTTGTGAACAGAGAATGACCCAAAGAGAACCAATTTCGAACAATCATAGGCTATTGGCAGTGGGCAGAGAGGCCATGACACAGAAAATGGCTGTTACTTACGTGCATGATGGGGCCTAAAAGGGACTAGATGGCGTGGCCACTGTTTCGCGACTTTCACTTTACTTTTAACAATGGCTGTGGTGAACATAAATGAACGCCGCTTATGTATACCTAATTTTAGTCATTTTCCACAAAAAAGGTTTTGATATTTGCTATTAAAAAACCAAAGAAAATCACTGAAAAAACCATAGGTTATAGACCATCTCTGCACTCCATGGAGATACAGGTAGTCGATCAGAAGATGTGCTGGCCACCTCTAATGGTAATAGCGTGGCCAGGGCTCTTGTCGTTGCCTCTGCAAATTGCAGAGGATGCACTTGTTTGACATGCCGCACCATGGTATGTATGGAAAAGAAATATTTTTTTGCTGGATTTCTTCTTGAGAGAACCAAGTCACATATCGTGCAGGTTACTTTTGGTGCATTCAGTTTCTTTTGATCTTCAGGATAAGTGAAAAATTGCCAGATGAAAGATTTATTTTTTCTTATTAAAGGTAGTCGTTCATTTTGGTCAGATTCGGAAGATGAATGAGATACGGTAGCCATTTCACCAAAGTCTTCCGAAAGATGTAGGACGTTGTTGTCTCTTGAGAGTAGAAAAGATAGTGAGGGAAGTGGGTGGAGTGCTGCGTGTAAATTCCAGAATTGAAACTATTAAGAACCAATTGAAAGTGTTGTTTTCATGTTGCAGTAGGCTGCCATGTAAATAGTTATTTAATAAAACGTTTTACCCTGTTACTTTGCTGGTGTGTTGTGTATCTTTATAATATTTGTCGTTATTTTGGGTGGGGTGGGCGGCGGAGCAGAGCTGTCTTGCAGCCATCATGGCGTCGAGCTCGGTTTCTCTCACTAGTTTCATATTTCTCATGAGGGGTTGTTCCTAATTTTTCTATTTTAGCGAGGTCAAAAAAGATCTCATCAGTGGCCTACTGATTTTGCTCGATTCCTTTTGTTTTTTCTAACGATTTATATGTTATAGTTTGCTAGCACGATACAGCGGCTAGTCCGCATTTTATATATATGTCTTTTTTATTAGGGGTGTCTTCCGGTGGAGTCGGACGATCTACCTCTAATAAACGGTCCGGGTTGAACCAACTACCATCCTGATTTTGTATATCTTCTGAGCTGGATTTAAGCACACAATTGTTAAAGTATGAAACGTTTTATATTTCTAAAAAAAATACCAAGGTGTGTACATCCGGTAACGCACGAAAGTTTAAAAAGACATTCGGCTCCATTTACTGAAAAGTTTCATAAGAATAAAAAAGAAGTCTAGGTACAGTCTCTTTGACATACTATAAGTTCTTTGAGGGGTGTATGAAGAAATTCAATAAGTTCAAATCGCAAGGTTTTCACGAAATATATAGGCCTGTGCGCGCACTCGGTCGCGCACGAAAGCCTGGAAATGTGATATCCATTTTATTGACAACTGTTGCCGAGAGTGCGCACACCGGGTCGCGCACGAAAGTTTAGTAAGGCTATTTTTATTTACAGACAAATTTTAATGTGTTTAAAAAAAGGCAAGGTACAGACTTTCGAATTCTGTATTGCTTTACAAGGAGTCTCTATGCAACTTGAACAGTGAAGAAAACGGCTTGTTTTCGAAAAAAATATTGCCAGAACTTTATTGCCAAAAGTATAGGTTGCATACACGACATTTTTCTGAATTAGCATTTTAAAAACCAATGAAATTCACAGAAAAAACCATAGGTTTTACACACGTTATAGTTAGGAAGTAGCATTTAAAAAACCTATGAAATTCACTGAAAAAACCATAGGTTTGACACATGTTATAGTTAGCTGGAAATTTTACTGACATAAAACCAATGAAATTCCACGTTATAGTTAGTTGGACTCACTATAACTTGCGCGTGCAATGCACTGCTGATGACGTCACATATTACATCACTCATGACATGGTCAGTGACATCACTGATGACACCATCCTTGTGACATAGTGACAGACCTCCTTTCACTGTAATGTAACCCTTGAAACACATATTCAAAAATAGAAACTGAAATTAAAAAAAAAATGCAGATACCCATATCAGTTACAACAAGTAATTCAGTAATTCCACCATCTATATACACATCCACTCATACATATACTCACTCATCATATGAAATGATACACCTATACATCCTGTTACACACCGACAATCATCGAAAAGTTACTCACAGACATACTCACAAGTGCAAATAAACTATTGAACATCCATTTATTTGAATATAGAGTTATACACACACTTCCACCTTACTTCTATTGAAAATTACACATATTTATTCTCTTAAACAATCACTTATAGAAACACATACTTATTTAAACAGGAACTCTTTCAATCTCTTACTCTCACATATACTCACTTATATACATCAATATTCACATATACTAGATTAAAACATATGTCGTTACTGATAAAGACACTAGTGAGACAGTCATTCACTCACTAACAAACACATATACACACTCATCCACCCATACAGTCCTGCACATATGCTGTCTTCAAAACACATACAAACAGAGAGTCAGTCACTCATGCATCTATGTGCTAAGTAATACCCCCACCAAACCATATAGACACTCATACTGATACTAAGAGAAACATCTAATAACCCATATACATAAGCATGTAGCTACTTACCAACACATGTAGCCACTTATACACAAAGTGAAACACTAATATATATATTTAAATATTTAAACATTACTCACTAATATTTATTTTTCAGAAAGACACATATTCACTGGATGGTGTCATCAGTGATGTCATGAGTGATGTCACTGACCATGTCATGAATGATGTAATATGTGACGTCATCAGCAGTGCATTGCACGCGCAAGTTATAGTGAGTCCAACTAACTATAACGTGGAATTTCATTGATTTTATGTCAGTAAAATTTCCAGCTAACTATAACATGTGTCAAACCTATGGTTTTTTCAGTGAATTTCATAGGTTTTTTAAATGTATATATATACATGTTCCAGAAATCACTTTAAGTTAAAGTTTAAAGTGCTAAATACTATCAGTTATAGATACATGTTTCAGAATATTCAACAGCATAATCAGAATAACATCAGCGCGTTCATATAAAACAGAAAAAGATCACGAAAAAATAAATCACTTTAAGTTAAAGTGCAAAGTACTAGATGCTATCAAATATAAATGCATGTTTCAGAATATTCAACAGTAAAATCAAAGCGTCCATATAAGACATAAAAATATCACATTAAGTTAAAGTGCAAAGTGTTAAATCGCATAAATAAACACACTTATGCTCTATCATTCTATACCATGTGTAGCATAGGTTAAAATTAGTAAATAATGCACACATTTTGCTTAATCTGTGAATTATGGAAAGAATTTCAACCATTTCTATACCTATCAGATACTATCATATCAATTGGTTGAAATTCGTGGTATAGTAAAAGTGCAGAATGCGTGTTAGTAAATGATCAAAAACCCCTTCCTTCTATTAAAAATCCAGTTTCAACTTGTTCCCTTAATGTCTTCCCCTTAATATTATTGGATAGCCAATAGGTCTAAATCCCTATCCTATATTTCGAATAAACTCCAATATTTCTCATACTTTCTTATTGCGCCTGATCTTAATGCATATTTTTTTCTAATTCTTGGATTTTGCGCAATTTCGCTCTCCATGCATGGAAGGTAGGTATCTTCTTTGTTCTCCAGTGTTGTAGGATTAAGGATCTTGCTATTAATGCTGCAATAAATAAAAAAATGTGTGTGTAGCGGTAGCAGGTGAACTACCCAAAACTGCAATAAGTTCATCAATTGAGATAAAGGGATCCAATGTGGATCTAAGATATATCTTGTTTTCCTCCCACAGACTGCAAATGTTTGGACACTCCCAGATAATATGCATCCAGGTGTCACCGCCCTCCTTTGCACAGCGAAAACCTCTGTTTTCAATTTGTGGGTATATCTAATGGAGAAAGGAGGGCGTCCTATAAATCAGCCATTTCGAGTAATATTGCATACATTTAAAGTTCGCACCTCTAAATATAACTGCATTTATGTATTAATTGAATTCCAGGTTGATTTAGAGACTTGTATATCTTCCCTTTTCTTCCATCTATCCCTAGCTTTTTCATATAGTGACAGAGGTTTGTTCTCATCAAATATCTTAACCCAGGTGCTGATCTTCTGTTGTATCAGGGAGTTCAGAGCTTCACTAATACTAGTTTTGTAGGCAATATTTTCCATATCTAATTTCACCAACATCGGTTTTCAAAATTGTATTAGAGTGTTGAAGCCCCCTTTCTACCTCTACCCAAGATTTCCATTAGCTACCTATAGTAAAATCCTGGATCTGAGCATACCAATTTTCTTCCCACAGCCTTATATGGCTGAGATACCCGCCACCCCCTCTCAACACAATCCCCAAGAATGGGAATACGGAAACATTTCTGAACTTTTGGAAGGCGGGAGGGAGTTACCCTCCCGGCCGTATTTATTAACATATGAAACAAAATTAAAACATTAAAATAACAGTTTCATATCATGTACAATTTCATTTCCACATTACGATGTTTTGGCTGACCTTACACATTTCTAATACAAAGGTTCTCCTAGCCGATACTAACATCCTACAAATGCATTTTCAAATTGAAATTGTACATCCTAACGTTAAGGGCCAACGGCAAGGTCGTAACCGGTGTCAGATCCCTAAACCAGAACTCCCCCCTCACTTGTGAGGGGCAGCCGCACAGAGGACTGCACCTCATGTGCACATACCAATTTCCCTTTTCTTGACGGGGGCCCCAATTAACTCGACGCCATCTTAGTGGTCGTCCGAGGACTCGTGTGAGGTGTCTAGAAGGTAGCGTAGACCCCCCTCCCCACCCCACACAACTTACCACATCTGCCGTCGCAGATGTCCTGGCCCCGGGAAATTCCCAGGAGGGGCCCGTAGCCCCTCCTATCCAGGGAGGGGCCTTGACCGCCTTCCCTTTCCTTTCGGCGTCCCATCCTTAGAAGGGACCGCCTCCCCGTTGAGGGGCCAATGGCCACCTCCCCCCGGGCGCTCCCATCCGTAATGGGTGACGCCCCCCCCTAGGGATCTTCCAATTACTGCTCACCGATCATGACCTTACCGCCCGACCAAATAATAAATACGACAAACTAAACTAGAGAGACTAATTACTAAAGAGGAAAAGACAAAAAGATATTCAAAGTATGAACTGTCTAAACATCACTGATCAACTCTGGTGCAAATACTTTTATTCGATAAAACATACTGTAAAGAATTATCCACTTTATTGCATACTGAATCTCAACTTTATTCAGAACAACCTGTAAGAAAAGTGAATTACCACGTCAAATAACTTTATTTCAAAAACAACTTGCTGTCCTCAGGGGCTGGTGGGTGGGTCAAAAATTGGCTCTTCGTTCCGTCTCGAGCTCACGTGCAGCGGAGAGGTGCAGCTTCAGAGCACAGGAACAAGAGGATGCTTCCTTGGCTTGTCGCTCCTTTTATCCTTCCTCTGGCGGGCGTAAACCCGCCTCCGCCCGCCTCCGGGGGCGTGGCTGGCAGCTTCAGTGTCTAGGACAACCCACTCTTGGGCGGGAAAAAGCGCGCCCCGGCTACGCCGCTTTGGGCATACCAGCCGAGACTCGCCTCCCGCCCAAGATGGCTTCCCGGGGGGATCGGGGTACTCCACCATACGTTCGGGGGGACCGAGTGGTCGCCCCTTTCCATATGGCTGAGATACCCGCCACCCCCTCTCAACACAATCCCCAAGAATGGGAATACGGAAACATTTCTGAACTTTTGGAAGGCGGGAGGGAGTTACCCTCCCGGCCGTATTTATTAACATATGAAACAAAATCAAAACATTAAAATAACAGTTTCATATCATGTACAATTTCATTTCCACATTACGATGTTTTGGCTGACCTTACACATTTCTAATACAAAGGTTCTCCTAGCCGATACTAACATCCTACAAATGCATTTTCAAATTGAAATTGTACATCCTAACGTTAAGGGCCAACGGCAAGGTCGTAACCGGTGTCAGATCCCTAAACCAGAACTCCCCCCTCACTTGTGAGGGGCAGCCGCACAGAGGACTGCACCTCATGTGCACATACCAATTTCCCTTTTCTTGACGGGGGCCCCAATTAACTCGACGCCATCTTAGTGGTCGTCCGAGGACTCGTGTGAGGTGTCTAGAAGGTAGCGTAGACCCCCCTCCCCACCCCACACAACTTACCACATCTGCCGTCGCAGATGTCCTGGCCCCGGGAAATTCCCAGGAGGGGCCCGTAGCCCCTCCTATCCAGGGAGGGGCCTTGACCGCCTTCCCTTTCCTTTCGGCGTCCCATCCTTAGAAGGGACCGCCTCCCCGTTGAGGGGCCAATGGCCACCTCCCCCCGGGCGCTCCCATCCGTAATGGGTGACGCCCCCCCCTAGGGATCTTCCAATTACTGCTCACCGATCATGACCTTACCGCCACAGGCCGGATAGTTGACCGGCTATCCGGACCCCCCACAACTCCTACCTAAAGGTCATGTAGACTCTTTAACCAAGCTACGAGGTCTCCTATGAGTAAAGAATTCCCCACCCGGGACAAATGGACCCCATCTTCTAGATACATATGGTCCCCCCTGATACACCCATGAGGACTCGAATGCAATGTACTTGTACGGAACAGTCTACCAAGCTTGTTATTCACTTTCTTCACAGAATGATTTATAGCAGACACTGAATTAGCCCCCCGCCACACCTTTCATGGAATCATATGGGACCATGCAATCGTGCACCCTGGAACCCTTCTCGCCAACCAACTTACTGTGGATAGTATCGCCTCGAGAAGTAGTCGTCTACCAGTGGTCACCAAATCATTGCCCCCAAGATGCACTATGATTATAGATGGCGGTGACCTTGTCCGCCCTAACAAACCCTCGAAAAAAGGTTGAAACTGGTCAATACAGAGCCCGCCCCTTCCATAGAAGGTCACCCTTTACCTGTATTCCCCAGCCATGTGAATCATGTCACCTGCTTTGAATACGTCCGCGGCACGCCTCACGTATGAGTGGCCCATGACCCACACCACTTTTTCCTCAGCTGGTGATCTTTGACCGCTGGTTCCCAGGTGTCGGGTCGACTGCACAGTCCGCCCCGCCTCGTAAGCTTGCGAAACTGAAAACCAAACAAAAACAAGAAGCGTGAGTACATGATATCAGCTTCACAACATGTGCAACCGCACATACCTTTTGTAACAATTCGAGGACCAACGCCCCAACTGTTTCACCTTTTCCACACTCAGACCCCTGGCTGTAGCCGCTGTGGCAGCCCCTATCCGGAAGAAATGGGTCCCAAACTCGCCCGGGTTCAAGCCCGCGGCCGAAATTGCCATTGCAAGCACCCGCTGGAACTGAAACCTCGTCAGTGGGGTGGCATCAGCGTGTCTCAACAAGGTCCCCCCCCATGATGCCGCCCTCTGCGCCAAATATTCCCCAACGCATATGACGGGGCACATGGGAGATCCGGGAATCCGATGGACTACTACGCTGTCCCCGATCGCGCCCTGATCGGTCTTGGACCTGGCAAACGAGACAATCATCGTCTCCCCCTTAACTTGAATGTGCTCTCGGCACAGTACCCCCCCGTATCCTGCTTGTTCTTTGCCACCAGTTCGCTCACCCGTATAGCCCCATGGAATGCTAATGCAAAAGCGGCCCGGAATAACACTGTTTCTGACTGGGATGAACATGTCGCAGGGAGTACGGACAGTAACAGGGCCAACCTCTCCAGACCTATCGGGTGCCTTTCATCTACTCTGCGACCCTCAAGGCGTTGCCACCCACGCAGCGCCTTCTGTACTACGAAAGACGCTGTAGGGTCCTGGATACCATGAGCCCGTGCCATGAAGGAAATGGCGGCCCGATGCCTCTGGGCCGTGGCTACCGATTTGCCTGCCTGATGTAATGACAGCAAAAACTTTACGACAAATTCTTCCTGGCCCCAAAGCTCCCCCCTAGCAGAACCCAAAAAGGACCAATAGGAACGGAACGCCCCTTCATATGCCTTCCTTGTCCTGGGTGCTAAACTCTCTCCCACGAGGTTTTGTAGTTCGGGGCACCGAGAGACCAGAGAGCTTCGGGAAATGGTGCCGCCACCGGGTCCGCTGTGGGCAGAAAACCCCAGAAGGCATGCATACGGAAACGAGAAAGCGCATCAGCAGCCTGATTCAGCACCCCTGGCACATGTCTCGCCCTGAAGAGCACGTTTAATTGCATACATAGTAAAACAATTTCCTTGAGCAATCTCAGAATCCATTTGCATCGTGCTGCCTGACTATTTATACACTCAACCACGGTCATGTTATCAGACCAGAACACCACAGAGTGATCCCGAAAACCCTCAGGCCATGTTTTCAAGGCCACCAGAATAGGGAACAGTTCGAGAAAAGCAATGTTACTTTTAAGCCCACACTCGTGCCACCATGACGGCCACGTTTGAGCTGACCAGTGATTACCAAATATGGCGCCAAAGCCTATACTCCCTGCCGAATCTGTCCACAGCCCCAACTCCTCGGAGGACACCGCCGGCTTGTTCCAGACAACCCGACCATTGAAATCCGCCAGTAATGCCAACCAAATGCGCATGTCCTGGCGAATCTCTGCCGAGAGCCTCGTGCGGTGGTGCCCCTCTTTAAGACCGACCATGGCTTGTGCAATCGAGCGGGAAAAAAGGCGGGCCATTGGCATTACTCTAAGGGCAAAATTCAACTGACCCACAGTCTGCTGCAATTGATGCAAATTCACCTTAGTCTCGCTAACACATGTTTCCAGCGAGGCCCTGAATTTCCTCACCTTTTCTTTGGGCAACCGGAAGCAACCCTCTTCGGAATCGAGCTCTATTCCAAGAAACTCGAGCGAAGTTGATGGCCCCACAGTCTTACCTGGCGCCAATGGCACACCAAACTGACTCATCAGACCACAAAATTCTTTTAAAGCTTGTGCACACTCTGGTTCCCCGGCTGCCCCCAGGAACAGAAAATCGTCAAGATAATGCATAACATGCTGAAACCCCGTCATTCTTGTGAATGCCCATTGCAGAAAACAACTGAATTTCTCGAAATAAGCACAAGATATGGAGCATCCCATTGGCATACATTTATCCATGTAATAGCGCCCCTGAAACTTAAAACCAAGGAGACGCTGGTTGTCTGGGTGTACCGGGAGCAACCGGAACGCTGACTCGATGTCTGATTTGGCCATCAGCGCTCCGGGCCCCAGGCGATTCAACATGGCGACGGCATCATCGAAAGATGCGTACCGCACCGAACATACCTCCGGGTCTATCGCATCGTTCACCGACAGACCTCTCGGAGCTGACAAGTTATGTATCAATCTAAACTCACCCGGGTCCTTCTTGGGGACCACTCCCAAGGGTGAACAAACAAAATTAGCAACTGGTGGCATGTCGAATGGTCCGGCAACCCGACCCCGGGTCACCTCCTTCCCAATCTTCGCTTGTATCACCGCCGTGTTCTGCAGGACCGACAGTTGGTTCCTACAATATGCTTTACCCTGAAAATTCCCCACTGGGATGCGGAAACCATATGAAAAACCGTCTCGCAACACCCCAGCGGAAACATGATCCGGGTATTCATTGAGCCAAGGAATCATTGCCATGATATCAACCGGGGTAGGTAAAGGCGCCCCTCGGACTATTTCAGACCTGTTTGGCGCTTCCCCTACTTCCGTTATCACCCGTTTTGGCTCTGCACATGGTCTCGGGATGCAAAGACTGTCCACACCCCCCACAGTCGTGCCTAAACTTGCATGACCCCTGGGGCCTTGTACACTTTCCCCTGTTAAAATTCCAGCAGATCCCTTTTTTACCTGTATTGCCATTCGACCTTGAGTGATGCTTGTTACTTGAACCCGCCAGAAAGGGCGCCCCAGATGAATGGCGGGAAAACTCGCCCCCGTTTCCCCCCAACAATGGCGCTTTTGTCATGCCTGATTTCTCCATTTTCTGCCAGGAAATGGAGTCGTAACAATCCCATGTCAGAGATGTGTCGAACTCCTTGGCCTTACGAAAAATATTATCATAACAAAACCACTGATTGCCCTCATATGTCTGAGAAAATTCCATAATACGTGTCTGGTACACTGGTAACTCGGCCAACAGTTCCGGCCTCCGTTCCCCCATAATTGAAGTGAATATGCCAAATGCTCTGCCCCAATTACCTATCGTCTCATCGACTCTAAAAGCGGCCATCTTGGCGCGCCAAACACTCGGGTGCATAAACTCTTTTTGAGCTTTTACGTGCTCAATCTCGTAATGATCAGTTAGTAAAGAAAACATGTTTACATATTTCTCAGCCCATATCCTCTCCTTGATTTCCATCGGGATATGCTGAGCCACTTTCTCCCTTCTCGAGGGTACTGACCCCTCCCCCGTAATCGGCAGTAGCTGCTTACCTGAACCAGAAGCTGTAACCGTAGTCGCTGCCGAACTCATGCCCGCTGCGGGTTGACCCACTGGAGCCTGCGGGGGAACAAAAGGACATGGAGCCTTTGCAGCCTCTCTCGATTGCCGCAACTGCCTCATTACTGCCCTGGCGTCATCTGCCGTAGCCCCCTCACTCTCTTTCCCCAACCACGCTGCCAGCTGTGCAGCCAACTCGGGAGGCATATCCTCCCCGTTCACAGGGGTGACTACAACGGGAATTGGTTGCCCCTCCTTCGGGACCGGGATCGGCTCCTCAGTCGGTGTATCAGGGTGCGCCGGCGGTGCCTCGGGAACCGGGGCCTCTTCCCCAGTTGCACCCTTCCTGGCCCTTCTACCTCTCCCATTAGGGACTACTCCCGGCAATGCTGGTCCGACGACTCGCTTAGGGCCCCCTGCACCGTTCATTGCCGCCATCTGCTTCTTCATCGCGGCCATGTCTTTTACGAGCATGCGGAGCATCTGATCGGTTCCGACCCGCTTTCCGGCCTTCTTGCCCGGCATTGTCCAACGATGATTCTCTGAAAGAGCAAAGACAAGAATTAAAACGCTCAAAAATTGGCTCTTCGTTCCGTCTCGAGCTCAGGTGCAGCAGGGAGGTGCAGCTTCAGAGCACAGGAACAAGAGGATGCTTCCTTGGCTTGTCGCTCCTTTTATCCTTCCTCTGGCGGGCGTAAACCCGCCTCCGCCCGCCTCCGGGGGCGTGGCTGGCGGCTTCAGTGTCTAGGACAACCCACTCTTGGGCGGTAAAAAGCGCGCCCCGGCTACGCCGCTTTGGGCATACCAGCCGAGACTCGCCTCCCGCCCAAGATGGCTTCCCGGGGGGATCGGGGTACTCCACCATACGTTCGGGGGGACCGAGTGGTCGCCCCTTTCCAGGATGCTGGTCTCTAGAATGCATCTTTCCCCCGTGTATATATTCGAGAGCCTAGTCAAATTATTAACTCTTGGGATGCAGTAATATGCTAAGAGCTGGGAATTTTGATTAAGAACCCATTGAAGGATCTTATAACGTACTTTCTTAGTGTACTTGGTAACTCTTGTGGGAGCAGTGATATTAAATTCCCTTAAGATCCTTTTCATAAAAAAATTATCTTCCTCTTGAGGATCTGAAAAGAAAAATCTAAAAATGTAATGTGCAAATGTTGCATAATAATAATTTCTAATATTTGGAAGAGACAGTTTCTTTCTACCACATGATAACTTAAAGTGCTGAGTGCCAGTCTTGGAATCTTATTTGCCCATATAAAAGAGGAGAACATACTATCTATCTCTTTAAAAAAAAGCTGTCTGTATTACACATGGAGCTGCCCTAAAAAGGAAATTGAATAGTGGAAGAATAGACATTCGGATTAATGCAACTAGACCTATTCTTGAAAGTAGGAGCTGGTTCCATCGTGCTACCTTAGAGTTCACCTTTTTCAACAGCAGGATATAATTTAAGGAAAAAAGATCTTCTACTCCCCCACGTCACGTAGATCCCTAAATATCACTTTGGGTGAGTATTGTATACCTGTCTAAATTCTGTTAATAAAGAATTAACACAGCAATTGCATAATATGATTTCTGTCTTGGTCCTATTGATTTTATAGCCTCCTATCTCTTGGAAATCTGAAAATATCCTCACCATCTCCGCCTGGGTGTCTGTTTTTGAATCCAAAAAAAGAACAATGTCGTCGGCGTGAAGCTTTATGTTTGTCATCCCTTGAACAGGGACAGTATGAGCTTTTTTCCCTAATTGCAATTGCTAGTGGCTCTATAAATAGTGCAAATAAAGGGGCCCATTATGATCGCGGACGGACTTGAGTCCGTCCGCGATCACTGAGTAGGAGGGAACCTCCGCATGGCCTGCGGAGTTCCCTCCGGTGCAATTAGGATGTGACCGCCACCATGGCGGTCACATCCTCTATTTTTAACATTGCGGCGGGTGCGGCTTCAAGCTGCACCCGCCGCAATGATAAAAATGCATGCAATGCATTTGTATGTAGAAAGCGTCAGGCACCGCGCGGTGCCTGCCGATTTCTGTATACAAATGCATGGTACCCCCATGTGCACCCCCAAACCCCCCTTCACCCAGGGGGCCCGCAACGGGCCCCCGCAGTGAAGGTCCGTATGCTTTTCCACAGCGGAAAAGCCGCCGCGGAAAAGCATATTTTTTTGGGCATTCTAATATGGCTGGCGGTGTTTGAGAGACACCGCCACCATATTAGACTTTTCCGCCGTGGTTGTTAGCCCACCGTGGCAGAAAAGCTGCGGTCTGAAACCAGGACCCACCAGCCATCCTAATGCAGCGGTAGGTCTTTGGTGGGTCCGCTGCGGTTTTTCTGCATTCGCCGGGCCGGTGGTGGCTTCCGCAGGCCCGGAGGATGCGGAAAATCCGCAATCCTAATGTGCCCCAAAATCGGGGAGAGGGGACAGCCTTGTCTAGTTCCTCTATTTATTTGACAAGTCCCTATTTTTACAGAATTTATTAAAATTTGTGACTGAGAGTTCTTATAGAACTGTTTTAAAAAAAAATAAACTCATTTTGGAAGCCAAACTTTTCTAAAATCGTGAACAGACACCTCCTCCAAGAGACTAGGTGGAATGCTTATTCGGCATCTAAAATCCAGACCTGAGCCTTAATCTTGTTCGTATAAAAAAGTCTAGTGCTTCTATTCAAAAATTTGTATTGGTGTGAAACTTTCTCCCTGCTATGAAACCGCACTGATCCGTCCCTATAAGTAAACCCATCATTTTATTTAGTCTATTGGCGAGGAGTTTTGTAAAAAATGTATAATCAGCTAAAAGGCCTGTAAGAGTTCACATTTTCGCTGTCTTTGGCCTTTTTTAATATGCTGACCACTACTGCGTCACGGAAGAATACTGGCAGATTGCCTCCTTGTAATAAATAATTTGCAAGTCTTAAAAGTTCGGGGCTAAGTTTAGTAGAACATTTTTTAAAGAATTCCGCAGCAAAGCCATTCTCCCAGGTAGCCTTACAATTAGGCAGGGAGCTGATAACTAAATCTAATTCTTCCTTCGTGAAATCAGCTAGTTTTTCTCTAAATTTCTTGTCCATAACTGGAATTGGCAATTCCTGTAGGAATTCACTAACTGCTTCTGAGGGGACCTGATGGCATGTCTGATAAATATCTTTTTAATGTTTAAGAAATGAGACGTATTCTTTACAAGTGCTCTAGTTGTTTCGTTCTGAAAACTCTTGATTCTATTCCGAATCTCCTTCTCCTTTGCTTGCCAAGCTAAAGTCTCCCTGTACATTCACTATACTCGTAGCCAGTCTGGAGGAATATCCTACTTGCCCTGTCCCCTAAATCATAATAAAATTCCCTCGTCCTCATCTTGGCATTTAGAACTTCTTGTCTAGTATTTGGGGTCCTATTCCTAGAGTGCTCTTCATTCGAAGAGGCAAGTCTGATTTCTATTGTCATCCTCTCCTCCTTTTTGGCTCTCTGTTGTGGAATATCCTTTGAGGTGATTATGCCTCTCAATATAGCCTTAAAAGCATTCCATAATACATTTTTTGGGGCAGAGTTCTTATTTATATTGAAAAAGGAACTAATCTCCTTCTCTATTTCTGTGCACCATTGTTCTTCTGCTAGATTAAGTTTGTTAAAATACCACCTTCTGAATACACCTTCATCTGTCTTTCCGACAAAAATTTCTATTTTAATCAAAGCATTATCTGAAAAGGCGTTTAAGATATGTTCATATTTACTAACTGTGAGATTATGCAAAGTCAGAAAGAAATCTGGCCTTGATGCCGAATCATAGTTTGCTGAATAGCAAGAGTACCCACATTTGGCTGGGTTATTGAAACAGTAATTATCTATGATATCTAAATCTGTCTTACAGCTAGATAAAGCGATGGCAACTTGTGGTTTATTTTGCCTTTGCTCAAATTTTGTTGACCCGAGGGGTCTTGTAAGAAATTAAAATCGCCTCCCCATATTATCTGTCCAGCTATACCTGATAGTGCTGGTTTTAGTTGCAGAATCGTGCGCGGGTAATCTATTAATGGTGCATAAATTGTAGCAAGAATAAGATTTACCTGATTTATTTTCCCGTGGAGAAATGTCCACTTACCACCCGGGTCTGAATGTGATGATTCAACATGAAATTCAACATGAAATTGGACGTGCTTACCAATGCCCAACCCCTCTGCGCTATACCTGATATTGATGCACAGTAAAAGCCAGCCGAATTAAAAAAAATGTACTAGCATCAGATAAAGTTAGAAAATGTATTTCTTGTTTAAAGATCACATCCGGGTGGTGGCCTTTCAGCCAGCTTTCTGTTGCGCAGGCTTTACGTCTATTATTTAAACCATTAACATTAAAAGACAGAATTGTCAATTTATTCCTATTCAGCATAAGTCTTTTGGAAACAGAGAAGGATGCCTTGCTCGGGCCACAATCCACAACACATACTAACTAAAATGCGACCTGTACTGAATGTGCAAAATACGCATATAAAGTGCGACTTGTGCTGTATGTGCAAAATGCGCGTATAAACATCAACTCTGAATAGTTAACCAGAGGTTTCTTTTCCTAGCAGCAGTAACAAGCTAGAGTATTTTTGATAGTGACCAAAGCTTTTCTTCCTAACAGGAACGAAGCGGACTGTGTTGCCATCTAAAATACGAGCCGTTCCAATTGTGCAGATAATGCAAATGTTAGACCAATATACTATGGTGCAAATTATCTCAATTGTGCAAAGTATACATTAAGCAGCGTATAATCGTAAAAGGGATTCCCCCACTTCTTCCGCTTAATAGTCAAGTTAAAGTGCAATGTGCAATGTGGAATCCATAATGGGCAAAGCAGCAACAGAATGTTAAGTATCATCTTCCAGTACTAGCTGACATATTGCATGGGTAGAGTGTGATATGCAATACTGCGACTTAAGCCTAAACATGGTATAGTTTTAAAGTGCTCTTTAGAAAGATGGTGCGAATCACAAACTGTTGATCGAATATGATTTATTTCTATATGCTTATTCTGAAACAATATGATTTCACCTACAAACTCTCGTTTTCCAAATGCTTCAACCCCACCACCAACCCCACCCCGCCCCCCTTAGAGGGAGGAAAGTCCCAGCTAGTCCCACTATTCCCTCTTTTTCCCTCTTTTTACTGGATGCCATCTTGTTGCATCCTTTTGCGACTCCTAGTTCACCTCACAACCACCCTTTGTTACTTTGAAGATAGCTTGAGGGCCGTCTTAAACAGAACATATTGTAATACAGAGACACTTCATGAGTTCAGAGTCTACCTTTCTTATGCAGCCTTTGGTTCCTCTAAGAGATTTTGGGCTTCCGATACGTCTATGAAAAAAAAGAATTTTCCTTTGACTAGGACTTTTAATTTGGACTGTTGTACGATCATAGCTTGGGCTCCCTTAGCCTTAAGAGTCAATCATTTTGACAAAGTCCTTCCGTCTATGGGCTGCGGCGGCTGACATATCAGAGAAGATTTTAAAATTGTTAATCTTGGCAGTTGAAAATGATCTTTTTAGTATTGCTGCACTTAAGATTTTTTCTTTAAATCTGTAATCAGTGAAATTCATTAAAATTGTACGTGGATATTTAGCATTCAAGGGTTCATGTGCAGGGACTTTATGAGCTCTAGTAATTGTAAGATCCCCTTGGAACTCTGGAATTGCTTTCTTCAATAATGTCTCAGTCCATTTGCTCATTTCCATGTTCTCCAAGCCCTCCGGTATTCCAACAAGGCGCATATTGGACCGCCTGTTATCGTTTTCAAGGTCTTGGAGCTTTAATTCCATCTGGCACTTGTTCTTATTTAGTGAAAAACGATCCCTTTGAATAACCGTGATATTATCCTCCAGGGCTGAAACAAGAATCTCAACTTCTGTGAACCTTTTAGGTAGGTTATATAGATTTTCCTCGAGCTTAGTAAGGTGAGTACCCAAAATATCGAAATTAAAATATAGATATACAATAATATCGATGTTTTAATTTCGATGGTACAAAATATCGATGTCGATAATTTTGAGGACAGAATATCGACCTAAAAGTAAGTAATATTGATGTTTTTAATATCTAAGTTAGTAATATCGATATCAAATATATCAATGTTACTAATTTCGATATTTGTATTATTTTCATGTCTTTTGTTAATAATTTTATATGTATATTTTAATTTTCTGTTTTAGTACCGTAGCAGGTTGTAGGTTTATAGGGGAATAGGGTGGGAAGTAATTAAATTATAGTAAAGTCATTATTAATTTTTATTAATTATAAATACATTAAATTAATTTTATTGTTTAAGTCTCTGTCAGATAGTTTTATTTCCATAATTAGTTTAAATTATTACAAAGTTTACATGATAAAATGACAGTACAAAGTTTAAAAACTGCAGTTGCGCCTCTCGGCCTCTATTTTGTTGTTTAAATGTAATTAATTAATTGATTATTTGTATTATTTGGTATTGATAATTATGTTATTGTTAATTGGAAATTAATTTGTATTAATTGGTAAGTAATGTATAATAATGGTTAATACATTTTTAATAATTGGTAATACATTCTTATTAATTGGTGATTAATTGTTATTAATTGGTGAATAGTTTTTAATAATTGGTAATTAATTGGTAATAATTGGTAATTCATTTTTATTAATTGGTAATTAATGTTTAATTATTGGTAATTCATTTTTATTAATTGGTAATTAATTGTAATTAGTATTTTTTGTTGGTATACACCATTTAATTGTTATTATTTGTTAATTGGTAATTATTTTTTTATAATGAATATGTTCTTGTTATTTTTTTTGTATATTATTTAATTGTTAATTATTAATAATTATTTTTTATTGATTGGTATTTATTATTAATTTATTGTTAATTATTTATTCATTTGTAATTATGTTTTTAATTATTTTTTGGTATGTTTATATAGTTCATAGTTATTCAATAATTAATTCATTAATATTTTGTATTATTTTCATTATTTTTAAGTATGTTGTTTTTAACTTCTACACTATCCAACACTTCCCCTACTGTTGCACTCACTGGGGTTGGAATTGTAATTTATACCCCTACGATATCCAACACTTTCCCTACTGTTGCACTCTCTGGGGTTGGAATAGTAATTTATACCCCTACGATATCCAACACTTTCCCTACTGTTGCACTCTCTGGAGTTGGAATAGTAATTTTTACCCCTACGCTATCCAACACTCTCCCTACTGTTGCACTCCCTGGAGTTGGAATAGTAATTTTTACCCCTACACTATCCAAAACATTCCCTACTGTTGCATTCTCTGGAGTTGGAATAGTAATTTTTACCCCTACGCTATCCAACACGTTCCTTACTGTTGCACTCCCTGGAGTTGGAATAATAATTTTTACCCCTACGCTATCCAACATATCTCAATACTTTTTCAAATTTGTTTTACATTTTTATTTATTTTTTATTTATATTATCATTTTATGTGTATAGATGTATTTGTAATTTATAATAATTTTAATTATTTATAAGTTAATAAAACTATTATTAAAAATTATTATTAAGTATATATATTATGTATTATATGTATATGTTTAATGATTTTTTTATTAAATGATGTATGTTAATTATTAATTTTAAATATTAACAAAATAATTTTAATAATGTTTATTACATTTATAAGTATTATTTAATTTATTTTGCATATTTTTTTAATTTAAAAAAAACGATTTTTAATTACGATATTGTTGACATGGATAATTTTGTTGCAATATTTTTGTATGTCAATATTTTTAGTATCGAGATTTTGTCAGATATTCCTTAGTAAGTCTATTTTGTAGTTGTGAGATTTCAAGTGCTTGTGATATTTTAAAGTCTCTTAGTTCTTGGAGGATAGTTACAAGCATTTCTTTTATTGAGGGGTCTCTCTTGGCTTTCTTTTTAGGGTTTTTATCAACTCTTGATAAGGAAAGATTTACTTCTTTTTCTGCTTCAGTAGAAGATTCCGAATCTGATTCTGCCAAGGCTCCCATCCTGATTCTCATGTTACTGTCTACCTTTTGCATAATCTGTGAAAATGTTTGATCCTCGCAAATAGACGGATGGCTCGTCAAAGGTGTTTCTGAAGGATCTGGAGGATCTGGTACTGATATAATACTTACAGGCTCATTAGGATGACAGGCAGACTTTGCCCGCCCGCCATCCTGTTGGAATTTGGGACCGCCCGCCATTAGGGCGGGGGTCCCGTGGGGGGTATTAGGATGTGCCCGCCATAGTGGCGGGCACATCCTGCACTTATAGCATTGTGGCGGGCGGTGCTCTCTGCACCGCCTGCCACAATGCTATAAATGCATAAATGTATTTGCATAAACAAAGCGGCAGGCACCGCGCGGTGCCTGCCGCTTTGTTTATGCAAATGAAGGGGGTACCAGATGTACCCCCCGTGTGCAACCCCCACCCCTCCTTCACTCTGGGGGCCCGCAGGGGGCCGCCAGAGTGAAGAACGCATGCCTTTCTGGGGCGGCATTGCCGCCACGGAAAGGCATTAGAAATGAGGCAGCCTCATTAGAAATGAGGCGGTGTCTGACAGACATCGCCACCATAGAAACCCTTTTCAGCTCCGGTCGCCTTGCGACCAGGGCGGAAAAGCCATCAGCTGCTGTCCCCCCGCCATTCTAATATGGCGGGGGGAATATTGGCGAGGATGTCAGACGGATTGCCCCCGACAGGCCGGCGGTGGCTACCGCAAGCCCGGCGGGGGCAATCCGCCCGACATCCTAATGGGCCCCTTAGTTGGGGCTGCAAGTAAATTGCTTGAATCGGCGGCAGAGCAGCACCAGATTGAGAATTTTGACCTTGCAAATCCTGAAGCAATGCGGTTGACGTGACCCACGCACTTTGCAGTAGCGGCTCCTGGTTCATCGAAGCTCCACCCATGATGGAAGACGGGAGACGCTTCGCAATGGCCGCCATGGATCTGAGCTTACACAGGGTCGGGAGCCTGTAACCTGTAGCCTTGTAGCCGAGCTGCACTTCGCTGCCTTCAGCTGGCCTCCGCTGTTTTCCGCCAACTGCCTACTGCCTAGGGGGGCCATTAGCGTCGGTGGATGTTTGGTGGGTGTTAAGAAAAAGCTGCCGCTACACGCCGTTGAGCACCGCTGAAGATCGCAGTGATACGGAGGAGAGACACTGACACTTAGGCAGCGCGGCAGCATGGAGAGCTGCAAAAAAGCCCGCTTAGGACCCGGAGACCTGCATACCTCTAACCCGCAGACCTGTAGGACTTTGCTCTCTTTTTTTTAAGGGGCATCAGATGTAACCAAGGCACCCTTGGAAAAGGAGCTCTCAGGACACCCCATGTCTCCAAGGTGCTACGGGGGGCTTTAAAGCTTGGTGCTGTTTAGTACTGCACTTCTCTACCCCTATCTACCCTTTTAGGGCCAATCCTTCCATTAGCCAAATGAAGAAATGAAGAAAAAAAAACTATGGGTACCTTCTGGCGGGCACTGCACCATCAGTCATAGTCTGAGAGAAAAGCTGCCCACAGTCTGACCTTTTCACATACCAGCACACCAGCACATCAGCACATCAGCACACCAGGGCCCAGAGCCTAACAGCCTTAAAGAGTTGAACTGAGATGCTGAAAGGAAAGTCAACATCAGTTTCCTAATTCAGTTCTCTAATTTTCTAATTCAATAGCATAAGGGCGGTGGAAATATGTGGAACAAACAGACTAAAACCAGCACTGGCGCAGGAAAGGAGCTTTTAAAATCCTCTGGCTAATCGTCACTAACACCTGTGCCTGCGCCTGCCCCTGCCCCTAAGGAATCCCGGAGGGGCCAAAGAATGGAATTAAGGGTCAAAGCACTGGCATTGGCCGAGAAAAACAAGCAGTATGGACTGAGCGCACCTGATGATCAGAAGAAGAGGAAACTTTATCTGAACACTCAGAGGTCGCGAGTCTTTTAGCTACAGGTGATGAAGTAGGAGAGGGTGAAGGAGATGGTGTTGGAGCAGGTGCTACACCCAATAGGGAGGACAACAACTGGGTACCCTCTCTTCAACAAGCCTTTCACTGCACAGAGTAAGATGAATAGCTCTCCTCTAGTAAATAGGGAGGTCCAAAGATCCGAAGACCAAGCAGGCCAAACAGGCCATTTAAAACAAAAAATAATCTTGTTACTACAACCGCATTCTCATCAAAATCAACATGATCAACTATCATTATGGCCTCCTAAAGACTTTAATGTAGGTCAGCAGGGCAATGGTTTGCATAGTCCCATGGACAGTTAATACGAATTTTTAATGCCTGCCTCGGAGTAGACATATTAAAAATTTAATATTCAAATTCTCAGCCGCGTTTTGGAAATACTTATGGGCTAATTCAGAGTTTGCAGATGTGGGATATCTTCTGAAAATAGGTGTATATCCTGTCCGCCAGATTTAGAGTGTATTCATGTCAGTTCACACTAAACAGGGTGGTATGTACGACCCTTAGTATGAAAAAACTGATGGATGCACTGCAGAATGGCTGAGACTGTATTTGTTTAACTAGAATTTCATTGGAAGAAATATCTTCCTTGCCCAAATCTACAGTGTTGGGTGCTTTGCTAATCACCTGGTCTGGTGTTCCATAAGGTAAATATGGAGAAAATGGCAGCCAGCTGAAGAGTGAAGCCCCTGCACAGTGAAGATCGCATATTCCCCACACCCTGCACCTATCCCGCTTTCACTGGCCTTCATTCTGTCCATCTACCTGCATGGCCGGATGGAAGCCTTTGATCATATGTCTCCATGGAGCTGGTGAGTTTGTGCTGGGGCAGCTCTGGCTTGAGGAGCTTTGTGTTTCTTGTGGTTGAGGATTGGGACACTTTTTTTTCTCGGACACAAGGCTGTGTTGTGCTTGGCCTCCAGTAATTGGCCGAATCCCAGAGATGTGGCGCCATTCTTCCATTGGGTTGGGAGTGTAGGAAGGGGGAGAAGTCTCCTAAATCCAGGGTCAGGAGGATAGCATTGAAGGTAGAGGAGGAACAGGGAAAGGTAAAAGAAATTGAAGGCGAAAAAGCCCTAGCCAGAGAGAGACCAGTGCCTCGTGTTGTTCCAAATAAAAAAAAAGTGCTAAAAATTAACCACATCCCAGAGCAGAGGATTAAGGTTACTCCTTCGCTTAGAACCTTTTATAAGGTCCTACCAAAAACGCTAATTTTGAGTAAAAGCAGTTTGGAGAATAACAAAGGGCATAAGGAGCTGGTGAACAAGGAGTAAGAGGTACAAGAACAACCATCTAATGTAAGGTGCATGGTGGATTGGACTAAGAACATGAGCCCAAATCGGTTCCAGGTTCTTGCCTCAGATACCTCCGCTTCCTCAGGGGAGGAGTGTGCTAATTTAGAGGAGGTTGAATCTGTAACACTAGTACTAGTACAAGCTCAAAACATACTAGAACTGGAGGGCCTCAGAAAGAATGGAAGGAAGGCGAAAAAGTCTCCAACAGTTCCAAAAATATAACTAAGGAGGCCCCCTATATTGGTGACCTTCTAGCTGGACTTACCACTGAGATAAAAATTAGATTTGAAGTTTCGGCAACAAATCAGAGGGCGATACGGTCAGCTTGTGAAACCCTGGAAGGGAAGATTTATATTTTCAGCAGCAGAACAGCTACCTTGGAAGGGAGATAAGAGAGACAGTGCAGACCAACAGCGCTGAGATAGAGGAGCTAAAACTGAAAGAGAGAGCAACAAGAAAGAGTGAAAGATTGGAAAACGTCCAAAGATGGAATAATTGATAGATCCTAAGGGTCCTGGTAGGCAAAGAAGGGGATGATATCAAGTCTTACATAATTCAACTGAATAAAAGAGAGCTAAAATGGAGGGATCAGAGCAGGAGATTGCAAAGGGCATTCAGAGGATTCATAGAGACCCCTTCAGATTAAACACAAACAGGACTGAGCCAAGGAGAATATTAGTAAACTTCCTCACATACACAGTAAAAGAGAAGATTCTGTCAAAGGCCTTGAGCACGAAGTTGATTGAGGTAGACGGGGGTTGAATTCAGATCTGACTTGTCGAGCGTTACTTCCAATAGGCAATGAGAACTAAGAAAGAGGATTGAACTACTTAGGAGGTTGGGTGCCTCGGTGTAGTTGAAGTTCCCTGCGTTTTTTAAAGTAATGTTGAATAATAAGATGCACACCTTTTGCTCGGTTGAGGAGGTAGATGAGTTTATTGAAAGTCTGCAGCCGTGTAGCTAGTAACCTTGGTATAGGAATTCGAACACCCCGGTATGACTGTGCATTTTTTTTTCTATTTCCTTTGGGCTGTTTCATACTTTTCTATTAACTTCTGTTTCTTTTCCTTTTCTTTTATTGCTTATTAACTATTACTGGAATAATAATGCACATTTTGGGGGCACCCATACGGCATAAGCCATGAAGAGTCAGGAATGGGTTTTCCAGAGGGAGGGGGCACAGGGAGCACTGGGTGAGGAGCATGTGGGAAAACGAAAACAAATTCTCCAGAAGCCTCTTTAACACGGAACTCACACTCAGACATTAAGGGGAATGGGTGAGAGACGAGAAAGTGCTATAACATTTTTATCCTGGAATGTGAACGGGCTCAGGGTGCGGGGAAGACGCGAGAGGGTACGGCAGTATTTAAAGGATTGCCCCATGCAGACCATTATTGTACAGGAAACTCACCTGATGGAGAAGGAGGGCCGGGAGATCTTCTAAGCAAAAAAATGGATTCAACAAGCACTATGCACAGGGCATTCAGCTGTGACAAAGGAGGTGGCTGTTTTTGTGACACATAATGAAAACATTTCTATTGAGGATAGTGTCTCTGACACAGCAGGAAGGTGGCTCATTGTAAAATTGAGGAGTTCAGGGCACAATTTCACGCTTGTGGGTTACTATGGTTCAAATCAAGATGACACTGCCCCACTAGAGGAGCTCTTCGCTGAACTGTTGACCTTCCCAGATCCGATTATTATGGCTGAGGATTTCAATGCTGTTTTGTATAAAACCTTGGACAGAAGAAAAAATAGAAGGGCCACAGTAAATCCCCAAATGACAGAGATAATTAGACAAATGATGGAGCAGATGGGCCTTTGTGTTGTCGGGCGTCAGAGGGCTGGCTCTCAGAGAGGTTACTCATTTAATAATGATAATGAGTACAGCCACCGTCAAGGATAGACTGTTCCTTAATAGATAACAGTTTGAAGGATTTGGTACAAGAAATTAACCATGTGGGGGTACACTTGTCAGACCACTCAGCGGTGATGCTACACTTAAACTTAGTTGAGGGGATTGGGCAATCTAGATGGACTATGGACTGCACAATCCTACTAGATGAGGAAGTCATAGAGGAATTAAAAAGGGAGACAAAAGAGTTCTTTGAAAGCTATCTGGGATCCTCCGCAATAAGAATATTCTGGGATGCATACATGGCCTATTTGAGAGGCAGATTAGGTAGTTTAGAGGCGGCAAAAAGGAGGCTGCACCACAAAGAAGTTGGAAAACTAGATTAGCGAGTGCAGACACTAGAAAAAGAACTGGTCAATCCAAGAATAAACCAGGTGGACTAAGAAGCTTCACTATTGGAAATAACGGAAGTAAAACTAAAGTTAGCTGCTGACCTACAAAATAGGGTTAGGTAGAGATGGGAGGTCAGTCGGTTGGCCAATTACGAATATGGCGAAGGATGCATTAAGTTACTTGCACGGAAAGCTAAAAATGATCAGTTGAGAATCAGGATAAAACAGGTTAGGTGTGAGCATAAAGTGACCCTACTAGGAGATAACAAGGGGTTTGAGCAAGCCTTTTTCAGATTTGTACGAAAAGTGTACCAGGAAGAGCTGGCAATCTCAGAAGAAGAGGTGATGGCTTGGCTGAAGCACGACTGTGTTAAAGCCTTAACGGAGGATACAAGTAAGAAGCTGAATGAGAGGATAAATATGAGGGATGTGGAACAGGCTATCGAGAAGGGCAAGAAAGGCAAGGCACCCAGACAGGATGGTCTGCCTCATGAAGTCTATAAAGTTTTGGCTAGCACATTAATAACTATCCTAGTCAAAGTATTCAATGAGCTGTTTATGAGAGGAGCTAAAATGCCTGAATCGGGGAAAGAGGCCATTATCACATTAATTCTGAAACCTGGGAAATGCCCAAAGAATTGTGACTCGTATAGGCTAATATCGCTCTTAAAATGCGATTATAAGATCTTCGCGAAAATTCTGGCAGGAAGACCCAATGGGGTTATGTCTGAGCTTGTACATGAAGATGAAAAGGGGTTTATACAACCTTTGAAAGAGCTGACTTGCTGGCTTATCAGCTCTGTATATTTGGCTACAGCATACAAGCTCCCACTTGCTGTAGTGTCGCTAGATGCTACTAAGGCATTCAACCGGGTGAATTGGGTCTTCTTACAAGCTGCAGTGAAGTCTCTCAACCTGGGGATTAACTACTGCAAGGTCCTGATGAGAATTTACGCCGCACCAGAAGCTAAGGTGCTGGTCAATGGCTTCCTGACAAATGGCGTTCAGATCACATAGGGCATAAGGCAAGGATACCCCTTGTCGCCACTACTGTTCGATTGATACATCGAACCCTTAGCAAGGAAAATCAGAAATGACCCGGATATTGTACCATTCCAATTTGAAGCCTGGGGGAAGAAATTAGGTTTATATGCACATGACCTTCTAATTTACACAACTCACTAACGGAGAACTCTGGGTCGGTGATGACACTAACTGCTGATTTTGGGAAGATTTCTGGCTATGACATCAATAAAAAGATGACAGAGATAATGGCTTGGAACACAGAGGTGATGAGAAGGTTGAGAGGGAAATTAGATTCTTAGGGGTGAAGATCACTCAAGATATCACCAAGCTATCCAAGGAAAACTTTAAAAAAGTTTGGAAGGAAGTGGGTACTATGTTGAGAAACTGGTCATATCTTCTGCTCACTTTATTCAGCCGAGCTAATTTGGCAAAGATGATGGTCCTCCCCAAGTTTACCTTCCTATTCGATTAGATTCCCTTACCCTTTAAGAAGGAATGGCTTGTGTTAGAACTGGAATTTCTGGTTGGTTAAGGCTTACGCCAAAGTCAGGCAGAAACCACAATTCTAGTCAGGGCAAGGGAGTCACACGCCAAGATAACCCCTGCTCACCCCATTGGTAGCTTGGCACGAGCAGACAGGCTTATCCCGGAGGCAATGTGTAAAGCATTTGCGCACGCACACAACAGCAACAACATCCTAGGCACACCACAAAAGGAACTCCACACAAGGTTATATAAAAATAAGTTTTGTATTGTCAAAACACATCAGATAGTAACCACACAATATACATTGTGCCAACTGGCACGGGCAATATTCACAAGGGATTATTTACACCAGGAAAGGGCCACATGGGCCACTGTCAGAATCAGCACTTAGTAGAACTTGCACTTAGAAGAACTGTCACACCAAATAACAATTAAAGATCGCAACCAGTAACCACTAGTAACAGGTAGGTACACACTACGCAATACTAATAACCATAGGCCTAGATCACGCAGGACACATAACCTCTCTAGTATAACATACTAGGCAAAGCAAACTTCTAAGCATGAGCACCTTTGGAAGTATAACACAAGCATAAAGGCAAAGCACATTACGCAGCAATCACATTTAGGCCTAACCAGTAAAAATACAGTAGGCAATCTCCTCACTAGTCTAAACACATTAGACTCCGCCTCCTAAGAATAAATCACATTTAGGAACATAACTCACAGTGAAGTAAACTCTCACTAACATAAACCCACCTCGGTAAAATAACCTCATAATCATAGTAACATCACATTGCACAAAAATCACATTAGGCAATTACCATCATAAACATAGTAAAATCACATTGCGCAAAAATCACATTAGGGCCTTGCGCTCTACCCACATACCAGCCCCCTGGCGAACTGGCCATCCCAAGAAGGGGCTCAAATGCCCTGTGTCCTGAATGTCAGGGCGCCCTGCCACGCAGCGCCAGTCAGGGGTTCGCCACAGGTGCAAACCTAAGCGTTGCAGCTGCCCACTACTTGCTGGGCAGCTGGGAACAACAACAGGGCCTAAACTTTGCAGCTGGCACTAAGTGCTGTGCAGCTGTGGAAGGCCTGGCACCTCTGTGCCATCTCCGTCCCTCCCTGAGACTTTCACTCACATTGCGCCTAAACGGTGCAGCTGCCCACTACTTGCTGGGCAGCTGTGAACGTCATAAATATGCAATGGGCTCTCAGTAGCCCTTCAGAACTAAACTGTGCCAAAACTGAGCCATCTGTTTAGCTGAAATCAACTGTGCACCTCTGAGCCCTCTAGGCTCTGACACAATACCTAGGTGCATTTTGGAGCCCTCTAGGCCCGAAAATCAACTGTGCCCCCAGAGCCATCTAGGTTCTGTAAACAATAGTGCCATCTCTGATGGAGCCCGCAGGCTCAGAATGAACACGCAGCATCTGTGGGAGCAAGTGAGCCATCTAGGCTCAGAAACCATTAACAAAACATTGGGGCGGCCCTCTGCCATCCGGGGCTGCCCTGAATGCACCTCTGCACCCATGGAGCGCACAAGCACCTAAAAATCATCATGTCTCCCTGAATACCGGTGCTTTAAAATAACTGGGCCCCCTAGGGCCACTCCAGCGCTGGCGGACATGGTGCCGAAAATGGGGACAAGATCATGTGCCTCCAGTGCGCCTCAGGGCCCTTCAGACAATCAGGGACCCACGTTGGAGCTGACTGGCGCCCCAGTATCTCCATGCCGCTGCCGGTATCAAGATTCCCCCATATAAAACCCCCCAGCCCTTCTCACCTCACCGGGCTGCTCAGGCGGTTTCTCTCCTTGCAGCGTGGCGGCCCTCAGCCGCCAGGGCTCCCCTTTCTCCTCGGATCCCGACCACACTACACCGGGCACCAGGAGGGGCGCATCTCTACCCGGTCCCAGCTCCTCAAGTACGGCGGAACTCTTCGGATATGGGGGGCTTCCCTCTGACTCCCGGAAGCCCAGCGCCGCCTGAGATCTCCCCCCAGCAGCCTCAGACGGCGGGTGGGACTTCCTGTTGTACTGCAGGCCCCGCCCACGTTCCCAGCAAAGGATGCCTGACTTCCTGTGGGCCGCGGCGGTGATTCTCAGGGGCAGTAACGAGGGGTGGGCACCCTCAAGGTAAGAAATAAAAGTAAAAACGGGGTGGGCACCCGTTAAGGCACCGATAAAAAGGGGTGGCACCCTTTAGTTAAAAATAGCTATATTCGGGCATAATGCAGGGTAGGCACCTGCGAGGCATAAAAGGGCAGGAGCGCTTCCCCCCCACCCGAGGGACAACAACAGCGCTCTGCCCAGCAATCAGGATAAAGCGCCCACGAGGCGCTGGGGGCCCAGAAATTACAAAAAGGCCCCAGACAGGACCCCCACAGCAAGGAGGGTCCCAGCAGCAGCAGGGCATTACAGGACAAGGCTTCTAGGGCAAGTAACGTCTCCCAGCCATCCTCAGGCCAGGCAGAAAGGGCCCCCAGAAAGAAGTCCTCCAGCAGTCCAGGACATCAGCAATCCAGGGGTTGGGCAGGGCCCAGGGAGGCAAGCCTTCCCCTGGGCCCCAGCAGCAGCACGCCCCTGGTAGATTCAAGTTGGAGAACAAGAACATCTTCAGGGTGTCAAAGAACCCTTTTTATACAGCACAATCCTTTGTCTAAAGTGCAGGGTGGGGGCAAAACCAGGCACAGCTGGTTTGGAAGCACTCTTGATGAGCTGAGCCCCTCTCTCTATTTACTGGCCAGGCTAGGGTCATCAGTCGCACCATATGGGGGCAGAGCCAGCATTGTGTGGGGAAAGCCCAGCCCTATTCAGGTCCCAGGTATACTCCTCCCACACATCACTCATGCTAATCTCACCACTCACCACTGGGGCAGACCCATCCAGACTCCTGGAGCCAGGCTCACCACCAGCTCCAGCCAATCACTTGCCAGCACACTCACTGCACACGCACATCCATGTCTAGAAGTGGCACTTCCACACTAGACACATTCATGCTGCACACATCATTGCGCAGCATTCAAGCTCACGAGTTCGCACATACCAAACTCGACCCTGCATTCCCCACACATCAGGAACTACCATAGTCACACATATTCCCCATGCATTCCTATGGGAGGGCAGGTCACTCTCACCACACACAGAGAGCGCACGCACTTTACACTGGTCCGCAGTGAAAACGTGCGCAGAGACCTAAAATCACCAACACCAGGTTACAGAAACAGGCGAGGCAAAAGCAAAAAGTTTCGGGGTGAACCTGCCAAAAAGTGCCAGGTCCAACAGTTTGCAAAGCTACAAAGCCAGATTAGCTGCTTCATTTAGTCTTCCAAAGGGCCACGGATAGCATGGAAGTAGTTCAGAAGGAGGGTGGAAAATGGGGGTCTAGCACTACCAGACTTGTTATTTTACTCCAGGGAATTTTTGTTAAAGAAAGGAAAAATTCTGTTAGACAGACCCACAAACTTAGAGATTGGGAGGCTACTGGCGGAGATTCTAAAGCAAAAGGAAGGTGGGGAACATGGCTATATGCACAAATATGCAGATCCTAAATACTTCAAGAAGGTCAGGCTGAAGATTCTAAAGGGTATGGCTGAGACGTGGTATAAGATAAATAAAACTCTAAAACTTCCATATTTCAGTTATCTAGCCCCCATGCAAGATTCTCCGGGCTCTCCAGAATGGACAAAGGACAGAATGAACAAGATGGGAACAGTTACTCTACAAGGGACACTTGATAACGTGGGAGATGTGCAAACAAAAGATGGATCATAAGGTTCAAGGTGCAAGTCCCTTCAAATAAACAGCTGGTACCAATCTAAAGGCACAACAGTAGGGGATCACAATGAATTTGAAAAGAGATTGATGTCAGTGAGGTGGTGAACAAAGAAACTGCTGTGTGGTACTGGATGATGATCGTGCTGGAAGACGGAGAATTTACCTTGCCGGGGAAGCTGTGGGGAGAATGCTTGCCGGAGACCTCGCTGGAGTACCAATGACAAGAATCTATGTCTATGATGTACAAAATAGTAAATCCTGCCTATTTCAGAAGAAATCATCTTTTCACCATCGAAAGGCTTATTGGACGTCACAAAGGCTCTAGAAATTTAGAAAGGGAGGTGAGGTGGCATGTCCAAAATGCATCAGCATGAAAGAAGACGATGTGCATATGTTTTTACATTGCCCAAAGATCTAGATATTCTGGGAGGGCATGAGTAGAGCCTTGTCTGTTATTTTGAAGATCCAAATTAAGGTAGGCATTTTGCTGATTATTTTTGGATTTCATGACCTGCAATTAAAAATTGGCAAAAAATATGATAAGCTGGTATTCTATGAAATAATACTGTCACGCACAGAAATTTGTAAGCAATAGGTGGCCCATACCCCTCCTCGATACGAGGATTGTCTACAATTGGTAAAGAGCATTGTTAGACTGGATATGTCAGAGGAGAGACATAGGAGGCATGAGTTCTGGTCACTGGTATTAAGGTAGATTGAGCAACAGGGAAGCAGTCCGCATCAGGGGTCCAATGACTAAGCCTACTCAGCCTCGGCTGGCACTTATCTAATGAGCAGGGTTGCTTGCAGAAAATGTGCTTTCAAGAAGGTGTCTTCACAATCCGAGGGTGGTACCATGTGAAACCTCTTTCTTTCATTTTTCCAGCAAAAGGGCAGGACCGCCCCCAGATAAGGTGCAAGTGGAATGGTGTTTTGAGGCAAAATGAGGACATACCATTTAAAAAAAAATGAAAACATAAAGCTGTCCAATTCTAAGCAAGGGCTGCCCTCAAGCCCCTCTAAGTATAGCTTATGTTTTAGAAACAATGGGGCTTGCCAACAGACAGCTAAAAGTGTCTCAAGTCGAGACCTGAAAGGGCTTCAAAAGCAAGCTATTCCGCAGATACTGTGGAACTTAAAGATGGTTTTCAACCTACAGCTGACAGGTAGATGCAAAGGGGTTGGGAGTATATTGAAAGCTATCATATTTAAGGGCTCATGCTTTGATCAATACATCCAATCTTATAATACAGCATGACAAAAGCATTCATGGATTTTCACTGGGTCTGTAAAAAAGACTCCAAGAGTCACTGCCCTTTTAGCGCTGTAGCACACCAATACCTTATTTCGCCAGTCACAAATAGGGGCAGTGCACCATATCACACATAATGCACTGCCCTCAGGGCAGCTATACGCTCATGCGATCAATGGGGCAGTGCATTAGTGAAAGGCGGAGTGGTTGTTTGAGGCAGTCCCTCAGTCATTCACAGCACAGACACTCACCCTGATCGACCATGTGGGGGGAGGAGGGCAGAGATCCCAGTTCAGACATGTACTGAGAGTGTCTGCACTGAGGCGAAAAAAATCCCTCATTGGCATGGAGCCATGACCCAGTTTAAATCAAAGAATGCCCTCATAAGAGAGCATTAGTATTATACATGCACAAATGCTATCTCTACTATGCTACTACTATATAAGGGGCTGCCCCTGCATCTATGCCCCCTTCTGTAAAACTGAAGTATCTCGGACTCAGAAAGCAGGCCCCCATACCCATTATGACCCCGGGCTTTTTATAAAATGGTTCCAGGTGGTTTTGTTGTGGAGTGGACTTCTGCCCAATTATGATCTTCAGCTATTCAGTGCTGGTCATGTGTTGGTTCCTGTTCTGGCAGGAGGCTTTGTTTGGAAGAACAGAGTCCCTGTGAGATTCCAGTCTGGGTTTTCATGCTAAGCCGCTGAGCTGAGGTGTGCGCGAAACGAGGAGGACGTGAGGATGACGCCGGCTACACCAGTCCTCGGTCCCCGGCTGTTCTGCCCTCTGCTTCTGCCCTCAGTTTTTGTATGCTGCCCCCTTCTCTTGTGCAGAAGGAGTGGGGTTGAGACGGAGCTGTGCAGAGTGGTGCAGCGAGCTGAGTGGAGCGGGGCTGGGTAGTGTGAGCCTCCAGAGCTCTAAGCCCCGAGCGCCAAGCCCCGAGCCTTGGTTACGTGAAGTCCTGAACTCCTGAGGTTGTGAGGTCCTGAGCCCCTTGAGCCCCGAGCCTGAGAGCATTCAGAGGTTGGGTGGTCAAAGGGCTGAAGGGGTGGAGCTGATGAGCTGAGGCGCGCAGCAGGGCGTGAGGCGTGTAGCGTGCCTTTCCAGCACGCTAAACCTTGCATGCCTGACCTTCTACACACCCATGAGGACACCCTCCTGCCCCATGCAGAGGTGAGCAATGGGAGTAACCTGGTGAGCGCCGCCAGGGCTATAGAGGCACTGATGATCTGGAGCGAGGTAGCGTGAAGTTGGAGGCCAATGCCTCCAACGTGCACAAGAGGTTTGAGAAGACGCTGGTGTGCATCTGTGGACGGAAAGCATTTGTCCTGAGGCTGCTTCCATTAAAAAATTCCTGCCTGGTGCTGCAAGGCCACAAGGCGGCAAGGTTTGTGGCTGTTCCTCAGAAGACCCCTGAAGATTACAGGAGCTGCAGGAGGGCCAGTATCAGGCATGCAAGCGCTAGGGAAAGGGGAGCGCTAGGAAAAGCACAAGCAGGGTAAAAGCAAGAGTGGGAGACCTTCGGTCACGCTGACACGCTAAAAAATCGCCGATGCTGAGGAAGCAATAAGTAACTCTGATACTGAGCCCTGCAGGAGTTGTTGATGACCCTGAGCAAAAGACTGTAAACTGCGTTACAACTGTAATTGCGACAGTGGGTCTTGTGGGGATGTGAGAGTGCTCCCTCTGGGAGTGCTATATGACACTCAGGATATCCAGCGGAGACTCAGAGCTGTATGAGCACCTTCATTGGAAAGTGAACTTGTGAATCTTCATATACTTTCGCTTGACCTGCTCTGTCTATACTGTGGCGCATACTCTGGTGCATAAGTGAACACGTATTTACTAGTAGATCAAGTATTAGATATTTTTTGGAAGATAAAGGGGAAGGAAGTAGGCAAGTCAGTCACTAGGAATGCGTTCCGGTAAAGAAATATCTTTGGGTACTCCAAAAAAATGTGCTCGAAAAAATCAAGCACCAAAAGTGCTAAAAAAGGCTAAAGCTTAAATTAAGGGGGCAAATCGGACTCTCAACAACAGTTAGGATATTCATAGAAATTTGACTTTATGAGAGATCCAACAACCACACTCATGTCAATGCAATCAGAACCAGAATCAAAAAGTTTACAGACCCCAATCAAGCCAACAAACAAGTCGAAAGAGAATGTAGTTTTAGTTAATGTAGTTGATGTAGATTGGGATTCGGATCAGGTTAATGATCAGCAAAGAAAAGAGCAAATAGAGGATGTGGACTCATTACATTTAGTACATCCCTTAGATCAAACATTTTCTCCAGAAAAGGGAAATAGAGTGTCGGATAAAAATAGGATGGAAGCAACGACGAAGGAATGTAAACAAATTGATAACACCAAAAATGTACATATTGGAGGAGTTCCGTTGCCACTAGAAGTTAAAGTTGACATTAGGAAAAAAATTAGGATTTCAGTCAATGAACATGCACTGACCACTAAAGCATCATATCGAAAGGACAATGAAAAGAAAAAATTGACCATACATCAGGAAACCAACAGAAAGGCTCTACTCGTATAACTAATTCCGTATGTGGGCCAACTGTGCCAATAAATGCTGGCGGAAAAAATATCATGAAACATAGCTATGAAAACCGAGAACAACTCGAACAGGTCGATACCAATCAATTAAAAACATCAGTTATTATGAATAAAATTCTAGGAAGCAATGATAAAAGTGTAAATGAATATACTACTAATAATACTAGTGTGCCAATGCCAAAAAATGCATCAGCATTAGCAAATAAAGAAAGTGGACATGGTGATATCAATATCTCAAACATACATGGACAAAAAAAACTAAAATTAAGACAACCAAGATGTAGGATCCATATGGGATATATTCTATCAAACATCAGTATTAACCCTTGAAGCTCTATCAGTACAATCTAACAAAATGGACACTCAAATTCACATACTAGGAGTTATGGCAAATGCAGTTGCCAGGATTGAGAATAAACTAGCCGAATTGAATAATCTCATAATTAAAGCCCAAAGGGAAGCAGCGTCAAGTTATCTTGAGTGTACATGTGCTCCCTTAATTAACAAATTGGCAACTATTCTGGATGTTGTGAATACAATACTAGAGGATGTCAAAGATATTGTCTGCAAAAAAAAGGAATATCATAAGGAGGACGGGCGTCATTCAGATAAAAGGGTATCTGCTCTAGCAAAAAAGCAGGAGCAACAGATACAGAGGACCTTAATAAATCAAGCACGGCAATAATACAGAGTATAAATCAAGACATAAACAAGACAAAAGGTAACAAAATACTGTTGGTCTTATCCCATGACTAGAATAAAGAAGGAGAAAATGATGAGAACTCAATAGCCTTCGAAATAACAAAAAGACAGAGAAAAAAACTATGTAAAGCAAGAAATAAGGCAATAAAAAGAAAGGTACGCCACAAATAGATATTAAATTGGATCCATTTTCTAACACAGTTGAAGTATGAGGAAAACTAAGGAAAAAATGAATAGGAAACCAAGACAGTAATGTGAGTGGGATGAAATCTACAAAAACAATTGATGGAAAAGAAAAATATTACGATATTTTTGCTAAGTCTGCGACTTATGTGGCACACAAAACCTCGCCATGACAAATATAATTACACCAGCAGAAAATACCAACTAAATGCCTTGTGCTCCTGAAGCCGAAGAAAATAGGGCCCATGAAAAAGAAGTGCAACACAAAATCAATGGAAATGGTTGTGTAATAAAAGAGGTCACTTCTTGTGATAATCAAAGTGAACAAACAAAAAATATGACCCAAGACATGAGGGCCCTAAATATACTTGAACCTAGACCTACAGTGCATAATCAGAATGATGAGCTAAATTATATAGGTCCATCGGTCCAGAAGTTAATATATCAAGACCAGAAAACTGCATCAAACTTAGTTAGGAATACGAACCAACAAAAAGATAATCCGGCTAGGAACGAATTGTGGGCTGACAGAACAACGATTAATTCTTGGAAAGTAAAGGTAATGATAGAGGAAACGACGTACAAAAAAACAAGTGATTGAAAGAAGTGGCCAGATCAGGCAGATTACATATGAGGAATGCGGAAGAATTGAGGACAAAAGAAGTGAAGCAGAGCTCCCAAAAAGTCTGCTCAAATTATCTTTACACCACTATACGACTCAAGGGGAACACACAATATTTTAAATAGAGGAAATATCCTTTGGCTAATAAAAACAATAACAACATTAGAAAATGTAACATCTGCAGGCACCGGCAAGATTACTGTATTAACAGAGGTATTGACAGAGGTATTAACAGAGAAACATAGAGCTGATATCCCGGATGAAGCTGTGGCCCAAAATCTGGAAGCTACTACGGGAGAGACTAATCAAGAACTTAATAATTTTGGCTCTATGATAGTAGTGAATGGTACGGCTATTGTAGATACTGATGGCCCTTTGGTAATTCCAGGCTCTCCATCTGATGAATGTTTTTTTTCTGTAAATGAGGGCGATGGTGAGGAGAATGAGAACGAGGAAGAGGAGGAGGAGGTGGTGGTCGGAGAAGAGGAGCTGCGGGAGGGGGAATCTGAAACCTCCTCTAGTGCTGCGGAGACAGAGAGTGATCAAACAATGTCAGGAATAGTAACAGAGACAGTAGCCACATCAGAATCTGGAGAAGGATCAGTCCAAGGGATATCTGTAAAGCGCAAGTCCAAAATCTTGACAAAAAAACGAAGGAAATCAAAAAGTATTGTAAGTCCTATAAATGCCGATATTGCAAAGAGACTTGATTGGGACTACTCGGCTATGTCACAGATGTACCAAGAGACCACTGGGGGGTCAGCAGATAAAAACATGGGTACTCTAGGAATATTAGAGCAAAGTGTGGAACAAAGACCTAGGCAGAGTCAAAGTCAAAGTCAGAGCCAGAGCCAGAATCAGAGTCAATCTCAAAGGCAATCATCACCAAAAGGGTTTGAAATGATGTTTTCAATGTTGAAGCAGATACAAACCGAGGCGAGAGTGGAAAGCCGCAGAGCTAGGCAGGAAAGCAAAAAGATACAAGGATCTCTTCGTAAAGTAAATAAATTATACGCAGATTTGTCAGGGAGAGTTACAGAGGTAGAAGAAAGAACTGTGGTGTTGGAAGATGAAATGAAGAGTTGGCAGGAATTTAGGCAGGAGCAAGAGAAGACTACAACTGATGTGTTATGGAAATTGGAAGAATTTGAGAACAGGCAACGTAGAAACAATATCAGACTTTTGGGTATTGCGGAGGGTAGAGAGGGGCAGGATGTGAGATCCTACGTTATAGAGCTACTTAAGGGTGCACTTCCCGATATAAAAGGCTGGGATTGGGAATCGGAGATACAGCGTGCACATAGATTTCCATTTACACAGAGAAAGGGGGATGTTTCAAATAAACCTAGAGCAATACTTATATATGTCGGAAACTACCTGTTGAGAGAGGAGATAATGGCGAAGGCAAAACAACAGACTAAGTGTAGATATAAAGATGTTGAGTTTTTTGCTAGGCCTGACTTCTGCCATACAATGGTAGAAAGAAGGTGGAAACTACGGGAGTTGATTGCACCATTTCAAAAAATGGGATGTGAGGCGTATCTGATGTTTCCTAGCAGGCTGAAAGTGGTAAGGGATGGTCAGTTTAAAAATTTTTATTCTGAAATTAAAGCATATGAGTTTCTGACATGGCTGAAAGAGAATAACCCACAGTCCCAGACACAGGCTGATAGAGAACGAGCAGTAGCTTTGGTTGCTAAAGGAAATAAGAAGCCATTAATGTAAATAAAATGGATAAGAGTACAAAAGATTAGAGTAAAGCAATGCAAGAAATTTGTATATATATAGGATGTTATCACCTTGTTTGTACAGGTTGCTATTAAGAAAGGGGGAGGGGGGGCACGGTGGTCCCACACAGTCACAGCTGTCACACATAGGTCCTATGGACCTATTTGCCTGTAGGGGGGGTGGGACAGTCAGGGTGGGGCCTCAGGGGGGGCAGGGGTGGGGGAGGGGTGAGGAACAGCAAAAAATGTGGAACTATTGTAGAGGAATAAAGGAAGTAACCCGGAAGATAAGGACCAGTAGAACAAGAAAAATGTACGAGTCTTATATGGCTGTTAGTCCATTAGGTATAAGTAATGAGTTGCGCATTGGTATAAGAAATAGTGACCTACTTAAGAACCCAGGATGAATACTCGAATAATGACGTGGAATGTCTGTGGGCTAAATGATAGATTAAAGAGGCAGAAGGTGGCTATTTTGATTAAGAGTCTTAGACTAGACTTTCTAATACTGCAAGAAACACACATACAGGCGTCTGAAATCCATCTACTTGAACAATTAGGACTTACTGTATTAGCGTATTCAAGACAGGGGGCTAGGAATAGGGGGGTAGCAGTAATGGCAAGACAGAGAGACATTTCTACCAGGAAAAAATGGGAGGATGCCTGGGGGAGATGGGCTTTGATAGAATGTCTGGTAGGAGAACAATGGGTAACTCTTGGTTCTATATATGGTTCTACAGGAGACGATGCGGAAATCTTTGAACAGGTTGATATTGAGTTGGCAACTTGGGCCCCATATGTAGTACTAGGAGGGGATTTTAACATCAATGGTGTAGGTGGCCTGGGTTTGGGGTTAGGACCTTCAGTTAAATACAAAGGAAGGAAAAGAAGAGTGTTTCAAGCAGTTTGCTCCTTAGCTAGGAATAATGGGCTAGTGGACGTTTGGGATACTCTTAAGTCAGGAGAGGATGGATATACGTACTATTCAGCACCGCATAAAGTAAGTGCAAGATTAGAATATTTTTTGGTCAGTAGTCAGGGTCTTGATGGTGCATGTATTGAGAGACTGCCAAGATTATTGGCGGATCATAATCCTTTAATTGTTACCTTAAAGGGATTGGTAGTGGCAAGGGGGGTTTCGGTGTGGACCTTTGAAAGAGCATTGCTGGAAGATGAGGCATATATCCAGCATATGAAGAGTTGGATAACAGAATTCCTGACAATAAATAGAGACACAGCAACTGTAGGGATGGTATGGGATAGTTTTAAGGCTGGGGTGAGGGGAGAGACTATAGGTTTTGGAGCTAGGAGAAGGAAGAAGGAGAAAGAGAGAAGTGATGCCTTAAAGAGGGAGATACTTTCAGCAGAGGAAGAAGTGAGCAAGAGTCCAGATCCACCCAATAGTAATGGATGCGTATTAAATCCCGCCTTAATGAAATTAGCAAAACTGCAAATGGAAGCAGAAGAATATATAACAGCGAAGGCAGCAAAACAATATGTGGTTAATAGGGAAAATTGTTATGAGTTCAGTGAAGGAGTTGGTAAAATGCTAGCAATCAGAGCAAGACAAAAAGTATCGCTTGGGGAGATAAAGGCAATAAAAGATAGTTCAGGAAAGGTGGTAACAAGTGTGCAACAAATCAGAGAAGTTTTTAGGAAATTCTATATGAACCTATACCAAGAAAACGATGTAAAAGATCCTGAAGAGATGCGGCCTATTTGAATGATTATGAAGGGGCTGAGTTGGATGAATCAGAGAGAAAGAGGCTAGATAACCCACTAGATCAACAGGAGATAGGAAGTGCTTTGAAGAATCTGGCAAAGCAGCTGGGCCGGACAAGATTCCGTTAGAATTTTATCAGGTGTTCTGGGAGGAGTTAGGGAAGGATATGGCACGCACTATGCAACAGGCACAGACGGGATTATCAGTACCAAACTCTTGGTCCGGGGCAGAAATAGTTGTCATTTTAAAGAAAGGAAAGCCACCCATAGATCCGGGATCGTACAGACCAATTACGCTAATGAACACTGACACAAAGATCTACTCAAAAGCACTGGCAATAAGATTCGCTAGCGTAATAACACCACTAGTTACTATTAGTCAGCACGGATTTATACCTGGACGAGGAACTACGCACCACACACGGAAATTAATAACCCTTATTGATAAAATGGAAGTTACTGGGGAACCATTCTCGGTCTTATTGTTAGATGCTGAGAAAGCATTTGACCGTGTATCTTGGGTGTATTTGTGGAGTGTCTTAGAAAGGATGGGTTTTGGAAATGGCTTCCTTACGGCAATAAAGACTTTGTATAGAGACCCAGTGGCTATGATAAGAATAAATTCGGGAACAACAGGGCAAGTGAAAATCAACAGGGGTACTAGACAGGGATGTCCGTGTTCCCCGCTACTTTTTGCTATATATCTGGATCCACTAATACGCAGAATGGAAGTAAATGGGAGTATACCTCCAGTTGCCACACCTAGGGGGGATTGTAAGATACTTGCTTATGCCGATGACGTGGCTGTTGTTACACCAATACCCACAGAGGCTATTAGACACGTGGAACTGAAGGCTATAAAATTTGGAAAAGTGTCAGGATACTCCTTAAATACTGGGAAAACACAAATCATAAAAAATAGTAAGGCAGTCTGTCAAGATTCAGGAGTGGTGCAGACAGGAATATATTTGGGCATAACGATCACTGCAGAGTTAGGAAAATTAGTAGAATTAAACATAGATCCTATCATAAGAAAGGTGGGGAAAGACTTAGATAGACTTAACAATTTACACCTTACAATAGTCGGTAGAGTAAATATCATAAAAATGTTAATATTACCAAAATTTTTATATATTTTCAGGACAATCCCGTTATGGTTTGATAACCTCTGGTTCAAAAAGATCGAAGGAATGATCAATAGATTTATCTGGTCTAAAGGTAAAACTAGGAGAGCAGCAAGATATATGGTACTCCCAAGAGAGAGAGGAGGGTGGGCTTCACCGGATCTGAAATCTTACTACTGGGCTGCAGCTTTACAATATATGGTTGGATTGATAGGTGGAGCAGAAGTAAAAGGAGAAGATGATTTAGGTTCATTAGCAATATATGGTTTATTGATGGGGGAAGAGGTTAAAAATATATTTTTGAAACACTTTGACACAGCTTACTTTAAAAGAACACGATTCAAGACCATTTTGGGAGCGTATAATATTTGGAAGGCTTTTACTAAGAAATATGGTCTGGGGAAAATTAATAGATATACGAGAATAAAAGATAATACAGTATTCCCTGAAGATATATTTTCTGATTTAGTGTATATAGAATGGTACCGGAAGGGGATAATAAAAGTGGGGGACTTGATGGGTGCACAGGGGATGAAACAATTTGTGCAATTACAGGAGAAATACGATTTGGCAACAAGGCATTTTTTAAAATATTTACAAGTAAGAAGTTTTTTGCAAAACAAAAGGGGGGGCCTGAGAGGATTTGAGAAAAATCATATACTGGAGGCGATACATAATGGAGTAGACTGCACTATTAAAGGTTTTATGCGGAGCTAATCGAATCGAAACCGGATGATATGGTTAAGTGGGAGGAAAGCTGGTCGGCTAAGTTGGATATAGAACTGGATTGTTTTAATATGTCAGTAGAACTAGGAAACAATATTCTGTGCTCTGCATCATTGCAGGCTCAGCACTATAAAACTATATACCGGTTATATTATACTCCAGCAAAACTTGCACAATGGGGGGCGACTACTGGCATAAATTGCCCTAGATGTAGAAGTCTGGAGGCAGATATAATTCATATTTTTGCAACATGTCCATGTCTATCAACAATACTGAATGAAATAGAAACGTTTCTTCAAAGGGCATTGAAATTAACTGTCAACTTAACTCCTACGATTGTATTATTGGGAGTAGATTTGGGCAATGAGTATGGAGAGGGTAACTATTTTATCTTTGTTGCTATGGCAGTTTTTAGATTATGTATTGCCTCAGCTTGGCTTGAGCAGTCAGCACCAGTATTTCAGCAATGGCTAGCTAAGGTTCTAAGTATATACAGTTTGGAAAAGGCAATATACTCTAGAAAAGGAAAGAATGGGAGGAAGCTAGGATTGAAAATATGGGAACCAATAATAAAATGGAAGGAAGAAATATAATGTATATAATGTATATAAGGCTGTAAAGATTATTGGGTTATGAGGGAGGGACACAATTGCTAATAAGAAATAATGTGATGTATGATTTATCATTATGTAAATAGAAGAAGTATAATGTATATATTGTATATATGATGTATAGGCTTGTAAAAGTGTATTAGGGCAGGAGGGAGGAGTCTCAGGTGTCTTACAAGAAATAATGTGTTATATGATTTTTTGGTAATTCTCAAGTGCCCCACACGGTTGGATTGAACAACTTCTAAACCTAAGCTCCCCATGATGTATATGCCCTTCTATGTGCATTATAGTATAAGGTGTTCTTCTTTTTTATTTATATATATATATTTTTTTTCCTTTTTTTTTTTAATATATTGTTTTTACTTTCTCTGGGTGGAAATATGATTGAATTGATGTAGTAAACTGTTCCTCACCCCCGGTGCAGGGGGGGGAAAAATAATTTGTAAAAAGCTGTTAATAAAAAGAATTTATATAAAAAAAAAAAAAGAAAACGTATCCGTTGGCGTTCTACAATCACACAAATTTGCATGTAAGAACTTCCACAATTTTCTGTTGATTTTCCAAAAGTGCCTTAGCTATTTTAAAAATCATTAAAAATAGCAGCAAATTCAAGACTTTCTTTTCAATACTGGTAAAATAAGAATATATTTTTACAAGTTAATACAAGCTAATACAAGGTTAAATCCTATTTTGTATGTTTCTATGCATATCCTGCTAAGTGTTTTGAAATCTAAAAGTGCCTAAGTGTAAAGTGCAATGTGCTTCAAATGTAAAGAAAGAAATTATTTTTAAAAAAAAATGTAACATCTGAAGATATTGAATGTGTAGGCTTTTTACCTAATCCTGAAGGAAGACATCCACTAATGTTAAAAACAGTGGCCAATGTGTCTATAGCTGATTTAATCATGCAAGAGCACGGAATCTTTCAAAATTGGAGGATACTAATCAGCCAACCGATTCCAAAGGTCTATCCAATGCCTTTTTTAAAAAAAGGAAGACTGACGAAAAAAACAAAGCCAGAACAAACTGATTCAGTCTTTTCCTTATTAAAAAATCCCTTGGCAAAACAAGTCTTGAATATAAAAAAAATTGTCTAATATAATGAAAGGAAAAAACAGAAATGGAGTAAATGAAAAATGGATCGTGACAGCTTTACATGGTAATAAAGAACATTGACAAATCTCATCACAGGCAGTATTACAAGAGCAGAATATGGAAACTTCTATAATACAGATCTGCTCATGGAACATAAATGGCATTTGTAAAAAACGAAATGATGCCCATATACAAGCATTACTAAATTCCAGTCATGTAGTACTATTGCAGGAAACATGGGCAATGGACCCATTTATGTTAAAACAATATAAAGGATATTTTGAACATGCAATCAAATAACACAAATTTGGTCGTCTTTGTGGGGGGTTAGCAATATTCGTACTGATTGATTTAAAAGCAAAACATGAGCGCTTAGTTACAAATAATTCTAATCGTCTTGTGGTAAAGCTAAGATATATATATCTAGCCAAAGTAGAATACAAAAAACATAATTCTAATCAACATATATGGACCGCCAAAACAGACCTCCAGGAAAGAAATGAGTGCTGCTTTTAATATTTTACTTCTGGAGCAAATCTTGGAAGAGCCTTTAGAAGATTATATCGTAACAGGTGATTTCAATATAAACTTGTTATTATCCTTCCTACGGGATGATTTTGTTCAGTCCCAAAACGAACAATGGGAAATCCCTGAACCAACAATGGAACCTAGAACAACTAACAAACAAAATAGAATGGGGAGAAATTTTGTAATGGACATGGAAGTGCTGGAACTAAGAATATTAAACGATAGATTCCCAATGGACATTCCACCTGCTTGGTCATTTCATTCACAAAATGGTAATTCACACATTGATTATACAATGACATAATTGTGTACCTTCAACAAAGTGATATCCTACCACTTGACTAAAGTCCCGGATAGCGACCATAGCTAACAAATTATTGAGGTAAAACTGTCCTGTCCAAAATCTAAAAAGTATTTGACAATGCAAGGCCAGACTTGTACCATCAATTATAGGAAACTTATATGGTAACCAAATAATGCGGATGATATTAAGGAAATAGTGCAAAGTCTAGTTAAAGAATGTTTTAAAGAAACAATGATGAGAACAGTAATTGAGCAATGGGAAAAATTCACACAGAAAATAGTGAGTTATAATGAAAACACATCATGTGTATAAACAAAACAAGCGACCCAGACTGAAACAAAAGAAACTAACATCTATCTCCCGTATACTGAGCAAAAAATTAGACGTACGCGTAAAAGACTTAGGAAACAGCTTCCGCTTAAAGAAGATATATGGGTACTATTAAAAAATACTAATTACAACCTAAGGAAACTGATTTGGAACGAAAAAAATAAAGCCAAACAAGAACTGTGGACAAAAATCTTCCACGCAAGTACTCAAACAAATTCTAGGGAGTTCTGGAGATTGATTAACGGTCTAGCTAGACCGAATAAATCTGCTTTAGGATCCACCTTATCTGAAGATGAATGGGCTATGTGTCTTTTAAAACATCTAAACCCAGAAACTTCAGCAAATATTCAATGTAACAAACAGGAAAAAAAGATTAAAACTGACCTGGAATGCGATTGTGAAATGTATATACCCAAATCAGAAGTGGCAAAGCTGATAAAGAAACAGAAGGATGAGGCTACCGCTCCCAACGGCATTATGTTTGCACTGTACAAGGAAGCACCAGATTTCTGGTCTGTCTACCTAACTGATGTCTTTAATGAAGTGGTTCAGAGTGGATTAATTCCAAAATCGTGGAGAGGCTCACTAATATCTCCTATCTTTAAGAAAGAAAATTGGCAATTGCCGGAAAACTATCATTTAATTACCTTTCAAGATACAGATGAAAAACTGTTTGCTGGGATTCTATCATTGATTTTACCAGATTGGGCAAAGGAGAAGTAGGTAATGCCCCGAACCAAACAGGCTTCATTAAAGGTCTTGGAACATCTACAAATATACTAATATTATCTGTACTAATTGATAAGGCAATATAACCAAAACAACCCTTACATTTTTTGTTTCGTGGATTTTAAATTTGCTTTTGATTGTGTTCACAGACAACTTTTGTGGGCAAAACTTAAAAAACAAGGAATTCTTGACACATTGTTAAAAATGATTAAGCTTCTGCACTCCGATAGTTGGGTCAGGGTGAGGATTGGTGTTGGACACACACTAACAAATGAAATTCCCACATCTAGCGTACTTAAACAAGGGTGCGTCCTGGCCCCCTTACTTTTTTATTTACTTTTAGCTGATCTCTCTACTGTTTTGAATGAAATTAATGCACATCCTCCAAAGTTAGCAGATAAACAGATATCCAACTTGTTGTATGCAGATGATGTTATACTCGTAAGTCATAGCAAAATTGGATTGCAACGATTAATCGACTGCATTTTAGTATTCAAAAGCAAATGGTATGGTAATAAATGAAGCTAAGACCAAAGTAATGATTATTACAAAAAACAAGCAACTTAAACATAAATATAAATGGGTTTTGGAAGACAATGAATTAGAACAAGTTGTTTTCTGTAAATACCTTGGTGTTATTTTTAATGACAATGGAAACTTCCTACCACAAATATTGAGATATCACAAGGAAAGCAAATACCCTTGTTGCGGCATTTAGGACTATTCAAAAAGCTATACGTGATTTGTCTGATCACCTTTTTTTAAAAATAATCACTGCAAAACTACTACCCACTTTAACGTATGGTAGCTAGGCAGTTATTGGGAAAGATGCATAGATCATTAATAGTGCGGTGGCTAAAACTTACAGAATCTTATTCTCCCTACCAAAGAATGCCTCAAAAGCGAAGGTGAGGTTGGAATTTGGGCTAAATAATCAGCAAGAAAAGGGCAAGCACTTTAAGTATGGAATAGAATAAAAAATTATCAAGGTAACCAAATGTCTCGTCTATTATGGCAGGAAGTAAAATATAACAGAAAATTATATATCGGGTCCTATCTAAATACAGCAATAGAGGAATTTGGTATAACATCGATTTGGAAAACCACAATCGCACAGGGTAGCTTAAAAAAAATTAATAAACTTACCAACCATCTCTCCTTGATAAAGGATAAAGATATGTTTGTAAACAGAAAACATGCATGACGAATCATAAATGGTTTTAAGGTGTAATAAGGTGCAAGAATATCTGGAAACATCATGGTCCAAGAAAAATAAACACACCTTCATCAATGCTAGATTTGGTTGCTTGCCAGGATTATGTCACTTACCACCATGGAAGAGAACAGAAGAAGATAAACCATGCAGGCTCTGTAAATCCGGACAAGAAAGCATTATACATTTATTATGTCTTTGCCAAGATTTGGAATATGAAAGAAAACTTACCCTTAAGAGACTGTTCAATAATCGTGGAGTAAGGACATGTAGGCAAGCTCTGATAGCATGTTTAAATTCTGAAGATTTAATAATAAATTCAGCATTTGTGAAATTTCTTTGTGCTGTAGGGAAAAAGTTGGAGGTTATTATTTAATTTACTAATGGATTGAGCTAATATATATGATTATGATATATAATCATGATATAAACCTAAATGATTGATTGTTTTATAACTTTTAACCTTGATGACATTTTAGCTATTTTTTTGTAATATTCTAATTAATAAAGCAAAATAAATAAACATGAAACTTGAAACAGTCAACGTGATCAAAGAATATGGGGAGAGGTTTACATTATTATTGATTTCTAGATAATGTATTGCTGGATGTTGGCTAGATCAAGGACCCATGCAATTTTGATATTGGTTGAAGTATTTTATAGTTCATTGAGGTTTTGGCATGGCCATTTTAGTTGCAGCCTCAGATCAATGCCGACTTGCTCAAAGGTGGGATCCAGTTGAGACATGGTTAGATAATGTTTAGGATGCCCTGAAATGGTCTATATGATATAATTTGTTACTCTATTATTATGTCGTTATACATTAACTTTACTGTGTCAAAGGTACTATTTATACTATATTAGTTCTTTATTTTTGTACTGCTGTTCCAAAGAAGAATAAAAAAACTAAATAGAGTAAATGCAGACATTTCTACGACTACCCTTAATGTCCAAACTCACAAATAGTGGCTGTCATTCAGATGTATTAAACCTGCCCCCCGGAGGGCACTTTTTGAGTGGACTGTCTTTGAGTTTTATAAGAAATGCGCTCCACAAAGTACAATCTTGGTTGATTCAAAGACAGCTGTGCTTGGATTGCTGGCTATGTCAAGGCCACTGTCTCTGTGTCGTGTAAATTTTTAGAGCTCTTATTTTGGCTAGATCACATTACAGATCTAATTATGAGTCCAAATGTCCACCATCTTCCCAGAGATGGGTTATGATTATAGAGATAGAGAAGGTTTGTTATTTGGAAAACTGTTGTTACACCAGACACTATTTAATTGCAGTTTATAAGGATATAGGTTTACTTAGATTCAGAACTTGATAAATGAAAAGATGGAAATTGGGAAATGTTGTATTTTACTGTTGTTAAATGTAAGTAATACTGTCATCTGAAATTGGAAATCAATGAAAATACAGAATCAGCAGGGAGCTAGATTTTGTTCAACACATTGTGCCATTTGTAATTTATTGTAATCTATTCACAGTTTTTGAGAACTTAAGGGTGAAAAATGGTTGTATATTTGGACGTTTGGGCTTGCACATTTAAAAATGGAGGCCTGTGATTGGTTGAGTGGTCAATTTTTCCAAATAGTCTTCACGCTCTCGCAGGGGTGAAAGGCTCCCGCGAGTTTTGCAAGTGCTCTGATTGGCTGTTGGGATGGGATGTTTGAAATAAATGATGGCCATTACTGTTTACCGTGAAACATTTAAGATGTTGTGAAAATGAAATAAAAAAGATAGATAAGGGGGCAGCAGAAAGACATGCTCTCCCCCTACATTTAGAGAGGCAGTATCTAAGGGATACTACCTTGAAGAAAATAAATGTGTATTGTTTTTTAATTATTTTTCTAATCTGGCGGGGCTCTCGCTAGACAGTTAATAGTAAAAAGGGTTAGATGATGAGTTCTTAATACACTTCATTAGTAGGAATATATATTGTGATCATTGTTGTCAGAGGAAGTGTGTAAGAAATAAGTACTGTGAGGAGAATTTGGTTAATACCTATTTTTCCAAAAAAGACACAATTTCGAGAGACTAGAAAGGAGTAGGTGATCTTTGAATATACTGAAAAGAGCTCTTTCAAGTAACATTTTGAGCATTTTTTCTTTGTGTGTTTTTAACATTTTTATAATTAAAAAAAAAAATTAAACGAGGGATAGAACACAAACAGGAAACTAGAATTTTCACACGTCCTTGTACACACTGAGGCTGGGCTATGCACACGGCTGATAAATCGGCAAGAAGCTACCTGATCTCACATGTAGAAGCTTACCTCATATAAGCATTAAACAAAAGCTTGGTTATCTATATGCCTTGGAACTCCTTTGAGAAGCTACCTGACATTATCAGCAGGAGCTCCTCAAATAAGAATTCGACTAACGGAAATTAGACCAAGGTATCACTTCACCTTGATGTATACATGAAGTAGTGTGTCCTCCCAACATAAGTGAGGAGAGAATCTTACATTAAGGAGACTTTATTGGAAGTTGTAACTAAGGACCACCTCCTATTGTTCTCCATTGAAGGGGTTATTATTATCCCCTGTTTGCCCCCATCTGTTTTTCCAGTCCTGGTGAAGACTCGCACTCCCCAGGTTCAAATCACCGATTGGGCATAAGACGAGTCGAAACGTCAACGCTACCCTCATATAACCTTGGACCAACTACTCAATTTCTTTCATATAGTGCAAAAATTTCAAGACATATATGTCTGGATGTAATAATGTTTTGATTACAAAAATTCAATAAGGGGCTCAATACAGCAAATCATATGTCCGATATTGCTTGTTGAATAATGTGAATATCTTCTGTCCACCATTGTGAATTTCCTTTCTGTTCACCTATTTCACACTCCTAATCACACTTTTCTTTGCACGCTCCTTTTGGGCAACCATTTTGTTTTTATCTATTTTGGAATAATATATTGCGAATAAAAATGAACTAATGAATTAAAAGTATTTTGTTGCCCGTGGTGTAGGTTTATCACTCTGTACTAAGCAAATTGAGTACAATAGAGCAGACTGGTTGTTGTTGTTCTATACTTAAAATTTTTGGACATTATAATTGATTAAGTGAACCATTATAATCAATAGGTTCAGGACCATTGTTTTTTATATCGTAATACACCCAGGTCCATACCTTAAGGGTTACCCCATTTTTCCTAATGGTATTAGTACATAGGCCATGTTGTAAAATTAAAGATTGATTGCATACCGCCATTGCACAATTTGCAACCGCTTTTTTAATGACCCTTTTGATAAATCATGTTTGAAATTCACATAGCAAACTGTCAAAGCATTTCTGTTGTGTTCTAAATCTGGGGAATTTCAAACATTTTACCTTTTTAATGTCCAGTCTCTTGATTGCTGCTTTTTAGTTTGGTGAATTTATATCTGTCTGTCAGAATGGCAGAGGACACCACATCTACCACCCTGACTCAAGTAGGACCACCATATTTAGGGATCACTGCTTGTCCAGCTTTGATGTATGTGTGTGCAGAAGCAATGCTGCAGTCATCTTTTTCATTTTCCTCCTGTGAAGGCATTGAAATATGGCAGGCGCGAACCAAAGCATTTTTGCTTTTTTGAAAATATATTGACCCTGGGTGTTTTCTCCCTCAAACAATCAAGGTGTTTGTTAAGAGCGACCACTCGCCTGTAGGGGTCTCAAGGCTCTGGGGGGAGGGGTGTTTCCCAGGTTCCAGTCCATCAAGGAGGGGGTCTGTTGAAGAGCTAGGTTTTGAGGTTTCTTGAGAAGATGTGGAGCAATGTTGTCTGTCTGAGGTGGAGCGGAAGGTTGTTCCAGGTTCGGGCCGCGAGGAAGGAGAAAGAGCAGCCTCCCAATCTGGTCTTTCTGGTGCGGGGGACTATGGCGTAGGAGAGCTGGGCTGATCGTAGGGTCCTTTGGGGTGTGTGGAATTTGAGTTGGCTGTTCTGGTATGCTGATCCGGTGTCATGGAGGGCCTTGTCAGCGTGGGTGAGCATCTTGAAGGTGAATCTAGTTTTGATGGGGTGACACTGGAGTGTGCGAAGGTGCTGGGAGATGTGGCAGTGTCTTGGAAGGTTGAGGACCAGTTTTGCGGCAGCGTTTTGAATGTTCTGTAGCTTACGGGTGAGGTTTTTGTTTATTATGGCATAGAGTGCGCTGCCATAGTCAAGTCTTCTGGTGACCAGGACCTGTGTGACGGTCTTTCTGTGTTTGAGGGGGATCCATTTGAAGGTCTTACGTGGCAGGCGCAGTGTGTGGAAGCAGGAGGACGAGACAGAGTTGATCTGGCGGTCCATTTTGAGCTCTGAGTCCAGGATGATTCCCAGGTTGCGTGCATGGTCCGCAGGGGTGGTCGGGCTTCAGAGAGTGGGGGGCCCCCAGGTGTCGTTTCAAGCATCGGGGTATGGGCGCATGATGAGTACTTCTGTTTTGTTGGTCTTTAGTTGTAGGCAGCTGTTTTCATCCATTTGGCAATGGCTTCCATGCCTTCTCAAAAGTTATGTATGGCGGTGTTAGGTTTGATGGATAGGGAGAGGATGAGTTGGGTGTCGTCTGGGTATGACACAATGTTGAGTCTGCAGGTTGGAGCGAGGAGAGCCATGTAGACTTTGAAGAGGGTAGGGCTGAGGGAGGATCTCTGGGAGATTCTGCAGGTGGTGTGTGTGGGATCCAAGAGGAAAGGGAGGAGTCTGGCCCGCTGCGTTCTGCTGGAGAGGTAGGAGCCAATCCAGTCGAGGGCCTTGTCTTAGGTGTGGGGGTCATTATTATTTTTCTGTTTGTGGCCACCAGGCTTTTCCTGGTGATGATGGACGAAAAAATGGACATCACATTACAACAATACAGACTGGTTAAATTCCTTATTTGTAAACTTAGTGTTGAAGTGGGCTTGAGAACAATTTTGGGTAGGGTAGGGTAGGTGGACACAGACAAATCCCTTGACTTATTGTCATTCATCTACCTCTTATTGGCAGTTTCACATCAGGAAAACACATATAAACTAACCCTCCTTAAGACCAGGAGTCATTTTGTTTCCAGGAGAGAAGCAGGGAGGCAACACACACATATTTAATTGGGTCTACGAGAAAGGGTTGATCCAGGTGGAAACATGTTATCCCCCCTATACAAACTAAATACATTTGTATGGGAAAATGCAGATTAATGTTGTAATGTTTACTTCCGTGGAATTTCCCTTCCAGTGGTAAATTGACATGCATTTGTTTTAGGCACTTCAGTACTCAAAGACACTTATATCTATCATAAATGTTTTTGAATATTCATGTGACCTTTGTGAATCCATTAACAGTCAGAAAATTGCTGTAAACATGAGAGTAATATAATAGGTGAAATACTCTGAATTTTACCTCAAAGTACTTTTCCTAGAACCACACAAAGCTTGGAAAAATCCGGAGCCATGATAACAACCTAAGTCTCCATATGCTATACTCAGCAGCTTAGCCTCAGGACCTCCCTAATTATGCAGATGGATTGAGGTATAGATGTTGATCGAAGAGAAGAACCACCAGTCTTAATTAGTCTGCTCATTTACCTGATTGATGCACTATTGTCTCCACCTACCGTTTCACTTTGGTGGGCCTGAGATGTCCTCAGAATGGCCACCTTCCCCTTCCCTGTGCAACTTTTCTCTCTGTAGTCACTAGGTTTTTGAGTTTTACTTTTTTCAACATGACAAACAAAGTTTGTTCACATTTGGGAAGAGATTCCAACCAGATAGTGCCTCTTCTTTTAAGTGTGGCCACTCCCACCATTTTGCCTGTTTCCTTTGGTGGAAAATAAATCACAATTTAAAAGGTTTTTTCAGTTGTACTAAGCTTTCATTTTTGTGCATGAAAGTTGCGTGTTTGCAGTAATTATGGCACTATGTGAGAGTGAAGCCTATGTGTATGTTTGGCTGGGTGAAGGACGCAAACCAATTTGATTGTAATTTGATTGTACCTTTGTGCAAAAGGCTGTACAAGATGGTGTCCCTTGGGAAAAGATTGTCCAGGTCTTTCTTAGTCCGGATATCTGTATTGTAACATATGTTTCCCATTCCCTAGGGTCACCACCTTTCTCCAAGTTATTATGGACAACGTCACCAGGTCTGAAATTTTTACGTACAAATCCTTGCTTTCAAGTGTGTTATTCTAATTAGCTCATTTGAAGCAAAAACAAGACTACATCACACATAAAGCATTAGGCTGTCACACAAACATAAGACTGGAAACAATGCTCATAGTGACCTGGGGGAGGTGGCCACCTTACCTCAAAGTTTCAATGTGAAGAGTTTCAGTATTATGTTTGAGGTGGTATCAGATTCTTCTCCTATTGTTTCCTCCTACTTCTCTGACCAGAGTGCTCCTAGCTTCACCCCCTCTTCCTGCCTCAATCGGTGTGGCAAAAGGTTTGGCCTCCAATCTGGGCAACAAAACTCATCTCAACTGGACAGGCTCAACCCATCAAAGAGAATGCCTATTATACACATGCCTCTGGCATGAGCAAATAATACATTGCCCAGGCACAGTCTACTTGGAGGAAACAACAATTTAAAGGTGGCCCCTGAGCTGATTGTGCCAGCATTTCTCATTGATATCACAGAGTAACCAGAGAGCAGTACAGTTGAGAACATTGATGTACGCCAGAGTCTGATGATTGTTGTCATCCATGCCAGACTGAGATCAAGTTGTGGTGGAATACCTGGCAGGTGTGCTGCTGGACTGTTTTGAGGGGAATAGAGTTTTTACAGGATGTGGAAATAGGTGCTGGTATATGTCCAGCAGAGGGAACTATGCTGCCTTCGCTGGATTAGTATACCAACAGCCCAGAACCCTGAGGAAGCTGTGTTAGTCCCCCATTTTCCTCGGAGAAATAGCTCAAGAGTTGTGCTATATTTCCCAATGCTTTATTCAGTCATTTTCTATCTATAATGTATTTTAAATGCTTAGGTATTGTTTTTACCTTTTCTCTTCCCTTGGGGTCTTTGCTATGTTCTTCCCTCTCTCTTCTTTTTTCTTAGGTCCCTTTAGAATGAGCAAGATATGGCTTTGGGGAGTGGGGAGAGGCAAGATGGCGGTCGACTGAGGGCGTAGCTTGCACCATACCGAGAGTCTGATGGAGGATTAGGCGTATGATGTGATAATTGTTTGGGAATGTGCTGATCTGACCGATCTGACCGATGAAGGTGGCATAGGGAGGCAAGTATGCAACCAGCACTTACCTCTTGTACACCAACCCCGCAGACTCTGCAGCCCTTGCAGGGGCGGTATGTGCAGCTGGTGGCGGCTTGTATCGGGCTGACGCTGCTTAGGCATTCTCGGAGTCTACAGAGGGTATTACTGGCGTTCCCATTTCGCTTGGCAACTTTTGCTTCAGCGCCCCCGATCTGAGTGTTGGCGGTCTCAGAGGGGGATGTGAGACGGCTGCCTGCTCGGTAGCATCAGTACTGGCGGTGGACTGTAAGCCTAGAGTAGGGGAGTAGATGTTTGGCAGCGGACTCGAAGGTGCTTGTGGAGAATACAGGAAGAGCAGGGAGAGCGGGAAGAGTGGAACTCGCAGAGTTTGAAGCAGATTGGGAGCTGAGAGGAGAGGCGACGATTTCTGCTTAAGTGCTACTACTCCTGGATCAGAGTGTCAGCAGCTGCAGAGGAGGAGGTGGTAAGACAGCTACCCGATCAGCAGTGTTGGTATCGGCTAAGCTCACGGCAGGCTGTGAGATGAAAGGAGAGGAGGTCACCTGCTTGTTAGCGGAATCTGGAGTGTTATTGGAGATTACGGGGAAGGTGGGCAGAGTGGAAATGGCTCCAAAGACAGCGGCTGCACTGGCGAAGGCGAAAGCTAGAATTGCCCTGAAAACCTCTGCTACTGGAAGTACGGGCGCAGCAGAAGCAGACCATTTGTTGGTTATTCCAATACGGGCACCTAGGGGTGAAGGTGCCAGCATGGCAGTCAGTACCTGAGTTAAGCCATTATCTGAGAAGAAGAAGGGAGTAACGACAAGACCACCCGGCCCCACAGTAGTGGAACTTATGGGAGGCAATGGCAGCAAGGTGGTAGGGGCGTCATCATCAGAGACAAGAGGAGTGAATATCGTAAAGGAGGGGCTGGACACACAGGCATGCAGAAGGGTTTCTGAGACTGATGTGCAAAGTGAGCATGCAACCGTAGCAAAAGGATGGAGGGGCGGAGATGAAAGAATATTGAGTGATGAGGAGATAAGAGCTCATCCCATTGACACTGAGGCCACTGAAAATAGCATCAGGGAGAGAATGGACAATGATGACAAAGCTGCCAGTACTGCTATTGAAGCTTCACCTCAGCTGAGTTGGATTCCTTTTCTGTCTTGGATGGGGGGGAGTGGTCAAATGAAGTTACAGATAGTAGTAATCCAGATGCAAGTGACAGTGATCTAGAATTCGAGCTCTCAGTGGGTGAAAAGCCCGGTACTATCCAGAGGAGAAGGAAAACACTGGAGAAAGAGCTTACATAGGATTACACCCCCTCGGTCCAACTTACAAGCACCCCAGGCACCCCAGTAAATGCAGAAATTTGGGAGAAGGAAGGCGAGAACACTATGCCAACATTAGAAACTGTCATGCAGTCGATTTCCGCTCACCACGAGCAAAACTCGACAGGATGGGCGCAAAGCTCAGGCAACAATGGGGAAGCTACGGGGGTGGTGCGAAAGTTGTCCAAAACATGTAGTACATTCGGGGAGCGGATGATGGATCTGGAATCACAGATTTGTACCCCAGAGACAGATCTTGTAAGTACCCAGGAAATGGCTAAATCGCAGGAGGCACAGAAAATGGATATCCAGTGGAAACTGGAAGAACACGAAAACCGCCAATGGCGGAACAATTTGCGCATCCTGGGAGTTCCTGAGGGGGTAGAGGGGGAGGATGTCTGCAGATTTCCCATTGATTTGCTTAGAGACTCACTCCCTGAACTGACGGACTGGAACTGGTCATTAGAGGTTCAGAGGGCACATAGGGTACCATTTGTGCAAAAATAACCAGTAAGAACAGGGTCATTGCCACGAGCTATATTGGTGTATTTTGGCAGATTCCTGCTGCGTCAAGCAGTGTACGAAAAGGCAAGACCTGAGGCAAAACATACTAGGGAGGTGGTCTCATATTTTGTTCGCCCTGATTTCTACCGCACCACCGCCGAAAGACGGTGGAGGCTGAGGCAGATGATTAAACCATTCCAGGATAAAGGGGCTCAGGCCTTTTTGAATAACATTGCTAAGCTAAAGGTATTTGGAATGGGCAAACACAGTTCTTCTCATCTGAGATAAAAGCCAAGGAGTACCTGGGCACCCTAAAAGTATGAAAGGGTTGGATGAGATATAGAATAGAAAATGTTGCCTTATGTAACCCTCTGTCTTTTGGGGTTTTCTTTCTCTCTCTTTCTCTCTCTTTTTCCACAGTTCTGCCTTTCTTTTAATTTGTTTTTGATGCCAGCACATTCAACACACTGAAGGGAGGGTGGTTCCTGTAGTAGCACAGCATAATTAGATAAAATTATTATTTATGGGCACTCGGGTAGGTGCGATGCACTCATCACACACAGACATATGACCTAGTGTCTCTCGGAGGGGCTGAGGGGGGATGGGGGTGGGTATCAGGGGGAGTGGAGGGGGTGGGGGTAAAATGTGGAAAAAACACACTCAGAGAAAAGGCTGAAAAATGTAGACAATTAAAATATGTATGACACGGAAAATCAGTTGTTTAAGCAGGAGAATGCTGCAGAAAATGATTAAGAAAAGAGAATTATTATGTGTGCTAGGAACTGTTGGAACTGTTAGAATTAAAGCTAGATGGGGAGGATAAATATCTGCTCAATAAATGTGGCAGGACTTAATGATGTAAATTAAAGGGGTAAATGGGGGAGCTGGTAAAGTTAAACTCATTTGATATTATTTGTATTCAAGAGACCCATCTCCCTTGGGAGAAAAGACGTTTGATGATTATTATTATTATTATTATTAATGGACATTTATTAGGCGCCTGGTTACGCCACTGGCGTGTCCCCGCGCTATGACAAGTGGAGTGGCTGTCCCCCCTTCTCCCACCCAAGCTATCTGCTAAAAAGGTGCGTTTTAAGTTTTTTTCTGAACTGGACTTCGGAAGGTTCAAGCCGAAGTTCCAGCGGAAGATTATTCCAGCGCTTGGGAGCAAGATATCTGAAGGATCTACCTCCCATACGAGCTTTGAATATTCTTGGGACTTTTAACAGCCCGGTCTGCGAGGACCGAAGACTGCGTGCAGGCTCATAGTGGGATACTAGGCTCTGGAGCGGAAGAGGTGCTTTGCCGTTCAGGATACGATGACAAGTGGCAAGGGCCTTAAACTCCACTCTCCTCTCAATGGGGAGCCAATGGAGGGCCCGTAAAGCTGGTTTGGCGGATGACCTCCTAGGGAGTCTGAGAACCAGCCGCGCTGCCGCATTTTGAAGAACCTGCAGGCGGCCCATGACCCTGCCTGTGGCCCCCAAATAGAGCAGGTTCCCATAATCAAGTCGGGAGGTGACCAGGGCATGCACCAGCGTCTTACGAGCAGAAATGGGAAGCAGATCTAATACTTTCCTAAGGGCTCTCAGAACACTGAAGCATATCCCTGCCACCCGACCGACCTGTGGGCCAAAGGTGAGGTCCTTATCCAGCCACACACCAAGGTTCCTGGCCTCGCGGCAGGGAGCAGGAACTTCCCCCAGACAGGGTGGCCACCACGCCGACGACCACGCAGACGGTGCACCCCCCACCACGAGCACCTCGGTCTTGCTCCCGTTCAACTTTAAACAGTTTGCGGACATCCAGGCAGCAAGGTCTTTCATGCAATTCCTGAAGATGTCCGCTGCAAGTCCGGGCGCGCGCGATAGGGAGATGACCAACTGCGTGTCATCGGCGTAGGACACCAGGCGGAGACCATACCCCTCCACGATAGCCGCCAGGGGGGAGACGTAGATGTTGAATAGAGTTGGGCTCAGGGACGAACCCTGAGGTACGCCCTGGCCCAACTCAATCTCCCTGGAGTAGCAATCACCCAATCTGACTTGAAAGCACCTCTCAGAAAGGAAGGACTTGATCCAGCCAAGCGCAGCTCCTGTCACCCTTCCTCCATTCAGACACTGTAGCAAGGTGGAATGTGCTACAGTGTCGAATGCTGCGCTTAAGTCTAGTAGGATCAATGCCATCGTTTGGCCCTCGTCTACTCCCTGTCTGAGTGCTTCCACCGCCACGAGGAGAGCAGACTCCGTCGAGTGACGGGGGCGGAAGCCAAATTGCGAGTCGTGGAGTAGCGAAGCCGTCTCCACGAACTGCATAAGCTGTGTGTTGGCTATTTTTTCCGCCAACTTCGCCATATAGGGAAGGAGGGAAATAGGACGGAGATTGTCCAGCTTTTCGAAGCTAACGTTGGTCTTCTTTTGCAGAGGAAGTACCACTGCCTGTTTCCAGGCCTTCGGGACCACCTGAGACTCAAAGGAGATGTCCAGTAGCTGACGCACATAGGGCTCTAGTACTGGCAAGCTGTCCTTTAGCCGACTAGGAGTGGTCGGATCTCTGGGGGAACCGGATTTAATGGATCCGCAGATACGGAGAAGTTCCGTAGTGGAAGGAGTAACAAAAGTGGTTAGCCGATGTTCCCCTTTCATTCTGGGGGATTCGAGGGGGCAGGGCCACTGTCTGTCCTCTGGGGGAAGGAGTTGTAAATGTTGGTGACCTTGGTTGCAAAGAATCAGCAATTCGGTTGCAGCCCTCCGTGGTGCAGAGTTTCTTAGGCACCGCGGCGGGTTTTCCTATCGCAATAGATTTATAAATAGAGAAAAGCTCCTTGGTGGACTGCTTTGCTTCCTCTATCTTATTGCAGTAGTACAATGATTTGGCCTTCCTAATCAGCGTGTGATAGGCACGTCTGCAGTCTATGTAAACTGTTTTGGCCTGCGCGGAATAGGCTATCCTCCATTGCCTTTCGGCGCGTTTACATGCTGCTTTGGCCTTTCGCAGATCCTCATTGTACCAAGGTGCCGATCGTTGCACTCGGCCCCCTATTTTCGCCATACCCAAAGGTGCCACCTGATTCAGGGCTTCCAAAATGCGCTGGTCAAGGTTGGAATTAATTTCATCTACCCCATCGCCCCCAAGATGACCTTTCTCGGTGAGTGCCAGATTGAATTTGGCCTGGGAGAACGCTGTCCATCTACGCCTAGGGTGTTTATCAGCGGGGGGTCATTGGGGCGAGGTCCCTGTATTTCGATGGTAAAGGGGACGAGGAGATGGTCGGACCATGCGATGGGAATCGGGGTTTGGGTGTCCACTTGGTTCCAGTTTGCGAAAACTGGGTCCAGAAGGTGGCCCAGCTTATGGGTGGGTTGCAATACCTTCTGTTCGAACTGCAAGCTGGCCATCGTGTGGCATAGCTCACTCGCCACCCTGTCCGTGGGGGTATCCAGATGTAAGTTAAGGTCCCCTAGGACCAGGTATTTGTCCGAGCGTAAAGCGGCTTCTGTGACGCCTTCCACTAGCCTTTCAATAAAGGCTGCAGTGGAGCCTGGAGGGCGGTAAATTAACAGGCCTTTCAGAGTGAAACAGCCATTGATAGAAATGGAAAAGGCACCAGCCTCACTGTCGTCAATCACAGTACGATCTAGCTGACATTGATAGTCTTGTCTAGCAACAATGGCTATGCCGCCCCCTCTCCCCCGTATTCTGTCTAGCCTTTGCAGGCAGTAGCCTTCTGGAATGGCCTTAATGATCTCCGGCATGGAGTCTTGGTCAAGCCATGTTTCCGTGAGGAAAAACAGATCCCATTGTTTTCCAGTGAGAAGGTCATGTCGAGGGAGTGTTTGCGTAGGGAGCGTACGTTTAATAGACCACATACCAAAGTATGCTGGCCTGCGGTTAGTGCCTTACCTGTGTCGAAGGTGTAGTCACAGTGGCTGCAGCCCACATTGTTTCCTGCCTCAATGCTGTGAGAGCAAAGCCCACGCAGCTCTCTGCGGAGGAGAAGTAAATCATCACGACTCCAGCAGACTTGGCAGGAGGAAGAGGCAGGGGGACTGGCCCTGGGCCGCTGTCGGCCGCGGACGGGCGCAGACGGGCTTAACTCAGGCGCAACTCCGGCGCGCCTTCGTCTGATTCAGGGTTATAACTTATTGGTAGCCACCTCTCAAACATCGAATAATCGAGGGGCAGCCATTTTGGCCAAAATGTCACTGGGCCCAGTCAAGCGTAAAGCAGCAGATAAGTTTGGGAGGTGGGCTATAATTGAGCTTGGGCTGGGTTTCACTATATGTTCAATATATGGCTCAAACTATGACAACCCCCAAATCTTCGAAGACCTGGAGGTTATGTGGGGACTTGAACGTTGCCCTAGATCCAAAACCTGGTGCTAACAGCCAAGGAAATTATCAAGGGCGGAAACCAAGGGTATATAGGGCAGTCACATCAATTATTAAGAGCCATGTATTTGTGGATATGTGGCAGGCCAAAAATAACACCTCAGAATCAGGGTAGCACCTATTACTCGTTCCCACACAGTAAATATGTAGGATTGATTGTTTTTTTGCACAGCAGATCTCTTTAACAAGGCTAATATATCAATCTTATCTAGGTCATATCTGATCATAATCCGCTAGTTCTGGGGATGGAAGCTCCAGGCTGTATTAAAAAAAGGGGGAAATGGACCTTTGATAAGAAGCTGCTAGTCAACAGGGAATATATAGATCATATTATAAAAATGGACAATTGATTTTTTTGATTAACAGATACAGCGCTCCTAGAATAGTAGTCTGGGACGCGTTTAAGGCAGGTTTGAGGGGGGAAACTATAGCTATGTGGCCAAAACACGAGCTACACACAGGGTGAAAAATCAGGAGCTGATGGGAAGACTGAAAGTAGCAGAGGACGAGCACTCACTGTTAATTAAGCAGGGAAAAGAGACCATGCAGAGCCAGGTGCATATTCAGATCCTTAAGGCAGAGATTAATGGGTGGCTTGCACAAAAAGCAACAGAGGAGTTTCAGTCCTGGCACAACAATTTATATGAAACCGGAGAGTCAGTTGGGAAGAGACTTGCTCTTCACACTAGACAAAAGTCAGTGCAGAACCAAATCTCAGTTATAAATTGGTCGGGGGGAGTGGAATATACCGACCCAGGCGACATAGTTAAAACTTTCCAAGACTACTATCAGGTGCTACACTCTGAAGAAGGAGATTGGGAGGTAGGTATCACAGTAAATGATATTAGGTGGATGGTGACAACAGAGGAGCTGGGAGTTATCCTAGACGAAGATTTAAGAGAAGAATTGGAATTAGAGATCTCACAAGAGGAGACCCAAATAGCTGTGCAGAGCCTGGCTTCAGGAAAGGCCACAGGCCCCGATCAAATACCCCTTGAGCTATACAAAGTATTGGGCATGACTATAATACCGCTCTTACTAGATTTGTTCAAAGAGATTCAATATAATGGGGATTCTCCAGAGTCATGGAAAGAATCCAATATTGTCATTTTCCCGATTTCTCTAATCAATACAGATATTCAAATATACTCCAAGGTCTTCGCCACTCGGTTAGGAAGGGTCATTGGTCATCTGGTCTCCCCGTGGCAACATGGTTTTATACCATGGAGACAAACAACTGACCACATTAGAAGAGTAATATCATTGTTTGATATTGTCTCCGAGACGGGGGGCAGATGGCCATGATCCTTCTGGACACCGAGAAGGCGTTTGATCGTGTAACATGGGAATTTCTGTGGGGGATCCTGGAACTAAAGGGGTTTGGCAAGGGATTTATACAAGCGATTAGAGCAATGTATGAGGATCCAAAAGCTCGGATACAAATTATGGGTAAAGAGTCAGGGGAGGTCTCATTATCCAGTGGAACCCGGCAGGGGTGCCCCTGCTCACCCATTTTATTTGCACTATATATTAACACACTCCTAGAGAAACTGTTGCAATCAATTAAAATTAAACCTATATATACACCAGGGGATATCAGACCAGAATTTGGCCTACACTGATGACGTGGCAATTGTTACATCGGATCCGAAGGAGGCCCTAGATGAGATTATGTCTATAACAGGGAGGTTTGGCAGGCTATCGGGCTATAGCCTGAATAAGGAAAAACTATTGTGGTTTGCACGCAGAATGTTCATTTAGAAGAAACAGGGCAAGCAGATTCAGCAATTTATCTGGGGGCGCGTGTCACGGCAAAAGTAGACAATATAATTAAAGCAAAGTGTGACCCACTAATTAAAACCATAGCTATAGAATTAAAGAGGGTCAACGGCCTTCATTTGTCAATTATAGGGAGGGGAAATTTCTGAAGATGAGCATCCTGCCAAAATTTCTGTACTTGTTCAGGTCAATCCCATTAGCCTTGGATGATCTTATACTTAAAAACATCAATTCTATTTTTTCCAATTTTATGTGGCAATATGGTAAATTTAGGAGGTCTATGAAATTGCTGACAGTGACACAAGATCGAGGGGGATTGGCAATTCCAAACGTTACAATATATTATTGGGCAGCTTTGTTACATCAAATAGCCTCCTTACTGAGGGTAGATGGAAGGGATGGAATGAGTTTGAGTGAGGAAATTCTTACAATATTTGAATTAACAGTAGGAAGAGAAGCCTCGGGGCTTCTTCTAAAACAACTGGAGCACAGCTACTATAATAAAGTTCGGTTTAAAATCATAAAGAGTGCAAGGCGTGTTTGGATACAGATTTCAAAATTTATGGAAATTCCTAGAGTCACACAATACATCCCCCTATGGCAAGGGTCGCTCTTTCCGGAGGATGCCTACGATACTGTAAAACAGGAGTGGGAGAGGAAGGGTATAACTAAAATCAGAGAGTTTTATGGTGGAAAACAGCAGCCGCAATTCTTGGAGTTACAACAGAAGTTTGGTATACTCCATAATTAGTTTCTCAAATTCGGAAACGTATCCTGAGGGCATGTAATCCCAGGGTGAAAATTGAGATTCCCCTGATGAAGCTAATCGGAACTACATCCTGTAGAATGGGGGCTTATATAATTTCTTATTGGAAGCAATGCCGGATGATCTAGAAAAGAACGAGACATCTTGGGCAGTGAAACTGAATAATTCCGGACGTTGACATTTACAGGAGCCTAGAGCTATCTGCGGAAATCTTTTTAGCTTCCAATTTGAAGGCACAATTATATAAAACCATATTTAATTTGTATTTTATAGCGGTGAAACTTTTTACATGAGGGAAAAGAGAAGATGACAGGTGTTCTAGGTGTGGGGGGCCCGGCCACATTAATACATATGTTTTTCGAGTGTGATGAATTGGCCCTTATAAAATCTAGGATCTCTGGCTTTTGGAATTCTTTATTTGGTACTAATCTTGAGCTAACTACCACCCTGGCAGTTTTGGGGTGTGACAGCTCTCTGAGATGTAATAAAGAACAAGGATACTGCCTGTTTATAGGCACAGCCATATATATCGTATAATGCTAACTGCACAATTGTAGGATAGGGAACCACCCACTTTTCAGATGTAGCTAGCTCGACTTTTGGGAGTCTGCAAACAGGAGGCAGCCCTCTACGCATGTAGAGGCAGGAAAGCTAAAAGCTGGGGGTTAAAAATATAGCCCTGCATTGCAAAGTGGAGTGGGGAGGCCGAGGGGGCTCAATAATGGTAAAAGGTATAAAGAGGGTCAAAAAGGGCCCTCAACATGAATGTTGTATGCAGCTGTTTGTCTGCTATATACCTAGATATGAATAACATAGGTGATGTTAACTTCTTAGGGTCCTTTGAACCATTGTAAATCAAATGTATTAGATAATAACTAAATATTCTTTTGCTGTCAAAATACCTTCTACGAAATCGTGTATTATATTGGTACGACTCATTTTTATACTATGAAATTATGTGTTATATATGTATGTTTGTAATTTTCTCTGGTTGCGATAATAAAAAATATAAAAATAAAGAATGAGCAAGATAAATGATTATATGCATGATGGACCTGGTAAGTGCATGGCCTACTGGATGTACAGAAATTAAAGTCCTTGTGTATGTACAGTTTATTAAAGCATTCATTCTCACATTTTCAGGTTTTGAGTTTTAATAACTAGTTTGGTTTAGCCCTAGTTGATTAGCATGTGTGCATTGGAACATGTCCCTTTAGTGATCATTGTCGAGCACACATACTAGCCTTTTATAGGCATATGTTTAGTAAACTGGTCATTGCTCCCCGTGGTCATATTTTGAACAGTCCTTTTGGAAAGGTTTGTTTTTACCTGGCAGTAAAAGGATCTTAATCCTTCCTTGTAGAGAATAGATATAACTGAAACTAATAGGTACCAGCGAAGAGCACCTTGAACTTCAAATTCTGTCTATATATATATATATATATATATATATATATATATATATATATATCCAACACATAGTTTGCCCTTTTGAATAAAGCCACCAGCCACAGGTTAATTCCAGCCATTTATTCAGGATGAAAGTAGCAGCCTGCAAGCCAAACCAGAGTCCTCCATATTCAAACGCCCAACGCGTTTCGTGCTGCCTGAGCACTTGGTCACGGGCAATGTTTGTAAGCAGTCCCAGAGTCTATTTCTAGCATCAGGGTCCGATTCACAGAATGAACGTAAGACTCAATCCTAAACTTACTACTATTTTGGTATTCACAGAATGCACTTACTACTTTTGGCATTCACAGAATGAACTTACTACTTTTGGTATTCACAGAAGTTAGGATTTGGTCTTAAGTCTGTCTTAAGTCTGTCTTAAGTTTGTCTTAAGACAAACTTAAGACAAAATCCTAACTTCTGTGAATACCAAAAGTAGTAAGTGCATTCTGTGAATGCCAAAAGTAGTAAGTGCATTCTGTGAATACCAAAATAGTAGTAAGTTTAGGATTGAGTCTTAAGTTTATTCTGTGAATCGGGCCCCCTGTGTTCAAGTGAAACTCGCCTCAGTGGGCGTGGCAGCAGGCACTGCTTGCTGGTCCTTGTAGTGCTAGGATCTTCTTGCTCTAGTGAGTGGCTCGTGGGATGCACTGTAAAACAAAATAAAAACCCCAGTGGGTTGAGAACAAATGTCCTGGACTTGAAAGGTTGCACAATAACACCAGCATCCCGGCTCTCGTGACTCTCCAAAATGCTGGCATGTTTAAGTTCCAGCGAAGATCTGCAGCGTGGCGGGGCTTCGTTCGCGACCAGGCTTGGCCGCCTTTAATTTCCAACACACGGTTTGCCCTTTTGAATAAAGTCACCATCCACAGGTTAATTCCAGCCATTTATTCGGGATAAAAGTAGCAGCCTGCAAGTCAAACCAGAGTCCTCCATATTCAAACGCTCCACGCATTTCGTGCTGCCTGAGCACTTGGTCACGGGCAATTTTTGTAAGCAGTCCCAGAGTCTATTGCTACCTCCTGTGTTCAAGTGAAACTCGCCTCAGTGGGAGTGGCAGCAGGCACTGCCTGCTGGTCCTTGTAGTGCTAGGATCTTCATGCTCTAGTGAGTGGCTCGTGGGATGCACTGTAAAACAAAATAAAAACCCCAGTGGGTTGAGAACAAATGTCCTGGACTTGAAAGGTTGCACAATAACACCAGCATCCCGGCTCCCGTGGCTCTCCAAAATGCTGGCGTGTTTAAGCACCAGCGAAGATCCGCAGCGCAGCGGGACTTCGTTCGCGACCGGGCTTGGCCGCCTTTAATTTCCAACACACAGTTTGCCCTTTTGAATAAAGCCACCAGCCACAGGTTAATTCCAGCCATTTATTTGGGATGAAAGTAGCAGCCTGCAAGCCAAACCAGAGTCCTCCATATTCAAACGCCCAACGCGTTTAGTGCTGCCTGAGCACTTGGTCACAGGCAATGTTTGTAAGCAGTCCCAGAGTCTATTTCTACCACCTGTCTTCAAGTGAAACTCGCCTCAGTGGGCGTGTCAGCAGGCACTGCCTGCTGGTCCTTGTAGTGCTAGGATCTTCTTGCTCTAGTAAGTGGCTCGTGGGATGCACTGTAAAACAAAATAAAAACCCCAGTGGGTTGAGAACAAATGTCCTGGACTTGAAAGGTTGCACAATAACACCAGCATCCCGGCTCCCGTGGCTCTCCAAAATGCTGGCGTGTTTAAGCACCAGCGAAGATCCTCAGCCTGGCGGGGCTTCGTTTGCGACGCATGCCTGACGCGTTTCTGTGCTGCCACACATCATCAGAGGCTTCGACAGTCTTTTGTGCTGTTCTGACCCATACACACACAAGGGAAAATTTCATCCAACGATCGTAACCAAGGTGTTTGTAACACCGAAACGCGTAGATCGCTCGCTTTGAATCCTGTGGAATGGTCTTTTGAATAAAATCAAGCAGCTGTGGAAATTACTGGCTGGGCGCCTGTTTTTCCTTCGTGTGGCAGGCGCATCCTGTATATTTTACATTGCGGTGGGCGGTGCTGCAAGCAGCACCCACTGCAATGTAAACTATACATGTTGTGCTTTTACCACAACAGGCCCCCAACAGCAGGAACCGCCAGCCTTTCCATGGCGACAATATAGCCAAGGAAAGGCTGCTCTGAGCCTGCATCGTAATATAGATGGCAGAGTTTTCCAGACACCGCCACCATATTAAACCCGAGGCGACCGGCGGAAAAGCGGGGGATGGTCTTTCTGTCCGCCGCAGAACCCCAAGCCATCATAATGTGGCAGAGGTCTTTGCTGTCAAGATGGCGGGCAGATCGCCCCCCGCTGGGCCGGCGGTGACCACCGATGGCCCGGTGGGGGCGATCTGCCCGCCATCGTAATCGTCCCCCAAGTTTCCATAGGAAGAACATTTTTTGTTTTGCTTATAACTTTGGCGTCATTTGATGAATCTTCCTAAAAAATTGTAAACTAATTCTTTGTTGATATCAGCTCATATGTTGAAAGTTTGGAGGTGATTCATCAAGGGGGGGCCGAGATAAAAGGGGGGTCCCAAACCGTGTTTTCTCCATGTTAATTTCCACAGGAAACTTTAGACAAGGCTACAGGTCGAACGGGTACACGGAATTACACCAAATTTGGGAGGGAGAAGGGTCTTGGTCTAGAAAGCACGCTTTTGTTTATTTGGTGTAAATCCGTTCAGTAGTTTTTGAGAAATATTGAAATTTACAGATATCGATATTTGGGAATTCTGCCATCTGATTGGCTGAGGCGTTACGAGCACAGGCTTTCTGCTGATTGGCTGCGAGCGGTTGCAACGAGGAAGTGTTGGCCATCATTTTGTGATTCTGATAACATGAGTAAGGGGAAAAAAGGGCAAAAAAAGTGGGAAAGAGGAGGGTAGGAGAACTGTCACCTCTGTGGGGTGTTTACGGTGTGCTATAGAGGGGGTGCGAAGCGAAGTATTCACCCCCTGAAAGTGGTGAGATACAGAAATTAAGTGAGGTATTGCTTAGAGTGCAATGCTGCTACAGTAAGCTTGTGCGGGACTCGGGGATTAAAGCGTGGGCCCAAACTGTGTGTCTTATGCTGTGAAGTCATGTGCCCTGACCGCTGCAATACAGTTGTTTAAGTAGTGTCAGCATGTGTTTATACCTACTAGGATGAACTACTGACCCGTACTGTTCTGAAAGTCCTGGGGTACGGAAAATATGTGAGGTATTGTCTAGAGTCTTGTGCAACTAGAAAGTGTTGGCCACCATTTTGTGACTCCATTCAAGTGAGTAAGGAAAAAAAAGGGGAAAAATGTAGGAAAGAGGAGGGTAGGAGCACTTTAACCTCTGTAGGGTGTTTGAGATGTACTATACAGGGGGTGCGAAGGTAACTACTCATATCTACCAGTCTGAAAGTGCTGGGCTATGGAATTCAGGTGAGGTATTGCCTATAGTTTGATGCTGCTAAGGTGAGCTGGTGCGGGAGTTGGGGATTAAAGAGTGAGCCCAAATTGTGTGTCTTATGCTGTGAAGTCATGTGCCATGGCGGCTGCACTACACCTGTGGAAGTAGTGTCAGCATGTGTTTATACCTACTAGGATGAACTACTGACCCGTACTGGTGTGAAAGTCCTGGAGTACGGAAAATATGTGAGGTATTGTCTAGAGTCTCATGGTGCTAAGCTGAGCTGCTGGCGGACTCGGGGATGAAAGCGTGAGCCCAAACTGTGTGTCATATGCTGTGAAGTCATGTGCCCTGGCCCCTTTGCCACATCTGTCGAAGTAGTGTGAGCATGTACTTATACCTACTCGGATGAACTTTTGTTTCTAACATTGTAACTTGTGTATGGTGCTTAGGAGGTGTTATACAGGGAGTGCAAAGGTAAATTTGCACGTATCAAATCAATTCGGTATTTGTGAAGTGGAAACTACTCACTCCTATGGGTGTGATGACGCTGGGGGCGTAAGCTTATCTGCTGATGGACTCGGGGTAAAGTTGCTGAACTACTGACCCCTATCGGTCTGAAAGTGCGGGTTACGGAAATTAAGTGAGGTATTGCCTAGAGTGTCATGCTGTTAAATTTAGCTGCTGCTGGACTCGTGGATGAAACCTTGTGTCTCAACTGTGTGTGCTATGCTGTGAAGTCATGTGCTCTGGGTGCTGTGCCACACATGTCCAACTTGTATATGGTGCTTAGGTGGTGTTTTATGGTGAGTGCGAAGGTAAATCAATACAGTATTTGTAAAGTGCAAACTACTCACCCCTATGGGTGAGTAGAGTTGGTGATCAAAGCGAGAGTTATGTGTTTAGCTGCTGCTGGACTCGTGGATGAAACCTTGTGCCTCAACTGTGTGTGCTATGCTGTGAAGTCATGTGCTCTGGGTGCTGTGCCACACATGTCCAACTTGTATATGGTGCTTAGGTGGTGTTTTATGGTGAGTGCGAAGGTAAATCAATACAGTATTTGTAAAGTGCAAACTACTCACCCCTATGGGTGAGTAGAGTTGGTGATCAAAGCGAGAGTTATGTGTTGCCAAGTGAGATGATGTGGCCGCTGTTGCACAGCTGTGTGGCGAATACATTTTGGCGAGGGTCCGGGAGTTGCTGTTACCGGTCCTAAAATAGCGGGCCTAAGTTGAAAGTTATAGGGTGGCACTAAAAAGAGCCCTTGTATTTGTTAGTTGGAGCTACATTAAGTGTGAATGCACAGCTTCAAGTTATTCAGGAAAACTCAATTTCCCTGATCTGTGAAGTGTACTCCATCACTTCTGTAGATATCATCCATATCAAATCGTATGTTGTTGTTGTACTATACCCTATTATGTGGTCTCTGAGGTATGCAGACACAGCTTTGTTGACTTTCTTCCTAGATTTTTCAATCTGAGGACAAAATTGTCTTGACCATTTGCACTTCTGTCTTTGGCATATATTGGAATATACAAAGACAGTTTGAGGCAAAAGTAACATCAATTGTCCAAATGTGTCTTTCATAAGCATTTCCAAACCTACCTCAGTAAATGTGCCTAGGTCGTTTCTACCACAGTGCACAATCATGAGGTCAGGATGTTGGAGATGCAAACAGGTTTTAACCAAAGGCAACAATTGGTGCCACTTCAATCCTCCCTGTGGAAACCTTTTAATGTCTACATTTTGTAAACCTAGGCCAAAGTCAATACGTCTCTGTTCTGCATACCTCTTGCACCAGAAAACATAGCTATGTCCTCCGATCCACACTAGCATTGTGAAGGTATGGGTGGAAGGTATGGAAATATGTCTGGAGCTTATGCAGTTCCTTCTATGAATAAGAGATATGTCTAAAGATGGGGAACTTGTTTTTTCTCAGATACAAAACGATACCTGATTGGGAGATGAAAAGCATTGTTTTTTAAAAGTAGGGTGCATATTCGTTTTGTGGAAAAGCATCTTTGTGATTGGTTAAGAAAACAAAGTTTGAATGTGGAGTAAATATTATAGGATAAAATTTGCTCAACTCAACCAGACATGCTACTTGCATTTGGAAGGCAATGTCCAAACTTAAAACAACCGTGAACTTTTAACCTGCACGTGCTGTTGAATGTTTGAGAAAATGTTGCAAAAAAATATTGTTAGGTTTAAAAAAATGGAACTGCACGTATTGTAGAATGTTCTAGAAAGTGTGTTAATAGAATATGTTGCACTGCTGACTTCGATGTGTCGTTGAATATGAAAAATACAGTTTATATGGAACATTAAAAAGAAACTAATAGAGAGAAGTTTTGAAACGTAAAAGAAACAAGGAAATATTCTAATTTTTTCTTTACATGTATTTATGTGTGGAGGAGCTAAATTATAGAAACAACAGCAGCAGGAAGAGGAAGAAGCAGGGAGTGAGGGAGTGGGGGAGATGGGCACAATGGCATACATGTACAATCAAGCAAAAGAAAAGACAAACAATGGCCAAAATGAAACAAGCCAACATGGTGCATAAGCCACACAATCCGGCAACATCACACCACTGAAGGAGCATAGAAGTGAAAACCACGCTGCATTCATACAGGATGTGTACAAAGGCCGGTTGTGGGTGTTGTGGGATGTCTGCGACCGTGGTCATCATGATGAGATGCCCAGCTCATGGCACATGGGCGGGTTCACTGTGGGTTATGTTGCCAAACAGCTGCTTCTCCCTCACACGAGCCCCCACACTTTTGTACGGTGCACTGTTGTATCCCGTGTACTAATACGACACAGCATTGTGATGCCTATTCCGGTATGTTCTACAGCATTCGAACTACACCATGAGAGTGCCGTTTGGTGGTGGTGTATGCCACATCGTCTGCTGAGGCCCTTGTGGCAGGCCACACCAGAACACAGAGACACACTTACCACACTTCCTGCACACAGACATGTTGAAGACAACCTGTTTACCTTGCCGGATAGGCACACCCCTGCGCTGACCTGTGTATGCCGGACCGGCACACGTGTGTTGTGCTTGCAGGAGAATGCGTGCGTGGCTACATGTCCAGGGTCACTGCCAACACTGAGGTGACATGGTAACGTCTGCTGAAGACAGCACACTGTGATGTTGCAGGGCCTGTTCCTATCATGTTAAAACAATGACCACATTGACACACTTGCTCAATGCGGGTCTGGGGGGCGTTGGTGGTCCAGGGGTTTTTGCAGTGAGCCTTGTGGCCCTAATGGGTATCCCTGTATTGTGCTGATTGACTCTATGGCACCTGTGGTTGTTCTGATGTGGCCCCTAGCTGTGTTTCCTTTCATGATGCAGGTAGTTGTCCTGCTTAACACCTGCAGAAATCAGGTGTAGAATTCCTGGTGCTAACGTGGGTTATTGCCGGATTTAATTTTGCATTGCATGGGTGAAAGTTGTGATGTTATTTTTTCGTGTGCAGAATAATATACGAACTGGGCAAGGTATCCCATCAAGATCAAGCCCCTGACGCACTGTTCATAATCAATATAAATACAATGAGATTTCTTTATTGATTTTGTGTGTACTCTCTAAATGCAGGCACTACCTCAGTGCAATTCAATACAGGATTTTAGTATTTAGAATAAATCGCAACGGTGCACCTCGTGACTTTTTGCATGGGCACGGCTACTCTGCATTCCATTATTAGCACTTTAATGCAACTAAAGTTGAGATAAATCTAACACAGAATTCAGAAGTTGGTGCAAACTGCAGAGATCACCAGTATTCCCGCGATAAGTGGCCTAAAATTTAATACTATGGTGGATACCAGCAAATAACAGTAGTAAGAACAAGAAAGAGTCACACAGCAGTTAAGAAAACAACCAAAAAGGTTAATAATTTATTTTTGTCAAAATTAATCTTTTTATAAACCATAAACTATTTTAAAATTTTATTTTTTTATTATTATATCTATAAAAAATAAACCAATAAACAAAATTTAACAAACATAATAGAAAAAAACAAGGTGGAAGACTCCTGTGGGGATCATGGATGTCGACGACAGAGCCTGAAAAATAAAGCACAAAATAATATGGCTGAGATACCCGCCACCCCCTCTCAACACAATCCCCAAGGATGGGAAACCGGAAACAGTTCTGAACTTTTGGAAGGCGGGAGGGAGTTACCCTCCCGGCCGTATTTATTAAAATATGAAACAAAATCAAAACATTAAAATAACAGTTTCATATTATGTACAATTTCATTTCCACATTACGATGTTTTGGCTAACCTTAACATATTTCTAATACAAAGGTTCTCCTAGCCGAAACTAACATCCTACAAATACATTTAACTTGAAATTGTACATCCTAACGTTAAGGGCCAACGGCAAGGTCGTAACCGGTGTCAGATCCCTAAACCAGAAATACCCCCTCACTTGCGAGGGGCGACCGCACAGAGGGCTGTACCTCATGTGCACATACCAATTTCCCTTGTCTTGACGGGGCCCCAATTAACTCGACGCCATTTTATGGTCGTCCGAAGACTCGTGTGAGGTGTCTAGAAGGTAGCGTAGACCCTCCTCCCCACCCCACACAACTTACCACATCTGCCGTCGCAGATGTCCTGGCCCCGGGAAATTCCCAGGAGGGGCCCGTAGCCCCTCCTATCCAGGGAGGGGCCTTGACCGCCTTCCCTTTCCTTTCGGCGTCCCATCCTTAGAAGGGACCGCCTCCCCGTTGAGGGGCCAATGGCCACCTCCCCCCGGGCGCTCCCATCCGTAATGGGTGACGCCCCCCCATAGGGATCTTCCAATTACTGCTCACCGAACATGACCTTACCGCCCGACCGAAATAAATACAACATTAAACTAGAACTGCTAAAACTAAAAAACAACAGATGCTCAAAGTATGACTATTGAAACATCACTGACCAACACTGGTGCAAATACTTTATTCGATAAAATATACTGTAAGGAATTATCCACTTTATTGCATACTGAATCACAACTTTGATCACAACAACCTGTAAGAAAAATAGAGTTACCACATCAAAACTTTATTTCAAAAAACCGCTTGCTGTCTCCAGGGGCTGGTGGGTGGGTCAAAAATGGCTCTTCGTTCCGTCTCGAGCTCACGTGCAGCGGGGAGGTGCAGCTTCAGAGCACAGGAACAAGAGGATGCTTCTTTGGCTTGTTGCTCCTTTTATCCTTCTTCGGGCGGGCGTGAACCCGCCTCCGCCCGCCTCCGGGGGCGTGGCTGGCGGCTTCAATGTCTAGGACAACCCACTCTAGGGCGGGAAAAGGCGCGCCCCGGCTACGCCGCTTCGGGCATACCAGCCGAGACTCGCCTCCCACCCAAGATGGCTTCCCGGGGGGATCGGGGTACTCCACCATACGTTCGGGGGGACCGAGTGGTCGCCCCTTTCCATATGGCTGAGATACCCGCCACCCCCTCTCAACACAATCCCCAAGGATGGGAAACCGGAAACAGTTCTGAACTTTTGGAAGGCGGGAGGGAGTTACCCTCCCGGCCGTATTTATTAAAATATGAAACAAAATCAAAACATTAAAATAACAGTTTCATATTATGTACAATTTCATTTCCACATTACGATGTTTTGGCTAACCTTAACATATTTCTAATACAAAGGTTCTCCTAGCCGAAACTAACATCCTACAAATACATTTAACTTGAAATTGTACATCCTAACGTTAAGGGCCAACGGCAAGGTCGTAACCGGTGTCAGATCCCTAAACCAGAAATACCCCCTCACTTGCGAGGGGCGACCGCACAGAGGGCTGTACCTCATGTGCACATACCAATTTCCCTTGTCTTGACGGGGGCCCCAATTAACTCGACGCCATTTTATGGTCGTCTGAGGACTCGTGTGAGGTGTCTAGAAGGTAGCGTAGACCCCCCTCCCCACCCCACACAACTTACCACATCTGCCGTCGCAGATGTCCTGGCCCCGGGAAATTCCCAGGAGGGGCCCGTAGCCCCTCCTATCCAGGGAGGGGCCTTGACCGCCTTCCCTTTCCTTTCGGCGTCCCATCCTTAGAAGGGACCGTGCGTGGCTACATGTCCAGGGTCACTGCCAACACTGAGGTGACATGGTAACGTCTGCTGAAGACAGCACACTGTGATGTTGCAGGGCCTGTTCCTATCATGTTAAAACAATGACCACATTGACACACTTGCTCAATGCGGGTCTGGGGGGCGTTGGTGGTCCAGGGGTTTTTGCAGTGAGCCTTGTGGCCCTAATGGGTATCCCTGTATTGTGCTGATTGACTCTATGGCACCTGTGGTTGTTCTGATGTGGCCCCTAGCTGTGTTTCCTTTCATGATGCAGGTAGTTGTCCTGCTTAACACCTGCAGAAAGCAGGTGTAGAAATCCTGGTGCTAACGTGGGTTATTGCCGGATTTAATTTTGCATTGCATGGGTGAAAGTTGTGATGTTATTTTTTCGTGTGCAGAATAATATACGAACTGGGCAGTGTATCCCATCAAGATCAAGCCCCTGACGCACTGTTCATAATCAATATAAATACAATGAGATTTCTTTATTGATTTTGTGTGTACTCTCTAAATGCAGGCACTACCTCAGTGCAATTCAATACAGTATTTTAGTATTTAGAATAAATCGCAACGGTGCACCTCGTGACTTTTTGCATGGGCACGGCTACTCTGCATTCCATTATCAGCACTTTAATGCAACTAAAGTTGAGATAAATCTAACACAGAATTCAGAAGTTGGTGCAAACTGCAGAGATCACCAGTATTCCCGCGATAAGTGGCCTAAAATTTAATACTATGGTGGATACCAGCAAATAACAGTAGTAAGAACAAGAAAGAGTCACACAGCAGTTAAGAAAACAACCAAAAAGGTTAATAATTTATTTTTGTCAAAATTAATCTTTTTATAAACCATAAACTATTTTAAAATTTTATTTTTTTATTATTATATCTATAAAAAATAAACCAATAAACAAAATTTAACAAACATAATAGAAAAAAACAAGGTGGAAGACTCCTGTGGGGATCATGGATGTCGACGACAGAGCCTGAAAAATAAAGCACAAAATAAGGATGCGTGTAATGCGCATATAAAAGGACTGAGAGAGAGAAACAGAGAAGGAAAAACAAGCCAGAGGGAAAAAGAGAAGGAAGGAAAGAAAGGGAGTGAGAAAGGGAGAAGGGAGAAAGATATACAGGAAAGGAATGAAGAGAGTGAGAGAGAGAGGAGAGAGAGAGAGAGAGAGAGAGAGAGAGAGAGAGAGAGAGAGAGAGAGAGAGAGAGAGAGAGACTGTCACCTCTGCGCATCCATGAGCAAATAATTTCCTGGTGGCGGTGAATGTGTGCAGCAGTGGGCGGACTCCACGTGCCCGTCAAAACCCCGCCGATCTCAGATGTGTTGCTGAGTCCTGAGTCGTCAATGGCGGAGACCACCTCAGGGTTTGGTGCCGCTAAGCCTGTGGAACTCAAGTTCGTGCCACATGGTGGTAGGCTCCTGATGGCCGCATAAGTTTTGGGGTTGCACTAACCCTATGCATATGAAGTCCGCATCAAAGGGGTTGGTAGGTCGCTGACGGTCATACAGCTGAGGGTGCGACTAACCGTCTGCGCAACTTTTTATGGACTCTTTATGGTTGAGACCCGTGGAGCGTTTACCAGCTAGTCAGCAATGGCAATAAAGGATGTGATGTTGTTGATCTATTATATTTGCGTGGTCACATGGCCTGTACCCCAAGTGCCGGATGGGTGTGGTGTGTGCGCAAACCTGCCCTCAGGGAGTGGTCGTGAGATGTTGAGAACTAGACCACTGACCTGCACACCAACAGCGAGTACGCCTGCGACAGGTAGCTATGTGGGGCCAATGTCGGAAACCTAATCGAGGTGGTGTGATGTGGCGTACAATGGAACAGGGCAGAGATAGACACAATGACACTAATGGCTCATAGTACTGCGTCTGGGAGTCGAGCAGACAGGCCGCAGCTGTCCCTCTGCGAGCCTGGGTCCGAACTGTTGATAACTCACACTATATAAGTATTGAAAAAACATTTTGTAAGTCAGTCCGTCAGCTGGCATCTGTCCGAGGCATTTGTGAAAAGATATCGGAGACTTCAATCTGTAAATAACCCTCACTAATCAAAGGAAATGAGTGCTGAGGTGGCTGTCACGAAGTTGAGATCGCTGCAATTGAGGACTCGGGACACAGTTACACATGTGGGATCGACTTGTGTTAAAGAGGGTTAGTGGGACTTCATGTTGACAGCCTTGTATATCGAAATATGCCTCACTAATCGAAGGGAGTGAGGTGGTGTGGTCACTGCCACGAAGTTGGGGTCGCTGCAATTCAGGACTCAGGACACAGTTACACATGTGCGATCGGCTTGTGTTACAGAGGGTTAGTGGGACTATGTGTCACCACCCTTGTATATCAAAATATGCCTCACTGATTGAAGGGAGTAAGGTGCTGTGGTCGCTGCCACAAAGTTGGGATCACTGCAATTAGGGACTCAGGACACAGTTACACATGTGAGATCGGCTTGTGTTAAAGAGATTTAGTGGGACTATGTGTCGCCGGACTTGCATATCGAAAGATGCCTCACTGATCGAAGGAAGTGTGGTGCTGTGGTCGCTGCCACAGACTTGGGGTCAGTGCGATTCAGGACTCAGGACACAGTTACACATGTGGGATCGGCTTGTGTTGAACAGAGTTAGTGGCACCAATTATCGCCGCTGTTGCATATGGAAATATGCCTCACTGATTGAAGGGAGTCTGGTGCTGTTGTCGCTGCCACAGACTTGGGGTAACTGTCATTTAGGACTTAGGACACAGTTACACATGTGGGATCAGCTTGTGTTGAACATAGTTAGTGGCAACACGTGTCACTATCCTTCCATATGGCAATATGGCTCACAGATTGAAGGGAGTCCGCTGCTGTAGTTGTCTCACCAAGTTGGGGGTCACTGCTATTCAGGACTCAGAACACAGTTACACATGTGGAATCGGCTTGTGTTGAAGACGGTTAGTGGCAACAGGTGTCGCAGGTGTTCACAGTGTAGGCCAGAGGTAGCAGTGAGCAAGGGCCCACAGTCATGTGCATACGTTGGTGGCCCCACCAGCCTGCGTAGTGCAGGTTCAGTGGCACCACGTGTCGCTGGCCTTCCATATGCAAATATCCCTCACTAATTGAAGGGAGTCTGGTGCTATGGTTGCTGCAAAGAAGTTGGGGTCGCTGCCATTCAGGACTCAGGAACCAGTTACACATTTGGGATCGACTTGCGTTGAGCAGGCTTAGTTGGCACCATGTGTCGCCGGTCTTCTACAGTGTAGACCGAGGCAGCGGTCACCAAAGGCTCACACGCAGGTGACATTGACTTGAGCTGCAGAGATTCAGAGCATTTGGTCTTCTTAACCCATTATAGCCTCTTACACAATTTGCGTTGCTACTAATCTTAAATTGTGAACCGTGTAACCCCAGTGTAGGGCGCAGGCAGTGGTCAGGATGGGTGCACAGCCACGTGGCTTTGAGTTGAGCTGCACAGTTAGTGGCACCTGGAGCACTCAGCGCATGTGCACCCTACTATGATACGTGGTCCAGGCGGGCCACACTGGGAGCAATGTCTTGCCTTGATAAGGCCACGTGGAGATGACTTATGGTGCAGTGAGTTAGTAGCACCTGAAGCACACAGCGTGTGTGCATTCTGCAATGATGTGTGGCCCGTAGGGCCACCCTGGGAGCAACGTGTCTTGCGAACTGGACTGCGTCATCTGCAATCGCCACTGCATCTGAATTTTGAGCCCTGCTGTCCGCAGTGTAGATTGAAGGCAGTAGTTAGCATAGACAATGAGGAATTCTTTATGTCACTTCTTGACAAAATCTGAGGACATAGAGTTCAATTCTCTGTGCAATTAATAAATCAAGGCTGAATTCAAATTGTGAACCCTGCTGTCCGCAGTGTAAATTGAAGACATTAGTCGGTACAGACATAAGTCTGCGGTGCTGTGCCGCTGGGTCGCAGGAGGCCCGTGGTTATGGCGGCAACCCTGTGCCAGGGTGAGGGCCGCCGCTCTGGCAGACTCATTGGTCTTCCCAGAAGTTAACCACGCCTAGGACCTGGCCTATTTATTCATACTCCTAAGCTGGAGTGGCGTACGTTGGATCAGACCACTCCGCTTCTGCTTCCAGGGGGGGACAACACAGCTACATAACTAAGATCTTCCCCACTGCCTGAGGTAACCTGGTTGCGTCCACTGTGCACTACACTACAAGTATCAATAGTATACCTCCACAGTGAGAGGTTTGTGGTTTGCATAGTGCGGTCTGTGCAGCACATCAGCGTAACACTTGGCATTGTGTGCATTATCAATAATGGGTGACTTGCTTTCTACATATATAGTTGGTTGCCACATGTCCCAACATTCAGCTATAGTGGCTGAGGGGCCATAGTCTTTTGGGAAAGTCTGTTGTCCTGTTTTGCACTGCCTCAGTGGTAGTAGCGGGGGTGGTCCATGGGGGAGGTTCTGGTGGTGGTGGCGCTGGGTGTTATGGCCTTGTTGGGTGTCGGAGCTGCAGTAGCTCTATCACGTGTTGGTCTTTAGATGTGGCTGTGAGTTGGGTCTAATTCACGTAGTAGATAGTCGAGCTTCTTACACAAGTTAAAGGTTGATGTTAATTTGTTACTGGTAAGTTGGCTTATTATCTGCTCTTTGAATCGCATTGCAGATTTGGCTGGTTGCTAAAAATGTGGGGAAGTGGTGTTTTTTATTTTGCACAGTAACGCTTACTTTGCATATCATTAGCGTTAGTTGTGGCTCTCATTTGTGGCAAATTTGTTGGAGGAAGGTATCGATGGAAGAGTGGTGAGATTTGCAGTTTTCACCAGGTTGAGAACGGGATGATAATTGAAAAACACAGAAAAAAAGATATGTTTAATAAACATTATAATTAGAAATTAGCATTCAAAAAAACTTTGAAATTCCCTGAAAAAAACATAGGTTTTAGGAACGTTATAGTTAAATCAGCATTTAAAAAACCTTAAAAATTCACAGAAAAAAACATAGGTTTTCAGTGACATTATAGTTAGTTGGACATTTCACTCATACAAAATGATTAGAAATTCCGCTGTTATAGTTAGTTGAGCTAACTATAACTCGCGCCCCTGCAATGCACTGCTGATGAGGTCACATATTACAACATTCTTGACATGGTCAGTGACATCACTGATGACATCACTGATGACATTTCAAATGACATCACTGACATCTCTGTCAGGAACCTAGCCAAAGAGGGCATGGAAGAGATGAATTTGGATCATAAATTCCAAGCTGTTCCGAACAGGGGTCCCCTAAATACATTTGGCCCAGGGTCCCCAAAATCCTTAAGATGTCCCTGTATTAAGGCAAAATGTCCCCTGGTGATTAATCTGAACAGCGAACTGACTCAATGAGAAAGAAAAGAGCCAGAAGGCTAGTCTGCTCATGACTGTGCCATGGCGTGCCTGGGCCCTGCTGTTAATGCACCAGGTAATGAGCACCAGTGATGCACACCTACCTCAATTATGCAGTGTGTATGTATATCTATCTATCTATCTATCTATCTATCTATCTATCTATCTATCTATCTATCTATCTATCTATCTATCTATCTATCTATCTATCTATCTATCTATCTCTCTCTCTCTATATATATATATATATATATATATATATATATATATATATATATATATATATATATATATATATATGTTAGAGCAAGGTGCGCAAGCACTTTGGGAGGGCTCACCACAGCACCCGAACCCTCCGGTTTCAGTTTGTCTCCCGTGCAGTGTCACAGGCTCCATCCAATTTAAAGTAGGTCCAACGCGTTTCGGGGCCATGAACGCCCTTTCCTCATGGACAAAGTAAGGGAACACCAGGCTCACCTTGCTCTGATCAAACACTTTTTTTATTTGAAAAGAAGGCGTGGTCCTCCCTAAGTGGGTGGAGTTTCAACACCAGGACTTCTGGATATTGTAGTCCTGCAAGGTGAGTAGTCATAATTGCCTTGAGTAGGTTGGGGTTCCTTTACACAATTAATGTCTTTAACATCCATAAGTAGGAGGGGAGGACAAGCTGTGAAACCGCTTGTTGTATGTGGATGTTGCGCTGTCAGGCGATGATCACTCTCCTCGCCTCAGTCCTCATAGGTACGGATACTTGTTCCGCCTCTGAAGCGGAGCTCCTCTCCACGACTAAGGCCTGCCATAAATATATGTTAGAGCAAGGTGCGCAAGCGCTTTGGAAGAGCTCACCACAGCACCCGAACCCTCCGGTTTCAGTTTGGCTCCCGTGCAGTGTCACAGGCTCCCTCCAATTTAAAGTAGGTCCGACGCATTTTGGGGCCATGAAACTCCCCTTCCTCATGGACAAAGTGAAGGAACACCAGGCTCACCTTGCTCTGATCTAAGCATGGGTGAATTTTGCGAATTCGCGATCCGTGAATTTGCGGATTTGCGAATTCGCAATCCGCAAAATTCACGAATTCATGCAAATTTGCGGATTTTTTATTTTTGCGTGTTCGCGCGGAACTTTGCGTATTCGCGGGGCGCTTTGCGTGTTCACTGTTTTTTTTTTCCTGGTTCATCACTGCCACCCTCTCGTTATTTATGCCCTTCTGCCCTCTGCACCACTTGTTTTTCTGCCTTTCTGCCCTCTGCCCCACTCTTGTTTGTGCCCTTTTGCCCTCTGCCCCACTGGTTTCTGTGCCCGTCTACCCTCTGCCTAACTCATATCCTCTGTCGTACTTTGTGCCCTTCTGCCCTCAGCCATAAGTCAGCTTCAACAGGAAGCACTAATAGATAAAGTATAGCAGGTGCTTGAGTTGAAGGTCAAATTAAGTTACACAGTCATTAATCACCCCAAGTTTGGGGTGATTAATGATTGTGTAACTGAATTTGAGATTCAACTCTAGCACCTGCTTTACTTTATCTATTAGTGCTTCCTGTTGAAGCTGACTTTTTGTAACTATTTTAGAGGCTCTGGCAGCTTGCCGGCGCCATTCTAAAATAGTTACAAAAAGTCAGCTTGAACTTTTGACCCAATCCGTTCCGCTTGCGGATTTTGCGGGAAATTCGCGAATCTCGCGGTTTGCGAATTTACTGAAAATCCGCGAGCGGAACGGATTTTCCGCCCATGCTTACTCTGATGAAACACTTTTTTTATTTGAAAAGAAGGCGTGGTCCACCCTAAGTGGGTGGAGTTTCAACACCGGGACTTCTGGATATTGTAGTCCTGCAAGGTGAGTAGTCATAATTGCCTTGAGTAGGTTGGGGTTCCTTTCCTTTACATAATTAATGTCTTTAACATCCTTAAGTCGGAGGGGAGGGTAGGCTGTGAAACCGCTTGTTTTATGTGGATGTTGCGCTGTCAGGCGATGATCACTCTCCTCGCCTCAGTCCTCATAGGTATGGGACTTGTTCCGCCTCTGAAGCGGAGCTCCTCTCCATGACTAAGGCCAGCCGTAAATATATGTTAGAACAAGGTGCACAAGCGCTTTGGGAGGGCTCACCACAGCACCCGAACCCTCCGGTTTCAGTTTGGCTTCTGTGCAGGGTCACAGCCTCCCTCCAATTTAAAGTAGGTCCGACGTGTTTCGGGGCCATAAACGCCCCTTCCTCATGGACAGAGTGAAGGAACACCAGGATCACCTTGCTCCGATCAAACACTTTTTTTATTTGAAAAGAAGGCGTGGTCCGCCCTTAGTGGGTGGAGTTTCAATACCGGGACTACTGGATATTATAGGAGCTGCCTTCCACCTAAACTTGGGAACTACCCAGAGTTCTCTACTTATTTTTTGCATAATTTATGCGTTACTCTATGCCTGCAAGGGTATTGTTTTGACTTATACTGGGTGCTCCCTTGCGTCTGGACAAAGCTAAAACTCTCTGAAGAGCTGTAATGACAGCAAAACACCTATCAGGAGTTGCTTTTATTCATTTCAGGTTGGCTTGGATGGTATTTTACCAATTCAAAGCTGTACTATTGTGCCTGAAGTGATAAATGGCTTTTGACATTTTACAGCTCGGCGTGGATAGCACTTTGCTAATCCTATGCTTAAAGACTTTGCTTTACAAATGGCAAAAGACTTTGTCCATTTCTATCTCGGCGTGGATAGCACTGAGCTAATCCTATGCTTAAAAACTTTGATAGAAAAGCAGACATTTGAGGTGAGCAAATGTAGAGTGTCGCTGGTGTTGAGGGTGCTCTATACAGGAGCTGCCTTCCACCTAAACTTGGGAAATGTATGCGTCACTCTATACCTGCAAGGGTATTGTTTATATATATATAACAAACCCTTTAGGATTGCAAAACATCTGACGTGCAAATCTGACTACTGTGTCTATGCACTGCAATGTCCCTGTCCACTGACTTACATTGGCAGCACGATACATCCCTGCAAAAAACGTGTGTTAGAACACATGCGGGCCATAACGAATGAGGACAAAAACTATCCAATTGCCAAACATTTTAAGGACCTGCATGGAAAAAATCTAAGTGTATTCAAGTTCTGTGCATTAGACAGAGTCCCACCGTCGGAACGAGGTGGAGACAGACTGAGACAACTACGCCAGCTTGAATCAAGGTTCATAATTAAATATGACACTGTACACCCGCTGGGGTTGAATAAGGATGAGGAGTTAGCAGTCCACCTAATCTAAAGAGTCCGTGTAACACATTCACCGTACTGATAATACTCTAGTCATGTAATCCCTTAAAAACATGAATTTGAAGCTGTCTTGGATGTTTAATTATTCGAGTATATTTTAAAGTGATTATATTTTTTATGTTTGTAGGAGACACATATGTCGCCGCACTGGGATGACGTAATACCACTGGTTGCTGCCGATTTGACTTAATTGGATGGAATCACAGGACTATACATTTGTTAATTTGAAAAACTTTTGGAATTCAACTAGGATGTTGAAGTTCCAGGACATTGAGATCAGACTGGTATGATGCAGTCATGCCCACTGGGGCGGAATTGTCATGTTTCATGTATCTGAGCATTGGTACATTTGCCCACTTGGGCTAAATCTTGAGAAACGTTTGAAAAAAACTTTTTGATTTGACATAAGGGTTCAACCTTTGAGCAATTGTAACAAATTGATTTAATGTTACATTAATCTCTGTGGTCCTTATACAGTTTCTTTTGTACATATTGTATAATGTATATTATATCTGTGTCCAATTACACATTCAAATATGGCCGCCACAACAGTGGTTGAACTAACACTGGTGTGAGGACGAGTAGTCCTACGTTTATGTTTATATTTTTTGACTTTAAAAATGTAATTGTTTGTAAACACCGTTACCCGTGACCAAGGTGCGGCTGCACCGAAACGCGTCGGGTGTTGTTTGGCATTCTGTGTGTCAATAAATAACACGCTAAGAGGACCTGGGCTCGAGTCAACTTTGTGATTCATAAGTTGTTTCCTTGAATATTACGAGGGTCGCCTCCTCACTCGAGCCCGCCGCCGTGTGTGGCCGGGAGACTGGCGGACATTTGTGGATTCATATATATATATATATATATATATATATATATATATATATATATATATATATATATATATATATATATATACATACATACATACATATATATATATATATATATATATATATATATATATATATATATATATATATATATATATATATATATATATATATATATATATATATATATATATATATATATAAACAATACCCTTGCAGGTATTGGTTTCTACTCGTATGCTAGCAATATATATATATATATATATATATATATATATATATATATATATATATATATATATATATATATATATATATATATATATATATATACATATATATATATGCGTTACCTTTTCTAGTGCATCCTCATATTGTTACCTATCCACACAGCCACACAAACCAGCCAATCAATAACAAGCTCCTTCCTTATAAAAAGGCAACCTTTTGGAGTGCTTCATCAAATAATCTTATGAGTTATTGTCAGAGCAGCATACCATTTTGTGTAAATCTTGAGCTTCCACGTTTGCAAACTTTACCGAATAGGACGAATTCCTTTGGGGAAATAAAAGCAGGCGAACATACAGTCCAAATAATTATATGTTATATGTATTCTCCCTTATGACTTAGGTAGAGAATATTTATGCCAGCATTAGGAGCCTATCAGGAAAATATTAGAAGGCACTCGTTTGGTGGGCACAGCAATACGTCAAATATAAGCAGCCTCATAAATGAGCCGGATACCTGCATGATTTGATGTGGAGTGAAAATTGTACGACTGTACTTGCCATCTCCGGAAGAATTTGTCAAGTTCTTTGACACGTTGGTCTGGAAAGAAGTTTTCAAGTAAATTATTTAAGCAGTTTTATTATCATTGTACAACTGTGCATGGCAAATCAATGTACTCACAAGGAACATGTTTCAGTTTTCATTATATGCATTTTGCAGGATTTGGAAATCCTGAACTTTTGCTTTACCTGATGTTGAGATATTTGACCACATTTTTCAGTTGATATAATATCTCCCACAATAAAATCCTGTGCAGGAACTGTGCTTCTCAATTAGAGCTTGCCTGTCACCTCAGCAACCTTGGCCACAGCTCAGCAAGGATATACTGTACTTTCCAATCACCGTCCGCTTTTGAGATCAAGGGAGGCCAGAGGATGTCTAATCAAATAATATGTCATCCGAAGTTATTTTGCAGAAGTTTCAACTGTGTGAGGACATACTTCATATGAGAGGTATTTCTGATTATTTCTTTGATCATACACCAACACCAAGTGGATAATAACAGCAGTATTAATCTCTGCTAGCAATTCCGACATTATTAGTCAAATATGTTCTTTATTTTATAAGTGTTTAAACTAGTTATAGAAATATTATAATACAAGTGAAATACTTTTTCTTATACTAGTGAAATACCTATAAAGCCCATGCATAATAACTTGACTGCGGGACACATATCATTTCATGTGCATCTGAAGTGTACTTGGAGGATAATTCCATAAATGAGATTAAAGAGGAGACGAAGTATAAAGGCTTATAATGTAACAATGCCTTCTTTGAGCACCTTGAGGAAGTCATACTAATAAGTCTTTGTAAAAAAAACATGAGCTCCTCTTAATTACGAATTTAGGACCAGATGTATCAAAGGGTTTTACCCATTCTGTGCATCTGGGAAAATGAGTTGATATATAAAACCGTGGAGTAAAGAATTATACATGATTAAATACCATGGGCGAAACAGACAACTATCTACTAGGGCCTCTTCTTCTGTTCTTCATTGCATTAGGCTGCAATAGATATGGCTGCACATGGGAGAGCTGGATGTGGGGTTACAGCCTTATCAGAGTGCTCCATCTGTCAAACAGCTCTGTTAGAAAGATGCTGAAGAGATCAAGACCTACTCTTCCTGGACAAAGAGAAGAGACAAGAGAGGGGGTTCTGTAAAACTTCAGAGACAATCGGAACGTTTCTGAACATGTTTAGGTTCAAAGAGCATTCCTTTCAATAAACAATTTTCAACGTTTTTTCAAGAGAGTGTAAAGAGGTGGAGTTTCCTGTTTTTTCTTCCCCTGCTGCATTTTGATGAGGATCTTCTATTGGCATCAAGATGTATTACTGTCTGGAGGTCTTAGCCTCACAAGGAACTATCATTTCAGCAAAGACAAATTAAGAGGCTCATTTTAGTCATATATTGTGCCAGTTTGACAAAGCCTATGTCACAAGCTCCTTAAAAACCTTCTAGCTCTCGGTGATTCCTTACAGAAGGAGACATGTTGCATTGATAATCTAAGCATTTTAGAACATCATGTCCACTTTCTCTGATGTTTTCTGTGACAACTTGTGTGTGGCTGTAGTGTCTGCATGATAATCAATAGCAGTCACAAAAGGTAATCCTTGCAAAGGCTTAAATGCTCCTTCCGACAAAGGTTGGTCTAACCTGGCAGATGCTACTTTCGTCCTCTTGCAGGAGTATGTGGGTCAGGTGAACCCTCTCATGAAGGGTTTTTGGATGGTGAGCACACTTTCCTGAACAGTTGTATGTTTCCAAGAACAAGCCGCTCCTTACTCTGCCAGTGGAAGGCAGCTCTCTTGTCCTTGGTTCTCAATGTCGGATTCCTGGATACTGGAAGTTGTATAGAAGGGTATTAAGATTCAACTCCAGTTTCCAGGCAATACCAAGGCCTCACTGAAACAGCAGATTCTTCAACAGGGATCCTTGCTTTGTTAGTAGGCATCGAAATCAGATAGGGCCTGGGTGTTTATTCAACTAGTTTGTATTGAAGTGTAATGTCCAGGTGATGATGTGTCTCAAGGGAGTGAAGTGTCTAAGAATGTAAAGATGATGGTATGCTTGGGATGATGCAGGTGTAATTCACATAAAAAGGTCACATACTGATCCTGATCTAATTGACATCTCAAGAGTTTTTAATATTAGTTCTGGAAAACCTCTGTTCCAGTTTGCTAGTTTACACTTTGATCTTTTGCTTGAACATTTGGCTATTTAGTACTTTTCCAAAGACCGTGGCGGGTGCTAGATAAGTATGCACATTTCTGCAAGCCCATAGCTCCATATTAGGTAGATTGTGTTGGGAAATCACAGTAGAATAGTTTGCATCATTTTTCTTGACACCCGACGTAATTCTTCTTTACAGAAAGCTGAATTAGTAAGTAACCTCAGGCGACAGATTCATTTCAGTCAACAGTCTTTCTCTCTCCATTTCACCTTCTCTCATGATGTCCTGTAGTCTTAAAATTAGTTTTATTGAGGATCATTGAGACTAAGAAGGCAAAGTTTTAGATGAGCTTTGGACTGATAAGTTTCCAGCAGTAAAAATCAGGCCCTTGACATTTTTCCCTAAAGTAAAATGGTAAAATCCGAACTGCAGAGAATATTGAGCTGTGTTAATGGTGACAAGGACACAATAGCGTTTATCTTAGATCAAATTTGGTTTGTCTGAACTAAATGAAAATTGCAGAGAGAGGATTTATTATTTAGTATGTATACAGAGGGCAATGAATGGAAGAGTGCCTTCATGGGCAGAAATTGTTTGGTTAATACCAAGTCATACAATTTAGTTATACAACACAACAGGGCATTCCATCACTTCTTACATCAAACACAACTGTGTTGCTTGTCTTTCTTTGCTAATCTGTTATTGAGGTGAATAATGAAAGGAAAAGTGATGCTTTAAACAGTTTTCAAGGGACAATGAGATGGGTGCCCTGGGTCAGACTAACATATATTTCCATTTTCCACCCTGATTACTTGCTTCATAATAGAGACAGACCATATCTTAAAACAAAGGCGGAATTAGGATCCTTTTCAAATCATTATCCCAGGGCTTTTAGAAGGATATGATTTAAGAGAAGCAAAAGTAACTTTTCGACCATCTGTGTGAGTCTCTTTTCTCTTCCCACTTCTAATTAACAAATTGATGCCATTGATAGTTGCCATGGCAAACTCTCAGCTGGGCATTGAGGCACCACGAAGAACATACATCTAATTGAAAGATACTTTTATAGTCAGACAAAGCTGTCAGATGTCACATACAATGTCTAAACCTGTGATGTGTGTTAATCTGCACATCTAACAAGACCAATATTTTCACCCTAACCCAGTTCTTTTTGAGGTTCCCCAGCCCCTGGATTTCACTGTGGACTCCTCAAAGTATCTGTGTTGGTAGTTGATAATAGGGCCAGGGTCTCTGAGAGGAATCATTAAATACATGTTCTGGGTATGCATAATGGTCAGATTCAGATTGACGTTTTATGCAAAACGTCATGAGATTTCATGGAATTTTGCCTACCATTACCTCAGAACTGGATATCTAATTTGTGCCACACCGATGAAAAGCCTTCTGTACTATGAATGATATAGCAATCAGTCTGCCCGCAGCATTACATCATAAACCTGATGACCCGACCTAATGAGTGAATAAACAATTGGAAAAAAGGTATTTTTCTTATTCCACAATATAAGGTGAATGATTAAAGCATATTTTGTTTGCAAAATTCTTCTACAAAAATATTAAACATTCCTCCTCTGATTTTACTCATTATGTAAACATAGGTACAACCCTCAGAATTTATTGAGGCCTCTTCTGGTCCATCGCATAGTACATGGACCAAGGAAAACCATGATGTGTTAATCAATTGTTTGCAAAAAGCCATTGTTCATCTACCGAACGATAAATAGAACATGAAACCATGCCGTTAGAGACAACAGGTGCTTGGTTATCTCCTTATAGATGCTGGGGGCTAGTTACACAGGTAACCATACAACTGAAAAAATCTACATGAGCAATTTTACTCCTACACTTTGTAGTAACCCTGCTACGTTTGGTTATTTACTAACTGTAAGTATACATTTACTACACAGTGTAGACGCACATGTCTTTAGCCCCTAAAAATTAAGGAGGTGGATCCTAGTTTATGAGTTTAAAGTTACTACTTTTAACTTTTCACACTTAGGAAGACGTCTCTAGCACCTGTGAGGGGATAGTACCATGGTTATGTATAATGAACTTTAAGAAGGGTTATTAAAAATAAAAAAAGGTTAGAAACAAATTCTGTGTTAAATGTTAACATTAAATATTGGTATATATTTATTTTAGGTGTGTAATAGTGTAAAAGTTATAGCATCAATAACTTAAGTTTACATTTAAAACAATTTTTTTGAATATAATACATTTACAAAATATATATTTTTCTGAAGTTTAATTAAAAAAGAAATCCCACTTAAAGTAAAAAATATATTTTTATAATGTAATTATATGTTTAAAAATATTAAAAGTCATGTATTGAATTAATTAACAGTAATGTATTTATTTTTAATAAATAATAATGTCATACGAATTTGTTTACGAAACAAAGTTAAACAATATTTTAAAATACATTTGTAATTCTCTTCTACTTTTCGAATTTTTTAAATATGAAAGAAAATGTTCAACAATTTAAATAATTTAATTTCCTTCTTTCCATTATTATGTGTTGTCGGGTGTTGCAGTGTCTGTGGGCTGCTTGTTTTCAGAGTGGGTGCATGTACCGCCCCCTGAAACCATCCCTCCTACCTTAATCCCTCCTCTTTAGTAGTAAATATTCCCCATTTCCCTGTCACTCCTCTCTGTCCCCCCAACATTTACTACTCAAATATATACTTACATATGTGGAAACATCTACATTCAATGTGATGATCAACGCACGTACAAGATAGGATGACAGGGTGTGGTGAAGTCTATTTTGTAGTACATTATTGGTACTACTATAGTACTACTAAACATCCTACAAAATGCAGATTGTGAACAGGCCCTTCCGCATTGTTGAATATAAAACAAATAGTACTGGCAGAGACTAGAAAGATTTTTATTATACAAGTGAACAATTTTCATTCAAGGATGTTCTATACAAAATGGTGAATTCAGTTCACCATACGCTCTTTCTGTACATCTGAATGTTTATGTGTTACTAATTAAGCCAGTGCTTAACTATGTAATCTACCCGACTAACCAATATAAGTTTGGCAGAGTAAAAAATTAAGGAAATATTATATTCCTCAATGGCCCAAGTATAATTGACTGAAAAAAGAAATTAGCACATAAGTGCAAGCTGTTTCTCATATTGAGAGATCTCCTTTCAATTTATTTTACTAGTGACACAGTCTGGGGTTGGTCTGTTTCAAGACATGAACAGCACTCACTGCTTTTGCCCAAAGTCAGACTATAAAATTAGAAAAAAAGGCATTTTACACGCCTTTAGCTGTCATCTGCACCCGGAAACATAGGAGACTAAATCACCCAGGTTTATGCAGTCCTTGGAGAATTTGGTGAAAAATAAGAATAAATGGCTCATCCTTATAAGAAAAGAAACCATATTCTGGTTTAGGGTATATGGTAAAGTTCAAGACAGATGTTGAAAAGTTTCTATTGAGTATAAATTTAGTGAGACAAACAAATCCTTGCAGCCATATTCTTTTCCGTGGTGGTAATAAAACCAAATCAATTCAGCTGAACACTTTTTCTCAACAAGACTTAATTGGGATACAAGGGAACAATTGTTTGGTGACTTCTTGGGAGCAGCTCTAAAATCTGTTTCTTGTACTCCTTCAGACAACTCAGACATGTATGGAGATAAGGACCATAGGTGAGCAACAATGCGCTGCTGCAGAATGGCATCGGGAGAGTCATCCTGTCTGAGAATTGCTATCAGCAAACGCCTAGATTGTCTTTGGAGTACAACATGTTAATAAACTAGCCATACATACAAACGTGTAAGGACAAGTGGCCTTAAATGTAGATGAAACACATGTGGCAGGTGACAGACTTTGATTTGGATTTTTAACATTAATGTGGCTTTCAAAGGATACAGAATTGGATGCTTTGAACAACTAAGTGTTTGAAGACACAGAATTAAGTGCCTTAAATAGTTATGTATTTGGGTTGATCATCACAATAAGTCTAAAATTAATATTTAGGAATTAGGAACTAGGAAGACAGATGCACATTGCTAATTTTATCATAATAGGTATGTCGACTTAATAGTGATCATTATCCATTGTGTATGTCTGCTCTTCTCCTCGTGAGGGAAAACCTAGGGAGTCATTCAATGTTTTGTAGAAGGAAACGTCATTGTAAATCACAGAGCTCCCACTCTGCCATGTTTTTTGAGGAATGTCCCCACCTCATTTAGTGGTTGCTCAAGAACAGCACTTATCTCTGTAGGCATTTGAGTTGTTTGAAGGAGTCCAAGGAACACACAAGAGGTTGGTCACCAAGAAGACTAGGGCAACATTTCGGGTTCCTGATAAGTGCCGAAAAATGGCCATCAATTATGGGTACTGGGTTAGTCAATCCTGGTGATGTAATGGGACAGGATGTGCTCTGAACTTCAGATCGATTTATGGTGTGCCCAAAAAGAACAAAGGAACAATATGCTTTAATTAATGAGGTATTTTATCCAGCTAAAAGAGTAGGAAGACAGGTGCTTGATCAGAACACCTGACTGATGCTTACATGGTTAGGTGGACCACCAAGTGTGGCTCAGTGATAATTATGCCGGGTTAAGAAGATGATGTTGAGCTTCTGCCCACATTGCACCAGGTGAAGCCAAATGGGAGGAATGGACTGAAAAAAGAAGACTCCCACAAATACAAAACAAATGTTGCTGTAGGTGAATGTGCTCATCAGACAGAGTTGCTGCACAAGAAGAATGCAGTTGCATTCTGTTTTCTTTTCTGCACTCCTTTATCTCTGGTTTGGCACAGCAGTTACTGAGTGTTTTCTACTACCAGTTATGGGGTCTGGGCTCGGCTGAGCGCTCTGTACTGCAATTGATAAGCGCAGTAGGACAGGGCTAATCCTAGTTTTAAAATGGACAGCATATGTCTACAAACATCCATGAAGCCACCAGCATAGGCCATTCAGGGTTTTTGTTCTTGTTAGTGATGGAATTGAACTCTGGCTAGTGGATCATATGAGCAGCATCTTTCCATTATTAATCTCCTTTGTCAGGAAGCCCACATTGTGGTTGGACCCATTTGGGTAAAAACATAACTCTCTCTCTTCCTGCTTTTTTTCCTTGTGTCACTTTTCCCCAACCTTGTTGAGCTGGTGACCTCTCCTTGCATTGGACCATGAGCCTCCTCTACCCCTTATCTCTAATCTTGCTTGTTAGACCCGTCAGCTTTAGTGTGGTCTTCCCCCATATATGTTTGACTTCCTCCTCCATTTTATTTATTTATTTATTTATCTCACTTATAAAGCGCTCTATCACCTAGCAGGCATTCTGGCGCTGCCATTAGAGAGTACTAGGTTAGGAACAACACACATGGGAACTGACAACAGAATCTAGCTTTAGGGAAAAGCTACGTTTTTAATCTCTTCCTGAAGGAAAGAAGGTCCCTAAATTGTCTTAGTTCTAGTGGGAGTTCATTCCACAATCTGGCAATGGATACACCAAAGGTTCTTCTACCTGATTTAGTTTTATTAAATCGTGGTATTGTCACCAGTCTGGCCGAGGAGGAGCAAAGGCTTGTCACCGGTGCGTACCAACTAAACTTCCTCTGCATAGATACAGGTCCAGACCCATGCAGGGCCTTGAACACTAAACAGATAGATTTAAACTGGATTCCTTGTCTTATTGGGAGCCAATGCAGCTACACCAAAGCCATTGAGGAGGAAGAGCCTCTGGACCTCCTCAAGGCTAGCTTGACTGCTGTTGACTGAATCCTCTGGAGTCTGTCCAGAAGATATATCCGGGATTCTAACAACAGCGCATTGCAGTAATCGAATCTGCTTAATATAATACTTAGTACTACTAGCGCTCGCACGTGATTGGGCAACAGGGAAAAGATATTCCGCGGGATTCTAATCATAGCGAAACAGCTTCCCACCATTTTATTAACCTGTGACTCCCGCGTTAGTTTATTATTAAACATAATGCCCAGGTTCCGAACCTTCTCAACAGGCCTCAGTACAGGTGGTGTATCTAAGGGCCAAAAGTTCCCAGGTAGTACAGTAGGTATCTTCCCTGCTGAACAATAGAGGACCTCGGTTTTCCCAGCGTTGAACTGCAAAGGGTTCTCCCTCAGTCACTGAGCTGTGGCACGCAGGCAGTCATGAAATACCTCCAGAGATGTCGACTGTTCTCCCTCTAAGGAGAAAATCAGTTGCGTGTCATCTGCATAATTTACAATGTTAATGTTATGCGCCCTTATGACCGCTATCAGGGGTTTCATGGTCATAATAAATAAAATTGGGCTGATTGAAGAGCCCTGAGGCAGGCCATGTGTGATGTTAGTAAAGGCAGATTGATAGGGAGGAAGGGCCACTGCTTGTCTCCTCTTTGAAAGGAAGGATTGAAACCAATTTAGAGCCAGGCCAGTCACCCCTACCTCCCTGAGCCTTCTCAACAGGATGGCATGGTCCACCGTGTCGAATGCGGCAGACAGGTCAAGCAGAATAAGAACTGCTGCTTGACCTCTGTCTGCCCGCATTGGAGGTTCATCCATCACGGTCACCAGAGCAGTCTCAGTGTAATGAGCAGACTGAAAACCAAATTGTACGTCCTCTAAGATTCTGTTTGTTTCCAAATGTTTTGAGAGGGACCTGCTAACCACACTTTCTACAAGTTTAGCAGGGAAAGGCAAAAAGGAGATGAGTCTATAATTTTTAGAGCAGGCTGCATCCAATGTGAACTTCTTTAAGAGGGGTTTCACCAATGCCTGTTTCCAATGGGTTGGGACCACTCCACTAGAAGAGACTGATTACAAATCAGCCAGAGTATAGGAGACAAATCTGCTTCAAACGCTTTCTAGATTTTCTGTGGCAGAGTGTCCAAAGGAGAACCAGAGGAGATCCCTAAAGACACTTTACCAAAATTCTCTACTGACAGTGTTGCAAACTCAGTTAGATTATTAATAGGCTGGGTCTCTGTCCCTCTAGTTGTAGTTCCTGTGCCACTCATAATACTGTCGCAAGATCCGTTGGTTTCAATGATTTCTTATTCAGTTTGCCAAGGATCCCCCACCAAGGTCATCAATGATAGTTTTATTTTTGTCATTGAAGAACCTTGCCAGACTATCACAAAGATCTTGTGTAGGAGGCGTCTGGTTCTTCGTGCAGTCGGGACTGATTAAATTTGGGACTGATTAAATTTATCAGTATGTTAAAAATGCTTCTGGATTTATTAGGAGCATTCAAGATAGTATTGGAAAAATAATCTGCTTTACCAATATTTCTTTCTTTCTTGTAGCTCAAAATCGCAGTTTTCCAGATATGTTTGTCCTTATCATCATACATCCTTCTCCACCTTCTCTCCATCTGCTTACAGTCAAGTTACAATTTTTTTAATTTGTAGTTAAACAACGGGGCCGATGGTCTGACCCTCTCTTATGATTTTTTAATGGGGCTTTTGAATCCAATATAGAAGTGATCTGTGAGCAGAATATTACAGAATTCTCCTCCACCTGCTTGTTTAACGAGAAGCAGTCCTCCAAATGAAACACAGGGGCTGAGCCCCTCTATCTTAAGAGGGCCTTCCAGTCCCTACTAACATATTTTCTCATGATACTGGCTATCTGACCTTTATAGGTGGAATTATACACTTGAAATTTAATCAGATATTGATCGGACCAGTTCATGGGCAGAATGTCCAGAATGTTAAGGACATGGTCCTCCGAAAAAATAAAGTCAAGTGTATGTCCTCCCTTGTGTGTGAATTGAGCAACCCGCTGATATAAACCCAGGCTTTCACAAGATTGGAGGACATTGTTGTAGCCAGAATCAAGTGTTCCGTTGAACCAAAGATTAAGATCCGCCAACATTACTAGTCTAGTGTGTGTAGCAGCCATATTACTAATAGTCTCAAGCAGAGACTGCTGCTGCTGCACAGTAAGAGCCCCTGGGGGTCTATAACAGACAATCCCCATCAAAATATGGCCATTTACATCCTTAATGGCAAATCCTAGCATTTAAAATCCTTCAATTGCATCAGTAGCTATTGTAACAATGTTCCAGGAGTCTTTAAATATCACACTAACTCCACCTACCCTCCAGCTCAGTCTAGGTTTGTGGCAGATTTTATACCCAGGCGGACATACCCAGCCTGAATCAACCTCACAATCTAAGTGGGTCCATGTTTCTGTAATGAACAGCACCTCCAGTTCATGGAGTTCCAGCATCAGCTGTATTTCCATGCTGTGTTTGGGGAGTGATCTAACGTTTAATAGCCCCTAAGTAAGAAAGCCTTTTTTTACAAAAGCTGAAGTAGGGAATGCAGTCTCCTCGAATGTAAATTCTCTGCTACCCTTTCCAGACTCACCAATGTTACGCAGTTCCACACTAGTGTATCTTAGAGAACGGCAAGCTATGTCGTTTCCCAAAAACACTCTAAAAGGGGCAGCATGGATTTTTCTTTCTGCTGGTCTCGTTTCTGCTGGCCTTAGGTCTCTGCACACTTAGCCACAGTTGGCCAGTGCAAATTGCATGTGCTCACTCCTTAAAACATGGTATCATTGGCTTATTTTCAATTGGCATGTTTGATTTACTTATAAGTCCCTGGTAAAGTGGTAGTGCATGTATTAAGGGCCTGTAAAGTAAATGCTACTAGTGGGACTGATTTGCATATGGCGGGGTCTAAACTGGGGTGGTGTAGTGAGCAAACGAATAATGGATTTAACCCAGATCTCTTGGCTGGGGTGAATGTTTGAATTAGCATTCCATCCATGCCGCCTCAACTTCTACGCTCCCAAACGCCAGCTTCGATTGACCAGCCACACCCTCGCCGCCGTCCCCCGCATCCGTAGAACCACCACCGGGGGACGGTCCTTCTCCTACCTCGCCACCAAGACATGGAACTCCCTCCCCACCCACCTCCGCCTGACCCAGGACCACCTCGCCTTCAGGAAGCAACTCAAGACCTGGTTGTTCGAGCAGTAGCAGATCCCCCTCCCCCAGCGCCTTGAGACGCTCTGGGTAAGTAGTGCGCTATATAAATGCGATGATTGATTGATTGATTGATTAATCCATAATTTGTTGCTGCATCAAAATGTTGTCCTAAGTGGGATGGTTATGCCCAGATGTGGATCCCTTGCTCGCTGGGGCACTGGATTCAAGTGAGCTTAGCTGGTGAGGGGTGATACCCTGAAACTGGTCCCAGGATGCTTGGTTCCGGTCCAGGGGGGAACCGACTTGGCAGTTCGAGCTGGTCTATCCGCATGAGGAGCAGGGTCAAGGTTGATTTGCATATGGGTGGGACCAAACTGGGAATGGCATAGTGAGAAAAAAACAACAGATTTAACCAAGATCTCATGACTGGGGGTGAATGTTTGATTCATTCAGATTTCCCTCTATTATTTGTTGCTGCAACAATTTTTATCCTAAGTGGAAAAGGTATACCCTGACATAGGTCCCTTTCTCGCTGTGCCACTGGATTAAAGCTAGCTTGGCTGATGACCCATGATTTGCATATGGCTGGGTCAAAACCGGGGTGGTGTACTGATGAATTTAACCCAAATGTCTTGACTGGGGTTGAATGTTTGTTTTATTCATCATTCCGTCCATCATTGATTCTGCAGCAGTTCTAAAAAGTTGGCATTTTCGTACCTTAGCCCTTTAATGCCTGTAGCATGTCTCTGGGGCACATGACAACAAGAGCTGACAGTTGGGTGCTATGTATTCCTCCTAGACACCACACAATATGATGGGCCAGCACTGGCAGGATGGGAGAATGGAGCTTGGAACAGACGTACGTACACTTCATTAGGCTGTGTCCTGCCTTCCACACAAAAAGGTTGCATGCCCTCTGTAATTAGTCTGGAGACAGACCCAGTAAGGCAGAACACTTGTGTATTTCAAAGGGAAACCTCCAGAACCTTCTTCCACCCCAAAAGCACAATTGGGTATGGATATTGAAACTCAGGCACCAACTCTTGAGTACACATCTGGACCTGTGGATCCTCTGTGAAGGAAAATGGACTGCTCTGCTGCTGAAAGGACTGCTAATCTGCTGGACTGCTGCTCTGAAGAACTGCTGTCCTGCTGGGCTGACCTGCTGCCTTCTTGGCAGGGTGAAACAACTGAACCAGCATCTCTTGAACCCAGGACCCCAAAGTGACTTCAAGGGCTAGTTGACTGGCCTCCTGACTACAGCCTCAAGAACAGAAGCCTCAACAACCTTGTACCCAGCCCATGAACTCTGCCATCTGTTAGTCCAGCCTGCCAAGTAGTGCTACCCCGGTCCTGGACTCTTGGAAGTGGGCCTAAGGTGCTCTGCCAGCTTCTGTGGACCCCGAACAGAACTGACACATGGCTACTGCTGTACAGATTGGTGCAGTCGCTTCATTGGAAAAGCAGCTACTCAACAACTCCTCAGTGTAGGCCCTTGCATCCCTCATCAATAGCAGCCTCAACGATGGCGCCAGTCTATGCATCACAGTCTCACAGCTCCTCATAACTGATGCATCACCCCATCTGTGTCACACATCTTCTATGCCGGACTTCTCATTGCAAGCCCTTGATCCTCGACGATGATCCAGGACTTCACACTGCAGCCTCGCTGCATCTCGGAACCGATGCATCACTTCAGCTGCATAACGCATCTTGGACACGGACCCTCACAATGCTCTGCAAACTAGAATTTAAGGTACTTTGTTTAGCAGGCCTAACTGGGTCTCTGTAGCGAGACCACGCTAAATCGCAGTCAGCCTAAATTTGTGACTTTGCCCTGGTCCGGTGAGATCAGATATTCACAGTTGGCATTTTGTGCTTTTTGGAGCTATTGTTTACGGACATTTTAAACCAGCACATCTCTGGTTCTACTAATTGGATATTTGGTGTTTTGGTCTTGTTTTATTTATTAAACATCACTCTATTATTCTAACCTGATGTAGGACCCCTTTTGTGGTGTGTTTCCACTGTGTTACTGTTTGAAGTGTTGCACAAATACTTTACACATTGCCTCCAGGTTAGGCCTGACGTCTCTGTGCCAAGGTACTAAATGGTTGAGCACATAATACTTTGGGGTTTGCTTGTAAATTCACCCTGAAAAGGATTGTGGTTGCTGCTTGACCAGGATTCACACCCAAGTGAACCACAACCCAATGTCTTACATCACTAATAGAACTTTTAAAACGCTCAAGAAAGTAGAAATAATGGTGGTGGCCCCTTGTTTTCCATGTAGATGATGGTACCACCTCCTCTACAGTCTAACCCTAACCCTGGAGGTGAGATGCCAAAATATTGTTGTCAGAATATTGTCTGAATTATGTGCCCTAGATATTGTCTACAAAAATATCATCCCATCGGAATTAGTAAAAGAAAGTCTACACCCAATGAGACAATAGTTGTGACAGATGATTTTTCGGCATATGATGTTCTGACCAGGGCCGGACTGGCTACTGGGCGGTTGTGTGTGCTGCCAAACCGGGGGCTGATTTCATTGATGGGGAATTGCGTGTGCTGAACAAAATTAGTTTTGCTTTTTTTTATTTCAAAACGCACGCAGGTCCTCATCAACAAAATTACCCCCCACTGCAGAGAAATCAGCCCCCAGCTCAGCAGCACACACAGCCGCCCTGTAGCCAGTCCGGCCCTGGTTCTGACATACAAACACTATGAAGCCTCACTAGATTCTGTTCATCTTTCTATCACCTATGAGGTATCCCTTAATATCTCAGAATGCCTTTCAATGCTGCTGAACAGGAGTCACAAGATGTCAAGTTTATTCCTTCCAGTGAAATGGCCTATTAGATTTAGCAGGCTTGTCGACTGGCTACTCGACAGTTCAAATAAGGGCATTTGGGTTTGGCTCCTAGTTTGCCTCTAAAGGTCTCTCTCACCAGGTTCATGTTCTCCTTTTAAAATGTTTGATTTGCTTGGGTACACTTGTTTTTGAGCCTGCAAGTATCCTCCTTCTAGAGCCAAAGGACTGCAGTATTGGCATTTTGATATTCAGGGCCAGCTATTTCCCATTTTTCCTAGAATGAGACTCTGGTGTCTCTTCTGCTTAGTTTTCTGATGAAAGGCCATTTTTTTCAAACCAGTTTCTTCACATGATTCATTTCTACCGGCTTTGCATTTACTACAGGGCCTGTTAAAACGTTTCTCCAAGGTTACCCTTCCTTTTGACCAAAGGTGTTTTTTTTGTGGCAGTGGTCTCAGATCTATAGTTGGAGAACTTTGGGCAATTTAGTATATAGATCAGTCCCTTGGATTTTTTCTGGATGCATTTGTTCTCAGAACTTTAGCAGGAGCCCTTCCTAACACTCTTTTTCTTGTTTTTGTCTTTACTAGGAAATATTTCTGCCTGTTTTCTTTGTAGATTGGGCATCTGACATGAGTTTACGCTGCATCTTTTAAGTTATCATTGTTCTCTATTGTCTTGCTCTGATCGAGTTTGTTTTAGACAGTAAATTCTCTTTTGTGTGACCTTCGGAGCAATAGTAAAGGCCCTGAATATATCAACAACTGATCTGAGCGTCAAAAGCTGATCTGAGCTGATGGATCCATTTGCCTATCGGCCAGCTGGAGTCGCTCTCCCAAGTCCATTCCAAGCAGGCCCATCAGAAGAATGGCAACATTAGTCACAGAATTTCCAGAAGCATTCAACCAAGAGGTCTAGTTTGCCCTCACTTGGGCTTCTCTGAACACCATCAAGCTATATTATCGACTTTTGAAGTCTTATTCTCACCCAACATTTTTTGAATTTCGGACTATCTCTACTGTATCTCTTCAGTATGCAAATGGTTAAATTTCAGTTATGGGATTTTACAGTAGTTTGGATTCTACACTTCCTTTGGGGTGTAATGCTTGCCTGGTGCCTTAGGTGTATGGTCAATGCATAAGGAATGTGACTAGGTAGGTGGACAAGGAGGGTACTCTCTGATCACTTACCAGTAATGTTCATTAGTCAGAGTCCAGCTCTTCCGTGTTACAGTCCTGGCTGGTATTGCCCTTCTACTGAGACATATTGTTCTTGGTCACTGTGAGGGGTTTGATATATCTCAGAATAAATGAAGTAGGCATATCCGCAGAAAGTGGCAATAAGTGATGGATTCCACTCCTAAAGCCTCTGGAAGGGGCGGCGGGGTATTTAAGTTTTATTTAATTTGATATACTGGACCTAGCTCTTAGACAAGGACTCTCTTCAGCCTGTTAGGACTGTGGTTAAGAAAACCCGGATTTGGAGAAACATGAACTGCCAATAAATATTCAGAGCGTTAGCATTTGGCTCTGTTGGTAGTTTGGGAGGCATCAGCGCATTAGTTATGGAGCAATATTATACTGACATTTAGAAAGGCACCTTTCCATTTGCAATCTGGATTATATTTCTGCCAGCTCGAGGAAAAGGGAAGAGATCATCAATTTAGGACTAAAGAAATCTGTTTCCGAAATTCATAATTAGCACAACACTCCAATGTGCTTCCTGAGCAGCAGTTTCCATCGAAGAGAATCTGGATGGGACTCCTCGCCAAAGATGAGTCAAAGGTCCGTCACTTACATCTCGGTTAACAAGGGATCTGGAGGTGCGCGCGGCACTGTACAGTAGGATAACAGAACAGAGCGAGATACAAATAAATAAAGTATGTTCTTGGCTGTCATGTTAGGAAATATATTTGTCATTGCTGAAATCAGACATTGGCCGCTGTTTCATTCAAATGAACGCTGCTTCCTCTTTTGTAAATTCAACTCCTAGAAACATTTGTATAGAAACAAAAAAATAAATATATTTGACTATTAACTATGACTTCGCTCTGCCACTGCTAGCCTGGCAGCAGTGAGGAGAAAAATCGCACCATCTGACCTTTGCCATGCTAACAGGGTGAAAAGCAATTAAAGGGAAGTTGGCAAAGCTTCTGCGAGAAGGCTGTAATCTGTTTACATTTGTTAATGGCTTGCGCTTGCCAGCTCGCTTAACTAACCAGAACACAGACAGGGAAAATGACTTTGCTTTTTAAGAGAGACGTCATTACGAAAACACATCCTTTGCTTTGTCCCAAAAATGTTTATAAGTGGAAACACTCTGGAGAAATGTACAATCTGCTTCCGTGCAATGCGATATGTGCCTTATATCTTTCGAGAGTTAAGGTAGAAAAAGTTGCCAAAAATCCCTGACCTTCCTATTCCACGAAACGTTCAGTAGCAGGGTAAACTGGTGTGGGAAGTTAGATTAAAATACATTTTAGACTTACAGATCATGTTAGAATTGGACTTTAGATTGCGTTTAAACTGCTGCAGAAATGTTTTCACATGGAAAAAACGGCACGCAGCTGAAAGGTGCAGATCACATGATATGTGTAGAAACTTTGTAAGATGCTGCAAAATGTATTACATCATCACATATAGGGTTAAGAGTACTCCCAGAATGTTTACTAATCAATGTATGTTTTAAAAATGTCTGCACTAAGCAGTCATTCTTAATTGTGCTCTTTTTAATGAAGGCCCAAGATGCGTGTCTGACAGCCCGCGCCAAGACTGCCAACCTCATAATGAGACCCCTTATATTCGTGCTGAGCTCATAGTGCCCACACCGCCATCACTCGCTCCACTATGTACCCACTACATTCACACTAAGAAGACTCATGAGACATGCTTGTGGGAAAACGGGGTGCAGGTTTATTTGCATACTACAGCAGATAGGTGGGTCATCTTACGGGCGATCCAAGACGGCAGCCCCTCGCTGACCCGCCTGCCTAATTAGCCAATTTGCACGGTAAGTCGATGCTCTTGACGGTGCAATACCTTTAATGTTTATCTCGTTTACTCCCGCCCCCCCTGTCGGGGCGGAGCGATGAGGTACACCCCCGGTCGGTTTAGGCCCCCCGACCGCCCGAAGGACTAACGGGGCGCCGACGTTGCTTCCTGGAACCCCCTCGGCTCCAGATTTTTGGCTCGGGCACCCCTACTGTGCCAGGCAGAGGTATTGCTGTCTCCTTCTGCCGCAGAGGTACCCTTACTGTCCATCTGCTTCCAGATCGCCCTGTGACTCCGCCTGCAACACAAAAAAAAGACCATTAATTGTTCACACCAACCTGCTGCTCTGCCGCTGGGTCTGGGCCAGGGCGGGAACAGCGCAGAGTAGTCCTTCTAACATGCGGCGGAAAAGAGGAAGTGTTGAACCGGGCTGGCCTAGATAAAGGCCTTAGGCCCGCCTACCACCTACAAGCCGCGCCTGTATTGGCCACCCGGCCGGGGGGGGGGCGGCGCCCCGCCTGTCGCGCTGGTGACGTTCTGCTCGCGAGGCATGTGTCACTAGGACGCTGTCTCGCGTTACCTCCCCTGCGTGTCGCGCGGCCAGCGGCATAGTGCCCACACCGCCATCACTCGCTCCACTATGTACCCACTACATTCACACTAAGAAGACTCATGAGACATGCTTGTGGGAAAACAGGGTGCAGGTTTATTTGCATACTACAGCAGATAGGTGGGTCATCTTACGGGCGATCCAAGACGGCAGCCCCTCGCTGACCCGCCTGCCTAATTAGCCAATTTGCACGGTAAGTCGATGCTCTTGACGGTGCAATACCTTTAATGTTTATCTCGTTTACTCCCGCCCCCCCTGTCGGGGCGGAGCGATGAGGCACACCCCCGGTCGGTTTAGGCCCCCCCCGACCGCCCGAAGGACTAACGGGGCGCCGACGTTGCTTCCTGGAACCCCCTCGGCTCCAGATTTTTGGCTCGGGCACCCCTACTGTGCCAGGCAGAGGTATTGCTGTCTCCTTCTGCCGCAGAGGTACCCTTACTGTCCATCTGCTTCCAGATCGCCCTGTACTCCGCCACAGCTCTGGATGAGGCCTCCGCCGATGACAGAGTCCCCCACCACCTAGCCCTATACTTAGACCTAACACCCGTATCTCAAACACAGCCTGCTGCCGCCAAAGTTTCCTGTAAGTCAAGGAGAAACACATCCATCCCTGTCTCAGACAAGTGAACCCCATCCTTTTCATAGTACCCCACAGCCCTGCCCTGTATTAATGAATGCCTAATAAAACCCATCCCCCTTTTTTCGGTGAACTTCTGCATGGCCCTGTTGACCCTTCTCCTGCTCTGCTCGATGGCATGCGGTGACCGCGCTCCTCTCCATGTCCTGCGTGGGACAATCTCTGACCATACCAATTCCGTTGCTCCCAACTCGTTTGCTATTGCAGTGAATTCCCGCTGCATTGTATCCACTAAGGCTCGCCTCCCCCTTGTAACCAGGTCATTCCCGCCCAGATGTACTACTAAAATGTTGGGAGGTCCCCCCACGGCTGCCACTCCCTGCGCCAGTCTACGCTGCAGCTGATCCCACTTCATTCCAGGTGAGCCCATCCATACTATCCGTGTCTTTGGAAAGGCCAATTCCCATTTCCTGAATGCAGCCCATCGCTCGAGTCTGGAGACATACGAATGCCCCATCACCCATACGCAGACGCCGACTGAAAGAAAAGACACATTTGGTATAACGCTTTTATTCTAACTTCACTGCAAACCACGACAAACAATAACACACCAGAATTCAATGGCACCAATACATGTAAAATTGGAAAAGACAGCTCGGCATTGCCTTGCATTGTATTATGGGCGAACATATCTTTGATAACATGCTGATGACCATCTCCCCACCCTTTTGACCCCTTCTTCCCCCAAGCCCGCTTTGTATGCAGCTGTGGCTGCCCCAATTCTGAAAGAATGGCTGGAAAATTTTTTGCCATCCCCCGCTGCTGCCAACCCCGCCCTTGCCAGCACTTTCTCCATTACCTTTTCAAATTGGAACTTAGTTAAAGGCGTGCCATCTGCGTGTATCAAAAAAGGTCCCGCCAGCAGCGGTCGAATTCTCAGGTATTCCCGCGCCAAAGACACCGGACAATATCTGGGGTCCTCAAAAGCATGCAATGTTATCTCTACACCCCTCCCAGCCTGATCAGTCTTGGATTTGCGCAACCACAAGATCAGGGAATCCCTGGCATTTACATCCATCATGTCCAGTGCTCTCCCCGACCTGTCGTTCTTGGATCTGACCACCAGCTCACTGGTCCGGAATGCCCCAAAGAAGGCCAGGCAGAACGCTGTTGCAAACAGGCGGGCCTCAAAGGCCGAACTGGCCACCGCAGGCATTGTGTCTATCATGCATTTCAGGGTAGGAAAATCTATCCCGGCTCTCTTGTCAGGGCTCCTGATTTCGTCCCTCGCCCAGCCTTTCAGTGCCGCCCTAATCCTAAATGCCCCCGTGGGGTCGTCTTCACCATTCAGCTTGGTATCATGCCTGAGTGCGGCCAGGTGGCTGCACACCCAAGAATGGGATTTGCCGGATTCTTTCGCCCAAACGACAAAGCCTTCAACCTGTCCCATCAAACCACCCTCCGTCGCACCAAGGTACTTCGTCACTGCTTGGAATGTGTCCAGCTGGGATGCATATCTCCTCCTTGTCGATACCACCAAGGAACGCTGGCCCATCCGCTTTAAGCGTTCCCCCACCGAAGGAGTCGCCAGTATACTGCTGGGAACGGTGTCATCTCCTTGCTTGCCTGCGGCCATGCCTCCCGGAAACGTGACAGCTGAAAGCGAGAGAGAGCATCAGCTGCCACATTTTTGACACCCTCCACATGTCTAGCTCTAAACTCAATGTTGTGGCGCAACCCTGCCCTGACCAACTCTCTCAGCAAGCTAAGGACCAGCGGGCAGTTTGCACTCAGGCCGTTGATCGCCTGAACCACAGCCAGGTTGTCAGACCAGAACACCACCTTCCTGTTGCCCAGTTCCGCCGGCCATAGGTGCACTGCCACTACAATGGGAAAGAGCTCGAGAACAGTGATATTCGCTGTCACCCCTTTCTTACGCCATGCATCTGGCCATTTCATTGCACACCATTTCTCGCGAAATATGACACCAAATCCAACTCTCCCTGATGCGTCAGAAAATAAACAGATGCCTTGGCTGCTCTCCCAGGGGGCCCTCCAGATAACTGTACCGTTGAAATTACTCAGAAATTCATCCCACATGGTCAGGTCAGCCCTCAATCCGGGCCCCAGGCGAACTAAGTGGTGCTTCTTTACAATCCCTGCTGTAGCCTTAGCCAACCTGCGTGAGAACACCTTGCCTGCTGGGATAACCCTTGCGGCGAAGTTCAGTTTGCCTAACAAGCTCTGCACACGTTCGAGTGTTGCGCTGCCCTTCCCCAGCATTGCTGCAATCTCCTGCCTCAAGTCAGTGACCTTGTCAGCCGGTAACCTGGACTGCCCATTGACCGTGTCTAGTTCCACGCCCAGGAATGTCAGCACTTGTGCGGGCCCTTCAGTCTTCCCTGGTGCCAGTGGAACCCCCAAGTGCTCGGACAAGTTCTCAAAAGCTCGCAGTGCTTCATCGCACTCCTGAGAACCGTCTCTGCCAAAAAAGAGGAAGTCATCCAGGTAGTGGGTGACTTGTGTAATACCGTACCTGTGCGTGAGTGCCCACTGCAGAAAAGAGCTGAAAGTCTCAAAAAGGGCGCACGACACCGCGCAACCCATTGGCATGCAACGGTCAAAGTACAGCGCCCCTCTCCAACTGAAACCCAGCAGATGTTGACTGTCTGGGTGGACCGGCAAGAGGCGGAATGCTGACTCTATATCTGCTTTTGCCAACCAAGCTCCCCTGCCTGTCCTCCTGATCAAATCAATGGCCATGTCTAGAGAGCAATAAGAGACCGAACATGCCCCTTCATCCAGCCAGTGGTTAACTGAATTGCCCTCAGGGTACGAAAGATGGTGGATCAGTCTGAAAGAACCCTGCTGCTTCTTTGGGACAACACCTAACGGGGAAACTAGAAAATTCTGGAGGGGTGGGGAAGGATATGGCCCAGCCACCCGCCCCAATTCAACCTCCTTCCGTATTTTTTGGGTAACAACTTGGGGTAGGTCCCTAGCTGATCTCAAGTTCAGCGCATCCCTGTGGCCCAGAGGGCCCTTGTATGGAATCCTGAAACCATCCATGAAACCCTCATGCAGTAGCTCACGCTCCTTTTTAAGCGGGTATACCCTGAGTAACGGCAGCAAGTTTAGCAGTCTTATGGGGGAAGGACCCTTGCAATGCACCATCCCCTCACCCAGCTGGGGGATTACCAAATCACATCTAGAAGCCAAGTCTTCACCTGCCCTCGCCACCTCACGTTCAGAATCTAATTCATCACTACCTAAAGGACCTGTCTGCCCATGGATAACCTCATTGTCTGGCCCCGTCTGAAACAGTTGCTGTGTTGGCGGTTGTGTTCTGGACTGTGGTGCAAGAGATTGCCGCGTGCTGGGACCCACACTTGCTGCACTCGTGTGCGAACTTACATGCTCTCCCCCATGTGCAAGCGCCATTGTTGAACAGCCTACAAGTCCCTGAATTGAAACGCCTAGGTCCTGGTTCATAGCCCCTCCCTCGACCCCCCCGAAAGGGCTGCTGAAAGGACCGCCTCGGGTATTGTTCCCACTTCCTATCCTGGTCCCAACGCTTGGCCTCTTGGCCCTCACCTTGTGACCTGTGCGATGTCTCCTTCTTCCCATTACCCGTCCTGCACATATGCTTGAACCATAGCTGTATGTCGGTGTGGTCCCAACCCATATCGGGGCAGCTGGCCATGGACTTCCTGAACTCCTGGTCGTAATAAAACCATCCCATCCCCCCAGATTCTCTTGCCCCTTGCTGGATGGAATTGGCATACTCCATTAAAGCCTCACTTTGACCCGGATCCTTCTGTACTATTATGGCCGCCAAGATGTTGAACGCCTCTGTCCAATTCTCGATGGTCTTATCTGGCCACCGCTGAAACTTGACCTTATCCTCCTCCTTCTTACCCATCCTTCTCGTGTCAGCCCCAGAGTGTTCGTGCATGAGCAAAGTCAGGATGTCTATGTATTCCCTTCTCCATATGCCCTCCTTTGCCGCCTGCGGCACTTGCCTTGCCAATGAACAACCACCTTTATTTTTGGACCCTTGTTTCCCCATACCTGTTGGCTGAGCCCCACCTGCCGGACTCGGAGCAGCCCCGCCCCCTGCCCCCGCAACCGCTGAGCCAGGAGCCGCCCCACCCACAGCCCCCCCTGAACATGGACCAACACCTGCTACCCCTTCTGTGGCCGGTACCCCACCAATGGTGTGCAACCCTGAAGCGTTGCCAGGCGGGGGCGCTGTCTGGGGGATATTTACCGGTGTACCAGGTGGTCCACTCTGATGGACACTGGGGGGCACACTCAGCTGATTCCCTGCTGACACATTCTGTGAGTTAACTGCATTAACAATTTGTGGGGCTCCAGTCAACGGAAACACGTGACCCGTGCTCGGCTGAACCGCAGCCGCACTGATCTGCTGTGTGACGGCCGATACACTCTGTGAATTGATAGCATTAATAATCTGCGGGGCGGCCGCAAAAGTGTTGGGCCCCACCTGTGAAGCGCTATTGACAGTGCCCTGTTGACTGGCTGGTACGGCATCCTGTAACGCCTGTGAGTTGGTACCCCGACAGGCGGGTGGCGGTATAACCACTGACGACAGCCCCCCTAACGGCGGCGGCCCTGCTTGAGCCCATACCTGGCTCACTGGATCATAGGGTACCGCCCCCAAAAGAGGAGCCAATTTCTCATGTGCCACAGTTATGGAGTCTAAGCGTTTCTGGAACATGGCCATTAAACCCATCATGTTCTCCATTGTCTTACCCAGTTGGGACAAGTCATTCAACTCCGCTATGGGCACCGGCGTGGGTGCCACTGCCGTGTTTGTTGCGTTGACCACCACCTCCACAGGGATCGCTGGTGAAGCCGCCTCAACCCTACGTGGCGGTGCGACCGGAAAGTCCTTCCTTGTGGCTTTCCTTTTGCGGGTGGACCGACGCGTTCCCTCTCCTGACGTGCCCGGTGTGTCGTCGCCTGCACTTTGTCCGCCAGCCTCTTCCAGACGGCGAGCCTCGATAAAGCCCTATGCCCATGCCGGCCCCTTTGACTGTGCGACCGCCAAGAATTCTGCCCATAATCCGTCCTGTGGCAAAGCGTCACCGCGGGAGCTCATCGTGGCTGCTCCTGCCCCCTGGACCCTGAATGCTCCTTGAAAACCTCCGCTGTCACGCACTCCTAGAGCCACCCGCGCCGAAGCCGAACCTGTACCGAGCCGGACCTGTAAAACAACACGAGTTACTTCACCTGTATCCCCACACGACCTCGTCCTAACTAATGCGACACCCGCGTTCCCGCTGCCAGGCACGTGACATTTATGGCCCAATATATTACCTGGCGTCCTTGGATATGGCCAACCGATCACTGCCCGCAATCCCCGCGTATCCTGTGTAACCTGAAAAACAAAATGAATTGAAACGGACTGCACCAGACTCTGTCCTGTCCTGTTGGAGGAAAGGTTCCTACCCCGACGTCCCCTCCACGCGTTACCTAGGCGGCCCCCTCTCACCTGAATGCCCTGTGCCGATGATGCTGCAGATTATGCGCTCGTTGCTAAACTCGACTCTTGCTCCTCCTAACGAAACGGAAAAGATGGAGGGAAATGGCAACCGGTTAATAGAGCATAATCAATGTGTTAATAACAGCCGTGGGAAAAGTGAAAGATAACACCATAGAACACAAATACCCTGACAGGCAATAGTTGCCCACTAAAGGCAACACCATGGAACACAATACCCTATATTATGCGGGAAGACGGACATGCTGAGAATATTGTTAGCAAATGCTTGGTCCAGAAGACGGGGACACCGACATTACGGCCCACCTCACGGATGGGTCTACTTTAAATCCCAGCAAAAACCCCCGTAAATGCTTACACATGGTTAATGTACAGTAACTGTTATGCCTCCACTTGGCACATGAGCCCGCGCTCCCCCGCTGAGGAGCAACACCAGGGGCCCAGACGCCAGTTGATGTGGCTTTATTTCACCAGACCATGGTCCAACTGACACGTTTTCTGCCGCCGACCTACGGCCTTGATCACCTGGTATCACATATACGTGTCTTCGTGTGTGTGTGTATAAATTCCTTACACCTGTCTATCCTCTCTCATACCGTGTCCAGCTCGCTTCCCTGTGGACTTTGCCTTTCTCCCATGCGTGCTTAACTACATTGCATTTTTTTTTTTTTTTTTTTTTATTACAGACACTGCTCAACAGACTGAACGATAGACGGCCAGCCAGGCAGATACGTTGTCTGGCTGTCACAAAGGGCAACGAGCTGCCTCGGCGAACATTACCAATCAGATGTTATTCCCTTTTTGTTCCAGAAATCCCCGCGCTATTTTCGCAATAGGCTTCCCCTCTCCTCGTTACCCTTGATAAATTTCCAAAAGGTGATGCCTCACTTCCTGTTGTCGCTACAGGTGCTCGTCCAGCTCGAAACTAACACAGACTCAATGCAACCCGTCTGGGGTGGGTGCACTGCAGAAATTGCGTACAGGTACACATGGTTAATTCACAGTAGCTGTTCTGCCTTTCTCACCCCTTAGTGCCTCCCCAGCGCTGCAGACAGGATCGCTATCACACAGCTTTACTGCGTACAAACCCTGGGGGCAGAGTCAGTACACCGTCTCCCCTGCTTGTGCTCGGACCTCGCATCAGGACTTACAGAAGTCTTAGCTTCAATGACTTGGGCGAACTGCGTCTTGTAGTCTCCTTCCCTGTGCCGCAGACGGGATCGCAACCACACAGTTTTATGGCGTGCAAACCCTGTTTATGCACCTTTCTGTGCTGGGCATTGAGGTGTAGATCTGAGAGTATTGTGCTGGCCTGTGAACGAGGGGCTTAGAGAAGGGCCCAGGAAGTCCCCAATATTAGTATGTATGTGAAGGCTAACTCGATGTTAGGCAGTATTACAGAACTCTCCCCACGCTCCTAAGCACTGCAATTTGCCACTCTCCCCTTGATCAATGTTGTTTCTGAATTTTCGGAAGGTTAATAGGCTAAGGGTGCCCTGGCTGGATTGGCCTCGTTAATCACTAGTGCAGACCATCCGTCAGTTCAGCTCACTGAGCCATCAGGCAGCAGGCCTTGCACTGCTCTACTGTGCTCTTCATATCGCTCCATCTCTCTGCCCTTCGCACGGATGTATGATGATATATCGTGCACACTGTGATCGCGTGAAACAGCTTCGCGCCTGTCAACCTGCTTTAAACATTATACCCTGAAGCGGGCTTCTCGTTCAGTATTTCTGGTGCTGTGTGATTCTCGGTTGTGTTTGCACTGGAAGGCCTGGCCCCATTCTCTGCTGTGGCCTGGCCTGTCGGCGCGTACGACTGCCCCCCACTCGCAAGATGGAGGGTTAGTGCTACATGCCACCCGTTTCCTCCTCAGTTCCTTTCCAATGGCTGCTTTCTCATTAAAGGACAAACTCGGCAAAACGCTCATAATCACACACCGCTAGCGCGGTGACAGGAGTGGGACGTGCCCGGGAATATATTAACACAACCCGACTCAACATGGCTCCGTACATCAGACTCGAGCGCCGACTGTCTGCAAAATTGCCTTCATGAAAGAGCTAAAGGTTACACACGGCGGACGGGGCCGTTAGAGAGGGTTGGCTATTCCTTAACAATATAGCTGCGTAAAAGACCGTCCCGGTAGAAGTAACACGAAGCACATAGCAATTATGTCACGAAACTCTCAAGCAGCTGCTAAAGAGGCTCATTCAGCTCTAGCGGTCTTTCTCGTTTTCTTGCACAAAACTTATTTTCCCGCCTTACTAAACGGAGCTTCAACCACCGAAAACAGCGCCGCCCCGTGCCACATATAAACCCGCTCTCCCCACCGGTCCTCGCCCAGTGCCCGAGCCTCGAACAAAGACGTGGCTAACCGACACGCAGCTAAACCGACGCCAGCAACCAACGCACCCTCGCTGCTCTACCCGCCGCCCTATTCCCGCGCTCCCTCTGGGCCAACCTAACAATGGCCGTCAAGGTGCCCCGCAACCCCCCCCCCGTGGACAAGCCACTGGGCCCTATCAACCTGGTCATGCCCAGGGACGGGGCCGGGGGGAGGCCGGTAACACGCATACCTCCTAGATGATTCCAACGGCGAAACACGCGACGACCAACAGCGCAGAGTAGTCCTTCTAACATGCGGCGGAAAAGAGGAAGTGTTGAACCGGGCTGGCCTAGATAAAGGCCTTAGGCCCGCCTACCACCTACAAGCCGCGCCTGTATTGGCCACCCGGCCGGGGGGGGGGCGGCGCCCCGCCTGTCGCGCTGGTGACGTTCTGCTCGCGAGGCATGTGTCACTAGGACGCTGTCTCGCGTTACCTCCCCTGCGTGTCGCGCGGCCAGCGGCATAATACATCCGTTTGCTTAGTAAGAATGTTCTCCTGAGAATTAACTTTCCACCATGTTGCAAAGTCTTGATACAATGTAAATCCAATATCGATGTGAATGTTTACTGTGGGAATCAGAAGTAGAGGCATCGAAAGATCGGCAACACCATCAGATGATCCGTCCTCATTAGACAAGGAGAAAACACTGCCTAATAATGCCTGATACATTTTGATACGATATTATATTAAGGAGTGTTCCTAGCTAGTTAGAGAAGGAGACTATAGAAGATGCTGCTTGAGAGAGGAGATTTTTTGAGGAGGATTATCATAATTTTTCCCTCACCCGGAGACTTTATGGGTGAGGGACTTTATGGAGAGTCAATTCCTTGCTGCTACCTCCAGGTACATCTAAGGTAATTTACCGTTTCCTATTCAATTTTCTTTCTCTGATCAAAGCTACTGCAGAGATTGCCTGACTGCAGACAGTTGCCACAGTGGCTGTAGGGGACTAGGCTGAGATTCCAGAACGCCCCTCTAAGGGAAGTTCATCTCACTCTTGCTCTTTTCCGCAAGGAACTCTTCATTGGTTCTATTTATATTGAATCCTTTGGCTAGTTTATCGATTCTTCCTTTATGGAAGACAGTGTATTGTTTTCTATGCTGTCTCTAACCAAATTTTTAAATTGACATTTCTTTAACTGACTAAACTAAATAAAGATGACCAAACCATACTAAACTTTCAATAATAAAGGTGTTGAAGCCTTTTTCAAATTTCCATTATTGACTCCTTTTCAAATTCCGAATGTCAATGATATTTGTACGGTAACTTTTTACTTTTTTTTTACCGAGTTTTATATAGCTCGAACTTAACACGAATCGGGTATCAGAGCGCATTACATAGCACCAGTTGCATTACATGAGGACACATTAATTTTTGTTAGGCACGGGGAGATTAAGTGATTTGCCCAGAATCATAGGATGTTCAGCGTCATAACTCCAAATTCTATGTACGGTGGAAAAGGTCTATTGACCTCTCAAGATCCACTCGATTATGAAGGAAGATGTTCATAAGTGGGTGTGTAAATCTTGAACCAAACTTGGAAAATCCTTAGGCTCCCGCACTGGCCATGGATCATAATCAGCATCCTTACAGTGCTGGTATTTATAATGATTGATTTTACAAATAGAGGAAATTCAGAAGTTTCATGAAGATACAAAAATGCCTTTTCATTTATTAAATAGAAATACTAACTGCTTAGCAAAATTAGAGGTAAATGAAGATTTCTAATTCCCAGATTTGATGCAGTGATAATGTATTTCGATATATGGGTTTTGTTGGTAGTTTTTTCTAAAGTGTTGTGTCAAGTCATTCACTACTAGAGAATGCTTTGTAGTGATTGAGTTTGTCCCTTCTTGAGTGAGATACTAAATAAGTATGTTCAGTCTATAAAGAGCATTCATATAGCAAGCATATATCATGGTGCTGCAAAGTGTTTTCCTGTTTTCCATGGGGCCTAACAATTCTCATGAAACAAATAATACTCTGTGTTTAATGGACAAGTACTGTCTGGTACTGAGTACCCGTACTTCTGATATTTTAAAGACAGAGATCCAGTACTTCTCAGCACTACTTCAATTCATTTAATTGGAGAACACGAGCATGTCTCAGGAGCAAACAGGTACTCTGGATCACAAACACCAGCACTTTAAAGCAGGGATCACAGCAATAGCAAAGAGGATCACAGACTGTATTTGCAAGTAGTGTTAGAAAACAAGTTTAGGTCCTCACAGGTACGTTGCCTCATTTAGAGGTGGAGAAGACAATTAGTTTCCTAAGGGGGAGCTTCAACTATCCAGAAATTCTTTCCTGTATAGCATTGTGCATTATTGCTGAAGGTTCTCTCTTTGTGTCAGCAGAACCCTTTTTAGCAAAAGTCCCAAAAGAAAAAAGGTTTCTCTACTTCTATTGGCATTTACCGCTCTAACGGTTTAACTCCACACATACAAATTCTAAATGTTGTTTTTGTCCGTGTTATTATAGACGTTATTATAGACGTCAACAGAATATTAAACATTCATTATTGCATGTAGTCATAATCCATTAAGAATACTTCCTGCAGACTAGTTCGGAAATGATTTTATGGGTAATTTTGGACAGTGCCTAATTTGTAAAATAATAAAATCCCAGGCTCTGATCATGAGGCAACTGCAGCTTGCACCACCCATTACCCATCATCACTATCAATGAAGGTGCCATAACAACTCTTTCACCTGTAAGTGCGGCAGTTCAGATTATTTGAGGTCCCCAAAACTAAAGGTATGGCTGGGGAGGAAGGTATAGTAAATTTTCAAGAATATTGTACTCATAAACAACAGCTGTTCTGCTCATCTCTTAATTAAATGAGCAGCACCACCATGTGGCAGACTGTCATAGGTGTGTTGTTGACAATTAAGTGCTGGTGCCAAGCCCTGGGAACCAATTAAGTGCTGGTGCTGAGCACCGTAAAGCACCGGCTCAAATTAAGCGCTGGTTCTGGAGTTGTTAGATGGGTGGAGAAGTGTGGCTCAGTGGTTAGAGGCGGCAGACCCGGAGCTGGGATCGACCGTGGACCAGGGTTCGATTCCCCGCCTCAGCGGGTCTCGGGCTCAAAAATTCCACGGCCTCGACAATTCTTGCTCCGGTGCCTACTCGACTCACGGGGTCTCACTCTGCAACTCTGGGCAATAGCTTGCTTAATCTCCACGACGGCCCCTCGCGGCGGGATGCCTGGCTTTCACCCTGTGGACACCCTGCCGGGGCCTCTCACAGGGGAATACCAGGACGGGTTCCCTAAGCAAGCGCCAGGACGCCCTTTGGGTGACAGGTTGCGCTATATAAGTACACCTACATTTACATTTACATTTACATGAAAAAAATAAGACAGGGCTTCTCCTTCTGTGTTCCCACATCTTATATGGTCACAATCGTTGTTTTAAATTACCTTTCACACTTTACACTTTTGAGGTGTCTGAACTAATTCAAAATATTCCACTTCTTCCTCTACAACTCTTATGACACATTCACCTCAACAAGCTGATGCTGACTTGACCTCCCAATCGCTTGCACTTGCAATAGTATTTTTGGTGTTACCCACTAGCAACATATATAATAAGCCTGTCCAACCCATGTGTTTAAGTATTTAATCCCTGACATACGTAAAATACTCTGCTGTCATCCAGGTAATACCTGGCACAGTTTGTATACGAAATAACCCAAAGTGCAATCATTTCACACAAATCAAATCTGAAACACAAGCAAATTCTGTCTGCCCCTGACTTTGAATTAAATACAAGTGACTATTTTTTAACTCAGGCACCAACAAATGAATTTGAAATTTAAATTTGAGTTGACTTTATTACCAGAACAGTCTGTTTGGGAAACATTTTAAGTGTGAAAAGAATCTTTTCTGTTTTTTTTTGCTCACACAGGGGAAGTGCGTTGACAGTGAGACTGTACATACATTATCAACCTCTTCTTCCTCTTCCTGTCCTAGTCCCTGTTTTTTGTTCAGCACTCAGTCAATGTGGATTCTGGAGGGAAAGCATCACAAAACCTTTATCAACAATTAAGTCTACATCATCCACTCTTTGCATTATGTTTGGAAAATCATGTACGTTCAGTTCAATAGATTGCAAAAATGCTTGCTGATTGGACAGGCACTACTGGGTTTTTTAATCTGTGTTTTCAGGTAAATCACTGGAATTTTGAACAAGGCTTTCAAATTAAGATGTGTATATATATATATATATATATATATATATATATATATATATATATATATATATATATATAGATATAGATAGATATATAGATATAGATAGATAGATAGATAGATATAGATATATATATATATTTCATTCTTTCAACCTAGCTCCACCAGCTACAACATGAATAAGGCAATGTCTAGCAAGAGGTTAATTGCAGGCAGGTCTGAATTATACAGTGCTGCGCCCTTTTTTATACTCCTTAAATACCCTCATCTATGTTAAGCAATGTATCATGTGATCAAGCCTCTGGCTAGAGGCGAAACGCGTCATGCGGGCTTGCTGGGTTTTACTTTGTAAACTGGATTAAAATCACTGCACCTAATTCTGGGTCTGGCTTATTCGTTTGGTGAACAGTCTGGATTTGACTGTGTGATGCTGCACGAGTGGGATCGAACGGAGTGAAAGCAATTCTAAACACTGAGATCGGCTTCAGCGGTGAAAGTCAGACCCCCCCCCCTTGGATTGGCTTGGCGGTAGGAATCAGCTGTTTTGCTAACCCGGAACTTCTTACACGGCTTCGGCGAGAAGCACACCGCGTACGGCCCCTGGACACCCAAGGAACTGCCTGCCTGGAGAACGGGAGTCAAGTCCGTCAGAAAGTGAAGAAATCTGACGGCGTCTCAGACAGCCCGGGTGAAAGGTAGGACTTAATCGGATGTGCCAGTGGGGAGAAATACAGACTGTTTTGAGCACAATTTCACTCGGTTCTCGAGGAAAAGCGGCTACAGCTGTGTCAGTGAAAATAATCCTTAACTAATTACCCGTAATATACAACTTAGGTTGCAAGCATAACGATGTCCGCAGATACGTTGCGTGAAAGGAAGGAAGCGGCGGAAAGTATGTTTGACAAATCCCCGGCTGGGGAGACAAACCCGCAAGGCCTTTCCGTTTCTAACATCACCGAAAATGCTAATCCCACATTGAAAGACCTCTTTAGAAAAATGGAGAAACTCGTGAAAAGGGAAACATCGAAGTGGTGGGAAAATAAATCACTCTCGAGGTACATAAAAGTCGGTAGAGTTCCGAGAGGGATAAGAATAACTCTGGCGCCAGGCTACGAGACTCCAGACCCTGCAATGCTCTCTGAGTGGGCAGAGACTAATTTGGAGTGCTCCGGCAAATTAATGGGAATCCTGGTCCGTTACGCAGAAAGTGACCGTTTAAAAATTCAGGCAGAAATTGAACAGCTTGAGACGGAAATAAGTGACTTGGGACCCAGTGAACAGGCGGATAAATTAAGAAGTGAAATGATGCAAAGGGTAAAAAAAGAAGAGGAAATAATCAAGAAAATCGAGGCGTTCAAGTTTGAGCGAGACCGCCTCGATTGTCTGAATGGACAAATATTCACATATGCTAAAAAATATGAGAATGTTAAAGCCCGTGCGAGGAAAACTAGACAAACTAATGCAGATAACAAAACAGTGTCAATTTCCTCAACAGATATCAGTGCTACATCGGGGAGTGAGGCGGAAAACGAAGCTGCAGGACCCTCCACGGTGGGGTCAGGGAAGCTTAGATTGGCACAAGAAGTGAGCTACCTATGTCAAGATCGACGAGACACACTGAGGTCTCGAGTCAAAGGTGGTCCACAGACAAACGCCACTGGGCCAACCAAAAGCGGCGCGCCAGGAGGAAATGCCGCAGTTACAAAGCAATCAAATGTGAACCAAGTAGCAAGGGGCCGCTGGAACAAATCAAACAGGAAGCAACACCCAAGTTAAACAAACAATCGATTATCAAACTTACTGACATTACCCTTTCCGCCAATGATGAGATGATCCTAGGCCTAGGGTTATCATATTGTGCACCCTCGGACTTCAATTACGTGGATGCGAGAATGGACACATATCGTTTTGTAAGAAAGTTAAAACTCAATAAATTCTTTCTCCTGCAACCATAAAAGAAAAAAGCGATAGGGACGCCAAAGAGTCCCTCATTGTTAGAAGTCGGAGATCGAATAGATTTTGATGAAATCTGGAGTTTACCGCAAGAGGGGGCATCAAGAAGTGACTTACTGTTAACAACTTCAACGGAAGACCAAGCAATGAGTCATACCCCATTTAAACCAAGATCAACTTTCCAACCCATTCTCACCCACGACAATCTGGAGGTTTATCATGAGTTAGTCATCAAGGATTTAAAGCAACTCTATGCCATTACCAACAAGAAACACAAAGCCATTAATAAGAAAAATCAATGTTACCATAATCTAATCGAAAAATTGGAACGTGATCAAAATGTGATCGTCCGCCAAGCAGACAAGGGCAGCAACATTGTTTTATGGCCGAGAGATTTGTATGTTGCAGAGGCAGAAAGTCAACTTTTGGACTCCACATGTTATAAGAAAAGTAACTTGACAGCATTAAAAACGGCCTGGCAAGAGCAAAATCTGAAACTAATGGCATGGAGAAGCGCCAAATTATTGTATAATGATGAATACAACTTCATGAAAAATGACCATCCAGTTATACCAACTTTCTATTTGATACTGAAAGTGAATAAAGATATAAATGTGCCACCAGGTAGACCGATTATTTCGGCCATAAACAGCTCGACCGAAAATATCTCCCGATATATAGACTTTTTCCTTCAAGAGTGGGTGAAAGGTTTAAAATCATATGTGCAGGACACCTCTGATTTTATCAGAAAATTGGACAAGGTTGTCTGGAACACTGACTATTTGCTTATCACACTAGATGTGACTTCATTGTACACGTCTATCAAACATTCTGACGGTGTAAAAGCAGTTTAATTTTATTTAAACAAAAGGTCTATGAATTTCTCTGCGCATAACAAAATGTTATTATCTATGATCCAGATCTGTCTTGAACAGAATTAGTTCCTGTTTAATAATCAAATGTACCAACAGGTTAGGGGTGTTGCAATGGGGGCCTGCTTCTCCCCGAGTCTGGCTTGTCTCCATATGGGACTGTGGGAGGAGCGGGTCCTCGGCAACACTCTTAGGCATATCACTCAGGAACATATACCTATATATCTAAGGTTTATTGATGACCTATTTATGGTCTGGAAAGGATCATTGGAGCAAGCACAAGAGTTTATCAGAGAGATTAATAATAACGACCTAAATTTGAAATTCACCTCACATATAGATGCCAGGTCTGTGTTTTTTTTGGACACAGAAGTATATATAACAGACACTGGAATCACCACCAGATTACATAGGAAACCAACCGCAGGGAATACGGTATTACATGCCTCTAGTCAGCATCCTTATCACTTGATCAGCAGCATTCCCTTCGGGGAAATGTGGCGGATCAAGCGTATAAGCAGTACAGATGCAGAATGCATTAAAGCACAGGAAGAAAGTAAGGCACGTTTCCTTTCCCGGGGCTACTCCATTAAAACTATCCAAAGAGCCATCAACTGTTCGGCATCCATAACTAGACAAGAAGCCTTAGCGTTTAAAGAAAAACCCAGTGTTCAGGCAACAAAAGATAATATGATAAAACTCAGGGTCATTATCACATACAGCAGACAGCACAAGGAGATTCGGCGAATTTTCTATAAAAATTGGAACCTAATTTCAGGGGACCCTGTTATTGGGAAATTTGTATTGAACAAACCCAACATCACTTTTAGAAAATCTACTTCTATGGGAGATAAATTAGTGAGTAACTTCCTCGAAAGGCCGGTTTCTGATACATGGGGCACACTCGGAGGAGGGTTCAAGAAATGCACTGTCTGCAAGGCATGCAAGAATGGGTGTAATAAGACCCAATATATGGTGCCTTTTAAAACCAAGCCTGTATTGATTAAAAAACACATGTCCTGCAGAACTGAATTTGCAGTATATGTGCTACAGTGCCTGTGTGATCTCCGATATGTAGGCAGTACCCGCCTGCCGGTGCATAAACGGGTACTACAGCACATCAGGGCCATTGTGGGGAAAGACCAAACTTACCCGGTGGCCCGCCACATTGAAAGTCTTCACAACACTGACCCTTCTGTCCTGTCATATTATGCGATTGACTGTGTAATGCCACTTAAGAGAGGAGGAGACAGAGATGCACGGCTCCGATAATTGGAGACCAGGTATATAATAGAGCTCGACAGCAAGGCCCCGCGGGGCCTTAACGCGAGTGAGGATTTATACACATGTTTATAGATGTCCAATAACATATACCTGAGTCCAGATAATTGTTTTAGATACTGTAGAGTCTATACCTCCTTTACAATATGAGTTTTTTTTGTAATAATGAGTGTAGTCTTGCAATGGGAATTAGCAACTTAACTAAGTGAGGACTCATAAGAATACTGTATAACTTCCTCCCACAACTTCTCCCTTTTTTACCATGATTTTTTTTAAACATACAGAAAAATATAAGAATAACAAATGAGATATTTGCACTTTTGTGCACTTAGGGTTTAGGGAAACTTTTGATGAGTAATTTTTGGTATAGTTTAGGAGTTTACATGAAATATAGCGAATATTGTCTTCTTTACAATGAAATGCTATTAGATCATTTCCTATAGAAACTAAAGGGTGTTTTCTTGGTTGAATATAGATATGGTTCAATTATTGGTCGTGTGATTTTTGTACAAATTTTATCGAAGTTTTACAGAACTTGATAGTTTTTGTACAATCAATTTTTTGCTGCATAACATTTGTACTTTAGGATGCAATTTTAAGGAAAAAATATAGGGACACTTTGTCCTTTATTGTAAATAATGTATATACTATAATGATAATGAATTGTTTTTTATGCATATTTATATACAATATATTTTTCCATGTCTGTTATAATGTACAGTTTTGTATATATTGAGATTATTTATAATTTGCATGTCTTTGCACAATAGATATATTTTGCACATTTTCACGACCATGCACTGTCTTCTAAACTAGGGCACCAAGCCCTTTATTCTTTCAACCTAGCTCCACCAGCTACAACATGAATAAGGAAATGTCTAGCAATATATATATTCACTGAAAAAACCTAAGGTTTTTTATAGTGAATTTCTAAGGTTTTTTCAATGCTAATTCCTAACTATAACGTGTGTTAAACTTATGGTTTTTTCAGTGAATTTCAAAGGTTTTTTAAATGCTAATTCATAACTATAACGTGTGTCAAACCCTTGGTTTTTTCAGTGAATTTTCAAGGTATTTTAAATGATAATTTCTAACTATGACATCTGTGAAACCTATGTATTTTTCAGTGAATTTCTAAAGTTTTAAAAATGCTAATTTCTGTATCAATTTTTATATTTTTTATATATTTATTTTTCCACAAACTGCCTTTGTATATGTAATAGATTGCCTGTTTCCAATAATATGTAATGCCATTGCTAATATTAATGATTTGGATAAAGTTATACAGTATAGTCTACATCTTCAATCAGCATATAACAAGCAATTTTGTTATTTAACTTTTGTTTGGTTTTTTTTGCCCTTCGGGGTCCTTCAGGGACCCCCTGAGAAGGCCTAGAGGGTCAGAGAGTCTCTACCCTACCCCTTTTTCACGTTCTCCACTTTTGTTTTTAAGTCACTTCTGTTCAATGTTTTTTTTGCCCTTCGGGGTCCTTCAGGGACTCACTACAGCCTCGAGGGTGCGTGCACTGTGCACGCACCTCGCGTTTTTTTTATAAAGAAATTATTATTTTTTGCTCTTCGCGGTCCTTCAGGGACCCCATGAGAAGTCCTAGGGGGTCAGGGAGTCTCTTCCCTGTCTCCTTTTCACGTTTTTAAAAGTATTTACGAAAATCGGGTAAAACGTCATTCATATGCGACGGTCGCGCAACGTGCGCACGTAAAGTCATGTGACTTGAAAACAACACTTTTGATTGGTTTATAGTAGTTTCTTTTCCAGAATCTTCAAAAAGTCCACCCACTTCCCTCACTATCTCTTTGACTATCCAGAGAGAAGGATCTTTGGAGTTTTGTTCCTGGTTTTCATCTTGAAAAATGGCAGAGCAACACCACTCAGAAGATACATCATCTGACTCAAATGTTGAGTTTGTGGAAGAAGAATCAGTTGCTAAGAAGAAGAATGAGTCTTTTATCTGGCAATTCTTCACTTATCCTGAGGGGCAGAAAAAAGTTCATGTCCTCAAGCTAACCTGCAGACTATGTGGAAGAGTGCTTTCGAAGGGAAACCCGACCAAGCATTATTCGTTGAGCATGATCCACACCATGATGCGACACGTTAAAAATGTGCATCCTAGGAACTTTGCACACGTTTCTACAAAAGCCCTTGCTTTAAATCCTCCTGCTGCTGTCCCCAGGACCTCTACAGCAGGAGCATCTCCTTCAACATCAAGTTTGGATATCCGGCCATTTTTGGCTAATGTACATATTCGTTGTAATTTCTGCAACAAAATCCTCACCTATGGAGAGCAGAGTTTGAATTTGATTGAAATGAAAGTTACCCAGCACACATCCCGCCACACTTAATTTTTTTCATTTATTATTTTTGTACCAGTTGAACAGTTTTTCGTTACCTGTTTACTTTTTTATTTTAAAAAAATCCAAAAAAATATAAAATTGTTAAAAAACTACAAAAAAAATACAAAACAAAAAAGACAAAAAAAACAGTTTTTTTCAGAACTAATTTCAGTTCTCCAAGAAGAGCTATATCTCTAATATACTGTGTCATACTTTTTTTGAATGAATGTGTAGTGTATAAATGAATGACTGAAATGACTGAGTAAAAGGGAGGAAGGGACTGATGGAATGAGTGAGGAAAGGGTAGTATGGTGAGTGAGGAAAGAGGAGTCAAAGAGTGACTGAAACAAGGGGACTAAGGGTTCGGGAGTGAGGTAAGGGGAGAGAAAGAGTAAGGGAAGGGCAGTAAGGAAAGGAAATCGAGGGCGGGGGAGAGAGAAAAAGGGAGCAGGGGACGGAGATAGGGAAGGGTAGTAAGAGACGGAGAGGAAGAAGTAGAGCAGAGTAAAGGGAGTGAAGGTAAGAGAAATGGAGTGATGGTGAGGGAAGGGGTATGAGGATTAGAAAAGGGGAGTAAGGGAAAGTGAGAGATGGTGAGTGATGGAGAGAGAAGTGGAGTGAGGGGATAGAGGGAGTTAGTAAAGGGAAATGAGAGAAGTGGAGTAAGGAAAAGAGTGAGAGATTGAGAGCAAGGGGGAGTGAGGAAAAGGGAACAGGAAAGTGAAAGGGGGAGAAATACAGACAGGGGGAAGAGGGGGAAAGGGAGTGACGATGAGTGAAGGGCAGTGACAGTTAGGGAAGGAGTATGAGGATGAGGGAAGATGAATGAGAAAGAAGGAACAAAAATAAGAAAGATTAAAAATGGATGAAATAAAAGTGAGGGAAGGAATAATCGAAGGGGAGTAAGTGAGATGAAGTGAGGCAGTGAGGAAAGAGAAGTGAAGGAAGGGGAGTGAGGGAAGGTGAGTGAGGGAAAAGTACTGAGGGTGAGTGAAAGGCAGTAACAGTGAGAGAAGGGGTATGAGGGTGACGAAAGGGGAATGAGAGAGAAGAAATGAGATTAAGAGAGAGGAAAGGGGACAGCGGAATAAAGTAGGAGTGAAGGGAACAGAAAGAGAAAGACAATAAAGATGAGGGAGAGAGAGAGTGAGAGAGAAAGAGAGGGAGAGCAAGTGAGTGAGAGGGAGTGACGCAGTTAGACTGAGTGAGACAGAGGAAGAAAGGGAGAGACAAATGGAATGAAGGGGAGTGGGGGACTAAATGAATGGGAGTTAGCAAAAGTGAATGAGGAAAGTGAAGTAAGGGAAGAGGATTGACGGATGAGTGAGGGAAAGAGAGTAAGGGGGAGTGAGAGAATGGGAGCAGGGGAAAGAGAATAGGAGTGATGCACAGAGAGGAGAATATGAAGTAGGAGAAGAGGAGTGAGATTGAGTGAAGGGCAGTGACAGGGAGGGAAAAAGAAGTATAATAAGAGAGAGGAAAAAGTAGTGAGTGAGAGAGAAGGATTTATGGAAAGAGAGAGAGGGAGACAGTGAGAGAGACAAACAGAGGGAGAGCGAGGAACTGTGAGGGAGTAAATCAGTTATAGTGACTGAGACAGAGGAAGAGACTTAGAGACGAATGGAGGAAAGGGGAGTGAGGTAGAGAATAAAGGAAGGGGAGTGAGCGAAAGGGAGTAAGGGAGTGAGAGAAGTGGAGTGACTGAAAGTGAGTGAGGGATGGTGTGAAGGAAAGAGAGTGAGGGGGAGAGAGAAAGGAGTGAGGGATAAAGCAAAAGAAGGGTGGTGATGGAGGAAGAAAGAAAAGAGAAGTGAGAGTCACAGAGAGGAAGGAGGGAGCATGAGAAGGTGAGTGAGGGTAAAGGAAAGGGTACTGATGGTGAGAGAAGGAGTGCAAAGGTGAATTTAGGGGAGTAAACTGCCATTTCATTCCCAGAGCCCATGTGAGTACAACCAGATCTCCCTTCAAGATGCTTAGTGTGTGGATTGTAGGACACAGTTATATTTTCTGGAGTGAAAGGTATGCAGCAAATAGATGCTTTCTCAACCTTGACTTACCAAATGTGGATATTATATGGATTGGCCAGATTGGATTAGGATATCACCAATTGATGCCATTGGTAAAATCCTTTTTGCATCTCCCACACCCCGACCTCATAATTGTGCACTATGGTGGCAATGACCTAGGCACTTTGACTGGGGTAGGTCTGGAAATGCTTTTAAAGGACACCTTTGGGCAATTGATGTCACTTTTTCCACAAACTGCCTTTGTATATTCTAATATATGCCAAAGGCAATATTGGAACTGGTCCAACCAATATTGTCCACAGATTGAGAAAATGGAAAAATGTGAATAAGTCTGTTTCTGCTTTCCTCAGAGACTATGGTATGGGTTCTATGTACCACAGCAACTTTCTTACAACATGCAAGGCATTTATAGAGGAGACAGTGTACATTTCACAGATGAGGGAAACAGAGGCTTCCTCTTGAATTTTAGACTCTGCATCGATACTTACTTGTAGGTACAAAAAACACTCAATAAACACAAAAGCTCTTTTTAGAGCCAACCAAAATCTAAACACTCAAACTTGTTATTTAACTGTATTTTTTTTGTTTTTTTTACTGACGTGCGCGCAACGTGCGCGCACCTAGCACATTTTTGGCCTCGAGGGTGCGTGCAACGTGGGTTCACCTCGTGTGTTAATTTTTTTAAAAAAAGAAAGGTTTTTTTGACCTTCGGGGTCCTTCAGGGACCCCCTGAGAAGACCTAGAGGGTCAGGGAGTCTCTACCCTGCCCCTATTTCACGTTCTCCACTTTTGATTTGGACTCTCTTCAGCCTCGAGGGTGCGTGCAACGTGCGCGCACCCCGAGATTTTTTCCCAAAAATTTTATTTTTAATTTTGGCTTTCAGGGTCCTTCAGGGACCCCCTGAGAAGACCTAGGGGTCAGGGAGTCTCTACCCTGCTCCCTTTTCATGTTTTCCACTTTTGTTTTCCGATCTCTTCTGTCTCGGACACAAAATGGTGGCCAATACTTCCTGATTTCTACCGATTGGAATGTTGACAGACGTCTAACAGCAAATCAGAATTCCGCTCGCGCACACCCGATTCGCGCACCGTGCTCGCACAGGTGCGCGCACAGGACGCGCTTATAGATATATATATTTTTATTATGTTTTTCTCAGGAACTACTGGAGGGATTTACACCATTTGAGCAAAAGGGTGATCTGCGAATCAGACTCTACCATTTTGCCAAATTTCTTGTAATTCCGTTCAGCCGTTCATCCTGCAGCTATGTCTAAACGTCCTATGGAAAATAACATGGGGAAACCACGTTTTTGGACCCCCTTTTTTCTCAGCCCCCCACTTGACGAATCCCCCCAAAACTCTCAGGGAAGGAGCGGAGCAGAGCGGGCCATCTTCTTTGAGAAATTCGCGAAGATTCATCCACCGACACCAAAGTTATTCCTAATAGAATGTTGCGGATTTCCAATGGAAACTAGGTCCTAACTATAACTACCTACTGGCGACTGCCAGTAGGTAAATAACATATATTAATATATATATATATATATATATATATATATATATATATATATATATATATATATATATATATATATATATATATATATATATATATATATATATATATATTCACTGAAAAAACCATAGGTTATAGACCATATATAGTTAGGAATTAGCATTTACAAAACCTTGAAAATTCACTGAAAAAACCATAGGTTATAGACCATATATAGTTAGGAATTCGCATTTACAAAACCTTATTTTACTCACACAAAACCATTGAAATTCCATATATAGTTAGTTGCACTAACTATATATCGCGCACCCGCAATCCACTGCTGATGATGTCACATATTACATCATTCATGACATGGTCAGTGACATCACTGATGACATCACTGAAGACATCTCAAATGACATCACTGATGACATCTCAAATGACATCACTGATGACATCACTGATGACATCTCATTTGACATTACTGATCACATCACTGATGATATCATTCATGTGATAATACGATGAACCTCTTCAGACTCTAATATAACCTTAGATACAATCAGTGTAAACAGACACTGACAGACTGTCACTCATCCATGGAGTTACTCACACACCTAGTCAGTCATGCAAAGAATCAATCACACCTACATTTCCTCAACTATACAGTTATACAAACTTTACTTATTCAAACATATACTAACACATATTTACTCTCTTATACAATCCCTGATACAAGTTCACAATGATCCATACAGCCACTCACACATTCACTGGCTCTTATGCACAGTTATTTATATATGTCAACTCTCACATGTACTGTGTTTTACATATGTACTTACTTTGACATGTAGCACTGAGATATCCATTCACTCACCAATACACTCATGCACACAGTCAACCGCCCATACAGCTGTTTCCACATGCACTTTTGAAACCATACATCTAGTGAATCAACTGCTCACACATCTATGCACAGAGTCATACACCTCCCAGCCACTGACACACACACTCAGTCTCCCATACAAATACTTGGGCAACCAATCAATAACCCATATAGTTACTCATATAGCTACTTATCAACACATGCAACAGCTTACAGAACAACAGACATAATGATGCACAAATTAAGACAGTTTAGTCACTAACCCATGCACTCAGTGAGACACATTTAATCACTCACTCATACAGTCAGTCATGCACCTACTAAATCCTTCATCCAGACACTTATACATCCACTCATTCTTCAATATGTAAGACATATTTTAACTTTACAGAAACATACAGTCACTGGATGTTGTCATCAGTGATGTCATCAGTGATGTCATTTGAGATGTCATCAGTGATGTCATCAGTGATGTCACTGACCATGTCATGAATGATGTAATATGTGACATCATCAGCAGTGGATTGCGGGTGCGCGCTATATAGTTAGTGCAACTAACTATATATGGAATTTCAATGTTTTTGTGTGAGTAAAAAAAGGTTTTGTAAATGCGAATTCCTAACTATATATGGTCTATAACCTATGGTTTTTTCAGTGAATTTTCAAGGTTTTGTAAATGCTAATTCCTAACTATATATGGTCTATAGCCTATGGTTTTTTCAGTGAATATATATATATTCATACATATATAAACATATATCATCTGTATATCTATATAAATACAAACATAAATGCATGCATACATATACTTATATGCATACAGATGCATGTTATTTACATGAAAGTTGAAAAAACACTAATAAAAGCAAAGCTAAAAAGCCACCTCATTACAAACAGAATGGCTTTAACTTAAACGAGGGCGAGATCTATTGCATTTTCAATGCTTGTTTACTTTGGTTCCATCAAGAAGGCATTCAGATGTGTCACACATTTGCCATAAATTCTGAATGTTAGCACTCTAGTTGCACATTAGATCACTGTAGTAAAGCTACTGCTCACCAGGGACGTCTTCTGCTGGTATTCAAAGTGCATGTTTCAGTCTGCATGTCAGAATTTTTTTAATGAAATAGAAGAGGATTTGAGAAGTCACTCAAAATGATCCCTAATTTTTCTTTCTGAAGCACTAATCATACTTTCTATGGCAAAATTAACCCCCTCATGTTGTTCCTTTTTAAATTGAGTGTTTTCAGACTTACCACTTCATTCCAATCAAGATGGCTTCTGGTGTGCCATACTTTTGTCATAAGTAAGACTGTTAGCGCTCTAGTTGTTCTTTAGAACACTCTGGGACATTCTGTCATTGGGCTATACTTGGGGTACATCTGGGTGATATTTGGGCTACATTTAGGCTCTTTTGTCTCTGGTGGCCATCTTGGGAGACTGTATGTCAGAATTTTTTAATGAAATTGAAGAGGGTTTGAGAAGTCACTCAAAATGTGCCCTAATTTTTCTTTCTGCAGCACTAATCATAATTCATATGGCAAAATATACCCCCTCATTTTGTTCCTTTTTAAATTAAATGTTTTAAGAGTTACCACTTTATTCCAATCAAGATGGCTTCAGGTGTGCCATACCTTTGTAATAAGTAGGACTGTTAGCGCTCTAGTTGTTCTTTAGAACACTCTGGGACATTCTGTCATTGGGCTATACTTGGGCTACATCTGGGTGATATTTGGGCTACATTTGGGCTCTTTTGTCTCTGGTGGCCATTTTGGGAGACTGCATGTCAGAATTTTTTAATGAAATAGAAGAGGATTTGAAAAGTCACTCAAAATGTGCCCTAATTTTTCTTTCTGCAGCACTAATAATACCTTCTATTGCATAATATACCCCCTCATTTTGTTCCTTTTTAAATTAAATGTTTTAAGAGTTACCACTTTATTCCCATCACAATGGCTCCAGGTGTGCTATACCTTTGTAATAAGTAGGACTGTTAGCGCTCTAGTTGTTCTTTAGAACACTCTGGGACATTCTGTCATTGGGCTATACTTGGGCTACATCTGGGTGATATTTGGGCTACATTTGGGCTCTTTTGTCTCTGGTGGCCATTTTGGGAGACTGCATGTCAGAATGTTTTAATGAAATAGAAAAGGATTTGAGAAGTCACTCAAAATGTGCCCTAATTTTTCATTCTGCAGCACTAATCATACTTTCTATGGCAAAATATACCCCCTCATGTTGTTTCTTTTTAAATTAAATGTTTTAAGAGTTACCACTTTATTCCAATCAAGATGGCTTCAGGTGTGCCATACCTTTGTAATAAGTAGGACTGTTAGCGCTCTAGTTGTTCTTTAGAACACTCTAGGAGGCTGCAGTAGAACACAAAGGAATCAACTGACAGTCTCTGTCCTTGTTGGATGTACATGTTTTACTGAGAATGTCAGACTTCATTTTCACATGACTGAGAAAGATAATGTGAATTTACAGAAAATATGCTTTCAGTTTAGCTTATAGATCCCCTTCCAAACCACTGTGGGAAAATCATGAGATATTAGTTTTCTTTCAAACAATATTCATGATATCACAGCAGAAGGTTTTTTCACATGGTAAAATCACCTTAGAACCCACCACAATCCCTAAAACGAGTATGGTACCATCAACAAATGATTTATAATGTAACTAAAGTCCTAAAACCCTCTATTAACTACAATGCTTTTTAATGAGGTGCTATCATGTATATTGGTCCCAAGATGGCTGCCAACACTTCTTGGATGAAGTGCTGACAGCCAATCAGATCAGATGTGTGGTTAGGCTCCGCCCAGATATATCTTTTTTTGAACCTAAATTACTCAAAATCCACTGGAGCACATATATTGAGACCTAGCAAAGGCACATCGGGCTAACAGTCCCTACAATTTTGCCAAGTTTCGTGCAAATCCATTCAGCCGTTCGAGCTAAAAGTGAGGCCAACCGCCCTATGGAAATTAACATGGGAAAAACGCGTTTTGGGACCCCCCTTTTTTCTCGGCCCCCCCTTGATGAAACCCCCCCAAATTGTCAGGGGCTGCTCAGAAACACAATGTTCCATTTTCCGGAAAATTTCAGCCAATTCCGTCCACAAACGCCAAAGTTATTAGACATAGAATTTTCAATAAATCCCATAGAGAAAAAATCCTAACTATATATACCTACTGGCGACTGCCAGTAGGTAATATATATATATATATATATATATATATATATATATATATATATATATATATATATATATATATATATATATATATATATATAATATATTACCTACTGGCGGTCGCCAGTAGGTAGTTATAGTTGGGATTATTTTCAATAGGGAAATTGCAACATTCTATTGGGAATAACTTTGGCGGCGGTTAAGGAATCTGCCTAAAACATTTCTCAAATTTGCCTCGCGGCGCTCTTGTCCTTGCCTGAAAGTTTGGGGGGGATTTGTCAAGCGGGGGCCGAGGAAAAAGGGGGGTCCCAAAACGTGTTTTCCCCATGTTAATTTCCATAGAGCGGTCAACCTCACTTTTAGCCCGAACGGCTGAATGGATTTCCACAAAACTTGGCAAAATTGTAGGGACTGGTAGCCCGATGTGCCTTTGCTATGTCTCAAGATATGTGCTCCAGTGGATTTTGAGTAATTTAGGTTCAAGAAAATATATATATCTATAAGCACGCCCCGGTACGCGCACCGGGGCGCGAACCAGTGCGCTACACGAGTTCGCGCGTGGAAAACTGATTGGCTCTCGTGTCTGTAAACATTTGAAACAGTCCGGAGCGGCCGCCATCTTGTGTCTTGGTAGGATCGAGACACAAGAGGTGGCAAAAACAAAGAGGGAAATGACCAAAAGGGGGCAGGATAAACCCCCCCCCCCCCCGACCCCCTAGGTTTGATGTGGGGGCCATAAAAGGGCCCAGCGATTTGCGCTGGGGGAGCGCCCGGTACGCGCACCGGGGAGTGGACCGGGGAGCGTACCATGGGGATAAAAGAATGACAGAGTTTTAAAAAAATGTAGCCTTTTTTTATAAATTAGAGGTAGTTCTAAAAAGAACTGTTTTTTTTCTTCTTTTTTTTGTTTTATTTATTTTTTTGTTTTTTTGGAACATTTTCTACTTTTTTTGGCTTTTATGAACAGTTTTATATTTTTTTGTATTTTTTATGGGGACAAACAAAAAACAGGGAATTGTAAACAGCTCAACTGGAGCAAAAAAAAACAGGAAAAAATTAAGGCTTCTTTCGGCACCGGTGGTTGTCTCCAGCACGGTTTATAAGTTTGATGCTCTGCTCCCCATAAGAAATGGTAGTCCCACAAAATATACAAGTAATCTTGTATTCCCCAAACTGGCATTGGATGCATGGGACCATCTCTCTAGTATCAGGACCCAATGGAGTGGGTTGTTCAGAGGTGCTCGGACAAGATTGGGGAGGGTTTCTGGTCAGTTCTCTGACCTCTGCTGCAGAATAGTTACTGGGGTGCTTTCAATGCATGTGGGTAGCATTGTGTGATTCCCAAATGAATATTTTTTTGCAGGGTTCCCCCTGGAAAGTTCAGCGCCACATATGAGACAGGTCACCTTTGCAGCATTCACTTTTTTGAAACCCCTTGGGATTTTAAAAAACTCCCATACAAAGTGCTCCTTAGGTTTATATGGGGGATTGTCTTCATGCCTGAACTGCCTTCGCTCCTCCTCCTCCTCCTCTTCTTCTTCACCACCAATGTGATGTTGTGGTGGTCCTTGTGGTGGTGGTGGCGGTGCAGATGCTTCAGCTGCTGCTGCTACTGTAGCCATTTCTCTATCAATAGAAGCAGGTCTTCCTCACTCAAAGAATAAATTGAGAATGAAGAAAAAAGGTGGGGGCTTTCATCATTTGGAAAACAAAACTGTTCTGAACCAATGAAAAGTGTTATTTTCAGGTCAAATGAGCCGGACTTTCATCATTTGGAAACCAAAACTGTTCTGAACCAATGAAAAGTGTTCTTTTCCGGTCACATGACCCGACGCACTTACGCTATGTGCCCCGGGGCGCGCGGCGGTGCTTATGTAGCGCGTTCGTATGCGCGTGGATGCTTCCAGGTGCGCTTACGCCGTGCGTATCACGCGGACGCGGCTACGCGATACGTCACGATGATGTTTTCATTCACGGCAATAGTGCTAACGGGACGCTCACCGGTACACGCCCTGGGGCACGCCGCAAGACTGCGCTTACCGGTGCGCTCACCGGGACGCGCACCGGGAGCGTTCCAGGGCAAAAAAAAAAAAATGAAGAATATACATATAAAAAATAGTATTACATAAATATACAATATAGGATTCATTAAAAAATATTATATTTCATAGCTATATAAATTTGCTATTAAAAACCTATGAAATTCATTGAAAAAACCATAGGTTTCACATCAGTTATAGTTAGGAATTAGCATTTAAAAAACCTATGAAATTCACTGAAAAAACCATAGGTTTCACACCAGTTATAGTTAGGAATTAGCATTTAAAAAACCTTTGAAATTCACTGAAAGAACCACAGGTTTCACACCAGTTATAGTTAGGAATTAGCATTTAAAAAACCTATAAAATTCACTGAAAAAACCATAGGTTTCACACCAGTTATAGTTAGCTGGAAATTTTACTGACATAAAACCATTGAAATTCCCACGTTATAGTTAGTTGGACTCACTATAACTTGCGTGCCTGCAATGCACTACTGATGACGTCACATATTACATCACTCATGACATGGTCAGTGACATCACTCATGACATCACTGATGACACCATCCAGTGAATGTGTGTCATTCTGAAAAATAAATATGTTTATATATATATATATATATATATATATATATTGGAGGTCGCCAGTAGGTAGTTATAGTTAAGACCTATTATCCATAGGAAATCGGGAACATTCTATTTAGATTAAATTTGGCGCCGGTTGACGAATATGCGCGAAATCTTCCAAACTTTTGGCCAGCTCCAGGCCGCTTCTATCCTGAAAGTTTCAGGATGATTCATCAAGCGGGGGCTTAAAAAAAAGGGGGCCCAAAAACGCATTTTCCCCTGCAATTTCCCATAGGACCTTTAGCCGCAGCTACAGCCTGAACTGCTGAACGGAATTACACCATATTTTCAAAGAGGTAGTCCTTGGTTCAGACTCATGACTTTTGCTTATTTGGTGTAAATCCGTTCAGTAGTTCCTGAGAAAATGTCAGTTAAAGTCATATATATATATCTATGGGCGTGGTGGATCCGCTTACCTATCTGCGTACCCTAAGCGCAGCATACACGCAATCTGCTGTGCACCAGCTTTATTTTAATTGGCTGTCAACACTCCAAATCAGGAAGTGTTGGCAGACATCTTGTGCCTCGGTAGAACCGAGCAAGAAATGACGAAGGGTTTGGCTGAAGCGCAGTAAGGCTGCGCCGAACAAGATTCTCAACAAAACAATTGCCAATACTGCCAATTAATTTGACCACTTTTCAAATGCACAAAGATATTAAACACTTGTCGCATAACCACAACACAAATTGTGACTGACTTAATCTTTTTATTTTTTGATAGCTCATAAATATTTTTTATCACACTCTTTCTAAAAATTATACAAAAGTGAGCGAAAGTCTATTTTGCAAGTATTCCATTTCTTTTTTACCAAGGAAACCATGTTCAAATCCTTGATTGATAATTCTGAATAGCTCACTCTGTAATTCCTGAGTAGGATCCTTCTCTAACGTCTTGTAGCAGCCCTTGTCCGATAGTTGTTTGTTGATCTCAGCCGTATAGGCCTCGGCTCCCCAGATGACTATAGAACCGCCCTTATCGGCTTGTTTAATTATAATATCAAGAGTTTTCAGAGCATCCTGTTGTGCTTTTGATAAGTTTGGTTTGATGAAACCTGACTTTTTCTTCTCCTGTGCTGAAATGGCAGAAAGAGTTGTTTTCTCGAACGTGAGAACCTCTTTGGGTACCTTACTTGCTGGGGGACACATTTTTTTCTTTTTTTCTTAAGACCTGTAGTTTCGAGACTTTGTGGCTGTATATGATGTGCACAAAAAGTCGTCAACCTTATTTTACGGCAGAATTGAATAAATTCCGACTTCAATCTGTTGAAGTCTGTGTTCCTAGTAGGCACAAATGCTAGTCCTTTTTCCAACAGACTTGTCTCCATTTCTGTTAGGACTTTGTTAGACAAGTTGAAAATAGGAGACTTTAGTTCTTGTAATTTCTGTAATTCTGCCTTCTCGTGGACATTTCCCATGGTTGGATAAATCTGGTTTTTGCGCGCGGTTTCGATTGGCCGCGTCCTAAATAAGGTTGTTGTTGTTGTCCTCCTTGCTGGTAGTTTTGTTGTTGGAAATTAGGTTGAAATTATCCTCTCCTTGCGTATCCAGGTCTATAATTTGTATTGTCCGCCTCACTACTGCCAGATGAAGATGTATCAGAGTATGTTATGAAGTTATTCCTGGATCTCCCTTGGTTGTCTGGGAGAAAACGTTGCGCCTCTGGTCTAGTGTAAACATCTTGTTGCAAGTATGGATATGCTGAACCCTCAAGGTCCTGAGGAGAACCCCCAGCATTAAGGGGCTTCGAAACGCGTCGACCCTCTTTGTGTTTAAGGCCATTCTTGAGATAATACTGTTGTGTAAACAATATTGAGACTGTAAAATGGTTTTGATGGCCTTTTAGACGACTGTGGTGTCGTCTTTAGGAAGGATATAAAATAAAAATAGTACCCCACCATTGATAAGAATAGGTTCTGTTGAACCTCGGTGAGGCTACTTCACACTTTTTCTTTTTCACCAAACCCTTTTCACTCTTGTTGTAGTTGTATGTTTTATTTTGTTTGTATGTATCCCTTATCCAAAATTGCCTTGAATGTTAGATGAATGTGTATGATAGTTGCACTGTATATATGAAAATGAGTGAATGAACTGGTCCCACCCTCAAAATAAGTATGTCTGTTCGTCTACATTTTCTACACATTATGTATTAGCACAAATGTATCTTCTCTTTCGCTCACTTTTGTATAATCATTAAGTTTTTTACATATAGTGTGATAAAAAATATTTATGAACTATCAAAAAATTAAAAGATTAAGTCAGTCACAGTTTGTGTTGTGGTTATGCGTCAAGTGTTTAATATCTTTGTGCATTTGAAAAGTGGTCCAATTAATTGGCAGTATTGGCAATTGTTTTGGTAGAACCGAGGCACAAGAAACCCAAAACAAACACTGCAAACCGCAAAAAGGGGGCAGGGTAGACACACCATGACCCCCTAGGCCTGCTCAGGAGGTCTCGCAAGGCCCCCCAGGCCCAAAAATGTTTTTTTTTTTAAATTGCGGGATGTGCGTAGGATCTGCGCATCCTACCGATATAAAAAAAACGCGTTCTCCCACGCTAAATATGGTAATTTGCCCCCGAGGGGCCAAATCCCACGGGCATTATTAAAAAATAGTGGGGGGGTTCCCAATCCCCTGCACACTGCATTTGGACGGCCACCCCCAGAGCTCTAACTTAATATATGTGGGGGGCTCACAGGGCCATCCCGCAGCCCACCACCCCCCAGGGCTTGTTTCAAATGGGTGGGGGCTATCAGGCCCCTGCAGCCCCAGGGACCACTACCCCGGGGCTTCAAAACATTAAATGCTGAGGGCTCTGAGGGCCCCCCAGCCCTGGGGACCACCACCGCTGGGGCTAATTGAAATTAGGTGTGGAGGCTCTGAGGCCCCCCAGCCCCGGGGACCACCACCCCCCAGGGCTTCTTACAAATGTGGGAGGGGGGCTGCGCAGCCCCTCTCCTGGATCCTTGTACAGGCCCTGGTGGCCGCCACCCCCCAGGGCTGGCTACTGCAGTGTCCGGAGTGTGGAGTTTTGGAACCTTAAAATATTCACCTAAAATCAGCCGAACAACAAATTTCAATTTACTCACCTGTTATCAGGAGAGACCTCAGTGCTCCATCTTTCAGCCCACTACTGATCCTGAAAAGTCATTCTAATCGTAGTTACAGTAACTTGAATTTCCTTCCATTGGCTAACATTGACTGGTTTCACTTGGAAATTCTTCTAAGTGTGGAGTTTTGGAACTTTAAAAAATTCCTCTAAAATCAGTCGAACTACGAATTCCTATTTACTCACCTGTTATCAGGAGAGACCTCAGTGCTGCATCTTTCAGCTCACTACTGATCCTGAAAAGTAATTCTAATCGTAGTTACAGTAACTTGAATTTCCTTCCATAAGCTAACATTGACTGGTTTCACTTGGAAATTCTTCTAAGTGTGGAGATTTAGAACTTTAAAACATTCAACTAAAATCAGTCGAGCTACAAATTCTGATTTACTCACCTGTTATCAGGAGAGACCTCAGTGCTGCATCTTTCAGCTCACTACTGTTCCTGAAAAGTAATTTTAAACAAATTTACCAGTAACTTGAATTTACTTCAATCGGATATCATTGTCTGCTATATAAAATATATATAAATTAAAAAAAATATCAAATAAAATAAAAACATATTACAATTTCAATATTTTTAAAAACAATTGTTCAATTTATATAAAAAATGTGTAATGCCATTTAAAAAATAAAATATCTAAAAATAAATGCTTTAAAACAATGTAGTAAATCAGTATAAAAAATATAACAATTAATACATTTAAAAAATATTATTTACAAAACCTTTGAAATTCCCTGAAAAAACAAAGGTTTCAGCCACGTTATAGTTAGGAATTAGCATTGAAAAAACCTTAGAAATTCACTGGAAAAAACATAGGTTTCACCCACGTTATAGTTAGGAACCAGCATTTAAAAAACCTTAAAAATTCACTGAAAAAAACATAGGTTTCACACATGTTATAGTTAGCTAGACATTTCACTCTTACAAAACCATTGAAATCCCCTGTTATAGTTAGTTCAGCTAACTATAACTTGCGCGCCAGCAATACACTGCTGATGACGTCACATATTACATCACTCATAACATGGTCAGTGACATCACTCATGACATCACTGATGACACCATCCTTGTGACAATGTGACATTCTGATTGGGCTTGGTCATTACGACCGCTATGAGCAGAACTACTTAACATCCTTGCCCTTCGTTGCTTCCAGCAACTCCTCCCAAACCTTATAGGACTTAGGGCCATAAGTATCATTCAAAATTGCAATTGCAAATGCCGCAATTCGCAGAATTTCAGCGTTTGCGATTGCAACTCGGCTTAATGGTATGTATTGAAGAAAAACTGCCTCGTAAAATAAGGAATCGCATAATTTGAGATTCCTTATTTTGCAAATGCATTTAAGGAATTGCAAATTGCGATTCATTAAATGGAATGTATGAGGCACCCAAGTTGTGCGAATATGGCATAAGGAATCGCAAATTACCACCAACTACAGGTTGGTAAAAATTTGTGATTTCTTTCAAAAATGCAAATTTTTGCATTTTTCAAAGTGGCATGTGGCGCACACACATTCCCTTAGGGCATGTATGTGTGCCACATGTGCACCCATGCTTATTTCAGGAGGGCCATAGGGTGTACTTTTGACACCTTGGCACCCTTGAATTTCATTCTCAATTTGCGATTCTCTAATGGAGAATTTCAAATTGAGAATGTCTTCCCATTCATTCCTATGGGCCTCTAGGCCCGTAGGAATGAATCAGGCAGTATTCCTTAATTACGAATCACAATTAGCAATTCGCAATTAAGGAATATGTAGGATGCGTTTTGCCATTCTCAAATAGCGATTCGCAAAAAATCGCTATTTGAGAATCGTAAAACCAAAGTTTCATACATATGGCCCTTAATCATTTTTGTGAAATCTTTTCTAGGTTGTGTAATATCCAGCCTCACATTATTTATAATTTTTTATCAAACCATCATATTTATGTATATAAATGATGTACTGACGGTCGCCAGTAGGTAGTTTTAGTTAGTACCTACTTTCCTTAAGAGCAGCATATTTTGTTTTCCTTATAACTTTTGTGCTGTTTGACAAATCTCCACGAAAGTTAATAAAAAAGTGCCCTTCTTTGCCTAAGTTTGCATTTGAAGTTCTAGAGTGATCAATCAAGCGGGGTATGAGAAAGTGATTATAGACAGGACTACAGCCTGACCCACTAAATGGATTTACACCTAATTTAGCAGAAAACTAGCTCTTGGTCCAGAAAGATTGCTTTTTATAATTTGGTGTAAATTTATTCAGTAGTTTAGGAGTTATCGAAAAAAAACAGATATCTAAGGATGTGAAGTGTCCGCGGATCCGTTGGATCTCATGCTGATATCTGATTGGCTGCCCAAATTCAACCAGGAAGCGCTAGCAGCCATCTTGGGAGACTGACTTTTTGAGTCCAGAGAAAAAAAGGCAAAAAAAGAAAGGGGCAGGGTAGGAATATACTTACCCCCTAGGTCCTTGTGCTGGGGTCCCATAAGGACCTCGGCGAGGGCCAAAAACAGGTTGTTGTTTTTTTTTTAATTACGCCAGATTTGGCAGAAAACTAGATCTTGGAACACAGATTGTGCTTGTTGTGATTTGGTGTAAATCCGTTCAGTAGTCTTTGAGAAATTAATGTATGTAGTGCCTACCTTCACGCAAGGTAACATAAGACAGCACTATGTGCTGTGTTACTTCTTCTTTACAAAGCCGCCGAAAGTCATGCAAATCGAGCTTTGTGTGGCTTTGTAAATCCCAAAATAGATTTTGTGTTAAAGGTGCACCAAAAGAGTGATGCAACTTCGACATAATATCTTATTAAATCTTGGCCAACATGTGCATCACTGAACATTGGGTTTCTTTCAAGGGGTTAGGCAAAGGCTAGTCACTGGCGTCTCTGTTGCGGGGGCATTTACCAACATGCAACAATTGCAATGTTCTCTATTGAGAAAGCATATACAGCTGCTAACATCCTGGATGAATTCAATATGAAAGTCATTAGGTCGCTTCAGCACAGAGATCTCAGCATAGGATTTGTTGCCATTGTCAATGACAGCAATCATTTCAAGCCGCGGCTGATGGAAGATACTTTGGAGTGCTATTTTTACTGCATTATATCTATCTAAATTTGCAGGACTTCATCAGAAAAGAAACTGCCCTTAACCACATACTGGGAACTTCTCACGGTATTTGCATACATTTTAAACTTGTCATCAAAATCCAAAAGCAGATAGATAATTTAGAATGCTGAAAGAGTCCCCATAAAAGCCCCTATGGAGGATATTGCAGCCGGTTGAAACTCTTCTATGTGCTAGCACACTGGTCTGAGCAGTACAAGTCTGTCAATGATTATCTATTACCAAGGAAAAGGGACACAATTGCCAAAGCCATGATGAAGGTTGACAAATGGGGAAGCTAGTAGAATGCCTGATCAAAATTCTAGTACCTTTTGAGATTATGACATGAGAAGTCAGAAAGGAGGATTGTACAATGAACCAAGCCATCCTATTGTTACACATGTTGCTGGGCCAGTGTGCAAATTGGAATAATCATCTACCAAAGACAATGAATATACAGGTACTTTGTTCAACAACCAGTACACCTATGCCACTATTATGGCGCTAAGTACAAAAATGGTGTTTCCACTTTTATTCCTTTTTCAGCACTGGATGTTTACCTTTATAAGATCTGGATCAGCAAGAAGGTGAGTAGGTTAGAAGATAAAAGATTGCAACTTCGAGGGCACTGAAGTGCTTTAGTACTATATTCACGAACCTCTTAGAAATGCAGTGGTACCTCTGATTCCAGATGCACGTCATAACTGCAGCAGCAGCATCCACCAGTGGTGACACAATCCTTATTCCACGAAAAACCTGCTACTAAATCAACAACATCAACAACATCACTTTATCCAACCATTGTAATGGTTTGTTTTCCAGGATGTAACTGAAGCACCCATGTGCAGAAAACTTGGAAACATAAAATGTCAACAACTGCGGCAACAGAGATCATGGTACAAGACTACTTTGATGAGCAAAGATAATCCTTCTTCTATCAGGAGCCGTTGTTCTATTTGGTATTGGAAAAAGGACCTGTATACAGAACTCAACCAACTTGCAACAAAGTATCTAGCAGCAGGCAGGGAGTGTATACTCTGACTCAGCTCAGTGCGATTGGTGCAATTCTCAAGTCGACCTCCGCTAAACATGAGTAGATTGAAGATGATCAAAATGAATAAACATTTCATCTTAAAAATGTGTTAGGCTCTAGAAGACAAAACAGGGGTGAGAGTGCTTGTCCTTCAGATGAAGTCCCAAAAGTTGAAGAGAAAGTCTACATTCTGGAATAATAAGTAATAGACACAAAAGAAATGTCTGCTTTAAAAATGCACAGGTCAGTAAAAGCAGACTGCATATTGGATGCATATGCTGAATAATTGTTTGGCTGTAGGAATCTTTTTAAGGACTACAAAATGGGCCATTTTTGATAAAAGATCCACAATGGTCAAAATGGTAGTATAACCTTGAGTAGATGTCTTATCAATAAACAATTCCATGCTGATGGTAGGCTATGGAGCAGGGGGTAGGCATTATCTGGAGCCCTGCAAGACGGTAATGAGAATCCTTATTCGAAGCATTTGTGGGGCACGTCTAAACAAATCTTTCAACATTCTTTGAAAGTGTTTCCCACCAAACATTCTTGGGAACATTTTGAGTGATATTTTTTTCCACATGATGCCCAGCCAAAGACTTTGCATGACACAAATCTACCAAGTATTCTTGTATTTAAGGGTCAGGTGCATACAACAAATGGTTCTTGTCGACCAACTTTTGCTTTACAGTATTTCCTTTAGTTTGTTCCCATTTAAATAGGTCTAGTAATTGAATCAGCTTCCTGAGTTTGGATACACAGTTTTAGGGATTCATCATAGCAATAATTATATCAATAAAAAGTATGTTAGTATTTCACTGTATGGGATCTAGGGTAACTGGTACTCAGATACAGAAAAGTGCATCCGCTGTACAATATTTGGCCCGGACAGAAATGCTGCGTAGCTGAATTTAAGAATGCATGTGTGCACCTGATCAGGTGTAGGGCGTGGGAGATGGTAGGAAAAATAGTGCCCTGTTTTCTTCTACAGGGGCGCAAAGCTTGAATGTGAACTCCTATGTTATCAGAGTGCTTTCACTAATAAAAGTTGTTGCAATTATCATTCTCTCTAGGTTTAGGAATATCGTACTTACAAATTAAGTTTTGATAAACGGATGCTGAAATTGTCCCATTGGCAAAAGCGCAATTTGTTGGCCCATGTTGGTAATTAATCTCAAAGTCATTTTCTCTGAAGAATAGGAGTTTTACGTAGGCTTAGGAACAGTTTCATGTATGGAAGCAACTGTCTTAGAATATTTGGGTTGGCTCAACAGTCATAGGCAAAATTTCATGGGTTTCACAATAAAAATAGGGAGCCTCAGTATCATCAATGGGTCAATTATCACTTCTTTTTGTCTCAGGTCTAACTATGATGACCTTAGGCCCACTTTAGGTTTCTCCTTATTGTTCCCTAATTCAGTGCTCTAGTTTAAGTCCTCATGATCTTCAGGTATGTCAGTGATTTAAGAAAGGGAGTCTTGAACATCATCACAAAGTCCCCCATAAAATAGTGTAAATCTCTTTTCTTTGGGCCAATTTGTGTCAGTAATTAATCTATTAAAATTGGATAAATAAAAAAAAAAATCTTTATTACCCTGACTTTGACTTAGGAACTTGTTGTCCTCTGCTTCCATGCAAGTATGTCTGGCAAACAACTTTCTCATGGCTTCTTTAAAAACACAAAAGTTGTAGAGAAAGGAATCATCATGATCCATTAAAGGAATTTATCACTGGATTGCGTTACCCACCAGGTACGACAAGACAAAAGTGACATTGATCTAATCATTGGAAAAAGTAGTTGGGCGACACCTCCAGGAATTGAAGTTGACATTGGGTCATAAACATTGAAAACTTAGAACTGTCTCGATTGACTCTTTCGTGCGAGGTCAGTGTGAAAATAGGAGGTGGTGACAGCTATGTTAGACAAGCATTGGTCCTTTCCCCTATGGGATTGGAAGTATTCCCAAGAGAAATTTGGTAAGTACTGAAAAATGCAAAACAAGATGGTTGAAGCACTGTTCTAGGAACTGGTCTGGGTTTTTTATGTTGAGGTAATTTCCAAGCCTACCCCTGGGTGCAATTTCGTCCATCTTCCTCTCTTAGAACTTGGATTACTTGTCATAGGACTGCACTTCTGCCCTTGCCATATCTAACATGGAGTGGGGCATTTCTTCTCAGGCTGCTGCTAAATATTAGTTCTCAATTCCTGCCTCACTTGGATCTATGTCAGACAGGCAGCTAAATGTTTGTGGACTTAGCTTCTCGCAAGAAATGGGCATGCACTGGCGCCCCCGCATGCACAGTTTTCATCACGAACGAGATGAAGAGAGGAGGAGGCCAGCCGGGGACGCCGCAGAGGTCGCAAATAATGTAAGGTGCTTTAAAGTTATTTTTTAAAACTTTAGCAATTGTTAATAGGGCGGGTGGGAGGCGAGGGTAGGTCAACTCTGCTCAGCTACGGAGTGTGCTGGGTTTTGCCTACTCCACGTTCTCCACGCAACGCGTAGTAGTCAAAACTCTGCACACTCCGCGGGCGGAGCAGAGTTCTCCACCCACTGTTACTCTATATAAATGTGTAGACACCCAGCAGACCTACAACTAAATAGGTACTTCACAGTATCCGTTAATTTTCAACTATAGGAAACATTACATCCATCCATCAGTATGAGTGCTCTTAGAATATTATAAAGAACTCAACAGAATTACACTTTATAAAGGAGTACATTTTCACTCAATCCAGGATATGTTCCACAAGTCACTGGTGAAGTAAAAAAATTATTTTTGGGACCTAAAGAGTATATTAGAAGTGCACCATTATATATAACCTACATACCATGCTAAATCCCCACAAATTGTGACCATTAACAAATAATAAATTGATTATCAGTGTCATAAAGTCATCAATACCAGTGTTCTCCATTTCAATAACATAGCAAAGACCAGTCATATATTCTGTGTACCCCACTCAATATCATTCATATCAGTGTTATAAAGAATAATCATCAAATTAAATAAAATGTTTATTAGTGATGTCATCTCATCAGAGGGAGAGTACTCACAGCAGCCAAATGGAATTTAAATCGGCCTGCCACTCAGGTGTCATATTGTCATGAGTAAGCAAAGGGACTTGATAAAGGACAATTTTACCAACCCCCAATACGGCAGCCATCTTAACATGTCTCACAACTTAATACCTAAGTATCAAATACATAGTTGTTTAGAAATCACATTCTCGCTAAAATATATTTTGCCCATACATGCACAACTATGGCAGCCATCTTAGCATATTTAATACCTTACTTCTTAAATAACATAAACATAAATGTATCGAAATAGCATCTTCACTAAATATTTTGAGACTAATTACAAGTCTGGCGGTCAGTGGCCAGACTCGCGGGGCACAGCAATGGAGGTCCAGCCACCACCGCACCAACGCCCCGATTACGAGTTCGGAGGTCAGACCGACATTGTAACACTGCAGCTATCAGGGAACCATCTTTCCCTGGTGGTGGTGTGGCAGTCAGGGCCTCAGTAGTATGCTGGTAGTGCCGCTGTGGCACTGCCATGCATAGTAAGGGTTTCAGGAACACAAACGGTATCATGAAAGAGTTTACTCCATTAAAAGACTGGTGGTTCTGAAACAAATGGGATCCTACAGGGCAGTCAATGCTGCCAATGTACAATGGGATGCATGTGCTCCCCTGTGTGAATGCACCTCAGTTCCTACATGTAATGGACTTTACTGTTTTTGGCATTTCATTGCAGTGCCCATTTTTGGGGGAACCACCGTGGGATTGCCATAAACAGCCTGCCAGACACAAGGAAACTCATGATCTGGAGGCGGTCCAACCACAGATTTGGCAGTGGGGGAGCGAACAGCCAGCGTGCTGGTCTGCTTCCACACTGCAAAACTCATAATTAGCCCCTAAATACTTCCCTATGAGTACCAATGTCTCTATTTATCAAGTTAAGTAATAATTGAATTGCAAATACAAAATCACCAGATGACGAATACTACCTGTGACTGAACAAATTTCAAAGCGGCATTCCACTTGGGTGCATTATTGTTATGCCTCAATAAACCAACAAGTGGACTTAATAACAGACAATTCTACCTTCTCATAGTACAGCAGCCATGTAAACATGACTAATATCTCTTTTTTGAAAACATCATACACTCAGTTAAACTGAATTATCATCCTCACAAGACTTACACTATTTCCATACAGTTGAGCATGTATCTATTTATCATATCTATCAGGCACAAAATACATCCATTTGTCTCAAATAAACAGGAGTAACATCAACAACCATATTATCTAACCGAACAATCTTAGGAGCCCTCAAGTATATCAATCAAAATTTCTCTGTAAAATGAAGCTCGAAATCTTTCAATCTTTATTCACAATAGCCACAAAATTAAACGTATTAATTAATAGAGAATAACTCAATAGAATTAAAATGTAGACAACATCATATTTGTATTTAAGCACCCAATATATAAACAGCTCCAACAAATAATATGTCTCATAATTATTTTAATAAATCCAGGCTAAGCCCCTAATTAGTAACCTCATACTTACTGACAGTGATGATGACATTTTATTAAAATAAATGTAATCCCCAAAAGTTACATATTCACACAATAACCTTCCCTCCACTCAAATGGTAGTCAAAATCATGCAAAGTCCTGAAAGTTATTATCGAAAGGTATAATGGGTTATTTATGAATAATGGAGAGGCAATGATACAATATGCTGCATCACATCACGTGTATTCTTACTGAGTACAGTTTCCCAATTGTCAACACATTCTGTGTCATAGTGTCATTTTAACCATCACTAGAAATCTCATATATATTTAAACCCCCTAGTAAATACTGTAATTCATGTTCTATGTTCAACCCGTTCTCACCTGCATTTACTTTCATGACCCAAATTGCAATATATTTTAAAAACATTTTAAGCTGGAGTTGTATGCTCTTCAGCTGAGGTGCAGGGGGCCTGAACAATGTAAATAAAGACTCAAAGTAATGTTTACAGTTCTTTAAAAAATCCTTATTGAAAATGTTTTGTGACAATCACTATTATTAAACATTACAATGTGTGAATTTATAATATATAGTTACATGTGAATTTATGAAAAAGTCACTAGGTCAGCTTTATATATGTTAACGTGCTGATCCCTTGGTAAATCCAATAGTCCTTCCATGCACAGCTAAATAATTCACAGATTACAGCCCACATGACACGCTCGATGACATCATTGATAACACTGTGCATGGCAGGGACGTGAGTAGCAGTTACTTTAGGGGATGAGTTAAATGAGATAACTATAACTGGTGAACATCAGTGGTTTTGTTCTTTCAAAATAGAATGGTTTATGTGACAATTTCACCTAAATGTAACATCACTTGAACCATTGTTTTTTTCTGTGAATTTCCAAGTTGTTTTAATATAAAGTAAGATATTATTATAATTCCTAACATTCCAAACAAGAACATCACTGTAACCTTTGTAATTTCAGTGTAATAGTCACTAGCATTTACCCGAAATGGAATGTCTCCAGCAAAGTACTAAAAATTAAATAAAAAGAAATATCAACATCACTCTCCTGTCATCACAGGGCCTGTTCTTGGTCGAGCACTCCAGCCCAATGATGCACCACCTTCTTCCACTGGGCAAGGGAGATGCTGGTGTGGCAGTGCATGTTGCAGTGCTCTAACCAATGTCTAGGGTATGCTTGGCATGGCTTGTACCCTTCATGTGGCCTGTCCTCAATGTTAGAGGGAGGTGGCACAGCATGATAAAAACAGTGCTGCCACCTTCTCCTTCCCACATGTACTGCATGGGGTCAAGCCTACACTGTACCATCTGGAGCTAATGGGGGAGTCAGGCACACTGCTGCCTGCTTTAGTCATGACTGGCAGACAGACCAGCAGGGAACAAAATGAAAAGAAAATGTACAGGGAAGGAAAAGTAGATAGAGATTTCCCAGGAAAAGGGCTAATCTGGATTGAATGGGCAAGGAAATGTAAAGAAGTGCAGGCAGGAGCCGACTGGAGTTTAGAGTGCCACATTCTATTGAAAATGGTAGTGCGCATATGTTGTGTCACACTATAATTTTTGAGTGAAATGCGTCCTTGCAACAATTTTTGCTTGAGCTTCTGGAACCGCTTTTCTACTAATATTGTGTAATTTCTGGTAATTTTTCTGGAATTCCACGTAATTTCTTTGAAGGTAATTAGGTAATTCCAATTTTGACCTATGTTAACAATTATAGCCCAGTTTTTAATCCATGCATACATAAAAATGTATTTTCCAAGACCGACAAGCTAATTTAGAGCCTGACGGGCAACCTGCTGACTCACCAAGTTACATGAGGCTTTGGGCTCTACACCCCTGGTGGAGAACCATTCACCATATTTAGAGATTCTCACTAGCCCTGCGGGATCACGTTCACTTCGGTTGAACTGCCGCTTTGGCGGTACCACTGAAGATACAGAACTTTGTTGAGTGTGCACCATGTTTGCTGCACCAGCTGAGGAAGATTTTTGTTTTCTAAAAAAAAAAAATTATGAGTTTGTTATGAGAAAACAAAAAAAGGCCCTGGTGAGCAGGGAGTTTCTTCACTGTACTTGGGAGTCATTGTGTGTTTTCAATACTCATGATTGCCATGCCTCTCATGACATTTCAAATAGGTGAAATGAGACAGTAGTTGCCCTATTAAAGGCAGGATGACCTGGTGGCCGAGTCCTGGATGGAACCTCCAGATCACAGGTGTAAATCGGGCTATTCTCTGGACTCTAAATAAAGAGGAGAACTATAAATTTGGTGAGGCACATTCCCTGCAGAAGTAAGATGGTGCTTCCTATTACAAACTCTAAATTACCTCACCTTGCCTTGAACATAAGCTGTCTCAGTATTTAAAATAGCATTGTAGGTAATAGGCACAGCCATTCTATTGTTTAATGTAATCACTGCAGTCTTTAGTTACAAACATGTAGTTTGTCATTTGTGTTGATGATGTTCAATATAGTATTTTCAAGTGTACATATGAAATTCAGCCAATTACTTAAGTTTGAAAAATGTTTGTGCTGCATGTACGCAAGCTGGTGCTGCTTTACTTCTGGTCTCTATAAAACTATTACAGTTCATTTTAGGTAGCAAATCAGCAGGTTGGCTTCTAAGAACTGCAAAAAAGCTTGAAACTCATTTTGATTTTACGCAATTCCATATAATAGTTTTGAATTTACTGTATAGCATTATTTCAGTCCTTTTTATACCCAAAAGATAGAAATGTTGAACCATTCAAATGTAAGCGTTGCTGTCTGTAAATCGAGAACAATTGTGCATCTCTCGGCTTTAAGAGAAATTCACTGGCCACCTCTAAGCAGGTAACAGAAAGTCCCTGCTTTTATCTTTCTGATGTGAAACAAACTGGATTTCATTGAAAAAGTGCTGACTTGCTTGATACCTTTGTCAAACAAACTTAGCGATGGATGGAGCTACTGTAGTTTTCCTAATGTCCAAAGACTGTATTATGTTTAAAAATCACATAGCAAAAGTTTTGCTTTTGCTTTTAGAGAGCTTGAAGATCAAATGGACTGGAATGTCCTACTTGTCATTGAAAATGCGTGCAACCTTTCGCAATTCACATCAGCATATTTCTTTAGAATACCTGCAGATTAACAAAGCAGCCTGCAATTTGTTTTGTATCTTCCTTAGTCAGATGCTTGGTCATTTCCTTTCAATCTGTTTAAGCGCAGTGCTATTATGTAGGGATTAGAGAAGACTCATTTAAGCAAATGTATTTCGTATAACAAAGTCACTGTAGTGACTTCTAATGAACAATTCCAATACTATAAATAATTAGTTATCTTCTTTATTATCAATCCCTGCTTAGTACAGCCATTGCATCAGCTCCTAGCAGCATCTGCCCTAAGATTCCATACAAGCAAGATATACACAGAACTCTGGAATGTGGAACAGCTACAAGATTCTACATATTAAATGCATTCTGTATGTTGATTGCTCATAAACTAAACAATCCCCTTTCCTTTTTTAACGTGCTTTATAGACAATAAGAAATTGCCAAAAATAAAGGAAAGGAGAGAAAAAACAATATCAAAGAAAAAAATCCAAGAACATTTATTGCATACAAATTCATGAAATCGTCTTGGTTTTTAAAAAACTTTTTCCACAAGAGGTTCTCACATCTGACAACAACCAGGATCATATTGACAACCTTTCTAAATAGGTTAATTTACCAAATCCTCCTCTGACTCACTGTATTTCATGTCATTGTTATCGCTCACTTCTCCAAGTTTCTTTTCATTCTCTTCATTAACGATAGGACATGGTTCTTCCACAATTAACCACCAATAGTTAGTAAATGACTTAAAACTTACTTCATCATTCTTACTTCTACCTCCAGTCAATGCTAAGTGGCTCATATGCCATACCTCACCATTTTCTAAAACAACAGTGTTGTTTCATACTTGTGAGATTCTCTTGGGTTTACTAAACGTACTCACTCCTTTAGCAACTTTTTGCACACTTTTCGCTAGCACCCATTGTCCAACATGTACATTTACTGGTGTGGTACCATGCTTAGTATCATAATGCAACTTGTTCCTAATTTGGGAATTTGTTATAGTAGATTTAACTTCATTCAAATCACACTTCACCATACCACTGCCTCTAATCCAACCTGGATTGATTTCAGAGAATGTAACTCTTCCTCTCATCAAGTAAAATTGACTTTTTCTAACAAAATTATGAGATGACACTCAGTATGCCCAAATCATTTTGTAATACATTTTCCCAAAGGACACCAGATTTGTTAGAAAGTTATAAAATGCTTTTTATCACTCTATTCATTCTCCCAACATTTCCATTTCCACCTGGACGATAAAAGGCGATTCATTTTTGGAACAGTAAGGTTTTCCACCATTTCTTTGTATTTGAACTTTACTCCATTATCAGTGAGAATGGATGCAAGAAACCCTTTACATTGTCTAGAAAATCAATCACTGTTTTGATATCTACTTTATCTGCAATGCTTAAATCACACCACCATGAAAAGCCTGGGCGTAGTTTGCAAAGTAGCGCTATGCGTAGCTACGCGAAGTGCGCTACGTGCCTACGCGTAGCTATGCGCACTGCCTAGTGCACTGTCCAAAATGCTGTTCGCACTGATTGCACAGTGCCGGATGCTTGTCCGCACTGTGCAATCAGTACAAACTGCATCCTGCACAGTGCAAGCGGTCGTTTTCTGCAGCTCAAGTAGATTTCTACTCGAGCCACAGCTTTCTCAACGCGGACTGGTAGTTTCTCATTGTGAGCGGTCGCGAGCATACGCGACCCCTCGCAATGAGAAACCTGACCTCCCTGCATTGAGAATCTCGCCGGGAGGTTTATTTTCCACGCTCGCGATTGGCAACATTATGTTGCTGATCGCAAACAAGGAAAAAGTTTCGCCGGGATGTCATTTTGCTTGCTTGCGGTCGCCAACTTGAAATTGAGAACCACGAGCAAGCAAAAAATGACTGCTGCACTACGCTAGGCATGTTTTCACTGTGCTACGTGCAATTGGCGTAGTGCAAAGTAGCGCAAACTTTGCAAATTACGCGAGCGTACCGTAGTGCTTTGCCCAACATGCCAATAATGACTAACATGTACTTAGTGCTGTTGTCCTTCCAGTAAATAGGTCCCATTATTGTCTAAAGCTAATTCCTCCCAAGGCAAATGTGGGTAATTTACAACACCTAAAGGGGGATTACAGGTCTTTTGTGATTTATCTGCACCTTCAAACTTACTCAAGATATTACAACTTTCCCAATGGCACTATCAAATCCAGGCCACCAGTATTGATCTATGAGTCTTTTTGTACACAATATACCAGAATGATCTTCATGACACAAGTGTATAATACTTTTTTTTAGCATCCTGGGACCAATGATCCTTTCTGCCCTTAGAAGTAAATGGTCTGAAATATTTATTTTGTCTCTCACTTCCCAAAATACACTTAAGTCATCTTGAAAGCATTTTCTGACTGAATTGCTCCACTCATCAATCATTTTCGATTTAACTTCTGTCAAGTAGTATCCTCCTTATCAGCATCTAACCATTCTTTGTGGGTTATGCTATCATGCAATTCATTTACTTGGAAAACATTGGCATCAGAATAATCATTCCACAAATTAATGTCAATTTCTGTTAAAGGTAATACTAACCTGCTTAGACAATTTGCAGTAACATGCTTTGCTCCAGAGACATACTGAATGTCAAATAGGAAATCCTGTAATCTCATTGAGAGTCTGGGAATTCTAGCTGTTGCTCTGGCTAAACCTTCAGTGGTCAACAATTTTGTGAGGGGTTTATGGTCAGTTCTTACCATAAGTTTTCTTTCCCATTAGGATTTTAGAAAAACGCTCTACAGACCAACTTCTCTTTTTCAATAACAGAGTATTTCTCCTCTGTCGGGAGAGTGATCTGGAAACAAAGGCAGTGACTATCTCACATTTGTCATCTAACTGGTTTGATTCCTAGGCCACTAATTTCATGTCCTAAATTAGTTGAACATATTTCAGCAAATCTGCACTTTAAAACTTCAGCAGTGAGAACTTTTTGATTAAATACATATAATACTTTTCTTAAACTTTTATCATGATCCTGTACATTACTCCCCATTACAAGAATATTGTCATGGAAAAACACAATCCCGGCATATCACCAAACAATTGCGTCATGAGTCTTTGAAAGACTGCAGCCACAGAGGCCCTTCCAAAAGGCATGCAGTCAAACTGATGGCAACCAAACAGGGTGGAAAAAACTGTAACACTTCTACTAGAATGATGCTAAGCAATTTGGTGATACGCAGAGGAAAGGTCTATGGTGGAAAATCAGTTAGCTCCTTGGGACAATGACAGCATTTCATCAATTCTCAGCAACGCGAATTGGTCCACCACAATGCTGCCATTGGGACTTCTGAAGTCTTCTCAAAGATACATTTTTTTTCCATTAGCCAGTCTTGCAATCACTGATGAAGAAATACACTTGGAAACCTCAATAGGTTTGATAATACCACGTTCTTGTAACTTATGAAGTACCCTCTTTCCCTCATCTCTAACAGTACTTTATGTATTTTTGGTACTGCATAGGTTTTTACTCTGATACAATGAGTGAATCCTTTAAGTTTACCCACCTTACCACTGAATACATCAGGGAATTCATTAAGAACACAATTCTTGGGGGAGGAGCTTAGCGCACATCCAAGATGATTGCGTGAGCACAGGGCTCCCGAGACCCTCGCCGCCTCCCCCATATATCCTGTCACGGATCCTGATATAGACGACGGGTTCTTATGGATATTACCCTGCTGACATAGAAGTTCTTTTCAGAAATCGATTTGGCTGCCGGGAACCGGACTTACTCCACTTCGAAAGTTGGCGGCCTACAACGATGAGCAACCCGGGATTTGAGTCCCCAAGATACCCAGGTGGCAATTGAACAACGGCCGGTGGAAGTCAACTGGTGCCCCAAAAGTACTTTCGGTTTCGTTTTTGGTCTTTGTCTGTCGCAACCAGCCGCCATTTGACTCTGTTGGCCCATGGTTTAACTTTGGTTGACCGCTTGCCCTCTGCGCCTCATCTCTAGACTTTACAAGTCAGATTTGTGAGGAGCCATTCAAACCAGGTCCCAAAGGCCCCTCCGGGATGCGTTGCTCAATATGGCGAGCAAGCCAGACAGCGAGAAGAGGACCACCAAAGTCACGCACTGAGGGGGTGCCATCCAATCCAACATTATGGATCGCTACACTCGTCCAAAAGGATCCCCCAGTGGTGTTGGTAAAGCTCTGGACGAGACCGGGGATTGGCTCCTCAGCGACGGAAGAATTGACCCTGCGAGACGTCATGGGCGCCATTGCAAGCATGAAGACATCCATGGGCCAGCAATACGAAACATTGGCTTCAAAGCTTGACACGGTAGCTATTGATGTCAACTTGATCAGGACTGATCTGGCGAAGACCAATGAGCGGGTCAAGTCTTTGGATATTAAGACCACCAGTCTCACGACCGACATGTCCGATCTTCAAACAGAAGTTCGTAATCTGCGGTCCTCTAATGATTTGTTTGCCCATCGGCTGGATGACTTCGAAAGTCGAGCTAGGCGCAACAATGTGCGTATCATCGGGGTTCCGGAGAAGTCCACTGAATTAACGACGGATCTCCTTGTAGAGGACCTGATATTGAACCATCTGGCCCCTAAGGGCCTCAGTAACTTTTTTGCGGTGGAGCGTGCTCACAGAGTTCCAGGTGGGAAACATAAACCGTGCGCCCCTCCGCGGCCCATAATAGCCAGGATTTTTTATTTCAGGGACAGGGACGCTATCCTGCAGGCGTCACGGGCCAATGGCCCCACGAAATTTAAGAATGTGACTATTGGTTTCTACCCCGACTTCACACAGTCTGTACAAAAGCAGCGGATGGGATTCATGGTGGTGAAACGGAGACTTAGAGACATGGGCTTGAAATAGGCTATGCTCTTCCCTGCCTGACTACGCATTGAATACAATAAACGGGCGCTCTTATTTGACCGGCCCGAGGTCGTTAGTGACTGGCTTGATACTCTACCAACGCATCGAGACCGCCCGGAGCAATCGGGGGGCGCTGACGGTGGCCCATTGGAACAGGAGGAGTGAGTGCCGACCGCCATGCGTGCTGTATGGACTTTTCAGCAGTGATTCAATGACTTTTTGAGTTTGTATATATATTCGTAAATACCCAGAGGCAGTAGGGGAACCAGGACTCTTCCTCCTTCAGGGGGTCTTTTCTCTTTTTATAGACTAGTTTCATGTTGGGGCGACAGGCACACTGCAAGTTGGGGTGGCTTTTTGGTCTAACGCAGGGGTGCAGGGTGGGGGGGGGTGTTCAGAAAATTTCCCTGGGGGTGGTAGGGGGAACTTTGTTTTACATTTGGTTGTTTCGAGGCTACGTATTACTGCATATTTTGACTTTGGTGTCCGTTTCGTTATGGGAGGGAATCTGTCTTCATCTCTGGGATGGGGGTAGGGGGCTGAGGGTACTAAGTTGGAATGTTAACGGTCTGGGGGAACAGGATAGAGCGGGGGATAGTATTGCAGTACTTGAAACGTATTTCCCCTGATGTAGTGTTGTTACAGGAAACACATTTGATAGGGAATACATGCCATGCAATGAATAGGCGAGGTTATCGTCTGGTAGCGCATTCGGGATTCACTACTGGGTCGAGGGGGGCTGGCGTTCTTGTCAGGAACTCCCTCCCCCTGGAAATAGACAATACTATACTAGACGCGAGGGGACTATATGCTGCTATCATGGGCAGGTGGGAGGGGAAGACGATCTCCATACTCTCTGTGTAAGTCCCGCCAGGTTTACAAACTACAACGTTTTCTGACTTGGGAAAAGTGGTGTTGGGGTTCCCAGAAGGTATTTTGGTTGTGGGTGGTGACTTTAATTCTGTTGTCTGTGGTAGGGAGGACCGCAGCCCCCCCAGGGATCCTGCGAGATCACAATCTTGGCTGGGTAACTTCCTGGAAACACTGGATCTGGTGGATTGCTGGAGGCTGCTGCACCCCGGACAGGCACAATATACCGTTCACTCGGGCGCACATGGGAGCCTTGCTAGGCTTGATTATGTCCTTGTTCCGGCGGTGCAGGCCGTCTCGGTGAGAGAAGTTAGACACCTAGCCAGGGGTATCTCGGACCACTCCCCACTGTGGCTCTCTATTGATATACAGCTGGGAGCGGAGGGTCGAGTGGCTCCGATTAATCCCTGGCACCTTCGCAATCCCAGATCCAGGGCTGGTGTGGTTAAGTCTATGGATCATTATTTCGCTGAAAATGTAGGGTCGGTGTCTTCCTCCATTTCACTATGGGAGGCTTTCAATACGGTAATCCGTGGCCAAACTATGTTGTTGATTGCTTGTGCAAAGAAAAGTAAAAATGAGGAGGTTGTATGACTGGAGACTGAAATCACTGACTTGGAAGAAGAGCTGCAATCTGGAGCCGCACAGGATAAATTACACGCTTTATCCCTCAAACAATTTGCTTATAGAGCTCTGGTGACAGATGCGGCCAAGGCTATGAGTCGTGAGCAACAGGGGCAACTGTATGATGTTGGAGATAAAGTGGGGAAATTGATTGCCTGGTTGGATAAAAGGGAAAGACTGAATCGTGTTGTGCCTGTTATTGAGAGAGCGGATGGAGTGCGTGTTGTGGATCCTGTTGAGATAGTGGAGGGTTTCGCACACCATTTCCAAAAGGTGTATGCGCCAGTCTCAGACAGACCGGAGGAGGACTCGCACTTGTTGGTCAGAGATATCGAATTGCCTAGCCTGTCTGATTCTGACAAAGAGCTTATGGAGGCGGAATTTTCTAATGATGAAAAAGCGCTCGCTATCCGCTCTATCCGCTCGGGGAAAGCTACGGGCCCAAATGGCATCCCCATCGAACTGTATAAGTTGTGTCCCGACAAAATGGCGTCGCACCTTCGTCAGATGTTTCTAGAATCGCGAGATGTCAGGTCCTTTCCCCGAGATCAGAGACTAGCGTCCATTGTTGTTATTCATAAAGAGGGGAAACCCCGGGACCTATGTGCGTCTTACAGACCGATATCACTCTTGAATGCTGAACCTAAGATCTTGGCAAAACTTCTGGCAAACCGGCTAATAAAGGTGATCGGCGACCTGATGCACCCGGACCAGTCCGGGTTTATTCCCCACCGCAACACCGCGCTTAACCTGCGTCGTCTCCATGGCGTCCTGGCGAGAGCGGAGTCGTTGCGCGAGCCGGCCATCTTGGTCTCCTTGGATGCCACAATGGCCTTCGATACTGTGGAATGGCCGTATTTGTGGGCGGCCCTCGTGAAATTCGGTTTTGGCCCCGGGTTTATCGGTTGGGTTAAACTCCTGTATGAGGAACCACTGGCCCAGGCGGTGGTTAATGGCAGGGTCTCGGAATCCTTTGTTCTTAGGAGGGGTACGCGACAGGGGTGCCCTCTATCTCCATTGCTCTTTGCGCTTGCCTTAGAACCCCTTGCTGCTTGGCTGCGGTGGGAACCGTCGCTTAAAGGCATTAGGTGGTCCCCTGACTTTGAAGACGCATATCGCTATACGCAGACGACATTCTGCTATATCTCACTTCCCCTCGAAAGTCACTGGGGGTACTGTTTGATGTGCTTAGTTCGTTCGGGAAGAACTCTGGTCTAGTTATCAATTGGGCTAAATCTAGTATTTATTCACTCACCGGGGAAGTACCCCACTTGCCATGTGTCTGCCCGATACCGATCTCACATGCTGGTTTTAAATATCTGGGGATCTTTATATCACTAGACCCCGCGGCTCGGTATGAACGGAACCTGCTTCCTCCGCTTCTCCGGCTTAAATCCGGCGTGACGGCTTGGTGCGGCCAGCCGCTATCCCTGGTCGGTAGGGAAGCTCTTTTCAAGATGATGTCCCTACCCCGATTCCTGTATGCCCTCCAAAATACGCTTGATCTTGTACCAGCCAGTTACTTTCGCGAGATTGAGAGCCTACAGAGGAAGTTGATATGGGGCGGGCGTCCCCGCATTGCCCTAGTGAAGTTTACATTGCCCTGGTACGATGGGGGCATCGCGCTGCCATACATTAAACGTTACTACTGGGTATCCCTCTTAAGTGCAATTAATCATGCAATGTACGGCCCCGTTCCAAATCCTGCATTCGAAATGGACAAATGGCAGCTGCCCGGAGGGAACTATAACAGGGCACTATACTCCAAATCTACTGGAAAGAAACTGACTGGACCCACTGGAGTCGCGATGCGGGTGTGGTGTAGCGCAAACGCAGCTATGGGGTGGTCGGACAGATTGACTAGAGTGACCCCGCTTTACGCTGCAGAGAGATTGGGTAGTCTTTGGACTACGAAGGGCTTCGAGAAGTGGGACCTCATTGGTATTAGTAGAGTCGGGAATCTCTGGGTCAAGAACAGGGTCAAGACTTTTGACGAGCTTAAGTCGGAATATGCGCTTAGTGATAAGGAGCATTTCCGTTATATGCAGATCCGTCACACGCTTGGTTCGGTTTTCTCGGCCGGGACCGTTATCCCGGAATCTTCTCCTCTCGAGGATAGAGTGCTTGACGGGCACGTCCCGGATAGCACTATTTCCCTAATATACAAAAAACGTATAAACGATCGATCGGATTTGCTTTTGCCGCTTCGGGGTGCTTGGACCGGCGATGGACTGGAGTTGGACGATGAAGATTGGCAGGCTGCGATATCTTCTCCTAAAGAGGTTGTGAGTCTGGCCCGTCTCCGGCTGGTGCAATTAAAAATCCTACATTGTACCTATATCACAGGTCCCCGGCTGCTGCGTATGGGTTATTCTGTGGATGGGTTGTGCAAGCACGGGTGTGGTTTGATTGCTACCTTCCTCCAAATCATATGGGAGTGCCCTGATGTGGTGGTGTTTTGGAATCGTGTACATGCTGTCATGGAAGAGGTTACGGGAGTTTCGTTGTTGCCAGAGGCCCGACGCTGTTTACTGAATGTGTGGGAACCAAACGATTATAATGTGGCACATATGCAATGGGCTTCCCTTGGAAACATGGTAGCTAAAAGGGACATAGCACAACTATGGGGATCCCAAAGAGCGCCTACGATTTCAGCTTGGAAAGAAAACATGGATTGGTGCATGTTTAGGGAAAAAAACGTATATGTTGCACGTGGTAGACCTAAGAAGTGGGGGAGAATGTGGAACCAATGGAACCTATACTGCGGGGAGATCTGTACTCCTCCTCTCGTGGATGTCCCTTAAATACCTCTGTCCCCGTAACCGCACATTCCTTGTTTAATGTATATTTCTGCTGATGCTGTGATCACTCGCTCCCGGGGCCCCCCCTTCCCAAGATCTCATCTATCTACATTGCATATATAATTTTTCGATACGACTTCCCCCCCCCGCCCCCCAGGGGACGGACACTCACCGCATAGTCTCTTTTTGCCTCGCTAGTTTTTTCAGTTTATTTTTCATTGTTTATTTATATATATGTAAAATGTGAAACCTTGAACTTATCCTGCTTACCACCACAGGACTTTTCAGAATAATATGCGGAATCACTGCCGGGCCCACGGGCTGTCGGCTGAAGAGCTGTGTAACAATGCAATTTTGTATTTCCGTTTTGTTTTAGCAACGGCCGGCCCCTGTGGTTGTAGGCCTGCAACTGTATTGCTTTTATCGAAATAAAGGTTTAAAAAAAAAAAAAAAAGAACCCCATTCTTAATCCTCTCGCCCTCACATACAACACAAACTTGTTCTGGACTGTTGAGATTAAGGATGATATGTAAAGCTCTTTCATCTTTCCAACCCAAATGGATTGACCCTTGGCAGCTTCATACAATTTGCAAGTGGCTCTATGAATCTTGAACTCAAAAGCTAGCAATCTATAACCCAAAATGTCTATTTTATCACCAGTGAAACTTTCTGGTAGAACGTCAGTAGGTGCCAGATGTGAGCCAATCAATCAATCAATCAATCAATCAATCAGGGGTTTGAAGTAAGCTACTCACCCATGAGGGTTTCAATGCTCTAAGGGGAAAGGAAGGGCAGCTCATGTCAGTCGAAGAGCCAGGTCTTGAGAGCCCGTCTGAAGGAGTGCAGGGTTGGTGAGCATCTTATTTCTACTGGGAGAGCGTTCCATGCTGTGGCTGCGGTGTGGGAGAATTCTCTCCCTCCGGATCTGCTTCGGCGGACGCAGGGGATCTCTGCCAGGGCGAGGTCGGCTGAAAGGAGGTTCCTAGTAGGCGTGCATGAATAGCTTGTAAGTGACTCTCTTGTCGACAGAGAGCCAATGGAGTTCTCGCAAGTGAGGGGTCATGTGTTCTTGGGGAGGTATCCCTAAGATGAGCCCGGCGGAGGCATTTTGGATGGTTTGGAATTTGCAAAGTAGGGATTAGTTGATTCCTGCGTAAGGGGCGTTGCCGTAGTCAAGCCTGCTGGTGATGAGTGCGTGTGTGACGGTCTTTCTGCAGTCAGAAGGAATCCACTTGAACGTCTTACGCAGGATACAGAGGCAGTTAAAACAGGTGGATGAGATAGCGTTCATTTGGCGGTTAATGGAGAGGGAGAAGTCCAAGATCATGCCGAGGTTCCGGGCGTGGTCTGTAGGGGTGGGAGGCCACCATCAGTTGCTCCATGCAGAGGGGCGGGGTCCCAAAATGAGAACCTCGGTCTTTTAGGAGTTGAGTTTGAGGCAGCTGTCCTTCATCCAGCTGGCCATGTTCCTCATTCCTTCCTGAAAACTGAGTCTGGTGTCTTCTGGGTTACTGGTGAGGGAGAGGATGAGTTGGGTGTCATCAGTGTAGGACACAATGCTGATTCTGTGCTGTCTGACGATGGTGGCGATGGGGGCCATGTAGATGTTGAAAAAGGTAGAGCTCAGAAAGGAACCTTGGGGAACTCCGCAGATGATGTCGGTGGGTTTGGAGAGAAACGGAAGGAAGGGAGCCTGACTCTCTGTGTTCGGTGGGAGAGGAAGGAGTGGATCCAGTTGAGGGCGTTTCCCTGGATCCCTGCGTTGTGGAGTCTGGTGGTCAGTGTGCGGTGTGAGACGGTGTTGAAGGCAGCGGAGAGGTCCAGGAGGATGAGGGCCACAGTGTGGCCCTGGTCGAGCAGCATGCGGATGTCGTCGGTGGTGGCGATCATGGCTGTCTCGGTGCTGTGGTTTCTGCGAAATACGGATTGGGATGTGTCCAGGATGCCGTTGTCCTCGATGAAAGTAGTCAGCTGGGCATTAACGAGCCTTTCAGTTACTTTGGCTGTGAAGGGCTGGAGGGAGATGGGTAAGTGCCTTCTGTGAATACCAAAATGGTAGTAAGTATAGGATTTTGTCTTAAGTTAGTTCTGTGAATCGGGCCCTATATGTAGTTATACATGAAGAAGTAACACTTATGAATAATACAGAAAGCTATACACCACAATAACATATCACATTCTTATTTCAAGGATCTTTTTAGAGTTTTAGTTTGGAAGCAGTGGGAAGCCTCATGTCATTTTTCTGCCTATTACATAGGTAGATAATTTATGCATTCATTGATAAAGTTTAACTTCATTGTTGTCTTGATGAAATGTGTTGATTAGGATTGCCATGAATCTGAACAGTGAAATAAATGTCTTTTAAGAACAAAGTCTTTCTTAATTCTTACTCATGGAAGCCCCTTCCCATTGGAGAATGGGTTACCAACATTTTTGGTGGTAAAGTATTAATGTTTTGCAACCGCAATTTGGTTGCAAACCATTAATACATACTACTGAGAATCATTATTTGAAAGGGACACCCTAAGTACTCCCTTTCCAAATACCGAATCGGAATGAAATTAGAGAATCACCATTTGCCTTACTTACATTAAAATCAGCTTTTTGGGGGTCTCACACAGCACATGAGACCGATGAGTTTGAGAAAAGAATATCATAGGAGCAGCCTTTACTAAATACAAGGTTGCTAGTTCCATCAATGGATTGAAGAATAAAAGCAGTATAATGTACGGTTGAACCAGAAACTAAGATTTACTCTCTAAGGAAACTTTATTGCAGGCTATTGTGTGGATTGCCTTTGAAAATAATGATCTGGGAGTGGAAGTGTTGCCTTAAACAGTTATGGAGCAGGTTGTGACGATGGGCACACTTGTTTGCAGTTTGTCATCGCACCTCCTTATCATAGTTATGCAAGCTTGTGGTTTCAATGCAATATAACTCATGTCCCCCACCTGCTTTCAGCATCTATGAGGATAGACCATATAGCATATGTTTTGGTTCAGCTCCACTCAGTCCCAGTGGTCAAATGAGTACACTGCTGGTCTCTGCACTGATATGCAGCTGCAGTTGAGCTTACAGCAACTAGATGCAAATCTAGATGCAAACAAATTTCACTTTATCCTCCCTCCCCCCGCATCTGTTATCCTCTTCAGAAAGCCCAATCAGCATGTTATGGTACCATGCTCTCTTTAATTGTGATCTAGAAACTGCACTTATTCAGTGACATCATACAGATTATGTTGCACTGTGTCTTGGCCTCAGATAACCATTTGGCCTTTTGGCACATGCTAAGGACAAATAGGTTTTCTCATTATGTATGTATGTATGTATGTATGTATGCATCTATGTATGTATATGGTATTTCTAAAGAGCAAACCTAACAAGAAGACAGAGGAGCGCTGCACATGGTCAAAAACAAGCATACAGTTAACAAGTGTGTTGGACCTGGCCCTTTTTGGCAGTTTCACCCGAGACTTTTTGCTTTTTCCTAGCCTGTTTCTGTGACCTGGTGTTGGTGATTTTAGGCCTCTGCGCACTTTTTCACTGTGGTACAGTGTAAAGTGCGTGACCTCTCTGTGTGTGTGGTGAGAGTGACCTGCCCTCCCATAGGAATGAATGGGGAATATGTATGCCCATGGTAGTTCCTGATGTGTGGGGAGTGCAGGGTCGAGTTTGGTGAGATTGAATGCTGCGCAATGATATATGCGGCATGATTGTGTCTAATGTGGAAGTGCCACTTCTAGAAGTTGGAATATTTGTGTATTTTGTGTCTGGCGTGTGATTGGCTGAAGCTGGCTGGCGAGCCTGGCTCCAAGGGCCCGATTCACAGAATGAACTTACTACTTTTGGCATTCACAGAATGCACTTACTACTTTTGGTATTCACAGAATGAACTTACTCATTTCGGCATTCACAGAAGTTAGGACTACTAACTTTAGGACTCCCAAATGCCTTCTGTGAATACCGAAAGTCCTAAAATTAGGATTTTTCTCAATTTAGTAGTAGTAAAGTTAGGACTACTAACTTTAGGACGCCTAAATGCCTTCTGTGAATACCGAAAGTCTTAAAATTATGATTTTTCTCAATTTAGTAGTAGTAAAGTTAGGACTCCTAACTTTACTACTACTAAATTAAGAAAAATCGTAATTTTAAGACTTTCGGTATTCACAGAAGGCATTTAGGCATCCTAAAGTTAGTAGTCCTAACTTTACTACTACTAAATTGAGAAAAATCGTAATTTTAAGACTTTCAGTATTCACAGAAGGCATTTAGGCGTCCTAAAGTCAGTAGTCCTAACTTTACTACTACTAAATTGAGAAAAATACTAATTTTAAGACTTTCGGTATTCACAGAAGGCATTTAGGAGTCCTAAAGTTAGTAGTCCTAACTTCTGTGAATACCGAAATGAGTAAGTTCATTCTGTGAATACCAAAAGTAGTAAGTGCATTCTGTGAATGCCAAAAGTAGTAAGTTCATTCTGTGAATCGGGCCCCAAGAGTCTGGGAGGGTCTGCCCCGATGGTGAATGGAGTGATTAGCATGCTGATGTGAGGGGAGGGGTGCACCTGGGCCTGAATAGGGCTGGGCTTTCCCCACACAATGCTGGCTCCACCCCCTGTGGTGTGTCTGATGTCCCCAACATGGCCCGTGAAAAATGTTCCCTCTAACCAGTTGTAGCTGGTTCTCACATTGCCTGAACCCTGCTAGACAAAGGGTTTTAGGGTTTAAAAAGGGGCTGTGTCCCCTTACAAAATGTTCTTGTTTTTGACTTGAATCCTGCCAGGGGCGTGCTGCTGCTTGGGCCCAGGGGAAGGCTTGCCTCCCTGGGCCCTGTCCAGCCCCTGGATACTGATGGACTGCTGATGTCCTGGATTCTGTAGACCTTTTGCTGGGTCCCCTTTGCTTCACTTTACTGCTGGACCTTGCTTGTAGCGCTGGGGGAGCGCTTTATTTTTGACAGAGACCTTTTTTGGCCTGCTAGCGCTTGGGAAGCTTGATTTGTCTTTCATAGCTCGTGGGAGCGCTTTTTGCTTAATTTGGAACGTTTCTCCGCCCCGCATTTTGCGTGAGGAATTGCAGGTGCCCACCCTGCATTATGCCCGTATTTGCCTATTTTAATTATTGCGGTGTGTTCCCAGCCTCAAGGGAGCCTACCCCTCTTTGAGCCTGCCAAAGATTGCCGCTGCAGTCTCGCCGCGGCCGCCCTGGAAGTCAGGCCAGCTTGCCTGTGATGTGGGCGAGGCCGCGGCAGGAACGGAAGCAGGAAGCGGCAGCCTGGAGCCTCGCGGCCCCACATCCCGAGTCCCGGTCCCGAGATGGGGGACCGGGTCAAGTCTGGCACTGCGAAGGCGGGGCTCTCCTGAGGAGTGAGAATCCCGCAGGCGCCACCAAGAGCTGCAGAGATGCAGAGGGGCCAGACGCACATTGCCGGTGCCTGCCCCGCCGCGTAGGCCACAGATCTTCCCCCGCCTCGCACATGGAGCAGCCCAGTGAGTGAGGGCTGGGGCAGGGCTCTTTTCAGTGTAGGGCAGCCCCGGATGGCAGCGGGCCGCCCCAACGGTGCCTAAAAAGCTTCTGAGCCCTCGTGTGGCTCCGTGGGGGCATGGCGCATTCCTAGAGCCTACGCCGCTCCTACCTCTTGGGGATGTTTGTTTCGAGCGCTAGTGCGCTCCGTGGGGGCATGTGCATTTTAGAGCCCGTGCTGGCTCCCACCCCTGGCTGTGGTTGGTAGACCCAGATGGTTCCAACATCCAACAGTGATGGCATATTTCTTTTAAGAGCCAGATGGCTCCAAACAAATGGCTGATTGTTTCCAGAGCCCAGGGTGTCTCCCACATTATTGTGCCCAGAGCATTTAAAGGGCCAGAGGGGCCCGTGTCCTTTCCCCAGTGCTTGGGGACATGCCTATTTCTAGAGCCATATGGCTCCAACGTTGGTACATTTATTTCAAGGGCCAGTGAGGGCCCTGTCGCAGTTTTATTGATCCCCAGCTACCCAGCATTTAGTGGGCAGCTGCACCATTTAGGCACTTGGGTTTGTCCTCATCTGCCCAGCAATTTGTGGGCAGCTGCCACGTTTAGGCCCCTGACATTGGGACACAGGGCGTCCTAGCCCCAACAAGGCCAGCTGGCCTAGGGACTGCCACAGATGGTGGCTTGTGTGTTTTTGCGCTATTGAGTTGCGTTCTGGCACCTCTGAATGTTTTTATGCATCATGTGTCTTCCCTGTTCCTTACACGTCTGAATGTGTGTTTAGGCATTATGTGTTTCTCCTGCACCTCTGAATGTGTTTTGATGCATCACGTGCCTTGTTCTTACACCTCTGAATGTTTTTAGGCATCATGTGTTCTACTGTGCTGCACCTCTGAATGTGTTTTTGATGCATCATGTGCCTTGGTCTTACACATCTGAATGCTTTTAGGCATCATGTGTTTTCCTGTGCGGCACCTCTGAATGTGTTTTTGATGCATCATGTGCCTTGCTCTTACACCGCTGAATGTATGTTTTATGCATCATGTTTTTTCCTTTCCTACACCTCTGAATGTTGTGATGCATCATGTGTAATGTGTTCTTGCTTATACCCCTAATTGTATTGTGATACTTAGGTGGTTGTTCTTTCTAGTACAGGTGGTCCTAGTGAGGTCCTGGTTCCCTGCGTGACATTCTCCTAAGGTGGTTAGGGTTGCGTAGGTGGTACTTACCTGTTACCAGTGGTTACTGGTTGTGTGCTATATTGACTAATTTGTGCTACAGTGATTTTGTATCCTATATTCTATGTTCTAGAAGTGCTATTTTCTACTAAGTGTTGATTCTGACCGTGGCCCATGTGGCCCTGTCCTGTAAATAATCCCTTGTGAATATTACCCATGCCAGTTGGCACAATGTATATTGTGTGACTACTATCTGATGTGTTTTGACAATACAAAAGTTATTTCTAGATAACCTTGTGTTGTTGCTGTTGTATGCGTGCGCAAATGCTTTACACATTGCCTGTCTGCTCGTGCCAAGCTACCAAGGGGGTGAGCAGGGGTTATCTTAGCGTGTGACTCCCTTGCCCTGACTAAAATGGCGGTTTCTGCCTGACTTTGGCGTAAGCCTTAGCCAACCAGATATCCCAGTTCTAACAAAGTAAGACAAGAGGAAGATGGGTTGTGGATAGTAATGAACTGTGATGAAGCGCCTCTGTAGTCTTCAACTCTTTCCCAAATTAGAGTAGTGTTCAGGCCGTCCTGATGGATATGGGGAATGCCGTTCCAGCTCCTGGGTGCTTTGATGGAAAAGGTCTGCTGCGTTGCGTTTTTCCTTTTTACACTTCATAGTCTGAAGTCTAATGGTGTGCCACCACTTCATTTAAATGAGCCCCCAGGTGGGCCAGGTCCCGGGGGCAATCATATAATCATACCACCACCTCCTCAGGGCTATGTACATTAAATGCGGGAGGGCACACGGTCCTCGCGAAGCCCCGGGGACCACCACCACCTCAGTGTTTTGAAAATAAAGGGATGGGGACCGTCACCGCCCAGGGCCGTGTCCTGCAATGTGCCTGGGTGTCTACCCCGTGACATTGGCGTTTGCTATGACAGGGCAGGAGCATGTCTTCCACCTTGTGATAGTAAACCCTGGTTTGCTTTGTTAAAGCGGGAGGAAGAAAACCTCCTCTCACTTCAATAAAGGAAAGGAGAATTGCTTTTGGGCAAGGGATGCTGCATGTTAGCAGGTCCCATTGCCCGATTCGGGGAGCCGGCGGGACTGTGGGGGCATTGGGGCTCCTCCCACGGTCCCCAACAGAGAGGCGGGCCCCGGGGGATGGGGTCTCCGGGCCAGAAGTGGCCTGGGAGGGGGGCCCCCCACCACTTTAAAAAAAAATATGTAGATGGGGTCCCGAGGCAAATGTAAACGCTTTATATTTTTCAAAAAAGTTTGGAGTTGCAACCCTAGAGCGGCCCCCTAGTGTGAACACGAAGGGGCGTGGCTCTCAGTGCGGCACCCTGGTGTGAATACGAAGGGTGCCCGCCTCTCTGCGTGGCCCCCTAGTGTGAAAGCTTTGGGTGTGCGGCTCTCAGCGCGGTCCTCGAGTACTTCTCAGGTCTTTAAAACACCGAGGGGCATATTCTCAAGTACATATCGCTGAGTTAACGGCACTTGCAGCCAAAATGGTGATAAATGTAATGCACCATTCACAAGTTGGTGCGAACAGCCCATATCACCAGTTTACCAGCAATAGCAGCCTCAAAAAGCATTGTCACGGATTACCCTGTCAAATATCGCTAATGAGATGCAGAGTAGGCATTCCCGTGCAAAAGGCAGCAAACCCACCACTTTGAAACGTTCTCAACCACCAGCAAGATCGGCGAAGAGAACACAAAACAGGCGATAAGGTGCGTAAGCACCAGGAAGTTTACACCTGCTCTGACCTGATGTAAAGCCTAATGATGGCTTTGGGGCAAGTGTCTTAGAGTAGAAGACAAGGGGACTGAGAAGACGTCCGGGGAGCGGTGTTCCTGCGTCTGGGATTATCAATCAATCCACAGCACCTTAATTATTGCCAACCCGCCTGGTGCCCCATTGGCGTGACTACGCAAGACCAGCCTCATCCACCGTAACTCCACATCCTGCTGTAGATTGATTGATAATCCCAGACGCAGGAACACCGCTCCCCGGACTTCTTCCCAGTCTCCGTGTCTTCTACTCTAAGACACTTGCCCCCAAGCCATCATTAGGATTACACATTCAGGCAATTCATTGTTAGTCCTGATGATGATCCCTTATTGCTTGTAGGATTGAAACGCAGTCGACAGTTAAATGTAGTGACACAACCATTCCCATTTTGTTACTTTAATTGTGTATACTACAAGAGGTCTGCTAGACATACTTTAAACTGGTACTAGCGCCTCCCTTTCTTCCCAATTGCCTGCAAATTCCTACCCTATGTTTTGTTTCTTATGTGTTATGTGTACTGGATACAGAACTGTATCCCACTGTATAATAGTTCACCTTATTTTATGTATGCTTCTACATTGATTAAATTAGTGTCCGGCTGTACACATGCTTCCTTATAGTACAGATCGTTGTCTATAATTCAATTTTGTCTTTAAGCATTGTAATATGTTAAGGACCTTTGTTGCTTGTTTAAACTATTACCCCAGGTCCTTGATTACCTTAAGGCAGAGGTCTTCAATCTGTGGGGCACGACCCTCAGGGGGGTCATGGAGTCCTGGGAAGGGGGTCGCAGATTCTGCCAGAGTGCAGTTCCTGGCGTCGAGCTGATCGAGGGTGCTCACGGCGGAGGCCGCCTAATTCACACCGAGGTGTGAAAAACATCAAAGCCTCGTTAACAAGTAAAGGCCTTTTAAAGACCTGTGATAGTACTCTGGTGTGCCTTTGTGTGTCCAAGCTGTTTCAGGCAGGCTGACATACACAAGCTGGGGGGGGGGGATGGAGGAGGCTGTAGCCCTTTGAGTTCAATGGACTGAGCTGTGGGTTTATTTTTACTTTTAACGTTTTATATAGCGCTAGTTTAACCCGTAGGTATCAGAGCGCTTTACAAATACACAGTAAACAGCAGAAGGACAGCAGAAGGACATTACAATCATATCATTGGTTCAAGTCCCACGAGCCCTCATACCTGGCGCCTGTGCAGGAGGAATGTGGCTGAGAGTCTGTTCTTCATGGTGAGATGTTTTCACAGCCGGCTGCCACCCCACCAAGCAGGGAGGCACAGAGATGCCCTCCCATGAGAGAGGAAGACGAAGCAGAGAGATACTGACCCCCCATGAGAGAGGCACAGACAAGGTGGGTGAATGAATGATGGGTGGATGGATGAAAGGGTGGACGGATGAAGGGTGGATGGATGAATGAAAGGGTGGATGGCTGTATGGATGGACGGATGGAAGGATGAAAGAGTGGACAGATGTGTGAAAAGGTGGGTGGATGAATGATGAGTTGATGGATGTAAAGATGGAAGGGTGGATGGATGGATGTGTGAAAAGGTGGGTGGATGGAGGATGGAGGGATGAAAGGGTGGATGGAAGGATGAAAGGGTAGATGGATGAGGGATGGATGTATGGATGGATAAAAGGTTGCATGGATGAATGATGGATGGATTTGTGAAAAGGTGGGTGGATGAGTGATGGGTGAATGGATGGATGTAAGGGTGGATGGAAGGATGGATGGATGAAGGATGGATGGAAGGATGGAAGGATGAAAGTGTGGATGTATGGATGGATAAAAGGTTGCATGGATGAATGATGGATGCATGGATGGATGTGTGAAAAGGTGGGGGATGAATGATGGATGGGTGGGTGGGTGGATGGATGAAAGGGTGGGTGGATGAAGGATGGATGTATAGATGAAAGGGTGGATGGATATATGGATGGAATAATGAAAGGGTGGATGGATTAATGAAAGGTTGGATGGATGAAGGATGGATGTATGGATGGAAGGATGAAAGGGTGGATGGATGAAGGATGGATGTATGGATGGATGGATAAAAGGTTGCATGGATGAATGATGGATGGATGTGTGAAAAGGTGGGTGGAAGAATGATGGGTGGATGGATGGACGGGTGGATAGGTAAAGGATGGATGTATGGACGGAAGGATGAAAGGGTGGATGGATGATGGATGTATGGATGGATAAAAGGTTGCATGGATGAAGGATGGATGGATGTGTGAAAAGGTGGGGGATGAATGATGGATGGGTGGGTAGATGGATGGATGAAAGGGTGGGTGGATGAAGGAGGGATGTATGGATGAAAGGGTGGATGGATATATGGATGGAATAATGAAAGGGTGGATGGATGAAGGATGGATGTATGGATGGAAGGATGAAAGGGTGGATGGATAAAGGATGGATGTATGGGTGGATCGATAAAAGGTTGCATGGATGAATGATGGATGTATGTGTGAAAAGGTGGGTGGAAGAATGATGGATGGATGGACGGGTGGATAGGTAAAGGATGGATGTATGGATGGATAAAAGGTTGCATCGATGAATGATGGATGGATGGATGTGTGAAAAGGTGGGTGTGTGGATGGACGGGTGGATAGGTAAAGGATGTATGGATGGAAGGATGAAAGGGTGGATGGATGGATGTGTGGAAGTGTGGGTGGATGAATGATGGATGGATGGATGTGATGAGGTCTAACAGGCGCATTTATGGTTGTCGATAGTTGTTTATGATGAGGAGTACCAGTTTCTAGAATCTTTTGTCGGAAGGGGGTCCTTACGCCTAAAAAGGTTTTACAAGGGGGTGTCGGCATCAAAAAGTTTGAAGACCTCTGCCTTAAGGGTTCCCTTGTTCTTTAAAAACCGCCTACTGGACTGTGTCATCTGCAATCGCAACTCGATTTGAATTGTGAGCCCTGCTGTCCGCAGTGTACATTGAAGGCAATAGTCAGCACAGACATCAAGGAATGCTTTTTGTCACTTCCTCTTGACAAAATTCATCCGACATAGAGTACAATTCTGTCTGCAATTAATAAATCAAGACTGAATTCAAATTGTGAGCTCTGCTGACCGCAGTGTAGGTGTATGGAACAAAAGATGAAATATGTATGGACAACATTGTTGAAATATGTAGGTTTCAGGGACGTTATAGTTAGTTGCCTACTGGACTCTGAAATTAACTAATCAAGACTGAATTTGAATTGTGAGCCCTGCTGACCACAGTGTAGGCCGAGGCAGTGGTCAGCAAAGGCCCACAGCCACATGGCGTTGACTTGAGCTGCACAGATTAGGAGCATTTGGTCTTCTTAACCGATTATAGACTCTTATACAATTTGCATCGGTACTAATCTTGAATTGTGAGCCCTGCTGACCACAGTGTAGGCCAGAGGCAGTGGTCAGGAAGGACCCACAGCCACGTGGCATTGACTTGAGCTGCACAGAGTTAGTGGCAGACATGATGCGTTTTCCAGGCGGGCTGCACTGGTAGCAATGTCTGTTGCCTACTGGACTGCGTCGTCTGCAATCGCTACTCTATCTGAACTGTCAGCCCTGCTGACCACAGTGTAGGCCAGAGGTAGGAGTCAGCAAGGGCCAACAGTCATGTGGCATTCACTTGAGCTGCAGAGTCAGTGGCACCTGAAGCACTCAGCGTGTGCGCAGCCAGTGATGATGCGTGGTCTGGGTGGGCCGCGTCGGCAGCAATGTCTGTTGCCTACTGGACTGCGTCATCTAAAATCGCGACTCGATCTGAATTGTGAGCCCTCCTTTCCCCAGTGTACATTGAAGGCAGAAGTCTGTACAGACATTACTCTGCGGTGCTGTGCAGCTAGGTTCGCAGGGCGGCTGTGTCGAGGACGCCGACAGTCACAACTGCGCCCTTGTGGCAGAGTGAGGGCCGCCGCTCTGGCAGGGGTGTTGGCCTTCCCAGAAGTGAACCACACCCAGACCCCCAGCCTATTTATTTACATTCCTACGCTGGAGTGGCGTACGTTGGACCAGCCCACTCAGCTTCCGTTTACAGGGGGGACAACATAGCTACATGACCAAGATCTTCCCCACTGCCTGAGGTAATATGTTTGCATCTACTCTCCACAACACCACAACCACCACTAGTATATGTACACATGGAGAGGTCTGTGCCCTTCATAATGAGGTCTGTCCAGCACATCACCGCTACACTTGGCATTGTGTGCATTGTTATTGATGGGTGACTTGGGTCCTTCACACATACTTGGTTGCCACATCTCCCAACATTCAGCTATTGTGTGGCTGAGGGGCCATGCCATTTTGGGAAGGTCCACGGTCCTGTTCTACGCTGCCTCGGTGGTAGTAGGGGATGGTCCGGGGGGAGGTCCTGGGGGTGGTGGTGGTGGGTATGTGGCCTTCTTGGGTGTCGGAACTGCATGATCTGTAGCTCTATGACATGTGTTGGTCTTTAGATGTGGCTCTGGGCTGTGCTCCCTTTCATACTGTAGGTAGTCATCCTGCTTTACACCAGTAAAAGGTAGATGTTAAATTCTTACTGCTAATGCAGCTTTTTGCCTGTTTTTGGACAACAATTGCAGATTTGGCTGGTCGTTGAAAATATCTGGAAGAGGTGTTTTCATGTTATTTTTTGCACGGGAACGCCTACTCTGCATATCATTAGCATTAGTTGTCGCTCTCATTTGTGGCAATTTTTTTTGCTGAAGCTATCGCTGGAAAACTGGCGATATTTACAGTTTTCACCAGGTTGAGAATGGAATGATAATTTAAAATCACAGAAAAAAACATAGGTTTCATTATCATTATACCTAGAAATTAGCATTTAAAAAACCTTTGCAATTCACTGAAGAAACCATAAGTTTCAGGCAAGTTATAGTTAGAAATTAGCATGTCACAGTCACTGGATGATGTCATCAGTGATGTCATCAGTGATGTCAGTTGAGATGTCATCAGTGATGTCACTGACTGCTGAATGATCAGCAGGGCATTGCGGGTGCATGAGTTATAGTTAGCTGAACTAACTATAATGGGGGAATTTCTATGGTTTTGTATGACAAGAATGTCCAACTAACTATAACGTTCCTGAAACCTATGTTTTTTTCAGTGAATATATATATAAAAAATAAATTAAAAAACCTTCATTTTGCATGCTTAAAAACCAATGGAGAAATAATTAAAAATGAAAAATAAACAAAAGGTGAACAACTTTAACCTGCCTGGATTTGCTGATGTAAGTGCTGCCTTTCTGTGACCCTCTGGGACTTTGATGCATATTATCAAGGGTTTTACAAGGAAAGGAAAATTCCTTTATATATCTGTGTGTGTAAATATATATATATATATATATATATATATATATATATATATATATATATATATATATATATATATATCCACACAAAGTTCAAGAATGATAGCACTCCACTCGGGGAACTTTTCAACAGCGTTTATTACTTAGCTGCGATGATCTACGCGTTTCGAACGTTTCGTTCTTGTTCACGGTAACATTTCAAACAGTGAGTCCCTTTTCACTTTTGCATTAAGTACACATTTTACACGCAATGCATTATGGGCATTGTAGTTAAATTAACATCAGTGTTCTGCACAACCGATGGGACTCAATACAGATGCGGAATTTCATGTACACCTGTAATAGATTGGACTGATGCTTGTATAATTCGATGCACAAAAATTGCTTTTTCAATAATCTTGATTTGAATCTCACACAGTAACACAATTCCAGCCACTAGTGGTAATTAGTAGAGGTGGACAGGGCACTCAGCCCTAGAAACATGGAACAACACCCAGTTTGCCAAATCACAGTAGTTGTCTGATTAAGAGCGAACTTATTCACTGTAGAACACTGTAGACATAAATGAGCACATAGGGTGTAATTCTCACTGCTATACCACACCAAGCTGGAATAAAGACTCTCACTGATACACCACATGGCAATATTAACACTACATGCAGGGCATGACAAAGGCACTTAGTCCGACAAATGACGATACAAACCACACTCATGACAAATTAATGTCAACACAACCCATACACAATTAAACACAATTCAGCAGTTGGTTGTGAATTGTATTTTAGTTAAATGATCTTAATTTAACTACAATGCCCATAATGCATTGCGTGTAAAATGTGTACTTAATGCAAAAATGAAAAGGGACTCACTGTTTGAAATGTTACCGTGAACAAGAACGAAACGTTCGAAATGCGTAGGTCATCGCAGCTAAGTAATAAACGCTGTTGAAAAGTTCCCCGAGTGGAGTGCCATCATTCTTATGGCCGGGATACCCGTCACCCCCTCCCAACACAATCCCCAAGGATGGGAAGACGGACACAGTTCTTGACTTTTGGAAGGCGGGAGGGAGTTACCCTCCCGGCCATATTTATTAAAATATGAAACAAAATTAAAACATTAAAATAACAGTTTCATATCATGTACAATTTCATTTTCACATTACGATGTTTATTGGCTAACCTTAACACAGCTCTAATACAAAGGTTCTCCTAGCCGATTCTAAACATCCTGCAAATGCATATACTCAAAATTAAATTGTACATCCTAACATTACGGGCCAACGGCAAGGTCGTAACCGGTGTCAGATCCCTAATACCAGAACTCCCCCCCTTACTTGTGAGGGGCGGGCGCACAGAGGACTGTACCTCTGTGCCAACTTCCAATTTCCCTTGTCTTAACGGGGGCCCCATATTTACTCGACGCCATCTTAGTGGTCGTCCGAGGACTCGTGTGAGGTGTCTAGAAGGTAGCGTAGACCCCCTCCCACCCCACACTGCTTACCACATCCGCCGTCGCGGATGTCCTGGCCCGGGAAATTCCCAGGAGGGGCCCGTAGCCCCTCCTCCCCAGGGAGGGGCCTATGACCGCCTTCCCTTTCGGCGGCCCCATCCTTAGAGGGGTACCGCCTCCCCGTGTGAGGGGCCATGGCCGCCTCCCCCCGGGCGCTCCCATCCATAATGGGTGGCGCCCCACCTCTAGGGATCTTCCAATTACTGCTCACCGATCATGACCTTACCGCCCGACCAAAATAAATACGACATCTTGAACCTAATGAGGACGGAATAAACGGTTAGACTGGATATTACACAATAACCTTTATTCACACAAGTAACACATCATTCCACTAGGCTGTGATACTTCGCCTAAGAACATGCGAACTAGCAACCATTTTATTATCCTCAAAAAAGACAATCCAGACTTTATTAAACAACCTGTAAAAGAGATAATATCACCGTTAATCGACTTTATTGCAGTACTAATCGTTGCCATAAGGGGCTGGTGGGTGGGTCAAAATTGGCTCCTTGTTCCGTCTCGGGCTCACGTGCAACGAGGAGGTGCAGCTTCCAAGCACAGGAACAAGAGGATGCTTCCTTAGATTGTTGCTCTTTTATTCTTCCTCGGGAGGGCGTGTACCCTCCTCCGATCTGCCTACGGGGCGTGGCCGACGGTGTAGGTGTCTAGGACAACCCCTCTTGGGCAGGAAAAGGCGCGCCCCGGCCACGCCGCTTCGGGCATACCAGCCGGGACACGCCTCCCGCCCAAAATGGTTTCCCGGGGGGGTCAGGGCACCCTACCATACGTTCGGGGGGACCGAGTGGTCGCCCCTTTCCATATGGCCGGGATACCCGTCACCCCCTCCCAACACAATCCCCAAGGATGGGAAGACGGACACAGTTCTTGACTTTTGGAAGGCGGGAGGGAGTTACCCTCCCGGCCGTATTTATTAAAATATGAAACAAAATTAAAACATTAAAATAACAGTTTCATATCATGTACAATTTCATTTTCACATTACGATGTTTATTGGCTAACCTTAACACAGCTCTAATACAAAGGTTCTCCTAGCCGATTCTAAACATCCTGCAAATGCATATACTCAAAATTAAATTGTACATCCTAACATTACGGGCCAACGGCAAGGTCGTAACCGGTGTCAGATCCCTAATACCAGAACTCCCCCCCTTACTTGTGGGGGGCGGGCGCACAGAGGACTGTACCTCTGTGCCAACTTCCAATTTCCCTTGTCTTAACGGGGGCCCCATATTTACTCGACGCCATCTTAGTGGTCGTCCGAGGACTCGTGTGAGGTGTCTAGAAGGTAGCGTAGACCCCCCTCTCACCCCACACTGCTTACCACATCCGCCGTCGCGGATGTCCTGGCCCCGGGAAATTCCCAGGAGGGGCCCGTAGCCCCTCCTCCCCAGGGAGGGGCCTATGACCGCCTTCCCTTTCGGCGGCCCCATCCTTAGAGGGGTACCGCCTCCCCGTGTGAGGGGCCAATGGCCGCCTCCCCCCGGGCGCTCCCATCCATAATGGGTGGCGCCCCACCTCTAGGGATCTTCCAATTACTGCTCACCAATCATGACCTTACCGCCACAGGCTGGATAGTTGACCGGCTATCCGGACCCCCCACAAACTCCTACTAAAGGTCATGGCTACACAAACTCTTTAACCAAGCTATGAAGTCTCCTATGAGTAAGACATTCCCCTCCCGGGACAAATGGACCCCATCTTCAAGATACATATGGTCCCCCCGAATACATCCATGTGGAATGCAATGCAACTGGCCTGAACGAAACAACCTACTAAGTTTGTTATTAACTTTCTTTACCGTCTGATTCAAAGCTGACACAGAGAGGGCCCCCCGCCACACCTTTCTAGGAATCATGTGTGACCATGCAATCGTGCACCCCGGAACCCTTCTCGCCAACCAACTCACTTTGGATAAAATTAACTCGAGAAGTACTGGTCGACCAATGGTTACCAAATCATTGCCCCCAAGATGTACTATGATTACAGACGGTGGTGACCTCGTCCGCCCTAGCAGTCCCTCCATAAAAGTCTGAAACTGGTCAATACAGAGTCCGCCCCTTCCGTGGAAGGTCACCCTGCACCCGTATTCCCCAGCCACGTGAATCATGTCACCTGCTTTGAATACGTCTGCGGCTCGCCTCACGTATGAGTGGCCAACGACCCACACCACTCTTCCCTCAGCTGGTGATCTTTGACCGCTGGTCCCCAGGTGTCGGGTCAACTGCACAGTCCGCCCCGCAAAGCCTGCTCGCGAAACTGTAAACCAAACAGAAAACAAGAAGCGTGAGTGCATGAAATTAGCTTCACAACATGTGCAACCGCACATACCTTTTATAACAATTCGAGGACCAACGCCCCAACTGTTTCACCTTTTCAACACTCAGACCCCTGGCTGTAGCCTCTGTAGCAGCCCCTATCCGGAAGGAATGCGTCCCAAAATCGCTCGGGTTCAAGCCCGCTGCCGCGATTGCCATTGTCAACACCCGCTGGAACTGAAACCTAGTCAGTGGGGTGGCGTCGGCATTCCTCAGCAAGCTTCCCCCCCATGATGCCGCCCTCTGCGCTAAATACTCCTCCACGCATTTTACCGGGCACATGGGAGACCCTGGAATCCGCTGGACTACCACACAGTCCGCGATCGCTCCCTGATCGGTCTTGGACCTGGCTATTGAGACTACCATCGTCTCACCCTTAATTTGAATGTGTTCTCGACACAGACCTCCCCCCGTATCCTGCTTATTCCTCGCTACCAGTTCGCTTACCCGCATAGCCCCATGGAATGCTAATGCAAAAGCGGCCCTGAACAGCACTGTCTCTGATTGAGATGAACATGTCGCAGGGAGTACGGACATTAACAGGGACAACCTTTCTAGACCTATTGGGTGCCTCTCATCCACTCTACGACCCTCAAGGCGTTGCCACCCACGCAGAGCCTTCCTTACGAGAAAGGACGATGTGGGGTCCTGGATGCCATGAGCCTGCGCCATGAAGGCAATGGCGGCCCTGTGCCTATTGGCTGTTGCCAATGATCGGCCTGCCTGATGTAGTGATACCAGAAATTTCAGGACATACTCCTCCTGCCCCCAATGCTCCCCCCTAGCTGAACCCAAAAATTCCCAATAGGAACGGAACGCCCCTTCATATGCCTTCCTTGTCCTGGGTGCTAGACTCTCTCCCACGAGGTTTTGTAATCCGGGGCACCGAGAGACCAGAGAGCTTCGGGAAATGGTGCCTCCACCAAGTCCGCTGAGGGCAGAAAACCCCGGAAGGCCTGCATGTGGGAACGAGAGAGTGCATCAGCCGCCTGGTTCAGTACCCCAGGCACGTGTCTTGCCCTAAAGTGGACGTTTAGTCTCATACATAGCAGGACAATTTCTTTCAGCAATCTCAAAATCCATTTGCAGCGTGCTGCCTGATTATTGATACATTCAACAACGGTCATATTATCAGACCAGAACACCACAGTGCGATCACGAAACCCTCTGGCCATGTTTCCAATGCCACCAGAATGGGGAACAGCTCAAGAAACCCAATGTTACCTGTGAGCCCGCTATTGTGCCACCACGCCGGCCATGTTCGTGCCGACCATTGATTACCAAAGATGGCGCCAAAGCCCACACTCCCTGCCGAGTCGGTCCACAACCCCAGCTCCTCGGAGGAAGCTGGCGGTTTGTTCCACACGACGCGACCGTTGAAATCCGCCAGAAATGCCAGCCATATGCACATATCCTGGCGAACCTCTGCTGACAGTCGTGTGCGGTGGTGCCCTTCCTTGAGGCCAACCATGGCTTGTGTGATAGAGCGGGAAAAGGGGCGTGCCATCGGTATCACTCTAAGGGCAAAGTTAAGCTGACCCACAGCTTGTTGCAACTGATGGAGAGTTACTTTTTTCGCGCCTAGGCACATTTCAAGTGAGGCTTTAAATTTCATTGCCTTCTCCTTGGGCAAACGGAAGCACCCCTCTACAGAATCGAGCTCAATTCCCAGAAACTCGAGTGAAGTAGATGGCCCTACCGTCTTGCCTGGTGCCAGTGGCACACCAAAACGTTTCATGAGATTACAGAATTCCCTCAAAGCCTGTGCACATTCCGTGTCCCCAGCTGCCCCCAGAAACAGAAAATCATCAAGGTAATGCATAACCTGCGTAAAGCCCGTGGCTCTGGTGAACGCCCATTGCAAAAAAGTACTGAACTTCTCAAAATACGCACAAGAGATGGAGCAACCCATCAGCATACATTTATCCATGTAGTAGCGTCCTTGAAACACAAAACTTAAGAGACGCTGATCGTGTGGGTGTACCGGGAGCAACCGGAACGCTGACTCGATATCTGATTTAGCCATCAGCGCTCCGGGCCCCAGGCGATTCAACATGGCGACGGCCTCATCAAAGGATGCATACCGCACCGAACAAACTCCCGGGTCAATCGCATCGTTCACCGAAAGACCCCTAGGAGCGGACAAATTATGGATTAACCTGAACTCACCCGGGTCCTTCTTGGGGACCACTCCCAACGGTGAACAAACAAAGTTGACAACCGGCGGGTTTTCATATGGACCCGTAAACCGACCTCGGGCCACCTCCTTTGCAATCTTTGCCTGTACCACCGCCGTATTTTGTTGAACCGATAGTTGGTTCTTACACTGTGCTTCCCCCCGAAAATCCCCCGCCGGGATGCGGAAACCATATGAGAAACCGTCTCGCAACACCCCGGCAGAGACATGATCGGGATATTCGTTCAGCCAAGGGATCATTGCCATGATATCAACGGGAGTAGGTAACGGTGCCCCTCGGTCGATGTTAGACCTGTTTGGCCCCTCCTCTACCTCCTGTATCACCATTCTTGGCTCTGCACGAACTCTCGGGGTGTGAAGACTGTCCGCACCCTGCACACTCATGCCTGAACTTGCATGTCCCTTGTGGCCTAGTGCACTTGCCCCTGTTAAAGCTCCAACAGACCCCTTTTCTACTCGAGTTCCCGTTACTCTTTGTGTGCTGATCACTGTTGACGCCCGCCCGAAAGGGCGCCGCCACATAATGGCGGGAAGGCTCTGCCCCATACCCGCCGAAAGAAGACGACTTCGTCGTGTTCGGCATAACCTGCTTCTGCCAAGAAATGGAGTCGAAACAATCCCACGTCAGGGATGAGTCATGCTCCTTGGCCTTACGAAATTTGTTATCATAACCCATCCATTGATTGCCTTCATACGTTTCATAAAATTCCATTATACGTGTCTGGTAACAAGCTAATCCCGACAATACTTCAGGCCTACGTTCCCCCATGATTGCAGTGAACATTCGAAACGCTCTGGCCCAATTAGCGATCGTTTCATCTACTCTGAAACCTGCCATTTTGGCACGCCATACACTCGGATGCAACAACTCCTTCTGATTTCTAACGTGCTCTATCTCATAGTGATCGGTCAACAGCGAAAACATGTTCACATATTTATCCGCCCAAATCCTTTTCTTTCACATCCATCGGGATATGTTGGACCACCTTTTCCCTCCTTGAGGGTAACGATCCCTCCCCCGCCATTGGCAACGGCTGCTTACCCGAACCAGTAGCTGGATCCGTTGATGCTGCTGTTCCAACGCTCGACGCCGGTTGTTCCGAGGGATTCTGCGGGGAAACAAGAGGACAAGGTGCCTTTGCAGCATCTCTCGATTGCTGCAACTGCTTCATTATTAACCTGGCCTCCTCGGCCGTGTCTCCCGGTGCCACAGCACCCTCGTTGCTCTTGCTTAACCACGCCGCCAACTGGGCGGCCAGTTCGGGAGGCATATCCCCCTCGTTAACGGGTGTAACTACCACAGGGATCGGCTGTCCCGCGTTCGGGATCGGAACTGGGGCCTCAACTGGACTGACCGGGCTCGCCGGAGGTGACTCGGGCACCGGGGCCTCCCCCCCTGCCGCCCTATTCCTGGCCCTTTTACCTCTCCTGGCAGGGACTACTCCCGGCAATGCTGGCCCGATGACTTTCTTCGGTCTACCCGTACCATTCATTGCCGCCATCTGCTTCTTCATGTTCGCCATGTCTTTCACCAGCATGCGAAGCATTTGTTCGGTCCCGACCTTCTTTCCGACCTTCTTGCCAGGCATCGTTCACGGCTATTCGACTCGAGGTCCTGGATCCAAAGCTTCGGAATCACTGAAATGAGAAACACAAAAATTACAAGTTCTCAAAATTGGCTCCTTGTTCCGTCTCGGGCTCACGTGCAACGAGGAGGTGCAGCTTCCAAGCACAGGAACAAGAGGATGCTTCCTTAGATTGTTGCTCTTTTATTCTTCCTCGGGAGGGCGTGTACCCTCCTCCGATCCGCCTACGGGGTGTGGCCGACGGTGTAGGTGTCTAGGACAACCCCTCTTGGGCGGGAAAAGGCGCGCCCCGGCCACGCCGCTTTGGGCATACCAGCCGGGACACGCCTCCCGCCCAAAATGGTTTCCCGGGGGGGTCAGGGCACCCTACCATACGTTCGGGGGGACCGAGTGGTCGCCCCTTTCCATGAACTTTGTGTGGATATAGTGACGGGATACAGCCTTGATCCCGTTGATGGCGCCAGCTCTTGTGTGCTCCCCCTGCGACGAGGCAAGTTGCGAAGATAAATATAAATATATATATATATATATATATACATATATATATATATATATATATATATATATATATATATATATATATATATATATATATATATATATATATATATATATATATATATATATATATATATATATATATATAGCGAAACTTGTCACTCGGAACACAGGATGCCCGGATACATAGTAACAAAGAGCCGACCCAAAAGTGCTGGTGAACGGTGATTTATTCCATAAAAGCCAGCGCTGCCGCAATGACGCGTTTCGCCTCCAGGGAGGCTTGATCACATGACAAACAGCGAGAATCAAGCAGGACTTTTAAAGTGACAGTACAATGAATCGTGTCATAGAAATGGAAAAAATACTACATATCGTGTTTGCTGCATATATACAAATCGGAACACAATAGTGCCCAAGGGGGCCACCACGATTTTAGTCCAAACAATTTACACATTTCAATAAAATCATATTCATGGATTTTAAGAAAGAATAAAGCATGTTTAAATTGCATAAATCGATAAATGAGGAAAACACTTATAAATATGTACATGATAAGTAAATTCATCTATGTACATTATTTTGTGTTAAAATCCGATTTGTCCTATTGTATGAAAGAGTTAAGAACAATTGTTCAAATATTAAATATCCAATAGCAGCATAAGTATGACACAATAATTATGTGTGATCTAGGCAAGTTGCGAAGTTATATATATATATATATATATATATATATATATATATATATATATATATATATATATATATATATATATATATATATATATATATATATATATATATATATATATAAATGGTTGGACGCAAGTACTTGCAAAATACCGCATCCTGGACCAAACCCACTGCTGCACATGGCTGAAGGCTGCACACAGCAGGGTTTTGCCACCTGCCAGTGGTTGGGTGCACAGCCAGGGAGAAAGCAGTAACATACCGCATTTTGGTTCTGGAAAGACACTCCATATGGAAGAAAGTTTGACCAGTTGGCTTCTAATTTCCTTGATAGAATTAGACTGTGATATGCCATTTCGTCATCTGGTATGTTTTCTGTTTTTGCCTGATGCTATTCAAAATGCATTTATTTATTTACATTCTTCAGCAGCACCACATCACTGGGAAGATGTAAACATGTCTCGATGACATTGTAAGAAAGAAGTAAATTAGCAGTAACTGAATATGCATTGTATGAGAAACCAGGGCTTTTTGCAGTGTCCCTCACTTTTTGGCACCATTTAGACTCCTAGATGCTGGTTTTCTGACTCTAATTCTGCCCTGGGTTCTGCTAACCAGACTCAGGGCCTGTACTCTGATTACAAATACAAGGTAATTATGTATGATTACAATTGCTTCTGACAACTTGCCTGTAAGTACCTATTATATGGTTGGGCATGTAGGTTTCGAGGTCCAGTAGATTTAACACACTTAAGTGTGCACTGCTGTGTGGCGTGCTGTTATTTTAAAAGTCAGCCCTGCTTTGCAGATTGATTTTAAATTAAAATTATATGCAAGTTAAACTTTTGAATTAAAGATAGTTCCAAAGTCTTAAACTACATTATGTTTTTTACAGATAAATGAACAGTAATGGCTAACCTAGGTGCCTCCAGGGTAGGGTGCCAAATAAAAATAGGTGGAGACATTTCAAAAGATGTTTTATAAGCCGATTTTGTTTTTCCCCAATGTAGCACATTGGATCCATGAGCTAACATGTTAATGAATTACAACTATTGACAGGAGAGAGCTACAAATATACTTCAAAGTATTAAAATGATATTTAGACTAAATCCAACAACTTGTTAAGTTTGGATTCATTATAACTATAAAATTAATTAAGTTATAGAAATGTATTTTCTGATTAACTGAAATCCAGCCTTCAAGCAGCTTCTCCTGATTGGCCAGCCTTTGACAGGCTGAGCCAAACTGCGCTGATGAGATGCGAAGTGGACTGCATAGAGACAAAGGGCATCTGAAAGGAGGAGATCTGTTGCTGCAGAGCAAAAGACAGAATGGGGTGGAGTAGTCAAACTGCTCTTCAAAGAGCGACTGACAGTTAGTACATGACTCAGGATCACACCCACATTCTGAAACCCAAGCCAGACTAGAGCCCCAGTAATTGAATTAGCAGAGGGGCTGGAAGGGGATTATTAGAGAAATTTAGCCACCTCAGTGGATTGGCTTAGCCAGATCCTAACCTCCAGGAGAGAGTTTCTTCATTTTTGATTTTAAAAGAACAGTGCTTTCTGGGACAAAAATATGCCACACATTGGAGGATGTTGACATGTCTACGGGTGGCACCCTGCATCCCATTGGTCAGAGGTGCCCTGTGCTTGTCACCCAAGAACACTGAAAAAATATGGGAGAGCTGCCCATCAACTCAGATCCCTGCCTTGAAACTCAAAGAAGAAGAAGGACTGCTCTCCAGGACCATTGGACTGCACAAGGTGAGGACTGAAAAGGATGGTACCTACCGTACACTTTGGTCTTCAGCCCAGACTTTGCCTTGGTCTAAACGTTGATGGAGTTGACTCCTTGAAAGCAACAGGTTAATAGAGTTCCACCTGCATAATCTCCACATAGAAAGAACCCCGCTGAACAGTGTTCAGTGGACTTTTAAGGATTTAACTAAATGTATTGTGGGTCTTGTAGTTCCAACTTCCCAAGGAGCAACTCAGACATTCTGGGACCTTGGATTGGTGTTGTGGACCCTCAAAGACCCAAAAGAAACAAATGGAGAAGAAAGACTGCCCTGCTGGCCCCTTGGACTGCACAAAAGTTAACTGCACTCATAAGCATTGCACTTCCTGCACTTTCATGGCTTCACAGCAAAAGGGCTTCACCTGTCTTAAAGGTAAGGGAGTGGACTCTCCGATCACCAACAGATAGAAAAGTGATGGAAGGGCTACCTGCAATATCAACAACAAGGACAACTCCAGATGACAAGCATCACATGCATTTTACTTGGATTCACCTATTGAAATGTGGGAGTTGTAGTCCCAGACCCCAAGACAAGAGGCAAATCAGAGCTTCTGAACCCTTGTCCTGTGTTCTGGAACACATTCCTGCATCAAGAAACACTTCTAGAGTAAGTGTAAAAGTGTTACATCATGGGTGACTGGAACTCTTGACTTTGTCCCGGTACAGTGCAACCTTTTTTAGCCCTTTGAGCGCTATTTGCTTCTAAACGCTGGATTTACTTTTAATCTTTCAAAAATTATATCTCTAGTTCCCTATATTGAATTGTTGTCGTTTTAGTGTCATTTTAATCATACAATTATTTCCTATATTTATAAATTGGTGTTGGGTTTTAATGTGTGTTGTGTCTTACTTATTAACTTTATTCATGTTTTAAATGCTTTACACACCTGTCTCCTAAGTTAAGTCTTTCTACATGCAGCTAGCTATCTTGACTGCACTTTATATTGTGAATGTAGCCTTATGAATAGTGGTAGGTACTTACCTACACCTACTATTAAACCACCTTCCAACACATTGCACATATACTGAATCGTTTAAAAGTGGTGGGAGATCTAGTTGCAAATAGTAGTTTAATTAGGCAGGAAGGAGAAAGCCCAGAAGCTTGTGGTCATTAGGGGCAAGAGGTTGAAAGATCAAGTACGAGATGGCACAAGGTGTTAACTCAGAGTTCAAGAACCAAAGGAAAAATAAAGAAACCAGTGCAGATGTTTGAATACAGCAGTAAGATGTGGGTAGAGTGAAGAGAAAGAGGCCTACAGAAAGGGGTAGAAAGAAGGGCCGAAGGAGGTGGAAAAGATGGGATAGAGAGTGAGAGGGTACAGGCAGCAAGAGAGTGAGCAGTTGCATTGTATTGAGCATTGCCTAAGCAACAGGGGACTAGCACAGGGCTGGTGTCCTCATCCTAATTTGTGAAAATTATAGAGCTGGAGAATTCTTTGGGAGAGTGTGTGGCATAACGGCCAGATCTATCAACCTAATAACTGGGTAACCAGGCTCAAGTCTTGGCTTCTAATCAACATCCTGTAATTCTCAACATATCTCCTAATCTCCCTCTGCCTAAAAATAAAAAAATAATGTTTCTTTCTGCAATGTACTGGGTGCTCATGTAAAGTGCTCAAATAACTCTGGGTTGAGTTTGTGACATATAAAACTATTGTATAATGGCAAAGAGAGAAAATAATTGCAAGTGGAGGGGAAATTGTCTTTATCCCCAAACTGCATCAAGTCAAGAAAGTTCTATGGGATAACTCTTCTTAGTTTTACATTGTCTTTACTTGATGGCATAGTATTTTTATGAAAAAAATAATAACTCTTTACAATTACTGATTGAAATAAAATCAACAGGCTATAAATGAACAAAAAGAGAAAGTGTAACAGTTAATGCTTTCAGATATGGCACACCACACCCAGGTTCATACACTAATTTTACACTTTTTATGTCAGTGATTCCTAATTGATGGTTCGGGACCTCAGGGGTCAGCAGAGCATAATGAGAGGGTCCACAACTGCTTAGAAAAGTAAATAATATTATGGGATAATAAAGTATTTACGAATAAAGAAACAAACTGTAAATTTGAAGGCTAAGATTAATTTGTGGAAGCAGCGCATGTGAACCAAACAAAATACAAATTATGATTGACTTTAAATGAACTTAGAAAAGCACCAACCTTCCCATTGATATTAAAATGTTGTTTTATATTTGTTTGTGAATTGAATATAGTTTTTCATAATTTATGTATTTGGTTGAGAAATACTCGTTTATGTATTAATTTTTGTATTGTTTTGAGGTTCAAATGATATGATTGAAAATGCTTTGGTCAGGGTCCCTGGCTTCTAGTAATGATTCGTGGTGGGCTCTCATTTTTAATAATGGTTTAGTGGGGGACCCCGTCCTCCAGTATTGATTAAATGGGGGATCCGCAGAAGTCAAAAGATTAAGAACCCCTAATCTACATCATTGTCTTGTCCAAGATGACTTGAACGCTATGTTATTTTACTGCATTTGAGTTTTTAATACATTTGGTATCAAAATGTTGTAGGGTTAAAGACTTTTGGAACAAAGTGGTAGGAAGTATAAGCAACATCAAGGCTGGACTGAAAACCAATTTTGGCATTGGCAAAAATGTTCCAACCAGCACCACTTTGTTGGAGGCTCCATGTAGAATGGGGCGATGCTAATGGTTGGGTCATGCAAGCCCATCATGCTGTGAAACCAGCCCCATCGCTTTCTGTCCACAGGGAAATGCAAGAAGGGCAGAAAGGCCAGTCCAGTCCTCAGCAAAATTTAGACAAAGTGTTTTAAATTTTCCACTGGGCACTGCCTTCTGGAATTATTCACGAGGACACTTAAATCTGTGATGAGATTTGTTTCTGGATTGTGTCTTTGCTGGCCTGCTGTTCTTGTGTTTAGAAGCTTTACTTAATATCATACGCCCTATTTTCAGGATGTGTCATACTGAAACAGCACTGAAGAATTTTGCACTGCATTACTCTCCATCAATTCAAAGCCTAAAGATATACAAGTGTTATTTTCATTTTTATCTGTTCAAAAATGCAGTGGTCTTATTTGAATGACACGTAACCATAGGTGTTTGGAGCACCTCCAAAATAACCATGCTGGAGGGCATAAAGTGAATTTGCAATGAGGATGCCTTCTAATTTTGATTTTATCTTGTTACATTAACTGTGCGTAGAGAGACAGATGTCAAATGTCTTCTGGCAAATTGCTGCTTATACTTTTAACAAGGAGATTGGTGTATCCTTTTCTTTTGGTGACTGCAAGGTGAAAGGATTTTTGTGAAGTGTAATAAAAACTAAGATTTTAAAACAATCAAAACACTTTACTCAGTGATGTGCAAATGTCAAATATTGGCACATTATCTATCCTTTGTATCCTATATTATTTTATCAGTAAAACAGCATGTCTTTGCAAATTTCAAGAGGAAATATATTATTTATAAATGACAGTGTGCTACCATGCCATGCTTTAGTAATGTATTTACACTCACCTGCTGAATGGCTCATTTGCTACAGTGGCTCGTTTGCTACACTTTTTCTTTGTGTGATGCTTGGATTTTCTACAATCCCTATGACTTCACTAATGTAACATTGATGCCAGCACTCCCACTCTGAAAATTGTTCCAACACCACTGCATGTAACCTAGATGATTTAATCAATTGTTAATAAAGTAAATCAAATGCTTTGATTATTCTCTTGCTCTATCTCAACTCTGAATATCTGAATATTACCCCTGATTATATTGCAGACAAGCTCATCATCTCTGGTGGCTCATAGCCCACCTGCAGCCAGGCCATCATGAAACTGGAGACGAAGAAGTGTAAAAAGAAACAAAAACACAGCAGCAGGCCTTTTCTGTCTATGCACCTCCAATCTGAATCCACATCTCCTTTGGGTATGCTGCTGCAAGTTAGGGAAGTATTGAAGACGCATCTCCTTAAGGAACACCACATAACAATACAGTAACTGTACACTTTCAGACCCCCAACTACCTTTTCTGTAACTCGCTGACTGTATGCCTACCTTTGACACAGTACAGAGCTTTGTTACCTTTTGAGGTATACACATATCTATTACATACATACATACTTGCCTTAAGATGTGCTCAATGTGGTATTTTGCAGTGATATTGGAATTGCAATTAATGTTTTAAATGTTTTAATAGACAAAGTATAAATACAATTTTTAAAATAATAAAATACCTTGTTGCCTGTAAGCATTTGAAATGTGGGTCAAAATGTAGTGAGTTTTATTGTCACATCAAAATCTTTCAGCTTTGTAGATGTCACCAGAATGCTGGTTGAGAAGCTTATACATTCAAGTTATTATAAAATTGTATTTTACAATTCATGTTATGTGATATACTAATATATATGAATGTTTTAATGAAAATGGAGTAACATCCTTTAAACATGTATTTAACCTGTATTTGTATTGTGATGGTTTTTATTAATTGAAAACAATAAACAATAATCAATAATCAATCAATCAATCAAGTTAAAAGCAAGACAAAGGACAACTGGTACATTTTAGAAAATTAACATATTGTTATCCTTTAACGGATTCCATGTGCCACTGTTTAGAATATAGCTGAGGAGATTTGACAAGGCCAAAAAAATACAGGGCTCAAAATTTTGGAGAAGTGGAGCTACGTAGAGCCAAGTTCATTTACACTGCATATGACTGCAGACATGACATGTACAGAGAGACGTCTTAAGATATGTTTTTTTATCATATTGAGTGAAGTTTTGCTTCAAAAGACTCTTGGTACTGACTACCAATCTGGTTTGGTATGGGGAGCCCCCTTGAAAGCACTGTAGGACATGAAGAGAAATGTGTATAGGGATCTTTCGTATATTAACATAGGGGAAGTTTTCTAAAAGGGTATATACGATGGAAGGCAACTTAGAAAAAAGTAAGGCAAATTACCAGTCAGGAAGGGTAGGGCATTGTCAAGCTAAAAGCAAATAAATCATGGAGAAGGATCCAATTTATAGAAAAAGGTAGGGGTGATAGGGCCTTAGAAGGCAGGACAAATATAAAGAACATTTCTGTCATCTTTGGTAGGACAAAGGAAGAGCATGAATGCCCCGCAAAAAAATTAACAGAAAAGGCAACTTCAGATGAAGGACAATGGAGAAGGACACTACCAAAATGTGTGCATCTAACAAAGGTTATATTAATCAGAAACCAAAGATGAAAGCACAGGCCCATTTGAGGTGGCCAGATATTGCTTACCCAATCCTGTAATGGAAACATGTAAACTTGACAACATATTCTGGCATTCATATCTGGAACCAGAGAATGATCTAGATGTTGTCAATGAGGGTGTAAGGATGGCACCCCATGGAGCAGAACTAATCTTATCTGAGATAAACGGTTCGTTCAACTCTGAGTGACAGATATTAGTGGAGCAGGATTGAGGAACACCTACTAACCTCTTTAAAAAACTATCCTCAATTCCTTGAAGGGTGAATGTATTGGTTATTACCCGCACAGCAGTCACATAGGTGGGAACAAAAAATGTTTAAGCCTCTTAAATCTTTTTTACTGTTGCAATGAGTTTAGAACTGAGTTTTTTTTATAAAACCCAACAGCGCTCCTATACTTCTTTCCATAGGGAGGGCTCAACATCCACAAACTTGTTTTAGGCAAAAAGTATTCCCAGATAAGAAAAGGTATCCACCACCTCCAGTCTTCTGCCTTGTATGGTCAATCAGGATTTATTTTTCAGTCTAGCCCATGCTACCAACACATAAGAATTTGATTTGTTAACCCCAAGACCCAAATTGTGCATAACATTAAAATAAGAAGATATTAAGACTTGTGATGCATTGCTGGTCGAGGCCAATAGGACCGCATCGTCCGTGTACAAAAGTATTGGGATGGGAATTAAACCGACTAAAGGGACATCTCACGTGAACCCAATCAAATCATCTTCTACGGTGTTAGTATATAGAGAAAATAAAAACGTGCCAAGAGACAACCTTGCCTAACTCAGTGGGTAATCCCTTGTGCATTCACCCTGTCTCCCTTAGCAGACACAGGTTGAGGCTGCAGAACACATCTCGCAGATAAAATTGATAATGACCGTGTCAACGCCTACAGATTCCGTTATTAACCAAAGTTTTGGGTAGGCCAGGCAATCAAAGGCAGCCAACAAGTACATTAAGGCCATATAAAGGCGACCTTTTCTAGCCGCAGTATATTGAGAAATTAACACATTTAAATGTAAACATTGAGCTCCCTTCCCCTGCTAAAGCCGTATTGGGCAGGAGATAAAATATTTCTTTCCTGGACCTATTCAGGAGTAAACAGCCCATTAATTTAGTTGTATTATCCAGGAGGGATATGGATCTATAATTCTTGAGATTGGTGGTATACCACTTTTTATATATTGGGGTAGTTGTAGTCTTTTTCCAAGAATGTGGAACTCCTGTTTAGCTTCAAACATTAAAGCCATGGGTGAGGAGAGGGGCCCAAAGATCCTGATTCAATGGAAAGAAATCATTAGGGACCCCATTGGGACCAGAGGCCTTCAGTGTGCTGCACTGATTCAGGGCAAGTCTCATTCCAGCCGAAATGATAATGGAACATTGGTGGTAGTTGCATATAAAGCAGGTGGCTCAAATGGTTCACTCTCTGAATTACCAAACACTCCTTTGAAGTGGGCAACCCAAACTTCCTCGCTTACATGCTGGTTCAGTGTTATCTCACTTTCATCCTTCAGAAACTGGGAATTAAATACTTTCCCAACATCACTGCTATTCTTTGATAATGCTACTTCTTGCAACCTATCCCACGCTTCTTTCTTAAGGATCCTAAACCTAGTAGCTCTTACTTCTTTGTATGAATGATGTAGGACTTTTACCAAAGCCTCATCCCTTCGTTTCTCACTTGGATCAGAATTAAGGTTCTTCAGGGCCTTAGTACATGCCTCATCAAACCAGCCTTTTTTACTAGTGGGCCTCTGTGGATTCAGTCGAGTAAGATCACTGTGAACTTCATCCAGGATTGTTTCAAAGGCCGAAGAAATTAACAAATGAAAGAGATTAGGCTCTAAACAAACGGAAATTTCTTGGTGCATTTTAGAGACTAATGTGTGGGTAAATAATGAAGTATCAATCTTCCCCCATTTCAATACCACACCATTTTTCCTTGCAATTTCTGGTTTAGGCATTCTACAATTGCTCCTGTGGGGCCATTCAATGCAAAATGAGATTGATGCATGATCCCTCAAAGGCCAGAACTTAGTATTAACATGAGAAAATATAGTTCTAATGACTTTCGATACTCGGGCATAATCAATCGTCAAAGTATGTGTCTAGGAAGAAAACTTAATATCTAATTTGCCCGATTTGTCATCCACAGAATTTATAATCGCCAAATTGTTAATTAACAGTTGGTATTTAATGAGTTGCCATAATCATTGTGCCTAAAGTGATTGACGGAGTCATTAAAATCCTCATTCAAACCATGGGTTGAGGAATCAGCCAGAGTACAGTTCTGGGTGTTAAAATTACCCAACCACATCATATCAAAGAATTTTTGATAGGTTTTAGTCAGATCATCAATGTCCTTCTTGGTTAAGTCTAGTACAGATTCCACTTTGCCTTCAAAATTATTATAAAAAATAATCAATATCCAATATCTCTCATTATTACCCCCACAGAGAAAAATATGATAATTTGGAGAAGTGTTTATAAAAGAAAGAATCTTAATCTTTGCTACATTGACTATTAAAGTAACCATTCCTCCTCTTGAGTACCCTGCTCTAGAGGCATGTGTTACAGCAAACAAATGATGGACGAATGCTAGCAATGCAAACATTCTCCCCCAGTCAAAAGATCTGGGTTAAATCCATTGTTCTTTTGCCCACTGCGCCACCCCAGTTTGGAAACAGCCATATGCAATTCAGTCTTGACCCTGTGCCCCATGGGAACAGTCCAGACCGAACTGCCAGGCCAGGTCCTCCCTGGACCGGAAAAAAGCATCCTGCGACTGGTTTCAGGGTATGTCACCGTTCTTCAGCAAGGCTAGCTTGAATCCAGTGGAAAAGTGAGCAAGGGACCCACGTCTGGGCATACCCATCCCACTTAGGGCGAAAAGTTTTACAGCAAACAAATGATGGACGGAATGCTCGCAATGCAAACTTTCTCCCCCAGTCAAAAGATCTGGGTTAAATCCATCATTATTTTGACCACTATGCCACCCCAGATTGGACACAGCCATGTGCAAATCAGTCTTGACCCTGTGCCAATGGGAACAGTCCAGACCGAACTTCCTGGCCAGGTCCTTACTGGACCGGAAACAAACATCCTGCGACTGGTTTCAGGGTATGTCATCCTTCTTCAGCCAGGCTACCTTGAATCCAGTGGCAAAGTGAGCAAGGGACCCACGTCTGGGCGTTACCCATCCCACTTAGGGCGAAAAGTGTTACAGCAAACAAATGATGGACGGAATGCTGGCAATACAAACATTCTCCCCCAATCAAACAATCTGGGTTAAATCCATCATTCTTTTGCCCACTACGCCAGCCCAGTTGGGCAGTTTGGGCTGGTCTGTTCCCATGAGGCATAGGGTCAAGACTGATTTGCATATCGCCATGTCTGAACTGGTGTGGCATAGTGAGCAACATAACGATGGATTAAACCCAGATCTGTGAATTTGGGTGAATGTTTTGCCAATGTGCAACATTCCGTCCATGACCTTGTGTGTTTTGCTGTTCGCTCTATGTGGGAAGGGTATGCCCAGACGTGGGTCCATTCACTAAGCCACTGGAGTCAAGCTATCCTGACTGATGACGGCTTATAGCCAGAAAACGGTCCTAGGATGCTTGATTTCGGCCCAGGGAAGACTTGGCTTGGCAGTTCGGGCTGGACTGTTCCCATGAGGCACGGGGTCAAGACTGATTTGCATATCCCCATGTCTGAACTGGGGTGATGTGGTGAGCAAAATAACAATGGATTAAACCCAGATCTTTGACTGGGGGTGAATGTTTTGCCAATGTGCAACATTCCGTCCATCACCTTGTGTATTTTGTTGTTCGTCATATGTGGGTAGGGTATGCCCAGACGTGGGTCCCGTGCTCACTACGCCTCTGGAGTCAAGCTATCCTGGCTGAAGATGGCTGATAGCCAGAAACCGGTCCTAGGATGCTAGATTCTGGTCCAGGGAAGACATGGCTTGGCAGTTCGGGCTGCACTGTTCCCATGAGGCACGGAGACTGATTTGCATATTGCCATTTCTGAACTGGGGTGGTGTGGTGAGCAAAATAACGATGGATTAAACCCAGATCAGTGACTGGTGGTGAATGTTTTGCCAATGTGCAACATTCCGTCCATCACCTTCTGTATTTTGCTGTTTGCCCTATGTGATAAGGGTATTCCCAGACGTGGGTCCCGTGCAAACTACGCCACTAGAGTCAAGCTATCCTGGCTGATGACGGCTGATAGCCAGAAACCGGTCCTAGGATGCTTTATTCCAGTCCAGGGAAGACATGGCTTGGCAGTTCGGTCTGGACTGTTCCCATGAGGCACAGGGTCAAGACTGATTTGCATATCGCCATGTCTGAACTGGGGTGGTGTGGTGAGCATAATAACAATGGATTAAACCAAGATCTGTGACTGGGGGTGAATGTTTTGTCAATGTGCAACATTCCGTCCATCACCTTGTGTGTTTTTCTGTTTGCCCTACATGGGAAGGGTATGCACAGACGTGGGTCCCGTGCTCAGTACACCACTGGAGCCAAGCTATCCTGGCTGATGACGGCTGATAGCCAGAAACAGGTCCTAGGATGCTTGATTCCGGTCCAGGGAAGACATGGCTTGGCAGTTCCGGCTGGACTGTTCCCACGAGGCACAGGGTCAAGACTGATTTGCATATCGCCATGTCTGAACTAGTGTGGCGTGGTGAACAAAATAGTGATGGATTAAACCCAGATCTGTGACTGGGGGTGCATGTTTTGCCAATGTGCAACATTCTGTCCATCACATTGTGTGTTTTGCTGTTCGCCCTATGTGGGAAGGGTATGCCCAGACGTGGGTCCCGTGCTCACTACGTCACTGGAGACAAGCTATCATGGCTGATGACGGCTGATAGACAGAAATTGGTCCAAGGATGCTTGATTCCGGTCCAGGGAAGACATGGCTTGGCAGTTCGGGCTTTACTGTTCCCATGAGGCACAGGGTCAAGACGGATTTGCAAATCGCCTTGTCTGAACTGGGGTGGCGTGGTGAGCAAAATAACAATGGATTAAACCCAGATCTTTGACTGGGGGGAATGTTTTGCCAATGTGCAACATTCTGTCCATCACCTTGTGTGTTTTGCTGTTCGCCCGATGTGGAAAGTGTATGCCCAGACGTGGGTCCCGTGCTCACTACGCCACTGGAGTCCAGCTATCCTGTCTGATGATGGCTGATAGCCAGAAACCAGTCCTAGGATGCTTGATTCCGGACCTGGGAAGACATGGCTTAGCAGTTCAGGCTGCACTGTTCCCATGAGGCACAGGGTCAAGACTGAATTGCATATCGCCATTTCTGAACTGGGGTGGCGTGGTGAGCAAAATAACCATAAATTAAACCCAGATCTGTGACTGGGGGTGAATGTTTTGCCAATGTGCAACATTCCGTCCATCACCTTGTGTGTTTAGTGCTTTAGAGGCAGTCACATTTGTCTGGAAAGTACGGAATCCATCCATTATATTGAGTTTTGATTCCCATGTTTTTTGGAAGGATATCAAAATTTCCTACAATAGCTAACCAATGGGAATTGTTATTTTTAAGGTTATAGCCCACTATATTCCACGATAGTACTTTCAAGGAAGTCGGAGGGAGTATTGGCCTGTCAATGGGGACCTGGTTAGAAGGAGTTTTTGGAGGAGAGGGGAGTCACTAGATACATTGGAGGGTGAAGGTAGTAATTTGCATGCTTCAAGATCATTCAAAGGAGCAAATCTGTTTGTGTTCAAGAATGGTGAAAGAATTACATTGCTGCCATAATACAGGTGAGCAGGGTGATTGACCCTAGGTTGTGAATTAGAATTTGCCATAAGTTGTTTATAGAAAAAAAACAATAGTAATGCAAAAATCTGTTTGGCTGAATGGAGGGAAGTAGAGAGTATGCTTACTATTGACTTACTGGAGAATCACCACCGGGTCTGGGCTCCCAACAGCACAGCTTGCCACAAGCTATAATGAACAAAAGAATGCACGTGCCGCTATTTGCTTAACCTGAATAATTCCTTCAAAACACATGACCTAAAACACCATGTTTTGTGTGTATTAACACTTCTTTATTTTTATTTTATTTCATTTATATATTTTCACTTTGGTATCTAAGTTTTCCAAGTTCATATTTTTAAGACCTTATGTACACAAAAACATTGATATTTACATGGACAGAAAAACAATTACATATTCAATTCAAGAAAAAGTGAACCATTCAAAACTTCATTCATTCATCAGACGTACCACCACAAACAACAACAAAAATATATACTTTTTCAAAAGAGTACTGGAATAAAATTCTTCACAGTTAAGCCATCTCAGATTAATATTCTCAAAAGAACATTGGTTTAGTAATTCTTAGAACCCTTTTTTTTTGGCTCATAAAGAGGTCTACGCATTTCAAACTAGTATTATTATGGAGTTTTCATCGGGACCATTGTCTGTGAAAAAAGAAAGAAAGGAAACTTTCTTTTAGGTATAGAGTTGTTATTAAAGAGTGCTGCCTACTCCAATATTATAAACCATCTTACCTCTAAGTATAGACTGTGGGTAATATGAACAAAAGTTCCCCGACGTGTACCAGGTTGTCTGTAGAGAGAAATTATAACATTACAAGCCCTGTCTCGTGATGTCTGATTCACCATTTATAACCACACACATACATGCTCAAAACTTACTTGTTTGTTTATTAGTCCGTGTTGCATGTGTAGCGATCTTGTGACCCCCTCTCTGCACGCTTTGGCAAGAGCCGAAAAAGGAAAGGGGACATTGTAAGAATCAGTGTGTTCGGGCTTAGTGAAAAGGTGGAGGCTGGCGTTTAAAAAGCGTCTTACCTGGCGGAGGGAGCTCAGGTGACTAAATCTGGGGTTCTGTTGCCTCCGCATGAAATCGATCAAAAAAGAAAGTATTTTATTTACTAGTTCGACATGCTATCACCACCCGCTTATACTCTATATGGATGGGGCCTGGCCTGTAGGTAGGCAAGTCTGTGCCTTGGATGGACGGGGCACGGTGCATGCAGTTTGTATCTCCGCGGTCATGCTGATTTCCGGGTCCGCCCAGGATCCCGGGAGTTGTAGTCCCAACGGATTCCCCTTCGAAATTTGGAGTCTGATTTCTAATGTCTCTGCCTAAGAGAAATCATTAAAAAACTATTCTGTTTGTATGATTGAAATTCGCTTGAAATCACATTGAAGAACGGAGTCGGGTAGTTGGAGATTGCGTACCTTTGATTGACGGAGTGCGGAGCATTCAATGTATCTCCTTTGAATCGCCACGGTCTGGATTTCCGGGTTCGCTGGGGAACATGGGAATTGTGGTCCAAGGGCACACTTATTTATATGCCAATCTGGGTCACATGTTGTATGTCAAAAAAGTTTTTTTTTTAAAGAAACTTTATTGTTCCAAACAAATTGTCGGGGTAGCCATTCCATCGGTTTTACGCTTTTTGTCATATAATGAAAAATCATTCAGTCAGATGTTCATTTTAATTGATCTATAGTTTGAACATTTCAGAGAGTTCATTGAGTCCATCCAGCGCAGTATTAAATTTCACGATTAGCAATGCCTCGCGTTTCGAGAGTTTTAATTCCAAATTGCCACCTCGATCATCGTTTTCCACTTTTGACACCACTGTCCATCTGAGGTTGGCATCTTTATGGTTTAGTTCTCGCCAATGGTTGACGAGGGGGGCTGTCAGTGTGTTATTTTTTATTCTAGACTTGTGTTGCTGTATCCGTACACGCACTTCTTGGCTTGTTTTTCCAATATACAAAAGATTACATGGGCATATGATTCCATATACAACAAATCGAGATTAACAATTTGTAAACGTATCATGTTTCCAACTGATCTCTTTGTGTGTGAATAGCATTCCCTCCTGTGTTGAGTCACAGCATGAGCATGTTCCACATCTGCGATTGTCTTAACATAGTACGGAGGTCTGGATTGTTTTCTTTTTTGGGGAGAGCTGCTCTCACTAACTGATTGGCAATACTACTGCTCTTCTTAAATGCGAACAGTGGTTCATTTGAAAAAACTTTATCCACATTTTTCAATAGATGCCAGTTATGTTTCACTACTTTTGTCAAAGTATTTGAATTCGGACAAAATGTCGAAACAAAGGCCATCCTATCAATGTTTTTTTTAGATTTTCTTTCAAGTAAGGTTTCGCGTGGTGTCCACCATGCTCTTTTTTGTGATTTTTTTAGGAGCTTTTTTTGGGTAGCCACGGTGTGATAGATTAGTTGTTAAAATCTCTGCGTGTATGAGATATTCTTCTTTGTATTGGCAATTTCGTCTAATTCTAAAATATTGCCCATATGGGAGATTGTCTTTGAGGCTCCGCGGGTGGTTGCTTTTGAAATGGAGTGACTTGTTTCTGTCCGTCGGCTTCTTATAAAGTGTTGTTACTAATCCTCCTTCTGAGGGGTAAACCTCCACATCCAAAAATGGCATTTTATCTTTTGAGTGGTCCAGGCTTTTTTTGATTGATGGTACTCTATTATTGATCCAATCATAGAATCTTTTAAGGTCTTCCTCTGTGCCTGTCCAAACAAAGAAAATATCGTTGATATAACGATACCAGTGTTTTATCCACTGCAAAAAAGGATTGTTCTGATAGACGAAAGTCTCCTCATATTTAGCCATGAATAACATGGCCAGTTCTGGGGTAAATGGACATCCCATAGCCACGCCGCCTATTTCATAAAAGAATTCTCCCTTGTAATTGAAATAATTCTTTTTTAAGGCAAACTCCGCAAGTCTTGAAATAAAGCTTGTTGGTATTTTGTGGGGCCTTTCTCTTTTTTCCAAAAAATTCTCCAAAACATACATCGCTGTGGAATGTTTGTATAAAGTGAAGTGATGTCCATCGTCACCATCAAATGTTCATTTTTCACAAATTCGATCAAATCGGTCGTGTCTTGCACAAATGATCTGACAGAAGGTAAAAAGGTTTTAAGAAAAAATCAACAAATTTAGAGATCGGTTTCAATAAAGATTCGCAACCGGACACTATAGGGCGCCCTGGTGGAGTTTTCTCATTTTTGTGTACTTTTGGTAACACATAAAATAAGGGTGTCCTAGGATGTTGAATTTTGACATATTCTGTCTCCTTTTTTCCTAAGAAACCTTGGTCGAAGCCTTCATCAATGATTTTATGTAGTTCAATTTTTAGGTCAGATGTAGGATCCTTATTTATTTTCCGGTAGCAAGTACTGTCGTTAAGTTGTCTTTTTACTTCACTGATGTAGAGTTCCTTGTCCCAAACTACAATAGAGCCGCCTTTGTCGGCCTGATTTATGATGACCGAAGTGTCCTTTTTCAAGTTATTTAGTGCCTTTGATAAAGTATATATTTTTGTTGTTGTTTGTGGTGGTACGTCTGATGAATGAATGAAGTTTTGAATGGTTCACTTTTTCTTGAATTGTATATGTAATTGTTTTTCTGTCCATGTAAATATGAATGTTTTTGTGTATATAAGGTCTTAAAAATATGAACTTGGCAAACTTAGATACCAAAGTGAAAATTTATAAATGAAATAAAATAAAAATAAAGAAGTGTTAATACACACAAAACATGGTGTTTTAGGTCATATGTTTTGAAGGAATTATTCAGGTTAAGCAAATAGCGGCACATGTATTCTTTTGTTCATTATATATTATAGACTTACAGCTTTTACCTATCCACTTTACTTGTCTAGTCATAATAATATGATTGCAAAGTATAAAAGTGCCATTTTGAAACTTAGATATCAAAAAGAGCCACCCAATAATCACCTCGGGACTGGGTATATTCAGAAACAAAAGCACATTGTCCCTAAAGGAAACATTTGAAAAATATTAATCATTTCCGATAATGTCATAAACATGAACACTTAGTCTGAGTAGTCACAGGGATTGAATGCTGATATACCTAAATATATCAAAACAGTATGTTTTTATTCCACTTGTAACATCATCAAATAGATATCTGGCAACAAAAATACTACCAACACAATCATCTAATATTTGACGGTAGTATATATAAACACCTTTCGCATTAGTTATGGATATTCAAAAAAACCACATTGATGAGAGTTAAACACAACATATAGTTAAATTAGCATCTACTATATTTAGCAATTATGCAAAAACGGTGTTAGGCGTTGATGTTTCGGTCCCCTGTTGGTCTAGTAGATCCTTGGAAACATCTTCAGGACAGAAAGGTTGCACATATGCATCTAATATCATAAAAACAACAACAACAACAACAATCATACATATCATCCTATGACACACAGAGGAATGTGTAGTCTGCTCAGCACCCAAAGAAAGCCAAAGTGCACCATTGCCACTAATGTTAACTGAAACCAGAAGAATAATTAAAGCATCTAAAAACCATCGACCACAAATGTGAATAGCGTGAATCGAAAAGTAATATGAAAAGCAAAGAATCAATCCAAACACCAGAACCAAATAACTCAAACATCTACAGGGAGAGTGTCTCAAGAGAAACTAAGGGGGTCATTATGATTGCGGTTTTTCCGCATCCTCGGGGCCGGCGGAAGCCACCGCCGGCCCCGAGGATGCGGAAAAACCGCAGCGGACTGACCAAAGACCCACCGCCACATTAGGATGGCTGGTGGGTCCTGGTTTCCGTCCGCAAGCTTTTCCGCCGCGGTCGGCTTACAACCGCGGCGGAAAAGCTCTAATATGGTGACGGTGTCTTCCAGACACCGTCCACCATATTAGGATGGCCTTTAAATTATGCTTTTCCGCGGCGGGTTTTCCGCCGTGGGACAGCATACGGAACTTCACTGCGGGGGCCCGTTGCGGGCCCCCTAGGTGAAGGGGGGTGGGGGGTGCACATGGGGGTACCTATGGTACCCCCCTGCATTTGCATGTAGAAAGCGTCAGGCACTGCGCGGTGCCTGCCTCTTACTGCATGCAAATGCAATGCGTGCATTTTTAACATTGCGGCGGGTGCAGCTTGAAGCTCCACCCGCCGCAATGTTAACAATAGAGGATGTGACCGCAACCCATGCTGTCACATCCTAATTGCACAGGAGGGAACTCCGCATGCCATGCGGAGGTTCCCTCCTGCTCTGGGGTCGCGGACGGACGCAAGTCCGTCTGCGATCCTAATCGACCCCTAAATGCCCATGATCTATGTAACAAGTGAGCATAATAGCATACAATAAATGACCAACGCTACTCAGGTTTCAGGTTTTAATGTCTTTATTTCGATGATAAAATCATAAAAGACAATTTTGACAAAACATTTAAAAACAGTTTCAAAATCTCCACATTATACGAAATCTTATTAAAGTAGTTATGTCAGTGTATTATCAACAAATATACAGTAGGTCTAGAATCCACAGTTAAAAAGTTATTAAAATGGTTATGTCAGTGTATTATCAACAAATATACAGTAGGTCTAGAATCCACAGTTAAAAAGTTATTAAACCATTGTTGAAAAGAAACAAGACATTAAATATGACTAATCATAAAAATTGGTTTGACATATACAAGGAAACACTATACAGATTACACTTTGTGGTCAAGAGGCAGTTAAATTCCTTCTAGCTCTGATTGCCCATGCCCAACCTAAATACTTGGCCAAACATATCACGGTAAAATCAGAGGTGTTTGTTTTTAAAGCCCATATTGCGTCCGAGGATTTTTTACATATCATGCGTTTGAAGATGGGTTTTAACCATTTTGAACGAGGTTCTCTATATTGAGGACAGGCGAACAAAAAGTGGCCCTCAGTTTCCTTACATCCGGGGCAACGACTGCAAAGATTAGTGGAGTTATTGCCCCAAGATGAGGTAAAGGAATTAAGGGGTAGAGCCCACCCGAAATTGATGGTACAGTTTTTTGTCCATTGGCCTGGAGATAAAGTCCTCCATTGGCCTGGAGATAAGGTCGCTACTCACATGTCTAGTGAATCAGATACTGTAAAATCTGTAAGGGCAAACCACAATACCATTTAACTAAAGAGCGCCGTAAAATCATATATCCAGACATTTTTAAGCAATGGTACAAGGCTACTCACTTGGAAAAACATGCCAGACCGGCCATCTACAAAACAACACATGGTCCACAATTATTATTTTATTATAACTACCCTGCAGCCACCAATAGTGAATAACCAGAGTGGTTAGTAATTTATTTAAACTCACGTAAAAAGTAAGCCACGAAGTTGCCTGCAAAACAACGTGTGACACAGTTAGCATCGGTGTTTCAGTTTTAAACAAAATGTCCATGAATACCGCACAGCGCTACTTGTACTTACTTATGAAAACAGGGACATGTTTATGGCCAAATGGAGTACACAAGAACCTGGTTCAAATTTTTACTGTATTTTTTATAGTCAATGCATTCAATTTTGATTTTTTTCTTACTTTTTTTCTTTACTTTGTGAAAGTACAACTTTTAAGCTTTTACATAATGCATGGATATGGACAGGTAGGCACTCAATCTGTTTTGCAAGGTATTTCCAAACGTTACTTACTGCATCCTCCTGATGCATACCTTATCACAATATCATGGCCTTGGGCCTGTCACTGTCCATATGAGACCTTTATAAGAAATTTCAAAGGGTCAAAGTATGTTGATGTTTTGTAAGTCTGAAAGATTTTTACTTCAGGCCTCTATCAACCAGGATCACCGAGCATCCATCAGCCTGAAGGCCTTAAAAAGTCAGCGCCTCACATACATCTCATGCATTGAATGTTCATGACCATGTCTCAGCCCAGTAGTTGTCACCAGGGGTGGTTTCTCCGTAAGGAAAAGAAGGCGTTGACCCCCTGCCTGCAGGCAACTATATTACACATGTTATGCTAGGAGACAAGAGGTGTTTTACTGGCGGCATGGTTCACAGCTGGGAATCTGAACTGCGCATGTCAAGTTGACCGGTATTTTGCGTGAATCCAGCCTTACATGCGCAGATCAGGCTTTCCCAGTCATAGCTAGCTGTCTGTGAGATGGGGAACCAGACAGACAGCACCATCTGATGCAGATGGAGTGCTGTGTTAGTCTTCTGTGATGTAAATATAGCTAGTGATCATGTGAAGTGCTCCCATACTGTGAAAGATCTAGTTTGCGATAACACTATGTAAATACCAGGGGGGAAAAACAATAGGCGTGTAGCAGCCGCATGCTTCTAATTGCATTGTGCCATAAAAATTGACATTTTTGAGCAATAGTTTAATTTACATATGTGTTATGTAAACGTAACTCGTGCTCATATTAAGCACTCCTATACTTTGAGAAATCGATTTTGTGGTAGGCAAATACCAGGGTAAAAGCAATAGACACGTACAGCAGTCGCATGCTTCAAATGGCCTTGTGACAGGAAAAATGTATCCTATGTATGCCTCACCATTTTCGAGGGACACCAGCCGCTATTTGTGGTCACTTCAATTGATTGTATTTCCAAAGATAAACTCTGACAGGAGTAACTTAAAGAGATTTAATGAATACTAATTTTAAACCAAGATGTCTAATTTATGGGCCATATACGTATGTTGCAAGTTTGAGCCATCACAATCGACTGACTTCTCAAGGTGCCAAGCTTTCTGCAGCCTATTTACTGTTTGCTCTGTAAAATATCACATACAAACATACATACAAACAAAACCCTCAAGCCAACTAAAAACACCCCAAATTACTTCAAATACAATAGTGATGCTGAGGCTGATGACAGTACTGTAAATTTCTATTCAAGGCGATATCCACTCTAAATTTCCCTTTCATACAGGTTACTCATGGCTACAGATTGTAGCCAGTGTTGAGAGGCAGATTTAATAATTAAATCATCTTCAAACTTAAACCACTAAAAAGTTTGGAATTTCCTTAAGGTTAAAATCACATCAAAATTCAGATGATTTGAATTTGACCTGATTTGATTTGATAAGGGCTCTTCATCCCACTCTCGTCTAAATATTTGTGATGAATATTGCAACTAAGAAATGCAACCATATGAAAACTGAACGTTAAGAACTTGTAAAGTTCAAAGTTAAGTGTAGAAATTAACTTGACCACTTTGGGGCTGATTACAATAGCGGTCTGATGAGCGTCTGATCGTCATTGTTGCGGAACGTGATCAGCCGTCGGCGGTCCCGCATGTCAAAGTACGATCCGACTGCTGTGGAGGTGGTCAGAAACATGCCTGTTTGCATTGAGGCTTGTGCTGTGGCCCCGAAAAAGGCTGCAGTACAAGCCCCAATGGCAAAAGGCGTGTTTGTAAACATTCCTGCACTCTGCAGCAGGCACCATGCAATGCCTGCACATGATGCAGGGATGTTTAGGGGGGCAGCACTGGTGCCCCCCAGGGCCCATAGCGAGGGCCAGGGGAAATAGGGGCCCTGATACTTGCCCCAAAAAAGCCTATCCACCAGCCTTTTCACGCTGGAAGAACCAATGTGAAATGACTGGTGGAAAGGTGGATCGTACTCCCCAGGGCAGTGCCTGGGAAGGCACTGTCTCTATTGTGGGGAATGCTATCCAACCGACTGCCCAACAGGCTCCCTCAATCAATTAATCAGGAGTTTTAGAGCCCACTACTCATCTGTGACGGTCTCAAAGCACTGGGGGGTGGGGGGTGGGGTGCAAGCAGCTGTATTGGTCATTAAAAGAGCCAGGTCTTGAAGGCCTTTCTGAATTGGTGCACTGTCGGGCTTCATCGGATGCGGTGAGGGACTTTGTTTCAGGTCTTAGCTGCGAGGTAGGAGAATGATCTGCCCCCTGCTCTGGCCCTGTGGATGCGGGGGACCATGGTAAGGGCAAGGTCAGCAGAGCAGTTGTTTCTTTAGGGGGCGTAGAAGGAGATTTGTTCATTGAGTGTTTGAGCAGTGTGAAGGTTATTCTTCTTTCTACTGGGAGCCAGTGGAGGTCGAGGAGTCTTGGGTGATGTGGTCTTGTTGTGGAATGTCGAGGATAAGTCTGGTCTTCTGCGATCTGGATGTACCGGAGCTTGTGGAGGAGTTTTTGTTGATTCCGGCATAGAGAGCGTTTCCGTAGTTCAGTCTGCTAGTAATGAGTGCATGGGTGACGGTCTTCCTGGTGTCAGGGGGGATTCATTTGAAGTTCTTGCGAAGTATGCAGTGGGTGTTGAAGCAGGTGGAGGAAACAGTGTTGATCTGGTGGTTCATGAGTGAAGAGCACAGTATGATGCTGAGGTTGCGTGCGTGGCCCATTGGGGTGAGTGGGCTTCCGAGGGCGAGGGCCCACCAGGTGTAGTCCCATGCAGAGGGGGTAGAGCCAAGGATGAGGACTTCAGTTTTCTCTGAGTTGAGCTTCAGGCATCTGCTGCTCATCCAGGTTGCGACGCCTTTCATCCCTTCTTGGAAACTGCACTTGGTGATGTTGGGTCCCTTGGTAAGGGAGAGGATGAGCTGGGTGTCGTCAGCGTATGAGACTATGTTGAGTCTGCGTTTTCTGACGATGGTTGCGAGGGGGGCCATGTAGACATTGAAGAGCATGGGGTTGAGGGAGGATCCTTGGGGTACTCCACATCTGATCTCTGTTGGTTCGGAGAGGAAGGGCGTGAGTCTTATTCTTTGTGTTCTGCCTGAGAGGAAAAATCAAATCCAGTCTAAGTCTGTTCCTTAGATGCCGGCATCATGGAGCCTGGAGGCTAGTGTGCAGTGGGAGTCAGGGATGAAGGCTGCTGAAACGTCCAGGAGGACAAGGCCTGCTGTGAGTCCTTGGTCGAGGAGGGCATGGATGTCATCGGTGGTGGCTTTGAAGGCAGTCTCAGTGCTGTTGCTGCTGTCGAATTCAGATTGAGAGGTGTCTAGGAAGTTGTTGGTTTTTATGAAGTGTGCTAGCTGTGTGTTGATGACTTTTTTAATGACTTTGGCGGCAAAAGTGAGCAGTTAGATGGGCCTGAGGTTCTTGAGATCCATCGGGTCTGTGGGGGGCTTCTTTAGGAGGTGGTTGACTTCAGCACAATTTTAGTCATCAGGGAATGTGGCGGTCTTGATGGAGCAGTTTATAGTTTGCCGTAGTTCGACTGGGATCGTGGCAACGACCCTGTGGAAGTTGAGTGGCTGGAAGGGGTCAGTAGGTGCTCCGGAGTGGATGCTTATCAATGTCTTTGCAGTGTTGTTGGTATCAATAAATCAATGCATTTGTAAAGCGCACTACTTAACCGTGAGGGTCTCAAGGCGCTAAGGGGTGAGGGAGCTGCTACTGTTCGAAGACGCAGGTCTTGAGGAGTCTTCTGAAGGTCAGTAGGTCTTGGGTCTGCCGTAGGTGGATGGGGAGGGTTTTCCATGTCCTGGCAGCGCGGTGGGAGAATGATCTGCTGCCGGTGATCACTCTACGGATGCAGGGGACAGTGGCGAGGGCGAGGGCGGCGGAACGGAGCTGGCAGGTGGGGGTGTGAAAGCTGATATTTCTCTTGAGGTATGTTGGTCCGGTGTTGTGGAGTGCTTTGTCTGCGTGGTGAGAAGCTTGAAGGTTATCCTCTTGTTGACGGGGAGCCAGTGCAGGTCTCTCAGGTAGGGTGTGATGTGGCTGTAGCGCGGGATGTCAAGGATCAGGCGAGCGGAGGCGTTCTGGATGCGTTGTAGCCCTTTCAGGAGTTTGTCCGAGACTCCTGCATAGAGAAGGTTTCTGTAGTCCAGTCTGCTGCTGACGAGGGCCTAGGTGACCGTCCTTCTCGTTGAGGTGGAGATCCACTTGTAGATCCTGCGGAGCATGCGGAGGGTGTTGAAGCAGGAGGAAGAGACTGTGTTGACCTGCTTCGTCTTGAAGAGGGCAGAGTCGAGGATGACCCCTAGGTTGCGTGTGTGGTCGGTGGGTGTTGGCGCTGTCCCTAGTGTGGCCGGCCACCAGGAGTCGTCCGACGCTGAGGGGGCAGGTCCGAGGATGAGGACCTCCATCTTGTCCGAGTTCAGCTTCAGTCGGCTGTTTCTCTTTCCAGTCGGCGACGGCCTTCATTCCTTCGTGGAGGTTGGTTTTGGCAGTGTGGGGGACCTTGGTGAGGGAGAGAATCAGCTGGGTGTCATCGGCGTAGGAGATGATGGTGAGGTCGTGCAGTCGGGCGACGCAGGCGAGTGGTGCCATGTAGATGTTGTATCGGTCCCAGAGACATTGTTATCGGGCCCTTAAAATAAAACATATGAGTCAAACCGTTATGATAACAGATAAAAGTTTTAAATGTTTTTAAAATCTTGAAGTTATTGATAAAGTTAAGTTACCATTAAAGAAGTAACATTTTGGGAAGGTAGACACCCCAGTAGACAAATCTCCTAGGAGCGTAGAAACTCCAGGACAGGTATATGTTGGGAGGGGGAGAGATAGACACTGTAACATACAAACACTGACCCAAAAGTCCCACCACTTACACCTAAGTAGGAAGAAAGACTATTAGGAGGAGAACATACTAATTTAAAACAATACCAAACTCTTACAGTCCTAGTTCTAGTTTAGTTTGTCACTAGCTATGTACTAAGAAACTCCCATAACATTTTGCAATTGGTCTCCATCAGTACTATCTCTGCATTAGACCACTCCCTTCTAAGGCATAATGTTATTCTTTTTGCCCTGCTTTCTAAAAACAAGAACATTCCGCTGGGAGAGGGAGACACTGTGACAGGGAAACACAGCCATGGGTATTGGTAAACACAGACACTTAAGCCATGTTGCACAGGCTGGGGGACAGGGAAACACAAATAATATAGGGAAGAATATATGCACGCATTGGAATATAGAGACTTCAGCACAGACACCAAAATGATAGACTCAAACTGTCATACTTGAATCGAAATACACAAACACAGAAGACTAGGATCAGCAGATACAGTCACATATACTGAAATTGATAGGTGCAAAAAGAGACCAAGGAAATAGTACATGTAAATGCAGACCAGGGAAACAGCAACCTGATGATGATTCTTGGGTCTGCAGAACACGTCCATTCATGTGGACAAACAACACTGGTAGACAAATACCAAGAGCATGACATTTTCAGCTAGATTCATGATGCATTTTTGCGAGCGCAAACGGTGCGAATCGCAGAATTCAGCCGTTTGCGCCCGCAAAAATGGCTTTTTGAATTCATCAATGGGTCATGAACTCGCAATTTGAAAAATCGCAAAAAATTGCAATTTTTTAAAATTGCGATCGCATTTAAGGAATCTCAATTTGAGATTCCTTAAATGCTATTCAAGAACCATTAATAAATTGCGATTTCGCTATTTTTTGCCGCTATTTACCACGAAGTCTGACTTCGTGGTAAATAGCGAAAACTGAGAAAAATGCACTTTTGTGCGTTTTTCTCAGTTGTATGTTACACACACACATGTCCTTTAGGCATGTGTGTGCGCAACATAAGTCTAAATGTACATTTCAGGGGTGCTACAGGGTGTCCTTTGGACACCCCTAGCACCCTTGAAATCGCATCCTTATTTGCGATTAGCAATTTGCTAATCGCAAATAAGGAATGTGTAGGAATCGCAATTTATTTTGCGATTCCGAAATGAATCCTGTTTTGCAAGTCCTTAATAGCGATTCCTTAATAATCGCTATTAAGGACTCACAAAACGGGACTTTGATTAATCTAGGGATATGTAGTTTACTGCTTTCTTTTTTTTATATCTTTTTATTCAAAGAATCACATAAAACACAAAATACAACAAAAAAGGTGCAGTACAAAGCATCAATATTGACTTCTAATAATCGGTACAGTACAGATACACGTTCAGGCATTGGGATACCGTAAGAGATACATATCAGTGTTCCATCTTTCGATCATCTAAACATCCTTGTCGTCCACCACAATGGAAAGAGGGAGACTGACAGGAGTGCATAACAAACCTCTACTCTCATTTCAAGGGCCCCAGATTCTTGTCCATTTATATGAGCAATTACTACCTAGACGTACCCTATGCACACACACAATATTTTTGTACACATAGGTGGTAGTACATAAAATTCATAGCAATGCAAACATGCATAGAAACAGTCAATATTGACAAAAAAAGTGTAAAAGAAAAGTGTGACAAGGGATGATCCTTTGGTCCTTTATTATTTTCAAGGCTTAACAACAGCCGTCCGACACGTGCTTCATCGCATCACGCGAATTTTCAGGCCTGGAAATAACAAAGTGATACTAGTTGTAGAAAGTACACATTCATAGATGACTATGACACATCTGGTGCTACTCATGTTCAATGGTGAAGACAAGTATCAAGCAGTTTAAACTGTGACAAGCCGAAGGATCCTGAGATGGTATGTGAAAGACATCTTTCTGTGGGGTGCATGTGATTAGGTGGTCCAACTTAAGTGATCATGCTGAACTTTCTAATCTCGTAAATGGTCATCATCACTGCGTGTAGTTATAAATGCAACCAGTGCTTGAAAACGAGTATCATGCATTTGCGCACACCCTCCAGGAAACAGTTGGCAAGTGCGCGGTGAATGGTGAGTCTATGGTGGAATAATAAATTCTGTTGTGACACTCGGCACACATTCATGCGACCTAAGTGACGTGCGTCTACACCGTGGTTGGTTTCACACTTGATTACAATCCAACACATACCTCTAGGTAGCTGTGTTTGAGCCAAAGGTCTGTATGAATATAGGAGAAAAAGAAGCGAGAAAAAAAGAAAGAGAGGGGAAAAAGAAGGATAACATTATTAAATGAAAGTTGGAATAGAGTCTGCTCAAAAAATGGTAGGTAAGAGTGAAAACGGCCCATTGAGAGGTATTCTGGGCAAGGCACAATGAATTAAGTTGAAACTCACCGCTCTGCCGGTGATACTTCCGACCCAGTGGGGACCAAGACCGTCTTAAAATTCCAATATGGATGAGAGGACGTGGACTAAACAAAAGTAGGAAAAGAAAAATAGAAATTAGAAAATGTTCCCAGATTATTTCTGATCTACTATTCCCTCAGAAATTATTTTGTGTGATTATTGCCACACATTATCTGTCCAAGAACTTTTGTATAGTTACACCCTGTTGGTACTCTAAGGTAACTCAGCTAGGACTCACTGTGCGAGTCTCCATTACATTACGTGGCATGCTCGTATTATAAGAAAGAGTATAAAAATTGATGCACTATTGTGTGGCGAAACCGAAGAGAGGACTCTTAATGTCTCCTATTCTTCATATCTAAAATCAAATCAAGCAAGTCATTTAAAAAAATGCTACAGGCGAAAGTCTCTGCAAGAAATGTTGTTAGCCACTTATTTCAGGGATAGTACTTGTTAGGTTGCTGGATCAGCTAGGAAGCTCCAAAAAACCTTTATAACTGTGTCAGATGTCATAGTAGGGGTCCGTTGCTAGGGGAATCTAGCACAGCGTGTGCATCCATGTGAGGTGCACTCGTAATCTGATTCTGAGACATTGAATGTCTAAAAATATTTTTCACAATACCTTGAAGCGAAGTGCGCTTCTTGCTTATACCCGGGAACTGTAGTTCATATCTAAAAGGAGCCAGTCACTCCGAAATTCTTAGGGTCTGTAGAAAGACAAGAGTTGTACCACATATACATGGTGACTTGAATCTGTAGCGGTGACAGTGTCTAAGGAAATAATTCACAGTTTACCTAATGAAGCGCTGAGTAAAGTTGGGGGATCAGAGGTAGCTCTATACCCTCGTGGTAAGCATATGTCTAAAAAAGAAAATAATGAATGGCGAGGCTGTTAGCTGATCTCCCCGTTTTTTAAAATCACTTACGAAATCCTAGCTGTGCTGGATATGCGAGGTTTAACTTGTATTATTTACTAATTTAGTCTCGTATTCAGAGGAGCTGGTCCCGGGTCGCCGTGTTTCTGGTAGTGGACACGTGACCCGGAAACAGCCTACTCCTTAAAAGAGCCTGTCCTTGTTGACGTTCACTGGGGAACTAGAGCGTAACAGCTATTTACTGCGCAACCGGAAGTGAATAGAGAATCCCTCATTCTGGGCAAGGATTGTGACGTTGCCCGGCTGCCTTTCATATCTTAAGTTGTTCTTGCAGAGAACAATGAAAGGCGGCGGAACTAGAGTGAAAAAAACGTCTGATGTGTACTTTCTACAACTAGTATCACTTTGTTATTTCCAGCCCTGAAAATTCGTGTGATGTGTTGAAACACGTGTCGGCTGGCTGTTGTTAAGCCTTGAAAATTAAAAAAGGACCAAAGGATCATCCCTTGTCACACTTTTCTTTTTCAATTTTTTTGTCAATATTAACTGTTTCTCTGCATGTTTGCATTGCTATGAATTTTATGTACTACCACCTACGTGTACAAAAATATTGTGTGTGTTCATAGGGTACGTCTAGGTAGTAATTGTGAGGTTTTGCCAGCTTGCTGACACAACCATTGAGTGGTTAAATGGGTTTCCGCTCAACCAGTTGCACCACAAATTACTGTCCATTAGTGCTTCCATACAGGCAGTACGCCCATTGCTAGATTGACCTCTAAAAACCATTCTCTCCTTCTCTTCATTTATGTGGGCAACCCCTACTTTCGTAAACCATGCAAGCACCAATCCATATCCGACTCCCAATCCGGGTATTTTAATTGAACTCCTGTGTGCACCAGTTCATATCCGACTACCAATCTGGGTATTTGAGTTGTACTCCTGCATGCACCAATCCATATCCGCCGCCCAATCCGGGTATTTGAGTTGAATTCTTCCCTTCCAAGTTCTAGCTATATTACGCTTCGCTACCATACACCCCAAGGCAACCCACATCTTCGCAGTGCGTGACAAGTCTGTGGCATCCCAGATATTTAGCAGATATAGCCGGGGGAAACATCTATAGGTGAATTACAGATTTGGGACATACCAGTGATAACCTTCTTCCAATATCCCCAGGAGAATCAGGCAATGCCACCATTGATGTATGTAGGTTAGGCCTGAGTGGTAAATGTTGTTCCGCTCGCGGAAATTGCGATAATTTGACATTTTCACGTTCTGCGGTAAGCCCGAAAATGTCTAAACTTTCTCAATCTACCGCGTGCGCGGTAGCGTTCCGGCGTTCGCCGATAAGTTTTCCTATGTTGGATTGTGGGTAGCCGATCCCGCTATCCTGCGTGAGTTTGCGATCGCGAACACGTCATTCGAGACCCCGAACAGAAAATAAGCATCGTGAGCAGGCGGGACAAGTGAAAACAAGATGGCGACCGCATGGGCAAGTTGGCAAGACATTTTTCAACGCAATCACGCAGAAAATATCGCGAACAGGCGGGGAAAAAAACGTCTGCGTCTTTGCGATATTTCCGCGTGTTTGCGGAGATTTTGGACATTTTCGGGATAATTTGCAAAAGTGAATTTCGCAAATTCTGCCCACCCCTAATGTAGGTACCCATCTGCCCCCACCCGCGGGGACAGTCAGGGGAGTCCAGTCCCTTCATTTTTACCAATACCGAGCTAGTATAGTAGGCCCGATCGAGCAATTTAGATTGGATAAGGCTTACTGCTTTCTTGTCCTGCAGTGGTTTTAGTAGGCAATCAGTTCATCTGTGCATAAACAGAGGTCTACACCTTAGGATGAGATCTTGCCTCATAGAGGGAGAGACACTTTTGCTTCATAACTGAAGGAAATTGGGTTATTAGCTAAGAGGGGTGATGACAATCCCACATAAACCTGTACTTAACCATGCAGTAGCTTGGCACACAGACAGTCAGGCTTAACTTAGAGGCAGTGTGTAAAGTATGTATGCAGCACTCAAACAATAATAAAGAGAAAAAACAGCACAAAAACAATTTCAAACCAAATAACCAACATAGAGAATATTTTAATATGTAAAATGACACAAATCCAGAGGAGACAGAGTTACTACGTCTTAAACTTTATAGTGTAAATAACGCAAAACAAATGTTAGGTGGGTGTCTATATGCACAGGCATGGGACAAAGTCGAAGAAGCAGGGCAACCATGATTAAGCGACTTAAGGTATGGGGCCAGATGTTGCCCGCTTCGAGTTGTACCTTTTGTCCCTGGTGTGGGGGCAGCTCAATGCTGCAATGTGAGGCTCTGCATTATGCTGCATCGGGTCCATCGAGGCATCAATCAGCAGCTGCATGGTGCTGTGATGTAAGGCTCTACGTGACTCAGCTTTGGATTTGATATAGCCACAGATCAGGAGCTGTACAGTACTGCAATGCAAAACTCTGTGTTGCTCTATGTCCGATCCAGTGAAGCCTCCAATCAGAGGCTGTCCTGTACTGCTATGTGAGGCCCTTCATTCTCCAGTGCCATTCTGGTTAGGATCCAGTGAAGCTGCCAACCAGGAGCTGTGAGGTGCTGCAATACAAGGCCCTGCATTGGGCTGCACCACCCTGCGTCAGATCCGAGAAACTTTCTGTTGAGCCGGGAGGGGTACATACTGACTCCAGCCAAGGGTCTTGGACCTTGAGGACAGCGCTTGGGTGGGTCAAGACTCACTTCAACAGAGGCCAGACAAGGGGATCAGATTAAGTGGATGTGTTCATCTGGGAAGCAGGAGAGGCCTCTGAAAGATTGTTGAGTCCCTGTAACACAAACGGATCTGTCAAATTGACCCTTGGAGTCACTTCTGGAGTCCTGGTTTCAAATCAAGCAAGTCCAATCTTCCTTCTTCAGACAGCAAGGCAATCCTTCTTCTGAATCATTTCAGGTCCAGGAGTGTCCTATTTTCAGGTTCTCAGTGTGCCCCTTTTATACCCAGTGCTAGGCTTTGGGTGGGGGACACCCCTTTGCCTAACCCTAACACAGATTTGCATCAGTTCTTCCCTTTCCCACTGGGTTTGACTCCAGTCTGACTAAAGAAACAAAGGGTATGTAGGACCAGGTTTGAGATGCATTTGCCAGTATCTCAATAGGCATAGTCTGAAGTCAGACAGGGGCTGAGTACAATCCTCTGGCTACCATGGAAGCTCAGGGTACAACACCTCAGTCCATACTGCTGAGAAGTGGAACACCCTTAACCATGCCCAAGGCCCTTTTGTCATATTTGGAAGGAATACACATCACACCACAGGAGAACCATTAACACTATTCTGACCCTAGACACTGGCAGAGGGGCACATGTGAGTGGGCAGAAACTTTCTAAAAAAGTGGTATTTTCAAAATAGTAATTTCAAATCTCTCGAGCTGGTTCCCACCTGAATTTTGCATTTATCTAATTTAATAAGGCAAACCAGTGTTAGTCTAGGGAGAGGTAGGTTCAATATAGAGAAAAATGACTTTGGAAGGTTTTCTCTTAGAGGAATTGTAAACATGAAATATACCGGTCCTAGATTTTGAATACCATGCAGCCTGCCATATGAGCCATGTTAGGGCCTATTTTAGTGATGACTTATAAGTAATGAAAAGGAAGGTTTAGTCCAGGAAAAAGGTTTATTTTGTCAAATTGAAATGGTACTTTTAAAACATACAACGCTGCAATGGCACAATGTTGAACAATTGCACTTTAGTGGGTGGTATGATGAATGCAATAGCCTATTTGTAGCATATAATGTACAGGACCTGGGTACCTGTATTTATATTTACTAGGGACTTGTAAGTAAATTAAATGTGCCAATTAGTTGTATATCAGTTTTGCCATGTGTAAGCAAAAGTAAAGTGCACCAAGTCCTAAAAGAAAATAAAACAGGTTCACTAAAAAGTTAGGATAGTGAAGGCAAACATTTGGGAGGAATGCCACTCAAAAGATGGTCATTTCCAACAATGACGCACAGTAGTTTGCCTTTCCATTTTCAATACCCCTTTCACGTTCATCATCTTCCTGTGAAATAGAAGATACCATCTTTTACTACAAACAAGCTTCCTTGGTATGTATATCATACCTTAGGCAGTCCACCTCTTAATTGGATGATGTGGCCCCTTTAGTTTCAAACTCAAAAAAACACAAATATGGCTCCCAAAAGCAGAGATTATTCAGGAATCCTGGCAGCCCATAGAACCCCCGCCCCCCAAAAAGCAAGTTGCAAAAACAACATCTTCCCTCAAGCTATTCACACTGAGTATTAGAGGGTGTGAAACCAACTTAAGACCTGCTTTAGAGTTTGGAGGGGATACATATGAATGCATTTGTATATGGTATACAGGTTATCCATCATGTTTGTGACGCAGTATGCATCGGCCAAACTCCAAACCAGACCCTTAATGTTCAGATAATAGCAACAACCAGACAGCATTTGTGCATTAAGAAGCAGTGCATCAGAAAGTACATGGGGCCTCATTTATGAGGCCGTGCGTCACTTTTACGCCGCCGGTGCGTCACTTTTTCTGACGCACCAGCAGCGTAAAAAATGTGCCTTTTTGCACCATATTTACAAAGTGACGCATCTAGGTAGATGAGTCACTTTGTAAACCCCTGCGCTACATTATACCTGCGCCAGGTATAATGTAACGCAGGGGGGCGTTCTGACGCAAGAAAAGGTCATAGAAGTGACGCAGTGAAATCTATAGGATTTCACTGCGCCACTTCTAGGACGCAAATGCGCCAATTTCTTACGCCTGCCTCACAGCAGGCGTAAGACTGACACAGGCCCTTTCACATGGGGCTTGCCCCATGTGAAAGGACACATTGCTGGAGCTGCGTCACTTTTGTGACACACTCCAGCAATGCATCACACTGTAACTCTTTGCGCAATGATGCGTCATACTGTAAATATGACGCATCATTGGTGTCGAAAGGAGGACGCAACGAAAAGTGACGCATCGCTGTTTGAACGCAGAGATGCGTCACTTTTCATAAATGAGGCCCATGGAGAGTAGCACTATCATCAGTCTTTATGTTGCCTTGACGGCATGTTGTTTCACATTTTTTACTAAAATAAGATGCTTTAATTGACTGATTCATACGTGCATGATACAAAGGCATGTGGTACCATGTTTGTATCATAAATACAAAACGGGATTAATAATGAGATACAAAGGGAAGTGGGAATGAACTGCGTGAGAAGAAGTCCTAAATTGGAGTGAAAGAAGAACGGTTCTCAGCAGCAGAGACAATATTATATAAGTTGTGTAGAAAATGCTCTCTTAAGGCAAAACCGAAGCACAATATCACATTGTGTGCTTCAAGTGAATTTTGTTGCAAAAAATGAACGCCAATTTTCGGTTTAAATGCACTGAAATCCTACGTACCCTATTTCCTGTGAACATGTGTCTGTAAAATGCGCTCCCAAATCGGACTTCTCTGCACTCCTCACAGTACTCTATTATCCTGCTCAATATTGCCCTACTTTCTGACAGATGTCCACAATCTGCATAACCACCTGCAAGACAAAGGATACAACATTCTAATAATGGGTGCTTTTAGCATTCAAGAAGATACATTTACAAAACACTTCCTATTTCTAATTGATTCCCACAGCGCCACCTAACACGCTCTACACCTCAGGACCTTCCAACAAGCTGTTCTCATTGATAGGATTCTCAATTTCCACACTTCCGTGTCACGGAAAACATTACAGGCCCGCTCAAGGTATTACATTGCAATGAGAAATTGCAGGATCATCCCATCCAAGCCATTATCCTTAGCTTTCTACACCTGTTTCAGTATCTCCCTTACCCAGGTTAACATCACAAACCAAAGATACTCCGAATGCACAACGATGCTTGATCATTGACCAACTGGCCCCACTAAAATCTGAAAATATTTCTTCAAGAAATGAGTCATCTAGAGAACGGGTCAATGATTCCCTTGTCCAGCTGAAAGATTAAGACATCAGCATAGGCAAGAAACTCTTCTATAATGACTGCATGTTTTTCAGAACTTATGAAGATTTATGAAGATCTCTCATCCCCAATTTACTTGTGCAGACAATCAAATCACATTAATAAGTAATGTGTGTCAGAGTGGTTTATTTGTTTCACAAAAAAAATCCAAGAATATTTATGATAAAATAACCAATTGCTCCCTCACTTATTTTATCAACAATCTACTCCACCGAACCACATCAAAGCCAAACTCACTTCTTTCAAACTAATTTCTGACAAATACGTCATCAGAACAGTATCCCAAATGAGACCATCAGGATCTGTAATAGATGCATGGACCTAAACTTATAAAACATCGAAGCCTTACAGAGGGCACTTCCTGCATAGCTAACAAATCCCTAAAAAGAGAACATTTTGCTGACACTCTAAAACTTGCAATAGTTCTTAACATGTTTAAAAAAAACTAATCTGGATCACTCCACTCAAAGCAACTACTGTTCCATCTCAATTCTTCCGTAGCTGGCAAAGATCATTGAAGCAGAAGTAGCTAACCAGGCTGCAATACAAGGTGGAATCAAAAAATGTGCTCGCCAATATCCATCTGGATTTCGTCCCCTAAGAGAGTTGGAAGTAACAGTGATCGATGCCAGAGATAAACCAGTAACCGTAAGAGAAATCAATGACTCTGTGGCATTCATCCCTATTGACCTCTTGGCAACATTCTTGTAAACTACCTAAACTCTGGTCAGTGCCATAAGAAAAGCACAGGATTTGTTAGAGATGGGGTTATCTAGTTGGCAGAGGTAGGTACCTTTGGTCAAATAAGGGACCCTTGCTTCTAGTCAGGGTTCAAGTCACACTTTAGATAACCCCTGCTCAACCCCTTGGAAGCTTGGCACAAACAGACAGGCTTATCCTAAAGACAATGTGGAAAGTATTTGTACCAACACTCACAGTAACACAGTGAAAACACCACAAAAGGACAACACACCAGTTTAGAAAAATAAAATATCTTTATCTAAGCTGAACAAGGCCAAAACGACAAAAATCCAACATACAGTTACTTAGTAGAATGTCTTTAAAAAGGTTTTTGCAAAAATAAACTTGTAGACGATAAATGAGTCACTTTAGTCTCAAAGTACCTGGGATGCGTAACGCAAAACAAACAAAAGGGTCGCAGAGAAGGCGATGCGTCGATTCTTCCTGCGCTCCGGTTACAATACGACAAGATGGTGCCTCGATGAGTTGCAACAATCCGATGCGATATGACCAAATGGCGTCTTTGTTGCGATGCAACAATGTGGAGGCGATGCGTGCATGCCCGATGGCTTTGTGGCGGACTCAGTGGTTTTCTGAGCGGCGACAGGCCCTGCTACATGCTTCTCAACTGATGTGACAACACCCTTGGTGATGGTGACATGCTTCTCCGGTATTGCACCTGCGATCAGCAGCGGTGCACTTCCTCAGTGATGCGACGGCCCTGCGACATGCTTCGGTTATGCGACGGCACCCTCTTTGGCGGTGGCACACTTCTCCGGTGATGCAATGATGAAAACTGGCAGCAGCGACATGCTTCCTCAATGATGTGACAGCAGCTGCTGCGGCGGCGTCACGCTTCTCTCTTTTTGCGTTGCACTTCCAGCTCCCCACAGCAAAAAGGCCTCACACACAGTTACAGGACCTCCTGGCAGACTGGAACTCCTAGCAAGTAAGTTCAGGGAAGCTGGGGGTGAAGTCCTTTTGTGCCTGGGACTTCATAAACAGGAGGCCAGCTCTTCTCAGGCCCTTGGAGACTTTTCTTCAAATGGACACATCACACAGCAAAGTCTTTCTTCAAGCAGGAGATACAGCACACAGCAAAGACCCTAGGTCCTCTCCTCAGTAGAAACAGCAAACTGCAGGCCAGCCCCAGGCACACAACAAGGGCAGTACTCCTCCTCAGTCTCTTCAGTTGATCTTCTTTGGCAGGGATTCTTCTTGATCACAAAGTAGTCTACCTTTCAGGGGTTCCAGCTCTCATATTTATACCCCAAAAGTCTTTGTTCTCGATGTGTGAGGGGTCCTGGACCCCTTCCAAACCAGTTCTGGGTGCACTCTGCCTGTGCACTACTTCTTCCTTTGTCAGTGTGGGCCAGGGTCATCAGACGCACCACAGGAGGTGGAGCCAGCATTGTGGAAGGCAGGCACAGCCCTATTCAGGCCCAGGTGCTACTCCTCCCACCACTCCAAATGCAGATAGGTCTATTCAACCTATTGCTGACTCACCCAGACTCCTGGAGCCACCCCAGCCCCTGTCACTCTCAAACCAGACAGGCAATCCACAAACAGGCAGAGGCACACAGAAAGGTTGAACAAGAAAATAGCCACTTTCTAAACTTGCTATTTTTAAACACAGAATTTAAAAACCATCCCTCCTAAACGATGTGTTATTCAATTCTGAGGTCTGGGATACCTGATTCCAAATTTCTATTGTGCTCCTATGGGAAGATATGCAGGTAACATGTTACACAGCATTCCCCATTCGGTCCTAGTGGCAAGATAGCCTTTTAATAGTGAAAAACGAAATAGGCAGTATTTCACTACCAGGACATGTTACACACATTAGTACATGTCCTACCTTTTACATACACTGTACCTTGCCCAGGGGGGTACCTTGGGCCAACCATAGGGGTGTCCTAGGTGTAAGAAAAGAGAAGGGTAAGGCCTGGAAAATGGGTACACTGGCCAGGTCGACATGGCAGTTAGCAAACTGCGCATAGGCACTACCGTGGCAGGCCTGGGCTCTCTTTTCAGGGCTACTTATGTGGGTGGCACAATCAGTGCTGCAAGCCCACTAGTAGCATTTGAATTACCAGCTCTGGCAAACTTAGTGCACTTTACTAGGGACCTACTGGTAAGACAAATCTGCCTATCATGGATAACCAATCACCATAACAACTTACACAGGAGGCACTTGCACTTTGGCACTGATCAGCAGTGGCAAAGGGCCCAAAGCATCTAAACCAGCAAAAACGAAATCCAGCACAGTGTCAAAAATACAGGAGATAGAGGTAAAAAGTCAGGGGAAACCACGCCAAGGATGCCAGGTCTAACAGGCTTGGTTCAAATTCAGCCTTCAAAAGCAAAAACAGGAAACAAAACATGTTCAATAGATCTAGGAACCCTTTACCCTAGTAAGTGGGTCACCCAAGCTTCGACCTTCTCCTACCTAAACATGTGCAGATTACCCGCTTGATCAATGAGAGAGGTCTCAATGTCATGCAATTCTTATGTCAACCTGAGAATTAACTCCCACGTGGAAATGCTATCCAGCTCCTTACTTGCTGTCAGACATTAGATACACCTCAATGGCCTCTCACCAGGCATGATGAGTCTGAGATAATGTTACCAAACCATGACGAAATAAATATTTCCTATAATCATCGGCTGGCTTTCCAACCCAGCTCGGCCACTCTTCATCTTCACCATTGCAAGTGACACGGATCACAGCAGTTTATTTGAACTTTGACCTGTCTTTCAGTGCTCAAATCCAAGTGATCATCAACCCTCTACTAATTGTTTATCAGCAAAAACTACGGAAAAGGGCTCCCATCCTACTTAAACTGTATTACTACATGGCTACATACCTAAATCTTGATTTTTTTTTTATCCGTCAAGAACACCATCACGCAACAACAGAACCACACAAATCACCCTCGGACTGAACTAAAACGACTGCATTTTAACTTTCACATCATAGCTGCCCTGGTTAACCATGGAATGCCACCCTCATCACATGCATTTGTCCTACCTGGGTGACCATCAATGCAAAAGCACCCAAATACCTCTGATTCTATCAACCATCTACCACACTACAGCACCAATCACAATCAAATTTTTCCAAAGTGGAAAATAGCAAAATATTGAGGCAAAGCACTGAGAGTTGCAGGAGGGAAACGCTGGAATAATCTCTTAAAAGAATTCAGGTCAGTCAAATTCTACTGAAGGGGCAAGCATGACATTAACAATTATACCTCATTACGAAATCTTCAACTCAATAGACAATTGTATACTCTTTTTTTATCTTTATTTTTACATTTTCTTATACAATAATAGACAAAAGAGATTCAGAATGATACACTGTCAAAGATCATAGCATGAGGCAATTGTCACATATATGCAATATTATAAAATAAAGCTAGGCACAACGGCAGGTATGATGTTCATAGTAACAGATCTCGTTGGTGTCAACCCCCCCGGCCCGACTGTCCCATCCCCCAAAACTGCAAAAGTCATCCATATTCATGTTGTACAACATCAGTTATGCAAAGACCCCAACATATTTAATATCTATTTAATATCTATGTGTCGGACCTTGCCAATGTTATCAGAACATATGGGATGAGCCTAACATCTTATGCGGTTGACACGCAGCTGGTACTGGCTTTTAAGGGTGATGGAGGACAGGTTGCCCAAAACTTCAAAAATGGATTGACCGAAATAGGAGCATGGATGGCTACAAATTGTCTTAAACTTAACTCAGAAAAGACTGAGGTAGTCATCTTTGGACCTCTTCTCCCAGAATGGCCTTCATGTTGGTGGCCACCGGCCTTTGGTACACCGCCTATTCCAACTTCAAAGGTCAGGAACCTGGGAGTCGTATTCGACGAAGGTCTCAGCTTGATGGACCATGCAAATAAAGTTGTGACAACGGCCCACTACAAACTAAAAATGATCAGGAAGATTAGCCCCTTTCTTCCGGAGAGATTAATCAAAACACTGGTTTGCTCCTTAGTCCTGTCTTCATTAGACTATTGTAATGGACTTTTCCTTGATGCTCAGGCTAGGGTCATAAATAAGCTTCAGTCCATACAGAATGCGGCGACACGCTTGCTTTCTGGAATAGCTAAATTTCACTCCATTTCAGAAACTATAAGACAATATCACTGGCTCACCATCAAAAATAGAATAAAGTTCAAGTCCTTATGTTTAGTTTATAAGGCACTCAACAACCAAGGACCTTACTCTTTGAAGGATCATCTGAAACTTTATATTCCCCGCAGACATCTCTGATCCTCTGCTCTGCACCAATTAGTCATTCCACGGTCGAAGTCGGTGTCCTGGGGCGACCGCCGTTTTCTAGTGGCTGCTCCTAAACTATGGAACACCCTTCCTCAACACATCAAGACGAGCCCTTCACTCCTCCAGTTTAGGAAACTTGTAAAGACATGGCTGTTCAATCAATGAGTTCATCCGCACAATTAAGTAACATATGATCTGTTTAGCGCCGAGACGCCTTAGGGTATTCGTCGCGCTCTATAAATGTTAAAAATAAAAAAAATAAATAGCACATGTTGAATAATTTGGATGCGTATCAAACAATGAGGTAGTAGCATGTTCGGAGTCATGTTCCATCATCCCACCCCCTCCGGGACTATTCCACTTTCAACTTGAGAGGCTGATTTCTGGCGTTCGCATTCAATGTATGTTTTATATGGGCCCCAAATGTCCTTAGGGTGCGAAGAGCTTGGTATGAGGTTAGTATATAGTTCACTGTTTACTTTACAATTAGCCAGGCTGCGTAACCATCCATGTAGGGTAGGTGCAGTTTGTTGACCCCATAGCAGCGCTATTCCACGTTTAGCTAGCAGTAGCCCAAGGGCTGCAAATCTCCTGATCTTTTTGGGAAAGTTAACAGTGTATCCTGGGAGTGCAATATCTGGTGTGTGGATAAGTGTCAGCGCTGTCATGGCACCCAGCGTGTTCTGAATTTTCTCCCAATATGTCTGTAGTTTGGGTCAAGTCCATGTAAGATAGGCGAAGTCCGCGTGTGGAGCGGAACATTTCAGACAGTAGTGTGATCTGGAGGGGTCAATTTTGTGAGACATGGCTGGTGTGTGGCATAACCGGCGGAGGAACTTTAAGCTTGTGTCTACTGTTGAGGGAGACTTCTCTCGTCACCATGCAGCATTTTTCCCATTGGTCGTCTGTAATGGGACGGCCAAGATCTTAGTCCCATGCAGTGTGTACCTTATCATCTTTCACCGGCCTCAGGCTAGAACAAGACCTATACAGTTTGGAAATGAGGTGGGTGCCCGTTTCACTCTCATTATCAATGTTAGTGGGGCAATAGGTTCCGGTGCAATTGGATAAGTGTGTAACGTGGCTCTCAATGCTGAGCGAATGTGTTGCATTACAAAGTTATCCATAAAGGATCTGCCATGGAATCGGATAGACAATTGTATACTCTGATAACTTCACCACCTTTTTCCCCACTGCCCCTTTTAAGTACCTCCTCTGTTCTAGCCTCCCACCGGCCACTTCCCTCCCTTCATTAATTCCCTAGCAGTCTTTTCTCCCTTCTTTTAAGGATTAAAAACGTATTCTACATTTAAATTGTATTTTGCCATTAGATGTTATGCTACGCCTAGAAGTTGGACTCTTGGCATTTGCTGTGCTTTAAAAATGCGGTACTTAAATAAATAAATAAATAAACATATGCTTAGCACTTACAAATTCACGATGCGGCATTCCTTCTTCTGCATTTTTCCACTGCCAAGGCAAATGAGAAAGTTCCATTGTCCGCGGGCATGTCCCCATTACAGAACATGCCAGGGACATTCTTGATTCCACACGATTGTGTATAGTGTAAACAGCATATGATGAATGATGAATAATTTCCTTGTTAGTCAATTAAAGCCATAAACCTCGATAAGAAAACATACGCAATAAACTATATAAATGGAAAATCTTAAAAATGGTTGGAAATCATGAGCAAACATCCAGTCTCATTTGGAGAGAAGCCATTATTATAACATTTACTGCACATACAGTGGACGATTTCGCAGCTCAAAAATTACCCAGATGGTACCGATATTTAGGGACAGGAAAGGAGAAGTAATAAAAGTACTGGTACTTGACTTTATGGGCTTGAAGATAGCAAAGCTTATGGCCCCTAGCAGCCTGCTATAACAAATACATTTGTGCAATTGTGCAAATTGATGGTAAAGTGCAATTGTTCACTTGTGCTAATTTATGCCAAAAGTGCAAATAACCAGGGACAGACACGGCGATGCTCAATTGGGACCCAGCCTTACGGGTTAGGAAGCAACTACTGTTCATTTTCCCTAGCAGCCCGCCACTGTGTGGAAACAACATTTGCTGTTGCTGGCATTTTGCACCTCGGCCAATATCGAGTAAGGGAGTTTTGAAAGGGATAAAAGAGGTTCGTCCAAAGGGTGTGCTGACTGAATGCATCCCTCGGGGCTAAGGGCTTAGGCCAAGTTCATAATGAGATCACTATGCAACCACACATACTCATGTTATATGACCAGTTGCAGAGAAGTCAAGATTTGGACAGAGGGCCCTCCCCCTCCTCACCTGCTTCGATGGTGCTTGGGCCCCTTTGCGCACCTCATTGACCTATCGGAAGTAAAAGAGCTTTGAAAGGTAATGTAGGACGCAGAGCTGCTGGGGCGCCAGCTAATGGTGTTTTCACAATTGCACCTCACCGGGGCGCTGTGACTGACGTAAGAACCGCTGTCCAGCTGTGAGGGAGGCCCACTGCACAGCTGTCCTCGGTTAATGTCCTTACAAATGCGATCAAAAATAACAAACGTTCTGTTCCTCGTTTCTCAAATTTTGCACGTTTGTACAGGATACGACGGCAGATTAGTTAATTTATGACAATCCGAACATACCATGAGGGGTGTGATGTAAATGCCAACCTGGATTTCAGTACATGGCTGCGTGGTCATCTGTCAGGCCGTCAGCGATATATTCCCAAGACTGTGAACATCGGAATTACTCGTAAACACAGCCTGGCTGCCAAAAGCACATTTCTTAACTTAATGATTCTTCACTCCAGTACTTATCCCACAGTGCTCTGTTTCAGCCGCAGAATACTGAATTCTTCAAAATCCAGTTACAAGCTGGAACAAGGCTGCTTTACAAAGCACTGGTATCGTGTAGCCTTCAGGCTCGAGCAATGTTATGACAGAATAAAAGAAGTGACTCAGACCCGTGAAGAAAAATACAGATGCATTCTGTAGTTGAAAAAAGCCATTTCAAAAGGAGCATTATACGGAACTTGAAAGAAGAACGAAGGTATTTTTCCTTAAATGAATATATCAGAGTAAATAAATGGAAATAAGTTTATGTTGAGTGCCGTGGATGGCCACACTGGGGAGTTGGTTGACTGGTTCAGCTTTCTGGCCACGACAATTGCGGATTTATTTCAATAATAATGTTATTTCAAACTATTTAATTCCAAATTCCGGATATTTATTGCAATAAAGGACAGCAGAAAATACACTGTCCTAGTTAATCAACACCTTAGGATGTATTGATTCAAATTGTTCAATGTCCTAATCAACAGTGCAACGCAAGACGCTTAAAAGAGATATAAGAGATAAATCCAGCGGTAAGTACGTCCTACCACTAGTGGTGAGCCAAGCCATAATACACTAACATTACCAAAGTCACTTTGATTAATTACATCATGAGGTCACTGTGCCTCCTAGACACACCCTCCATCAATGTTTTGCACCCATTCAAAGCACCCCCACCACTTCTGCATTACGTTTTCTGCGTCTCTTAGAGCACGTATCTGGGTTGGTTGCTATGCGGTGACTCCAGCATTGCATTGAATCCTTCGAGCTTTTCTTGACTCGTTTTCGTTGTGGACCGATAAGTGGCCGCTGTGCGGACAATGCAGCATTTAGTGAGTGGCTGGACTGTGAAGCTCAGGTCGGGTCGGGGAAGAGAAGGCAACTTGGACCATGACGGAGGGGCTGTGCTTGCCTACACTGACCACTAGTGAGTCGGGCAGAACTGAAAGGCTTGTCAGGGAGCGTGTCAGGAGAGTGTCCCACAGGAGTTAGCAGTCTCCTCCAGGGCACCCAGAAGGGCATTTTTGCAGTCAGAGGAGACACGGTGTCTCACTCTGGGGCACAATATCCATCCAGTCAGAGCCCTGTTTACTGGCTAATTGTGTTTGAAGCCTACTCATTTGTGGTTATGATTCCTTCTTGGTTGTGTTTAAGCTGATCAGAGGAATTTGAGTCTGCTGCTTCATGGATTGTGTCAGTCTTTCATCTGGTGGCAACGTGCAAGGCAAAGAAGGGAGAATAGAAGGCATGCCCACTGTCCTTCAGTTCCTAATGAGGCGGATGGTGAACCAAGAGGGCACATATCGGGGGTGTCCAGATCCTTGTCCACATGCAACCTGCATTATCTGTCTCACAGTACAGCGAATAGTAGCGGAAGCTGTATCCAAGCATTTAACTTCAGAACCCGGGGAGAAGTGGAAGAGGTCTGTGACTTCAAAGGATAAGCTACAGACTCCAAACTCCTCTTTAGAATCAGCAACAGAGGCTCCTGGTACTTCTTCATCTGGGAAATAAGTAACAAAGGAAGAGTTGGTGCATCTTTTGAAGCACACAAAAGAAATCTTAGGATTTAATTCTGCTTCAGCTCAAGAGGATAAGGAGTGTCAGTCTCCGTAATGTACAAACCCTTGTGCCTTGGTTCTCGAGAGAGCGCATAACTGAGTTAGAAATTGTAAGAGGTGCACCATATTCATGAATAATCAGCACCCACATATATAAAGGACTTTAAGCATGTTTAAATGTGATGTAGGGCTATGAAATAATGTGCCAGAATTTACATAGAGTAACGTAAAGTGTTTTGAAGGTATTAATGCCACTTTAATTTAGAAGTATTGTTTGCAGTGAAGTATTTACCCAATTCATTAATGTATTAAGATGCGTTATTAGAAATTCATTATTGTATTCATATAACGAGATAGAAGTGCTTGAGTTAGAAAATGTGTTTAGAAAAATGTATTTTTGCTATAATGATGAAGGCCTAATGAACGAAAATGTATTGCTCATGTTAGGATGTGATACCCAGAAACGTGCAGAGGCCCAGGTGGGGAAAAAGACTGTGTAGGCCGAATTGAGAATGTTTCACTTGACATTAAATCATGGCAATGTCTTTTCTAGAAGGTTGCTTTAGAAAATTAATTGCAAGTAACATGGAGCTGTGAGCTGATTTATGTGCGTTCTTTTGCAGGTGCAAGGTTAACTAGAGATTGTAGAAGAAGGGCCCATTGTGTATGAGCGTTAGGATGGTAGTCCCAGACATGGAGGAGTGGCTGCGGAATTTAGGGAAGCAACTTCAAGAGAAGAAGGCTCTGGGACCCAAGGACGTTTTCAACGGACAAGGATGAAGATGTCGTAATGGAAATTACTGAAAGTTAATACCTTTGAGAGGGGCGTACCTTAGGGCGTGTCGCCCATATTGTGGGGTTTTGTATTAGGGACAGCACCCCGAAGGAGAGAGAGAGCAGATGCGCATGAGGGCGAAGGAAGATGTTGGTCAGGCAGAGAGCTTTACTATGCAAGAGGGGTTCTTAGGCTAAGTCCGAACAAAGTGAGTGTGCTTCTTTGGAAGTCACCACGGCTGACACCTTTGATAGGAGGGAACTTTGTTAAGTAGAAATGTCACTTAGTATAGTGTAGGGACAGATTAATCTGGATTTATTTCCTTCCTTTTCCGATGCCTACTAAAACCCAGGTTATAACAATTCTTGTTAGTCTGATGATTTTGGAATTGATACTTGTATTGTTTCTTAGCCGATTAAGACTTTTCCGTAGAATTATGTTTGTATTAGTGCCTGTTTATCCTCTGAATCTTTTGCTGAGGTGTTTATATACCCAACTGTTTTTGGCTTTATAATAAATCTTTAAACTCGATCTTTAGTCAGTGGTTCTTTGGGGAAAGCAATGGGGATCGTGCAAGTTGATGCTACATTGTTAAGAGAGATTGCCTTCTACACTCTATGACAGGTAAAAAGGTCTAGTCGGCCTGTGATGGGATTTCAGAAAAAATGCTATTCTGATTCTAGAATAAAAATCCCGCCTTTCCAGTTGGTAGCAGAGTAGGATGGTTTATCTTCTGGAGTGAGGGTAATCTAGGATAGGTTAAGATTTCCCCAAGGCCCATAGAGATCTGGAGATGTGCGTCTGCAGAACCGCGGACGGAGGATGGCATTCCACGGAAAATAACGGAGAGTGACGGTGCGGCAGAAAGCAGCAGGTCGTAGGAGAGTGAGTATGAAAAGGGTCATGCGTGTTAGATTGCGGTGTGCATTGTGTTGTTGAATTGTATTGTCTAGCGGAGTTGAGTGCCTGTAGTGTGAAAGGAGATCAGGTTGTGAGCGCGCGCAACCGGTGAAAATCTTAGACTCAAGGACAGTTTAAGTAGTCCGGGTGGATCGAACATCTACAGTAATTGTCGACCATTGTAAGGGGGTCATGAGGTACCATTGATCGCCCGCAGGACCGAGATAGGGGGAACGAATGTGTGAATGCGTGGGTAACGGACGCTGGTCGGAAGTTGCCGTGTGTATGTAACCTATCAGAGAGGCGATTGTCTGGTCGTTAAGTGGACAGACATTTGCCAGTTCGGTGACAATTACAGTCAGACTGTGGACGTACAGTCAAGGAAGTGGTTGCTTGGTCGGAAGTGATCATTTCAAGTGTATGATTGGGACGCATGCATGACCGAGAGACGAGCGGAGAAAGGAGGGGAACTGCTGCGAAGCGGAGGCAAGTGACGTCAGAAAGAGCCGCGCTGGGATAGGACGGTTAGTGTGGAGCCGCGCTGAGATAGGGCGGTTAGCGAGAAGCGAGTGACGTCAGAAGAGAGCCGCGCTGGGATAGGGCGGTTAGAGTAAAGCCACGCTGGGATTGATGGATTGTCATTGGGAAGTAAACGAGCACTGTAAACAAGGAAACGTTGTGGGTTTCATCATGAAATGTCTAAAAGGATTGCAAAGCTGCTTTAAGGGAGAAAAGAAGCTAGAACCTCGGGGTGGGGAAGAGGCTCCACCCGAGGATACGCCAGCTCATTACATGGCTACGAATGTTGGGTTACATATTATATTGTGGCTTGAGAACTGGTGTAAGATGACTCACGGAAGTGAGGAATTGACTTTTCCTAGGTACGGGACATTCAGATTGGAGGTGTTGTACCAGTTAAAAGCGACTATGGCTTCTTTGCGACCTTTGCCTAGACCAACACAGTTTGAAGCATTAAATGCATGGATCAGGGCAGCCTACGAAAAGAACAGAGATAGAAGACAGGAAAGAGTGAAGAGATCAGTTAGGGCGGTACAGGACGCGAGGTGGAATGCACTGGCCAAGAGGTGGAGAGTGCAGACCATTGAGGGAGACAGACTGTACCCACTGTTGGTCAATGCAGGAGAGGCGCAGAAAAAGAGTACAGAGGATGATGACAGTGAAACAGACGACAGCCTGATAGAGAGACTGTTGTCGGAGAGACCACCTCCATATAATCCTGAGATAGAGGGGAGGCCAACGTCACCAATGGGAAGGGAAGCATCTGTAGAGGACGGTGGCATCCCAATGGAAAGCAGCTTGGGCCTAGTAGGGGACAGGTCCGGCTCGGTGGAAGGAGAGAGGGTACCCCAGCTTTCCCCAGAGACAAGAGTTGTGGGAAGATTTACGGTGCAGAAGGTACACGGTGAGGAGGGAGCCGGTTCTCAGAGACTGCCAGACGCCCTTACGGTGCCTGTCACCATAGGTCCCATAGTATCAGTGTACAATCCAGAACAGACACAAGGTGAGAGTCTGCCACAAATAGACAGAGAGAGAAGTACCAGCGAAGGTAGAAGTAATGTGGCGGACGAGTGGAACCAATGGTCCAGACCTATAAAAAGGAGCACCCCTTTGGCAGCATCGGCAGACTCATCCAGAGAACAGGGGGGTTTAAGAGGACCGATGGATTTTAGAGGGCCACGGCCAAGGCCGATTAGAGAATTGAGGCCAGATTTGCGAACTTGGGAGACGGTCGTGGATACCCCGAGCGACCGATCAAGGGAGGATTGTGGTCAGGGAAGTCAGGAGAATAGGGGGGTGTCTCATTGTACATCTAATGGAAGCAGACATGACTGGGACCGTGGGGGGGAGGAAAATAGGGAAGCGTCCCCCCCTGCATTTACAGATAGAAGACAAGACTGGGACCGTGAAAGATGGGAGCGAGGAAGTGTTCCCCATAACACACCCGAGGAAGACAGACGAGTGAGTCAGGAATGTAAGGGGAGAGACTCTAGTGAAACCTCTAGTCAAGGCACTTTGAGGGCAGCAATAAAGGCAAGGAGAATAGATGTGCTGAGACTTAAATCAGAGGTGGAGGAGATAGTGGAAGGTACAATACCCCTGGAGAGAATAGAACTTTACGAACCAGATGAACTGTTGTTTGTAGCGAAAGATGTTACTCACAGAGCTAGGACAGCTCACGAGAAGCTAACCAAACTAGCGAACAAATACTCAGTGGATCTGACCAGGACAAAGGCATTGCAGGGTGGCCATAGGCTGCAGTATTCAGACCAAGATCTAGACGAGAAGAGAGTGATCAGATTAAAAACCCACATCAGAGAATTAATAGTGGGAATCCGAACATGGGTCCAACTGGACAAATGGGAGGAAAGGTGGTCAAAGAAGAAGAGTGTTAGGCGGACCGCTATAGAGACATCTCCAGGAGGCGTACCCCTTGAGGGAGGTGGCTCACGGAGGATATGTGCATGTACCCTGGAGCAGGGGAGATTTGGCTGCCTTTACAAACTCATTTCCTAAATTGAGGGAGAGTCCAGTAGAATGGTACAAGCAGGTAGAGAGGTTCGTAAAAATATCAAAGGTACTGTGGGTTGATTTGAACACGTTGTTTGACATCGTGGTTCCGGGAGACCTGTGGGTAGCACGTAAAGTCAGCGTTGAATGGCCCACAGAGGAGCCAGAACGAGACACAGTCATGAATGGTCCCTCACCTAGGGTGATGATAAAGTACCAACAGGCGATTACGTGGTTAAAGACTAAGGTACCACCACAGGACATAGATTGGGTGAAAATAGATTGAACTAGACAAGAACCGAAGGAGACAGTCCATGAGTACTATGAGAGATTATTGCAGATATTCAAGCAGTGCAGTGGATTGGATGTGATGGATCCAAAGGACATGGGACAGTTTGTGTCCAAGTTTGTTCTGGGACTGAGACCCGATATTTGTCTCATGATACAACAACATTTGATTTGTTGGCAGAACAAACCTCGAGACGAGATCCTGAGGTATGCAAGGTACTGCAGTGATGAGATAGACTCTAAGACTAAGAAGCTCAAGGATAAGCTGATGCTAGTCCAGATGCAACCGGGAGGACAAGGTCAGTCTGGAAATGGAACATTAGGGAGGAAATCGGGCGGTCAGAAAAGAGACAATAAGGATGGCCCAAGCCCAAGAGTAGATCTGGCGACTCTGAAAAAGACAAATAAGTGTCATCAGTGTCATGAGATCGGGCATTGGAGACGCGAGTGTCCCCATAACCCGGAAAATCAGGTACAGGAAGAGGAGGAGGAGGGTCAGGCCCCTCAAGTACCGAGGGCAACAGTAGCTAAGTTCAAGGCGGCAAAAGGGGGGACTCCTGCTCCTAGAGCTCCGGTTCCCCAGCCACTGAAGATTGCGGCAGGGAACAAGGTTTACCAGCAGATGCCTCTCATGGTAGACGGAGACGAGTACTATCACTTTGACCCAGTGACAGGACGGTGCCTGAGTGAAGAGGAGAATTGTACCCTAGGAGCAGTACTACAGAAAGACCAGAGGGGACCCTTTGTAGAAGCTGATGTAGCTGGACACCCCACCACCTTTCTGGTGGATACGGGTGCTACTCGTTCTACGGTACGGTCTGCAGTAGTTCCTAACTTACGACTTTCCGGACAAACTATCCAAGTTGTAGGGGTCGCAAATAGGAGGATGACAAACCCACTGACTGAGCCAGTCCCAGTAAAAATAGGGAATTTCAGGGACAGCCACCAATTCGTGGTATGCGATTCTAGTCCTGTGTGTCTGCTAGGAAGGGATCTGTTGTGTAAAATTGACTGCACCATCTACTGTACACCTAAGGGAGTAGAGTTAGAGACAAATGATGATGATGCTGCCTTTAAGGTTGCAAACACACATGTGTGCATAGAACTGTATCCTGCACTAACGGTGGAGGAACTCCCCTAGGATTTGAGAGAGGCAGTCAGACAGTAAGTTTGGGACTTTACAGGAGAGGAGATTGGATTGATCAAAGGAGTGGAGCCAGTTAAGATTCAAGTGAGACCTAATGCAGAGTTTCCAAGAACACCCCAGTACAAGTTGACTCCAGAAACAATTGCGGGAATAAAACCTGGGATTGAATCCATGATTAGACAGGGAATTCTGAAGGAAGTAATGGGCAGTCCATGTAACTCTCCGATCATGGGCTTGCAGAAGCCTAGCGGGAAGTTCAGGATTGTGCAGGATTTACGAAAAGTGAACGACGTAGTTGTTCCATGCTGTCCAGTGGTACCGAATCCATCAGTGATATTGTTTCAGATTCCAGCACAGGCTGAGTGGTTCACAGTGATTGACTTGTGTCAGGCATTCTTCTCAATACCATTACATGAGGAGAGCCAATTTCTTTTTGCATTTAAGCTGGAAGATCGCGTGTTAACATAGTGTTGTATCCCTCAAGGGTATACAGAGAGCCCATCGATCTTTAACCAATTGTTGAAAAGGAATCTTGAGAGTCTAGTACTGCCCCAGAACTCGGTTCTCGTACAGTACATAGACGACCTCCTTGTTGCGTCAGAGACAGAAGATGCCTGTAGAATAGACACCATCGCTTTGTTGAACCATCTGGCAGAAAATGGTCACAAGGTATCTCCCAGCAAGCTACAGTACTGTCTGTCTGAAGTCCAGTATCTGGGACACAGAATAGAAAAGGGCAAACAAAAGGTATCTCCAGATAGGATAGAGGCCATAATGAAAATGATGGTGCCCTCGACACAGAGAGAGGTTAGAATGTTTTTGGGAATGGTTGGCTACTGTCGCCAGTGGATTGCTAACTTTTCCCTGAAGGCGAAGCCCTTGCAGAAACTGACGCTCAAGGACGTAAGTGATCTGGTAGCATGGGACACAGACTGCATGATGGCTCTCCTTGAGTTGAGAGAGGATTTATGTCGTGCTCCGGCTCTGGGAAGCCTGATTACAACAAATTGTTTTCATTGTTCTGCTACGAGCGAGAGGGTTGCGCGTTGGCAGTTTTAACCCAAGATCATGGAGGTGTCCGTAGACCAGTTGCTTATTTCTCGGCTACCTTAGACCCAGTAGCCGCAGCGTTGCCCGGATGTCTCAAATCCGTTGCTGCAACAGGTGTCAGGATTGAGAGATGTGAAAGCATTGTGATGGAGTGAGTATGTAATCCCAGTGCACTCGTTATTCACTATTTTGAAGAACAAATAATGTAGTTTAGGTTCTGCGCTCTAGTCGTCGCACGAAGTCAGGTCGTGCCTTTGAAATTAACAGAAAGTGTTGAGGAATAGAGGGATCTATCCTCAAGGCTGAGCGTCGAATTAACTTGGAAACATCAAGGTTTCTTATCCATCTTTCATCAATTTATTGATCCAGTTATAAATTTTCAATGGAAAGTTGATCAATCAAATGTAAACATCATTTCTTAGTGTACATAATGCTGTTCTTATGTCACGTGGATAGCGTTTACCATATCATAGTACTTCACCCTCTATTCCTCAACACTTTCTGTAAAGCATTGTGATGGGACATCCATTGGTGGTACATGTTCCACATTCAGTAGAACTGTTAATGACCAGGACCAAAACGCAGCACTTGACCAACAATAGGCTCAGACGCTACGAGCAAGTTATACTTGCCGCAGAGAATGTGACCCTTAAGAGGTGCTCGGTTTTGAACCCTGCTACATTAATGCCATTGCCAAATGTCTTAGATGATGATTGTGAAGACCACGACTGCCTTGAAGCGACTGAACTGTGCACCAAACCTAGACCAGACATTGTCGATGAGCCATTGGAAGACACTGATTAAATTTACTTTGTTGATGGCTCATGCATAAGAGACAGTGCTGGACAGTTAAGAGCGGCTTTTGCTGTCTGCACGATTCATGGGATAGTCGAAGCTGCCTGCCTAGAAGGAGTACACTCCGCTCAGGTGGCTGGGATAATTGCGTTGACGCGTGCCTGTTTGGCAGCCAACAAAATACGAGTCACCATATACACCGACAGCCGATATGGGTTTGGTGTGGTTCATGACTTCGGTCAGTTGTGGTCTCAAAGGGGTTACATGACATCGTCAGGTTCCCCTATCAGGAATGGAGAATTGGTCAGGTTACTGCTGGAGGCTCTGCAGGGTCCAGCAGAAATAGCTGTGGTAAAATGTACAGCACACAGCAAAGGTGCTGATTTTGAGTCCTTGGGTAATCGTTATGCCGATGAAGTCGCACGCTATTGTGCAGAACAAGGTTACTCATTTACTGATCAAGTTATCGAGGGGATGCAGGGAGGGACCGAGCTAAACATGATACTTGAAGTATCTGATACCTGGGATGAATTGAGGAAGATGCAGGAACAAGCGTCAGAGTTTGAGAAAAGAGTATGGGTGACCTCTGGTTGTATCAAAGGGGAACTGGACTTGTGGATTTCAGCTGATGGGAGAGCTGTGTTACCGAATGAGCTGGTGAGCCCAATGGCTCGACAGATACATGGTCCTGTGCATTTGGGAAGGGATGCAATGATGTGGGTGTTCAGGCAGACTTGGTACAATCCCAAGTTTTGAACGGCTACGGAAGCAGTATGTCAAAGGTGTGTTACGTGTCAACAAATGAATGTTGGGAAAAGGACACCAGTCACACTGAGTCACATTGGAAGGTCTGGGGGGCCTTTCAACCGAATGCAACTGGATTTCATTGAGATGCCGAGGTGTAATCGCCTCAGATATGTCTTGGTGATTGTGTGCGTGTTTTCCAGGTGGGTTGAGGCTTACCCAACTCGTAGGTGCGATACACTCACAGTAGCAAAATTATTGTTGAGGGAGTTAGTGCCAAGATTCGGGGTCCCGACCTCTTTGGAATCGGACAGAGGGACGCATTTTAACAGTGAAGTTGTGAAGATGCTCTGCACTGAACATTGACCAGAGATTGCATTGTAGCTATCGACCAGAGGCTTCTGGCATAGTAGAGCAAATAAATGGAACCATCAAAGCTCGAATAGCGAAAGTGTGCTCATCCACGTCCCTGAAATGGCCAGATGCTTTACCATTGGTGCTAATGAGCTTACGTAGTACACCAGACAGGAGGACAGGACTCAATTATGTTTGTATTAGTGCCTGTTTATCTTCTGAATCTTTTGCTGAGGTGTTTATATACCCAACTGTTTTTGGCTTCCCGCCTTTCCATTCTCCCAATTCACAAAAACAGTTAAAAAATAAATTTTAGGCACTGGAAAGAAGTCAATCAATCTTCTATTACAAGATGAAAGACCTGTGCCCTAAAAGATGGTGTAAAAGTTATTTCTGATTACTTCAAGGTTGACTCCATATTGGCTCCCTTCATTGGCAGAATGGCTTCGAATCCAGACAGTTATTCACTACTCGTCGCTATAGACCAAAACGTGGACAGGGTTTCAAGAAATCCTTATTTGCCCTCAATTTATCCTTAAAGACAACCACATGTGCAGCTTATAATTCTCAATCCTTAATGAAGGATTTTGAGTCCCTGTCGAAAGCCTACATTAAGGATTGGGAATTATAAACTGTATATGTGGTTACCTTTAAGGATAAATTGCCAGCAAAAAAGGATTTCTTGAGACTCCAGTCCACTTTGTGGTCTACAGCGTTGACTAGTGAGTCCCTGTCGAATGCCATCCAGGAGGGCAAATATTTCTCTAAGCTTTTACTGTAGATGGAATAGGAGGTTAAGTTCTTCATAGATATTTCTTCAGTTGGTATTAGATCAATGGTAGAAATGGGGGTCTCTAGTTGGCAGAGATAAGGACTTTTGTCCAAATAGGGACCCTTGCTTCTAGTCAGGGTAAGGGGAATACACTCCTAAAATAAGCCCTGCTCACACCCTTGGTAGTATAGCACCACAAGCAGACAGGCTTATCTCAGCGGCAGTGTGTAAAGCATTTGTGAACACACACAGTACTAAACCAAAACAAGATCAAACGACAAAAATCCACAATACAGTGTTAAAAATAAGGCTTTCAAATGGTAGAAATAGTTCAGTAGTTTAGTTCAATGCAACTTGTAAATGTGGCACTTTTCCCATAAAGTACTTTGGAGGTGTCACGCAAAACAAACAAAATGGACACAGGGAAGGTGATGCATCGGTTTCTTGCTTCGGGGAAGGTGATGCCTCTGTTCCTTACTGCAGTGCAGGGGAGGTGATGCATCTTTTCCTTACCGGAGAGGAGGTGATGCACCTGTTTCTTACTGCGTCCCCCAATGATGCGATAAACTTGGTGCCTCAATGCGACGATCCAGTACGAAGAGTGAACTCTTGCAGCCGCACTACAGGTCTTGCGTCGAAATCGGTCTATCAGTCTCGGACTTTGGAGATTGGAGCACTCAATACAGCGTGCATCGCTTTCTCGAACCTCAACGGTTTCTTCAGCGATGCGTTGGAAGCTGGTGCGCAGGGCCGTTTCTGCCATTAGGCAGGACTAGGCGGCCGCCTATGGCGGAAAAATGGTGAGGGCGGCATTGTGGCAAAAAAAAATCATGCAGTAGAGTGCACTGTGCAAGCGCACCTGCTGCATGTGACATGTTGCGCAGTTTAAACTTTAGAGCCGAGCGCACACGGCACACCCTAGATTAGTGGCGTGTGTGGAGCGGGACGGACACACTAGTGCTAAGTGTGGGTCCCCAGGGCCATCAATCTTGTAGCGCTAGATAGCGCTACCAATGACGGCCCTGGGCAAAATTTTTGTCCAATCCGTGAGCAGTGCTTCAGCCAGGGAGGGCAGCCAGTGACGCGTGACGTGCATGACGCACCACCAGTGCCACCATCGATCCCTCTCGGTGCGCGGGGGATGACTGGCGAGCTGCTCTGGTGTCCGTGCCCAGCTGGCTGGCCCCTGTGTGATGGCTGAATTAAATTAATTACTAATACTGCTGCTACTGCAGCTGCCACCAGTGCCTGTACACAGTCTTGTTGTCCAGTCCGGTCCTGCCTCCCGGCCCTCTTCTTTTACTGTCTCCGACTCCAGCACCACTCCAGCACCACAAGCCTGCAAACACAGCACAGCCGTGGTGGTCGTGGGGACGTAGGTGACTTGAGCAGTGCACCGGTGAGTCAGTGCAGTCAGCGAAGGCCGCTGGCTGCGAAAATGAATATAAATATATATTTTGGATGGATCGGATTCGGATGCAATCCAAATGTAATAATGTTGTTCACTCAGGCCTGCTAATGTTAAATGAAAATGAGGCGGCGTCCTGTGAGTGAATCATTATCTCCTAGACTCCGAGCTCATCCACTCCTCACCGCGCAGCCAGTTTCAGACTGGCATGATTAACAATGCGTGACAATCCATTCCAGTGCAGTGATGCGGATCATCACACTGAAATGCGTTAGTGTCACACCCCATGCGTGATACTTGGCAGGCATGATGTGGAGGAGTAGTAGGACACGGGAGAGGGGGTCATGGAAGAGCGAAGAAAGTGTGCCTTAAAGAAGAGCAGAGGACCCCTAACCTTGAGCTGCGTGGTGCAGTACTGCAGTGCGTGGCCGGTGGAACTGGGTCTGGTGTTAAGAGTGCCACAGCATTTCACCACAGCCAGCCCTCGCATATATCTAATGCATTTATTCTTCTAGCCTGGATGACGGGGGAGAGAGTGATGGTAGAAAAAGGGAGGGGGCGGCATTTTTCAATTCTCGCCTAGGGTGGCAAAACACCTAGAAACGGCCCTCCTGGTGCGGATGCATCTCGCTTCTTCGTCATTGCGTCGATTTTCCTGCTCCCTGCGGAAAACAGTTCTCTAGAGGCCCAAAACAACAGCAGGTGCCTCTTGAAGGTGAGAACTCCCAGCAGGGCAGTTCAGGGGAGCTTGTGGTGAAGTATTTGTGTCCCTGAGACTTCAGAGTAGGAGGCAAGCTCAGTCCAAGCCCTTGGAGATCTTTTCTTCAAGCAGGTGACAAAGCAAACAGCAAAGTCCTTTTTCTCCTTTCTTTGGCAGCAAGCAGTTACTGTAGGCCAACCCCAGGCAGCAAACAGCACAGGGGTGGTATTCCTCCTCAGCTTCTCCGGCTCTTCTCCTTGGCAAATGTTCCTCTTGATTCACAGAAGTGATCTAAAAGTCTAGGATCTGGGCCCCACTTTTTATTTTAAAAAATCTGTTGTTCTCTGAAGGCAGAGAGTGTCTGTACCCAGCCCAAAACAGTTCTGTCCTCACTGTTGCAGCTTCCTAGCAGAAGGTGGAGACAGCATTGTTGACGGCAGACCAGGCCGACTCAGGTGAAAAGAAATCTCCTCCCCTTACTCTAAATGCAGCCCAGGTCTATTCAGCCCAACCCTGACTCATCAAACCTCTAGAGCTGCTGCCCCTCTTCAGCCCCTGTCATCAAAAAACCAGACATGCAATACACAAACCTAGTAGAGGCACACTGGATGGTCAGGCAACAAAATACCTACTTTCTAAAAGTGGTATTTTCAAACACAGAATGTAAAAATCACCCTCAGAAAAAGGCATACTAAACTTTATTTTCCGATCTTATTCCCAGGGCCAGTTATGTCTACAAGATGTTATAAACAAACTCCCCACTCTGTCCAATGGGAACAGGTAGCCTTGCAACAGTGAAAAAACAAAATTGACAGTAATTCATTATAAGGACATGCCACACACACCAGGGCATGTCTTACATTTTACACACATTGCACCCTGCCAACAGGGGTACGTTGGGCCTATTTTAGGGATGACTAACATGTAGAAAAGGGATGGTTTAGGGACTGGCAAGTGTGTGCACTTGCCAAGTCGACATGGCAGTCCCAGACTGCACACAGGCTCTGCATGGCAGGCCAGAGTTAAGTTTTACTGACAGCTTCTGCAGATGGCACAATCAGTGCTGCAGCCCACTACCAGCATTTGATTTTCAGGCCCTGGGCACACACAGTGCACTATACTAGGGTCAAGTAATCAAATATGCCAATCATGATATCACTAATCCATAACAACAATTTACAAAGAGAGCACTTGCACTTTGGCCCTGAACAGCAGTGGCAAAGTGCCCAAAGCATCTAGACCAGCAAAAATGAGTACAACACACAGAAGGCAGCAGCAAAAAATGGAAGCGAGACCCACGCCAATGGTGCCAGCTCTAACAATCAACAGCATTGATGTTTGGAACAACATTTATTGACAGGAGAAACCTTTAGATAATGGACTGGAAAAGATTTCTGACAAATCTTCTTCTCTACACATCATTTTTGAAAGGAAAACGCTCTTTAGGTATCAATTGGATGCTGTGATTATCAACTCTTTTAAGAACAGGTAACTTACATTCCAGCCCAGGAAGTCCTCCAAGGGCCAGGATTTACCAAACCAGTCTGAGGGTTCTAAGCATGGGTCCTGATTACTATCCTCCTGTTTTCACATTAGATCAAGTGCGAGGAAGGGTCATGGACTTCTACAATGAATTGAAAACCTCCATCATGGATCAATGGGTATTGAATTTGATTAGGAGAGGTTATCTTATAGAATTTGATGCATCATCTTCAAACCTGAAAGTCATCCTTGCTCCGTTCTAAAACGATTTTGTAAAGAGAGATGCCTTATGACTAGGAGTCTAAACCTTGCTGTGAAAAAGAAAGTTCAATCTTTTTCCACCAGCAGAGATAGGAAAAGGGCAGTAATCTATTATTTTATTGGCAAGAAAAGCCTCAGGGAATACAGACTTGTCCTCGAGCTCAAGAGATACAACTGCGGGGTAGAAAAATCAATTTCTGGATGTTGACCCTGCAACAAGTCATACTGCATACACTCATTCAAGCATGTCATCAAAAGTTAGTTTGCTTTAAAATAGGAACTCATCATTTTCAGTTCTGACTTTCTTGATGGCGGGCCTTCACTAGGAGGGGATCTGTGTCCAACCCTACCTAGACAATTGTCTGGTGTTTTCAGAGTCTATGAAGTAAAAAAATACTGACATGCAAAGGGTACTGTCAATACTACAGGAGCAACAATGTTTGATAAACCGAAAGGTATCACAACTATCTCCATCAAAGGACCAAAGGCCTTATTACAAGTTTGGTGGCCCGACCGCCATAGGACAGCATCCACCCCCATCAGCAGCCCACAGCGCTGGGGGTACAAAGACTGCTGTATTACAAGTTAACCACGGGCCAGCGGTGTGGAGGCGTATATCTTGCAGCGGTGGTAAGTATTTTTCTCAAATATATTGATGCCTATGTGTCGGATGCACACATATGCATGATATATGTGGAAAGATATCATATACCTATTACCAGGGTTCAGCCCATATGTGGGCACTCCTGGCCATGGGTATATGGTACGAAAAAGACTCACCTACATTTCTCTACACACAGGGTCATAGTTCTCGGGGTGAAGATCCTGCTTTGAAGGTGGGGCCTGAAGAAAGGGAGTATGCACTGCAAATCCTTTGTCACCGACATGTTGAAGCAGGTGGTCGGACTGCCGCGGTCCGTTCGACGATCAGGCAACTCGTAATATGGGCGTCAGTGACTCGTAATCTGGACGGCGGTGCAGCTCACGTGTATGCACCTATGGTGGCTGCCTTACCCCAAATGTGAACCCAGCAGTCAATGGTATACTGGCTGTCTCGACGGTCCAGCAGCGGAATTCTCAAAGCTCATCTGCCTAACTTGTAATAGCAAGGCAGGATCGCCAAGCTCACTGCAGTCAGACCACCATCACCAATACAGCGGTTCACAGGACGCCAAACTTGTAATAAGGCCCCAAGTCTTCATTGGAGCAAGATTCAAGAGAAGCAAGGGCTTGGTAACCCATACAGAAAAAAAGAATACTAAAGATTTGCACATAGCAAATCTCATGCTTTTAGACCATCCAACTGTAGCAGGTCCAAGAGGAATTAGCAGCAACTATCGTTTTGATTACATGGTCCAGGTTCTACCTGCACAAGCTAATGAGGTACATTCTCCTGCACTTATACTCCATCATATCAGAATTTGTTTCTCTCTAACATTTTCACTGACTCAGGAGATAAGTAAGGATTTGCTGTGGTGGATGCAACCCAGAAACATTCTAAAGGGATTCCCCTTGACCACTCAGTCACCAGTTGTTATGACAACAGATACCAGTACAGCAGTATGGGGAACATGGGTTGATTCTCATCATATTCTGTGAGTGTGGTCACAGAGTGAGATATTGGAATCTTCTAATAGGAGAGAGCTAGACGCAAATCACCCTGCTCTCCTATCATTCTCTCATCTAATGTTGGGAAGAGCAACAGTAGCTGTCAGAACAGACAACATGACTACAAAGTCATATATCAACAGACAGGGAGGGACAAGTTCTCCAGCCCTGTCCAGGATCTTGGATTCGATTGTTTCCGGGGCAGAGAGCAAGATCAACTCTCAAGAAGTGGCAAATGTTTTAGCAGATAGATTGAGGAAGGCGACACCTTCCCAGTTGTTTGCAACTAACCATGATGCTTCCACTTTTTTGTTTATGAGCAAAGGAGAGCAATTCTTGGGCTCTGGTGCCCTATCACAACCATGACAGAGGAGTGTCCTTTATCCTTTTACCCTCTTTCTCATGATTTTCAGGTTTCTGGTCAGGGTTAGGAGGGAGAAGGTGACAGTGCCTCTATTTGCACCAACATGGTCCTGCTCATCTTGGTTTCCTTTCTTGGTAGCAATGAGGACCAAGCAGGAGTGGTGCCTTCCAATAAGTTAATCTCCTCTATCATTCCTTCTAGGATAGCACGTTAGTGAGACTCAGGCTAACAGCATGGAAATTGAAAGGACATGTTGATTAATAACTGCCTGTCAGATGTTAGCTTCTTCCATTCAGATGCCCAGAAGAGTATCTATTATCTCTTCATACTCCAGGCGTTGGGCTATTTTTAGAAAATGGTGTTCAGAATGGGAGGCAGTGCCACAAACTCTGGATTTAGCTCAGCTCCTGAAGATTTTACAGAGTGATTTTACATTAGGTCTCTGGGTTTCCACTCTGAAGAACAAATTGGCAGTTTTAGGGCCTCTAGGCCTCCTGGAATAACCTGAAAAACAATCAGGGTTTTGTGTTTTCTGTTTGAACTTTTACTTAAAATTGTCCTGATATTTTTAGCTTGTGTATCTTTTGTGCAATTAAGCAAAGCAAGAGAGACGAGGTAGTAATGCTTCAATTACTTGCCAGTAATTGCATTACACCAAGTCTCTCTCTCATGTCACTGTTTGCCCAGCGGCATATCCACCGGGCAAACAGCAGAGGCCGCTCCTTCTCCCACCCTAGGGCTAAGACCTGGAACACCCTCCCCCTGCACCTCAGCGCCTCAACATCTGGTTGGTAAACCAATAGGAACAGGCAGCGTGATCCCGCAGCATGACCCCACTGGGCCTCAAGACCCCAACAGGTGAAACAGCCACGCTATGCAAATCCTGATTAATTGATTTATTTTGAATAATGAATCCCACCCTCCTGCTCTGTTTTTGCAAGACCAAATCTGAAGAACTTTGCTTGAGACAAATGAACAAGATGTGAAAGAGATCTCAGGGGCTTTTATGGGGGAAACATTGATAGAGGAGTGTGGCTAGGAAGCAAAGCGGCTTCATAATGCAATTATTCAAAGCATGAGACGGGCTTTGCATAATGCAATTACCGATAATTAACTGAAGCAAAAGTATACATCTGCTGAAAGAAAACTCCACACCATCAATGGAAACCAACATGCTGTAGCCCTCATTAGGAGCCGTTGGTAATCGGTCCAGTGGATGCTGTGGCCGGCTGGGTATTCGGACCATTGTACGTTGGATGCTGATTATTCACTTAGCAAAGAGGAATATGGCTGAGAAATCAGGTTTAAAACATCGAAATCCCCTCAGTATTTAAATCATCATGTCCAGCCATTCACCTGGACATTTGGACTGTTTTGGAAAGCAGGAATCTCTGAGGAAACGGTGAAGGCCAATGGTGTTTTCGTTTTACTTATAGTGTTGTTTGGCCCTGTAACTACTGTTACCACCCATGATTGATTCCAAATATCACGTTATGAGGGCCCATGTGAGCTATATGACTTACAGTCATTAGAACGGACAGAAAGAGGGTAGGGATGGGCAGTATTTGACAATATACAACAGACATGCAAAATCCAAATGGCAAAGGATGCATAAAGAGTCATCCACAATACCAACAGACCGTAGATAAATATGTATGAATTACTTTATCAAAACTTCATATCAAAGCCCACAATAGCAAATACGCTTACAACGGAATAAATAAAAAATGCATCCAACAGTAATTCATTTATCATTAGCATCTACTTAGAGGAGATAAAAGCTCCCAAAATACCTATTTGTGCTTTTGTGAGTGTAGCAGACAATGGCTCATACCACAGCTCCGTGGCTGATTAGTAGGCTGGCATAGGGAGGACCCAGAATTCACAGGTGGGAAGGCAACGAAGATCAAACATCCCAATAGTGACGTAGAACATTTTTAGTATATCTAGTTAGCAGGTGGATACCTTGCACAGATTGTCATCAGAAACGAGCCTGCACCTGTCAGACCCATGCCACTCATTGTGATAGGATTTTACATCCTCCCTATGGGAACATTGAGCAATAAGTCTTTGAGACCATTACCCACAGACCGTGAGCATATGTTCCAAGGCTTCAGTGCCTTGTCAAGGAGAGCTTCCATGGCCTGCATGTCATACTCAATACCATTGAGGCAATCAATGGATTAAACTTGCATCTTTAAGAATGTTCTAGGGAGGACCTCCAATCTAAATTGCCTCTCTGGTAGGCTCTACGCCATGCCGGAACTTTCTCTGCCTTCAGAGAAGCAATCACCACAGTGGCTCCTCTAAAGGTACTGACGTTTTCCTCTGTGCGGATCATGTTCAGTGTGCCTGCGCAGTAAAAAAAATTGTTAGCTGAACCAAACTGGAAACATTTAGAGTGGATCATCTGCCCTAAAAAGAGCAGATGGTCTGAGGTACTTTGACTGATGTCCCAATGTCAGCAGAGCAATCAGCCAAAGGTCCTCAACGGCAAAGCCAGCACAGTCTTCGCTGGCAGAAACATGGCAGTTCCACTGACTCTAAATAGAGAAAAAGAACCATATTTGCTTTAAAGTGTACTAGGTACTCCACCACATTTGTGTCTGCCAAGTTGTAATTAAGACCCTGTCCAAAATCCGTTGTTACTGAAGGTGGTTGGATCCCAAAGGTGTGCTAAGGTCCCTGTCATTGTCTCAGTTGCCCCAATCCCACAGTCTTTCCTGACTTTTACCCCTCATATACTCTGGGACTTGTGTTCCAATGGTGTCCGTCTCATGGTCATAGCCAACTGTAACTGTGGTACACCTTAACAAGACAGACTACTGTCCAACTAACATTTTTATCTGTTGATTATCAGAGTGCTGATGATTAAGAGTATTTCAAATGTTTGCATGTCTGTGCACACTTGTGTGACTGGTAGCTCCAATGAACACTACTCTAACGGTCTAAGTATATACAGACTTCAACCTTTGCACTGGAGCGAGCCGAAGCAGTAATGTAATATATGGTGTGGTGCATACAGTTTGGCAGCATACTGGTTGCCAAGCGGTACAGCACACATTGACCCCTGGGAGTCAGCAGCATCTCCCTGATCTCATTCACTCAGGTTCCTCCCCCTTCCTCATTCATTGGCATGCACTTCTGCCTTTTATACTTCTCGCACAGCTATTCACCTTCTTCAGGTCGATCTTCTAGGCAGCTCCTAACCGCAGGTTTGTCTTCAGTGTCTCTTATTCTTCATTGACAGCTCTTTCCTTCATAGCTCCCTCGACAGCTCTTCTATTGAGTTGGCAATAGGACAGCAGCTTTGACTCTGGCCTGAGAGGAGGCGGGATTTCAAAGATTGTCTCTAGTCCACTGCTGTAGAATGCCAGGACATTGGTCAAAGCAAAATCCTGTATTATGGATCTGGAAATGCCATCCTATATTTATACCGAGAATGTAGACTAGAAATGTGCATTACCCCTGGCTTGATTAGATTTTAGGAGACCGGCCTACAAAACACATTGAGCTGCTCCTCTCAGGTTAAACTATGGAGCCAGGCGTTCCTTGACAGGAGCTTGCACAAAATTATCTGTGCTTTCGTCACCAGGAAGATTGATATAACATGGCTGTGCACACCTCTGGGGAATGAAGAAACTAGAAATTGGCACAGACTGTACTTAAAATCCAAATGGTCTATCTTCATCTTTTCAAATGAGCCTAGTCAACTAGAAGCATCTTTAAGAATGTTCTAAGGAGGACCTCAAATGTACATTGCCTCTCTGGTAAGATCTACCTATACTTAATTTTGTGAACCATTTATACAAAAGCAATCCAAGATGGATTACTAGATCCCTGATTAACACTACATACTCTATGTTCACTCTGCTACACAACAGGACCATCCATGCCATTACGGCGATACATCTACGCCAACAGATACAGATTTACAACGAATTTACACCAACACGGTCAGGGAAGGGAAGAGATTGAACTTCCTGGACCATTTGTGTTAAAAACTCCCAATACCGGAAGCGAGGAAACTCATATGGGGAAGGATATATCACACTGATAACAGACCAACATAAGAACAACTAGGTGGGCAGGACTAAAAGGAAATTATTTGGGAAAAGGAAGGATTCAACCCCACGTTACCGGAAAAAGACCGTTGTGCCCTGAAGAAACTCCCTGGAAGGGAGTGAAACGCGTTGGCTGACCTCTTTGTAAAATACCTGGTGATTTGTATTTTAAGAATGGACAAAAATAAATAAAGAACTTTTCTATATACTTGAACAAAACTCTCTTTGGACTTCTGTTTGGTGCGCCCCCATAAACATTGAGCAAAATACAAACGTGTATGCACCCTTGTAAGAAATTGGGTTTTTGGTTGACAGGGGTGGAAGCCCTATTCAGGTAACAACCACAATTCTTTGTCCGCGAGAACCACAAAAGTAACTAAATTAACCAGTACTTAACCCTTTGGTAGCTGGGCACAAAAGCAGTAAGAGGCACTGTGTAATATATTAATGCAGCACACACCCAGTAATACAGTGAATACACAACACAAGAAATATTCAACATCAATAAAAAAATAGGGAACATTTTAATACTTATAATGAAATTAAAACGTTTTTTTTAGTGAAATCTGGCACCTAAAACATCAAAGTGCTGAATGCAGATATTTGTTCATGCAAGACCAGGTCAAGGTACAAGAGGCGGATTGGGCCAGGTCTTAGCTTAGGTAAAGTTCACCAGGGCATAACAGCAAGCTGTGTCTGACGTGGAGATGCTGGCGAGCCACTGGACAAAGTGTCGATGAAGCCATAGATATGGCAGGTAAAAGCTCTGAATGAGATATTCGGATTTGCATGCTGACTAAGTTGTCATCATCGATGTGGAGCCAGTTGTCATTGAGCCCTGTGAAGATTTTTACCTTTGGACTTAGATAACTTTTTGAAATTTGAAACTCTCCAGCAGGACAAAGAGGCAGGTTGTAGCTGAAAAGAGCTGCACAAAGATGGATACCCTTGCCAGGATATCCAGCTAAATAGGATTTACTGCTGTGAGGAGAACATTGTGGCGGGATCTACGACAAAATCAGGCCAACTGGTGATGCCTCTTAGGCGGATCAACTGACAGGTAAATCCTTGCCTTCTGTCGGTTTCAAAGAAGTTTTTGTTTTTCTAAGTCTCATCTTTTAGGGTTAGAAAGGAGAACTACCACCCAGCTTATATGTAATGTACAAATTGTGATTATATTAAGAACTAAGGATTTGCTGATGAGATTTTGCAAATCAGTGGCAATGCCAGTGCACATTTAATACACATAGGGGCTCATTACGATGTCGGGCGCAGAGCCTCCGCTGGACAGTCAGAATCTTCCAGAATCTTCATGACCATGTCTATCGACCTGGCCGGTTTGCAGTCCAACCAACCAATTACAATGTTCGCACTCTGAGCGTAAATCAGCCGTACATTCTGACTCGGTTCAAATCGACTCATGGAGTATTCCTGTCAGTTGGAAATGCACCGTAAACCCCAATGGATGGCAATTCTGCAGTTGGGAATGCAATGTCAGTTTCCAACAGCCTTTCTGCGCCGGCCTTTATGACATGGAAAGGCTGTCAGAAAGTGACCTTGGGGGCCCCTGGCAGGGTCCCCTAGCCCCAGCGGCCTCTGGTTGGTGACTGAGAGGATATCCAAGGTACCCCGCTGTAAAACCTTGCACTGTGTGGCAGGCACCATGGGGTGCCTGTGATAGGGTGCAGGGTTTCACATACACACACACCATTTTCCCATATGAGCCTGTGTTACGGCCGGTTCTCAGGCATAATACAAGCTCCCATAGAAAACAATGGGAATCCAACCAAACAGTGTTCGGTTGCATCGCAATCCAGCAGTTGGAACTGCCGACTGCAAGTTGGTCGGTCCCGAATCCGAGACGGTGTCGGGCGGAGGCTTTCTGCCCGACATCGTAATGAGCCCCTAAGAGTATAGGCACATCCAATTTGTTTATTTTTTATATGTTGTTCAATTGTATATCCATATATTTCTATATTGTAAGAAATTTTGAATAATTAATAAGGAAACATAATTTTGAATAAGAACAGAAGACAGTGGCTGATTGGTAATGCAGACTATTGAGTATGATATTGTAAGATTTTCAGTGCATATTGATGTGACTACATTTGGACATTTAAATATTGTAGTACAAAAGGGAAATTGTTTAGTTCGATTGCTTTATCTACCCTGACGGCTCAGATGGGGGACTCTTTTGTATTTAGAGTATAAGAGGTCGTGACTTTATCCTCTGTGTCACAATATGGTCTTGATTTGTAGATCTTTTTTCTGCAACATTCATGTGCATTTATTTCCATGTTTGTCACAGTTTAATACTTATATAGGCATGTTTGTCTTTAATCCTGAGCCCGTATAACTATACAGACGCACTTTCCCTATTTGCACCACAGCGCACTTTAAAACAGGTGCACCGGGCACAATGAAGGAAAGTGTGCCCTATTATGACGATTGTGCTTCCCTCAGAGCAGCTGTAAAGTTGTCCTGCCCTGGGGGCAGCACATTCAAGGGAAATATGTAGCAGCTGCTTCCCAGCTGCTTAATATTTCACTGTGCAGGCAGCAATGCACCTGCACTTTCAAGAGTGGAAAAGATCAGCTTGCAAGCGGGTGCAGTGAGAACCTGCACCGCCTGCAAGGGGATGTCTGGAGGGTCCATGTGCCCCCCTTTCTCCCCTCCAGGAGACTGCCTTTAGAAAGTGCACTGAAAGTCCACCACCTTTTTGTGGCACACTTTCAGTGCGCTTCCTTAAGGCATGTTTGCCTCTGCGCCTGCACCCAAAATACAGTGCAGGCACAGAGGCAATATGCAAAGGAGGGAACACCCTCTAAAGATAGTGTTAGTGCTACATGTGCGACAGGGCTATCTGTATTACTGAAGGGGCCACACAAGTTTCTTCAGCCCCTTCTGTAATACCAAAGTGTGATGGGGATGCACAAATCAGACACAAATGCCCGTCGCAACCCCGGATCTTGGATGTTATTTAGGTATCAGCAGTTTTACAGGTGTGATCTATGATCTCAACTGTCTCAACTGTACTGTGCCATGTGCCTGCTCTGCTTGTAATAAAAATTCCTCCTGGCTCTATTTACAGGTCATTGACTGCATGTTTTACTACAAGCCGGATATGATGTTTGCCATAGCAGACAGTGGTCTCTACATTCCTGTTCTTCTTTTTTATGACAGGTGGTCAACACTTCCTTTGGCCCTCTTTTTCCTTTCTATATATGGTAGCACAAGGCTGATGACTAGCTGATTCAGTCTGTACTGTCAATTGCTGATTGGTTGATGCTGAATTTCTTCACCTCCTAATAATAACATATGTTCTACTACCTTTTATTGCCAAAAGTGTAGTTTATGCAATGAAGGACTTTTTTATTGGTTTACCATATTGAATATGTGTTACAAATTGTAATATATTTCTCATGTTACCATTTGGTGAGGATATATAGTGCAAAATAGATCCACAGTGTTGTTTATATGACTGATTGTGTGTGTGTTCACTTGTGGGAGTTTCGGAGTTTTGCTGCATAGTGTATTTTGTTTCTTGTATAGAGAATGTTCAAGTATTGGTTTACAATGTATGTCTTATATGGCGAAAGTGTAAGCCTCATAATGTTTATGGTTTAGTCATTTATTAGGTCAAGCCTGGGCAGCGCGCATGCGCTGCTCTGCGAGGCATTTAGTAATGAGTTAGGGAGGAGAAGCTCTGCTCACTCTCTGCCCATATTTTCAATTGTCTTGTGTCATTGTAGTTCGTAAATGCTGCCTTCTGATTCCTTCCTTGTCTTGTTAGTCCCTCCTTAGTACCACCTAGTCTTCTTTTGAAACCTCCCATGGCTACTGGCCCTTTTACTTATGTTGGGACAGGGTGTGTTTGAATTCGTCTGTAATCACTATTTTTTTCAATGGGTTTTTCACTACTGCAGGCACGACGTGCTTTCCTTCAGTGAGCAATGCCCGCTTTCACTTTCAAAGCTGCGTTCCCGGAAAGAGGAGAAAGCTAAAGTAGTGATTTAACTGGCCCACTCCGTAAAGTGGTGCTAATGTGTTTGCTTGTGACTGTAACCAATCTGGTCAATTTGCGGCCACTATATTATGCTTTATTTAGTTATTTTCCCATATTTTAAACCTTTTCTTTTCATTTATTTACCCCTTTCTTTCTGAGGCTGCAGTTTGGATCAAAAATGGCAGAGAAAGACGATATTTTAACAAAAGTGTTTCTTTCTCTTTTGAATCCTCCCTCTCACCCCCCTTCTGAGGCTGCAGTTCAAAAAGAATATGCCAGAGACAACATTTGCAACAAAATGTTTCTGCTTTGAATCCATTTCACAGGGGAACGAATAAAGTGGAGGAAATAGAAGGTAAGAAACGCTGGTTGAAGTCACTGTTTTCCTTCAGCAAGCTTGAAGGAGGGAGGACATGGGGCCCCAAGGACCACCTCAAACCCCCTCCTTCTCCCGCTCCCTTTCACCCAAGCTGGCAGGAGAGGATACAGTGACTAGGGCCATGCAGACATAATACCCCCCAGCTCTCCACCCACCTGCCAACACACATTTGCAATGTAATAGGTCTCGCATTTGCGAGAGGTAAAGCTATTTTCATTGTACATGACAATGCTTTTTATTTATCTACTTTGAGTATTAACACATAAATAAAAGGCATTGTCATTTACAATGCCAATAGCTCAAACTCTCTCAAATGTGAGCCGTATTGAATTGCAAATACTTGTATTTTATTGTTGGTAGGTCGAGATTAAATAAGTACATTAGGTGCAGTGTGTTCTGGTTTTACTTGAGTCAAGGTATGTCACTTTTCAGCATTTTGCTTTCTACAGGTTGCGACAGTGAACCACGTTCTTTTTCTGTAGTCTGTATATGTGCATAAATGTGTACCCACATTGTCAGAATGCTCTAGTGCTTATTTGGTGCACGCTGGTAAATTAATTGACAAAGTATATAAAGTGTTATATCAGGGGCTTATGTGAAGGGCACATGCACACTGTAATGTTGTAGGAAATCCTAATCACAATAAACATACACAAAAGAATATCAGTAGGCCCACCTAAAAGATATTACCCATGTAGTAGGGACCCAGATGTCCATACTGTCTCAGAGAGTTCAGGACCCAGGAATTAAAAAAATGTGAAAGGCAAGGCCTTACACACCACCCTCGCTGTCATGCTTCATCTTTAGCCACATTTGTCCGAAATGTTTCTGGTAGCAATTGGGCTCCTTGTCTTAGCAGGGAATGCTTAAGGTAAAAGTGTACAGATTCAGGGTGTAGGTTTAAAAATCTTGGGCTCCTTTGCAAGGTATTATCTTTATTGCAGGAGGGCCAACAACATGATTAAAAATGAGAGATGATGCTTGGAAGTGAATATTACTCCTGCATCTTATAGATAAACCCTCTCTTTCCCTTGAACTCCACCTTTGGGGAAGCAGTGGTTGATGTAGTAAATAACCTTCTTTGTGTGGTCACCCTGTACTGTTTGCCTTTGGCTGGACCCTAAATCTTTTCTGGCTTTAGAACGCCATGCACTTTAACCAGCATAACCAGTAGCAAAATGCTTGTGCTCCCCCTTTAAACATGGCGAGATTGGCATACTCCCTAATTAGTATATTTAACTTGCATACAAGTCCCTAATATATGGTACAAAATGTACACTGGGCCTGTAAGTTAAATGCCACTACTTTGACATTGTTAAACATGGCTTCACTGCTACCGTTGCAGTCTGACTGAGGCAGTTTAAGCACTGCAATGTGGCCTCTCAACAAGGCAGGGTGCATGATATTTAAAAGAAGTACATGTAGAAATATAATGTTAACATGTCCTTACAGTGATTGTAGGAAGGTGGATATCTGACTATGGTTACCCCCAAACTTTTTGCCTGGTGTTTAGCTGGTTTTTGACATAGTTGGCCTGGGACCCTGCTATTCAGGGCCCCAGGCTGATTGCTCTCTCCTTAAAATGGACTCCATGTACCTTAGGTGCATACCCAATTGGAACAGGTTCACATTATTGGCCCCGTAACAGTGTACCCTAGGTACCCAGGGCATAGGTGTTTCCAAGGCCTACCAGGGGCTGCAGCATGCATTGTGCCACCCCTGGCCTGGCCTCCATATTTGACACAACTGGCTGATCACTCAGCTGGGGTAAGTTGGTGTAATCACCTCTTACTTAGATATAGTATCCCTATATCTAACCTTAAACTGGACACATATGTTCCTTTCAGCCACTCCTATGGAAAGGCCTCATCGATCCTGGAGGCAGAGTGCTTGGAAATATGTGAGATGGTGCTCTAGCATGAGCTGAGCCTGTCTGCAGCTGTCGGGAACCACTCCCTAAGCTGTTCCGGGATATTGCCATACCATATACTCTTAAGTGCATTATAATCCTCGCGGTTATATGCTATCTTTGGTTTGGCTTTATCAAAACATGTCGAGTAAGGTGTCATACGAATTGGAATACTATCCCCTCGACAGTTCTGTCGACGGGGATAGCATTCCACCCTTCTAGAGGGACACGACATGTGTGTAGCCTTAACCCCGCTTAAAGTTAACCAGAGCCTCAGCATCACAAAATGGATGCTGCCACCACAGACACAAGTCTGACCTCCTGCTGCTGGGAGTCCTTCCAGCGAGGGAGGCTTGGACAAAGGGTTTCCTGCCTTGGGAGGTGCGAGCACCACCCCAGACAGGGTTTTGTGTATTGGGTAGGACAGGGCTGAATAGATTGAGACATGCCCGGGGCACACAAGGTGTCCCCGTGCATAAGCCAGTCCAAACCAGTCCTGGGACTTTCCAGACCCAGGCCTGGCGAGGAGCTGGACAAAGGAAAGGGGGTGTAACCGCCCCCCTTACTGGTCCCACCCAGAGGAGGGACCTAGTAGGTGATCCACCCCTCAGATTGGGAATAAGAGTGGGAGCAGTGCCATTGCACAGCAGATCATCCTGAATCAAATTTACATGAAGAAGAAGACTGGACTTCGACATTCTGCTGCACAGAAGACTGAAGAGAATCTCCCTTGTGGCCTAGGACTGGCCACCCTTTGAAAGCAGGTACCAACCAGCGAATCAACATCTGCTTTGCCGGTGCCTCCCGCCGGAGCCCAAGCCTAGAGCCTGACAAGACCCAGACTCCCAGACTTTTCAGAGCCCGATCCACAGTCCCTGCAAAGAAGGGACCCGTGGAGGCACCGAGAGACGTAGGACCGGACTTCTTGGAAGACACCCGAAGAGCTGACAGCGCAGCACCAGAGGCATCCTCGACGTTGTGCTTTGGGGACTGAGAACCCCCGCCACCAAGCAGCCTTTGCACCGAAGATCAGCCCCCCAGCATCTCCACGATCTGCGTGGGGACCTTTTGCATTGTCCCACTCGACGCGCCATCCCGGCCACTAGCCACGTGGTCAGCGGCCATCTTCGCGACTACAACTACAAACTACACTGCGGGTCTGGTTGCTCCAGACTTGTCCTAGCTCCTGTGAAAAGGAGCCCCTACTCAGACCTTGCTGGTCCCAGTAACAAGCCTTTCTTGATTCCTGCGTGGCTTGCATTAGCCAAGGCCTGTTTGCTACAATCAAGTTGCCAACACCGCCAACAGCGAGAAGCCTGCTTGGGACAGTTCGTGACCGACTCCTGGACATCCTTGATCCCGGATGTCCACGTGGCTGCAGAGAGAAGCTACACCTAAACGCCTGTTTGCACCCGACATCGCCTGGTTCCAATCTGGTTCCACGATAGTCACTGGCTAGTGACTTTGAACATTGTCCTCTCTGCTTTCAGGTCTTCACATCTTCATATCCACCCTTGGATCCACCGGAACTCTTCACATCGAGCCGCCTGCAGCATCCCCAGCTCCAAGCACCATCGACCAGCGTGACGAAACCCGACACTATTTCGACCCTATGCACCCGCTTCCTGTGGGTGAGGTAACTCAGCTCCGCCGGTGTTCCTACACTTTTACACATCTCTAGGGCCTGTGTCTCAAGTTTCAGCTTTCTAGGTCACTCGAAGGTTCCGAACTACCTAACTTTGTACTTTTTACGCACCATAGACTTTGCATTGGTGAGTGCGTGCACTTTAAACACTGCACCCGAGTCCCGCGGGCCTTTCCCGACTTAGTCACTGCTAGTCTCGAATAGCTCCAGCGATTCCCAAGGCCCTAGGCCTGTTTCCTTTCCGATTGGTATCTCTTACACCACTTTCTAAGTATATGGTTTAGGTGGCCCCTAGGGCTCATCCATATTGTGCAACTTTTGTGTATTTTAAACTGTCTTGTGTTTAACGTTTGTGCTTCTGTGCTCATAAAGAGTCCAGGGGATACTTTTAGTTAATAAATCAATATATATTTTCAATATATATCTGTGTGGTGTCCTTTCATTTGGTATTCATGGGGGTTCTGTATGGTAATACAGCTGGCTTCACATGCCTTTCAGAGTTTAGCCTAAGACTGCTTTGTCCACGTTACCACTAGGATAACTGGTCTATAAGGTTGACTTACAACCAATCATCATAAGGGTTGCTTGGCATGGTACAAAGTGATCACTAGAATTAGTGAGCATTATATACCAGGCCAACTTCTCACATTGGTGGCAGCGGTGGGATCTGAGCTTGCTGTTGTTTTACCATTACAATCTTTGAGATTATCATTTGAAAGATCATACAGGTACCTGCTAGGTACATATAAAACAAGACTAGTATACTTAAGTTCTACTGAACTTAGTTGTTGTAGAGGAAAGGGAGTAGCACACCCTGACTACAACTACTAGATAGGTTTAGTAGGTAAACACCAGTGTAGGTAGATTGCAACATATCCACCCACACTAGAGCAATGTTTGGAGCAGAGGGTTCCACTGGGAATGTCTCTGTTGAGAGTGACCCTACAAGGGCACCATCCACATTTGCTATTTTTTCCTTTAAGGAATTAAGACAGCTTTGTGTCTTAAGGGGTCTGAAGACAGGGCCTTCCCCTACTACAGACCACCTTAGAGAGATCTTAGACCAGTCTGAGACTCTAAAGACCTCTAAGGCAGAACCCACAGGGAATGCTGAAGGAGGCCATCCTTCTGAGGATGACACTGCAGAAGCCCCTGTCCCTATAGTCCTGGTAGATGAGGAAGCCCCCATCACTGGAGCTCCTCAGACAGATGAGGAAGAGGAAGAAGAGACAGAAGGGGGGAGCAGTGAGTCAGATGATGACAGAAATAGTCAGGTACTGGTCAGTAGACTGAACCAGACTAACTTAAGCCTATTTGGGACTGAATCTGGAAACAATCCATTCAGACCCCCAGGTGGACTTAACCAGAAGCCTAGGAGGAGAAGGACTCACTCAGGTGACTCTAACAACTCCCATGCTTCTAGAGGTTCTCATGGTCACTCCAGAAGGGAGATGACTAGCCCTCAGAGAAGGGAACATGAGGCCAAAATGAGAGAGGCTGAACTGAGGATCCAGAGACAAGAGTTAGAGGTTGCCCTGGCCCAAGAGAAACTTGCTAGAACAAGACAGCCTAGAGAGAGTGGATTAGGATCCACTGGTGGCAGCACTAGGATAAAGACAGGTCTTTTGATACAAGAAACCTGAGTAAGATTGTGCCCCCCTACAAAGCTGGGGATGACATCCACAAATGGATGGCTGCACTTGAGAGAGTCTGCATGGTATAACAGATCCCTCAGGAGCAGTGGGCAGCAATCTTGTGGCTCTCCTTTGAAGGTAGAGGCAGAGACAGACTCCTCACAGTTAGTGATGGGGATTCTAGAAACTACATGGTCCTGAAGAGTGCTCTTATTGATGGGTTAGGCTTATCCACTGAACAGTACAGGTTAATGTTCAGAGATACCCAGAAGACACAGACTCAGGACTGGTCTGAATTTGTTGAATGTGCCACTAAGGCTCTGGAGGGCTGGTTGCTGGGAAGTAAGGTTACTGACTATACAGGATTGTATAATTTAATTATGAGAGAGCAAATCTTAAGTAATTGTCAAAATCAGCTTCTACATCAGCACCTGGTTGACTCTGATCTGACCTCCCCACAAGAATTGGGTAGGAGGGCAGACAAATGGGTCAGAACCAGGATCAGGCCTAAGAACCAGGGTGGTGACCAAAAGAAAGAGACTACCAAGCCTCAAGAGAAGGGTGGGGATAAAAGTAAGGAAAAGACTTCCCCAGGGCCCCAAAACTCCAAGAATGGGGGTGGGTCCCAAGACACTTCTTCAACCCAGAAAAAGCCTTATTTTCATACCTGTAAACAGGTTGGGCATTACAAAACAGACAGCTGTTGTCCCAAGAATGGCCATAAGGAGAATATACCTCCAGGTAAGGCTCCAACACCTCCTGTCACTGTTAGCAGTGGTCCCCCAGGTGGTGGGAGCACCCCCAAGAATTTGGGTGGGTTTACTTTTGGAGGACAGGTGGACTCTGGCCTATCCAGGTCCCCTAACTCAGATACTCTTGTCTATGAGACTGGCATGGGGTTTGCCAATTTCACTGCTTGCCCAAACACTTTGAGCAAGTATAGACAGGAGCCCCTCATCAATGGCTTGGAAGTTGAGGCCTTCAGAGACACAGGGGCTAGCATCACCATGGTGGCTGAATGTCTAGTCCCCTCAAGGCAACTTTTACCTGATGCCAGATATCAGGTGACAAACATTGATGGCAAAGAAAGTAGTCAATCTTAGCTGGGGAGGTGTCACTGGCCCAAAGAGAGTGGCAGTGTCAGCAAACTTGCCTGTGGATTGCCTACTGGGTAATGACTTGGAAATCTCAGCCTGGGCTGAGGTTGAACAGCAAACCCATTCAAGAATGGTAAATCTCAATGGAAAGGTTAGTGGGGCTGTGATGGCTACAGCCCCAATCCAAGATGCCTTTCCTGAAAAGGTTGGGAGGGCTGAGCAAACCTCAGCCCCATCTTTTGCTAACTTCCCTCCTGAAAATAATAGCAGGGCTGTACTGGTAACAGCCCATACCCAAACTGAGTCTCCTCCTGAAAAGGATGGTGGGGCTGTGATGGCCACAGCCCAAACTCAAACTGATACATGGGTAGTGAAGCCTGAAATGATGGATCACTCCACCCAAACTGAGAGCATTGAAGAGGAAGAGAAATCTCCCTCCCACCAGACTTTAGGAAAGGATCAGCATCCTCAGGGAACTGATCTTACCCCTGATGAAGGAACTGTCCCAGAGGTGGTTAGGCCTGGCCTGACAGAGCCTCTGATGGCAGTGCACCCTTCTCAGGTGGGAACCAGTCTGGAGCAGGTAACCTGCCCCTCTCTACCTTGCCTTACTCAGCCCAGGGCTGCAGAGGACAAGAAGGACAGTGAGACCCAAAGGGCCCCCTGTCAAGTAAAGCACCCCATCAACAGATTAGGGGCACCAAAACTAGTAGCCCTAGTGACGTGCAAACATTAAAAACTCCTGAGGGATCCCCCTTAAAAGTAGTTAGGGACCTCCCCCCGATGGATATTGTTGGGCACAGCCAAACCTGGGACCCTAAGGGCCCAAACCTGAACTGTCCCTCCAGTAAGCCAAACAGAGGGACTCAGCCTCCAGCTTCAGGTAGCCAGAGGTTGACCCTGAGAGCACAGTGCAACTCAGTCAAAGAAAGAAAGGCACACATGGCGGAGAGTGATTGGAGGAAGCTGAGTCGTACAGAGGAATCTCACTTCAGTACTCCAACCCAACACCAGCCTTTAACTTTGCAAAGACACACCACAGGTAGAGATTCCCTATGGTGGAGATCCTCAGATACCCTTAGGGTGAGGGATTGCTTAGTGGACCATGACACAGGGGGTAACCAAGCAAGAACTGGTACTTCCTTATATGGCACTTAGGCAATATAGGCTTACCTGGAGAAGGATAGCCTTATCTCCTTTTGTTTGGGGGGGGGGGGGGTTATGTAGGAAGGTGGATATCTGACTATGGTAACCCCCAAACTTTTTGCCTGGTGTTTAGCTGGTTTTTGACATAGTTGGCCTGGGATCCTGCTATTTAGGGCCCCAGTCTGATTGCTCTCTCCTTAAAATGGACTCATGTACCTTAGGTGCATTGCATACCCAATTGGAACTGGTTCACATTATTGGCCCCTGTAACAGTGTACCCTAGGTACCCAGGGCATAGGTGTTTCCAAGGCCTACCAGGGGCTGCAGCATGTATTGTACCACCCCTGGCCTGGCCTCCATATTTGACATAACTGGCTGATCACTCAGCTGGGGTAAGTTGGTGTAATCACCTCTTACTTAGATATAGTATCCCTATATCTAACCTTAAACTGGACACATATGTTCATATCAGCCACTCCTATGGAAGGCCTCATCAATCCTGGAGGCAGAGTGCTTGGAAATATGTGAGATGGTGCTCTAGCATGAGCTGAGCCTGTCTGCAGCTGTCGGGAACCACTCCCTAAGCTGTTCCGGGATATTGCCATTCCATATACTCTTAAGTGCATTATAATCCTCGCGGTTATATGCTATCTTTGGTTTGGCTTTATCAAAACATGTCGAGTAAGGTGTCATACGAATTGGAATACTATCCCCTCGACAGTTCTGTCGACGGGGATAGCATTCCACCCTTCTAGAGGGACACGACATGTGTGTAGCCTTAACCCCGCTTAAAGTTAACCAGAGCCTCAGCATCACAAAATGGATGCTGCCACCACAGACACAAGTCTGACCTCCTGCTGCTGGGAGTCCTTCCAGCGAGGGAGGCTTGGACAAAGGGTTTCCTGCCTTGGGAGGTGCGAGCACCACCCCAGACAGGGTTTTGTGTATTGGGTAGGACAGGGCTGAATAGATTGAGACATGCCCGGGGCACACAAGGTGTCCCCGTGCATAAGCCAGTCCAAACCGGTCCTGGGACTTTCCAGACCCAGGCCTGACGAGGAGCTGGACAAAGGAAAGGGGGTGTAACCACCCCCCTTCCTGGTCCCACCCAGAGGAGGGACCTAGTAGGTGATACACCCCTCAGATTGGGAATAAGAGTGGGAGCAGTGCCATTGCACAGCAGATCATCCTGAATCAACTTTACACGAAGAAGAAGACTGAACTTCGACATTCTGCTGCACAGAAGACTGAAGAGAATCTCCCTTGTGGCCTAGGAGTGGCAATCCTGTGAAAGCAGGTACCAACCAGCGAATCAACGTCTGCTTTGCCGCCGCCTCCTGCCGGAGCCTGAGCCCAGAACCTGACAAGACCCAGACTCCCAGACTTCTCAGAGCCCGATCCACAGTCCCTGCAAAGAAGGGACCCGTGGAGGCACCGAGAGACGTGGGACCGGACTTCTTGGAAGACACCCGAAGAGCTGACAGCGCAGCACCAGAGGCATCCTAGATGTTGTGCTTTGGGGACTGAGAACCCCCACCACCGAGTAGCCCTTGCACCGAAGATCAGCCCCCCAGCATCTCCACGATCTGCGTGGGCCCCTTTTGCATTGTGCCACTCGACGCGCCATCCCGGCCACTAGCCACGTGGTCAGCGGCCATCTTGGTGACTACAACTACGAACTACACTGCGGGTCTGGTTGCTCCAGACTTGCCCTAGCTCCTGTGAAAAGGAGCCCCTACTCAGACCTTGCTGGTCCGAGTAACAAGCCTTTCTTGATTCCTGCATGGCTTGCATTAGCCAAGGCCTGTTTGCTACAATCAAGTTGCCGACACCGCCAACAGCGAGAAGTCTGCGTGTGACAGCTCGTGACTGACTCCTAGACGTCCTCAGCCCCCGGTGTCTACGTGGCTGCAGAGAGAAGCTACACCTCAACGCCTGTTTGCACCCGACATCGCCTGGTTCCAATCTGGTTCCACGGTAGTCACTGGCTAGTGACTTTGAACATTGTCCCTCTGCTTTCATGTCTTCACATCTTCAGATCCACCCTTGTATCCACCGGAACTCTTCACATCGAGCCGCCTGCAGCATCCCCAGCTCCAAGCACCATCGACCAGCGTGACGAAACCCGACACTATTTTGACCCTATGCACCCGCTTCCTGTGGGTGAGGTAACTCAGCTCCGCCGGTGTCCCTACACTGGTACACATCTCTAGGGCCTGTGTCTCAAGTTTCAGCTTTCTAGGTCACTCGGAAGGTTCCGAACTAACTAACTTTGTACTCTTTACGCACCATTGACTTTGCATTGGTGAGTGCGTGCACTTTAAACACTGCACCCGAGTCCCGCTGGCCTTTCCCGACTTAGTCACTGCTAGTCTCGAATAGCTCCAGCAATTCCCAAGGCCCTAGGCCTGTTTCCTTTCCGATTGGTATCTCTTATACCACTTTCTTAGTATATGGTTTAGGTGGCCCCTAGGGCTCATCCATATTGTGCAACTTTTGTGTATTTTAAACTGTCTTGTGTTTAACGCTTGTGCTTCTGTGCTCATAAAGAGTCCAGGGGATACTTTTAGTTAATAAATCAATATATATTTTCAATATATATCTGTGTGGTGTCCTTTCATTTGGTATTCAAGGGGGTTGTGTATGGTAATACAGCTGGCTTCACATGCCTTTCAGAGTTTAGCCTAAGACTGCTTTGTCCACGTTACCACTAGGATAACTGGTCTATAAGGTTGACTTACAACCAATCATCATAAGGGTTGCTTGGCATGGTACAAAGTGATCACTAGAATTAGTGAGCATTATATACCAGGCCAACTTCTCACAGTGATTATCCCCTAAAAGCTATTATTCACTGTGGCAATCCTAACTGTTCCACGTACAAAACTAGAATACAAATTAAGCTCCTAACACTGTAGCTGTCAGGAGTCTGCAACCCTGCCATCGGAAGGCGCTACATAAGGACCTTCTGCGAGCCTGCTGCAATCATGAATACTAGTTTGGAACCTGTGCTGCATTTCGGTGGTCACACCTTTTGGAAATCAGGTCCACCCCATATTCCACGGCATGGTTTACTTATCAACCACTAATGCATAAAGGTACCTGTATACTTCACCCAAACATGAGCACTGGAGAGGATCCAATCCATGTTTAATCTAGATTTTCATTCTGCCCGCTGGTTGCTTCCTGGAACCTCTGTACACTCTTTCGGGCAGAGAGCTGTAGGAAGGACTTTGACTGCCGTCACCTGCACTGTGCTGCAGCCAGCTCACACCTGTTCTGAATTCCAATCACCCTGTGTGGATGTGAGCTGGGAGGAGGGATTTAAGCCTGGCGTCTGCATTCAGAACATGTGCTTTAACTGCTGTTGCTGTTCCTGTTGGGTACAGCCTGCCCTTGATTTCTGTATTACTGTTCTTGACTTCTGAAGCCCTGTTCATCATTCCTTGTCTTGTTTTTCTCCTGGTCTGACTGCTGTCATGTCTGTCGTGTATTCTGGTTATTCTTTCCACTTTGGTTTTCCGTTCCATTCCAAATTCATTCCACAATCTGTTGCCTCCATTACAATGTGACCCCTGGCTGGTTTGTTATGTTATGTTATAGCCGTACTTTTAGAGCGCACGGCTACCCCGAGGGGTGTCCCGGCGCTTTAGCAAAGAGGCCTGAAAAACTCAGAAAACAACAAAGCAGAGACGCAGCAGTCACAGAGATCATGTAGAGAAAAGCACGGTCTTCAGCTCCTTCCTGAAAGCCAGAAGGTTATTGGCTTTGCGGAGGGAGAGAGGGAGCTCATTCCAATAACGAGCCGCCACGTATTGGAAGGACCGGCCTCCCATCCGGACTCGTTTCACAGCAGGAACTACCATTTTTGCCAAATCGGCAGACCGCAACATCCTCCGCGGAACATAGGGAGCAATGCGCTTCCTGATGTAGCCGGGGCCAATAGAATGAAGGGCTTTAAATGCCAACGTGAGGATTTTGAACCTAATTCTACTCGAAATAGGAAGCAATGCAGCCTTTTAAGCAGCACTGAGGCGCTGGCTCTCCTTGGCAGGCCAAATATGGCTCTAGCTGCCGAGTTTTGGACAATTTGTAGTCTGGACAAGAGGTATTTTGGCAGACCTGCAAAGAGCGCGTTAGCGTAATCTAATCTAGATCCCACAAGCGCCTGGACTACGGTCTTACGGTATTGTAGGGAGAGCAGTGGAAGGAATTTCCTAAGCATCTTAAGGATGCCGAAGCATTTCCCCGATAGCCCCAAAATGTGGGGTCGAAAAGAGAGATCGTCATCGAATACAACTCCAAGGTTTTTCACTTGGGAAGATGACGTCTCAGGAGGAAACATATCCTGGGGCCACCACGACTTCCACCCAGGATCAGGGGCACAGCCGAAGAAGAGCAGCTCAGACTTGTCTGAGTTGCATTTCAGGCAGTGCCGCTGAAACCACTTGAAAACTGCACTCAAACAGTCTTTAATTCTGTCGCCGTCAAACACCTCTCCCTTCCTGCATGTAAACAGAAGCTGAGTGTCATCAGCGTATGAGATGACCCGGGCCCCATAAGCCTCCGCTACCATCGCCAGAGGGGCCATATAGATGTTAAATATGGTGGGGCTCAGAATGGACCCTTGAGGCACCCCCATCTCTAGCGATGGCATTTCCGCGGAGAACGGTGGAGCCCAGATCACCTGCCGACGGTCGGCTAGAAAGGATTGGAACCAGTCCAGCACCGTCCCCCTCAGTCCTATCTCCCTGAGTCTTAAAAGGAGGCCTGCGTGGGGGACGGTTTCGAACGCCGCCGACAGGTCGAGCATGACTAACATAGCCTTTCCCCCCAGGTCGAGCGTCTCTCTGATGGCGTCGGTCACCTCCACGAGGGCTGTCTCCGTGCTGTAATTAGCCCGGAAGCCAGATTGAGAATCGTGGAGCAGGTTGTTATTCTCGATAAAGGTGGTGAGAGAGTGTTGAACATGTTTCTCAACCACCTTCGCCAGAGCAGGAAGGAGGGAGATTGGTCTATAGTTAGCCAGCTGCAGGGGATCTAACAAAGGTTTTTTGATCAGCGGCAGAATGATTGCATGTTTCCATTCTCGAGGTACCACCCCGGAGCTCAGTGACAAATTGAGCAGGGGGTTCAGCAAGCTGTTCACTGCCGACGCCACCTTGGCCAGACACTTAGCTGGACATGCATCCAGAGGTGAACCGGATTGAAGCCGGGATAGTAGCTCAAGTGAGGTTTCATAGGACAACTGGGGAAAGACCGATAATGTGGGCCCTGGCTCTACCTCTGAGGTAGAAGCCGACCTCCAGTTGGAAACTGGGGCAGAGGCAACCACAGAAGGAGCCACAGGGGGAAAAGAGTCCTGAATCTTTATGATTTTTGTGACAAAAAAGTCAGCAAGCTGCTTAATCCAATCTTCCGTGTGAGAGTGTGAGAGGGCGCCTGCAGCCGGATCTACAAACTCCTTCACAATTCTGAACAGTTCCCTGCTCGTGTTATCAGCTTGGTCTATTCTATGTTCGAGGTAGTCCTTTTTGGCTACGGCGATCTGTTTGTGATACAGTTTCATAACATCACGATACTTGGTCTTCTCCACAGGATCGTACATACGGCGCCAGAGTCTTTCCGCCTTTTTGCAATCTTGGCGCATTGTACGTAGTGTGGGGGTAAACCAAGGAGCGGAGTCATGGCAAGGGGCTGTTCTAGCTGCCTTCAAAGGGGCTAACTTCTCAAAACTTGTTTGTAACCAGTTCTGTACCAAAGTTACATCAACTTCTAGGTGCCCTATCAGTTGACACGGGTGTTGATATAGCGCATCAGAGAGCATGTCAGCTGTCACTAAGTGAAAAGCTCTAGACTGTCGAGTCTTCTCCCTCTGTGATCTTTGGCTGGTCCTAGACTCATGTATTATAACAAAATTAATTATAAAATGGTCTGACCAGAGAACAGGGAGCGGCGGGGACACCTCGATAGGCACCGTAGAAAAAATTAGGTCAAGCGTGTGGCCTTTGACATGGGTGGGACTATCTATGAAAGGGGCAAGGCCCAACAGTGTAGTGATGTCCCGCAGTTTAGACGCTTCAGCGTCTGTTATTGAATCCATGTGCAAGTTTAAGTCGCCCAGCAGCATGCAGTGCTCTGCTCGCATGCAGGGTGTAGCTAAAGCAGACTGCAGATCCTCAAAAAAAGAGCCAATGGGACCCGGTGGTCTATAGATGAGAATCCCTGTACACGTCTGGGTGGCCGAAAGATGGAGATTGAAGCCAAGGGCTTCACATCCTGTGATATTGTCCACTGGGAAGGACGAACACCCCAAAGCTTTGTCTACTATCAAGGCCACTCCACCACCTCTGCCCCCAACTCTGTCCTTCCTTAAGATGGTATAGTTAGAAGGCAGGGCACAGGCAATGTCCGGTTCCGAGCCCGCCCCTAACCACGTCTCAGTCAGAAAAAGACATGATAGTTTAGAATGTGCCAAAAGATCCCAGATATCCGAAGAGTGACAAGCCAGGGACCTGGTGTTCAAGAGGGCACTATGACAAGACAGAGTGGAGACTGAGGGGACAAGTGTTGGCGTAGGCGAAGCGCGCCACCCACAGACGGGACAGCCTTTACCCAGAAGGCGTCCTCCGGGGAAAAGAGAATTACATCCCACTCGAGGGGGACGAAGAGCAAGCAGGGAATCAGCGCTATAGGAGATCATCGTGGCAAAGCGGACCAAAGCGCCGGCTCAACAATCATGAAAAGCCAACCTGCTAAATAGATAAAGACGTGTACCAAGGACCCGCCCCAAACGCCTCCGAAACGCGGACGGGCGCAGACGGGCAGGACTCTGGCACGACTCAGGCGCAGTGAGGGCGCCACCGCTGCGCGATTTCAAGCGAGCTTTAAATAGCGTGCTCTCCGCGTCCCAGCTCACCTGGACGCTCCAAGATGGCGCTCACACTCCACTACCCAAGGCAAGATGTCCGCCGTCAACCACAACCTCCCCAGAACCGGACCCGCCAAACAGCGGTGGTTGTTCCAGAAATTATGTGCAAGGTAGGGGGCAGGAGGGGAGCTAAAAACGAGGGATAATACAAATAAAATAAAAATAAATGCCAAAAACGGGGCTTTAAAAAGCAGCAGTGCAATGCACAAGGAAACGCGACCAGCGCGACCAACAGCGAGGCGCCAAGTGAATTCTCAGCCTCAGGATACCTTACCAGGTAATCCCCTCGTGATGCTCGCCCTAAATAGCGTGCTCTCCGCGTCCCAGCTCACCTGGACGCTCCAAGATGGCGCTCACACTCCACTACCCAAGGCAAGATGTCCGCCGTCAACCACAACCTCCCCAGAACCGGACCCGCCAAACAGCGGTGGTTGTTCCGATCAGGTAAGGAAAAGACTTCTGATGTTGTGCCCAGGTCCTTTGGAGTCTTACCTTTCACAGTGTTGTTTTGCAGTCTCAGTCCACCTTGCACTGGGTACAACAGTGTATTACAACATGCCCCCTATGATTGTTGTTAAGAGCAATATGCTGGTGTTGGTCCAAAAGACTTTTCCTAAGCTACAGACACATCTCATTCAAATATCAGTACACCCCTTACTCTGACCATATTTTGTTCTTGTCTATCTCCTGTCCTGTATTGTTTAGTGGCCTCAGTTATACTTTGAGCAACCTGGTATTACCTTACCTTGTTTCCTTGCTAAGTGTTACCTCTGGAGTGCTGCCTTTGTTCCTTGACAGTATCTCAGTATCACATTTTTAATACATTTCAGAAAAAGTAACTTTTGGAGAGCATTTGCTCTCAAACTTTCCCTAGTAAGAGATTAGCATTTGAATGGGTGTGAAAAAAATGTGTCAGAAATGTTTAGAGGTTAAGTGTGGGAAATGTATTATTTAAAAAAAAATTATTCAGGAAGTTTTATATAGCTCTAGCTCCAGCCGTTGGTGTCAGAACGCTTTACATTTGCATAAAAATTATTTAGGGAAAAAAACTGAACAATTGATATAAAATTAATCATTTACACATGGTGGACTAAAAGAGTCAATTGAGCAATATAGACAATAACAGTATAACAGTGCATAAGGGTAGGTTCAGTGGCCAGAATAACACAGGAGGGATTAAGTATGTGAGAAGGAGAGGGAGGGGAAAAGTTAGGATGGGAAAAGAGAGAAGTAGGGTGGAGGGGTGTCAGGATGGGAAAGTGTGAGGAGCGAGGGGGAAAGTGGACGTGTTTAAGGGAGTAGGGGTGGGTAGAACAAGTATGGTAGGAGAGGGATTAAGTGCCCCAATATTTGTTGAGCAGGCGTATTTTAAGGTCTTTTTTGAAACTGATATAGGAAGGGGTACATTGTAGATCTTTAGGGAGGGCATTCCAAATTCTTGGGGCCTTTCCAGAGAAAGAGCGTGACTAAGAGGCTATTTTTCTTTAACAGTGGGGGACGAGAAGAAGATATTTGGTGCTTCTCTATGTCTGGGCGCAACCTGCTTTAGGGAGTTTGTTATAGAGGTAAATTGGTATCTTTTCATAAAGGGCTTTGTGTGTAATGCAGGCAATTTTATAGGAGGATCTGCCTTCAATGGGAGTCCATTCGAGGTCCTTGAGGGCAGGTGAGATGTGTTTAGAATGCTTACAGTTAGTTGTTAGCCTGGCCGCTAAGTGGAGGACAGATTTGTGGGGGGCAAGGTGATCTTTGGGTGTTCTGGAGAGTAAAGCGTTTCCGTAGTCAATCTTTGAAAGGACTAGAGATTTGATAACCAATTTGAAATCTTCAGCTGGAATGAACAGTTTGATTTTTTTGAGATGCCGGAGTGTGAGGAGTGCTCCTTTTGCCGAGTATTTTATATGAGTATTGAGAGTAAGCTTCCTATTGATGGTGATGCCAAGAGATTTAACTGATTCGGCAAGGGAGGAAGAGCAGTTAAGGGGATTAAGGTCAGCGATCCATGCCTGAATGGGGAGAGGGTTGTTTTTAGGAGAGAAGAGAATGATTTCAGTTTTGTTTGGATTAAGTTTGAGATGTTTGGTGATGAACCAGGATTGAATCTTGGATAGGACAGTGTTGAGGTGTACAATATCAGAGTGGGATTTGATTTTATAGTACTGTTGGGTGTCATCAGCGTACAGGTGATAGTTAATTTTGGTTTGTTTAAGTATGAGGGTAAGGGAATCCATAAAGAGGTTGAAGAGGGCAGGAGAGAGGATAGATCCTTGGGGTACACCGAGAGAGACAGATGTGGGGCTGAAGAGGCAGTTTTGAATTTTGATATCTTGGGTTCTATGTTGGAAGTAGGAGGTGAACCAGTTTAATACAGTGCCATTAAGGCCGAAAGGATCTTTGAGTGCATTGAGTAAGGTTGAATGGTTAACTGTATCAAATGCAGCAGTGAGGTTGAGAAGGATGAGTATGCAAGTCTCACCCTTATCCGGGGCGAAGTGGGTGTCATCGACAATGTTAAGCAATGCAGTTTCAGTGCTGCAACCTTTGCGGAAGCCGTATTGTAGGGGGTCAAGCAGGTTGTAAGTTTCAATGTTCTTATCCAATTGAAGTAGGGCACATTTATCAAGGGATTTGGAGAGTAGGGGGAGGTTGGAGATAGGGCAGAGGTTGTTAGGATCATTAGGATCGGCCTTGGGGTTTTTAGGGATGGGCGTGATTTGTCTGAGTAGTTGGGAGATAGGGTCACATTCCATAGAAAGGGAAGCGTTAATGAATTTCGTCCAATAAGGTACAATGACGTGCTTTAGGTCTTCGATGAGGGCGGATGGGAGTGGGTCTTTTGTGTGTGAGGACGGTTTAAGTTTGGATAGGATGTTAAAGACTTCCAGTTCGGAAACAGGGTGAAAATTCTGCCAGGAGGCATTATTTTTAAGCAGTGGGTTGGTGTGGTATGGTTCAGGAGGGGTAGATGAGGGAGGGTGTATGGAAGAGATAGGAGGTGGAATCAGGGGAAAGTGTGGTGTTAAGGTAAGAATTCAGAGGACATTGGGGGGTGGGAGGGAGCTGGGTTACAAGGAAGGATTGATAAATCTTGGCAACGTTAGAGATGATGGTGTCAAGGATAGCTCCTTTGGAGTGGGTAGGGGAGTGACAAAGTTGTTCGAGGTCGATAGTCTCAAGAAGATTAGTGAAAAGGCTGATTTTTGGGGTCCTCAGGTTCATTCCAGTGGAGGTTGAGAACTCCTAGGTAGAGGTGTTTGGAGTTAGAAAGTGACGATTGTGTGAGAAGGTCCGATAGTTCCTCGGCAAAGGGAAGAGGCTCACCGGGTGGGTGGTAGATATTATGCAGTCATATTGGGGGGGACCTTTCCATCTTCATTTTGGCTCCAAGGTATTCAAAGGTAGTAAAGTCTGTGTTCTTTACTAGGGAGAGTTGTAGTACGCTTTTAAAGATAATGGCTAGACAACCCCCTATTCTTTCAGATCCGTCTTTACTGAGAATGGAGTAACCAGAGGAGTGAATAGGTCAAGGATGTGTGTTGAGTGATCTTTGAGCCAGGTTTCCGTGAGAAAGGCGATGTCAATATCGTAGTTAAGGATGGTTTCTGAAATTTCGTTTGCATGTCGAACAGCCGAGAGGAAATTCACGAACATGCAGGACAGGGGTTTTGGGATGGTATTGGCGGGAGGGAATAAATGAATGGCGGTAAGTCACATTTGCTTGTTGATGCCATCAGGTTGGGGGGTGCAGGGGAGGTTTGGTTTCTCACCATATTGAACAGTTCTCAGGGTCTGTTCTTGGCATGGGAGAGTTGCAAGCAAAAGAATGATGCCTTTTCGGAGAAATTGTGTTTTTTGTAGATGTATCCAGAGGTTCTAAGGAGGGCAAGATGGGAGGGGGAAGGGTGTTGTCTCCATATTCTTTCAGCAAGTCTAAGTGAGCGTCTTTCCTTTTTGAGGTCAGAGGTAAACAATGATTTGGACGGGACATTTTTTTGCGTTTTAAGTTTGAACATGGCAAGTTGATCTAAGACCTCAACTACAGTTTTGTTAAAGTGCTCAGTAAGTTCGTTTGAATTGAGAGAGGGTGGGGTGAGACGAAGTTGGGTTTGAAGTTGGGACTCTAGTGTGCCACAAGGGATTTTCTTAAGATTTCTGGTCACAGTCGTGGCTTCATTTTAGCTGGGGCGGGCGGGGTTGTGGGGAGATCGTGAACAATATGAGGCGATGGTCGGACCAATCGTTAGTGATGATGTTGGATAGGGACGTCAAATCAACGTTAGAGATGACGGCGTCAAGGATAGCTCCTTTGGAGTGGGTAGGGGAGTGGCAAAGTTGTTTGAGGTCGATAGTCTCAAGAAGATTAGTGAAAAGGCTGATTTTGGGGTTCTCAGGTTCATTCCAGTGGAGGTTGAGAACTCCTAGGTAGAGGTGTTTGGAGTTAGAAAGTGACGATTGTGTGAGAAGGTCCGATAGTTCCTCGGCAAAGGGAAGAGGCTCACCGGGTGGGTGGTAGATATTATGTAGTCATATTGGGGGAACCTTTCCATCTTCATTTCGGCTCCAAGGTATTCAAAGGTAGTAAAGTCTGTGTTCTTTATTAGGGAGAGTTGTAGTTCGCTTTTAAAGATAATGGCTAGACAACCCCCTATTCTTTCAGATCCGTCTTTACTGAGAATGGAGTAACCAGAGGGGTGAGTAGGTCAAGGATGTGTGTTGAGTGATCTTTGAGCCAGGTTTCTGTGAGAAAGGCGATGTCAATATCGTAGTTAAGGATGGTTTCTGAAATTTCGGTTGCATGTCGAACAGCCGAGAGGCAATTCACGAACATGCAGGACAGGGGTTTGGGGATTGTATTGGCGGGAGGGCATAAATGAATGGCGGTAAGTTGAAGGGGGTCTGGAAGAGCTGGAAGAAGAGTGGATTCTGCAAGTCCCCATGATTACAGGGATGTTGGAGTGAGGGAAGGATGGATCTTTAGGTGGGGAATTGTCAAGTAAGGAGTTGCAGAGGTCAGAGAGGTCAGAAGCAGAGTAGTTCCTCAAGGTGCGAAGAGGTCTGTGTGTACGGCTGTGTAGAGGTGTGGTTGATCAACGCTTAGGATATGGGCGTATTGGGGGTCACAGCATGGAGAGGAGGTACAAGAGGGGAGGATTCTGGAGTTGAAAGATTTGAATTGATTGAAATCTGTTCTGAGTCGGGCAAGTTCTGTAACCAAGATAGAGATATTGCAGTCAATGTTACAAAGTTTCTGGGTTAAGAGAGCGAGGTGGGGTGAGGTTGGGGCAGAAGTAGGGGATGAGGTAAGGTCAGTGTTTGGCCATGGGTAGCACTGGGATTGTGAGTGGGGGAGGTCAGGGAAAGGGCAGGAGGTGTGATCCAGAATTGGGATAGAAGGAAGGGTGTGGCACAAGACGGTGTAGTTATGGAGGTAGGAAATAGGTAGTGAGGAGAGGGCATACAGGGTGTGGGGAGATGTAGTATCAGAGTTGGGGGTAGGAGTGTAGTTTGGGGAGGGGGAAGGAAAGGCAGGAAGGGATGCCATATCTGGGGGTTGGTCCAAGGGGGAAGGAGGGGGGTTTGGGAAGGGATTGGGGTAGGAGGGGGATCGTCATTGTTAGTAAATAATTATTTTGAATGCATATATATACTGTTTGGTAGCATAGATTTCAAAACTAAAAATACAAATTTATTTTTAATATTTTAACTCAAACTTAAAAACAGTTTTTAAAATATTTTTAAGAATTTTCAAAATGGTGAAATCCTAATGTGAAATATGTGTACATTTATTTTTTATAAAAAGGTTTATTTAATATTTTGTAACTCAAATACTTTAAAAGAAATGAAAATATGTTTAAAGATTTTTTTAAATGTTGATAATTATAATGTCATTGTAAATACATTGTTGGAAAAAGGTTTTATTTTCATATTTATATTTATTAGATGTTTTAAAAAAAGTTAATGAAATTATGATTATTGAATACATATATATTATTATAAGGTACACATTTATATTTAGTTGTACATTTATATGTTTTAGGTTTATTTATAAAAAAATTATTAAACAACATTTCAATAATTTTAAAATGTTTAATATTGGAATGCGTTCTGTCGTTTAGAATGTATTTACCCAAATTTACTAATTTGAATGTAAACATATTTTTAATATTTAATTAGAAAATACATTTTTAATGCCATGTTTCAAAGTTTCAGAGCGAGAATATTAAAAATCACCCAACTTCTCAAATTTAGCTTAGATTGAAGTGGGAAGAGTAATTGCCACTCCTTTGGTGTCCAACACCTTCCTGAAATTATTTTGAATTGGATTGGGAATAGCAATTGTCACCCCTTTTTTACCCAACACATTGCCCAAATTGCTTCAGAATGGAGACGAAATAATAAGGGGTTCAGGCTCTTGGTGGTGGGCCCACCGACATCCATAGAAGATGTCTGATTGCCTGATTATGATCTGGCGGTCCGAGGCATGGGTAGTAGGGACGGACTGCTGGTTTTCCGCCAGGCTCAAGGAGCCTGTCCGGGCATCAATGGGACTGTAATCCCTACAATGAGGGTAATGCATGCTCAGGAACTGGGGGTGCATGAGAATAGGGGCGCACACCAGGTACCACCCTGCATGCATTCCCTGGTGCAGAGGCAACAGGGAGTCCTGTAGGGCCCCCTTAGTTTCCTCTCTGCTACACTTTTCATGGCGGGCTCACCACCATGAAAAGTATGGCAGTGAGGAAATTCGTTATATGCTTGGCGGTGCCGCAGCTGCACCATGAGCACATTGAGACCTCATACTACTGCGCTACCACTGAAGGTTTGTGGATCCCCGTTCATAGCAGTGGGCCAGTGGTGGTCCTACCGCCATAGCCAGAATATGGCGGGTAGACTGCCAGTTTGACAGTCCATGGACCGCCACCACAACTACGGCAGACCAATGGACCGCATAGTCGTAATAAGGCCCTAAGGGCCCGATGTAGGTAATCCCAGATTACCGATTCTTAAATACTGAATCATACCGATTCGGTATTTAAGAACTGGCAATCGGGATTTAGGTAATTTTACCAAATTCATTACAGAATTGGTAAGATTCGGTAATTACCGAATCGGTATTTACCGATTCGGTAATTGCCATTCATTCCTATGGGCCTGGAGGCCCATAGGAATGAATGTCAATTACCGAATCGGTAAATACCGATTCGGTAATTGGGGGAAACATTGAAGGGTGGCAGGGTGTCACTTTGACACCCTGTTGCACCCCTTAATTGTGCATGGGTGCACATGTTGCAGACATACATGCCCTTAGGACATGTATGTCTGCAACATGGCAAAAAAAATGCTTTTGAAAGGGTTTTCATTATTTACCACCAACTTCTAGTTGGTGGTAAATAACGACTTCTTAAACCCCTGTAGCACTGATTTAAGAGCTACCTACATGTTAAAATACAGAATCGGTAATTTTACCGATTCGGTATTTTACAGAATCAGTAAAATTACTGATTCTGTATTTTAACATGCCCCTACATCTCCATCTTCAAATACCGGTCGGTAACGGCCGAAATCGGCCGTTACCGACCGGTATTTGGCTACCTACGTCAGACCCATAGTCTTTTTGTTAGTTTCATTTAGCTGCCATTTTATACCACTACCTTCTATTCTCTGTAATTTTTGTCTATTTCCTGGAATCCAAGTCATGGTAAGGTGCTGCTGTTCGTTGGATAAGGTAAGTCCTTTTAAAGATTTTTTTTAGGGTTTTGGGGGTAGGGGGATATAGAGTAGGTCTGAAAGTTAGTTATAGTGCTGTTGGTGTTTTTTTTGTACATTTAGTTGTATTAATTGTAGTGTTTTTTACTAGGGTGTAGGTGAGGGTTTTCATACACTGTTTTAGTAATGTATCAATCTGAAATGTTATATTTTGTTATGTGACTTGCTTTATGATGATATAAGGCCTGATTATGGCTTTGACATTGCAGTGCCGGGTCCGCCCCAATGCCGCACCACCAAAGCCGTGGACAGAACGCCCTCCAGATTAGGAGTTTCACCCTGTCTGGGTGGCTGGCTTTTGGGGTTCTAAAAGTGGTACCTTAGAAAATGGGCACCGCCAAAAACAGTTCCAGCATGGCATAGACTGAAAAGTCCATGCCTAGCAGGAACTGGGGTGCATGCACATAGGGGGTACATGCTGTGTCACCATGCATGCATCCCCAGGGCACCATGAAACGGTAAACTCGAAATAAGGCCCTCAGTAATTGCGTTCCGGTCTGGAATGTTATGTATCTTGTTATTTCTGTCACTGTGTCTGAAAGTAGTGCAATAGAATAAATATTGCATATAAAAATATGCAACTACTTTGACTGTATATTAAAATGCATATTCTTCTGAGGTGTTTCACATTTTTTTTGCCGCTTTTCCATGTTGAAATGTGGAGCAGGTGTTTTCTGTTGGAAGAAAAGTTTCAGGTTAATTTTAAATGTTTATTTTTTGGTAGTTTGTAGAGGTTAATGTTGTTAGGATATATTTTAATCACTCATGGGGTGAGTGTCTATTTTAAGTTTTAAATACACTTACTTGTTTATTTTTTGTGACTTATTTTTCTGCAGGTTAGCACTTTTCAAAGTTGTTGTATTTTCTTTTAGTAAGTACATGTAGAGAAATAGAAGTTGGAGTGTGTTTTGTTAATTATTTGCTATTTTACAATTTCAATTTTACGTAAAAGTAAGTTTTAAATTAAAAATACGTTTTATTTACTTTCCAAAGTAGTTGTTGAGATGTATACATTTCTTTTTTAAGTTTCTGGTCAGAGGTTTCAGCAGAATTTCCTCATCTTGCAGGTTTTGCAGTTTTTGTGGCTTTTTTATTGTTGATTTAATAATTTTATGATGTTATTGGTTAAGTTTGTTTTCAGTTTGATTTTATTGATTAGTTTAGTTTTATTTTTATGTTCTTTAAAAGTTGTGAATTTCTATGGAAAACCCTAATGTCGTTTAAAAAAAAACTATTTTTAATATGTAGTTTGATAGTTTTGAATATTAAGATACTTTTATATGGAAGTATGTACATGTGTATATATGTATATGTATATAAATATCATATAAATTACCTACTGGCGGTCGCCAGTAGGTAGTTATAGTTAGGACCACATTTCCATAGGAAAAGCATTTTTTGATGTGATTACAACTTTGGCGTTGTTTGACGAATCGTTACGAACTTTTCCAAACAGTTTCTCTTTTTAGATCAGCTCCTATCTTGAAAGTTTGGGGGTGATTGGTCAAAGGGGGTGAGAAAAAAGGGGTATCTCAAATTGTGTTTTCTCCATGCAATTTCCATAGGAAACTTTACACAAGGCTACAGGTTAAACTGCTGAACGGAATTACGCCAAATTTGGCGGGGAGAAAGGTATTGGTACAGAAAGCACACTTTAGTTTAAATGGGGTAAATCCATTCAGTAGTTAGTTTTTGAGAAATATCACATTTTATTGATATTTGAGAATTCTGACATCCGATTGGCTGAGGCGTTATGAGCAGGAGCTTGCGGCTCATTGGCTGTGAATGGTTGAAACTAGGAAGTGTTGGTAGTCATTTTGTGACTCAGTTGAAAGGAGTAGGGGGAAAAAAAGAGAGAAATTGTAAGAGAGGGTATAGTAGGAACACTGTGGACTTACTTTAAGCACTCTGTACGGTGCAGAGGCAAGGAGTTTGAATGTTGCGTAGACTGTGGAAATCACGTCCGCAGAAAAACGGTGCGCAGTATTTCGGCAAGATTGCGTAGGCTCTGGAAAGCCCACAGGGGAAACAATGTACCATATTGCTACAAGCAGTGTGTAGGGTGCACACACAGGTAGTGTGACTATTGCGTAGGCCACGGAAATCACGTCCGCAAAACAACAATGCGCAGTAATGCAGCAATGTTCAGTATGCTGTGGAAATCATATTGGGAAAACAAGATTGCGCCGTATTGCGGCCTTCCTTTAGTATAATGCAGAGTAATGTTTACTTATAATGTGGTGTTCTTTTTTATCACAGAGAGTGTCACTTTGTTAGAGGAAATGTAATATTATGTGGGAGGGCGTGTTCTCTCCCTGTGCGCGGAACAAAATTAACGTTTAATTGGCTGAGGTGTTCCAACAAAGAGCTTAATGTTCATTGGCTGTGAACCATTGAAAGTAAAAGTGTTGCCAGCCATTCCCTTTCCCTCTGTGGAGTAGGAGGGACATCTGATTGGCTGACGTGTTCCAAGGAGGACCTTCCCTAGTTTAATGTTCATTGGCTGTAAACCATTAAAAGTAGAAGGGTTGTCAGCAATTCCCTCCCCCTGCGCAAAGTATTAGGGACATTTCAGTGGGTAATGTCTTCCAAGCAGGACCTTCCCAAGCTTAATGTTCATTGGCTGTGAAGCATTAAAAGTAGAAGTGATGGCAGCCATTCACTCCACTTCTGTGGAAAACCATGGACATTTTATTGACTAAACTGTTCTGAGTACAAGTTTTCTCCTTATTGGGTGGGAACGGTTCAATGTTGTCAGCCATTTTGTGATGCACTTCAGAAGAGTACAGGAAAACAAAGTACTAGAGGGGAGGGTAGGAACACTATTAAGGAGGTAGGCAGGAACTGTGAAGGTAAAAATAGTTTTTTATATATTTTAAGGGCCATTTATATAATTTGTGTGGGGCCTACACATCACGTCGGGAAAATAACAATGTGTTGCGGTCTTGTTTTTATTAAGTCAGCGGGTGGAATACTTCATAGGAGCAGTATTTACTTATGATTTGGTGTTTACCTTTCTGATTATAATATGGAGGAGGGGGTTGCAAAAAGAAAGTGCGCTGTTGCAGTCATCATTTAAATAAGGTTCTGGGTAGGCTACTTCTCAGGAGCAATGTTTTCTTATAATGTATAATTATAGTGCGGTGCTTACTTCTGTCCTGATTAGTGCTATTTCCGTGCAACAAAATAGTAGGTGTGGTTGCGCCGCAAAAAATTAAGTCTAGGTTTGAAACAGTTTTTATTAAGCAATCACAAATATAATTTCTTAGGAAAGTGTAGCTGTATATATCAGAGGGCTGACAAATAAAAATGCAATTCATAAAATATCCCTTAGGCGTGGCCGCACCCTCCTTTTTTGTCACCTATAGTTTGTAAAAGTGTTGCCCCATATTCTTGTTGATATAAGAGGGCATCAGTTACTTTTAGATAAAGTAGAAAAGAAGTGCTACAAAAACACTCCTGCATTACATCATCTCAGGTCACAACAACAATACCAAGTAAAAAAACAGTTAAACACAAATAACGTCATATTACCTAGAAATGTATGCTTCATCAAAACATTAAATAAAGCAGTATGTATGGACTTTTTTCTTTTTTTAGGGACTACTATTTTATCAAATATTAGCAGTATTACAAACTGTGATGTAGTAAGTTATCAACGGAAATAACATCACTGGATAAGGGTGTCCCCCAGGACTCCTGCCTTAGCCCTACGCTTTTTAATATCTATTTGGCCCCTTTGGCTAAGGTGGTGGAAGCACTGGGGTTTGATATTATATCGTACGCTAATGATACCCAGCTGCTTTTTAACATTGGACAAGACCCAGAAGCTGGCAGACTCCGCTTTGCTAGGGGAATCTCTGCAATTTCCAACTGGCTGACCAACAACTGCTTACAGTTAAATCCAAGCAAGACGGAAGTCATGCTTCTGGGGAAGGCCGTAGCAGTCTGTACAAATGATTGGTGGCCACCTAAACACGGCCCACCTCCAATTCCGAAGCCTTGTGTCAACAATTTGGGCATCAAATTAACTCAGTCCTTCTCCATGCAAGATCAGGTAGCAGCAATATCAGGGGCTTGTTATTATAGATTAAGACTACTTCCAATCAAGCAGAGAGCCTTTTTTAAGATCTGCTGCCTTACCTTCTGTGCACTTCAGGGTCAGGGTCCAGAATATCTCCAGAATAAATTGGAAAGATATGTGCCAACTCGCTGCTTAAGATCCTGTACACAGCAGCTGCTTCTTGTGCCCCGTATCAGACGCCAGCGATCCGGCGCATGGCTTTCTCTTATATCGCCCCCAAATACCGGAATAGTCTTCCACTCTCCTTACGAGAAATTCCCTCCTACCTCGTTTTTAGGAAACATTTAAAAGCTATCCTGTATTAATTTTGTCCTCTTACTGTCCTACCTCAGAGGTGAGTTAGAGTAAAGCGCCGAGATGCCCCCAGGTGATTCGAGCGCGATACAAAAGCGAATAACATAACATAACATAAATGTAGTAAATGTTGTTATTGTCTCGCAGAGATAGATCTCCAACCCCTCTGAAGTACTATAAGTTCACAGTATTAAAATATACACAGTGACTTTATAGTATTCCACAGGAGAAGAAGAAAAGGAGCACAGCAAAAAACAAATTTTTTACAATCTCTAGTCTGTTGAAGTCAGGAAAGTTTTGTCGTTGTGCTTAGAGGTTTCTCACTGCTCTGCTAACAGATCATGTACTCCTTTAAGAATATATAGGAAAGTAGTAATATATACACTACTATTCCTATATACTCTAAAGGGAGAACGAGAATAGGAACCACAACATTGATAAAGAGAAATACCAAAATATCAATTAAGAAATGTAGGGTATATCAAAGGCATTCAGAAAAAAGTATCTATGCAAAAATACTCTCACTGTAAACATATTTGATCAAGTAAGTAATAAGTAAGTTATAAAGGTCCTTATTTCAGATGGTTTACTCCTGGCGGCGACAAATCTCCAATTCCTCTTGTGTGAAAATATGATACTCTACTACAATATAGAGAGCATCACTTATGCCACACAAAAAAGGAAAAGGAAAATAAAGTGATAAGCACAAAACAAGATCAATAACTAAATAGTTTCCAGCGGTTAATATGTTCAAAGCTTTTTTTCTAAGGAACTTCGGAATCTTTTGTCTTTGCTCCGACGGGTCATGCACTCCTCTGAGATCACAATGACGGTTAATATTATAATGTACATATTCACAGTTTATGATCCCAAGGGGGAAACAGAGTAACAACCAGAAGCTGGTAACGTTACGTATAAACCTTCAGTCTTCGTGCCAACGGGTCACCAACACCTCTGAGGTCAAGTACAGTGCCAATATTATAATATACAAAGTCACAGTATATGAGCTCAAAGGAGCCAGAAAAGGAGCAGTGTTTGCTGTATTCTGTCTGTTTCTGAAAAGAAGCTGCCGAAGTTACAGAAAAAAAGGCAAAAACAACTAATAACACTTTTTTCTAAATACAAATGTTTAAATATTGACAAATAGCTACGTATTTCTAATATCTACCATGCCAGAATCAAACAACTTACAACTCTGGAATATGTTTTGTTGCTGCAAAACAAGAATCCGATGCTAGAAAAGGGCACCAGCTTCACAGAATGGACACGGGTAATTAACTCGCAAAAATGAAACTAATCAAACAACGGGTGTGGTTTATATACTTTTTGGTTATTAAGTAGTCTATGGAAGGAAGATGCGGCTCCGCCCATTTATATGTCATATTTTACAGTTCACACTTGCTCACGTTTTAACTGTTTAACTTGTCCACATGTTGGGAAAAGTTACAAAATGTGAAGCGGTAAAGGTTTCGATTTCTTTCCTAACACGTATAAGGTCCTTAATATGTACATACCTTGGAGAGCTTAAAAACTGTTACCCGGCAAACTGTGTCATTTCCACTAAAACTAAAAACATCTATTACTTGCCGTAATTCTAAATAGAAGACATAAAATAATATATCGTTCAGAATGGAAGAAAAAAATTTGCTAATATTTCTCATCATTATGGTTTTAAATAAAAAAAATGCTAACATTTGAATAGTGTACAGCTACCCCCGGAAAGGTGTGCCGACGCTCGGGGGCATCGGGAGGGTTAAGCAAGGTGTTGCCCACGGTGACATAGTGGTGGGCTAATGTGCCGCTAGAGCCAAGAATCGAACTGTGAACGCTGTTGTTCGAAGTCAGGTATTGTAGCTGCTGCGTCACACTTTTTCCACACGTATATGTTAATTACTGCTAATTAAGTTTTAAACATTGTTAAATTATAACTTATAACAGACTACTGTTACAGTTAGTTTTTCACTACAAAAAGAATGGACGTCTATTCAAAATTTACTTAGAAACACTATAGGTTTAAGGAACATTGTAGTTGGAAATTAGCATTTATAAAACCTTTGAAATTCACTGAAAAAATTCACTGAAAAAACCATAGGTTTCAGGGACGTTATAGTTAGCTGGACATTTCACTTGTACAAAACAATAGAATTTCCACTGTTATAGTTAGTTCAGCTAACTATAACTCGCACACCCTCAATGCACTGCTCATGACGTCACATATTACATCATTCATGGCATGGTCAGTGACATCACTGATGACATCAATGATGATATCTCAAATGATGTCATGGTTTTGTACAAATGAAATGTCCAGCTAACTATAACGTCCCTGAAACCTATGGTTTTTTCTGTGAATTTCAAAGGTTTTTTAAATGCTAATTTCTAACTCTAACGTCTATAAAACCTATGAATTTTCAGTGAATTTATATAAATATATACGTCCATCACTGATTTTCCATTGTTATTGCCTTCGATTCATGCACATATTTTCATACTCCCTTCTTGACTTTAAAAGGATACAATTCCATGTGTGGCAGGTTGTATATCATTATAGCAGTCTCCAATGTCACGCCATTCCCTTGACAAAACTGAAATCACTTACAGTTTTCAGCTGTTTATGCCATTACTTGTTATCCTATAGTCATGGTGTGTGAAGGAAACTTCCCCCACAAACCCTGGCTATTTTTGACAAGTGTTATTCATGCCAGGCGGGCTTCTAAGCCGGGCCATAGCCACGAGGGGCCCACAGGGGCCAGCCCCCTCTTTATTTTTGTATGGCCCCTTAAAAGTAATAAGCCCCCTCTTTTTGAATTGAAGTAACAGGACCAGACTGTCACTTTCCAAATCAGGTTTCCTAGTCGAATAGGGGAACAGATCATGCTTTCGGCTCGGTTCCCCTTCCAAAAGGGTTATAAAAAACAAGCAATTAAAATGTTGCAATGAGACCGCTGCAGCATTTTAAATGCATTTTACTTTCGGATTCATAGGTACTATTACTATGCATGTCTACCAAGTGTACATTAAATAGCCCATTGTGCAACATACTTTGCTGGTGTGGGCCTCGGTGGAAAATGGGGAGAAGAGAACTAATGGAGGGCTTACCCTGCGTGTGGACAGAGGAGTTACATTATAACATTTGGCTGGACCTGTTGTGTGCTGCTCTTCGCCATATTCTTGCATATATTGGTTAAGATCTCTTCCACTGTAACATCCCTGTCTTGGCGATTACATTTTAGACAGCAGACAAGACTGTGAGGTATTGCTTCTGGGTGAGGATGGGTGGAGCTGGGCTTTCAGTGGGCTGCGGTGGGAAGTCTCCGAACATGTGGAAATATCTGTGTAAATTCCTCTGATGAAGTACATCACTAGCACACTCAAGTAAAGTAATGTTCATTGCAATAAAATGTTGTTTGCTACAAAAACACAAATATGAAAATTTGTGTATTGGAAGAGATGAATATGAAAGCAACATTTTTGCAACAGTAGTGCATGGTTTGACACTAAGCAAAGAACTCTGAACTAGTTAACAGACTGCTGTCTTGACGGTCATTGGCCGACGGGAGCATTTAACAGGTTAATGAAACAGTATTCCAGATGCATTTCAATAGTGTAATATTTCACCACATAAATACGTAAACTTTGTATAAAAGAAGACGTGCCCCATTTCTTTATGAAACAAAACTCCACAGTTAATGTTAATGTTAATGTTATTTGTATTTATAGAGAGCAACTGATACCCAAAAGGTGTCCTGGCAGTCACAGCAAACCATACAATAGTGCTGATGTCCATCAGAAATAGCGTTTTATTAAAAATTTGAAAATGCTGTAAAGCTAGCAAGCTTAGTGAGTTAAATGCTGTCTCTGATATTTGTGAAAGCACTCATAGTCATAAATTGCAATCTCTGGCTGGCTGCCAAAAATGCCATATATCCTTCAGAGGTCGGTAACTTGACTAGCTAACAAGTGAGTAGCTATACCACCTGATGCGGGCAGTGTTTAAAGTTGGCAGCATTGTAGTACTCAGCACTGTACAAAACCATTTAATTGTCAGACGAGTACCCAAATTACGATTTGCATGTATGTGTGGAAGGTGATGTGCTCACTGTCAAACTTTGATATGTTGACCTTAATGTAATGTTTGTAATTGCAGGCATAATTTGTTTGCCATAACATACAGTGGCGGTACATGAGATGCACACAGAATCATTCCATGTGCAGCAGCAGTAGGTGTGGATATTTGATGAAAATAGCAAACTGATTTGTAGCCACAGAACAAGCATTTATTAAAATTGTAAAGCTGGTATTTCTGCACAAATTTGTATTTTTGTTTCATGAACCTGCTTATGTATCAGGCTAATGAATTGTATTATTTTAAAATTAAAAGCTTGTGTCAGATAGCAGATTTCATGTATTCTTTTAGACGAAAAGCTGATGTTTAGTTAGAAAACGAATACGTTTACACAAATACATATGAAGCTAATAATTGTGTAATAATGGCTACTTATGTCTGTAGTTCTTACCTCTGGCCTTAGATTGAGAGATTTGTGTATTTATAGTTTTTTTGTGCTATGATTTTCAGTCATAAGAAGTGATTAGGAATCTCTCTAAAAGGGTAGGTTGGCAACATGTCCAGAAGTAATACAAATGGAGAAGCAATGAAAGATGGTAAGACAATGATGGGTTATGTGAAAGTCAATTTCTTGTCTGCCTAATTCCTATGCTGGCACATGCATCAAGCATAAATATCCGCTCAAAAAGTGTGATTTGGTAAAATAGACCGTTACCGACGGCAAAACAGAATTGGAACCCCTATTGCAGCACCAGACCCGTAGGACACATGCTATCCCTGCACATGTACATCTGCTATGTTGCCTGCACCTACTAGCGTCAGGCAGTTTCCAGAGGGTAGTTGCCATAGCCGGAGGGGTATCACAAAGCTCACTCTCACGCTTCTTCAAAAACTTCCTTGATGCCATGATGACCAGGATCCACACCCACATCACCTTCCCCACAACCCCACAGGAGTTGAATAAGACAAAACTTGACTTCTACCATGTAGCACAATTCCCTCATGTGATCGGATGCACATGTTATCGGATGCATGTCCCTATCTTTCCCACCGCAGCCAACAAATACATCTGCAGGAATAGGAAATCCTATCACTCAATTAATGCTCAAGTTGTGTGCTATGCTTAGCATATCATAATGGACATTGTGGCACAATTTCCAGGAAGCACCCATGATTCCTATATATTCCAGCACAGTGGCATCCACAGCGTCTGCTCAGGGGTAAATTTGGTGAAGAACATCTCCTTGGTACATACATATATATCTATTTGCTACATCAATCAAACAAATGTAATTGCATAACTGTGACTAACCCTTTGCTTTCCACCCTGTTGGTGACAGCGCATACGACGTGCGGGACTACATCTTGACACTGTACCTCAACACAGCCACACCACATGAGCAGAGGTGCAATGTGGCACACATAAGCACACAGAATTTGATAGAACGTACCTTCGGGATACTGAAAAGTCAATTTGCATCTTCACAAGACTGGTGGAGCGCTGCAGTACAGCCCAGAGACCTGCTGCAGGAGCATGGCTGCATGTGCCATATTGCCCAACATTGCCACCAGAAGAGGCATACACCTCGAGATGTCCAACAGTGAGTCTTATTGGGGTGACCAACCACCCGCACAACACCGACAGGTGCATGTGGCAAACTCAGCAGAAGGGCAGAGGAGATGTGCACACATAACCCAACATTATTTCTGAGGTAGGTAATGATGAGCCATACCAACTAAATGGTGAGCCCAAAGGTATTTATTGACATGAGCCCACATCAAGCCCAAATCATATAAGTGCAAAATATGACTATGATTGAATTAAAGTCCAAAGTCAAATTAACTGTTCCACACACTGGATAGCAATCACTAGTTTGTAATTGACCATGGTTACCCCACCATGGTCAAAAAAGGAGGACATGCCTGACTAGCGCCTCCTGCCACGCACCCTCAGCCTCCTTTCGCCTGCCTCTGCTACATCACCCTGCTGTGTGACTGAAGGTGTGATGTTGCATGAACTGTGCCTCCTGCAAATGGTTACTGGCACCGATAGGCTACTGAGGCTCGATGCCTCCTCACTTCCCTCCTCCCCTGTCAAGTTGAGCCACCCACAGTTCCAGTCTGGAGATCTTCCACAGCAGTGGTCACTTGTCCTGGGGCCCTGGCAACATCCCCACAGTAATGTCCAAGATCAATTTGCATTCCCACGGAGCGCCTTGCAAGCAGCACAGTGGTGTTGCTGAGTTTGTTGGTGGCCCTTGTGTTAGCTGACATGCGGATCATGCTCTGGCGATGCCTTCTGCGCTTAGTGCTTTGTCCTGCAAGCACTGCCCGGGTTAGCTCCTGTAGGCTCCAGTTTATCTGCCTGTTACCCTCAGCAACCACTTTTGTCAGCTCACGCACACTGTCTGCCATTGTGCGGATGCTCTTTGCCAGCTTTGAGATGAGGAGATTAATTGATACCATGTGTCTTCCCTGCGGGTGCTCCACGCGTAACATTTGGGACTCTACACATTCAGAGCCTGCTCTTCATACAGCAATACGGGCCCTGGACCTGCGCTGTCTTTCCGGTTGGAACTTTGCTTGTGTTGGAGGTGGTGTTGCAAAAAGAGGCTGCCTGGACCCTTTAGTGGGTGCAGGAGTCAGCTCGCGTCCATTGGCTGCAGTGAGGGGACATGTGCCGTGCATTTTGGTGGTGGGGGTGGTGTGCATCATCATGTTGGGGCCATTGGAGTCTCAACATCGGTCTCACCACGTGTCTCTGAGATGTGGAGGCGGTCACTATCGTCGGAGTCTGCCTCATCTGCATCTGTGATGTGAAACAGTGCAATGTTAATTTTTGTGAATCCTACAATTATTTTACATTTGGCATACTTTGCTCACATTAAATCACTGACTGAAAACACTGGCTGCCATGCAATGTTGGTGTGTTTTGCTTGCCATTGTTGCTTTTGAATGCCCACTGACTTGACTATAACTTCCATGATGCATCTGGTGTATGATGGAAAACGTGGACTGGAGTCTGATCTGTACACTGTGATTTGCCTGGGTGTATGTGCACGATTATACTTTACGCAAAAGATTATGCTTGCATGCATCTTACCATGTGGGGTACTTGCTGTGCCGGATGTGTCCAGCTGTTTGACTCCAACAAGTGCCTCAGGCTGTATTGTTGCCTCCACAAGGTCTTTCAGGGCTGTGTTGTTGGATGCAGTCGACAGTCCCCCTCCTATTGCACCTGCTTCCTACAGCCTTTCGGCTATGCGCTCTTTGGCATGTATCCTCAGGTCATACCACCTTTTTTAAGACATCAATGTTGCGGTGTGTAACACCCAAAAGCATTCAATTATGTCTTGATGCAGAGCCCTATCTTTCTTTTTTTTGCCTCTGGCACTTAAAGCGAAAATTTGCCATTGAGCTTGTCATGGCTTCTGCTGACCTCCTCAATGAGATATTCCAGTTCACGCTCACTGAACTTCATCTTCCTCTTCCTGGGCATGGCACTCTCCCCTGATGCTGGTTTCTCCATCCTGTGTCAGACAAAGTTGCTGGATACAGATTAGGAAGTGTTTCAGGTCATCTCCAGTACTCTACCTCCTCCTCTGAACTCCTCTGGGCACAGAATGAAGCATGGGCTGGATGACTTCCTGGATGTGATGTAATCAGCCAGCTTCCAATGCAACAAGTTTTTTGCGATTTTTGCTATTAGCGATATCACAATTTGGGATTTGCTGGTTTTACGCCTCGCTTTTGGGTCCTCTCAACTCTTTTTTGCTATTTTTTGCGAATCGTAATTCTTTTACAAGTGGCTTCATACTTTCCGGATAGCGAGTTTTTAATTGCGATTCCTTATTTTTCACAATTAAGAAATCATATTTGGGTTTTTGATGCTTGTGCCTAATAGCACCTTAAACCTTATTAGAGAGCTGCTCCTTGAATAATTTACCTCTTTGCCACCATTTTGCCTAAATGATTTGAGTCTAGTGAACATTGACCACCAGTAAGTGAGTCTGCCTTGGTTGTCACACCATGAAAGTGTTAGACTATTCAAGGAATCCACCTTCAGAACCAATTTTATTTTGGTAAGTTTAAGTTAGCATAGTGCTGTAAAAAACCTATTTCGCCAAATATTTTTAAAACATTCTTAAAGGGAGTGCATCCTATTATTTTTATGGGAAAGCCAGGCTAACTCAGTTTTTCGATTTTCAGGCCAGTATTTACCTACAAGCACTTTCAAAGATCACAGGCCCCCATTGTTTGTAGGTGACATCCCAAATACACAGGAAACAATTGGGTTCACTTGCGCAGCTGAATTCCATGGCATGAAGTTATGAAATTTATGGTTCACTGATATGATATTGTCGCCCAAAATATCCCCGTACACAAATATCAAGTCAAAAATGTCGATGTAAATAATATCCACATCCTATATTTATAATTGTAAGTATAAACATATCAGGAAAAAAATCAATGTTAAAAATATCGATATACAAAATATCAATTCTTTCATATATGTAAAAAATAATGTTACATATATTAAATGATAAAATTAACTTAAAAAATGTATTTGAATTCAATATACAGTTTAACAAACGTAAGAAATAAATATAAGTTAAACATTTTAAACATACGTATATAAAATGTAATACATATATATATATATATTTACAAATATTATTTTTTTAAATGTTATAAATACATAAAAATGTCCAAATAAATATATACATACACCTATAACATAAAATCTAATAAAAACATTTTATTATAAATTAAATCATTAAAACATTAAAGTTAAACAGTAGGGAAAGTGTTGGATAATGGAAGGGTAAAAATTACTATTCCCACCTCAGTGAGTGCAACAGTAAGGAAAGTGTTGGATAGCAGAGGGGTAAAAATTACTATTCCCACTCCAGTGAGTGCAAAAGTAGAGAAAGTGTTGGTTAGCGGGGAGGGTAAAAATTACTATTCCCAATCCAGTGAGTGCAACAGTAGGGAAACTATTGGATAGCAGAGGGGTAAAAATTACTATTCCCACTCCAGTGAGTGCAACAGTAGGGAAATTGTTGAATAGCGGATGAGTAAAAATTACTATTCCAACAACATCGAGTGCAACAGTAGGGAAAGTGTTGGATAGTGGATGGGTAAAAATTACTATTCCCATTCCATGAGTGCAACAGTAGGTAAAGTGTTGGATAACAGAGGTGTAAAAATTAACATTCCCATTGGAGTCAGTTCAAAATTAAAAACAAAACATTAACTACAACACAGAAGATTTTAAAAAACAAAAAAGGAAACTTATATAAAAATATTTAAAATTCATAAAAGATAAAAACATATTATAATGTTATAAATATCTAACAAATACCTAGAAAGATTTTTTTTACACGTGAAAATAATTTAAAAATAATTATTTTTAATAGAAAATATTTATAAACAAAAACTTTTGTTATTACATAAATGTAATCTTTTTTATATCCTACCCTATAACACTACACGATTCACAGCACACATCTAAATTGAAAAAAAACCAATGTCCCTCCATAATTAAAATAATTAATTATCAATTAAAGACATATAATTACTTAAAAAACAAATTCAAACAGATAAAATTGTATTTACTCCCCAAACGTTAACCATATAAAAGCGAAACCCACATACAAAATAAAAATAAGCAATTATCATAAATATTTCTGAATTGATTAATTAATATTAATTATCAGCTAATTATTAATTAATTAAACATAAAAACTTTAAAAACTCTACCCCAATAAACACCAAATCCCACACCTAAAAACCATTACACAATTTCCATAACTAACTTAACATTAATAAATTAATATCAATTAACAACAACTTATTAATTAATTTAAAAGAAAATACTCCCCACCCTTTAAAACTATAAACCCCACATCTCACATCTAAAATGAATTACACAATTGCCATATTTAAATTTTTGTTAATTAATCAACATTAATTAACAAATAATTATTAATTAATTACTTTCCATCCTATTCCCGCAAAAACCCCACCACCTGCCCCTAAAAAAATAACACAATAATTAATGACCAATTAATTAAGTAATAATAATTAACAAGCAATTAATAAACAATTAATAATGACGTAATTCCCACAAATAACACTATGGAATATATAATAAATAAATACTAATAAATACATTAAAAATAATACATATATTATAAATAAATTACTTCCCACACTATTCCCCTATAAACCCACAACTTTCTTCTAACAAATTACACAATTAACATAATTACCAATTAATGAACTAATAATAATTAAACAACCTGGTCTTCAGCATGCCTATCTTTACTGACGTCTGTTTTCGGATTGTGAGAAATCAGTGCTAGTAAGGACTTGCATAATAACAACAACAGTCCCTGTGCACACGCAAATGAGTTGATAGACAATATAAAATATAATTCATGAAAAAGATGAAAACAAATGTTCCTTCTTGAAGTGTTGTTTTTTAATGGTGTATTACTTCATAGGCCAGCCAATGAAGGAATGCACCATTAACCGGTTCGATGCTGATGACGGAACCGTTCCGTCATCAGCTGCGGGTGCGCTGTGCTGAAGACGGAGCGGTTCCGTCATGGCCCGCTCGGAACGCCTGTGCGGCGCTTTCCGCGCCTGCGCTGGACGTTCCATTGAGCGGGGCGGGCCATGACGTAACCGCTCCGTCATGAGCACAGCTCAACCGAGGCTGGTGACGGAGCGGTTCCGTCACCAGCCGCCGCACGGCCACCCCGCCCCCTTAGCATTGCGATGGAATAGCGGCCGCAGTGAAGGGGCTAAAAAACAACACTTCAAGAAAGAACATTTGCTTTCATCTTTTCAAGAATTACATTGTATATTGTCTATCCACTCGTTTGCGTGTGGACAGGGCCTGTTGTTGTTTTTAGACGGACCTTGGTCCTGATTGAGAGTTTAGGGGTTTCTCCCTCACCTGTAGCACTGCATACATAATTCCCTTGTGAGCTAATCTTACGCCATTTGGGAAGCGCCATTCCATACTCTGTGAAAAATAACACCCCCTTTTTGTTGTTTCTAACGACTTGCGTACATGGCACAAGTTAGGATGGAGATGAAAGTTTTTTTGGGTGTAAATGTTATTTCTAAACTTTAATTTTATTTGCTTCTGCATAAAATACATCTGTCATTTCAAATCAAGTCAATTGGCAACAGAACTCCTGCACTCTTGCACAGGACTGCATATGGGAGTGCAGCTCCGAGGAGCACTTAAAGACAGGCACCAGCCGTGGTCATTGCAGGTAGCAGCAGTGGGGTGGAGGGGTCCCATGGGGGGTTTCGAGGGACGATGCTGAGGGAAAATTAAATAAATAATTAATAAACCTCGGCATCAACCCTTCAAATCCCACCCCCACGGGCCCCTCTGCCCCACCACTGTTACCTCCACGGACTGCGGCTGACAGGCACGCATTGGTATATTGGAAGCACACTGCCATTATGTTAATGTCTTTATTTTGGTAAGGAAACTGTCGTCAGATCCCATGCTCTAGAAGCTCCACTAGAGACATACAACACTGAGTGGTCCTGTAGTGCAAGATGTTCTATGCATTGTCATTCTATGCACTGTTTTCTTTTGGCATTGTTTTTTAAAGAATATATGAATGTGCAGTAACAGTCCTGTACCTTGTGGGTGCACAGGAGGTATCCCTTTTCGGAAAAAAAAAATATATATACACTTGCAGAATGCAGATCCTCATCTGTGAAACGAATATATTACAATACACTTGTTTGTTTAAATTAGACTTTATGTATCAATATCTGATTCTCACACTCTTTTGTTTCAGATGCAAACCTAGAATACTGTGCCTCAATGTAAGTAAATATATATTTACAATTTACATTAGATTGCTAATCATAACAGCTTTGGTACAGTCAATGGTGTTGTGCATTCGTACGCTACTCCAAAATGTCTACCTAAAAACCCCCACATCAATAATGCACTAGCAATTTCAATCACTTGTTAAACATAAGTGGTGTATACACTCAAGGACTGGACACATATCAACTGTAGCAACAAGAATAGAATACAATCTAAGAGGTGAGTAGTGATATGTGCTTCATGGCAGCCTAGCCCACTCTGGTAGGAACTATACCGTGGTCCGCCTGCGTGTGGGGTCTTGCTGCTGTGCCTGAAGATACACCCTGAAAGGTCCCCAGATATCTTTGGGCCTGGAACTGGGGTGGAGTGTTGTTGCGTATATGTCACTGTTTGTAGAGCAAGATGCCATGCTTTTCAGCCATCCTTTCACCGAGGATGTTGCTCTGCCACCCCAGTGGATGGCCAGTTACCTTTTGGCCATGAGTAGACTAATAACAACAAACCTGCGAGTGGCTTGCGGGAACTGTATAACGTACTCCAGTAATGCAATCTCAGGTAAGGGGGTCATTGGGACCTTAATCATGTCACTCACCAACCCATGAATGGCCACCCAGTATGAGTGTACGTTCGGGCAGGTCCAGGCAAGATGAGCGAAGTTGGCATTTGGAGCATAGCATCTGGTGCAATGATGCGATCTGGCAGGGTCTATTCTATTGAGTCTTGCTTGGGTAATGTACATCCTACAGAGAAACTTAAAGTGTATTAGTTTGTGTCGTCTCTTGAGGGAAATCTTTTTCATGACCGCACAGCAGGCATCCCATTGTTTGTCCGAGATCAGACTACCCAAGTCCACCTCTATAGAGCTAGGACACTATGTGTATCCCTCTCTCGCTGACAATCACCTTGGTAAGCGGGGGAATTTTGGGGGTTCCAGAGGGTAGTCAGGGAAGGTAGACTGCAGGGCAGAATAACTTCATAAAAGGATGAATCTGTCCATAAATGTGGCGTCAGAAAAGAGAGATTCATCGTCAGGGTCAAGTGCATGTCCGTTTGGGAATAGGTCGCTCATCTTAGTGATGTCAAATTTATGGCACATCTTTTGTATTACCTTTTCGCTAGTTATGTGTATCCATTTAGGGTTTGGGAGTGGGAGATCTGAGGAGTAGAGTAGTTGAGTATGTGTAACACAACGCAATTGTTCCCAAGCCCAGCTAGTGGTCAATGCTGGTTGGACATCATTGGGGTCTTTGAGGAAACCCTTAGGTAATATCGCCGCTAAAGTGTCTGGTAGGACTAAATCCCAGTCTGGTCGGAGATATGGGATTCTGGCGTCAGGGTGGTACCATGCCTGTGCAAAACTACACTGCGCAGCTAAATAATACAGTCTTAAATCGGGAACCCCGAAATCACCTCTATCGCAGGGGAGCGTCATCACCCTCCAGTTTACCCTGGGGTGCCCACTACCCCAAACTAGCTTTATTAAATGGGAACAAAGTGTTAAAAAGATTTTCTTTGTAAGTGGGATAGGAATGTTTTGGAATAGATATAAAAATGTTCGGAACCACAACCATTTTAATGAGGGAAACTCGACCCACAATGGACAGTGGGAGTTTCAGCTATTTCTCGATCTGTATCTCCAATTTAGAAATAGCTATCCCGTTAGTGCGGCGAATAATCTGCTCCGTATCAAGATGTATATGTATGGCTAGGTATTTAACTGAATCAGTATTCCATTCCAGAGGGAACTCCAGGTCCCACTGGACTGTACTAGCAGTGTGTGGAAAAATTACAGATTTGTGCCAGTTGATTCCCAGCCCGGAATACACACCAAAATGCAAAATTTCCCATATGAGGGGTTCCAAGGTAGTCTGGGGGTTGGGAACATATAAAACTGTATCATCTGCATATAGTGAGACTAACAACGGGCCGGTATGAAAATGTAATGCTCTATACAGGTGTTTTTCTCGGAAGTGCCTTATAAGGGGGTCTATGGCTAAAATGAATAACAATGGTGACAGCGGGAAGCCCTGTCTGGTGCCGCATGAAAGCGGGAATGGGGGAGTTAATGCACCGTTTAGTCTAAGCCGAGCCGTCGGTCGACTATAAAGCAGGGCAGTAGTGGCAATGAAACCAAACGGCATTCCCATGCGCTGCATGATGGATAAAATGAAAGGCCATTCAAGGGAATCAAATGCCTTTTCTGTATCTAATAGAATAGCCGCCACAGGGGTTTCAGTGGTGATTCTGTGTAAGGTGTTCAACAAAGTGCATAGATTGAATGCAGTTGATCGGTGAGGTATGAATCCAGAAGTCACAGAAGCGCACCTCGAGATGGGTCCGGAAAGTGTGTTTCTGGATCAGGGGGATACTTTTTCAACAGATGCTAGCACACCCATTCCACTGGATGTCACCCATATGTCATTAATGGACAGTATTGATCAGACCATTGAGTCGGTCCTTCAGCAGTTAAGAACTCCCTTAACGCAGAGGGATAGGAACTCCTCCCGGGGATCTGGGATCTCTGTCCATTCTGCCATTCCGGAAATTATGGGAATAGATTCGCTGGAAGCGGGCCAGGCCGCCCTGCACACAGAGCCTGCAGGCAGTGGAGTGGAAAAGCCTCCAAAAAGGAAAAGGTCCAGGAAACCAAAGAAGGCAAAGAGGGCCAAAGTTGATACAATTGAGCTAAACCGGGTTGATAGTACAGACATTTCCGCCTCCCCTGAGCTTATTCTGTCAGGGTCTAGGTCGGATCACATGGGCTCTCCAGCTCCTGCTGCCTTACCATTGCACTCGGGTCCATTTATTTTTGGTGGGGCAACCTCTAATAGCACTGACACAATAATCAATTCACTCACAGCCATCATGAAGAATTTGTTAACTCCCATCTCAGCCAAATTGGACGCTATAGAGAGTAGACTGAAGGCTTTGGAAGATAGTCACACAAGGAAAAGCCCTGGGTCAGCTACAAATGCTACAAATGCTCCTGCAGCTCCCCGTGTTCCATCTGGGAATAGACCGTTGTCCTCTGCACCGTCCCAGGGCTCTAATACAGCATTGCTGAGTACAGACGGTGCGTCTGCTCCCCAGACGCACCCTTTGCCACCTTCAGCGTCTAGGCCCCCTGTCCCGGCCCCCAGGAGATCTAAGCAACCTCCTGCGCCACAACCAGGGGGAGTAGTGAACTCTACCATTGGCCCCACTGGTGGTATCACTCCCCCCCCTGATAGGCGCAGGGTGGTCAATCTGCCCCCAGAAGCAGTTCCATACACGGCAATTATGGTGGGAGTACCTGAGCTAACTGGTGATATGAGGGAGCCTCAGGACTCCTTACGAAATAAGGTGATAAGCTGGCTAAGTATTAATAGGCCGCTGCCCCCTAACCTGAAAGGCGAGGTCTTGATGGTTAGGAGGATCCCATGGATCGGCCTTACCCCGAAGAATAGGGCAGGGGACTGCATCATCATAAGTTTCAAAAGCCCTCACGTTGCCAACTACATCTGCAACTGGCTTGTAAGGCCTGATAAGTCCAATATCGAATTAGTACCCCTTTCATACTTCTACCCAAATGTTAGCAACACAGAGGTAGGGAGGGAAAAGGGGTGGACTAGAGTAGGCTTTGCTGTAGATGGCTCACGTTACAGACCAAGGCATTACTTACCCCCTGCCCAGGCCAATTTCATACATCATAATAGATTTTCCTGTTTAGATCAGGTCGACTGACCACAAACCGGGGAGACTTCTCTTAGCCCTGGGAAGATGGTGGATGAGGTGCAAAGTCGAGTGGGAGTGAGTACAACCCCTGTAACTGAGCACGGTCCGCAGGATACCGCTAAAGATCGAACGCTTATCACGGATGATAGTCTGGGTCAACAGGAGCCTCCACCTAACATCGGAGCTGACCATATCCTGCAACCTGGGGTGGCGGAGTTGGCTGGGCCATCCGCCATCGCGGTTTGCAACACTGCTTTGTCAGACACTCACCCATCCACAGTCATTGTGCAACCTCCTACTGGAGGTCAAGGTACTCTACCGATAGACCCTGGGTTGAGAATTGTCTCCTGGAATGTGGCAGGAATTGCAAATAAGGAAGGTACACCGGAGTGGGATTACCTAGTAGATAGCAGTGACATCCTCCTTCTTCAGGAAACATGGGCGAGGGACACCCAAACTAGAAGAGGGTTTGAAATATTCGAAATCCCTGCCAAATGGAGTGGGAGGGGGAGGCCGTCAGGTGGCTTAGCAATCTGGATTGCGAGTCACACTGGGTGCCAGGCGGAACAGGTGCACACGTTCTCGCAGGACATTCAGTGTGTTCGGCTTACATGGCCTGGTAAACCACCATGGGCTATTGTTAATGTCTACTCGCGACCAGTTGCCGCGCAAATTGAATCACCGACCCTAAATGATCTGTCCTCCTTCCTGGGTCAACTCCCGGGAGATCTCAAAGTGGTGGTTGGAGGAGATTTCAATTGTCACTTTGAACCTCTGGAAGGCCTACTGGAGGGTGCCCTCACGGCCGAGGATGACTACTGGGGGGTCCCACCCTCGTCTTCCCCTCACCCCAAAGCCTGGTCCCCCCTAGCAATACAACTCATGTCCCTTACCCTGGGCTACGCACTGAGGGCTTGTAATGGTCGTACCCCTTCCGATACCCCCTCAGTGTGTACTTTTAATAGAAGGGGCCATGAGTCGAGGCTAGACTATATCATGTTAGATATTACACTCTGGCCAAAAGTCCTCGACTTTAGGGTAACAAATAGGTCAGATAGTGACCACAATGCCCTTTGCTTAAACATCCAGTGCCCCCTGCCCCCAGTGGGCACATCTGTAGAAAATGGAGGGGGAGACACGGGGGAATTGCTCCTTACAACTAATAGGCGCCGGGTTAAGTGGGGAAAGCTTGTGAGTTCAGAAGAGGCCATCAACAAGCTATACGAGTTGGCACTCCCAAGGTTCATGGAGGTGGACGTACTTCTAAATGAACCAAGAATCTCAGAATATAATGAGAAACTAGGTAACATACACCAGGATCTAGTGAGGGATTTGGCTGAGGTATTTCACCCGGTGGTGCCAATTCGAAAGAAAAAGACCCATGTTCCCACCTGGTATACCTCCTCTTGTAGGGCAGCAAAATCTGAGCTCATTGCTGCAATAAAAGAGGGGTCAAATAAGGCCAAGGTACGTGACCTTAGGAAACATTACAAATCAGTGATGGCGAGTGCTAGGACCGAGTGGGACTGGAACCACTGGCAGGATCTTCATGATGCCCTAAAAGTCAGGGACTCCTCCCGGAAATTCTGGGCCCTTGTAAATAATGGGACAGGGGAACTTAAAACAGCAACTGAACCCAACATTGCCCCCGAGGTTTGGGAGGCCCACTTTGGGGCACTTTACCAAGACACTAACTCTTGCCCTGATACAGCCCTGCTAGCGGCCTTAGGCCCACAGGACCCTGACATGGAACTATCCTTGGGGGAAGTGGAGGCAGCCCTGAAGCATTTATCGTTGGGGAAGGCGCCAGGTCTAGATAGATTACCCGGGGATTTGTTCAGGTATCACCCGGACATCTGGGGCCCATACCTTCTTATCCTGTTCAATGCCATTCTAGGAGGTATGGTAATCCCCGGGTCGTGGCTGGGGGCAGAGATTGTTCCGATCCACAAGAAGGGATCCACTCTGCTCCCCGCCAACTACAGGCCTATTAGCCTAATAGATGTACCCCAAAAGCTTTTTGCGCGCCTCATTCTTAACCATCTCCTGGACTGGGTGGAGGACAATGACATCATGAGCCCCCTCCAGGCTGGCTTCAGAAAGAACACGTCGACCATGGACCAGATCTTCCGCCTTCTTCTTCTATATTGGAAGACGGTAACGTTAGAGGGAGGAAGACTGTACATGGTCTTCGTGGATCTGAGGTCAGCCTTTGATCTAGTCCCTAGAGGTAAACTATGGGAGGTTCTGCAAAAGCTAGGAATACCCCCCCACCTCCTTAGTATTATCATCAGGTTGCATGAGAACAACTATGCACAAGTGAGGTGTGGGAGGGATGGTAAGCTCTCGGGCAAATTCCCGGTTCGCCGAGGAGTCAGACAGGGCTGTGTCCTGGCGCCAACCCTGTTCTGTCTTTTCATTAACAGCGTCATTCAACACCTTGACACTGTTAAGGACAATGATGCCCCGCTTTTGGCAGGCAGGAGGGTCCCGGCAATTATGTTTGCTGACGATACCCTCCTGCTTTCCAAATCCCCCATGGGGATTCAGGCGATTGTGAATGGTTTTGGCCTTTTTTGTCGTGAACATGGGTTGGAGGTGAACACGGAAAAAACTAAGTTCATGATCTTCAACCCCCCTACCAAGACTAGACCCAATCCTAAACTGGGGGAAGTTAGTCTTGAGAGGGTCTCGACCTTTATATATTTGGGGGTAACACTACAAGAAAACTTAGCATGGGACTGTCAGATAGCGAGATCCAGGCTGAAACTATCCCAGCTATCGGGCGCACTCCTGAAGGTGGCTAATAAGTCCACCTTTAAGCCTGTAAGCCCGGCCCTGGAAACATATAGATCCCAAGCGAAGGCAGCAGCCATGTATGGTAGTGAGCTGTGGGGCCACAAAGCTGGGAAGGTTCTAGCAGTTGTGGAAAATAGGTTTTTAAGACGCTTACTTGCTCTCCCGCAAGGTACGCCACTCCTTCCCTTAAGATTAGACTTGGGCCTCCCCTCCATTGCTGAAGATCTCCTGTCGAAACCCGTGAAGTTTTGGCATCGGATATGGACCACCGAGGAACTGTATCATTATAGACAGGACCTTATTCATGTACTGAGGCTGAATGCTAGCAGCAAAATTCCCTGGCTGGCTTTTATCAAGTCGGAACTGTTTAGTTTGAACTTGCCAGACTTATGGGATGATCCAGCACAGGGCTGTCAAAGGATTACGCGTAAAACTCTCGCCCAGCTGTATAAAAACAAAAATCTTGCCGACATGGATAACGCTCATAATAGTGGCACCCTGACGGGACGTTTTATGGAATCCAAAAATTCTTATGCTTTTGAACCTTTTATGGATTTTATTTTTCCTCTTTTAGCGAGGAAATTGTTCCTGCAATGGAGGTTTGGTACACTCCCCACCAAAGTATTCACTCATAAATGGTCCACAGGGGGTGACAAACTTTGCCCCTGCTGCAAAACCGAGGATGAAGATGACCTACACATAATGTTTGTTTGCCATGCTTACCAGAGCCCCAGGAAGCGTTGGATAGCACCGTTGTGTCGGAACCTGGGCTTCAGGAAATACTTACAGGCCTACAGGGTCATGAAAACTAACACCCTGGGCCATATTGTCTTTGCTGTCTCAAAATTCTTAATGGCAGCATGGATAATAAGGAAGAAAATGTCCCCCTGAACTGGTACTACCATGTATTCCCTACCTCATGCGGGCTCAGCAGAACTATTTATATGTAAATATTGTGTTTTAAATATATGTACTGTATTTTACTGTATCTTTTATGGCCCACGTGGCCGAAATAAAGAATTTTTGGAATTGGAATTGGAGTTCAGCAAGAATATCCTGCATGAACTTGTCAAGGTACACTAATGCCACTTCAGAGAGATAACTCTCTTGATTCGTTTTATCCGAGCCCAATTTAGTGGTGTATAAAGCCTTAAATTAGGAAAGAAATTGCCCCTGGATGTCCAGTGGGTCCGTGATTCCTTGCCCCAATGTGGTTGTCAACTCTGGGATGTATGCCTTACTGTAGGGGGGGGTCTAATAATTTGAGCTAGTGTTCGACCAGGTTGCTCACCCTCGCCATACACCCTGGCGCTGTGATATTTTCCCATAAAAAGTATTTCCCTCTCAGTGGTGTCCCTGAATTCTGTGAGTAGGGAAAGCCTACGCTTGTCTAGGTCAGGGCTTGTCACCTGGAGCTGTTCAGTGTCTAATGTACCTAATTCCTGCTCCAGCCGGGCCAATGTGTTGAGTAAGTCTCACAATACATAAAAATAACAATAGGGGAGAGAGAGAGAAGATGTGGATTCGTACTCCCTTGTCAGACTATCAAAAACAAATGGAATCCACTGGTGGGTGGGAGTGGCCTCTACAATGGTGGGGAACAATAAGTGTTTTTAAAATACCCCTCACACACCAAAAGGACCCTTGGTGTCATGCTTCATCATTAGGGTCTTCGCACCCCTCTACGGGATGAGGCGTGCTACTACCTACGTCTACGTTGCAGCACTTATACACAAACTATGTGCGGTGTGTGTAGGGTTGTGGTGATCAGTGAGTAGTGGGGTTTGAAGTGTTATGAGTGATGGTTAAAAAGTACCCAGCTCGTGGGGTAGCTCAAAAAAGTTTTAATGGGCCCCCGAGCTGGCACCGCTAAAAAGGTGTGTTGTGAGGTTCCAGGTTTGTGGACATTTTGGAGCAGGCCTCAGGCCTATTGTTTGTATATTTCGACAAACATTGGAGCTATTCTGTGCCAATGTGGGTGAATGTTTAGGTGTAATGTATTGTTAATGGCATCTTTCTTCAGAACAATAACAGGGTTTGTTGAACGGTACTAGCATGGATATGACAATCTGTTTAGGAATACATGGTGGCTGACTACGTCATAATACTTACATTAGAGTCCTCAGTTGGGGTTGGTACTACTGAGCATCAATTCCAAACATTTGTGTCTTTCACTCCTAGTTCAATTTATATTAAGGTGACATGAGGATTTTGGTAACATAATTTTAAAACACACCATTTTACATATATCTTACGCCCCTATTCCTTAAAGTACTAACTCCAAACCTGACCTATGTAGGTTTTGTTAATGCTACCCAGTTTTCATTAATGTTAAGATACTGACAATTGTACTTTGAAATGTGTAATTGGCAGCTATTTTCTCAAAGTATCCTGGAGGAGAGAATTATCAAATCCTCTATAGAACTGTATTTAAAATTGATTTTATGTTGGCTAATGTAATTGATTCCATTTGATTGTGATGTTCCATATGCCACAACCATTACACGGGAAATGTAAAACCTTCTTACATTTAAATCTTATCATGTTTTGACCAAGTTTACTGGCCCAATGTGCTATTATGTGCAGCATTTGACACTAATGTTCCATTCCCACTTGTTCCATGAGGGTACGTTCTACCTCTTCTGTATGGATGTTTTTTTAACTATGTTCAGTTGTGACTAACATGCTTTAAAATGTGCCATTTGTTACCCATTTAAACTTCTGAGAAGGAACAAAAGCATGATTTGTTTTTGTGGTTTCATCTACCTATTTCAATACAACACTGTTTCAAATGCTACCTCTTCCACCTGCCTCTCCTCCCTACATACAGTTCATTGTCTTTGCTGGAGGCTGTGTCCTCCAAAATAAATAATGCTGGCTAGGGCCCTGTTCCTAATCCTTCCATGAAACACTCCATCCATTCGCAGAATACAGCGGTGGACATCCCATACTCCTTAAAGTTCTAAACGCTCTGTGATGTACTGGGACTCCCATCCTATTGGGTAGGGCCTGTTAGAAGCATCAGTCCAGCAATATTACAAATAAAAACCCATCCATCACTTTCCAATAACATGCAAGGAAGCCCACCAGACAATCAATTGGCAACAGTTCTTTAATCATGGCAATGCAGACAGTGTAACACATTTCGACTCCACACAAGTCTTAATCATATCCCTTTTCCAAATAACTCACTTGATTTGCAAACAGAAAGGAGAGATGGAGAGATGGCGATGGGGTCCAAGGTGTAATGGCACTGACAACTTTTTCAACAAGCCCTGCTGAGGAACTTTTTCAGACCAACTCATTCAACCGATTCGCACATAATCCGTCCTATACTACCCTCCTCCACTATATTTTCCCAACCCCTTGCCACACATGGAATTTTAATGGACTGAGGGCTCCGGATTCAGCAAATCCAGCTTCGAGGTTGGAGACTGGCTGCATCATTCTGTCGGAAAGACAGAATATACGAGATTAGATCTTCCACCGGATGCTTGCCCTTATGTGCTAATCCTGGCCAACACTCCTGAACTAAAAAGTATGCAGACTGAGACAGCTGATCAATTAATGTGTAAAGCTCACCACTGGCTATATAAGCATACAGATGGTCGGAATCTCTTACCAGTATTATTATGGTAAGAAGGGTGGGATAGAAGTGTAATTCTAAGAATTACAATGCGGTTTCTACAGCCCCACTACCATTACATCGCATGATTTTACAACGCATGCCATTACAACTCATTTTTTAAAACTACAATTACAATGCATTCCATTACAATGCATACCATTACAACACATAATACTTTTAGGGCAACAGTAGGGTAAGTGTTGGATAGTGTAGGGGTAAAAATTACTATTCCCACTCCAGTGAGTGAAACAGTAGGGAAAGTTTTGGATAGTGTAGAGGTAAAAATTACTATTCCCATCTATCCCAAAACCCATACCCACCCTAAAACATAAAAATCTCCAATACTTACCTTATAACGGCATGAATTGTAATCGTATGCGTTGTAATGGCATGTGATGTAAAGGCACAGTTGCGTTGTGACATCTGCATTGTAAAAGCAGTGTGGTGTAATGACTGCATCAATTTGTGAAATACAGCCGGTGAGCAACTATTCTATGTTTCAAATGCTACGCGGTCGCCAGTAGGTAGTTATAGTTAGAACCTAGTTTCCATAGGAAAAGCATTTTTTGATTTGCTAATAACTTTGGCGTCGTTTCATGAACCTTCATGAAATTCTCCCAGAAAACAGTCTATCTAGGTCAGCTCCTAACCTTAAAGTTTAGGGGTGAGTTGTCAAGCGGGGGCTGAGAAAAAAGGGGGGTCCCAAAACGCTTTTTAAACGTGTTAATTTCCTTTTTTTTCTTTTTTTTTTTCCTTTATTGTTACGAACCCAACACAGGCAGAGCCAGACAGAATCTATACAATACATCATATAAAGCAAGACATTAGAAAATTCATTAATAGTAAAAGGAATAACAGAAATAGGCAAAAAATAAAACTCACATACATCGAAAAGCATAAGAGCAAGCAGCTGGAATGGAGCGATCTAAGAGCCTTATATAGTCATAGGATTATGTTTAAATTTCCAATTCATTATAGGAAGCCAGAGTGACTCCCCAAGTTTCCTTGCTCTCTTTCCCCTTGTAGTATATATAGCCATCTCAATGCTATAGATTGCCAGAAAACGGGAGAGCCACATCTGAAAACTAGGAGGTTCTTGCTCCTTCCAGCGAGCTGCCAGAATGATTCTAAAGGCAGCGGTACCAATATATAGTATTTTTTGCTCTGATTTTGACAATTTTAGAGTAGTATCGAATCCTAAGACAAAGAGTGTATCCGAATCTGGTACCCTGTGCCCAAAAAGCTCTTCCCAGAAATTCGAGAGCATGTTCTTAATTAACACAAGTGAGGGACAGCTACTAAATATGTGTATCAGGGTGGCGGGACCTTTCGAGCATCTTGGGCAGATGTCATTCTCCTTTTTCCCCCATAGAAACAGCTTGGCGGGTGTGTAATAGAGATTGAAGACTGTTTTGTATATTTGGGCTTTTAAGTTACTGGCCATAATCAAAAGTTGGCTCATCTCTAATATCCTATCAATATCTACGTCAGGATTGTTTAATTTTGTAGCCCAGCTAGTTTCTATTTTTTTCAGGTCATCCGACATATTAATTAGGAGTAGCCTATAAAGTGCTCCTATTCTAGAGTTTGCATTGTTAAGGGCTTCCATCATCTCCACTCTCCCCAAATAAATAGAGGGACGTTTTGCTCTTAGATACGCTATTACCTGTGCGAATTTAATGTAGTCACCATTTGAGAGTTGGTATTTTTGTTTCAGGTCGTTAAAAGCGGTTTCAAAATCGTTAATCAAGAAGTCGCTAATTGTAGTTATACCAATCCTTTCCCATTTTCTTGCTATCACATCATAAGATGGTGCGCAAAGAGTACTATGTTTCCATAATAGCGTATAACTGTCAAGTTTCTTAAGTTGTATGAGTTTAGCAACCTTTTCCCAGACTTTCCAAGCGCTTAACATAATTTCAACCTTGTATTTCTTTTTCATATGCTTAGTGTCAATTACCTGGAGGAAAAGGCCCTTTGCTTCTTTACCGAGAACCAGCTCATATATTGAAGGAATGTAATCAATATCAACATGTGTAGTTCCATTACTATTACAAAACATAGGAGTTGAGAGTTTTAGGATTGAAGCCCAGTGGTACAAGGTACAGTTTGGAACAGCAAGTCCCCCTCTTTCTATAGGGAGGGAGAGCAGTTTATGCGATCTCCTAATCTTTCCGTGTTGCCATAGAAATTTCGACATAAGTGAGTCGAGTGTTTTTAATATCCTTGACTCTACTGCTAACGGGATTGCACGAAAAAGATATAAACATCTGGGTAAAACATTCATTTTGAGAAAATTAGCGCTTCCAATGATCGAAATATGTAAATTATTGACCCGATCTAGGTCCTGTTTAATCTTGGCAATGAGGGGGTCATAGTTCAGAGCTACAATATGCTTGGTATCAGGGCTTAAAGTGACTCCCAAATAGGTGGCTTTATGACTCCTTCTTTGATCACTACACACTGTATTGGCTGTAGCCAGTATAATAGTCTTTCCCCTATTCAGGGAGTAGCCCGAGTATAAGCCATACTCCAGAGTTAATTCTTCGATTTCGCGCATCGCCAATACTGGATCAGCGGTGATGACCGCGATATCGTCCGCGTAGGCTAATACTTTGGTCTCAAATGAGTGGCTCAGGATGGGAGTAATAAGTGTATGCTCTAGGAGTTTTAATATAAGCAGATTAATATAAAGCGCAAATAATAGTGGCGAACAAGGGCAGCCCTGTCTAGTACCCCGAGATATACTAATCTGACCAGATTCAGAACCCATAATTTGTAATTTGGCTTTGGGGGACGTATACATAGATTTCATAGCTTTTACAAATTTGGGGCCAAAATTATTTCGTGCCATAACCGCCCAGAGAAATTTCCATGACACCCGGTCGAAGGCCTTCTCGGCGTCCAACAGGATCATTGACATCTGCCCTCCCCTGACAGCAATGGCATTGAAAAGGGCCAGAGCCCTGCAGGTGTGATCGGTAGTCCCTTTACCTGGAACAAAACCATCCTGCCAAGGGGAGACCAGATGTTCAATAACCCTGCCTAATCTACCGGCCATTACTTTAGCAAACAATTTAGAGTCCGAATTAATAAGGGATATGGGGCGATATGAAGTGAGAAATTTGGGTGACTTTCCTTTCTTAGGAAATACAACTATACTGGCTTCAGACCAAGATGCAGGAAAAACTCCGTTCCATTGTATCCCTAGAAAAAGATCATGCAAAATTGGGGCTAGTTGCTCAGATAAAATTTTATACAGATCTATTGGAATTTTATCCGGCCCGCTGCTTTTCCTGCTTGTAACGAAGTAAGTGCTGTTAATACTTCTTCAATGGAGATTTCCCCTTCCAGATCTTCACGAGTAGCCTTGTCGAGAACTTTCTCTCCATTATCGTTATCAAGAAAATTGTTAAGAAACAGATTTATTTGAGTGTCAGTGGTAGCTAGGTCTTCAGTGTATAGACTTTGATAGTATTGCTGAAATAGTTGTATTATATCAGTCGCTTTAGTAAATGTTTGACCACCCTCCTGAATTGAACTAATATTACTGGCAAAAATTTTTTGCCGGGTGGTTAGAGCCAGTTGTCTGCCTACTTTCTCTCCATTCTCATAGAGATCTTTTCTATGGGCCCTATATGTGTGCGCCGCTTTCTGGCTAAGAGTTGTGTTTATCTCAGATTTCAATGTAATTACTTGATACATTAATTGCTTGGCGTCCTGCCCCAAATAAATTAGCCTGGTGTGATCTGCTTCATCTTTAGCTAGGGTGGATATTTTCAGGTTATGTTCATTAAGTTGTTTTTTTCGGATCCTGTTTTGATAGCTAGTAGTTTCTCCCCTAAGTGCTGCCTTATAACAATCCCACACAATATTTCTTGAAGAACTGAAACGATTCATATTAAAAAAAATTCTGTCTATTTCTTGATATACATAATGTATTCAGCGTTAACCAAAAGTTTACGATCGAATGACCAGTGCCTACGTTGCTTTTGAGGGGAGCCAAATTCAGTTGAAAGGATGAGGGCATTATGGTCTGATATTATTTGGGGACATTTAACAATCGAAGACTGAGGGGCTAACTCCTGAGTAACAAAAATATAATCTATACGTACATGTTTCTGATGCGGGTGCGAAAAATAAGTGTACCCTGGATCCTGTTTGTTATTTTGAGCCCAGACATCTATTAAACCAAAGCTGTTGAGTAGCCTTTTAATTGCTTTATACACTTTGGGTTTTCGGCCCACATATTTTGTCACAGAACCGGTTTTTAGTGAGAGATTAAGAGAGATATTAAAGTCCCCACATATAATTAAGGGTCCCTGCCAGGTGGCTAATTCTGCTTCTAAGTGTTCAAATATAGCAGGGTCGTCATCGTTGGATCCATACACATTGCATATAGTAATACCAAGAGTGAGCTTGACTATAGCCCATCTGCCGTGGGGGTCGGAAAGGTAGCGTGATGTCCCCCCCAAATGTGTCTTGGTCAATATTGCCACCCCTCTAATATTTGACGTTTGGGTTGAAGCTACTGCCAGATTATAGCCCCTTACATTTAATAAAGATTTCTTATCCCAAGGCACATGTGTCTCCTGGAGAAATACTACATCCACTGGATTTAAACCAATTAACTCAGCCAATCGCCTGCGTTTCTCACTGTTTAGGAGCCCTCCAACATTCCAACTTTTTATACTCAACCTACCCATTGTCGTATAGGACAATCTGAACTGGTGTAGAACTTATTCCTTTATTAGTGTTACTCCTTAATATAGTTTCCTTCTTTTCTACAATTATCTTCATTGCAAGCTCTATGTCCATTTGTGAGGCAACTGCCATCCGGTTAGGTTCGTATTTTCTAATTTTTTGCACACCCCCTCCCTCCCCCCCACCCCGAGTAGACCCATCTACCCGCTGCCCTCCCTCCACCCGCCAATCTATGAGGCGATCAGACTCAATTAGAGTCTGGGAGAGGGCTGCAGAACAACACCAGAGCTTCCGCTATCTTCATTTGAAAACAGAAAATGCTAAGTAATAATAAACAGAGTGTCTAAAAAACAACATGCAACATGCAACAAGCTAACTACCTTAACCTTTGATTACTGTATTAAATTCATACAAGATCCCAAGGTAAGAAAAAATGTTTTGAAACCAGAGTTCTAAGGGCTGATATCCTGTTGCCCTTCAAATGGGCAAATCGCGCCCAGTTAGTTTATAGGCTGGTCTTACTCTTAGGGATTAGAGAGATATGCGGGTTTTCAATAGATTATAATCCCCATCCTTTATGGACTGAAAGGGCTAAGATTTAGTACATAGTCACGCAGAACTGATTACTTCATCTGTTCTAGGAAGGCCTGAGCTTTGATTTCAGATACAAAAATGTTTATCAGTCCCCCTTTGACAACCTTAAGTTTTGCAGGATTGTTCAGATAGGCTTGGGCTCCTTTCTCCTGAAAAGGCTTAATTAACATACGTAGTCGCCAGCGCCTTTCAACCGTTGCATGACAAAAATCAGGTCTCGTGAAATATGATATCTCTTGGAATGTCAGTTTATGATCCGGCCTGGCTTTCTCCGCTATAGTTTGCCTTAACAGGAAATTTCCAAAATAAACCAGTATTGCTCTTGGGTAGGGGCCAGGTTTAGCAGGAGGATTGAACGGCATTCGATGGGCACGCTGGATTTCGAATTCCCAGTTCCAATCCTTTAATTCGGGCAATGACTCTTTAAATATCCTAATCACAAAAGCGTGTACATTTTCCCCCTCCATTTTCTCTGGGACTCCAAGTATGCGTAGGTTATTGCGGCGCTGACGATTTTCAAAGTCCACGAGCTTCCATTTAATGTCAGTTCGCTCGGCTGCTTGGAGATTTATATTTTCCGTATTGGCCATAGCCTCATTTTCTGTAGCAAGAACCCTTGATTCCACTTCAGCCATTCTTATACCAATCTGCTTACATGATTTCGATAACTTTTTGACCACACCTTGCATTTTGCGAATAGCCGCCCGCGATCGCCTGCTATCCTGAGCAGTCTCCTTTCTGTGGGCGGCGATGGCCTGTAGGGTTGTCTCTATGGCAGTATCAGAGATGCCATGTATGTTGGCTCCTCCAGAATCGGAGTCCGCAGCCTGTGCAAATGGGTGAGCTAAGGCAGGTGCCTGAAGAGGACCCCCCGAGCCTGTTTGGCTTAGCCTAGACATGGGCTTCAGTTTAGTTCTAACGGTGTTAGTCCTTGCGTCTTCCGCCTCGCTGCCTTCACTACTGATGATACCCATTGATTCCGAGTCTACATCCTCGTCCTCGTCACCATCTTCTGACTCTGAGCTAGACCCGCTGAGTCCAAAATGTCCTTGTCCTTCCCCACCAAATTCAATATCTAATCCAGCCTTATCAGTAAATGAGTAGAACTCGCTACGGTCCTTATCAGATTCTAGGGTAGCCCCTTGCAAATTAGATATATGATGTCCCTCGGGTTGCATCCCCTTACCTCCTGCATTAATGAGTTCATCAGGGTATAGAGCTGTGACCATGCTATCAGATGTAGTTGAGGCTATTAAAGAGGTTATTGCCCCATCCGACGCAACAGATAAGATTGGTGCTGTTTCAATTAAGTCCTCCTGCACCCCCATTATATTCGCACCCACCCCAGAAAAAGACAGATTGTTTTTCAGCCATCTGAGTAGTATCAGCATTATATGACTTCTCCTGTGCTTCAGTAAGTGGAATACTCACAGTTCGAATGTCAGGGGTCAATATGGCAGTCCCTGCAGTCATTGCTTGTCCTTCAACAATATTGGAGATAGAGTCTGGATTACCCCCGGTGCCTTCAGGAGTTTGTAGCGGTGATTCCTGCGAGACCAGGTTTTGATTCTCTACTGTGGGTATTTGTATGCAGGTCACGGGAGAGGTAGGAGCCCCCTGTTTCCTAAGTAGCATATCCATAACTGTATTGCCAGGTAGGGCCATGCTCTGGGTATTTTCTTTATTTATTTTCTTTATTTCTTTATTTATTTTCCTTTTGGCGGCCAAGACTTCTTGCCTTGGCGTGCTCTCCCCAGCAGGTGGTCTCTGAGTTTTGGGTTTCGCAGGGGGGTTGGTACTGCTCGAGGATTTCCCCCGCTGCTGCATCTCCTCCTGCTCTGCCTCACAGAGAGCTCTAGTGGCTTTTGCCAACCTGGCACGTGCTGCAGCTGCAGATGCAGCTTTAGAAGGCATTTCACCGGCCCCCAAACAAGTAGATTTCAATGTAAACAGTTCACTACAGACTAACAGCAGCTGGGTTTTTATTCAGTCCCAAACTATCTGTCCAAAAAAAGGCTGTAATACTTCAGCCAGAGCGGAGCATAGTATATCTCTGTCGGAGTTTTCTTCGCTTTCTTCGTTTACAAGCTGGTTACAGAGCTCTCCCTGCCGCTTCTGCTCCCCCTGTAGCCGTGAGTCAGGCAGCGCTTGGCGGAACAGAGAACAGCTGCGTGAATCGACGGTCACGCCCAGCACCTTGCCTGCAGTCCATCCGAGGAGCAGGCAACGGAGCTCAAGGAGCTCAACATATTCGGCAGAGGATTCTCGCCCATCGCAGCATAGCATGCTGTTCCTGAACAGACGAAGGACGCTAAAGTGTGTCGATAAGCATCTTAAGTGAGTCTACCGTCTTTCGTTATTTTCTCCCTTCTGCTCGGCACTCGCTCTTTAATCTCCTTTCAGAGCCGCATTTCTTCCGTAGAGGTTTTCCGTTCATAGAGCGCTGGCGGTAGGGTAGGAATATGTCACACTCTGTTCCATACGAAGCGGAGCTCCGGCGTAGTGCTGCATCGCGGTCTACGGCCAGACCGCCATCTTGCCTCCTCCTTAAACGTGCTAATTTCCATTGGAAATTTTGAGACGGGCTACAGCCCGAACTGCTGAACGGAATTACCCCAAATTTGGCAAAAAGGTAGAGCTTCAGAAAGCGACCTGTTTTAAATTGTGTAAATCCGTTCAGTAGTTTTTGAGAAATTCACAAAATAAGAGTCAAAAAATGAATTTCCCATAGGAATCTTTGGGCAAGGCTACAGCCAAAACTACAGAACGGAATTACCCCAAATTTAGCAAAACGGTAATGTTTGGATCAGAAAGCGACCTTCTTTTAAATGGTGTAAATCCATTCAGTAGTTGCTGAGAAATTCAAAAAATAAAAGTTACGATATTTAGGGACGCAGTGGGGTTGATCCCCCTCCCGACCATGAGCTTCATTGCAATTGGCTGCCACAAGCTTCACTCTAATTGGCTGCCAACACTCCAAACCAGGAAGTGTTGGCAGCCATCTTTTGACTGGGTAGAACCGAGTCACAAGAAAACAGAAAAACAAAGGTAAAAAAAAAAGGGGGGCAGGGTAGAAATACCCTGACCCCCGAGGCCTGCTAATGGGGTCCCACAAGGACCCCCAGGGCCCAAAAAAGCATTTTTTAGAAAAAGAATCGAGCGAGTTTGCGCTGGGGTCGCGAATCCGGCCAAGAAAATTAAAAAAAACAAAGGGGGGACTCCTGCGCTTTGTTTTATTTAAGCTCCCGGGTGGGCCAGGTCCAGGGGGCACTGAAAAAAATGTGTGGGGCGGCCCCAATCCCCCCACACTGCCCTGGGGTCCTCCACCTCCAAGATTTATCAGTTGCACGGGCTGGGGACCGCCACTTCCCCAGGGCTCATTGTAATATGAAAAAAAAAAAAGCATGGGGGCCCCAATCCCCCCCATGCTGCCACGTTTAAAAAAATGTGTGGGCCGGCTCCTGCAGTGTCCCAGGGTTCCCACCCCCAGGATACTGCTGTTTGTTATGGCAGGGCGAGCGCCGTGTGGCTCCCGCCATGCCATAGCAAAGACTGGTTTGGATTTTATAAGCGAGAGGAGGTTTCCTGGTCTCGCTTATAAAATCCAAACCAGGTTGCTTGTCCACAAGGGGGGCTGCATATTAGCAGCTCCCCGTGTTGAAAAGCAATTCTGGCTCCCACAGGAGGCAGGGAGCCGGCTGGACTGTGGGGGTATTGGGGTCCCCCCACAGTCCCCAACGGAAACACCAGGCCCCGGGGGATGGGGTTCCCGAGGTCATGAGTGGCCAAGGAGGGGGGTACTTGGCCCCCCTCCCTCAATTACAAAAAATAAATAAATAAAAAAAGAGGCACAGCCCCGGGGTAGCCCCCTTCTACATTAAAAAAAAGTATGAACACGCCCCGGGGTATGGGGTCCCCGGGCCGAAATTGGCCTTAGAAGGGCGGCCACATGGCCCCTTCCAATTCCAATTTTTTTTAAAGGGGTCAGGGCCTGGTGGGTGGGGTCCCCAGTGCCCAAAAAAAAGGAAAGAGAAGGGGGGCACACAACCGGCATTGCAGCTAGGCCCCTCCCCCTCCCTGCAGCACTCAGCAATTGCGCCCCCTGGCGCGTTGTAAGTTTGTAAGTTGGGGAATTAATTCCCCTTGAATACTGAGGGTCCCTGGGGGCCAACTAGCCCACCAGGTACCTCCAGTATGCACCATGGAGCTGCGTTGCAGAGAGGTGTTCAGAGGCCTTGCCCCTTTTAACCCCTCTCTGCAACGCAGCTCTGTGGCGCTTACTGGAGGTAGCTGGTGGGCTATTTGGCCCCCAGGGACCCTCAGGATTCAAGGGGAATTAATTCCCCAAATTAAAACCCACCAGGGGGCACTTTTGCACAGTGGTGAAGGGAGGGGGCGGGCCTGATATGACATGTGTCTACTTATGCAATTACCCTACCAAAACCCAAGCACTTATAAATTCACCATGCACTCTCCTTGCAGCACTCTAATCATCCAGTCACTATCCATGCACTCATGCAATGACTCATGCACTAACTCATGCACTGCTACAATACCCTGGGCGGTACCCATGCAGTCCAGCCATCGCCCTGTCACTACCCATGCACTCCTCTAATCACCCAGCGAGCATAACGTACTTACCTAATAACTCTGCTAAAACCCAGGCACTTATAAATTCACCATGCACTGTCCTTGCAGTACTTTAATCATTGCATAGCATAAGTATCCATGTACTTATGCAATGACCCAGGCACTTACACATGCACTGCTAAAATCCTCTGAGTACTATCCATGCAGTCCATCCATCACCCTGTCAGTACCTATGCACTCTTTCAATAACCCAGCCATCACCATGTACTTATCCAATCACTCCACCAAAACCCAAGCACCTATAAATTCACCATGCACCTTCTTTGCAGTACTCTACGCTTCCAGTCAGTACCCATGTACTTATGGAATGTCCCAGACACTAACACATGCACTGCTACAATCCCCTGTGCACTACCCATGCAGACCTCTAACTCCTACACAGTACTAATTCACTCCTACAATTACCCCGGTTGTACCCATGCTCTCCAGAAATCCCTCTGTCACTACCCATGCACTCCTCAAATCACCCATCCAGCACCATGTACTTATCCAATCACTCCACCAAAACCCAAGCAGTTATAAATTCACCATGCACTGTCCTTGCAGCACTCTAATCATCCAGTAACTACCCATGTACTCATGCAATGACCCAGGCACTCACTCATGGCAAATACAGAGGAGGTTATGCTAATTACAGGGGTACCCCAACGCATAGTGTTCCCTAGTATATGTAGGTGTTTTCACTATATTCGAAGTGTCTTTTAGCAAAGCACTGGCTCCGGTCCTGGTAAGTCAAGTCAGTTACCACCAGTACCCATCACTAAAAAGTTGGGGGCACAGGGGGACTTTCTGCTCCTCTGTTGGTTCTTTCTGCACATCTCTTGCTTCTTCCTGCACTTTTCTTCATCTTTCTGGACTTCGGTTGCCTCTTTCTGCATTTGTCTTGCATCTTTCTGCGCTTTTTTTCCTCATTCTTGACATGTCCTGACTTTGTTGGCAAAGTTAGAAATTAACATTTAAAAAAAAATCGAAATTCACTGAAAAAACCATAGGTTACAGGCATGTTATAATTAAGTATTAGCATTTAAAAAAGCTTAGAAATTCACTGAAAAAAACATAGGTTTCAGGGACATTATAGTTAGTTGGACAATTCACTCGTACAAAATTCCCCTGTTATAGTTAGTTCAGTTAACTATAACTCGCGCCCCTGCAATGCACTGCTGATGACGTCACATATTACGTTGTTCATGACATGGTCAGTGACATCACTGATGACATCACTGATGACATCTCAAATGACATCACTTGATACGTCACAAAAACCTCATTACTGTACTTAATATGCAAATCCTGAAATGATAATAATTATCCTGTCACTACAAGGCCTAAAATGATATAACTCATGACATCAGGGCATAAAGTGCAGGTTAGGTCATACATCATTCATGGCATATTATGCAGTCCTGGAAATGTGAGGAAATACAACCTACATCACAACGTCAGGGGCCTAAATATGGAGCAATTAGATTAGGAAGAGAAAACATTTATCACCAGACATCGCTAGAATAAAAATCACCAAATCAATGAGAGAGCGCAAATACACGAGCACTCCTAGCAGTTGGTATTTGATAAGTTCTGTACCTCTCGTGTAAGCTACTGGGCTACCTATCCACCTACAACAGTGAGTATGGTAGTTCCTTGGAGTGTCCCTTAGTGAGGGCTTTGTCACGAGCTCGCCCCACAATGGCCCCAACAGAACAAGTGTTCCCCCCAAAAGTTATGTGACATATGGGGGAACCCTCTGCAAGCAGACTCGACAGGGAGTAGGGTACAACAAGGCTGCAGCCCACAAGCAAACGTGGGTCGTCTGTTCAATTCCCTCTCGCCTTTTGGGAGGTTTAGGCAGTGCGGTCCCATTGCCACAGAGAAGGTGGGAAGCACCAACTTGGAGAGCAATCAATCAGGAAGGCTTTTTAGAGTCCACCCTGTGTCGGTTGGATGGCAAAAGGGGGCCACCACCCATGTTTCTCCTGCCACGTAGGGTGGTTTCCCAGGACAGTACCTCTCAACGTCACAGCAGCATGCCTCTCTGGGGTTTTCTGGCCAGTCAGGATGGGTCCGACTCATGGAGCTCTGTTGTCAGGTGATACCTGGCAAGACAGCCGCCATCAGAGGCAGTGTTGACGTTTCCCAGGTTGTGTCAAATGGGGCCCACAGCACCCGCATCCAGGATTCCTCCCGGTGCAGGTCCCGACAATGCAGATGCTGCAAGTCTCCTTCAGGTTGTTGCACTACATCTCTCGCACAGCATGGCTGCTCCAGCCCAGCGCGGCAGCCCAGCACCAACAAAGGAAAAAGCACAGGGCCAAGAATCAGCGCACACCACGTGCTGATGCAATAATCTCCAAGCTCACCCGGGAGGTGCCTCCTTGTCCTCCGGGGATACCAGGGAGTGCACAGCACTTGTTTAAAAGGAGCAAAGGGAATTTGAGTGTTTTCAGGTGCCGCACTTAATTCCCAGCTGTACCCAATACCGTTCTGACACAAGGAATGCCTGATAGGGTAAACCCAGAAACGCTCAGCCTGCGCTGATGCCGGCAAGTAGGAAACACCTGCTGCTTCCAGAATCACACGCCCTAAGTAAAATTAAGGCTGAAATAGGGAGAGAGTTACCCAGTCCCTAGAGAACACTGGGAGCAGCACCAGCAACAGAGTGCAGACAGGCCAGCACAAGGGTCTGTAGCAACAGTGGCAGGCCTTCTCTCTGTCCAGCAGGCAGCAGGTCAGCACTCAAAGCAATCAAGTCCTATGGCTGTTCCTCCAGGCTATCTGTAGAGCCAGAAGTGTCTTGTTGCAAGTCCCATTCAATGTTTCTAAAATATGGGGTCACAGCTCCTGTACATATATCCATAAAGTCTTTATTCTGGGGGCACTTCAAGCAACCTTTAGAAGTACATAACAGCCCATTCAATTCCCAGCTCTGGCTCCAGACACACTACAAGGGGATGGATACAGCATTGTGAAAGGCAGCCATAGCCCTATTCAGGTGCAGGTAACAACTCCTCCTATCACTCTAAATGTATACCAGGCCTATTCAGCCAGCTATGAGTCACCCGGGAAAGGCAGGACACACCTCAACCCTTCTTGTGACTGTCAACAGTGAATGCACATCCCCAGCTCCTGTCAGTCTAAACCAACCATTGAATACACAACCAGGCTGGGCTGAAAGAGTCAAAAGCATACAGATCTGCCCTCTTCTAAAAGTGCCATTTCTAAAAAGTAATAACAAATCAGCTTTCAACAATAAGCAGGATTTATCACTACTATTCCAAACATACCAAACATGGCCATGCTATCCATTTCATATTCATATCAGAAATGATCACTAAAACACATTTCTGTGAATTCCAATGCAAGTCTATGAGAGGAGCAGCCTCACGGCAGTGAGAAACCAAATAGGCTGGTTGTCACGACCAGGACTTGCCACTCAGCAAAGGTACATGGCCTATTTTTATCTACACTGCACCCTGCCCATAGGGTTACCTAGGGCATACCTTTTGGGGTGACTTATATGTAGTAAAAGGGGAGTTTCATAAGTGGCAACCACTTTAAGTGCCACATCACTGTGACAGTATACTACGCTTGCAGGCCCTGCAGCGGCAAAAGCCTGAGACAGGTTTGAAAGGTTATTTTTGTGGTGTGGTACAAGCAGCGCTGCAGGCCCACTAGTAGCAATTAATTTACAGACCCTGGGTATATACGATACAACGTACTAGGGGCTTACAGGTAAATTAAATATGCACACAGGTGTAGCCCAATCTTACCCAGTGTACAGAAGAGAGCATATGAACTTCAGCACCCATCAGCAGTGCTCAGAGTCATTAAACCAACAAAAACAGATCAGACAAAATGTAGGAGGAAGGCAAAAAGGGCCAATTCCAACACATATCATATGTTTATAGAAAGGTAACTGTTAGTCCTTTCAGCCTTAGAGTGGTCTCCCCCTAAACCTTTTGTCTTTTTCCTCTATCTTTGCTCATATAGTTTTTGCTGGCCTTATGTCTCTGTGCACTTTACCACTGCTTGTCAGTGCTTAAGTGTTTGTACTCACTCCCATAAATGTGGCATGATTGGCATACACCTAATTGGTATATTTAATGTACATATTAGTACCTAGTAAAGTGGTACTACATTTACCAGGCCCTGTAAAGTAAATGCTACTAGTGGACCTGCAGTATTTATTGTGCCACCCACTTAATTGCCCTTTGAAACATAGCCATTTTAAATTGCCATTTTGACTTGGCAAAATATATCTTTTACCAGGTCCAAATCTTTCTTATTTTGGTACACATAAGTCAACCCTAGGGTAGGCCCTAAACAGCACAAAGCAGTGTGCAATTTATTCAAAAAGAAGGATAAGTGATTTTGACTTCTACATGTCCTGGTAGGGAAACACTCTTAAATTCATTTTACACGACTGCAAGGCCTGCTTCTTCTATAGGATAACATTAAAGTTACCTTATTACATTTATTAAGTTGTAACTTCCAAATGGGAACAGGTGACTAGTTCATGTCTGGTGTCTGTGGAATCGTAATGAAAAATTCTCTGATATAGTAAAGTCGGGTTTAAAAATTACACAATTTCTCAAATGCCACTTTTAGAAAGTGCTACACAAACAACCGAAAGTTGGCATTTCCTACCTTAGTCATTTAGTGCCTGCAGCCTGCCTCTGAGTCACATGACAGGGTATGGGTGACAGTTAGGCATGCGGTACTCCTCCCAGACAGTAAGACACAATAGAGAGCTTAGGTGTGCCTGGATGGGCCATCACTGTCAGGGTGGGAAGGCAGAGCTGGACACAGCCCTACGTACACATAAATAGGATGTGTCCTGCCTTCACCCAAAGGGCTGCATATCCCTTGTGGTTAGTCAGGAGTAGGGGCAGGGAAGTCAGGACGTCTGTAATCTTCAAAGGGAAATCTCCCAGGTACCTGGTATAAATATTAGACTTCAGACACCATCTCTTCAGTACTTTCCTGGACCTGTGGAGACAAGTCCAGGAAAAAGAACTTCTGTGCTGTTGAATGTACTGCCGCTCTGCTGAATGGCTGTCATGCTGGACTATTGTTTTGCTGGGCTTCTGCCTTGATGGACTGCTGCTCTGTTGCTCTGCTGCCCTCTTGGCTGAATAAGATGGATTGGACCTGCACCTCAAACCAGGACTACTAGAGTGACTCCAATGGCTAGCCTCCTATTAAGAGCCATTGGGACATAACAGGCTCACAAACACCTGAACCAGCACCCAGATCCAGCTGGAGCCAGCCCCTGACTCCAAAGTGGTGCCTTTCAGGTCCACGACCATTGTTGTGGCCTCAGTAGAGCTGAGTTTTAGGGATCTTCACGGCCGCAAACGGGCCTGTTTGCACCAAACCGTCGTCGCTTGCATTGCCCGCAAGTGTGAAATTCCATCCAACAGACTCTTGCCCCTTATAGCATCAATTGCTCGTGGGGGAGCACCACAGCAAAGCTCCTGTCTGAACGCTCATAGTGGCAACAGGATTTTCACACTGCAACGACCACCACCCGTGACGCTAAGCCTGCTCTTTGCGACCCCCTCCACTGCGAACGGGACTGTTTGAGCTTGACTGAGAAGGTAAATTTAAGCGAGACTAACCAGGTCCCTATATCTGACCCTTGCCCCATCGCGGTCCGCATGAACTTGTGACAGTTTCCCAGCCTCACATGTTCAGACAACTGAGAGTTGCACTTTGGGCTTTTTCGTGCTATTTTCACTTAAGTCTCTTCTGATTGGATTTTCATTATTTTGGGTTGTTTTGGTCTTTATTTATTTATTACATTTTGCTCTATTGTTCTAAATTGTTGTGGGGCTTTTCTTGTATTGTTTTTGCTCTTTATTACTTTATGAAGTGCTGCATAAATACTTTACATATAGCCTCTAAGTTAATCCTGCCTGCTCTGTGCCAAGCTACCAGAGGGCTGAGCACAGGTTAATTTGGGGTTTACTTGTGCCTCAACCTGGTGAGGAGTTTGGTTGCTACTTGAGGTGGGTCCCCCCCAACCAGTGACCCAATTTCTTACAGTAATAATAATTTGTTTTTGGTATTTGTGTTTTCAATACAAGCAAAAATCAATAGTTTGAACAGCAATATTTGTGTTTTTATTAGTTGAGTATGTAAAGGAGATATTTTTGTTAACAATATTTATTTTCTGATATTTTTGTGTTTCAATATTGTGTGCATCGATATTATGTCAGTGATCCATTTTACATATAACTCTGGGAGTGTAATTAATAGGAAGGGAAACAGTATGTCAAGATAATTCTTCTGTATCTACCATCTGGTTGCTGGAGACCCTACCTTTGTTCTCATAGGCTTCTGTCTCTGGGTTTATTGTGGGTACAGCAGCCGGCTGTAACTGGACTTTAGTGTTAGATGTGTGACAACACTAGGATTAACATAGCACACTCCCCTCAGTGACCAGGTTTGTTGTGGCTGACGACTTTCACCATCATGAAATGCACAAAATCAGTAAGGATGGCCCCAGGAACTTTTAACCTATTGAATAAGGCACTCCCAGGAGTCATTCTTACCAACTAGATTCTACCAGGCATACTTGTGGCATCTCCAGGTACCCACTCAAAAACACTCCTGCACCTAAGAAAGAACAGAGGTGGACTAGACCTGCTCTCTGTGGACTTAAAGGAGCTCGGAAGGACAAGACCCACTCATACCTGTAGTCAGGACAAAGAAGTGGACTCCAAGAGGTATAAAGATGAACTCTTATATGGTTACAGGTAGGCAAAAAGCTACGATATGCCTTTTGCTGCAACTGCCCAGCTGACCAGTAGCAACTGGACCAGGACTGGACCCTGCTGTTGGCCCCTGCCTGATACCCAAAGTCTCTTAGTAACTCCCTTGAGGTCTTTGGGGGCCTTAGACGTATGCTCTAGTGGTGGATTGGGACTCAAAAGACATAGGGCCCGATTACAACCTCCCTAGGAAGGCCATCCCAGAGCAGTCCTTAGGTGGTCTTTCCAACAAAATCGTGCTAGGACCAGGTTAAACCAAACGACAAAGTACGATACCATAAACCTTTCACATATCGAACGACACGGTCATGTCAAATCCATCTTCTTTTCCAAGCGAGAAGCCGCTGGGAATGTACAATCGGATCTGGGGCATTTCGCAGGCCGATTGGAATGCCCAAGTACGATGCATACTTCCTATGCGCCGAACTGATCCCCACAACCAACACGTCAGAGCACCCGGAAGGAGAGTCTTTCAGGACCGAATGGCGCCACATCTTGATTGCTGCGAACGAGACGGTGCAGCCATGTATCCCATCGCTCAAGTCATCCCTATGCTATACGCCTATGGAGAATACAAACACCCCAACCAATGAGATCGTCACAGAAGGTAAGTCTGACACCCACCCATACACAATAACAACCCCACCAAGGGTAACAGACAATAAAGCAGGGGAGAAACTACAGGTAATTTTGGGGTGAGGGGAATGCCTGAAGCAATGTTGAATAAATAATAATGGTTCTTCGGACAGAAATACACAGTAGTATAGTATTCCAATTGTATTATTTGTATACTTCGTCCCTAATTAGGGTACAAAGACAGTGGTACCTATACCAATATATTAAACCACACTGACCACAAAGCAAAAATAAATGTGAAGTTTTACTCATAAACTTTCATATACGCTGTAAAATCACCCTTCACTTGGTATTAATCACAAGGTTCATCTATGGGACACCCGTTGTTGGATATTGACTATGTAAATCACGCCACACACGGCTACACTACTTCACCGGGTACTTTTCACGAGGTTCACCTATGGGACACCCTCGGTTGGATAGTGACTATGTAAATCACGCCACACACGGCTACGCCCTTGTTACACCCTAGGGTCCACCCGGTATACCGCGGCATAAGAGGAAGCCGAGAACACCCCTTAGGTCTTTGATAGAAGGACAGAGGGGGGTAGGCACTAATGAACCCACATATCAACTTCGTTAAAGTCACGTCAAAGTCACAATCACAATTTGTCCAACCACACCAGGGTTGCCATGAGCACTTACAGTATAATGTAGCTGCTTTCTACACTAAAGCCCTTTATCTAATGGAGTACATCATTCCATTCCTTTTAGATCACGGAACAATGCCTGTTTCATCCCACCTCCTGTATAATTATTTATTACAGAGGTATGTATTACAGCAAGAAATCTTGTGCATCAACCTAGTCTTAAATAGATGAGTAGCTAGGGCTTGGAAAAATCACCACATTCTTAATTGTAGATCTAAGGAACTTCAATTTATTGTCTGAGTCGGCTGAGCAGCAGTACTTTCCAAAAAGGACCAGGCCTCCGAGAGGAGCAAGACCGCAAAAGGTGAGCAATGACCGTGTCCTCACTTTTTTATACACTACACCACTGACCAATTCCTGATACATGTCCATTATATCTAGTAGGCTGTCCTACATCTACACAGTCCTGATGAAGACCCGTTTCTGATGCGCAAAATCAGCGCATCGCTCCCGAGGGTCGAAACGTTGACGCATTCCCTTCTTGCACGAACCAACTATTAAAAATCTTTTAGGACCCAAGATTTAATTGATGTACCTACTGGATTATTGTACATATAGTTGTCGTCGCCAATAAGTCTATGAATTAACAATTTTACATGTTGTTTTAATTGTGTACCAGTCTTGGACAGAATTTATGTTTTTTGTATGTTTTATGTTTGTTTTATGGACAGCAACTTGAAGACTTTGATTCAAATACAGAGAATATGAAAGTGTATGAGTAAAACTTCACTTTTATTTTTGCTTTGTGGTCAGTGTGGTTGATTGTATTGGTATAGGTACCACTGTCTTTGTACCCTAATTAGGGACGAAGTATACAAATAATGCAATTGGAATTCTATACTACTGTGTATTTCTGTCCGACAGAACCATTATTATGTATTGTATTACCCACCCAGGTTCTGAGGGTTACAGGGTCACCCCATTACATGTAATGAGGCAATGTTGAGGCAATTAGGGTGGGGGAAAAGTTCCAGCAATTCAGTCACAAAGGGGGGCGAATGATCCCAGCAATATCCTGCCAAATTGGTAGGTGGAGGTCTAACACTCACAGGAAAGCAGACTAAAAAGTTTTGTTGGGTGAATATACCCCCAGCAATGAATAGCCAATTTATTGATAGTGTGGCAAATACCAACAGCAAAGGTGAGGCAATCTTGGCATTGGGTTGCAAATACACCTAGGAATGTAGCTGCAAACATGGGGTTTTGTGTGTAAATACCCCCAGTAAGCTAGATGCAAATCTTGGATTTGTGGGCAAATACCCACAGCAATGTATATGCAAAATAAGGTTTGTGATACCCCCGGTGATCTGGATGCACATTTTGGGTCTGTGGGACAAATACCCTGAGTAATCTGGATGCATATCTGGGGTTTGTAAGGCAAATTCCCCCAGTAATCTATATGCTAAATGGGGTTTGTGGGGCAAATACCCCCAGTAATTTGGATGCAAATCTGAGGTCTGTGGGGCAAATACCCCCAGTAATCTATATGCAAATCTGGGGTTTGTGGGCAAATACCCAAAGCAATCCAGATACAAAATGGGGTTTGTAAGACAAATCCCCCTAGTAATCTGGATGCAAATTTTGAGTCTATGGGAAAATACCACCAGCAAGTTTGAGGCAATCTTGGCATAGGCTGGCAAACACCCCCAGGAATGTAGCTGCAAATATTTGTTTTGGGCCCAAAACACCAAGTATTGTGTATGTGAACAATGTAACTGGTGCACATGCAAAGTGCCTCAATACCTAGAGGTGGAGTACATGTTGCACAAAACACAAAAGTAATTTACCACTACATGCAGTACAACACTGTTGGAGGCAAAGTAACTGGCAACTGAGAGGAATAGGCAGAGTGGAGATGCAAGTGCTCTAGGAACCTTTAAAAAAATCAAGCCTCGACATCAACTAAATGGTGTCTTAAAAAGATGTGAAATACTGGAGGGCCGATGCACAAACAAGACACACCAGCCACCAACAGCAGCTCGAGGACTGTATGTGTGTGTGGAAAAGCTGTCTCAGCCTGGGTTGACACACACAATAGGGGGTGAAAGCCATACAGACCTATGAGTGTTGAGTCCAATCAGAAAGTGTTCAGCATAATCTTGGATGGGCCCTGATGACAATTGGGCATTGGTTGATGTGCTGGTGCACCAGGGTCACCTGTGGGCCATGATTTATGAGCATTACAACACTGTTGGAGCCAAAGTAACTGGCAACTGAGAGGAATAGGCAGAGCGGATATGCAAGTGCTCTAGGAACCTTTAAAAAAAAAACAAGCCTCAACATCAACTAAATGGTGCCTTAAAAAGATGTGAAATACTGGGGGGCCGACAAGACACACCAGCCACCAACAGCAGCTCAAGGACTGTATGTGTGTGTGTGGAAAAGCTGCCTCAGCCTGGGTTGACACACACAATAGGGGGTGAAAGCCATACAGACCTATGGGTGTTGAGTCCAATCAGAAAGTGTTCAGCATACTCTTGGATTGGCCCTGATTACAATTGGGCATTGGTTGATGTGCTGGTGCACCAGGGTCACCTGTGGGCCATGCTTTATGAGCCTTTATATACCACACCAAGAGACTGACTCACTTACACAGTCACCACCACGCTAATGCAATGTGATGCCAGGACTATCTCGTATCCCCACCTGTGCTGTAAATTGAGTCTGGAGGTCAGCCTTTTGAGCATACTCACCTTGGTGCACTGTCTCACATGCCTTGACACAGCCTTGACACAGCCTTCACTTTCAGCTCATGGCAGGTGTAGGAAGGCTGCATTATATGTGGGGGCCTCTCAAGGAAGCAAGTCACATCTGGACACTCTGACCTACACACCAACCCCTTGATCAGCAGCAGTGCGCGTCATCTAGAAAAATACCTTGACAGAAAAAAGCACACTGAAAGAGCTAAAACATAGTCAGTTAGGCTAAACTTACGCAATAATGGTACATTGTACTTTCTCCGCTCTGTTTGATAAAATGTACAAAAGAATAGAATATGGAAAGTTGTCTGGTTTGCTGTAGCATTGCATGGGCACCCAGAAAGTTGGTTTAATGAGTAAGCATTTGATGGATAAGTGTTTGAGTAAGTGTTTGATGGATAAGCATTAATGGAATATAACAGAGGCAAAAACTAACCAGTAATTATCGATAGTGGGGATTCGTCACAAAAAACAGGTAAGAAGACAGCCCGGTCAACACAGGCGGTAAAGCTTATTTTAAAATGACTTTGCATTTTGATATATTCCACTCCCATCTTAACTGCTTTGTTTTCGCCAAGAAAAGATCTTTTAATCTTGATTTAGGGAAAGCTACACAGATAAGAGGGGTTTCAAAAAGATCTTCCAGACCAATGGAAGCAAAAGCTTGTTTCACATAGGTAAGCCATGGAATTAATACAGCATCGTCAAGTTTCAGAATATCTCTTACAATGTGTTGATTATTTTGGACCTCCAGTGTTTTCCAAATTGATAGCCAAAACAATAATGGGGCTATCTTAATAGTGTCACTGATATACTGCAGGTCTAATTCTTTGTGTACAAAGAAGTTGGAACATGATTCAGAAATTGATAGTAACCTTTTAGCGAACTTGTCTTCTATCTTTTGCAATTGTTCCACTTGCACTGTTCCCCATACTGCTGCCCCATAAGTAGCTATGGAAATAAGTATTTCTTGCTATTTAGAATGTAATCATCTCCTGAATTGGCTTATTGCCTATTTTTTTTGTTACAAATTTAAAGAGTACAGCTATACTCTTTGACATGTGGCTAGCTCTATTAATTAACATATCTTTCCATGTCAGATTCGAAATGAACAAGATGCCTAGATAAGAAAATGTGTAAACCCACTCCATACTATTATCCTCTATATAAAGCCTCTTCATTCTTTTCTTAGCCTGCCCAATGTCAAGGTAAAGGTCTTTGTTCTATTTACATGCAGGTCAAGACGTGCCGTAAAAGCCAAATAGACCAATATAGATTTTTGAAGGGTCTTCGGCGTTCTAGCCATCAGGATAGCATCATCCGCGTATAGCAAGATTGGGAGAGAAATTGAGGTGGCATAAGTATTGTCCGTGCTATTATCGATTAGAATAGTATTTAGACGGTTAGTGTACAAAGTGAATAGGAATGGGGCAAGGATGCAACCCTGCCTAACACCTTTCTCAATCTTTAAACGGTCTCGTACACTCCCCTTGCTTGCAGTAACAGACTAATGAATCTGCCCTCACACACATTTGTCAGATGAATACGATTATCTCTTCCTCCACTCCCATGGCCTCCATTAGGAACCACAGTTTACTGTGGGCAACACAGTCAAATGTCACCGAGATGTCTATGAAAGACATATAAAGTTGACCCTTTTTTGCTAAGGTATATTTTTATACTAATAGTGATAGTTTAAACATTGAACAAGAGTCCCCCTGCTCTTTCTGAACCCATATTGTACTTCCCCCATGGATTCTATTTTCCGACGCCCAGTCTTCCAGCATGTTAAGGAGAAGTCTGCCCATTAATTTTTCTGAGCTGTTGATAAGCAAAATAGGGCGATAATTTACTGGGTTTGTGCCCTGTCCCTTCTTATGTACCGGGATAATCACAGATCTATTCCAGGAGGAGGTCATTGGGCCTGTTTTTATCACTGCATTAAATACAATTGACAGTAGGGGTACCCAGAGTTGTTTTTGTGAGACAAATAAGTCAAGTAGAACTCTAGCAGGCCCTGACACTTTTAGAGCAGTGGACTTGGACAGAGCTAACTCTATTTCTTTAACCCCTTCGCTGCTAGGCTTCCCCCCCCCCCCGTGCTAAGCCTTTTTTTGACTATTTGGGGTAGTTTGCTCTTAGGCCCCTGTAACTTTTTGACCACATAATGTATCCACTCCAAATTTGTGTCCTTTTCTTCCAACATAATGGGGATTCTAAAGGTACCCAGGGTTTGTAGATTTCCCTGGAGGGGACCCAGAAATTAGCCAAAATACAGCTAAAGTTTGGTTTTGTGGGTAAAAAAGTGCTGCAAATGAAAGCTTCTTGGTTTTTCCCTGCAAATGGTATCAACAAATGGGTTGTGGAGCTAAAATCACCATTTTCTCAGCTTTTAGGGAATGACAGATTTTTGTCAGAAAACCAACATTTTTTACACAGTTTGGGCATTTTTCTGGGACATAGCCTACTTTTGCTATTTTTTGAGCTTCCAACTTCCTTCCAGTTAACGGTAGAAATGGATATAAAAGTAATAATGGATCCTGGAAAGCTATACATTTGAGAAAAGTAGACACAATTCTAAATTCAGCAAGTGGTCATTTGTGCACATCCATCAAGGTTTCTTTATAGAAAATAACAGTTAAATATAGGAAAAATAGAAACTTAGTTGAAAAAAACAGCCTTTTGTGTAATCATTTTCACCTGTAACTTCTTCTAATTATGCCAGCTGTTTGAAAGCAATATACTATTACATCTGCTGGATCTCACTGGTTGTGGGGAAATATAGGACTTGTAGGTTCACCAAGAATGCATCGAACCCAGAGCCAAAAAGTGAGCAGCAACTTGCAATGTTTTTTTTTATTATGTACCGGGTATATAGCAATTTTTATGGGAAAATGTAAGCATGAAAAAATTGGAATGAAAGACACCTATGTATTTCTGAAATGGGAACAAGATATAGAGTTTAGAAACAGTAGCTATTTGCACATTTCCAAAATTGGGAATACGCTTACTAGCACGAGAATTATTGGTCATTTTTCTAAATGACTTCTTTTTTACACATAGTCTTTCAATTGGAAGGCAGAAATGCATCAAAAGTCAATAGGTAATAACAATTGCTTTACAAATTTGAATTACCCTAAGTCTCCTGATAAAAATGGTACATCACTTGTGTGGGTAGGCTTGGTGCCCATGACAGGAAATGGCCTAAAACGCTACATGGACACACGACTTTTTCACAGTGAAAACTGACCCTTTTTTTGCAAAGTGCCTAACTGTAGTTTTTGAACCCTAGATCTGCCGGCACCTAGGGAAACCTAGCAAACCTATACATTTTTAAAAACTAGACACCCAGCGAATTCCAGGATGTGGTGACTTGACCGGCTCTCACCAGGTTCTGTTACCTAGAATCCCTTGCACAGCTAAAAATCATTTTCCTCACATTTTTGTGGTGGAAAGTTCTGGAATCTGTGTCGATCCGCAAATTTACAACCTCCCCGCGTTCCTCAAAGGCTTCCGAGAAAAATGGTACCTCACTTGTGTGGGTAGACCTAGTACCTGCGACAGAAAACGGCGCAAAACGCAACAGGGGCACACCACAATTTCACAGTGAAAAATTACCCTTTTTTGGCAAAGTTCCTTGCTGTAGTTTTTTAATCTAGCTCTGCCAGCACCTAGGGAAACCTAGCAAACCTATACAATTTTTTTAACTAGACACCCAGGGGAATCCAGGATGTGGTGACTTGACTGCCTCTCACCAGGTTCTGTTAGCTAGAATACTTTGCAAACTTTACAAATTGTCAAAAAAAAAAAATTCTCCTCAAATTTCTGTGTGGGAAAGTTCTGGAATCTGCGTGGATCCACACATTTCCTCCCACCTAGCATTTCCACAGGTCTCCCGATAAAAATGGTACCTCACTCGCGTGGTGGCTCAAGGACCTGCGACATACAAGGGCCCAAAACCTATTGAGGCGACATCAAAATTACCTATCACAAACCAACCTGGTTTTGCAAGGTGGGTCCCATGAGTTTGTGGCCCGGGGCTCGGCGGCCATCTAGGGAAACCTACCAAACCCAAGCCATACCGCACTGGACTCCTCCAGGTGTTTAGTTTTCAGAAATGTGTGGGTTTGGTTTTGGTAGATGGCTGCTGACCCCAGGACCAAGTCTAGTACCCGCAACAGGCAAGGGCCCAAAACCTATTGAGTAGACATCAAAATTACCTATCACAAAGAGCCTGGTTATGCAAGGGGAGTCACCTGGGATTTTGGCCCCGGGCTCAGCGGCCATCTTGGGAAACCTACCAAACCCACACATTTCTGAAAACTAGACAACCATAGGAGTCCAGCGAGGTATGACTTGTGTGGGTCCACCAACGTTTTCTAACCCAGAATCCCCTGCAAACCTCAAATTTAGGTGAAAAAACACTATTTTCTCAAACTTCTGTTTGGGAAAGTTCTGGATTATAGGTGGATCCACAAATTTCTTACCAACCAGCATTCCACCAGGTCTCCGGATAAAAATTATACCTCACTCACATGGGTGGGTCAAATACCCACTTCAGGCAAGGGCCCAAAACATATTGAGTAGACATCAAAATGACCTATCTCAAAACAACCTAGTTCTGCAAGGGGGGGTCACCTGGGTCTTTGGCCCTGGGTTCGACGGCCATCTTGGGAAACCCACCAAACACACACATTTATGAAAACAAGACACCCGGGGGAGTCCAGCAAGGTATGGCTTGCGTGGGTCCCCCCACGTTTTCCTACCCAGAATGCCCTGCAAACCTCAAATTTAGCTGAAAAAATCCCTTTTTTCTCATATCTCTGTGTGGAAAAGTTCCGGAATCTACGTGGATCCACACATTTCCTATCACCCAGCATTCCCCAAGGCCTCCGCATGGGTGGGTCAAGTGCTCGTGACAGGCAAGGGCCCAAAATGTATTGAGGAGACATCAAGATGACCTATCTCAAAACAACCAGGTTTTGCAAGGGGGTCACCAGAGTTTTTGGCCCCGGGTTCAACGGCCATCTTGGGAAAAACCCATACATTCCTGAAAACTAGACAACCTGGGAAGTCCAGTGAGGTATGGCTTGCATGGATCCCCCAACGTTTTCCTACACAGAATGCCCTGCAAACCTCAAATTCAGCTGAAAAAAATCACTTTTTTCTCAAATTTCTGTGTGGGAAAGTTCTGGAATATACGTGGATCCACAAATTTCCTACCACCCAGCATTTCCCCAGGTCTCGCGAAAAAAATGATACCTCACTTACGTGGTTGAGTCAAGTACCCGCGACAGGCAAGGGCCCAAAACATATTGAGGAAACATCAAAATGACCTGTCAACATCACAGGTGTGGGTTGCTCTTCTCCGTGGAAAGATCATCAGCATACAAACCAATTTTCCTTTCCAAACCATTACAACTAAAAGGGTGGATATTCCGACAAACTCTTAGTTTGCATGCCAGAGGTTCAATATATATGTTTTAAAGGAGGGGGGAAAGAGGGCATCCGTTTCTAGTCCTCCTACATATTTGTATTTGTCTTGTGAGGTTACTGTTGACAAGGACCCTTGCAGATGGATTTTTGCGTAAGGCCCTAACCGCTGCTAAAAAAGCTTTCCCTAAATTAAAGCGCTGAATTGTTTTATATTGGAAAGGCCAGCTGACCCTATCAAACGCCTTTGCAGCATCAAAGGTCATTACCGCTAATGGAATCTCATATTCTCTTGCCACATCAATTGCCCCAATTAAATCATGTGTTAATTCGTGCAGTTGCCTCTCCATCATAAAACCTTTTTGATCTGGATGTATTAGTGATCCTGCTTCCTTACCTAAATATTTTGTTGAGTTTTGGGTATACATTTTGTGGTCTCTATTAAGAAGGGTAATAGGCCTGTAAGACTCACAAGACCTTAGGTTCTTATTCAGTTTCAAAATAATAGTTATAGTTGCTTCATCCCAGGATGATGAGAGGTCTTGGGCAGAAATAAAGTCAGAATTAAACAGTTGAAGCAAGATTGGTGCTAGCTCTTCTTTTAAGATGGTATATATTTAATTTGGGATGGAATATGGGCCGGCAGCTTTCCCTTTCTTTAGGGTGCTGATGATTTGAAGAATTTCCACCAGAGCAGTGGGGGTACTCAAGTTGTCTTTTTCTGAGTTCAAAAGCTATGGAGTTCCAGATGTGGAAAAAATCTTCTGTAGCTCCTTCACTCAATGTTGAGTATTCTAAAAAAAGACCCTGGAAGAACTGAGCGAAGGCTTCCTCAATCCCAAAATCGTCAGTAATGATATTACCAGTAATCGAACATCTGAGGTCTTTTATCATGTTCCTAGATTGGTCCGCCTTGGCTTTCCATGCAAGGGATTTGCCACACCCCTCCCCATGTTCATGGTGGGACAACCTACTGGCTTCCCACTTCCTTTTAATTATTGCTTCAAGATAATCAGTGAGATCATGCTTTGTCATAGTTAGTTTTTGTGTAATATTTAAATCCTTATGTGTTTGTTCTAACAAAACCTGATTTTTATGTATTGCAGTTTCAATAGTTCTGATTTCTTCTCTCACTTTCTTATTTTGAACGATAGAAAAGGGAGTTACAGTATCTCTTAGAAAAGCTTTTTATGGGTCCCATATAATATGAGGGAGTGCTGAGTTTGCAGTGAATGAAAAAAAAACATTTGTTGCTGCTTTCAACTTTTCAATTACTGATGGTTCCAGAAGTAGCCAGCATGTTAAAGTCCATCTATGAGAAGGGGGTCTCTTTGAAAGGGTAATTTCCAATACTAGAGCAGAATAGTCAGACAGATTTCCTGAAACATGGCTGACCTTATTTGTGTTGTTACTAATGGAGCGATCTACCAGGAAGAGGTTGATCCTAGAACGATGACAGCATTCATTATTGTGGAAAGTAAAGTTTTCCCCCGATTTCCCAGCCTAACGTTCCATCACTTTCCAAATGTCTAAAAGCCTCATGTCAGCCATCAGCTGTTTCAGAGCAGTTCTCATATTTTGAGTTGCCACCGCTGCTCTCTTATGTTGATGTTGAGTCCTGCACTGGGTCCAAAACCATATGAAAGTCACCACCCATTATAATAGGGTCTCTAATATCTATTAATTTAAGAAACAACAAATGTAGTTGGGCGGATCGTCTAGGTTGGGGCCATAATAGCCAGCAGAGGTCAGACAGGAACCATGTATTTTGGCCCTAGCACTTGCCTACCTTCCAAGTGGATCCACAACACAATCTCCAAGTATTGCTTGTGTAGTTTTTTTTAAATATAAGGGTGACCCCTTTTATAGAGCATGTCTGAGTAGTGCAAATGCAATGTTACCCAATTCTGGGTTTTGAGAATACGTGCCCACTCCTCTTTACGTAGATGTGACTCTTGTATAAAAAAAATCACTCTCTGAAAGCCTCAGATATTCTAAAAATGTTCTTCTTATAGAGGGGACCCTGACGCCATTTACGTTCCTTGAGAAAATGTTTAACATTTTTGGCTTCTCAGGCCTGACTGTATCTGTCATAGAAATCAAAGTAAATACTAATGACCTGAGAAAGCCTGGAACTGCTACACGTGATTAAAGAAAAAGCAGGTTAAGCAGTTTCAATTTTATTCGTAAATGAGGACAATTCTTTTCTTTTTTTCCCCCACCCAGTGCCCAGAATCAAAACCTTTCCAAGGACCTTGGTTAACTTTAAAACATATTTAATGATAGAAAAGATCCTTGCCGTGGGGCTCAAAGCAGGAGTATACACTAAAGGAGACTTGTCCTTTCGCATTAGGTCGGACATTTCACGCAACATACAAGACAGGCAGTTGGAATTGGGGATATACTTACAAGAGTTAAGGTGGCTGGGCGTCACTGCAAACCTCCGATTCCCCGTCTCTTTAAAGGTGATGTGGAACAACAAAATGTACAATTTCAGGGACCCCTCTAAGCTTAATTCCTTGATTTAGCAGATAAAAAGCACACCCAAATGACAAAGTTTAATTCTGTCTCGATAGGGAGAGAGTCCGAAGAGGAGGTACCTCGGTATACCTCTAGTGTTGTGGGAGGGTTCCCGGGGGTGGGGGGATTGGAAGGAAAGGGTGAGTAGGGTCACAAGTAAAAATAAAAGACATGCAGTGTCATGCGCAAAAGCAGCATCATGGCTACCGGGCTCATGCTAACTTAAAGATGTTGACAATGTCTATAGTAACCACGTGACCGCATGTGAACATGGTAGCCTACTCTAGAAACAAGCCCTATTATAGACATCACAGCCTGAAATTTTTGCAATATATTGCTTCCTCTGACTTCAGTTGGTCAATCAACTTTCAATGTCCTCATGGGAACAGGATCGCCCTCCGTCTTCTCACCAAGAATACAATAGTCCACAGACAGTAATGCTGAATGAAACATTTCTTTTCAAATACTTTGTTAATTCTCCTAGACTTTCACATCATGTCTTCCCTTTAGAAATGCTGCATCTTCATATGTAACCTCTTCATTACCTCACTAAAATGAATTTCTATCAATCAATCAATCAATCAGTGACACTTATAAAGCGCGCTACATACCCGTGGGGTCTCAAGGCGCTATATGAATTTCTAATTCACTAGTTAATAGTGATCTTTGTGTAAGTAGAAACATTTTGCAGAGTCAGATGAAAACATTTATGCAACTATTATTCATTTGAAAAAACATGTCCAGGGGAAGGTCAGGAAACAACATTTTAAATTAACTCAGTATTCTTGAAGAATGTCAGCTTGTCAGATAATTTACCTTCAGCTATTCAGGCCTAGTACCAGTAAATATGGCTGCCTACTACAATCTTTCCCTTTAAACGCATTTATTTCTCTTAAAGCCTACACGTTAATGCTGCTCATTATTATAAAAAAAATGCATAGCTTTTCTACTTTTTAAAATGTTCCTACACATTGATACTGTAGAACCAGAGCTTCCATTTCCTGACTGAGACTACATTGAGCATTAAGGCTTGGAGGGGCTGTGCTCCATTGGTTCAGTCCTTTACTTATTAACCACACCCATCAAGTAGAAATCAGCAGTGTCTATCACAATCACTAAAGTGACCATTGGCACAAATCAAGGATCACTCTTATATACATTAGGATCCCATTAGAGCAAAAACACATTATTGATATGCATGACTGTCTCCAAAACAATTGAAAACTAGAACCAAATATAATATAAAAAAAGTGTTGCCAAACTGGTATTTGCACTGTAGACATGAAGGATTTTATTGTACAGAGGCATTACAAAAACTGCAGTCAGACAGGTTAAACACAGCCACTCTAGCATGGTGATTCGTATTGGACATAAAAGAAAATGAAAGGTAGAACTCTAAGTGTGAACAATATGTTTCAGAATCTTTAACAAGTGAGGTAAAATCAAGATAGCAAGTGAGTGGACTTTTTTATCCTATTGAAATCTTTGCAAAGTTTTTTGGTTTGCTATGTGCATATGCAAATTGGGACTTTCGTGAGAAGTCACCCCATAAATATAAATTGTAACATAAACACGATGGTAGCAAAAATAATAGCACACATTTTTACTGCGCAAAGCCTGGCTATATAGAAAAAACTCTGCAGATTGTAAACATGAAGCAAAAGGTACATTATCAAAGGAATAGCTTACACACATTTTCCAGATTGGCTGAGTTTGATTAGATTAAACATTATCTCCCTATGCTTTGAAAATTAATTCATAACTTGGAACATTCTATTTCTCAAGCCAAGACCAAAAATTTTCCCAATCTTGGAAAATAATACAAATTTGGAATATCGTAAACCTTCACTTTGGAAATAAATCACACACCCTATAAATAGGTAAACAGTTAACCAAGGCAAAAGAATCAAGTGACCTTATTTATTAATGCTGGAAACACATGAGGAAAAGTAATAGAAAGCTGCTTACATTGCCGACGATAAAAACATATACGTAGAAAGCAGTTAATCAAGTTATAAAGTAAGGATAATTTTAACTAGATTAAATGAAAGAGGGGCCAAAGAAACTCAAGCTTTGACACTCGAAAGAAGAGAAGAGTTCGATTTCGGTAAAAACAAAAAAAAAACAAGAATACAAATTCTGAGCATTCAGTGCCAACTTTTATAATAGACTGGCGTGAATGGAAGGATGAAATACTGTGAGAAGAAAAGAACACATATTTTTTCTAGTTTGATGCACAGTACAATTTCGAAGATTTAAGACAGGGAGACAAAGTAGCTATATGGTTACTCAATAATCTTTCGAACTGACAAATAGGGAAGAGTAAGTGAGAGCAGGGCAGTCTTAACAGCATCATAGCCCCCCCTGGTAAAGCAGTGCACTGGGCCCTGATTACACAACCACTCACAGGAATTAAAATGTTTCACTGAAAATGAGTGTTAAAATCTGGTCTGCATGGAGCCACTATGTTCGTGGGGCCCCCGCGCAACTGCCCAGTGTGCCCATGCCGTAAGACAAGAGTGAGAGCCCTCTTTATTTAACCATGGGGAGAAGATTTTGCTGACAGTCTAAAATAGCTAGGAGGAATCGGTCGGAGGTGTACCACAAGGCACCACAATAGGCCAACATTTGACAGTGTTTATAAACTGGAGAAACCATCAGCTATCAGCCGCTGATTGTCTCACTTGATCCATCTCTCCTGGCAAAAGAAAATGGAATGAGCATATATCATCACAAACTCAATGCTTTTAAAACAAAAATTCTCACATTCGGTTCGTGGTCTGCCTAACATTTATTCTTAGTGATAACTGAGAAAGCCACCCTTATCTATCAACAGTGTCTCAAATCATTGAATTATTCTGGATATCAGCTTCTCCTTGGACATTCAAGAGAAGTAAGTAGTCAGGTCATTGTCCCACGTGGTGGGAATTTAGGATAGATTTTTGTGTTGCCAGAATTCCAAGTGATGACAGTACTTATATTACACTTTAGTATTTTGAATGTGCCATATGTCTCTACATGGCAGTCCTGATTTAATCATGCAGAAACAGCTATGGTTTCTGATCTCAGCTATGTGTATACTGCTTTGTTGGCTCTGTGTGTCTAAGTGAATCCAGAGCAATGAAAGGCAGTGCAAATCACTACCTTGCTTTACTCTGTGTTCGGAAGGCATTCTACGGGTGGAGTGTGGGCGTTCCTACACATCCACCCGAGGATTCTGGCAAAATCCCAGATTTACTAAGGTAATTAAACCTGGGATTGCTTCAAAATGCTACACCATCACAACTGAGGCATAACGATGACGAATATGTTTATTTCTCCTTGTTTTATCCTCTTTCTACATGTGCTGCATTCTCCAGCACATGTAGATGTAGAAAGAGGAAGTGCCTCTTAGGATTGTTTTTGTGCAGGAAGGAACACCTTTCTGAAAGTAATCCATCCTGCACAAAAACAATCCTGCCTGTAATGCAGGCATCCTTTAAACATGGCGCAAGGGTGTCTCCATTAGGCTGCACTCAGTTCGCACAGTGCAGTGGGAGAGAAGGAATGCGCAATATGTTAGTAAATATAGTACTTTTCCTACTCTCTCCATTTGATGCAGCTCAGCAGGTTGTCTGGTTGCATTGTGCTGTGTCAAATGCTAGTAAATTTGGGTCCCGTAGAATATCTCTCCCTCTCTTATTCCACCCCTTTCTCTGGGTCTACTGTTAACCATCATAATATTCAGTTGGTTCAGGACAATGACAACGTCTCATCACTCCTATCGGGTCAAGATTGCCAGGTTAGTGCAAGTCTGACACTTTCCAAGAGCAAAAGGAAAATAATTTTATCTTGACTTCTCAGCTTACTCCATAATTACGCCCTTGGAATGATGTAAACCTTCAGAAACAATTTGCCTATGTTCCGGTAAATTATTAAGCAATCAGTAGCCACTGGAATCGAGGTATCATTATGAGAGGAAGATGAAAAAACTGAAATCCTTATATAAACATGAAAAGTGAAACCATTGTTGAACTATGGGTTGCATTTTTATAGGACAATTCTGCAATTGGTAAATAGGAAGTCAATTTTCCTTGATTGGCAGCACAGCAGGATTGCAAACAATTCCCCAGACTTTGATTAGTTTGTTGTTTGACTATTTGTCTGGGACTGATAATCAAAATCAAGAGCTTGTTCAATTCTCAATTCTCAATGCTTTAGAAATGGATCTTCGAAAACGAATAACATGCTGAGGACTGCTTTCAGAAATTACGATACAAGGCAATCTATACAGATTAAAATTTCAGGAAAATCAATGGACCCATTTGTTGGGCTGTTGGTAGTCTGGATATAGTTGAAAAATGGTCCATCTTTGAAAAAGTGTCTACTCTAATCATTACCAAAGGGAATCACCCTGAAGGGAAAAGGTGTATTATAAAATCTGTAGAAATCATGTGTCAAATATTATTTTACAGTTTGCAGTTTATTTCAGAAAGTTTATGCACTGCCTCCACTGAAAGGTGATAAATAAAACAAGCCAGCCTATAATATAACAGTTAGAAAACTGATACAAATTTAAAAAAGATAAAAAAAATTAAAAGACAATAGCATCCAGAAGAGTAGTTTGAATCAAGTCAGGATAAAGTCCGTGGCTTCTTTTGGAGTCCTTCCATCTCACTAAAGTACATTTAAATAATTAATTCCAACTTCTTAATAGCAAAACAATGACACCAAGAATGATCTTGTAAGGTATCTATACGTCAGTGTTTTCTTTTAAAACAAGCCAGTTTAGCTATTCTTGTATGGAATAAAATATATACTTCACACACCATCAGATAAGAAACCTGCTTAGTCACTGCATACTTAGGGGCTCATTATGATTGCGGATTTTCCGCATCCTCCGGGCCGGCGGAAGCCACCGCCGGCCCGGAGGATGCGGAAAATCCGCAGTGGACCCACCAAAGACCCACCGCCACATTAGGATGGCTGGTGGGTCCTGGTTTCCGTCCGCAGCTTTTCCTCCGCGGTTGGCTTACAACCGCGGAGGAAAAGCACTAATCTGGTGACGGTGTCTCTCAGACACCGTCCGCCAGATTAGTATGTGCCTGCAAACATGCTTTTCCACGGCGGCTTTTCCGCCGTGGAAAAGCATGTGTAACTTCACTGCGGGGGCCCGTTGCGGGCCCCCTAGGTGAAGAGGGATGGGGGGTGCACATGGGCTGCATTTGTATGCAGAAAGCGTCAGGCACCGCGCGGTGCCTGCCTCTTTCTGCATGCAAATGCAATGCGTGCATTTTTAACATTGCCGCGGGTGCAGCTTGAAGCCGCACCCACCGCAATGTTAATAATAGAGGATGTGACCGCCACCCTGGTGGTCACATCCTAATCGCACAGGAGGGGACTCCGCAGCCGTCCGCGATCATAATCGGCCCCTATATTTCCAACTTCATCTGTGACGAAGTGTTCCAACACAACACGTTTGAGTACGTAATATTACATCTTTCTGATCCAAGTTTTAAAATCTTTGAAAACCAAAATAAATGTCCTGATCCAGTTGTAAGTTCAAATTTGGCATAATATTTTAAAGAATCAGGAATAAACCTAAAAATATAAAATCCCAAAGAATAATTGCCCCAGGGCATTATTATAGGTTATTGCACCACGTTCTAGACACAGAGCTTGTACTGAAAAGCTATTCTGTAAAGACATAATTCTTCTCAAAAACAACTAATATAGTTTTATTTAAAATTTGTATTGGGCATAGCCCTTTTGCCAGGTATCCCCCAGATTTTTGTCTTCTGTTGATGAACCTGTTTTTATTGTCATTAGAATGCATATAGTCCCTGTTATCTAGCGATTAACTGCTTTTGCTCTCTACCTAAAACATACAATTAGCTTATACCTGATTGTACAATAAATGCACTTGCAAGTTAATTGTAAAAGAAACCTTTTGCCAAGCCTGAACCTTCCTTTTTAATACCCAGAAGTCACCCCTCAAGTAGGCCCTAAAGGCTCATGGGGCAGAGTGTATTGTATTGTAGTTAAAAAGTAGGACATGTGGTTTTAAAGTTACATGTCCTAGCAGTAACAAACTCCTAAAGCTATTTTCTACATTTAATAAGTAATACCATTTGATTGTGAAGAAATAGAAATATGTTTTTGCACTCAAATGAATTGTCATTTAAAATCCTCTTTAATAGTAAAGTTAGATTGTAAGTCACAAAACTGAAAATACCACTTTTAGAAAGTTGTAATTTTCTTACTCTTTACCATCCTTCCATGATGGCTGGGGGGAGCAGTGCCCTTCCCCTCTTGCACTTCAAAGTTTTTGCCTCCAGCACACGAAGAAACCTGACACTAGTTTTTTGTCCCCAGGACTTCTTGGATCCTTGACGGGGAAGGGAAGAAATTTCCACAAACAGATGTTGGGGTAGCATAGGGAATACTTCCCACTTTAAAGGCTGGCAGCAGGTGTAAATATCGGACCTCCAGAGCAACTCATCAGTACCCTCCTAACCCTGTGGACATTACAGAAGAAGGAATGCCTTGCCCCCCAGTGTACCTACCCGCTGCTACCATGAACCTTACCTTGTGCTTGAGGATGCCCTTGCTCTCTGAAAAGAAAGACTGGACCTGCTCCCTTTGTCCCAGGCTCACCTGAGTGACTCTAAGGGTCCATTAGCTGACAACCTATCTGAGCTATGGAACACATCAAGCTCCAGAGGCCGCCCTGAAACTGCACAGCGGACCTGCTTCACTGGACCTGCCTTAACCAAGCTGGCCTCTGCTTGAGTGAGTTCTATATCTCCAAGAGGTGCTTCTTCAAGTCCTGGACCCTTTGCAGCCATCAGCTGAGCTCCTCCTGTGAAGAAAAGTGAAATTCTGAAGTGTTGGGCTCTACGTGACAATAAATGTGCCCATTTGCAAAGAGACTCTGCTGCCTGTGATGAATGCAAATGCAAAGCTCCAACAACCACAAGAGACAATTGACAACACAAGATCTGCACATCGTGCTACCGCAGCAACAGCCGGTAGCGACCCTTAACAGAAAGCTCCTGCAATGAATGTCATTGCCTCCAGGCTGATTTTCACCCTACATCAATGACCATCTGCAATGATCTCCCTACTCCTTGCAGCCTCCTTCACTGGGAATGGAACTCTTCACACCAGACTTTAAAAAGGTAACTTTTTCAGCAGGGTTAACTTGGTCCCTCTATCCTGCCTACACTCCATCACGGTCAGTCTGAATTTATGACTTTCCCCTCGACCTAGCACGACTAGATGATGCTTTGTGATTTTTGGGTGCTATATCTACCTACCTAAAAAAATTGCTTATCTCTTGCTCTACTGATTTTTGTCATTCTGATATCATTTTATTTATTAAAATTGTCTTTTTTTAATTGAATTTTTCTTATGTTGTGTTTTTACTTTAGTACAATTTGAGGGCTGAATAAATACTTAACACTTTTCCTCTAAGTTTAGCCTGACTGCTTTACGCCAAGCTATCACTGGATTAAGCACAGGTTAATTTAGTAACTTTTGTGGTTCACCCTGACAATGATTGTGGTTGTTAGCTGACTGGGGATTACACCCCACAACCATTATCCTGACTTCTGTCAACAAGTAACTTATTAAACAGTGAAAACTTGACTGCATATAAAAGTGTTGGAGACACTGTTACCTCCTAGACCTTCAATGCCTTTAAAAGATGGCTTTCTCCCTTAGCATTGTACAATTTTTGTATTCCATCTCCATATGGTAATGTAACTGCACATCACAATCAACTACTGTCTGGGAGAGGCTGCCAAGATAGATATATGCTTAAATCTCTTTTCTTCTTAAGTTCAAACCACCAAATAAAAAATGTAGAGACGTTTGAAATTTAGAAATTAATACCACAATGTTGTTATCAATATTACCTTTTAAAAAGTGAATATGCACATAAGAATCTGGGGTACTGGGGCAAGGCTAAAGGCAAAAACCAGTTAAATCAAAAATATTTGCATTGTCCACCTAAGGCGGGGTGTGAAAAGCTCTTCACATAATCATGTTGGGAACATCGTATCCCTGAAAACATCTGTAAAAAATATGAATAAAAACAAGAATCTGGGCTTTAAAGCATCCCTGTTTCAGGCCATTCTGACTTTTTATGCAAGCAGTTAATCATATATCCAACATGGAGGGCAATTTGAAGTTTTAATATACCAAAAAGGATTCCAAGGTTACTCAACATGCATCACAAAGTTGAATAAAAGCATTGAAAGCAGAATATACTGGTTAAATGTAAACAAAATTATGTTTATCTAAAATATCCTGCACCACAGCTATGTAATGAAAAACATTATGTTTTTATTCCATGCCTGAAGATGTTCCATTAAAGAACCATAGAATCATGGAATAGCGTACAGCTACCCTCCAAGACCACAATTTGTCAGAAGTTCTGTGGCACGGCTTTAGACCTGACTTGTGCGACAAGTGGTTCCTGAGCTGCTGGTAGCTCTCCAACTGCCTGGTGGAAGCTCTCCTCTGTGCAGCAAAATTAAAAAGAGTGTATTGAAGATGAAAATCAGTGTGTTTTCAGAATTCATAAGCTGATGTTTGAAGAAAAAAGGATTTTCAAAATATTCTTAGAGTTGGTATTTGAGTAGAATAAACTTGCAATATTACTAATATTATTGGACTGTTGCCACGGACATTGCAGCTTTGTCTCACATGTATTGCCTATGTAGAGGCATTCCAAAGTGAAAAAGCTTTTTTTTCCTTTACTGCTAACAACCCTGCCTGATGCACTGATATAATCATTGCTGGAAATCCTTTATGAAATGGTTAGTAATGTATTACTGTCCGACATAGCCACTATTGCAACACTATTAATAGTAAAGCTCAGGATGATCTTCTCTGAACACAGGTAGCTCTTTTGACAGAACACGCTGCTGACCCTTCTTCTTGAGTCCTTAATGTGGAGATGGAGATGTATGTTCCTTATTCAGGAATTTAGAACTAAACCTGGCTGACAACATTCCCTGAATAAAGGATATAAAAACATACCCCAGCTCTGCAGATCCTTTTTCTTGATTGTAATCAGAATACCATCAGGATTGTCTAATGTAGACCTTCTGGCCTTCTTTATGCAATTTGAGATGGCATTAGTAGACTGGCAAGTAGAAGCTGGGAACCTATGTTGACTTTACATTTCTGCAATCTTTTGAAACCATATTTCTTCCAGTATAAAGTAAGGAGAATTGTGTACACCCGACACATACTTCCGATCAATGTCATTTAGACACTGTATAGAGTACCATAAGGACCCAGTATTTTTGTGAAGCACTTGTTCCTGAATAGAACACCATGCTTGGAATTATAGTTTCTCCTCGTGTTTTTTCTTTATTTCACAAAACTTTTCTTAAATTTTAAAATCAATTGAGCAGGTTCGGACAATAAAACAGATATTGCCTACGTCTTTTTTTATTAGCTGTACACAAAGTTAACAATCCACATTGTCTTTGGCCCTACCAGCACACACATTGTAGCTTTTTAAATATATTGACCATGCTTGAAAAAAGAAGATCATAGAGAAGACTATTACTTTTTTCTCTAAACTGTCATATTTGGCTGGTGTTTTCATAAGGTTACTAATCAGTGCCTGCTTTAGGGACCCTGTGTAGCTGATTTCTTAAATTATAATATAATGCCTCATCTCCTGTTAAATTCCAAACTGTCTCAGCATAAATTGAGAGAAGTATGACATAGTATTAATTTATGATCACTGTGCATGAGAAGAATCTAGTTAGATTAAGCATTGATGAAAACAAACTATGAAAATATAACATAAACTAATTAAAAGTGAGAGTTTGTCCCCAGGTGACAGTGAGCGCATCTCCCAATCAATACGACCATTTATATTAACACATTTTCTAGATGTTGACTAAGTAACACAATTATTTTTGATGTGCTGTAGAGTTCATATTCAAAAAAGATTCTGGAATATTCCAACCAGTTTCCAGTTCCTAGATCTAAAGTGCTTTGCAGTTTATTCTGAGGATTTTTCATTTTCAAATACCCCAATATTAAAACGTTATCAGGGCATTAACCTTGCATTAATGGCTATGTCCATTATATTACTTCATTTAAGAAATAATTCTGTGTGAAGTAATTGATGTTGCTAACCAGGACCACAGTCTTATATAATCAGAGATAGATTTAAAGGGAGTATCTATATTTTGTTCCTGTACCTTAATAGAGCTTTCAAAAGTTGCAACATTCACATTTCTTAACTAAGTATCATGACAATAATCCTTCGGAGGTTGAGAACTGCCTATACTAGTACAGAAACATGAGAATTTATTGTAAGAAACATCTCTACACCTTTTATGAGATTTATACAATTCATGGATATCTTTGGAAACCGGGATGACATCAAATACCCTTATATAAAAACAAGCTAGATGAGATAAGATCAAAGATATAATGATAGGAGTCCAAGATTCACATCTTGTCATGGGGAAGATAAGTGATTTAAATGCAATGTTGAGGTAAAATTAAACATCCCTAATAAGCTAGCTCTCTTTAAAGAAATCCCAGGTTCAAGAAATTGATCAATAAAATCTAAAATATGAGCTTTATGTACACATGTATTATGTCTATCTAGGGGTGATGTTACTACTATCATGTCAGCAGCAGAGAATGTAGATTGTGGGGCACTTATACATTTAATGGCAAAGAATGTTACTTTTGGGGCACTTATAAATGTAATGGCAATTGGATTATGAGGTTTCATAAGAGTAGACTTCACACTATGTTTTCAGTATTTAGGGCTGTCAAGTACCTTCAAAACATTAGACTTTGGCAATAAAGGTAGGCTCCATTACTTGCTTTACAGGAGAGGTGATAGGCTTAAGTGATATCTTATAAAACTTTTCCAAACAACATGATTTCATTTTGAAAAGAAAAGTAATTTTTTCAGATGGGAAATATTCAGACTAAATATTTTCTTTTACCTCCATTTGACTTGTAGTGAACGTATAAGTTCAGTTATGATTCTTATTGATGTATTGCGTAAAGTTCTGTGAGATTTAGATGAACTGTACTGTAGTTTGGTACTTAACACCCTTTTTGGTAAACATTCTTCATTGAAAATACTTCGTCAGCGGAAAAGTAGGATCATTTGCTAGATAATGTATTTCGGTTTTGTTGTTTCCATCACATACATAATATATATTTGACCATGATAGAACTTGTGGTTACAAATATAGTTCTCTCCTTTAGTTATATATTACAGACTTTGCGGCAGAGGCAGCAATTAGTGCAAACAAACAAAGGAGGAACAAGCGGAGAAAAGAAAGGCGCCGCAAGCGGCAACAACAACAGCGCCCAAATACAGAAGAAAAAGAAAAAAACATGGGTGAAACGCCGCTAGATGACAACACTATAATAAATCTCTCTAATATTACACTAAGCAAAGCGGAAGAGCAGTTATTATCTTTGGGTCTGACTTATTGTCCAGTTCAAAGCTTTAACTACGCCATGACTGGAGTTCATTTATTCTGTTACATAAGAAAACTCAAATTGAAAAAACATTTTGCGCTAAAAGCTACCAAAGAAACTTCAAGTGCTAATGATATACCTGATGAACTTAACAACGATAGTGTCAGTGCACTAGCAGCACCAGATGTGCACACATTCCTAGATGCTAATGACCTAAATACTTCCACCTATGATTCTGAGGCTGACCCTGATGCTTCTACACATGCACGTTTAAGCAAGATCTCTGTCTTACAAAAAGGAGCGGGGCTAAGCCCTTTCAAAAGCAAATCGAAATATGTACCATTGATGCCTAAAGACGCCATCGATGTTTTCCATGACTGCATCACCAATGATATCAAGAAATTATACAAACAGACCAACACTAAATCTAAAAAGAAAACTACACACATGAAAAGAGAATATGTGAAGTTGATAAAGAAGCTTGGTGAAAATCATGAAATAGTGGTGAAGAAATCAGATAAACGGGGCAATTTGGTTATTTGGCCAAAGCAAGACTATATATTAGAGGCCAAACGACAGCTGAATGACCCCCTCTGTTACAAGACTTCCACCCAGAAAGAATATTCTAATGCCAAGGGTAAATTACAACATATGCTGGCTCAGTAGAAAAGAGAAGGACTTATCTTTTCTGAGGAGTATAAGTTTATGTATACGGAATTTCCCATCATGCCATCACTATACCTAATCCCAAAAGTACATAAAGGTGTAGTACCAGTTCCGGGCTGGCCTATTGTGTCAGCTATTAAAAGTATGGGTGAAAAGGTTGGCCAGCATATAGACTTTTTCCTCCAAGACATTGTCAAAAACCTTTCCAGCTATGTACGCGACACCAGTGACTTTTTGCTCAAAATTGCTAATATTGAATGGGAAGACAGTATGTGGTTAATTTCGCTAGACGTTGAGGCGTTATACACAAGTATTGATCATGTACAAGGTCTAAATGCTATCCAATATTATTTGGCTAAAAAACCCATAGCTTTTTATGAACATAACAAAGTCATTTTGGGACTTATTGAATGGTGTCTGCACAACAACTTTTTTACCTTTGGCAAAGATATCTATAGACAGCTAAGAGGAGTGGCGATGGGGGCCTGTTTCTCCCCCAGCTATGCGTGCTTGCACGTTGGCTGGTGGGAGGAGCAGGTCCTCACCGTACTACACTCTACCTGGATGAACAATCAGGTGAAATGTTATCTTAGATATATAGATGATATATTCATTGTGTGGAAAGGCTCTAAAGATGATGCACTACTGTTCATTGAGAGTATTAACAACAACTCCATGAATTTAAACTTCACAGCACACATTAATCAACACGAGGTTTACGTTGCCAACTCTAAGTTAAACACTACATTGCACAGAAAATCTACAGCCGGGAATATGACCCTCCATGCGGCAAGTATGCACTCTAAACATACCATTGCAGGGATACCGTATGGAGAAATTCTCAGGCTCAAAAGAATCTGCAGTTCTCCCTCTGACTATGAATATTACCTTAAAGAGTTGTTGGCACGTTTAAAAGTCAGGGGTTATTCTGATACTATTTTGAACAAGGCAGTTGAAAAGTCCAAACTCAGATCCAGACAGAGCCTTTTTCCTGAATCCCAGTCAGAACTAGATCAGGAGATTAATTCTGGAACCCGAGAAGACTTTCCGCGCATGATTACTGCCTTCAGTAGTGAGGACAGAAAATTTAAAGCAATACTAAAAAAGAATTGTCCTATTGTTCTCAGTGATCATATTTTGAACACTAGGCTACCGGCCAATCCTAACATTACCTTTAGACGGGCCAGAAGTATGGGTTCTGCTTTGGACAAAGCAGCCCCTGAATTAAAATCCAAAATTCCCTGGTTAAAACCTTCTAAGGGCTTTTTCAAATGTTCTAGCTGCCGCGCGTGTAGGTTTGGTATCAATACTTTACATTATTCTATTCCATTTGATACAGAACCTAGAACTATCACTGGCAATTTCAATTGCAAGACTGACTATGCTGTGTATGTCCTGACGTGCACCTGTGGACTAAGATATGTGGGAAGTACCAAGCTCCAGGTGCACGTCAGGATCCTACAGCATTTACGCGCTATCCTTCACAATGACCCGGCCTATCCTGTAGCTCGTCACTTCAAAAGAATCCACAACAACGATCTCTCTTGTCTGAAATATTTTGTGATTGGAGCCATACCCCTTCTTAAAAGAGGTGGGGACCGGGAATCATTATTAAGGCAGCTAGAAACGAAGATGATTCTTGAGCTAGATACTCGTTGGCCTAATGGATTGAATAACATTGAGGAAATGCATCATTTTTTATGATGCCTCTTTCTTACTTTGCGATTCTTTCCTCAGTATGAATCTAGTGCTCGGCAGCTTGTATTCACTCCCTCTTAGTTAGGTTCCCTATTTCGAGGTTGAGGCTGGGTCTAGACACTGTTCCACACATATCTGTCCTTCTACACGTATCTTAAATTCAATTAGTATTTGTTGCATTTCTGGTGTACTGTATATTTATTCTTCCTTCAGTGTAATTTCTACCTCTAGTATATGTGTCCTTGTATCTTGACACCCTCTTTTTTATATAGGGTGTTTTTAAAATGAGATACATATGGGTTGAACTATGAAATTAGATCTTTATGTGTGGTTTATTTGTAATTTAGTCCTTGACATATATATATATATATATTTATATATATATATTTTTCTACTTTTCTATTTTGACTGTGCCTTGATTGATAACATGAAGTATTATATTTATCACTATTTTATTCTCATGTATATATACGTGTGTATATTATTCATTGTATATATATGTATATATATTATTTGACAACGGTTTAGGTGTATTTATTGGGTTTCAACACATTTTTGATACAATTTTATACTATTTATTGCCATGAGATAATTTATACCCATGAATTATATGCAGTCGAATGTTCTCAGGGATCTGAGAAGTTTTCTATATCATGATGTTTTTATCTCTTCTATAATGAACGGCATTGCACTTCTTTTCTCTCGCTCCCTTTTGCACTTATTTCACTCTCACTTAGCACTTTATTGCCTGCCACTTTTTTAAGCTACATTGGCACATTGTGTTTCATATTATACATGTCAAACAGTTACGTCTCATAAGAATTTTGTATTTATACAGTTAGTTTCTGTTTAACTTATTGGCGTATGTGTATAATTAGACTACTTACACCTTTGCAGTATACACACATGAATCCTGGATTTATCCGGAAATATTTGTATGTGCTGATTCTATTGCATTAGCTACAAGTGGCAGTATGTTTTCACTGTTTATTCATCACATGATGCATCACGTCATTGTGAGGGGGTGTTCCCTTTAACACTGCATAAAAAAAGCATTTTGTCTGTTGTGCATGTTGCAGCGTGATCAAGGGCATAACTTGCCTGAAACGCGTATCTGCTCTCTGTGCATCAATAAATTCACTGATGCTGATTCATTGTGGTCCGTCTCCCTTTGTTTGCTGGTGTGCGAGGCTGTGCTGTACCTGTGCCTGAGACGCCGAGAAATTCGTGGAGGAGTCACATGGTATATATATATATATAACTAGCAGCCCGTCCCAACGTTGTCCGGGTATGAATTGCTGCAGGCAGGTAGTATATTGTTTTGTAGGATTTCGTTTTGATAGCATTTCTTATCTGTGACAGGCCTGTGAAACGCTCCGATTCACAGTGCACTGCTGTTGCACTTAAGAGTGCGCGTTCAGTAGTGCGTGAACTCGAGTGTCCCTACTTTATTTTTCCTTGCAATATAATATACCGCGAACTCGACAACATGGCATGAGCACAATTTACATTACAGAAGAACACATTCATTTGTGGTAGGCACGGGAAGACAAAGCGATTTGCCTGGAATCACAGGATGATGAGCTGATGCCGAGATTCGAACGTAGCTCCCCAGCTCTAAAGTTCGCAATTCTAGAACTTGTGGCGGGAAGTGTGTCTAAAAGTGTATGTCGGTGCTGCCCATCAATGAGAGAGACCTGTGCATTTTTCAAATCGGTGGTGAAAAAATATGAGTATGTTGCTGGAGATGTGGGCCGCCGTGCCACCAATGTACTTACCGGGGGGAGGGTAAACACCGATTATTCCGCAACTTTCTTTCCGCATACCATCACTTCGCATACTTTCATTACAAAGTACCATGCCATTATAAAGCATGGCATTACATTTTATATGCTTTTACCACGCATACATTTACAACGAAATTCGTTGTAAATGCATGAATGGTAAAAGCATGTTTTTTTTAATGTTTGGATAAGGTAAGTATGGGTAAATAGGTATATGTTTTGGAGTACTGAGGTATATGTTTTGGGGTGTTTGGGTATTTTAAGGGTTCAGATATAATTTTGGGTTATGGGGTACAGGGGTAGTTTTAGGGTTTAGGGATAGGTATGGGTTTTGGGGTGCATGGGTATTTTTAGGATTCAGGGCTAGGTTTGGGTTTTGGGGTATAGGGGCATTTTTAGGGTTCAGGGGTAGGTTTGGGTTTTGGGGTAGAGGGGTATTTTAGGGTTTAGGGATAGGTTTGGGTTTTGGGGTACAGGGGTATATTTATAGGGTTAAGATGGGTTAGTGTTTAAGGGTGTTGGGGTATTTTAAGGAGTAAGGATGGGTTCTGATTATGGGGTGCCTGGGTATTGAAAGGGAGCAGGGTGGACACCCGGATCTGGAATGTACAGAACTTGGGAAGAAAAAACAATGAAATATTGGGCAGAAGGCTTGTTTTTTTTCCCGTAATCCCGTGCCCCGCATACGCCCCCATTAGTTTTTAGGGTGTAAAGGGTAATACAATACAAAAATAAATAAAAATAATATAAATAATGCAATTTAAAAGAATAAGTGTTTTAATTAAATAAAAACATGTGTATATATATATATATATATATATATATATATATATATATATATATATATATATATATATATATATATATATATATATATATATATATATTCACAGAAAAAACCATAGGTTATAGACCATATATAGTTAGGAATTTGCATTTACAAAACCTTGAAAATTCAATGAAAAAACCATAGGTTATAGACCATATATAGTTAGGGATTAGCATTTAAAAAACCTTATTTTATTTGCACAAAACCATTGAAATTCCATATATAGTTAGTTGCACTAACTATATATCGCGGACCCGCAATCCACTGCTAATGATGTCACATATTACATCATTCATGACATGGTCAGTGACATCACTGATGACATCACTGATGACATCTCAAATGACATCACTGATGACATCACTGATGACATCTCAAATGACATCACTGATGACATCACTGATGACAACACCCAGTGACTGTATGTTTCTGTAAAGTTAAAATATGTCTTACATATTGAAGAATGAGTGGATGTATAAGTGTCTGGATGAAGGATTTAGTAGGTGCATGGCTGACTGTATGAGAGAATGATTAAATGTGTCTCACTGAGTGCATGGGTTAGTGATTAAAGTGTCTTAATTTGGCAATCATTATTTATGTTGTTCTGTAAACTGCTGCATGTTTAAATCAGTAGCTATATCAGAAACTATATGGGTTATTGAATGGTTGCCCAAGTATTTGTATGGGAGACTGAGTATGTGTGTAGGTGGCTGGGAGTTGTATAACTCTGTGCATAGATGTGTGAGCAGTTGATTCCCTAGGTGTATGGGTTCAAAAGTGCATGTAGAAACAGCTGTATGGACAGTTGACTGTGTGCATGAGTATATTGGTGAGTGAATGGATATCTCAGTGCTACATGTCAAAGTAAGTACATATGTAAAACACACTCCATGTGAGAGTTGACATATATAAATAACTGAACATAAGAGCCAGTGAATGTGAGAGTGGCTGTATGAATCATTGTGAACTTGTATCAAGGATTGTATAAGAGAGTAAATATGTGTTAGTATATGTTTGAATAAGTAAGGTGTGTATAACTGTATAGTTGAGGAAATGGAGATGTGATTGATTCTTTGCATGACTGACTAGGTGTGTGAGTAACTCCATGGATGTGTGACAGTCTGTAAATGCCTGTTTACACTGAGTGTATCTATGGTTATATTAGAGTCTGAAGATGTATTATCACATAAATGATATCATCAGTGATGTAATCAGTAATGTCAAATGAGATGTCAGTGATGTCATCAGTGATGTCATTTGAGATGTCATCAGTGATGTCATCAGTGATGTCATTTGAGATGTCATCAGTGATGTCATCAGTGATGTCACTGACCATGTCATGAATGATGTAATATGTGACATCATTAGCAGTGGATTGCGGGTCCGCGATATATAGTTAGTGCAACTAACTATATATGGAATTTCAATGGTTTTGTGCAAATAAAATAAGGTTTTTTAAATGCTAATCCCTAACTATATATGGTCTATAACCTATGGTTTTTTCATTGAATTTTCAAGGTTTTGTAAATGCAAATTCCTAACTATATATGGTCTATAACCTATGGTTTTTTCTGTGAATTTCATTGGTTTTTTAAAAGCTAATATCTATAGCTGTAAAATATATTCTTTATTAAGTGACGTATCACGTAGCCCGTGAGACACCTCATGATGCATCGCATAACCGTGACGTATCGTCTCTGCAGCGCAAACCAAACCCAAAACGTAAGCGCGCCAGAACACGCTTAAAGATATATATATATTTTTTTAACCTTAATTAGACAAAATCCACAAGTGCACAAACGTTCAAAAAACACAATATGTCGGACTCCTGTTACGCTGCCAGTTAACTGCCCGGTTAACGTACCAGGAAGCACCTTTACCGCGAAAAATCGCAATTTTTTTTTTCTTTTGCCCCGCAGGGAACTTTAATAGCCCCCTCATCAATCCTAGGGGTTCAGGAGGGGTCTGCCTTACCCCTTTCATTCATTTACACCTTTTTTTTTTCCACCTCTTGTCTCTCGATCCCACAGAGAGACAAGATGGCGGCCGCTCCAGACTGTTTACAATGATAACAGCCAATCAGCTTCTCCTCAGACTCCCGTTACACTGCCGGTTAGCTTCCCGGTTAGCTGCCCGGTTAGCTGCCCGGTTCGCGTACCAAGACGCGTCTCTACGGCGAAAAAATCGGATTTTTTTTTTTTTTTGGGCCCCGCGTGGCTCTATAATATCCCCCTCATCAATCCTAGGGGGTCAGAAGGGGTCTACCTTGCCCCCTTTCCTTCATTTCCCCGTTTGTTTTGGCCTCCTCTTGTCTCTCGATCCTACCGAGAGACAAGATGGCGGCCGCTCCGGACTGTTTAGAATGTTGACAGACACCGGAGAGCCAATCAGCTTCGCTTGGCAAAGTTCCGATACGCGAAAAGTTCGCGAACCGGAGCGCTACCCGGAGCGCTGTTACAGATATATATCTTGTTTTAAACGTTAATTTCTCAAAATCCACTGAAGCACATATATTGAGACCTAGCAAAGGCACATCGGGCTAACAGTCCCTACAATTTTGCCAAGTTTCGTGGAAATCCATTCAGCCATTCGGGCTAAAACTGAGGCCAACCGCCCTATGGAAATTAACATGGGAAAAACGCGTTTTGGGACCCCCCTTTTTTCTCGGCCCCCCCTTGACGAACCCCCCCCAAATTTTCAGGGGCTGCTCAGAAACAAAATGTGCCATTTTCCTGAAAATTTCAGCCAATTCCGTCCACAAACGCCAAAGTTATTAGACCTAGAATTTTCAAAAGTTCCATAGAGAAAAAATCCTAACTATATATACCTACTGGCTATCGCCAGTAGGTAATATATATATATATATATATATATATATATATATATATATATATATATATATATATATATATATATATATATATATATATATATATATATATATATATATATATAAATACACATACATACAAATATATATTTGATGTTTTAATAATGTACTTTTACAATGTATATGACTTTACCACACATGCATTTGCGTTATAATGTCATGCGTGATAAAGTCATATGCATTGTAAAAGTTTTAGAAATGATGTATTTGGGGAGTAATAGTCCCGCGTTATAAAAATTGCGGAGTGATGGTATGCGGGATGTTGGTTTGCGGAATATCCTCACATATTCCCTGGGGAGGGATAGTCCCTTTCTTGCTATTTCCGTGGAGGTGGGCCTTGTGTCTGGATGTGCGTGGCGCGAGGCTTGTGCGCAACAGAAGTGGAAAATCTCGAGTTTGCGCTTCAGGCGTCACCGGAAGTTAAGGCGAGATTACATTTCTTGCACAATGGCCCCTGTTTGTGCACTCCTTCCGGCCCTTGGGAATAGTGCCATGCCTGACCTCCATACAGTAAAGTAGGTGCACGTCACTGGGAGCGCGGGGCAAGCACACCCAGAGCTGGAATGTACAGAACCTGGGAAGAAAAAACAATGAAATATTGGGCACAACGCTCGCTTTTTTTTCCCTGTAATCCCACGCCCCACACACACCCCCAGCACACGGCCACAGCACACAATATGAGACATGGCATGAAGGGCGTAACGTACCACACTCTCCCAGTGTTTGTCACACCCCCAGCACACGCCCACAGCACAACGCAGACACGCCCACAAGGGACTACTTTGCTGGCACGGTTCTTTTACCTTTTAAATGTATATGGTGGGCGTCTGCGTAGCCTATGTCCTTCTGCTGCAACTGCCCTTTCCAACGCTGTATTGGGTGTTGTGATTGGTGCTGTGGTTCCTGAGATTACCCGCCTAAAAGGTTTGGGCTCTCTCTTTATTATATTAGTACAGACTAAAGGATAGAACCTTTGTGTTTAAAAATTTGTACTGGAGGCGGATTCTATCCACTACCTCTATACTCCCTATTTTGTTGTTTTGGATACAAATATAGTTTGTCAGTCATCTGCCTTCGCTGTATGAGAGGTACAGGCCATCAATATTACATCAAGGTCAGTCAAACCAAGCATGTTTATATTTGAACTAACTTTAACTTTCTATCTAGTACCTCCCACCACCCGTTCCCTCCCTCCTCCTGGTCTGCTGCTTCTGATGCACATGATCGCCTAATAGGCTTATTAGCGTGGTACCATGCATCCTACTCTATCTGCAATCCGTGACATGTGGGCTGGGGTCAGCGTGGGTCTAGCTATGTTTTGTGAAAAGTGAAAGTGGATTATTGCGAGGGAGTATTTAGAGCGAGAATTAGATCTAATTGTTTGAAGTCCCCAAACACAATGTCCCATTCCATTAAGATGGGCAGTTTCTGTAACCTACTTGCCTCCTCTCTTCAAAGCGCCGTGCTCTTGGCCCCACCGCATTTTATCATATCATCTTGCCAACTAGACAATGACGGGCATCTAGGGGATTTCCACCTCATAGTGAGGGCCCTAATGGCTAGTAAAAGTGCCAGAACCAGAAATCGTTGTTGGACTTTCTGTGTTTTGGTGCGTCTTTAGAGCCCCATAAGGCACTCCAGGGCATTGTCGTTGACTGTCATATGTGTGACTTCTCCTAGGGAACGTCGAACTCCATTCCAATAATCTAATAAACACGGGCAGGTCCATAGCATAAGAATAAAGTCTGCCTCATTGTCTTTGCAACGGGGGCAGCAATGTCGGGCCTCAGGAAAATCCAATGTATCCTCTGTGGGTTGAGGTAGGATCTGTGTAGGACTATTGTTTGAATATATTTCAGTTTAACGTTGCGGGAAACCCTCCTGGGATGTTCTAGCATGCTCGCCCAGGCTTTCTCAGTGAGTTCCAAACCAGTGTCCTCCGCCCATTTTGCCCTGAGGTTTGTGAGTGGGATGCCAGAATGCGCTTTGATGCCGGTATACAACCATTTGATAAGATGTCCCCCAGCTCTCATATAATATAGTAAATGGACCAGGTCATGTTGTGATGCCTCTCTGTGTTGTGGCGCCCTGGTGTTCCTGATATAGTGTGATACGATTGCATGTAGTAGATACTGGCATTCCGGTGCCTCAGTAGTATGTACAAATGTGTTGTGATCCAGGATGTTACCATCGCCAAAGAAAGCTCCAACCTCCTCGACACCTGCCTCTATCCAGGCACGTAGTCTAGCCTTCGTGAGCCTAAACCCGGGAATGGATACCTAGCAATGGAACATTAGTAGAGTAAGGGGTTACATCTGATGTATACCGTAGGGCTTTCTTCCAACATTGTAGCGCAGTCCTCAACAATGGGGGTCCCTCCAAGGGGATCTTAGCTTTGGGTAGGATCAGGGAATGTAACATGCCCCTGTCATTATCCCTTGACGTAAACCCTATTTCTTGTAGATTCCTCCCTGCTGTCCAATAGGATACAGAACAACAAGAATTGCCAAAAACTGATATTACATCAAACAATACTTCAGTGGCACAAAGAAATGAAGTCTATGACAAACCTATTTCACGATTACATTTTTTCAAATTTATTTCAACAATTCTTTTTCCTTTTTATTTCAAAGAAGCTTCATTTAAATTCACATCAAAACTTTATAGAAAAAATGACAATAAAACACATTCTTTGTACAAAAATAGTCAGACCATTTCTAATGCAAACTCACCACACTCTCTTCCTATCTCCTTCATACAACTCGCAGTCTCCATTCCCATACACTTACAACCCCCACACGGCTCCAGCCATACTTAATTGAGGCACCATGTGAATTTTCTACGAGGGCCGTGTGTGCCGAAACAATATCGCCAATTTTTGGGGCGTACTATATGGTGGACGCTTGGGATCATCTATAGATTGAATTGCATTCTTTTGACACATTGTGTCTCTCCCGAATTTCGTCCCTTGCAAGCTGGAATTATCTTAATATCCATCCATTAACGTTTGGTACGTCCCTCTAGACAGATTTGCTACACTCAAGCGAATTCAAGTCCTGATGATGACCGTAGAATAATCCAGCGGTCGAAACGCCGTTGATGCTTTTTGTGGCCATAATTCTTTAAGGACACATTATTTTTGGTTGTGTTGTTCCATTACACATGTAATTATTTTTGTTAAGCCACGTGTTTTGTTTGTGATATGTTTGTTTTCTGTATACCAACATTTTGTCTTGGGCATAACTGTTCTTTTTAAATTATAATATATGTAATAAATTGAAAAGTTTTTTGATATTTAAAAATGTCTTCTGAATTTATGAATTTATATGCTTCTTTTTCTTTTCCTGTTTATTTTATTATATTATTGGATGTGTGAAGTTGCATAATTTATGTGACCTTTTTCCTGAACCTCTTGTTAGCTGTATTGACTGTTTGTCCCTGGTTCAGGGTTGTTGGACAGCCCCTGTAGTGTCTAAATTATTATTACGATTTAGGCCTTTAATCGCCATACGTATTTCTTGTTGGGTTATAAGGCCTGCTATTTCTTCCTGTATGTCCGTCGGTAGGGAGGGAATCGTTAAATCTCGTAAAAAGTCATCTATAGAGGTATCAGTGCCATGTTCCGGGGCTGCATAAAGAGTACTGAGATAAGTGCAGAAGGCTTCGTTTATCTCTTGTTGCGTGTGGGCTGTTCTGCCAAACGGTGTATGAATATGAGTAATATCGGGTGGTTCAGGTCTGTCCCGTACTATTCAAGCTAATAATGTCCCAGCTCTATCTGCTTCCAAGTGTTTCCATTGCATAAAGGCGCTATGGTCTATAACCCGCAATGTTTTGAGTGTTTCAGCATGGCTAATGTGAGCACTCTGTAATGCATCCCATTTGTTTGGGTCTGTCACTGCTTCTTGCTCTAAGGCAGTCATTAAATTCTCTACTCTCCTCAAATTCTGATGTATTTCCTGTCTGGCCCCACCATCCGTCCGATTGCAGCTCCTCTCACCACCATCTAAAGTGCGTCCCACTCAAATAGGGTAGAGGAAGCTGTGTTCCAGTTTTCCGATAAATAATTATCAATGGTATTGGATAGAGTAGTACGGAACGGGGCATCCTCCAGTAATTGTGGTCCTAATTTCCAGGTGGGCACTAAAGTTGGTACTCTACCCCAGGCGAGCGTAAGCTCGAGTGGATTGCGATCCAATAGCGTTTTCTCTAAATAAGTGGATTGACTGATCTGCATGGCTATGGTAGTGGAGTGCAGGAATCTGTCTATCCTTGTGTGAAGCTGATGGACTCGGGAGTAAGAGGAATATTAGTTATGTGTAGAGTGCAGACGGCGCCATACGTCTGATAAAACCCATCCCTCTAGCCAGGTGTTCAGCATCTCTGCTAACTAGTGCCATGTAATGGGGGGAGTGATCTGTCAAAATCCATATCTAGCATTGCATTGCAGTCCCCTCCTAGAATCCAAGGAAGTGTATCCCACCCGGTTAATGCTGCTCCCAACCGCTGAAAGACTTTGTCCGTGTCCACGTTCGGTGCATATATACTCCCTAGTACCACGGTAATTGTATCCAGGGTTCCCTTTAATAGGATGTACCTCACTTTGTCCTCAATACTACGATCCAGCTCAGTGAATGGGACCCCATGTCAGATCCAAATTGTTGCTCCTCTAGCGAATGCGAGGTAGTTAGTGGAATAAATATGGCCTCGCCATTTCTTACGGGTCTTCTGAGCATCGGTGTCAGTAAGGTGTGACTCTTGGAGAAAGACTATGTGGGCTTTGCGTCTAAGGAGGTATGCATGGACTCGATGTCTTATCTGTATTGCTCCTAGGCCCCTCACATTCCAGGTTAGCAGATTGTAGGAGCCTGCGGTGGTGCAATCTCAAGGCATAAGACTGTATGGTAAATTAGGCTCCCTATGTCGTGGAGCCTGTGACCTGTTGCAGACCAGGAGTTTCCAATTCCCCTAAAACTAACAACTCAGGGCTCAGCTCCTAAACTGCGCTGCACCCAAAAACTAATTCCAACATTCAGATACCATAAAACAGTGCATTAGCTTTATGGGGGGTTGGTGTCGCCGTCCGTAATATCGATTACTTAGTTACTGAGTTCCGGTGGCTCAACTGAACCGGGGGGGGAGGGTTGTAGCTACGACATTGTGATATGCCCAAAGGGAAATCGCCTTAGGTGTGGGCACTAGGAATGTAGCCGGGGGCAGTGGGTCCTTGGAGCGGCAGCCAGGGCTCAGCTGCAGGCCGAATGGGCTGTAGTTGTGTGTATCTTTACATACCTTTGATATGCTATGGGGTACATGACATCTTATGCAACTCAAACGCCTTTGAAAAGGATGCTGGTGTGTCAGGTAGTCCAGCAACAAATCACAAGTGAGCTTTTAGAAAGGCTATAGGCAAGTGGGTGACCTGACCCCAGGACACCCTCCATTCCGCACGGCTCGCCAGCTGTGCCCCCTCTCTGCTGCTCGTTCTCCCTGCTCCGTTTTTGCCCCATTTTCGTGCTTTTTGGAATTGTACTTGTACCTGTGATTGTATTTCTGTTTTTCTCTACCTTGTTTTTATAGATAGTGTGCGTTCATTATTCACGGTACCCTCTGGTGTGCCCACACCCGCTCCCCGCTTCCCGCCGCTGCTCCCTCGCGGCCCCGCCCCCTTTCCTTTTCTGTACCCCCATTGACCGCCCGCTCCCGCCTCCCAGCTGCCCCTCCCTTTCACTTCGCCTCATATAGAGCCCGTGCGTATGTGCAGTGTTCATGCGCAACGGGTGCGCCAATTGTGCACCAATGGTGCGCCAAAGACAAGCCCGTCTGCGCCTGTCCACGCCTGGACAACGCCCAGCATCAGAACCCCTGGCCCCCACCGATGCCAGCCCACACTACGGACCTACGACGCTGCCACCCTCAATGCACTCAAACCCGACCGGAATCCCGCCTGCTACCGAGCCACCCCGAAAATCACCCACTGACCCTTCACCTGCCAAGCCTGCAAGTTCACCTGCCTCCGGACCTGCACCGCACCCGAAAGACCAGGCACCAGCAACAACCACCTCAAGTGCATCCTGCTCAACACCCGCTCCGTTCACAGACACACTGTCAAACTCTGGAACCTGCTCGACACAACATCACCAGACGTCGCCTTCCTCACGGAAACCTGGATGAACGCCTCCTCAGTGCCCGACATCGCCATAGCCATCCCGGACGGATACAAGATCACCCGGAAGGAACGCGCTGACCAGACCGGAGGAGGCATCCACAGGAACACCGTTCACATCACGACCAACTCCGACGACACCCTCATCACCGCTAAGCACCTCCACTTCCAGATACACACCGACCCAAAGACCACCCTCAGAGGTACTCTCATCTACAGACCCCCGGGACCACGCACACACTTCAGAAAAGCCATCGCAGACTTCATCAGCCTGCACGCCCTCACCTCCTCAGACTATATCCTCCTAGGGGACATCAACTTCCACCTGAAGAACAACAAGGACAGCAACACCACCACCCTGTTAGACAACCTCGCCAACCTCGGACTCAAGCAACTGGTCAACACCCCCACCCACTACGCCGGCCACACGCTTGACCCAGTCTTCTCTTCCAGCAAGCACATCTCCTTTAGCCACTCCACCGGGCTTCATTGGACTGACCACAGCTGCGTCCACTTCAGCTTTAGGAGAACCACGACCCACCACCACCCGCAACAGGTTCCCCGCAGGAGCTGGAGCAAGATCACCGCCGACCAGCTCACCACCTCCCTCAGCCAGAACCCTCCCGCCAGCGCAACGGACCCCAACGGAGCAGCCCGCATCTTCACACAGTGGCTCACCAACTGCGCAGATGACCTCGCACCTATGAAGAACCTTCCTAGCAGACCCAGCATCAAGAAAGCCTCGTGGTTCACCGAAGAACTCAAAACATCCAAGAAAAACTGCTGCACCCTTGAAAAAGCCTGGCGCCACGACCAGACTACAGAAAACATGACGGCACTCAAGAACGCCACCTGCGCACACCACCAGCTGATCCGCACCACCAAAAGGACAACATTCAAAGAACGACTGGACAACAACACCCACAACAGCAAGGAACTCTTCAGCATCGTCAAAAAGCTCTCCAACCCCAGCGCCGGAAACAACGACATCACTCCCTCGCAAGAACTCTGCGACTCACTCGCCTCCTTCTTCCACCGCAAGATCGCCGACATACACAACAGCTTCGGCGCACCAACCGCACAGCCAACCACCGAACCATCGCCCCCCACCACCACCATCTGCACCTGGATGCCGGTCAGCATCGAAGACCCCACCCGTACGATGAACACCATGCACTCTGGATCCCCAAACCGACCCCTGCCCCCACCACGTCTTCAACAGCGCCGATTCCATCATCGCACCCCAACTCCGGGACATCATCAACCTCTCCTTCAACACCGCCACCTTTCCGGGGAGCAGGAAGTATACCGAGCTCGCCCTCCTGAAGAAACCGACAGCGGACCCCACCGACCTCAAGAACTTCTACCCCATCTTGCTCCTCCCTTTTCCTGCCAAAGTCATCGAGAAGACTGTCAACAAACAGGTCGCCGCCTTCCTCAAGACGAACGGATCCCTCGACCCCTCACAGTCCGGTTTCCGAGCCAACCACAGCACCGAGACCGCCCTCATCGCAGCCACCGACGACATCAGATCCCTGCTCGACAATGGGGAAACAGCGGCTCTCATCCTCCTGGACCTATCTGCAGCGTTCAACACTGTCTGCCACCGCACCCTAATACAGCGCCTCAGCAACATCGGAATCCAAGAGAAGGCACTGGAATGGATCATCTGGTTCCTTGCCGGAAGAACCCAGAGAGTTCGCCTCCCCCCGTTCAGATCCGTGGCCACCAAAATCATCTGCGGCGTACCACAAGGATCCTCACTCAGCCCAACCCTCTTCAACGTCTACATGAGCCCCCTCACAGCCAGCGCACGCCAACACAACCTGAACATCATCTCCTATGCCGACGACACCCAGCTGATCCTCTCCCTCACCAACGACCCCGCCACCGCCACAGCCAGCCTCCAGGAAGGAATGATAGACATCGCAGAGTGGATGAAGATCAGCCGCCTGAAACTGAACTCAGACAAGATGGAAGTCCTCATCCTGGGATCATCCCCCTCCACCTGGGACGACACCTGGTGGCCCCCCGCCCTGGGCACCACCCCCAAGCCAACGGACCACGCACGAAACTTGGGCTTCATCCTGGACTCCTCCCTCTCGATGACCAGACAAGTCAACGCCGTCTCGTCATCCTGCTTCAACTCCCTGCGCATGCTCCGTAAGATCTTCCAATGAAACCAGGAAGACGGTCACCCAGGCACTCGTCACCAGCCGACTGGACTACGGGAACACCCTCTATGCAGGAACCACCACCAAACTACAGAAAAGACTCCACCGCATACAGAACGCCTCCGCACGACTCATCCTGGATATCCCCCGCCACAGCCACATCTCTGTCCACCTAAAAGACCTGCACTGGCTCCCCGTCAGCAAAAGGATCACGTTCAGACTCCTCACCCACGTACATAAGGCTTTCCACGACCTAGGCCCCAAGTACCTCAACAACCGCCTCACCTTTTACACGCCCACCCGCCAGCTGCGATCGACCGGCCTCGCCCTCGCCACCGTACCACGCATCCGCAGAGCCACCGCCGGAGGAAGATCCTTCTCCTACCTGGCGGCCAAGACATGGAACTCCCTCCCCATCCACCTACGGCTGACCCAGGACCATCTCACCTTCAGGAAGCAACTCAAAACCTGGCTTTTTGAGCAGTAACGGACCCCTCCCCCCCAGCGCCATGAGACCCTCCCGGGTGAGTAGCGCGCTATATAAATTTGCTGATTGATTGATTGATTGATTGATTGCATGTCTAACCCTGTCAATTGTACTTAATACCCTTTAAAATTTAATTTATAGGACAAGTGCCCTACTTACAGGGTGTGATAGGGTTATTCTTCGAAAAGGTCAATCGAGATTCATTACTTTGACCAAAAAACTTTTTTAAAGAGTAAATAGTGTCTTCCGTCAATTTGTTTGAATTTCTAAAATTTGTTTTATTGGCTTTCTTATTTATTGATGAAAAAGAGAGAGGCATAATAAGAAGTTGGAGGTCTTGCTGGAAACAAAATTGCCTAACTTCACCTTGGAACACATCTGACTTTTCTTGGGATACACTTCACATTGTGACCCACTCTCTCTTTATCTTTATTGGTGAGTGATTTGTTCAACTCCTCTCATTGAATTGTACTTAAATAATTAAGTTGTGGTACGGAAGACTTAAAAACCAGTACAGCCTTAAGTTCAGTAGTTAGCATAGTAAGAATATGGTTACTAATTTCTCCTTCAGTTTTAAAATTAGGTAGAATAACCTATCTAATACATATTAAAATTATGATACCCGAAAATACTCTTGGGGTATATTACAACAACAATTATTGTTAAATAGTGGTGAAGCTGAGAGATTACATTCCATGGGCAGCCAAGAACTCCTTATATTAACATGTTGGTGTACTGTTTTGGGGGTTTAATTTTCCCTTACATGCATGATTCACCAATGGAATTTGATTTAGGGGGATATTCACATCAGCTGTGGTATAATGTATGACCAAATATTTTTGCCAAAATAACATGTTCCCAATATTGTAATAGGATGACTATTCAACAATCTACATTGTGATGTGCTAATGCTCTCCTCAACTTAAGTAGGAGACTTGACTACGTTTTTGTGTTCCTTGCCATTGTCATAGTCAAAAAGTGCTGCGTCAACAAATGATGGTCGGGTATGCCCAGATGTGGGTCCCATGCTCTCCGCGCTACTAGGGTCAAACTAGCCTGGCTGACAAGGGGTGAATCCCCGAAACCGGTCCCAGGATTCTTGTTTCCGGTCGAGGGAGGACCTGCCTTGGCAGTTCGAGCTGGACTGTTCCCATGGGGTACAGAGTCAAGACTGATTAGCATAAGGCTGAGTTTAAACTGGAATGGCATGGCAAGAAAAAAAATGATGGCTTTAGGCCAGATCTCTGTAATGGGGGGAATGTTTGACATTATTCAACATTTTGTTCATTAATTGATTTTTTTTACATTTGTCACCCCAAATGAGACGGGTATGCCCAGATGTGGATCCCGTGCTCTCCATGCCACTGTAGTCCAGCTAGTCTGGCTGATATGGAGTGAAACCCCTAAAACTGGTCCAAGTATGCTTGTTTCTGGTCCAGGGAGGACCTGGCCTGGCAGTTCAGGCTGGACTGTACCCATGGGGTACAGGGTCAGGACTGATTTGCTTATAGCTGGGTTTAAACTGGAATGGCATGTGGAGCAAAAAGACAATGCATTTAGGGACAGATCTCGGTACTGGGGTGAATGTTTAACATTGTTCTAAATTCTGTCCATCATTTGTTCTTTTGAATTTGCCACCCTAGTGGGACGGGTTTGCCCAGATGTGGATCCGGTGTTCTCCATGCCACTGGAGGCAGTCAAGTTAGCCTGGCAGATGAGAGGTGAAACCCAGAAACGGGTCCTAGGATGGTTGTTCCTGGTCCAGAGGCGACCTGGCCTGGCAGTTCAGGCCGGAATGTTCTTATGGGGAAAAAAGTCAAGACTGATTTGCATATGGCTGGTTTAAACTGGAATGGCATGGGGGGCAAAACTATGGATTCAGGCCCAAATCTTTGTACTGTGGTGAATGTTTGACATTGTTCATCATTCTGTCCATCAATAGTTCTTTTTGCATTTGTCACCCGAGGGGGATGGGTATGCCCAGATTAGGGTCCCATGCTCTCCATGCCACTGGAGACAAGCTAGCTTGGCTGATGAGGGGTGAAATCTTGAAACTGTTCCCAGTGCTTGTTTCTGGTCTAGGGAAGACCTGGCCTGGCAGTTCGGCCTGGACTATTCACATGGGGAACAGGATAAATGGTTGGCTTTAAACTGGAATGGCCAAGAGATTTAGGCCCAGATTACTGTACTGGGGTGAATGTCCATCAATTGTTCTTTTTGCATGGTCAATAATAGGGATGAGATGTATATCACTTCAAGAAGACACTGCAAACATTTGGTTGTTCTTATTTGTCACTTGAAAGAATCTGCGTGCTTTCAAAATGATTTAAATCATATGGATTGTTTTTCTATTTTATGTGTAAGGGCAATAAAGAATTTGTAACAGGTGCAGCTTTTCATGGAGAATGACACCATCTATCTGGTATGGCAAGTCTATAATTATTAACAACAGAAATATTTTTTCACCTTAGCTGTTCCTGAGAGCAATTGCCATATTGTGATTTCTAATGAGGTTATATGACCAGGAAAAGAAATTCATGATATAAAGGTTTTCGTAATACTTAAATGCTTAGGAAGCTTAAGAAACACTCTTTCACATAGCCAATTAAGGCTATTTCATAAAAAGTCAAATGTCCACTATGTAAAGGACAGAACTGCCCTAGTCAATACTCCGAGGTGTGTGTGAGTTCATTGTCTGCTCAAATAAAATAAGTTGCCTCTTAAGCTTGGCAGGGTCCAGTTCTAGCTTCAGCTCCAAATCCAACACCAGTTGCAACTTGAACCCTGGAGAAGAGACAACATACAGAGGAGGTCACAAATGCACTAGTTGCTGCCTACTCCCCCGATGCCATCTTCCCCTGCATAAGTCACCAACAGTTGGTCCTCCACCTGTGTTTCCAAGCAAGTAGGACATGTGTATGCTCATCAGTCTCTGACAGCAAGTGCCTTCACACCGTGCAGTGTTGTACTCCACCCTCACATGCCCAAACCTCCCCATTTCCACAGGGAGCTGGGCACTGGAATCTATAGGCACAATGCTGAAGGATGGACCACAGATAGTCGGGCTCAAACCCAGCTGCTTCCATCTTCCATCGATGATCTTAAATAACCTGCTCAACTTCCTCAAGATTCACCCAAAAGTACACCTAATTTATGGCTCAGATCTACATGTTGTGGGTCTTGGAGATTGAGCACAATGAGAGTGCAGTCTGTGCTTGGCACAGGAATTGGGGCAAGCACATGAACATGACTGGCCACTTCGGCAGCAGGGAACTGACAGCAAGTGAGCCAAGATTTGGTAATGGCTGCAAATATTCAAATGCTAATAAGGTAAGAATTTATGCTGGGCATAATTAGTATAGGCAAGAGCACATTCCTGAACATCTGAATGCACAATTGGCCATCAAAAAGATTGTTAAACAAAATCCCATGTAACCTTAATTCTAAACTGTACTAATTCGAACATATGTTGAGAAAAATCACGGGCTGATTTTCAGGTTCTCTAGTGCCCATCAAAAGAGAATTGTATAGTTAAATTCAGACTCTGAAAGTCATAGAAAGGAATAAACGACAGAATTTTCCTGTCCATCGGAGGCAAGATGGCTGCGGGAGGATTGTGGTGAACGGTCGCACCAAACCTCTCTCCCATCAGTAAGCAGTAGTAGAATGCTATAATGATAGCACGAGACCTCCCCTGATGGCCTTTGACTCTGCTTTCGCTGGAGCTGGAGAGTGCGTATCTTTTGATACATCACAGCCATTTGGTGCCTGGCTCAGAGACAGTCTGATTGTTGAGTTTGATAGGATGAGAAGTAGACTAACAAGCAAACTAAGAAACCTCGCAAGTAGCTTGCTGCCACAAGTCGGGACCATATCCGACCGAGGAATCAAAGCCTTAGCCTTCTCGCTGTTCTTGAAAATGCCCCTCAGGCCTGCGAGGGCCGATAAAGCAAAGGCTATAGACGGGATGGAGGCCATCAAAACGACCCCTACTGAGCCGGAGACACCCGCATCACAAAAGGCTCTGGCCCCTGTGAAGAATCCGGGCGCAATCAGGAAGGTGACTGCACCCCCGGCAAGGAAAAAAACGGATCTGAAGGGGAAAACAGTCAGCGGTGATGAGAATGCTACGCTGAATTCACGCTCCAAAGTGCCAGAAAAACTTGGGATTACGAAAGTAAGAAATAGGGGAACCCCCCTTAGGCAGCCCACCTTACCGGAGTCCTTTACCGCCCGTCCAGCCATAGCAGAATCGACAGCGGGAGCCTCCGGCAACGTGGAAACCGGTATCAGATCTGATCAGCAAAGCGTCCTCGAGGACGCAGCGGCAGCAGCAGGAGCGGCAGTAGGAGACGTGTTGGACGCCGAAGCAGCCGTTACCAGGCAACCAACTTCGGTGAATGCGGAGCAGAATGCCGAGCAGAATGCTGACATGAGCGCTGGTGGGACTGCAGGGCAGAGGGCAAATGTGAGTGCTGGAGAGAAAGGAGAGACGGAGGCTCTGCAGCAGATGGTGCCCCCAGCAGGGATTACTGAGGACGATGTCGCTGCCGGTAAGGGGGAGCCAGGGGGGCAAGGAAATGCGGATACGTTGGTGGCAATTATGCAGGTCGAAGCGGAGCTATTAGACAAAACCCCTAAAACCCCTAAATCCTCATGGGGAAGTTCTGTAAGCCTAGTGACAGCGAGTACAGCAGGCAGACATCTCAGGGAGAAGGAAGATTTATGCTCACTGGAGGGGGAACATTTCTTTTCAGTAAACGAGGATTCTGATTCCATACAGCAGGAAGAGGAAGTATCAGATGAGGAGGAGGTGGAAAAAGAGGAAGATGAAGATGATGAGGAATCATGGTCAGCCACTACCTCCTCGGGAACAGATATAGGCAAAGACTCTACGCAAAAGAGGAAACAGATAAGGCTGTGTAGACATGGAGGGTCGCCCACAAGGGGAGCTGAGAAGAGACTGGTCTGGGATTACTCAGCAACATCACAGACCTATCGGGAAGAGCAAGATGCAGTCCCAAGGCAAGAAGACGCATTTGGAATGATGTTCAATATGTTGAAGCAAATACAAACAGAAGCAAGATCGACAAGCCGGAAAACAAGGCAAGACTTCAAGAAGATACAAACAACACTGCGGAAAACAAATAGACTTTATGAAGACTTTGCTGAGGTTGAGGAAAGAACTGGCAAGATGGAGGATGACTTTGGTAGTTTTCGGGAATTTAAAACAGAACAGGAAAAGAAGGCAGACGATTTCCTCTGGAAGATGGAGGATTTTGAAAATCGTCAAAGACGTAACAATGTTCGCATTTTGGGTGTGGCAGAAGGGCTTGAAGGGCAGGATCCTAGGGGGTTTGTGATCAACCTACTAAAGGGCGCATTTCCCGAGTTCCAGTGGCAGTGGGAGACGGAGATTCAGAAGGCGCACAGGTTCCCCTTTGTCCAGCGTAAGACATATGGAGCTGAAGGAGGCTCTAAAGCAACACTCCCCAGAGCAATATTAGTATATGTGGGAAACTTTTTGCTCCGAGAAGAAATTATCCAGAAAGCTAGACCTGACAGCAAAAGAACTGTGGAGGGAGTTACCTTCTTCTCTAGGCCAGACTTCTGCCATGTGACAGTTGAGAGGAGGTGGAGGCTCAGACAACTGATCTCTCAGTTTCAGGCCTTAGGGTCAGAGGCATACCTATTGTTCCCAGCTAAGCTGAAAGTCATTACAAAGGGAAGAGTTAGGATGTTTATATCGGAAGTTAAAGCCCAGCAGTTCATCCAGGAGTTGGAGGGGGGAAAGAAATAGGAGGCGGGGGGAAAAATTGTAATTCTCTAAGATTGCTGTAGGTTTAGTATTATGCCATTATCGAAAATGGGGTATCCCAAACCGGTCCTGGACCTGGGTACAATGCGTTAACAAAAACAGTGGTCCTTGACCTAATTCAATTCAGTGGTTATATCACAAGAGTAATCCTTAGTTTGCTAACTTTGAGCCCAAATAAATTTTGCTCTTTGGATAAGATCCAGAATTATTCATACAAACACAGAGCCCAACAACTGTATTGTATTTATAGAAAAATATATAGTACATTTTATTTATACCAAACAATACATTTACCCTTTTATAATTCAAAGGTTCAAAAATCCAGTTTCCTCATTTTTTACAACACACTGTGAAATATTTACAAAACCTTTTGACAATATGTATTCCATACACTTGGCCAATTTCACATTCACATTCACAGTGTGTTTAGATTTTGTCTCATTGTAGTGTTCATGTTCGTTTTATATTGAAATGCACAACAAATTATGCTGTCTTTTGAAAAAATAAATGAAGATTGAAGTGTTTGTTTATCACTAGGGTGCAATCTTTAAAGCAGAATTTCATGCTTTGTTTCATGAAACAATTTAACAAATAAAGAAGTAGTCAGTCTCAGCATTGGCAATTGTTCTGTTCTATAACTTAATGGCTCAGCCTTGCTGAGTGAGAGCCAAGACCCATCACTGTTGTTAGGTTTTGTAGCGGGCGGAGATCCCGCGAGGTTGTTTTGTGGTACATATTAGGCCACCCAAAATTGACCTTACTTGAAAAGTCAAGTGAATCTCACAGTATTCCCTTCCCCAGTGTAGGTGGGGGTTAGAGTGTGCATGTGGTGTGACAATTGTGAGTTTTTCCGTTTTTGTTTTACTCTACTCTGTTAAGTGTTTCTTCTTTTGTATATTATTTTTTGTTATGGCTGAAAAAGACACGTTCGCTTACAGCGAAGAACACATACAAAATCTTATGAGCGCCCCTCCAATATTCGACTCCGCAAACCTTAGTTCTACAGCAAAAATGCAAAACGAATCGGACAAACTTATTAGATTGCGTAAAAAACAGATAAGTACAGACCTCCATGGTCATTTTTTGTTGCAACATTTACGTGCGGGTACAATTCCGTTTGGACTCCAAATTCGCAATATTCCAGTAGTGTTCACAGATGATCCGGAATATAAGAAAGGCTACAGCTGCATTGAGACCAAGTGCCGCAGAGATTTGATGGTTCTTACTGTGGAAACTGCTCATAGGATTTCTCTAAAACAGTTAGAGGAGATAGAGGCATTAGAGACAGAAATTAAAAACAACCAATTGATCACAGACATAAAAGGACTAGTGGACAAAGTGGAAAAGGAAATCTTAGAGTTCAAATATTACACAGTTACCCAAAAAAGCAACAAATTTGACTTGGACAAAAATAATTTTTCACTAGAAAATACATATCCATATCTAAACAAAGACTTTTATACACGCATAGACTCGAGGATATTTCTTCAAGGGAATCAGGGTCGATCACGGCAAAAGTTTTTAACATTCTCGGATACATCGTCATCTTCGGAAGGAGAACCGGACACTAACTTGTGGTTTAATCCCAACAGGAAAGGCAATCAACAAAATCAACAGCAACTACAGCAGCCACAAAATCAGACACCTTTTTTAGGCAGAGGCCAACAGAGAGGCAGAGGCAAGACACGCTTTGCCCAACCATGGGAGATGACGACTCGTCGTCAATATTACAAGAGCTAGAACCATCCCCAATATTCAATTTATCAGACAGAGTATTGACCGAATCAGAATTATCGGTTTTAAGGAAAGGTCTCAGTTTCGTACCATCCAGACCCACGGACTTCATTAAAATGAAATTGGAAATTATCGAATTTTGTCGTAAAATTCGACTCAAAACCTTTTCCATGGAGAATTTAGATTTTTCACAGCCTGCTGGGCAGAAAATCTGGATTTTATTAAGGACACGGAGGCTAATATTATGCAAATTCTCCTTTATTACCACAGCTCAGCAGCAATAATAGAATAGAACTTTGTGAACATTCTGAAGAGATGACTACTCCATCTCAGACCAAGTATCTTCCTTCTTGTCAGGCTGCGAAGAAAGATGTTCAACAGGAAAGGAACAGCATTCCAACGAATACATTTCCAACTTGTAATCCAGAGAGAAGTAGATTCTTATTCTGAAAGAAGAAGAAGAATACATTTCCAAATAACATTGTTCAAATAAAGGGTGGGTTATACATGAGAATAGAGGCGGGATAATATTAGCCTCCGTGTCCTTAATAAAATCCAGATTTTCTGCCCAGCAGGCTGTGAAAAATCTAAATTTTATGGCACGACACGGAGGCCATATTATGCAAGTTCAAAGTGCATTAAGAACATTATCAATCACATTAGAGATTGGTCTGAAGTAGCAAGATCTAAACATAGTATCATTAGACCAGTCTGCCGCCTTAAGAATTTCTTGTAAACCACCACCAAGAAAATAGGCTTTAGAAGCAGAAGCGCCCCTAAGGGAATGCGCTCCAAAAATAGAGGTGTTCACACCACTTTCGCACATAACTCCTTTCACCCATCTGGCTAGAGTTGGAGAAGAAACTCCTTTATGGGGAGATCTAAAGGAAATCAATAACTGAGTTTCATTTGATCTTAGACTAGCAGTCCTCCTCTCATACTCTTTCAGACATTTAACCACGCAGAGTCTTTCATTCTGAGGAAAGAAGGGGTAGAAAATAGAGGAAGATAAAGTTTTAGTTCTTCTCTTAAGATAGAAGCATACACCCTCTGGTTGAAAGGATCTGCTAGAAATATCTAGAGCTTTGACATCGGAGGTTCTTCTGAAAGATACCAGACATAATAAAACAGTAAGTTTGAAAGAGATACGTTTCAAAGAAAGGGAAGAGTTCTCCCCCCAGGATGATAAGGTCCGGAGTACCAGTGTTACGTCCCAAAGGGCGGTATATTTAGCGGTTGGAGGGTTAATGACTCTCATGCTTCTCATGATTTTTTTAGTGAGTAAATTCTGTCCAACGGAGAGACCATCAATGAGGGAATGGCCTGCAGAAATTGCAGATCTATAGACATTAACGGTTCTATAAGAGAGTCCTGAAGTAAAAAGTTTAGAATGGTAGTTGATAACATGAACTAGATCAACTGAAACGGGATCGGGATTTCGTTGAAGACACCAGCGAACCCATTTGCTCCATGCCAGTCGATATGCCTTTCTTGTACCTTGAGCCCACGACTCAGAAATGAGTCTGAAAGCATTTGGCGAAAGCCCAGGGATTTGCCATTGTCTCCTGAAATCCTCCATGCCGTCAGGGTTAGAAGACCTTGATCCACAAGGGGGTGGATGTCTCCCTCTGGGCCCAAGAGGATTTCTCTGAACTTGGGTAAGAGAATTGGAAAGTCTATGCTCATTTCCAGAATGACTGGAAACCAGGCTTGGGACCTCCAGAGAGGAGTTATTACGGTTATAACCTCGGTGTAGCGTCGAGCATGAAGAAGAAGTCGAGGAAGTAAGGCAAACGGCGGGAAGGCATAAGGTTTCAGACCTCTCCAGTCTTGTAAAAAGGCGTCTACTTTTCGAGCTGGAGGGTCCGGCCTCCAACTGAAGAATTCCTTCAGTTGTGTGTTCAGACGATCTGCAAAAAGGTCTGTCCTGAAAGGACCCCACATTGAGTGAATAGTCAGAAAAATTTGTCTGTCTAATCTCCAGTTGCTTGAGTCCCTGAAATTCCTGGAGTATCAATCTGCTACACCATTGCTCAAACCCGGAATATGTTCCGCTACTACCGAAATGTCTTTGTTCAAGCAATATTCCCAAAAACTCTTCGTAAGGTCCGTCAGGCCCTTGGAGTGAGGACCTCCTAATTTGTTGACGTAGCGGACTGCTGAAACATTGTCCATTCGTAGTGTCACACAGCATTTGGCTGTTTTGGGTGTAAAGCAACGAATTGCAAATGAACCTGCTAGTAATTCTAAGCAGTTGATATGCAATCTCTTCTCCTGAGTGGTCCAACGACCACCTGTTGAGTACTTCCCACATCTCGCTCCCCAGCCTTGCAAACTCGCATCTGATTCTATTATCAGATCCGGTTGTTCCCCGAAAATGGCTCTGCCATTCCACGCTTCCGCATTCTTCAACCACCAGAGGAGTTCTGTCTTCGACTCTTGATCTAGAGAGATCATATGGGAGTACGAGTGGTTTGATCTTAGAGCACTCGCTTTTAGTCTTTGAAGTGCTCGATAGTGGAGTGGTCCCGGGAAAATAGCTTGGATCGTTGAAGACAAGAGTCTCACTATCCTTGCTAGTACTCTCAGAGGAAAGGTTTTCTTCAAAAGAGCTTTCCTCAATTCTTTTCTTACCTTCCTGACTTTTTCGGATAGTAATTTTAGTTCCGCTTTGATAGTATCTACCGTAAAGCCTAGGAATTGGGTTTCTTGACTGGGTATTGTAGAGGATTTTTTAAAATTTATGATGAAACCCAGATGTTCCAAGATTCGGATTGCAAGGTTTGTGTGGAGAGAGGCAGTCTCTTTCGATTGGGCCATTATTAAGATGTCGTCTAGGTATATGATCAGTCTTACCCCTCTTTCCCTGAGCCAAGCGGTCACAGGTCGTAGAACCTTGGTAAAGCACCAAGGGGCAGACGATAGTCCGAAGGGGAGACTGCAAAATTGGTAGAGTTTTCCTAACCAGGTGAACTGGAGGAATTTCTGATGGGGTTCCCAAATGGGAATTGTGAGGTAAGCGTCCTTTAAGTCTAACCTGGTGAGCCAGTCCCCTTTCCTTAAGATGTCTCTTAGGAGGTGAATTCCCTCCATTTTGAAATGTTGGTAAACTACCCAACGATTTAAATCTTTTAAGTTTATTACAGGCCTCTGTTCTTTGTTTTTCTTCTCTACTAGAAAAACATTGCTGATAAATCCTTTTATTTTGGTCTCGATTATAGCCCCTTTTTCTAAAAGTGCGTGTACTTCCTTGGAGACCAGATCTCTGTCTTTGGGAGAGAAAGTGATCTCGTGAGGGCAACGTGTTTGGAAGGGGATCCCTAGAAAATCTATTTTGTAACCCTTTACTGTTTGTAAGACCCAGTTGTCTTGAGTTATTAAGTTCCAGTTCCCAGCAAACAGGCGTAATCTCCCTCCCACCTTTGGAGGAGTATCTAAACGGTCTTTGAAGGTTCCTACCTGAAGAAAAGGAACGTTGTCTTCTCTCGCCTCTGAAGGTGCGACCTCGATTTCTTTGCCTTTGTGGGAAGAATTGGGAGTTGTAGTTGCTATGAAATCTTCCTCCGCGGGTGTTGAAGGGTCTTGTAGGTTGGGTTCCGCGGCCGGGAAAACGACCCCGTGTTCTCCCGGCCCTGGTAAAAACTCTATCGTTGAATACCTTTTTTATTTCCTTTTGCGATTTCTGAATGGAGCTGAAAGCGCTTACATATTTCGCCATTTCCTTGATGAAGTCTTCTCCAAACAGGAGACCTTGAGAATCAGCACCTCCGTCTTTTTTAGCCAGTTCAATAAGTTTAGGGTCTATTTTAAGCAAGACTCCCTTTCTCCTTTCCGTGGAGATGGCGGTATTAGCGTTGCCTACAAGGCATATAGCTCTTTGCACCCATTCTCTGAGCTCCTTGATGTCAATTTGATTATTGCCTACGTAGGCAGATTCCGTCATTTCAAATATTTTAGATAAAGGACCTATAACGTCAAGTAGACGGTCCTGACAGGACTTCAGTCCTTTATCAATACCCTTCCTTGGGTCCCTGTTGTTTTTGGCTATAAATGCCACCACTTTTGGGTCCAACTCGGGTGTCATAGCAATTTTATTTGGCAGGGACGGGCGTGGGCACTCGGATCTTAGTCTGGATCTTACTTCTTGGGGAATCTCCCTTCTAAGCCAGTAAGACAGGTAATCAACTATGTGTTGTAAGGGGGTCCACTCTGGGGACAAGGGATGTTTAATAAGAAGGGGATCGAACATTTCTTCCCCAAAGGGATCAAGGAGCATATTGTTGGGAGCTGAGGCCTTAGACGCCTCTTCATGGCTTCCAGTTCCCCTGGTGTGGTCGTCTTCCACATCAGTATTGAATCGTGATGAACAGGATAGTTCTAATTCCTCCTCGCAGCTTTCATCGCTGTTATTAATATTGATTGGAAGCTCTGGGCCCCATTGACCTTACTAGTAGAGGGTGTGGAGGAAAGACTAGTAATTAAATCTAATTTTTTGTTAATAGCATCGTCAATTGATCCTAAGGCTTTCTCTACAGCCTTATTGACGAGCTCCTCTAATTTTTGGTCAATCGATGGGGATGTGGACATGGTAATTCCCCCTTTTTTTTTTTTTTATGTCCAAAATTGTTGTTAATATTGTTAGTAAATCGGAAAAGTTACCGATTATAAACGCGAGGAAAAGTGAGGGGAAAGCACGAGAGGGTGATCAGATCGGTGAGGAGATCGTTCGCGAAGTCCGTTGAGAAGGGTTGCTAAGGGGTACAAAATGGTTGCTACGTACGTTGCTACGTGAACGTGGCCTCTGCTAATGGGCATTCCTCTAACGCGTGTGCGTGTCATTGCCCCGTGCCCGTTCACATCACATCGGTGCCGGAATCCGATTAAATGTTCCCAATGTGGAACCAAAGTGTGAGGCGGAGCATGCGGGAGACCTGAGGCTAGACTAGAAGGTAGGCACTAGACCAAACTGCATGCGCGTGTGTGTGCGACAAAACTGCATGCGCGTGTGTGCGCGAGGGACATTCAAAAAAGGCGCCGGGTAACGGAAGCCGGTCGGACCAATGGACAAGCTGTCAAAATGTCAAAATGTCAATACCAATTCCTCAATATGTCATTCAAACAATGAGAACGAGGATGAGGACGGCGCGCATTCAGTCTTCCTCGTCTGCAGGAAAATATAGATCGATAGATACATAAAAATAGAGATGACAAGCCCCTAGTGCAAAGCGAGTGAAGTCCACAATAACACAGTTCGATAAACGGACAGAAAAACACAGAGTGACCTCCTGGATGACAGCATTACAAAGAGATATATAAATAAATATAAGATCCAGTTACTGCTGACACAAAACCAAAAGATACGGTAATTTCAAGCATTATACAAAAGGTTTAAGAAGCAGCAAGACACCAAGTGTCACAAACAAGCTTATTCTAAGGTTAAGTCACTAAGCTTGAAGAGCAGAGTACTTATCTTTCTGAGCAGCAGCAACAAAGAAGGAAGATACTTGGTCTGAGATGGAGTAGTCATCTCTTCAGAATGTTCACAAAGTTCTATTCTATTATTGCTGCTGAGCTGTGGTAATAAAGGAGAATTTGCATAATATGGCCTCCGTGTCGTGCCATAAAATCAAGAAACACTGACAGGAGAAGTCACTGGTTTAAGAAACAAGTCATCTTTCTGCCCAGCAGGCCACAAAGTTCCAAAGGAAGTTGTGACGTTTGAAAGAACCATCTTGTCAGGGGTTAAAGCCATGGAATCCAAGAAAAAATGCGTGAACTACAATCTTTCAAAAAAAGAAAAAGACGCATTATTCGCGTTAAAAAACAACAAATCTTTGGTCATCAAGCAGGCAGACAAGGGCGGGCAGTGGTAGTCTGGGATATCAACAAATACAAAAAGGAAGTTTTCCGACAATTAGATGACACAAGTTGCTATAGAAGAATTGGTAAGAATCCAACAAATGAGCTTCAAAATTATCTCTTTAGTATCATTGCCCAAATTGCATAAAAGTGAAATCGACCCCCCGGGCCGACCTATAGTGTCGGGTTGTGATTCTTTGATTGAGCCAGTTGCCAAATACATTGATTTCTTCTTAAAACCTTTTATAGAAGACATTCCAGCCCACTTGAGGGATACTACAGCATTTCTTAATAGAATTGCGTCAGTCCAATTTGATGAAACTAAACAACTTCTAGTGACATTAGTTTTCGTGTCTCTGTATACCCAGATTCCCCAAGACCAGGTGTTGGAAACATTGACCTTCTTCCTAGATACAAGAGACCAACCGATGAGAGTACCCACGGAGTTCATCTTTGAACTTGCTAAATTTGCATTACAAAAAAACTACTTCGCATTTGACTCAGAATTTTTCTACCAGGTACGAGGAGTAGCCATGGGTTGCCCATTTGCACCAGAACTGGCTCCGCTTCCAACAAAACAATCAATTTTCTGGATGTCAAAGTGGTGGCATCAAAGGGGCAATTGGCCACAACCTTGTTCCGTAAGGAGACTGATAGAAACAAAGCTCTCCATTACACCAGCAATCATCCTCGGAGCCTCAGACAGAATCTACCGTTTGGACAGTTTCTACGGATTCGTAGAAACTGTTCAAACAAAGAAAATTATTTTTATCATGCCAATCAACTTAAGGATCGTCTACTACAAAGAGGATACCCAAACAAATTATTAAAAAATTCTCTTAAGAGAGCATGGTGGACACCGCGGGAAACTCTATTGGAGAAAAAGATCAAACCTGTACTTAAAAGATCTGTTTGTGTCACCACTTTTGGCCCAAATGCACATCAACTGAGGAAACTAATCATAACAAATTGGCATCTGATAAAGGATTTACATGAGGAGTTTGAGACACCGCCACTGTTTGCATTTCGGAAAGAAAAAAGTGTTGCCAATCATATTGTCCGTGCATCACTCCCGACGGAACAAACCCCAACTTTGAGGAGTATGTTTGGCCTAGCACCCGTAATTGGACACCACAAATGTGGGACGTGCACTTGTTGCGATCAAACCATGGAAAACTTAATTTTCTCATTTAATGAGATACATTGGAAGCATGAGGTGTTTACTAATTGTAAAACCAGAAATGTTATCTATGGAATTATGTGCCCTTGCCCTAGTTTGTACATTGGAAAAACGACCCAGGAGATCAGACAACGCATTACACAACACAAATCTCGTGTACGGAGACGAGTTGAGAATGCGCCACTAGTTAATCATTGGATTACCAAAGACCACAAAGAAGATGAGTTGCGATGGACTGTTCTATCAAAAATTGACAAAGACCCCCGTGGGGGGGACCTTGAGGCACGTCTGAGTCAAAGAGAGGCTCTCCTTATTATGAAATTTAATACTGCTACCAACGGCCTCAATGAGTTTTCTGAAATATTTAAACCTTTGTAAATATTTTCTAACCATGAGCTTAGCCTCCACCCTGCACCTGTGGCTGATGCACTATGAGGGTGTCCTTTTGTGGTTTCTGTCCTTTTGTAAATAATGGACACTTTAACCGTCTGAACGTGAACCCCCAATGGACCCAATAATTGCAATCAGAGGGTACCGTATGTAGCGTTATCCTGTGAATATTCCCCAAATAGGGGGCCATGAGAGTATCTACATACTCGGTATACCGCTCTCCCGAAAACTACAGTGTCCATACCCCCTTGCGAAAATCACGTGACTAAACAGGAAGCAAAAGCTCCCTTCCGAACAACGCCGACATTCGAACGGCAGGGATGGAATCGCCGGAAAAACGAAAATAGAAACCACCAACCACTCGGTAAGACAAACAGTCCAGCTTATTAGATAGAGCGGTGTAAATACAAGCAGTATAGAGGAATAATGCCCGGCATGTTTTGGGCTTTTCTTAGGTGTTAAGAAGACCCGCAAGTGAAGCAGCAGACGCTGCGATCAAGTTTTTACTGCCGAACCCAGCGTTACGGGGTAAGCATCCTTAATCGGTATCAGTCAGTCAGTAAGTCGGCCGAATGCATGACGAGCTTACATTAAACTGGACATTTATTTAACTCACAGGAGTTGAGGACATTTTCATGTCTGCATATGGAACAAACCGAAAGGCAGCAGACAATTAACTACATACGGCGAGGGATACAATTGGCAGGAACAACCGTGCACTACAAGGTAAGCCTCTTTTACGGATTGAGAACTAGATCGGATTAGTCCGTTGTGGGTATATTTTTGTTTATATCTAAATGTCACCTACTCTCCTTTTCCAGTGATTTTTATGTGTGACGTATAGATTGTGACATATATGGATTCCAACTATTTTCTGGAGAACTGAAGGTAGGGAAGCGTCGTGAGGGTTGTAGTTTAGACCGAAGGCCAAAGGTCTTGCTTAAGTGTAGTCAGTCTAAAACATGTTGTTTTGTTGTTTGTTTTTTTGTAGAAAGTTGTTGGTCCTGAGGAGAACCCTTAAACAGTCGGGGTTCGAAACGCGTCGACCGACCTGGTCCCTGGTCACCCGGAAGTTAACATTATATATAGGAAAATAATTTCCTTCAGAAAAGACTTGATTAATTGAAATTCTTTGATTTGTGTTGCTTCAAGTGTCAAAATATACATTTAAATGTGGCAAAGGGACCTTTTTGTTTGTAGGATGGATGTTTGTGTGAATGTGATATGAATGTGAAATTGGCCAAGTGTATGGAATACATATTGTCAAAAAGTTTTGTAAATATTTCACAGTGAGTTTAGATTTTGTCTCATTGTAGTGTTCATGTTCGTTTTATATTGAAATGCACAACAAATTATGCTGTCTTTTGAAAAAAATAAACGAAGATTGAAGAGTTTGTTTATGACTAGGGTGCAATCTTTAAAGCAGAATTTCATGCTTTGTTTCATGAAACTATTTAACAAATAAAGAAGTAGTCAGTCTCAGCATTGGCAATTGTTCTGTTCTATAATGCATTATAATGAGCACTAGCTTGATGGTTATTTATAAATTCAATAGGTGGTCCCTTCACTAGAGTGATGACATAATCTACTTCATCCCCCCTGGTGGAACAACTAGCCATCTGCAGACATCTAAATCGGTTTCATAGACAGATCAAAAACTGCAGCTGGAATCCTCGTTGCGGATGCGGGAAGAAAGCTGGAAGCCTTCTGGAACAAGCAAAGAGACAAGGTCACGGTTGGAAAACACTACGAAAACTGACCAATTCCCTTTTTTGCTGTCCAATAGAATTAACCTTCAACAGGAGACACAAAGAACAGAAAGGAATATCTCTCCATAATTCATTTGAAAAGGTCATAACAGAAACACATGATGAAGTAAACATTGCAAGGAAATGTTTGAGCTGGACCTTAACTAAACTTAAAGGAAATGATCTGTATTCTCAACAGATTAGTTGTGAAGTAAATACAGTTGTAGCTAATCAGTACCCAGAAAATGTTTACTTGAACCCATTTCAGTGTTTTTGTGTGGAATCCCTTGACTGGAAACCAAGAGCAATGCAAAGAAAACCCTTGGCGGAACATATCAGCAGGCTACAGATGAACCCGGAAAGTGCAAGCCATTGACATACATTTTTCAATGTTGCCAAGCCAAGAAGCCTGCCAAAGCTACAGAATGGAACACCTTCCTACATGACAAAACATTGCATCCAAGAATGTAAATTTTGGAACCAAGACCAGAAATAGCTACATCCTTGAGCTAAAGAGCAGACTGAAACCTCTAGTCAGAACCAAGATTTTTTACATATCTAGCAAGATGGGATCCCAGTCAGCTCAATGATCCTTGAGCTAGCTAACACTGACAATGGAGGAAGATACATTGGATTGCACAATTTGGAGCACCACTTACAAAGTCATGCATGACACAAACAGTATTTCCAGAGAAACCAGTCTGCATCCATATATATTACAAAACCAACCCTTCCTAGCCCAACAAAAACCGAGAAGGTGATTAGTGTAAGTTAGCACCAGGTGCAGAAGAGAGCTGTAGAAATGTAAATAATAGTAGGAATGACTTTAAGTGATAGTAGTTATAGAAAGTATTAAGTATTTATAACATTACTTAAAAAAATTACTAAGAGAATTGAGGCTTTCTCTGTTAAAATAGTTGGGTTTATTAACAGTAAGTTAAAAAAAATGTTAGTGTTAGAAAAATGGAGGAACATTAAACTGTAATGCATGTGAAAATAAATGTGATAAGATATTGTGCATATTTGAAGTGACAAACTTTCTATATGCCACAAAATGTTACAAAGCGTGTTAAAAAAATTGGTGTGCGTTAATTTAAAAATGTTTTACATTTTTTTGTAAGTAATATTAAATTTAAATGCTTTAAGATCGTATTATTCTGTTTTCATGAGTCAAAAGAGAATATTTTTTGGTTCATTCAGGTGAGAAACAATTAAGGAAACTGTCAGGAAATTCAGGTTTTGGTTTCATGCTGCAGAGGGCGTGTACTGTTGATGGCCGAAATCAAGAAAAGTCAGTGTAGTGTTTTTCTTCATTTTAAAAACCTTACTTTATTGGCTTTTGTAAAGATGTGCCTAGAAGTAAGCTGTGACGGCGTTTAGTCCTTTGTGCAGTGTATGTGATGGGGCAACAAGTCTTCTCTACAGAACTAAGAAAAGTCAGGATTGTTAGTTGAAAGGTTATTAGAGTACTTTGTGACATTTAAAAACATGAGATTGTTAGTTCAAACTTTGCAACATTGTTCTGTACTTTGAAGACGTTGGGATTTTAATTTGAAATCTTTTTGTTTTTATTTGTTTAATTCATTTTTCATAAGTATTAACATTTCTTAGAAATTTCTTGTGCCTGCAAAGGGAACAACGGATGGAAATTCACCTATTTTGACATAAAACATAAAAAACAGGCAAACCTTTTTTCATCCTATGTGCACACAGGGCGTGCTAGAATTTCTAAAATGGGGACTCTAGGGGCAGACAACCACAGGGAGACCTGGCCCTTGGGGTTTTTGAGGAAGTGATGTAGCCCAAGGGACTGCACTAGGGTTTGATAATGATGCAGGGAAGGCTAAAGTCCAGTAAGGTGACACAAAAACTGACTCGGGGAAAAAGCTGGAGAGCAAGGAGGTAAAATTCAAAAAGCTATCGTACATGGGAACATCCAAACTGTTAGGAGCACATTTTATGTAGTCGACAAAAGTGAAGATTTGGAAAGGGGAGTTCATCGCAATCTTGAAACTCTTTCATAGGGAATTGAGTTGGAATTGTCTAAGTGACCGAGAGTGCCAGTGACAATAGAAAATGAGACAGCCGCATTTCTCATTTATGCGAGTGTCTAGTGTGAAAAATACCCAAAGGGTTTGGTGGCATTTCATTCCATCAGAGCAGGTGTCAGTGACATATTCATCTGTGGACATGGCCTTATCTTTAGCAGAGGAGGTTGGACAGGGGCCACTGATTCCGAAGCGCGACATTAAGTCTGCCTTCCGCTTGTTACTGGTACACCCTGCTGACTTTCAGTTGCTGGGCATCCAATTTGAAGGTCAATGGTTTTTAGACAAGGTGCACCCAATGGGATGTTCCATTTTATGTGCATCATTTGGGTGTTTTAGCACATTTCTTCAGTGGCTATTCACCTGGCATACAAGGCATCTCCTTAGTTTTATTTGCCTCCCTGTATGTGAATGTGCAATGGTGTCTCCCACCTGTACGTTTCCACAATGTCCACAATTAAAACATTTACGCATGCCTTTGGTATTTTCTTTCAAAATGTCCTTGTCTTTCAATTTCAATAATTCCTTGAGATTTTTTGATCTTGATAATGCAAATATTGGTTTGTCAACGAATACTGTTCTGAAGTCCTCCTCCTGTTCGATTAGTTCCCACCTCTTCAAGATACATTTCTTTATTTTTGATGTAAGCGTCGATTGTTTCAACACACAGACTTCTCTCCTGCCGGGAGTTTTCTTAACCTTCTGAAGTAGCACTTCTCTTGTTTTCTGAGTAACTTTCTGTTTTGCTTCAATCAATACCTGTTCTGGATATCCTCTTCTACTATATTGTTGAGACATTTCTTCTATGTCCTCTATGGCCTGTGCTTCATCACTACTGATCCTTTTGATTCTGGTAAACTGTGAAAATGGCAAATGATTTTTCAAACTGATTGAGTGAAAACTGGAATAATGTAATGCATTATTTCGATCAGTCGGTTTCTTGAAAACTTGCGTGTGCATTCGATCTCCTGACTTGTTTATTATTATATCCAAGAAATTGATGGTATTCTGATCAATGTTATTGGTGAATTCTATCATAGGATGACAACTATTCAAAACCTCAATTGCCTCTTCCAACTGTTTTTTCGTTCCTTGCCAGACTATTAGGATGTCATCTATGTACTGAGCATACAGTTTTAGATGTTCTGTCCAATTCAAATTTTCAAGAATATGTTCATGTTCAAACTTGGCCATGAAAATGTTCGCGTACGCTGGCGCCCCCGTGAATCCCATTGATGTTCCCGTCTTCTGGAGATAAAATTTGAAGTCCCAAGAAAAATATCCGTGGTACAGGCAAAATTGTAAGATTTCTAATAGAAAAATGTTCAATGACTCCTCATATTCACTTTTTAGCAGCATCCACTCCACCGCTTCTATTCCTTCCCCATGGGGGATTGATGTATAGAGTGCAGTCACATCAATTGTGGCCAGCCATGTCTCTGAATCATTAGATATTTCAACTTTACCAAGTTTGTTTAAGCAGTCCATAGTATCCTGTATGTACGATACCCATCCTTGAACCAAGGGTTGCAAATAGTGATCCAAAAATTTTCCTATGGGCTCATGTAATGAGCCACACCCTGCCACAATTGGGCGGAAAGGTGGGTCTCTAGCATCTTTATGCAGTTTGGGCAACATATAGATGTGTGGTCTCTTGGGTTATTCTGTGATTAGATATCTGTATGTCTTTTCATTAATCCAACATAGATCTTTGGCTTTCTTCAAAATGTCTTTTAGTATTGTTTGAAAATTCATGGTAGGAACTGTATCCAGGGCAATATATGTATCGTTGTCTCCTACATGGTTCGAAACCTTTTGGTTGTAGTAAGTCGTGTCCATTACCACTAGGGCTCTGCCCTTATCTGCTGCTTGGAATGTTAAATCCTGATCATTCCTTAGTGTCTTTAAAGTTGTCAAATCCTTCTTCGTCAAATTCATGTGCTTTGGTACGTTTTTGTGTGTCTCCACCAAATCTTTTTTCACTAGTAGCTCGAATAAATCCAATGTCTTATGTGAACTCGGAGGAATAAACTTACTTTTTGGTTTAAACACTTGAATAGTGGTATCACTGTCGGGTTCTTGTGGTATATTGTGAAAAAACCATCTCAAGCGAAGTTTCCTTGTAAATTTGTACAGAGATATTTCAGTTTCCAGTGGATTGGTATTATATGTTGGTACGAAAGACATCCCTTTGTTGAGAACTTTCAATTGATTTTCTGTGAGTTCCTTGCTCGAAATGTTAACCACAAGATCCTCTAGCGGTTTCTCCCTTTCGGTTTGGACTTTTTTTGCTGTTGTTGAGCCTTGACCCTTCTAACTCGCCTGTTCTGCTTGTTTCGTCCTCTTGAGGAGGATGGTCGCTCCTCTGGCCTGCCTCTAAAAAAGGCTCCCTGCTCGACCCACTGGTGGATGCTATATTACCAGTTGTTGATGTAGTTCCCGTGGTTGATACTGGTGGTCTGTTTGGAAGGGTATCTTGTTCTGTTGCCACGCTTTCTTCCGATGAGGCCTGTGTTTTTTTGAAAGGACGTCTTTGGGCGTACACCTCCACCCACGTGTACACCTCATCCAGCTTATAGTCAATCGTATCTCTACGAAACTTCCTCAATTTTCTTTGTGTACCTCTTTTTCATGCGCATCAATTATTTCGTTTATATCCTTGAGTGCCTGATCCAACTCTTCTTTAGACATTTGGGCTTCTAAGTTTGTTTTTAAATCCTGAATTTCTGTCGCCAGTTCTTTGAGAATGTCCGATAATTCTTCTATGATCAAAAGTATAAGATCGAGTGAGCACTTATTTAAGATTGAGTACCACTTCACCATGAACGGCTTATTGAATTTGAACAGCATGGGTTTCAAGGCGATCCTGAGTCCTCGTGGAATCCGCTTAACCCAGTGGTACTGGACACACCTCTGATTGTAACACTAGTTCTGTAATTTACGCCATCATATGTCCTTGCGGCCTAGTTTATGTAGGCCGCACTACCAGAAAAATTAAGATAAGGATTACAGAACATAAGTCCAATATAAGGCTAAATCAGGAGAAATCAGGTTTGGCTCAACACTGGAAGGAGAGGCAACATACTATTCCCCAGTTAAGATTTACTGTACTGGAGCAGGTGTTAGTTGAACCCCATGTGGATCCTAACATTAGAATAGCTCAGAGAGAAACATTTTGGATGAGACATCTGAATACCGTAAAACCGGGTGGGCTCAATGATAAAATTGAATTTGCGTGTTTTCTGTAATAATTGGTTTGAATAATATCAAAATCTGTGGTAACATGTTCAGTTGTAAATACAGGATTGAGCTTACACCGAAGTATCATCAACGATTGAGTACGCAGTGAATTCACAGTCAGAATTTTCTCATTAGCTTGTTTTTTCAGTAGCGATTAGGAGAAGCAAACACCGTTGTTCAACCACATAGTGTAGAAGCAGGTAGATAAGTAGCTTAAGTTGATGTGGATGATAAGGAGTTGGAATAGTCCTCTTTCTATAATTATTGAGGGGTGTCGTACATAATTTATATTATATCAGTGCAACATCACCTTAAATAAAATAATGTTCACTAGTGCTCATTAGCGTACGTGTTTATAGACTCTTGTAAGTTTCGCTCGTAAATGAGCAGTTAAATAACGGGCATTTGGAAAAACATCAGTAACCTTCAGGGGGCGGGGACACCTGTCCTTTTTTGATGACGGGTTTAAATAGACCCCGGTTAGACACGTGGCCACATGGCGTTGCTAGTGTTGTTGGAGTGAGCAAGGTGAACAGGGCGTATGCATTGGAAGGAAGACAGACGGTAAGCGTTACAACGCGTAGTATACCGAAACATTGAGTACGCTGTATGTTAAGGTTGTGGAGAATTGTAGACATTTTTTCTGATAGTGGATTCCTTTTTGTGCTTTCAGCATTCAGCGCAGTGTATTTAAGAGGCTCAAGATATACACCAGAATATTTAGAAGTAAGTGATACGCCATTGGGATACCATAATGAAAAACGGTTAGAGAGAGTGTGCACTTACGTGAATTCTCGATTTTGGTTTGTAGGACTATTGGCTCAATTCACAACTGTTGAAGAAAGCACTCGTGCTTGATTTTAGGGTATGTTTCTCCCCTTTTTTCATTTTTTGTAAGGTTTGTAAGGCAGGTAGTAGAGTACTCATACTATACACGTTGATTATACTTGATTGAACTCAATAGCATGTATAGGGAATACCACAGTATAAATGAACATTGCTTGGATAGCTGGTTTTGTTGGATTAAGTAACATGCTCAAGAAATATGTACTGTGTTGTCTCATGATTAAAGGGAAGTATGCGATTAGAAGATGATAAATTGACAATATGGTTACAAAATTCTTATTATTTGTTTACGCAGTGATTTCCCCTGACGAAGATGCGAGTGCATCGAAATGCATTGGGAACCGACACAAGCACGGATGAAAAGTGTTTTCTTATGTATTAATTTGATATTCGTCACATTGAAATTGTATCAACAATGATAACCAATTGCTAAACAGTTTGAAATATGTGTTTTATAGAGTAATTGCATATTTTTACAAACCGAAGTAAAGAATAATGTGTGATGCTATTTAAGTTGTGGTTTCCTTCATGTTAACGACACTGGAAGAAAATGTATTTTGGAAAATAAGCATTGAAATGTATAAGCATTTACCATGTCGGAGTACTTTTTGAATGAAAGTTAGTCAAAACGGGTTGCACCTGAGCAAGTTTGAACAGTGCATTCCTGCACGTGACACAATTGTGTCTGTTTGTGCAACTCCTGAAATATTATACATAGCCGGGCATTTGTCCGGTCCGTTGGGCAAAGGCTTTGTGACTCTGGGTTTTTAGACACGAGAACGGCAAGATTGTTATGGGTTTTCAGTTGCTAGCTGTTTTGCATAAAGCATTGGGGTTTATTGGCTTGGATCTGAATTGTTTTGGGACTCACTCATTCAGGATTGGGTAAGTGACAGGAGGTGTTGAGGCCAATGGAGCATCATGGACACGGGTAGATGAGCATCAAACTTCTTTCATTGATATGTCAGGGGGGAAGCAGTTTGGGGAATGTTAGGTAGAGGTTGTCATCTTTGTTTCTTTTTCAGGTTATGTTCCCAGACTGCAGGCAGCAGGGATGAACATATGGATTGTGGACCACTCCTTCATGAACTGTGTGGAGCCGCAAGCTAGGTAGTCACGGTCTAAATCTGGGGATCAACAAGGATTTATATTCTATCACTGTGAGAAGAGGAGGTATGTGCTGGAGAGACCTCAGTCCATGTCAGAATAAGCATCTAATAGATGGGAAATGTCCAGATGTGCTCCTTCTTCATTTAGGGGAAAATTAGATGGTGGTCCAAAAAGGATTGGCGCTTATCAAGTTTATGAAAGAAGAACTGAAGATTTGCAAACTTTGGTCTGGGTGTCACATATGAATGGAATTTATCTCTAGGATAATATGGCGCAGAGCGGTTAAACCATCTGTCATAGATAAGGCCGTAAAGACATTGAATAAAGAGATGTAGGCTTCCTCCAGAGGCAGTGGGATTAGCAGGATAGTTCTTTCTGTTCTCTTGTATGAGGATACTTAATTTTTGAGGGAAGGGGTGGTTTACATCTGTTGTTTAAAGAGATGGAGCTTTACCTTCTCCAGGTGAAATTGACACTGGCCAAAGCATTGGGGGTTGAGTGGCCGGGTACATTTCCCTTAAGGTTCAAAAAGGACTAGGGGTGGAGGGGGAGAGTAGGGAGAGAGTTTCTGTATTTGGTCTCCAATGATTGGAGCTCCCCCTTTCCCATCCCCCCTGTTTCTCTGGGTGGTGGTGGGCTGAGAAGTTTCCATGATCTACAGAAGTTTATTATTTGTCAGCTGCAGTTCTGGCTGAAAGGGAACGGGTAAGAAGTTCACCATTGGAAGTTCAAGGTTAGGCAGGAAGTTGAATGAGGTTCAAAGGGTAGTTGAGGTAGGAAAAGGGAAGGGATTTTAGAGGCCCTTTTTTGGGCCCGATTACGACTTTGGTGGTGAGGTGCCGGATCTGCCCTGCTGCTGCACCGCCAACGCTGTGGTCAGACCTCCCACCAGATTAGGAGTTTCCTCCTGTCTGAAGGGCTTTGGCTTTGAAGTTCCCATGGCGGTGCCCTGAAAATGGACACCGCAATGCGAACGCCAAAAACAGTTTCTGCATGTCATTGACTGTAAAGTCCATGCCTTGCAGGAACTGGTGTGCATGCACAGAGCGGAGCACATTTTGTGCCCCCCTGTGTGCATCCACAGGGCATGAAGCACCATGGGGCCTGTAGGGTTCCATTTGTTTCCTCCCTGCCACCGTTTTCATGGCGGTGGAATGGTCATGAAAATCATGGTGGAGAGGAAACATACAATATGCTTGGAGGGACCATGGTGGTCCTGCCAAGCATATTACTGCCTCCTGGTGACAGCAACACCATCAGGGAATAGCAGTACCCTGGCGACTGGAGTGGGATGTGGGGGTCCCACCACCTGGCTCTTAATAGAGCGGTCTGGAGACCACTCCCATGAGTCTGGCGGTCCATCGTCCGCCAGACTCGTAATCAGGGCATTACAGATGATCAGCTCTGATGCAAGTTTATTATTGAGGTTTGAAGTTCTTATGGGAAGAGGGTTAATTTAGGGGAGGGGTTGGTTTATCAGAGGTGAGTAAAGCTGTAGAGTGAAGTTATAGTTTTGTAAGGAAAAAGGCCAAGGGTATTTTGTAATGTGCAGCAGTTTCAATAAAGCAGCCTTTTTCCAACATTCCTGTAGTCAGTGGTCTTTGCTGCCCTTCTTCCCCAAAGAGCACTTGGTGTTATAATATTGTGTGGTGGGTGCAGTTGTCCATGATCTCTGGAGTTTAGCTGTACGGCCAGCACTCTGAAAATGTCCCTGTCTTTGGTGTATTATCTTTATAAGAGAGTCGAAATTGTGGGTGATCACCAAAGCTGGTACATGCTATGCTGGGGCCCAGAGCAACACATGTTCGTAGGGCCTCCAAGACAAGAATATTATAAACTTTGGAAAGATAAAAAACTAAGTGGATCTCGGAAGATTCCAATCTATGATCTGCAGGTTGTACACAAATATCTATAGCAGGTATATTAATGGACACCATTTACACACGTACCTAAAGAGTATGGTTAGCAAAAGGTTGTAACATCAGCATGAATACTTCATACATATTTTTTATTTTAATTTGTGGCACCTGGAAAGTGGCCCAGTGGCAATCGTCATTACCACATTCCAAATAAACAATGTAAGATGCATTGACATTGCCCTTATCTGCTCTTAACAACCTTTTCCCCACTGCATTTTGTTCCATCCACAATACTCCCACTTTTCGTTTGTGCCAAAATGTATTAGTTCAGGGCACCAAAAGCTTTGTTTTACATGCAGCTATTCGCTTTGTCAATGTTTATTGCACACTAGTTGTGAAAAGACAAAATACACTACAATGCCACCCGGAGGGCAGTGGGCATGTCCTGCAGTATTGGTTATTGACAGAAGAAACATCTCCTCCAAATAATGGGTCTGACTACCTCAATCAATCAATCAATCATGGCAAAGAACTACACTTTTGAGGCTGAAATCTAAATGGCACAGTTTGACCTTGTTATATCCATTCCAGCATGAGGAATGTATTTTCTAGCAAGTTATCAACTGAGTGCAGGACCCTGCCTAGAGCAGGGCCCAAGACACTGAGTCCCTGCTGTGCCCACTTGTGATGGTCCTCAATCCACTGTGGTGATAACTGGTAAAGCCATCTATCTAGCGCCTATGGTGACGAATTCTATAAAATAAGCCGAGTGCTACAGGGAGATAGCTTTTACTTATTAGTCAATTAAAACCATAAACACAGCACAATCATAGAAGAAAGAATTGAAAAATAAGTCAACATATATCTACATCAGTCACTGAATATAGATTTTTACATTTTGCATAAGATCTTCCTGTCTTAAAAAATAAAAATAAAATGCCCGGTACAGTAATTAAACATCACTGGATGGATGCTCAAACACCGACAATGACCATAGGTGGAGTAGAGTGAAAATATGCAGCCCTGCCAATTAGTGTACTCTTAAAAATACCGTTATAGGTTGAAAAAAAGTGCTTAAGTGCACTATCAGGGATCCAGTGTAAGAGCTATGATAAGGGGGCAATGGTTTTCAGCAAGATGAGACTGGGCTTTATTAAAGTGTCAGTGTAAGAGGCGAAAGGCCAGAATTAACCTTGGCAGGACGGGATAGGGAACCACCACTAGGGGGCGGGGCCTAGCAGCCTGTTCTTCAGCTTACCTGCTCATGCAAATTTAACCTAAAAACGACGGGGATATCACGTCTTAAATTCAAGTTCCAGTTCCCACCCCCAACCCCATGACACTCGATACTCAATATTGATCACTCAGCACAGTCTACATTACTAACTTATTTTGCAACTGTGAAAAGTTGTGGCCCTTCGTAGCTCCTCAAAAAGTTATTAGATTTAAACCAAGGTGATAAGCTTTGCATGGACTGCGCTGTGGAAGCAGAGCTAATATTTGGAAGTATTTGTATTTTATTAAACCAGTTTCTTCATTAATGCTGGGGATATGTCTGACGTTTAGGGAAAGTCCCTTGCTGCACCAGGATGCATTATTTGAAAGAATCAAATTAGCAGTCAGGGCAGCATTTTCTTGTCAATCAAGCTAAAATTTCACTTGTAAAAAAGGGCACATTTATGTCTCATTTTTACTCACCTAGACACAATTTCAGTTTTTAAACGATTTGCAGAGACAGAGTGAGATTGGCATTTATATGTATGCACATTGCAAACTGCCTTCATAGTTTAGTCACTTCTGAAATTGATGCTTAAGCGTTTGTGTAGAATTTCTATAAAAATGAGAAAACATTGTAGACTTCATCAGAAGTTTATGCAGGTACAAAGGATCCTATCCAACAGCTGCCAGAGTAAGCTTCAACTGATCAGAATCCTTCAAACTCCTAATAACATCAGAACATTCCATACTATGCTAGGATGGAACTAAGCACACATACAATTCTGATAATAGAGAATAGCAATAGAAATACCACACATCTCCCTCCGATAATAACTATATACAGATTCCAAAATTTTCAAAACATTGTACATAATCCTTTAGATATGATGGACGTTTTAAGTCCTAAAGGAATGACGAAGATAATTGTGCTCACCTCTGTTATTATAAGAATGTTCACCTTGGCTACCACTGGTAGAAGCACGTTGACTCTCCCCAGAGTGAGCATCCTTTTTTTTTCCAGAACCATCACCACAATCATCATTTACATTTGATTTAAATCTTACAATGACCACTCTATTAAGATTCCATATCCTGTGATCCTGAGTTTTCACAGCGGTATTGAAAACCTTTATGACTAACATTGGTTTGAGATATTTGGAGTTCCCACCACCAAATAAACAAGGTCGCCTAATAGCTACTCAATCTCCCACCTTAACAACCGTTCTTTTCACATATTTTTTGCATCAAAATTTCTTTTCCTTTGCTGAGCCTTATGTTCCTCTCCATCATTCAAATCTTGACCATCCACACTTTCAACTCTTCCTTTAATTCTACAATAATCATTAAACCAAAATGGTTCCAAATAAGTATTTGCAAACCTTCCCTGAAAAAGAAAGAAAGCAGATTTTCCCATTTTAGAATGAGGGGTTAATCTATACTCTTCGACTTTTTTATGTACTTCACACTTCTAGTCTAGATGCATACATTTTGCAAGAATAATAGTTTCCTTTAACACTCTGTTATACCTCTCAATCATTCCATTAACCTCAGGATGATATAACGCACAAGTTTTATGCACAATATTATTTTTCATCAGAAAATCCTCCATTTATTTGGATATCAGCTGCACGCCATTGTCTGACAGAATAGATCTTGGATTACCCTCTCTCGAAAATAATTCTCTCAAACACCTTATCACACTTTGTGTCTCCACACTGGATAAAATGAAAACCTCAGGCCACCTAGAAAACATGTCCATGATGACCAAAAGAAAGGTTTGGGAACCACCACTATGAATGGGTCCTAAAATGTCCAATGCAATGTCTTCCCACGGACGCGTAGGACGTCTTCTTACTACCGTGGGTTGAGTTCTAGGAAATTTGGATTTATCATATAATCCACAAGGAACACATTTCTGAATCTCTCTCTCTATGAACTTGTCCATACTGGGCCATGAATACGTGCTCTGTAATCTCTCTTTAGTTTTAGTAATACCGGAATGTGAAATATGAGCCATGTCCAGCAGCTCCTTCCTAAGACTGTCCGGGGGAACTAATCTCGTGCCTCGAAACAGTATACCTCTATTGACCGATAATTCATGCCTCACGTACCAAAACGGACTTGTAGACAAAGTCCCTGCCTTAGCACTGACCCAGTTACCACTTAATGAAGACAAAACGTCACTCAATGTTTCATCTGAACCATCTTCATTAGCCCATCTCTCTTCAGTTATACTTGCCAAATCCAAAGCACAAACCCATTCCTCTTCAAACGCATCATCAATACCCTGAAACTCTTCATCTACGTCTGAATCTTCAACACCGACCTCAGGAACAAGGCGAGAAAGAACATCCGCTATTTTATTCTCAACCCCAGGAATATATCTAATGCAAACAGAATATTCTTGCAGCCCCATTATCCATTTGGTAATTCGGCCACAAATCAAATTCAGGACTTTTTCTCAAAGATTTCCACCAAGGGTTTGTGGTCAGTCCTAACCTCAAATTTTGTTCCCCATATAAACTTTTTCAACTTCCTCACAGCCCAAAAAACTGATAAAGCCTCTCTTTCTACAACTGAATATTCGAGACAAAAACATTATGGTTTTAGTACCAGATGGACCGCATTGCTGCAATACAGCAGCTAAAACCCTCTCACTAGCATCCGTCGTGAGAATAGCTTTGAGAGAGGTATCAAAACTTTGTAAGGATTGAGCATTTTTTAAACATTTCTTGACGCGTGCAAATTCTGCATTACATTCAGGAGACCAACAATAATTGACACCTTTTCTTAATAAACATCTCATATTGACAGTCACCTCAGCAAAGTTTTTTACAAACTTAGCATAGCATTCCACCATGCCTAAGAACTTCATAAGTTCTTCCTTATTCTTGGGAGGACTCATTTTCTGAATAACGTCAACCATGACTTCTTTTGGTCTAACCCCGTTTGCATCTATCCTATGACCCAAATAAATTATGGAGTCCGCACGAAATTTACACTTTTCCTTTTTCACCGTGAGATTACATTCATTCAGATTGCGTAACACTGCCCTTAATCTACTATCATGCTCGACCATATTGTTGACAAATACCAAAATGTCATCCTGATAAACACACACACCTGGTAAACCCTTCAAAACTCTCTCCGTTACTCTCTGAAATACTGATGAGGCAGAAACTAGACCAAATGGCATCCTTTTAAATCTAAAAGTGCCAAAAGGCGTAATGAAGGCTGTTAAGTCTCTGCTGTTTTGCTCCAAATCTATCTGGTGATACGCAGATGTTAAATCAATGGTGCTAAATACTTAAGCACCACCCAAAACCACTAACAGATCATTAATATTAGGTAAACGATATTTATCGATCACCACATTTTTGTTTAGTTGGCGCAAATCGATGCATACACAAAGATCGCCATTGGGTTTTCTTGCGGCCACCACCGGAGCCAACCATTCCGTTCCCTCAACCTCCTCAATAATTCCACCATCCATCAATTTCTTTAATTCTTTTTGCATATCATATTTTACAGACAAAGGAACATTCCTCATTTTTCAACATATGGGAATTGATCCATTCTTTAGCTTGATTTTATGTTGATACCCTTTCAAGCATCCCAACTCTTGTTTGAATACATTAGGAAAGTTTTCAATGAGGGATAACACAAATTCATTTTCCTTACCCTTGATACAGACAGGTGTGGTAGTATGTTCATGCTTCAAAACTAAAACCTTCCTGCTATCACTTTCAAGTGTTGAACTAGAACTAGAACTAGAACTAGATTTCTGAATTACCGAAACATTTTCTCTGATTTGTATAGGAGGATCCGCATTGGGATCCAGAAACACACCTAGATCTCCTTGATGTAACCAACTTATTAAACTATCTCCTTTCTTAGATGTATAAATCTTCCCTGCAATCATTCTGTCCTTGTACTCAATCACACCCATAAAGTATCCATGAAGCTTAATTGGTTCACCTCCATAAGCTAATGGAATAATATCAGGTTTTACAAGTTTGATTTTATTCTTAAGCTTTAAGTTATGGAATTCATTAGAAACTATAGTTATCTTTGCCCCAGAGTCAAAAAGGATTCTTGTTGATTCACCTTCAATGAGTATGCCTGATGGAGCGGTCATTTTCTTCTGGTAATTTCTCAATGCAAAACCTTCATGCTACCTCTAATTTACCGCTCAAAAGGTGTTGGGCCCTTCACACCATGTATTACCTTCAGGAGACTTTAAATAAAGATGAACAGTCAAAAATGCAATTATTAATTTAAGCCAATAAAGAGAGTTGTTGAGTATTTAAAGGGTTTTATTTTCTAGTTAAAAGTTAATTTTTCTCTGACCCTTTATTAATTAGTAAAATATCAATCAGGTTACAGAATTTGGAAAACAGGAAAAATAGCATTAATACAGAACATATTACAGTCTGCATATAAGCATTACATATAGGAATGTGGCGCAAAATGTCATTCAAAATTCTTAAAGAGTTTCTAGGAAAAAATAGTCTTGCAAGGCTAATCAAAAATCAAATAGTTTGCAAAAATCTCCCATTAAGAGAAATAAATGCATAAGTCAAAATAAATCTTTTCAGACCTAAATAATTAGTCAAAGCATAACTGAAAGTTTAGCATCTAAATCTAAAAAGCCTTTCTATCTGTTTGGTGCCCTGTGCATTTCCGTGTCTAATGAGCAAGCAGGGAGGGAGACAGCCCGCCCTTCACCAGACCTCAAAGGAATGTGGCCTCAGTGCAAAAATATGACGTGGAAGCAAGAAACCTCCCCCTGACACTCCTCGGACACCACTCCTCCCTTCAGCAATCTCCCAGGACGTTTCTCGTACCTAACCCATAGAATGAAGCAAAGCCTAAGCCAAAATGAGCAAGAAGCCAGCGGAGCTAAGTAAGCCAGCCCCTCCTCCGGAGAGGTCAGTTTTTATACACAAAATTTTGGCAGACTACACAAAATGTTTCAACTTTCAGGAAAACCTGTACGTGATTGGTCTGTCATGATGGCATGAGTTCTCACAACCCTGACACATTCTAAAAAACCTGACTTTACTAGTTTTAACAAAAGAAGCATACATGAATAATACATTTATAAATATTTGCAACATTTACTAGGAAAAATGTTTCTATAGTTTCCTTCCTTCCTGCCACAGAGCAGTCAGATGGATACTTTTAACTAACTGGTACATTGGCACAGTCACACGAATGTACAGTTCAAGCTGTCCTTGACTTCTTCGTGGTTTGAGTCAAGCTGCCACAGTCTGCGCATGCTCTCTTCTCTTTCAAAGCAAGCCATAGCCTGGTTTCACAGGCAGCCATTTAATGGTAGGCCCCAAAATAAAACAAACAAAAAGATAATATTAATGTCATGTATAAATGTTTACCTAGCCAAGCTACTAGTGTAAAGCAGCTTTTCTATTATTTATGACAACATGGCAATGTGCAACAAAGAAAAAGAGATGTTATTAACTGAAAATATTTATCAAAATATGCAACAAGTCAGAGTCTATTAAGACAGAAATAGTGGATTTAGGGATGAGCTGGGAAGAGAGAAACATATTCTATTAATCTTCAAAGCTAAAAAGGCCACTTTTCTCTACATTGCAAAAACACATGTTAATTCAGCAAAAGCATTTGAGAGTGAATAGGCCTCACTTTCATATTTTTCATGTGCCATGTTTTTAACTTGCACCAAAAGTTGCGGGCAAATTTAAATGCAGTCTGTCTGAAGCACAAAAAATAAAACAATGCCTGACTGCAGATGAAATCTGCTCCATCATGCCGTCAAAAGTACAATTTCTCTTCTTGGACATATCTTGAATCTGGACAACTATCTGCCCACACTCAAAGTCATCCTGAGAAGACTCTGAGTTACTTTCGAACACCTCTACTTTCTTCACTATGGGAGATATTTTCGTCCTACATGTTTTAGAGAAGTGACCTTTTTTCTTGCATTTGGAGCATATATGATTTAGCACAGGACATCTGCTATCATTAGCTAAATGCCCTACCTTATCGCATCTAAAACATTTCAATGTGGTAAACTTCTCCTTATTTTTAAATCTTTCATTTTTAACCTCTCTATTAGTTTTATCTTCCACAACTGGATTTGATTTGTGAAATTTACTTTTAACTGAAAGAACCTTTTCCTCTTTCACATTACCATTCTTAAGAACATCAACACACTTCAACGAGTGTTCTATTCTCTTCGCAACTCCAAGAACCTCCTTTAGAGTAGGCTCATCTCGAAGCCACAACTCCTCTCTCACCTTTTCCATGTTGCAGCCTAACATAAATTAATCACTTATGTGATCATCAGTTAGATTGTCATGTTTACAGCAAGAAGCTAACTTTCTTAAGTCTGTTATGTATGTTTCAACAGTTTCCCCATGTTTTTGCGTGCGTTTCCTAAAATGATACCTTTCAAGTATTGTGCTTATCTTAGGCAAATAATGCTTATCCAATTTACAAATGCAAATTCCATATTCATTCAACCCATTAGCCTCAGAAGATGATAATTCTGGTAAATGATCGAACACTTATTGTCCTTCTGATCCCAAACAATGAAAAAGAAGTGAAGTCTTTCTTTCAGCACTCAATGATGTCCCACAAACTTTGGCATATCTCTCGAAAACACGCTTCCATTTCTTCTATCTAATTGGAGGATCACCCGGTGACTCCAAGAAGAAAGGTGCCGCCGTTACATTCTGCATCGTTTAATGATATAGGCCACAATTCAATAAAGCTGAATGCTCAAGTAATGTAAGAGTGCGAATCGCTGATGAAAATGATGTGCTTTTCACATAATATGCAATTCACAGTCTATCAATAATAAGCGTGCAAATCGCTGTTGAGATGTTTTAGTAGAAAAATGATTTGCCACAGAGTGTACTTACTAAGAGACACCAAATCGCTATGACCACAAAATGTAATATTAGCCCCATGGTACCTTTATCTTCTGATAAGAATGCAAAGCACAGTCACCGTAGTTGAAATAAAATATTTATGTGAGCGTGCAAATCGCTGTTGATATCTTTTTAAAAATGATTTGCACAGAGTGTATCCTGCTGAAATCACAAAATAAATATTAGCACACTGTACCTTTATCTTGTGAAAAATATGCAAAACGCTGCCATAGTCAGGAATTAATTTGGTGAAAAGTAGGTAGGAGTTTATCTTTGACTTTACCAGTGCCGAGTGAATACAAAGTCTTCAAATGTATAAATTTCAAAGAAATTAGCAAATCTATGCATCCAGCAAATGGTATTTGATGCAAAGTTAAATGTTTTCCTTGAAAAGTTCGAGTCACAACACGTACAGTAATAAAGCTGAGTCATGCCAATAAAAGCCCACAGCAAGCCTCTTTCCGACAAAATAAAGGCATTGAGCAAATCACTTTCCAATGCTAAAACTCAAAGCAAGTAGTTTTCCTTGAATTCTTCTTATTTCCACAAAAGTACTAAATCTTGAGCAACCATTCTGAGAAATTTGAATGGAAATTATAGCTCAGAGAATAAAGGAAAATCATGCAGCCACTGTTATCATTTAAACAAAGGATGATGAGTTCTAGGATGAGCCCACATCGATATGCTAAAATCATACATCCCATATAAAGCAATATGTGGCGAAGCTCTAATCCCACTAGACTCAAGTAGCTTAATATCCTTTGAAATTAAGTAACCACAAAGTCAAATGAAAGGTGAACTTCTCACCTAAATGAAAATATGAAATTGTAATAAAATCATATAGAAGACAGATCCTGAGTTGAGATCCTTTGGTGAAGCTGCTGACTACGCCAGTGTAGAATTTCCATAAAAATTAGGAGACATTGTAGACTTCAGCAGAAGTTTATTCAGGTACAACGGATCCCATCCAACAGCTGCCAGAGTAAGCTTCAACTGAGCAGCATCCTTTAAACCCCTAATGACATCAGAGCATTCCATACTATGCTAGGATGGAACTTAAGCACACATACAAATCTGATAATAGAGAATAGCAATAGGAATACCACAGTTTGTTATTGTTGAATTATGGTTCCCGATGTTCTACGTTTAAAGGGCAGGGGTCTCAAGTTTATTTTTGAAGTTCGCCAAAGTCACTGCCAAATACCAAGTCAGACAAGTCTTTCTTCCTTTTCCTGCCTCTTTGTTTCCCCGCCATACGCTTGTGGTTTCTTTATCTCATTCTTGCAGGTTCTTTTAAATCACTACTTTTACCTTCTCACATAGTTTTCCTTTCGTTCTCTTCCTCCTTCTTCGTCATTTTGCTGCCTTTCTCTCTTGTTCTCTGAGTCAAAGTTTGGTGATGAAAAAATATGTTATGGTCCCCAAAAATGAATTCTGTGTCCCTCCACCCTGCAACCATATGTGCAGCCAAATATGCTTGAGTGAGTCGCAATAAAGTAATGAATTATGCACTGTTCAATTTTAATTGTTGTTCTAGGAAGGGTTTTACTTTTACTTTTTATGCCTGTGTGGTGTAACTCAGACAGTTCCCTTCTTTAAGGATAGCCTTCAACTGATCTTCATTTTGAGCTTCCGGTGTTCATTTCTTCTAATATTACTGCCTGGGGTTTCAAGCAACAGCAGATTGGAGAGACAAATCTTGCAGAGAAAAGGGGAAACAGATACGCTGCACAGTATATTAAAATGACACCCAGCCTTCCATTATTGAATGCGAAAAATCATGTGACTTCATGCCCGACATAAAGCCGAATTTACATGCTCACATAAACTGCACAGCAAAGAATGGAAAGGGGCGACCACTCGGTCCCCCCGAACGTATGGTAGGGGGCCCGGATCCCCCCGGGAAACCATTTTGGGCGGGCGGCGTGTCTCGGCTGGTATGCCCGAAGCGGCGTAGCCGGGGCGCGCCTTTTTCCCGCCCATGGAGGGTTGTCCTAGACACCTACACCGTTGGCCACGCCCCGTAGGCGTACCTGAGGAGGGTACACGCCCTCCCAAAGAAGAATAAAAGGAGCAAGAATCCAAGGAAGCATCCTCTTGTTCCTGTGCTTGGAAGCTGCACCGTCTCGTTGCACGTGAGCCCTCGACGGAACAAGGAGCAATTTTTGAGAACTTGTAATTCTTGTGTTTCTCTTTCAGCGACTCCGTACTTTTGGATCCAGGATTTCCAGGACCTCGTACGCAACAAGGATCGAATATCCGACAACGATGCCTGGCAAGAAGCCCGGAAAGAAGGCGGGGACTGACCAGATGCTCCGCATGTTAATGAAGGAAATGGCGAGCATGAAAAAACAGATGGCGGCAATGAACAACTCGGGCAGACCGAAGAAGGTAATCGACCCAGCATTGCCGGGAGTAGTCCCCGCTGGGAGAGGTAAAAGGGCCAGGAACAGGGCAGCAGGGGGGGAGGCCCCAGTTCCCGAGTCACCCCCGGCAAGTCCGGTTACTCCAGTAGAGACCCCGGTTCCGATCCCCGACGCAGGCCAACCGATTCCGGTTGTAGTGACGCCCACTAACGAGGAGGATATGCCTCCGGAGCTGGCCGCCCAGTTAGCCGCATGGCTCGGCAAAAAAAAAACGAAGGTGCTACGGCGCCAGGAGACACGGCCGAAGAGGCCAGATTACTAATGAAGCAGTTGCGGCAATCGAGAGATGCTGCAAAGGCGAATCTCCCTGTTGTCCCCCCACAGGTTCCCTCGGAACGACCGGCGTCTGGCGTTGGAAAGACAGCGGGACCAGCTACGGATTCCGGTAAGCAGCCATTGCCAATGGCGAGGGAGGGTTCGATAACCTCAAGAAGGGAAAAGGTGGTCCAACATATTCCGCTGGCCACGAAAGAGTTGATTTGGGCAGATAAATATGTAAATATGTTTTCTCTGTTGACCGACCACCACGAGGTCGAGTATGTTAAAAGTCAGAAAGATTTGTGGCACCCGAATGTGTGGCGTGCAAAAATGGCGGGATTCAGGGTTGATGAGACGATCTCAAATTGGGCCAGGGCATTTGCGATGTTTACCGCTATCATGGGAGAACGTAGGCCCGAAGTGTTGACCGAATTGGCCTGCTATCAGACGCGTATAATGGATTTCTATGAATCATATGAAGGCAATGAATGGTTGGGTTATGATAGTAAGTTTCGTAAGGCCAAGGAGCACGATTCATCTCTGACGTGGGATTGTCTCGACTCCATCTCTTGGCAGAAGCAGCTCCTGCCGGGCCCGACCAAGTCATCTTCGCTTGGCGGGAATGGGTCGGCGCCCTCCCGCCATCATTCGGCGGTGCCCTTTCGAGCAGGCGCCAATGGTGACCACCAACCAAGGAGTGGTGGGAACGGAGGTAAAAAGGGGGTTTGTTGGAACTTTAACAGAGGCAAGTGCACGAGGCCACAAGGGACATGTAAGTTCAGGCATGAGTGTGCAGGGTGCGGACACTCTTCGCACCCTGAGAGTTCGTGCAGAGCCAAGAATGGTGATTCAGGGGGTAGAGGAGGGACCAAACAGGTCTAATGTCGACCGAGGGGTACCGCTACCTACCCCCGTAGATATCATGGCAATGATCCCCTGGCTAAATGAATACCCTGATCATGTCTCCGCTGGGGTGTTGCGGGATGGCTTCTCGTATGGTTTCCACATCCCGGCGGGGGATTTTCGGGGGGAAACACTATGTAAAAACCAACTGTCGGTGCAGCAGAATACGGCATTGGTGGAAAGTAAGATTGCAAAAGAGGTTGCCCGGGGCCGCGTTGCTGGCCCATTTAGGCACCCGCCAGTCCCTAATTTTGTTTGTTCACCGTTGGGAGTAGTCCCCAAGAAGGACCCAGGTGAGTTTAGGTTAATTCATAATCTGTCGGCCCCAAGGGGTCATTCGGTGAACGATGCGATTGATCCAGGAATTTGTTCGGTGCGTTATGCATCCTTCGATGAGGCCGTCGCCATGTTGAATTGCCTGGGGCCCGGAGCGCTGATGGCTAAATCGGATATCGAGTCACCGTTCCGGTTGCTCCCGGTACACACACAGGATCAGCGTCTGTTAGGCTTTGTGTTTCAGGGGCGCTACTACATGGATAAATTTATGCCAATGGGTTGTTCTATCTCTTGTGCCTATTTTGAAAAATTCAGTTGTTTTCTGCAATGGGCGTTCACCAAAGCCACTGGCCATACCCAGGTTATGCATTACCTAGACGATTTTTTGTTCCTGGGGGCTGCTGGCGACACAAGATGTGCACTGGCGTTACAGGAATTTTGCACTCTCATGAAGAGGTTCGGGGTGCCATTGGCACCCGGTAAAACGGTCGGACCATCCACTTCACTCGAGTTTCTTGGAATTGAGCTTGATTCAGTGGAAGGATGTTTCCGTTTGCCGGAGGGGAAGGTAGCGAAGTTCAGGGCTTCCCTGGAATTGTGCATTAGCAAAGAGAAGGTTACTCTCCATCAGTTGCAACAAACAGTGGGCCAGCTTAACTTTGCCCTACGAGTGATACCAATGGCCCGCCCCTTTTCCCGCTCTATTGCTCAAGCCATGGTCGGTCTCAAGGAAGGACACCATCGCACCAGACTGTCTGCAGAGGTTCGCCAGGACATGCGCATATGGTTGGCATTTCTGGCGGACTTCAACGGTCGAGTGGTGTGGGGCAAGGCACCAGCGTCCTCGGACGAGCTGGGTTTGTGGACCGACTCGGCAGGGAGCGTGGGATTTGGCGCCATCTTCGGTAATCGATGGTCGGCACAAACATGGCCGACGTGGTGGCACACCAGTGGGATCACAGGTAACATTGGGTTTCTTGAGCTGTTCCCTATTTTTGTGGCTCTGAAGGCATGGCTGGATGAGTTCCGTGATCGCACGGTGGTGTTTTGGTCCGACAACATGACCGTTGTTGAATGTATAAATAATCAGGCAGCACGCTGCAAGTGGATATTGAGATTACTAAAAGAAATTGTACTACTTTGCATGAGACTGAACGTACAGTTTAGGGCGAGGCACGTGCCGGGTGTGTTGAACCAAGCGGCTGATGCACTCTCTCGTTCCCATATGCAGGCCTTCAGGGGTTATCTACCTTCCGCGGACCTAGTGGCAGCACCATTTCCCGAAGCTCTCTGGTTACTCAGTGCCCCGGATTACAGGACCTCGTGGGAGCAAGTCTAGCCCCCAGGACAAGGAAGGCATACGAAGGAGCGTTTCGTTCCTATTGTGCATTTTTGGGTCCAGCGGGAGGGGATAATTGGGGCCAGGAGGAGTATGTTCTAAAGTTTTTAGTGGCACTCCACAAGGCAGGCCGATCTGCGGCAACGGCCAATAGGCACCGGGCCGCCATTGCATTCATGGCGCAGGCGCATGGCATCAAGGACCCCACATCGTCCTTTCTGGTAAAGAAGGCACTACGTGGGTGGCAACGCCTCGAGGGTCATAGAGCCGACGAGAGGCGCCCGATTGGGTTAGAAAGATTGTCCCTGTTGATGTCAGTACTCCCCGCAACATGTTCTTCCCAGTCCGAGGCAGTGCTGTTCCGGGCCGCTTTCGCATTAGCATTCCATGGGGCTATGCGGGTGAGCGAGCTGGTGGCAAAAAATAAGCAGGATGTGGGGGGAGGACTGTGTCGGGAACACATTTTGATCAAGGGTAATCAGCGACGGCTCGTGGAGGGAGTTACGGTGGGGCAGGAGGGTGGGGAGGGGGAGGGGCAGGGTGGAGGTTGCTAAAAACCGGCATATGGATAATTGCAGGTAAGTAAACAATTTAATTAATAAAACGAATTTCGTAGTGCGCCTTGCATCGCAAAATGCAATGCAGTGCGAGCTACGAAATTCGTTTTATTAATTAAATTGTTTACTTACCTGCAATTATCCATATGCCGGTTTTTAGCAACCTCCACCCTGCCCCTCCCCCTCCCCACCCTCCTGCCCCACCGTAACTCCCTCCACGAGCCGTCGCTGAGGGTAATTCAATGGTAATCACAATAGCCATGTCCAAGACCGATCAAGGTGCTATGGGGGACAGTATTGTTGTCCAGCGCATGCGGGGGTCCCCCATGTGCCCGGTGAAGTGCGTTGAGGAATATTTAGCGCAAAGGGCTGTAACATGGGGGGGAAGCTTGCTGAGACACACCGACGCCACCCCACTGACTAGGTTTCAGTTTCAGCGGGTGCTTACAATGGCAATCGCGACAGCGGGCCTGGACCCGGGCGATTTTGGGACCCATTCCTTTCGGATCGGGGCTGCTACAGAGGCTACAGCCAGGGGTCAAAGTGTGGAACAGGTGAAACAATTGGGGCGTTGGTCCTCGAACTGTTATAAAAGGTATGTGCGGTTGCACATGTTGTGAAGCCAATGTCATGCACTCACGCTTCTTGTCTTCTGTTTGGTTTACAGTTTCGCAAGCATACGATGCGGGGCGTACTGTGCAGTCGACCCGACACCTGGGGACCAGCGGTCAAAGATCACCGACTGAGGAGAGAGTGGTGTGGGTCGTGGGCCACTCATACGTGAGGCGTGCCGCGGACGTATTCAAAGCAGGTGACATGATTCACGCAGCTGGGGAATACGGGTACAGGGTGACCTTCTACGGAAGGGGCGGGCTCTGTATTGACCAATTTCAATGTTTTGTTGAGGGACTGTTAGAGCGGACAAGGTCACCGCCGTCTGTAATCATAGTACACCTGGGGGGCAATGATCTGGTGACACTCGGTAGGCAAGTACTACTCGAGAGAATTCTATCCACTGTTAGCTGGTTGGCAAGAAGGGTCCCGGGGTGCACGATAGCATGGTCACACATGATTCCCAGGAAGGTGTGGCGGGGGGCCCTCTCAGTATCAGCTTTGAATCATTCTGTAAAGAAAGTCAATAACAAGCTTGGTAGGTTGTTTCGCTCGGCGCAGTTGCACTGTATTCCGCATGGATGTATTCGGGGGGATCACTTGTATCTCGAAGATGGGGTCCATTTGTCCCGGGAGGGGAATGTCTTACTCATAGGAGACTTCATAGCATGGTTAAAGGGTTTGTAAAAGCATGACCTTTAGTAGGAGTGTGGGGGGCCCGGATAGCCGGTCAACTATCCGGCCTGTGGTGGTAAGGTCATGATCGGTGAGCAGTAATTTCAAGGTCCATAGAGGGGGGCGCCACCCATTATGGATGGGAACACCCGTGGGAAGGCGGCCATTGACCCCTCACACGGGGAGGCGGCACCCACTAAGTATAGGGTCGCCGAAGGGAAGGCGGTCATAGGCCCCTCCCAGGGGAGGAGCCGGCGAGATGCCCCTCCTACGAATTTCCCGGGGCCAGGATATCCGCGACGGCGGATGTGAGAAGCAGTGTGGGGTGGGAGGGGGGTCCACGCTACCTTCTAGACACCTCACACGAGTCCTCGGACGACCATTAAGATGGCGTCGAGTTAAATAAGGGGCCCCCGCTAAGACAAGGGAAATTGGAAGTTGGCACAGAGGTACAGTCCTCTGTGCGCCCGCCCCTCACACCGTGAGGGGGGAATTTTGGTAGTGGGGACCTGACACCGGTTACGACCTTGCCGTTGGCCCGTAATGTTAGGATGTACAATTTTATTTAGAAAGTATGCATTTGCAGGATGCGTAGACTTGGCTAGGAGAACCTTTGTATTAGAGATTTGTTAAGGTTAGCCAATAAACATGTCTGCATCGTAATGTCATAAATATAAAATTGTACATAATATGAAACTGTTATTTTTATGTTTTAATTTTGTTTCATATTTTAATAAATACGGCCGGGAGGGTAACTCCCTCCCGCCTTCCAAAAATTCAACTGCGTCCGTCTTCCCATCCTTGGGGATTGTGTTGGGAGGGGGTGACAGGCATCCCGGCCATATGGAAAGGGGCGACCACTCGGTCCCCCCGAACGTATGGTAGGGGGCCCGGATCCCCCCGGGAAACCATTTTGGGCGGGGGGCGTGTCTCGGCTGGTATGCCCGAAGCGGCGTAGCCGGGGCGCGCCTTTTTCCCGCCCAAGGAGGGTTGTCCTAGACACCTACACCGTTGGCCACGCCCCGTAGGCGTACCTGAGGAGGGTACACGCCCTCCCGAAGAAGAATAAAAGGAACAAGAATCCAAGGAAGCATCCTCTTGTTCCTGTGCTTGGAAGCTGCACCGTCTCGTTGCACGTGAGCCCTCGACGGAACAAGGAGCAATTTTTGACCCACCCACCAGCCCCTTATGGCAACGTTAGTATTGCAATAAAATTGGTTTTTTGCTTTGATAATATCCTTTTCTCCTGATGTAGTGGTTAATGAAGATGTCGATGTCTGTACTGCAATAAAATGATTTGCTGCATAACATTTTTCTCCAGTGAGGCATAGTATCACAGTCTAATTGAAAGATGTGTGGAATGTTTAAGTTAAAGACTATAAATATTGCAACGTAAAGTTTAATTTTCTTTCTTCAATAGGTAGTTAAAAACGTGGTATTTATTTTTTGGTCGGGCGGTAAGGTCATGATCGGTGAGCAGTAATTTCAAGGTCCCTAGAGGGGGACGCCACCCATTATGGATGGGAGCGCCCGGGGGGAGGCGGCCATTGGCCCCTCACACGGGGAGGCGGCACCCACTAAGTATGGGGTCGCCGAAGGGAAGGCGGTCATAGGCCCCTCCCAGGGGAGGAGGCGGCGAGATGCCCCTCCTACGAATTTCCCGGGGCCAGGATATCCGCGACGGCGGATGTGAGAAGCAGTGTGGGGTGGGAGGGGGTCCACGCTACCTTCTAGACACCTCACACGAGTCCTCGGACGACCATTAAGATGGCGTCGAGTTAAATAAGGGGCCCCCGCTAAGACAAGGGAAATTGGAAGTTGGCACAGAGGTACAGTTCTCTGTGCGCCCGCCCCTCACACCGTGAGGGGGGAATTTTGGTAGTGGGGACCTAACACCGGTTACGACCTTGCCGTTGGCCTGTAATGTTAGGATGTACAATTTTATTTAGAAAGTATGCATTTGCAGGATGCGTAGACTTGGCTAGGAGAACCTTTGTATTAGAGATTTGTTAAGGTTAGCCAATAAACATGTCTGCATCGTAATGTCATAAATATAAAATTGTACATAATATGAAACTGTTATTTTTATGTTTTAATTTTGTTTCATATTTTAATAAATACGGCCGGGAGGGTAACTCCCTCCCGCCTTCCAAAAATTCAGAACTGCGTCCGTCTTCCCATCCTTGGGGATTGTGTTGGGAGGGGGTGACAGGCATCCCGGCCATATGTGTCCAAGGAGAAAACACTCTTCATGCCTGTATCTGTCTTTAAAGTGGCGGTACCATCTTTAGTTCTGTCAAGACTAGACTAAGGAAATGTTCTTCTGACAGGAATACTTAAGATACACATTCTCCTCTGACAGCATACCTTTAATCCTTCGAAAGCCATTGGACAGGCTGTGTGCCCATCCAAAAGGGGAAAACAAACCTAACAGCACAAAGGCTTCAACTGTGCATAAATGGGGTTGGCTTTAGAGCCTGGCCTATGGCCATTGCACCAACCTCTGTGGGTGATCACCACCTCCTACACACAGTCTTCTGCCATCTGCAGTGGGGGATAGCCACAAGGCCAACCTACTCCTTTGAGATGACCAACCAAACCCCTTTGGTGCATGCCTTCGTAGTCAGTGTCCACACTGTACCCTGTACATGTTGTTTGGCATGTATAGGTGCACTGTGATTTTTGTAGGGGTTTTAACCTTTTTCAGGATTTACAAAACAAAATATCCTTGAACTTTTGAAAAAAATCTGCAGTTTTGCCCATAGCTTTGCAGATTCGTTAATCAAAACATTTAAAAAACAGGCGTTTTGTGTTTTTGGTTTTTTTTTACTTTTGGGCGTAGATTTTTGCCAGTTTGTCACCCACATCCTCCGTGTGCTCAAACATTCTACATCACCACATTTACACCCCTCTGTCCCTTTTTTCAGGACCCAGTTTCCAACCTGGCATCTCCCAATGTCTCCGGTAACAAAAATGTTCAATCGCTCCCAGTTAATCAAACTGCTCCAATCTTTAAATCTCCCACAGGCCGACAGATCCTGCATTGGACAAAGTAAACTTGCTCCCTCTTGTAATGGGATTTGCTTATTTTTAAAATTCTTATCATAAGAGGATTGGACGATATTGAACCAAGAAGGATCCACAACTTAATAATCAAGAAATACAAAAGTGTTTTTCTTCATTAACACTTCTGAGCTAATCTGACACCTTTTTATAATGGAGATTTCTCAAAAACTGCAATGTTTTTGGATCCTCTTTTTATGTTTCCCAGACACACCAGCATGAAACCTGGTGTGCCAAAAGTGTTTGCTATGTGATTGTAAAGTTTCATGCAGACTTGTCAAACAATTCCAATGTTATGAGCAAATCAAAAAAAGCTTGTCAGTCGAAATGCATCCTAGCCATGAATACAAGTGTTTGTACACATGTATTCCACTTTTGATGGTTTTCTTTTTTGCTGCGACAGAACATTAAGCAGCAAATCCAAACATGCGGTAAGTGTCCTGAGTGCACCAATACATTGCAAACAGTTAATATTATATCCACACTCAATTTCTTTTTGTAGCTATATTAATGTTTACAAGGGCAAACTCCCAAAAGTGGAATTTATGTAAAATAACATACTTCATTGTTTGAAAAGAAAGGTCATTTTAGTGCATCATATAATCTATCTCTCAATCTGGTGAAAGTAAACAACATAACTACTTTCCAAGAAGCACTTAAAGAGTTCACTTACCCATCCACAGGAGAACAGAAATGCCCAGTTGAATATATTTCAGGTGTTGGTCCAAGGCGCATTACTGCATCTTGCTACCCGAAAGCAGTTTTGTGCCTCCCTCCTTCATTCAGTTTCAGCAATGGATCCATCAACACTTAAATTATAATAAAATGATTGAGACCATGCCGGTCAATCCGGCATCAGCATTTTATGAAGTGTTGATTTCTAAGAGACATCACAATACATTCGTGCCACAGAAACACCTTATCCACTTTGGTTAAAATTAGTTATTGGTATAACACAAACCTATCCTTGAGTACAGAGGCAATAAAAAAACTATGTGTACCTATTATATTAATCCAGTGCTCTGTAGTTACTGCTTGACAAAAATAAGTCACATTTCTGCAACTGATATAACCTTTAATTGAAATTCAAGGGAACAGGGCACCTGCTTTCTCAATCAGAATCCACATTCTACTCAATACTATGCTTGGTGTCTTGGCACTGTACTGGGAAAGTGTTTAGTAGAATTGGTATATGTAAATAACAAGTGCTGTGTGCTTGTGTGTGTATTCTACTGGTCACTTTTTGCACCCTATTGTATTGAGCATGTACAGAAATCACTGTGCTTTCTACACTTAATTAATGTTTATCCTTGTGCCACCATTTTACGATCTGTATGTATTTATGGTTATCCAAATTTTCAAAATGTATTTACTGGATGACACTCTCCCAAGACTAACACAGCACACATTTACTTTAAGGCCCCTCCTAATAATTTACCCAAGAGTGTTTGTTGAGAGCAAATAAGGCATGACAGTTACTCAGGTTCAGGGATATATGCCCCCATCCAATTTCATGTTATAACCAACAGGGTCAACCCAAATAGGTCACTGGGACCTTTGCATAGAAAAAGGGGGTCCCAGACACGGAGGAATAGAAAAATCAAAGTGAAAAATGCATAAGAAAAATCAAGAAACAATATCGGGAGTATAGTATTATTTAATCACACAGTACTCAACCTAATTATTAGTTTTGTAATTGCATGCAAAATGTATTCATATTCGGATCAAGTTGTGCCCAAGGAGAAGGAGGGGGGGAAGGTGTGCGGTGATGGGATTTGTGTAGGATGAAAAGGAAGATTCTTCTCTTCAGTGCAAGTCAAAGAATACATTGTTCATAAATACATTACTATGATGGCTTCTAGAAGAGCCAAACAAACATGCCACAATGGGTCAAATAATTCAAATAACCAGGCTTCAAGATGCTGTATTAATCTTGCTGGGGGTAGAAGCTGGTTCTGCGGGGGGGTAGGTAGTCTACGTTTCGATAGTAGATGATGTAGGTTAGTTTCCCTTACAATGGAGGTCTTCTTCAGATAGGTTGACAGAAACATCATTCCATATATTATGGTGACAGAACCATCAGGCCATGTAGTATAGTGGCCACCATGCGAAGACAAAAACAAAAACAAAACAAACATGTTGGATTTACTGGGGCCCGAACCTGCCACACAGGGTAGTTTAGGGCACTGAGTACTCAATTGTTATGTGCACACATCTATATCATCGCTTTTGTGAGGACAGGATAAGAGATGTAATGAGCATTCAGAGAAAGGGATGATAAAGAGAAAAGTAGGCAGGTCATAAATTAGCAAGTTGCGCGAAGCTGCTATCTGATTCGTTTAGGCCACTCTGGACTGAATCAAAGAAGGTTATCCATTTGAGTTCTCTAATGTTAAGGACAGGGCCTATGTTACCTCCCCTGGGGCCTAGGGAGACATGTTCAAGAACAATCCATTTGAGGCACTCAGGAGAGTGTCCAGTTTCACTATAATGTTCCACCATAGGTGCGCCCAACAGTTTACACCTGATGCGGCTGCAATGGTGTAAAATCTGCATTTTTATTTTCTGTTGTGTTTGCCCTACATAGATCAAATCACAGGGACAGATTATACAGTAGATGACATCTGAAGTATTACAGTTTGTATGGGATTTTAGAGGGACCCGGTGGTGTTTGAAAAGAAATTCCTTTGCTTGAATGGTGTATGCACAGGATTTGCAATTACCACATTTGTGGTGGCCAAGAACTGGGGGGAGATTCCAGAGAGATGTTATTGTGGTGGCTGATGGTGAGTCCAAGAAGGATCCAACCACATGGTCAGGGATGTTCTTCGCCTTCTTAAAGCAATGCATCGGTGAAGAGTTGCTTCCTAAGTCTTCAGAAATCCGATTCCAATGTTTATTAATTGTTTTTTTGATTTCATTGCTCTTGGTGGAAAATGTGGTCACACAGATCAGACGCTGTTCTTTGTCTGCGCGTTCCTTCGGTTGTAGCAGTGTTTACCGTGGATTGAACCACGCTCTTTTTCTTGCTCTTTTGACCAGCCTTTTTGGATAGCCCCGTTCAATAAGGTGTTCCAACAGGTTTTCTGACTCTTTCATATAATCCTCCTTCAATGAGCAGTTACGTCGAATTCTTAAAAATTGCCCGAAGGGCAAGTTGTCCCGTAGGCCTCTGGGGTGGTGGCTGGAATACTGCAACAATCAATTCCGCTCCGCTGGTTTTCTGGAAAGGGTTGTGTGCCGGACATCATCTTCTGCTATGATCGATAAATCCAGGAAGTCTATCTTCTTGTTATCCGATTGAATCGTGAACTGCATCTCTCGGGATCTTATATTGAGCAGTTGAGACTTATTTCCGGACCAGATCAGAATGATGTCGTCAATGTAGTGCATCCATAATCCAATGTTGAATCTGAAGGGGTTCAACTCATTCAAAATAAAGGTGTTCTCAAAGGTTGACATAAAGATGATCGCTAAGTCCGGAGCAAAGGCCGCCCCCATCGCGACGCCCTTAGTCTGTAAATAGAAACAGTTCCGGAAAAAGAAGAAATTCCTCATCATGGTGATTTTAATGAGCAGGATAATGAATGAAGTAGGGACACGGGTAGGAGCCTCTCAGCAGTCTAGGGCTGCTGCAACGAGGTCAGGTGCATCTTCCTGCAGGATACTCGTATATAACGAGACAATATCACAAGTTACCAGAAGTTGCTCATTGGAATTGAAAGGACGTCCGTCCATGATGTAGATGGTATGTGTTGTATCCTGGAGATAGGTGTCAGTATTCTCAGCAATAGGTTTTAGGAAAAAATCAATGTAACGGCAGAGGGGTTCCAATATGGAACCACATCCGGAGGGATGTAAATATGAATCTTATGATATCCTTGCGCTGACTACCCTGTATGGTAGGTCCGCGCATCAACCTCAGTTAATGGTGCCACACTACCCTGCGAGGCAGGTGCACACCGTTTCCCTGAGGGACATTTATAATAATTGATTGTTGAATATTTTCTAAAATTGTATTAGTATTTCTTTTGTGACCCATCAGGATAGTCTTTTAACATGTTCTATTGCTCCTGCGTTAAGGGACAAGCCCCCTCCAAACGCCATAATACTTCCGGCTTGCATGTTTCACTGCTTCCGCCCTTTGACCGGATACCAAGATTGATCCGCGGTAACCCCTTTGTAATTCACGGCTCGACCAAACCAGATAATCGCCCCCTGTACTCACACCTCTTTTGGGCTGATGTTTGTCGCCTGTATGATTGCTAGCTACATAATTTATATTGTCTTTCCATTCCAGCCCGCGGCTGTTTGAAATTTCGAAAGGACGATGCCCCACTGCACTGGGTTTTTCAACAACTCAGGATACCTAATGTTTTCCGCTCAGGTAAATGCAGCATTTACACTGGCGTGACCCCCACATTGGTCTCTCAGTCAGGAGCTCACATTTACCTTATGTTAATGCCTTCCTCTAGACTGTGGGACATGCACTTCGGTCATTCCTTTATGTGTATGTCTTATGGGTCACAGGTTTTGACATTTGATTTTTTCACTTAATAAGTTAATCCTAAACCGCGTTGTCACTCTGCCTTTTTAAACTCCCTAGCACCACATCAGTAACTAATTAATTGCCTTTGTCCCCAGTCCCTTGGTGGAGACTCGGCTTGAGACCCGGAACACGGGATCCATCAGTATTCGACTGTGAGATTTGCTCCCGCGTGAGGTAATTACCTATCGAGACAATATAGGCATTTTCTAATAATCTAACCAGGTTGAGTTTCGCGAGTAGGGACGTGTACTGGCATATTTTTTTTACTGAATTTTCATTTGACAAATACCTTAACTACGAATGGTTCGACTTTATAGACTTTTCTGTAATGTTTCGGCAAACATTGTTGATAATTGGACCAGGCTTGTAGTTTTGGCTAAATCATATGTCCCTACTTTCCAACATTAAGGAGAGACCATTTTCTATGATTCAATTTCAATCAATCCGGATGCCCGTATCATGTGTTACCGTACTCGCCATTTAAATAAGACACAAGCCATATAATTATTTACATCTCTTGATATGCCTTCCAGTATGAACTATGGCTCATTGCTATAGACTGTCCCTCTGCCCTCTGTGTGTGTTTTTAATAACAGAGTTAAATAACAATGATGTATTCATTATATCTGGGATCTATATCTAGACCCTTAGTTGATTCGTGCTTTTATGCTAACCTATAGGAAACCAGCCCAACCTTCCCCTCCTGTCCTGAAGAAGACCCGCATTGTAAGGGAAACTAACCTACGTCATCTAGGGTCGAAACGTAGACTACCTACCCCCCGCAGAACCAGCTTCTACCCCCGCAAGATTAATACAGCATCTTGAAGCCTGGTTATTTGAATTATTTTACCCATTGTGGCATGTTTGTTTGGCTCTTCTAGAAGCCATCATAGTAATGTATTTATGAACAATGTATTCTTTGACTTGCACTGAAGAAAAGAATCTTCCTTTTCATCCTACACAAATCCCATCACTGCACACCTCCCCCCCTCCTTCTCCTTGGGCACAGCTTTATCCGAATATGAATACATGTTGTATGCAACTAATAATTAGGTTGAGTACTGTGTGATTAAATAACACTATACTCCTGAGATTGTTTCTTGATACTTCCCCATCCAATTTCAGGCCGGGAAATAGGTTATAAACATCCCAATGATGAGCAAGCTAGACTAATGTAAAACTATTCTTGTGGGCCCTCCTCTCTACTACTGAGCCGTCAGCTGTCCCTCACCTAAATGCCTCTTCAGTTACAATTCAATGATCAATGCATCCTTACTTACGAGGCCTCATGCGAGGTATCTCCCAAGAAAATGTTGCTTCTATAGTAGTTCCCTCAGGCTTACCCTGGTATCTCTTGAACAGTTAATCATGATTTCCAACTTTGTCAGGGACAGCTTCCTCTCCCCACCATCTCTCACTCTCCATACTGGCGTATCTTTCTAGTTCCCTCAGCCCCTTTCTTTTTGTGCCCACCTGCCAGTCAGAAACTATCAACGTGCAGTAAATTCTCCTTTTCTGTTGAGTTATCCCAGAATTTTCAACATTTCCAGACCCTAGTTTTGCTGGTACTAGAATTCTCTGCCATCTGACACATCTATTCGGTCCCACAGTACATTTGTTTTTATCTCTAAAATGGTAGTGATAACATTGGTTCCACATTATTGGTCAAGTTAACTGTCCAGTAAGACTATTGAAGATAGCACAAAAATACACTGATGATGTGAAAGTTAAATGTCATATGTGGGCTGCAGTGTTTATTTCCACCACACACGCATATTTGACAAAAATATATGTCTGCTCAGACACCAATGTGCTCTAGCCAGGTTGTAGTTTAAATGCACTCCAGCAACACATGGGATACAATACCCAATAGGTACAGGTACGACTTTACTAGAGCCCTATCAGTATTTCTGAGTATAAGCTAGGAAACTGGGGAGTCATTGCCCCATGAACCTCTGGGTCGAGAGATGGAATGAAATTTCATATATTGTCGTGAAGTCACTGCTTGCTCCCTCGCCACCCGAAGTTCCGTTGTTTGAAACTGAAAGACCTCTAGTAAAGTCGTACCTGTACCTATGGGGTATTGTATCTTTAACATCACTTGTATATAGTTTTTTCACATATTGATAGCAACATAGTGATTGACTGAGGGATCGTACTTTGTCCTGACGAAGAAGCACCCCTGGCCTTGAAACATGTTGACATCCAAAGGAGGAAATGCACATTAATAGCGTGATCTCTCCGACAACACCTTTTCACAGTACCAGCCTATGACCAAATAAAGTTTTTTTGAACCCATATAGCTAGGTATTTTTTAACATCACATTTTCCATCCACCACTGACCCTTTTCTCATTCATAAAAATACACCTCACATAGCACTTTCAAATATCAGTGCTCCAGCGTAGTCGTCAAGTCGCAGCACGTCCCATCCCGCAGCGGGCGGGAAGACCCCGATGATGAAGTATGACACCAAGGGCCCTTTTGGTCTGTGAGGGGTATTCTAACAAACATTGTGTATGCCTTACATACCTAGGCAGACAGTAATCCTCTTCTATGTGGTTCCTATTGTTTCTTTGTAAATTTTCTACCAGCAGAGGCAGTAGGGGCACTGCCGGCAGAAACTTGATGGCAACGTGACAGTAAGTAGAGCAGGTGGACCATTAGTTTCGTAGGTAGCGTACAACACCACTTTGGTGTCTGATCTGTACAAAATTCAATTACATTTTTTACTTTTCATTTGAAGAAATTGTTAAAACTAAAAGCTGCAAAGTGAACTAGATCACTGCAGGCAAATTTCTAGACTGCAAAAGAATTGTTTATTTTCTATATGTGGTTTATTGAATTTGTATGTAGGAGCAAATCTAGATAGGCAAGTTTGAAGAGTTTTCGTGAAATTTAAATTTGGGTCGCTTTTTTTAGGAGTTATTATGTATGTAGAAAAAATGGAGGCGCACAAGGTTTCAAAGTAGACAATTTTGCAGTGCAATTGGGCAAAGTGTAATGCATGTATTGTTTTGTTATCCAGTTTTGGGGAACAATAGAAATAAACACATTAGCCCAATATTTGGAAAATATGCTTTTGAAATGTATGAGAAGGTATTAATTATTATGATGGTTCCCCCATTTGTAAATATGTATTACAGGTTGAAGAGCTGTTTTTTTGTCATTTAAAATGTTAATGAAGAAAATTTTGAGTTTAACTGAAATTGTTTCAGGAAGGCACATTGGCGCTTTTCAAAAATATTAATGCTCGATAAGTAGAATTATGATGATCATGATGGAATTTTATATTTGAAGGATAATTTGCACTTTCTAAAAAATTTGATTTATTGATGATTGATATGTGGCTTTATGATGAAAAATTGTACGATGAAACTTTGCAGGCTGGAACACACTTTAGAATTTTTAACTGGTGATATTACTATAATTGCTATGTGGACTTTGATGATTTTTGTATCATGGTGCAGAAGTGCTTCTGTGGATAGACTAGTGAGCTAAATAGGTAAATAAATAAAAAGATAAAATTGGCAGTAGAGTAACCTGTTCATCAAACTCTAAATTAGGGCCTAAGTCTGAAGATAAAAAGTTTGACTGGGAGAACCCACTTGCTGTATCCAACCTTTTCCCTATTGGAATCAGCCAGAGATCACAGCTGAAGTCATACCTAGATGTCAATCAACCACAACTGTGATTTTGATTACTTTTACTTAATGCTTTTTGCTATAAAGCTTCAAAAATGTATATCTGTTTTCCCTTTAACCTATCTTATTTTTTTTGTTGTTTTAGTCAAGAAATTGATTTCTATTTTTCTTAACTGATTTGAAATGTCTTTGTATTGTGTTTGTCACTTTAAAGTTCTAGGTACTGCTTGAACATAACGTACACTTCTAAGTGGATTGACCGCTGCTTGGCCATAGCTACCAGGCGCTTATTCTCTATTCTATTGATTTAGTTGGAGTATCCTCTCCCAAAATAATAACCCTATTCCTTGAAAGGCCTCTATCCCCAATGAATCAGCAATCCATAAAGTGAGAGACCACTGTTGGGGGGAAATCACCCCATCTTCAAAGATTCTAAATCTTCTTTATCCTATTCCACTGTTGCTGTGAAACATGCTCTTGGTTATTAAGTCAAAACCTGAAATATTAAAATAGTGCATGAATTTCTTTACATAACTACTTTTAAAATCTTTAGTTCTCTGTAATGTTTTAAATTGAGCCATAAAGTAATTTGTTGCTCTCATTAAAAAATACAAAGTGGACCAACCAAGCCTTGGATATTCCAGATAAGGTCAGGTTTGTTGGTGGTAGAAATCTTCTGGCAGTGCAAAATGGTTCTTGTATTAGAATGTTTATAAGGTCAGCTTTTACATCCCAGTAAAGTCCAACCAACCTGTGTGGCTGTTTGTTCGCTAATGTTTCCCCACTGAGATATTAAACTTTGGAAGGCCTCTATGTTGCCTTCCGAAAATAGGCTTTCCACCAAAACAGCAAGGTCCATAAGTATGATATACATATAAATGTTTTGCATGTTGAATCAAGCACAGAGAAAATACAAAGCGAGTACACAAAGTTGAACAGAAGTGTAAAGTATAATTAACAATGCTGTGACATGGTAGCTTTGCAATATGAAGCCAATGTTTTAACAACCCACAGTGACAATGTGAATCCACGGGTTCATTTTCATATCACAAACTTTGCTAATTCATTTATCAAAATGCAGACAAGCCCAAAAAATTGTACCATAAAAAACCTATTATGAACAGCAGTCATGGAACGTCGAATGCAGCCCGATATGTGTGTGGGTATGCACAAACAGAACAAAGAAAACTCAATTCAGGTGTTCCTAGAAATATGATGGCACCTTAAAAGTAACCCAATAGCCAACAAGATTTGCAATGTTGCATAATATTGCCATCTGGAGGGGACTTTTTCAATTAAGGGTTGCACAAATATGGTGAATAGAGTGGATGCTATGAGCAGATTTATTTCTGATTCTTCACAAATTGCATGAGCCAAAAGTAAGCCTACCGCATATTCAGTAAGACTGACACTCTTTAAGATCCCTAAAATGACACCTTGAGTGAGCCTTTGTAACAAGGTTTCAAAGTAGACAATTTTGCAGTGCAATTGGGCAAAGTGTAATGCATGTATTGTTTTGTTATCCAGTTTTGGGGAACAATAGAAATAAACACATTAGCCCAATATTTGGAAAATATGCTTTTGAAATGTATGAGAAGGTATTAATTATTATGATGGTTCCCCCATTTGTAAATATGTATTACAGGTTGAAGAGCTGTTTTTTTGTCATTTAAAATGTTAATGAAGAAAATTTTGAGTTTAACTGAAATTGTTTCAGGAAGGCACATTGGCGCTTTTCAAAAATATTAATGCTCGATAAGTAGAATTATGATGATCATGATGGAATTTTATATTTGAAGGATAATTTGCACTTTCTAAAAAATTTGATTTATTGATGATTGATATGTGGCTTTATGATGAAAAATTGTACGATGAAACTTTGCAGGCTGGAACACACTTTAGAATTTTTAACTGGTGATATTACTATAATTGCTATGTGGACTTTGATGATTTTTGTATCATGGTGCAGAAGTGCTTCTGTGGATACACTAGTGAGCTAAATAGGTAAATAAATAAAAAGATAAAATTGGCAGTAGAGTAACCTGTCCATCAAACTCTAAATTAGGGCCTAAGTCTGAAGATAAAAAGTTTGACTGGGAGAACCCACTTGCTGTATCCAACCTTTTCGCTATTGGAATCAGCCAGAGATCACAGCTGAAGTCATACCTAGATGTCAATCAACCACAACTGTGATTTTGATTACTTTTACTTAATGCTTTTTGCTATAAAGCTTCAAAAATGTATATCTGTTTTCCCTTTAACCTATCTTATTTTTTTTGTTGTTTTAGTCAAGAAATTGATTTCTATTTTTCTTAACTGATTTGAAATGTCTTTGTATTGTGTTTGTCACTTTAAAGTTCTAGGTACTGCTTGAACATAACGTACACTTCTAAGTGGATTGACCGCTGCTTGGCCATAGCTACCAGGCGCTTATTCTCTATTCTATTGATTTAGTCGGAGTATCCTCTCCCAAAATAATAACCCTATTCCTTGAAAGGCCTCTATCCCCAATGAATCAGCAATCCATAAAGTGAGAGACCACTGTTGGGGGGAAATCACCCCATCTTCAAAGATTCTAAATCTTCTTCATCCTATTCCACTGTTGCTGTGAAACATGCTCTTGGTTATTAAGTCAAAACCTGAAATATTAAAATAGTGCATGAATTTCTTTACATAACTACTTTTAAAATCTTTAGTTCTCTGTAATGTTTTAAATTGAGCCATAAAGTAATTTGTTGCTCTCATTAAAAAATACAAAGTGGACCAACCAAGCCTTGGATATTCCAGATAAGGTCAGGTTTGTTGGTGGTAGAAATCTTCTGGCAGTGCAAAATGGTTCTTGTATTAGAATGTTTATAAGGTCAGCTTTTACATCCCAGTAAAGTCCAACCAACCTGTGTGGCTGTTTGTTCGCTAATGTTTCCCCACTGAGATATTAAACTTTGGAAGGCCTCTATGTTGCCTTCCGAAAATAGGCTTTCCACCAAAACAGCAAGGTCCATAAGTATGATATACATATAAATGTTTTGCATGTTGAATCAAGCACAGAGAAAATACAAAGCGAGTACACAAAGTTGAACAGAAGTGTAAAGTATAATTAACAATGCTGTGACATGGTAGCTTTGCAATATGAAGCCAATGTTTTAACAACCCACAGTGACAATGTGAATCCACGGGTTCATTTTCATATCACAAACTTTGCTAATTCATTTATCAAAATGCAGACAAGCCCAAAAAATTGTACCATAAAAAACCTATTATGAACAGCAGTCATGGAACGTCGAATGCAGCCCGATATGTGTGTGGGTATGCACAAACAGAACAAAGAAAACTCAATTCAGGTGTTCCTAGAAATATGATGGCACCTTAAAAGTAACCCAATAGCCAACAAGATTTGCAATGTTGCATAATATTGCCATCTGGAGGGGACTTTTTCAATTAAGGGTTGCACAAATATGGTGAATAGAGTGGATGCTATGAGCAGATTTATTTCTGATTCTTCACAAATTGCATGAGCCAAAAGTAAGCCTACCGCATATTCAGTAAGACTGACACTCTTTAAGATCCCTAAAATGACACCTTGAGTGAGCCTTTGTAACAAGACAGTAAATTGATACTTGTATAGCGCACTACTCATCCGCAAGGGTCTCATGGCGCTTGTACGAATACAGCTGTGGAACCCATCCTGGCTTTCCTGTGAGGCGTCCACTCCTGGGCACCCCCAAGGTGGAAGCCAGGCATCCTTAGCGTTGTGGGGGCCGTTGTGGAGATTAAGCAAGCTATTGCCCAGAGTTGCAGAGTGGGACTCCATGATTGGAATAGGCACAGAGGCGAGAATTATCAGGTCCATTGAATTTTTTAGCCCAAGACCCGCCGAGGCGGGGAATTGAACCCTGGTCCCGGGCTAGACCTCTGCATCAGTGTCTGCTGCTCTAACCATTAAGCCACACTCCTTTGTAAGAACAATTAATTGAAACAGTAATGATTATTTTTGAACATGGAGTATGACCAGGACTTGCACATGTAGCATTTCAGCTCCTAGACACTCATCGGTTGGTGACAGCAGGCACCCGGAGACACTATTTTTTACTCTATACCATTTACTTTCAGGTAGACGTGAGGGAGTATAACGTTTCTGTGGTTTGGCTATGGCAAACTCACTCATTGAACTGCACAGAATACCTTGCCATATGGTGATGCATCTAGCCAGCTTCTTAGGTAAGATCATAGTGTACCTGCTGAGCAGAATGGTGACATTGGCCAAAATGTTCCATGGAAGATAGCCCTATGCTTTTGATTCTGGATGGTTTTGTATCAGACCCTATTCTGTTCTAATAATGGAATGAGCAAAAGTATCTACACTCCCCTTATTTTTGGTAGGGTGGCATTCATAGTGCTGAAAACCCTCTGACACATTATTTCCTACCTCATGAAAAACTATTCTAAATCTACAGATACCACATAGCCACTGCTATTCCACAAAAAAAAATAGACTCCTCTAAATACCAATAGGCTGGAAGACAGGCACTGCAGCAGGTAGCATGAGTTACACAGATGTTGCTCAACATCTTCTTCAACAGTTGTGATGATGATGTGATGAAGTCTCCGTTGAAGCTGTTGTCTGCACCATCTCCCATTTGTGTTTGCAGAGTATCTAGAATTGATGTGTGTGTGAATTGAATGATGTTGTACATGTCTAAGATCACTGTCAACTCAGCATAATGTGAGCACTTGCTCTGATCATGTATGCTCACTTTGTACACCAAATCAAAGGAAAGCCTGCATAAGTCAGGTGCAAGCTTTCATCCTAGTATAAAGGACACTGAGGTAGCCCCCGAAGCTGCCATATCTCCCACAAACATATAACTTTGTAGTAGTCTATGTGAACTTACACGGACGAAGGGGGCAATACAAATATATTGAGTAGGACATAATGTGCCTTGAAATGACCTTACTTGCATAATGGCATAGTGTTAAGTTACATGTCATGGAAGTTTATTTCGTTCTAATGAGTGACCCGCAATGGGACATCTGCAGATGTCTTGACTACTAGTGCCCATTAAATGTGACTAACATGCTATAAAGTTGTCGCTCATATATTCAGTGCACCTAATTAAAGGGTTTGATTGGTCAAATTAAGTATTTGCACTCTCACTCTAGGGCTATATAATCATCCATATGTTGTTTTTAAGTTTTAGTTTAATAAAGAGTAACAAAGAAAATAGATATAACAATATAACCATAGAATGTAGCGTTATTTAATATAAACATTAACATAAAAAATAGATAAGAATGAGGGTACATAATAATATTTGTATCACATGGTATACCAAATTAAAATGCATCATATACAACAATAAGAAAACAGGGAGGGGGAGTTCTGTAAAAATGAAATGCTATAAAATGAGCAGCAATTGAGGGTCAGAAACACATTATACAAAAATAGTTAACCAAGTAAGCATAACAATAAATGCTATTATAAAACCAGCATAGTAATTAAACAATCAGTAATGAAAGACTAGCTAATCATCTATATTAAGAGGCAAAGGGGAAAATTAGGGTGGTTTTCATACCTCGTCTGAACTATTTTTAGAAGCAGCATTAAATGAGGCAGATAGGGATAAATAATTTGTTGAAGAGAGCCATAAAAGATCCCTTTTAATTGCAAGGGATATATTGGGAGAAAGTAAGTATCCAGTTGTGATGAAAACAGACTGCATTCTACCAGGATTTAAAATTGACTTTATCAGCTTGCTTCCAATTTGAGGTTATTAAGTGGAAAGCGATAGCTAACAATAAGTCTAAAAGCTTAAAACTCAGAGGAGACTGAGGCCATTAGGGGATAGAGTACCTAAAAAGATGTGTGTATAAGAAAAAGGGAGCAAAACTCTAAATATGTTATTGATTTGAGACAAAACAAATTCCTAGAATTTATGAATTTGGGGATATTTGAACAGCATGTGCTTTAAATCAGCAACAGGACAAGGGCAGGACCAAGAAGTGGAGGGTGTGATTGATGAAAAAGAGGCCAAAAGCAATGGGAAAATAAAATAATGCTTGGTGATAAATGAAAAAAAGGGTTTGTGTGGTGTTTGCAGTTCTAGAGGTTTTTATTAATTTTAGACCATATTTTATCCCAAATAGGAGTTGGCCATTCTTGTAAAAAATCTTTTTCCCAAGCTAACTCAACTTTTGTTTAGTATCTGTCAGAAGGAGATTGCAATGATTTATATACATTGGATGCTGAGGTAGAATTATCTAAACCTTGGAATATGTGTTTATACAAACTAGGAACATCTTGAGACGGGGGAATATTTTTAAGATATTGGATGAGTGAAGAATTAAGAAGGTTATATTGTGATCTAGAGGAGGAAGGTAGAGAAAATTAAGCTTGGAGATCAGAGAAAGTAGAGGGTTGAGAATTAGATAAAAGCTGGGATATCCAGCTTAAACTTCTAGAGTGCCAAGATTTCAAGTATATAGAACGATTATGAATTCGTAATAATTTATTGTGCCAAATAAGTTGCTGATGTAGGGAGTTATAAGAGGGATAAGACGAGGAGAGTGTAGGGAACAAAAGTTTGCAGGAATGGGAAATGATAGGGGAACACAGAGAAGCAGTGTTGGAAGTGAAAGCTACAATTTCTTGAAAATCGAAAGGAGCGATAAAAAAGTTCTTTATTCTTAACCAAGAGGAGGGTGTAAAGGTAGATCTGTAGATAACCATCTAGCCATTTGTTTTAACAAAAAAGCAGAGTGATACGTTTTAAAGTTGGGAAACCTAAGACCCCCATTGTTAAGGACCAAAATGAAATCCTGTAATATGATCATTATGCCTAATTTTAGTTAAAAATGGTTCCAGAGCAATAACGTATAGTAGGGGGGATAGAGGGCATCCTTGTCATACTCCTCTACACAATGAAAAATAACAGAAGTCATACCATTGACAAAAATTGAGGCTTGGGGACCAGAGTACAATAAAGAAATGAGAAGAATCAATTTAGAAGAGAAACCGGCTCATTTTAAGTTATTAAACATAAAATCCCAACCAATTCTACCAAATGCTTTCTCAGAGATTGCCTCAAAAGGGTGATACAAAGAAGAGGCTTTACTTAAAACATTAAAGAGAACTTGTGATTTGTCTGAGGCAAGTCGTCCCTTCATGAAACCTGATTTTTCCAGGCCAATAAGATGAGGAAGAATAGGATCCATACGGAGGCCCAAAATCTTTGCAAGGATTTTATAATCTGCATTGACCAAGGAAATCGGATGGAAGTTCTTACAAAGGGAATGATCTTTATCCTCTTTAGAAATCAAGCAAATCAGCGCTTTTTGGAAAGTGCCTCGAGAAGAACCATCTTCAAGGAAAGATTGAAATAAAAGTAAAAGATTTGGTAAAAGTATGAAAGTATAAAATTCAATGGTAAAACCGTCTGGGCCCGGAGCTTTCCCCCGATGTTATACCGATACAGCATGGGAAATATCAGATAAAGAAATATCAGCATCCAATGACTCAAAATCAATGTGGCTAGATTGAGGGGGAGGAATGAATTGGAAGTAGGAAAGGAGATCAGACTGATCTGGCAGGTTTTCAGGAGTGTGTACATTCTTATAAAAGGAGACAAACTTGTTCCTAATATCCTTAACTTTCAAAATGGGAATACCAGCAGGACCTTGCAAGGATTCAATTGTAGTTCTTTCTTTTCTGACTTTTAAATAGTTTGTTAATAGTTTCCCCATGTTGTTCTGACCCTCATAATAACAGGAACTGCTTTTCAATAGAATATTAGAGGCAGCATCAGTAGAGAGTCTGTTAAAGGTAAGTTTAGCATCAATAAGATTTTTCAGGGAGGATTTATCATTTGAATGATAATATGTATATTCTAACTGTTTAATGGTATTGAGTAGCTGAGAGGATAGGTTTTCTATGGATTTCTTTTGTGAAACAAAATTAATGATAAAACCTCTACAGCAGCCTTAAAAGAATCCCAAACCATAAAAAAGGGAAGTCAGGAGTATTGGTGATAACAAAAACTCAGTGGCGAAGGAGTTAAAATTTTGACAAAAATTTGGATCAAGGAGAGGGGAATTGTAAAAGCGCCAACAGCCTCAGTGAGGGAAAAAGGGGATAAGGTCAATGTCTACTGTGACAGGGGCATGGTCTGAAATTAAAACAGAACCAATTTCAGAGTGAGAGGCAAGTTGGGCTAGGAATTTACTCAGAAAGAGATAATCAATCCGGATTGGGAATGGTGTGGGGCTGAATAAAAGCTGTACTCTCTGAGGTCAGCATGACAAAGTCTCCAACTGTCCACCAAAGCTTTACGACGAATAGTTGAAGTAATGCATTTTAGATGGGCAAAACTTAATTCTAGAACGTCTGACTAGTATGCGGTTGAGGATTTGGTGACAGTCACCTCCAAATATAATGTTATCATCATTATAAGCAAGTAGTTTGGTTAGAGGGATCTTATCTATAAGACGTTTAACAATAACCCAATGGCCTTTAGCATCAGTTTCTTGATGAACAATTGAAACATACAACATTTTGTGACATAGAATCAGAACTCCATTTTTTTACCCAAGGCTGGCGAATTAAACACGTGCCCCACCCATCATTTTTTCAGTTTTGAAGCTTCATCTTCAGAGATATGAGATTCTTGGAGTAAAGCAACATCAGTTTTTAACTTAGCTAGGTGAGATAACACCTGTTGCCTTTTGATAGGGTTACTTAGTCCTTTAATGTTCCAAGTTGTAACCCGCAATGCAACTCAGTGAGGAAAATGTGAACACATTTCATGCTTACAATAACAGGAATTGAGAATGAGTGAAAAAGATATAAAGAAAGAAGACAGGAGAGATTGAGCAATTGTTTTAGAGAGGAATATAACAGAAAAGAAAGGGATAAATAAATATATAAGAGCAAAGAAAAAGGTGCTAAAGAACCAATGGAAAAAGCAAAAAAGGAAACAGGGAAGATAGAGAAAAAGAGACAGTACAAGTCATACATAAGACGACTGAAGAACATACCTACAGATACAAACAAAATGGGGAATGACTACACCAAAGATGATGATATCAGCAGCGAGACTCTACCGACAAACCTGACGGACTACATCATGGACTTCAACGAAACAGGGAGAGCAAATAAGGAATGCAATCAAAAGAAGAAAGACACCTGTGTATGAAATAAAGAGAAGTTAATATAAGAAGAAACAATAATGTTGAGAAGATTATATAAAGCAGAACACAATATATTAAAACCTTACAAGAATATTAATGAAACAATGTTCAATATGAAACCAAAATATGGGAACAAGTACACAACAGGAGGCAAGAATAATAATCATGAAGGTTTTGAAATATCCATAACATCAGTTCTATGAAGGTGAAGAAATTCTTGCAACACCGCGGGGTCATCAAATGTTGTGGTCCTGTCTTTATACGTAACCTTGAAGAGGCAGGGATGTAGAAGACCAAATCTGGCATTAATAGCACGTAGCTGAGGACGAAGATCAAGAAACGTCTTCCAACGATATGCCTTGACTTTGGCAATGTCTTGCGAAAGAAATAGATGATGACCTTCCCCAAAAATTTGTTTTTTGGATTTGACGGCTGACAGAACTTGAAGGAGATCTGTGTACTGCAGAAAAAGAATGATGACACCACGTGGTTTCCCACAGGTTTTAAGACTGAGTCCATGAGCCCTCTAAATGTTAAGAGAATGGGTAGGTGGTACGTCTAAAAGCTTAGGTAAAAATGACTGAAAAAAGAAAGTTGGGTTGGAGCCCTCAACATTTTCAGGGAGACCATAAAGCCTAAGGTTGTTCCTGCGTAGGTATACTTCAGATTCTAAAGAGGGAATGAGGGAGCAAGAAGCTTGAAGGGATTCAGTTTTTTGTTCCACAATTCAATGAATTTACGGGTCCAGTGAAGACCATTTGTCATGAAGAAACTGTAAAGTTTTATTAGTGTCCTCCACGAAAGGTTTCAGTGCCCAATCTTCTGCAAGAATTAAATCCATGGAGGCAGAGGAAGAGTATACAGGAGAAGGTGGGTCTTTCTTAGGACGTTTAGTAGATATTGCAGGTAATTGACTAGCAAGTTGCGTTTTAAGAATGGTGCCTGAAGATTGCTCAGGTTTGTGAAGCAAGGGGTCATCCATGTCATTACAATTAGAATTAGAGTCTGAGTCAGAACACGTAGCAACTTTAGTGGAAGCAAAGAGCTTAGTGATCCGCATTCTCCCCGTATAATTTATTTGAAAAATAAACCAAACTCTTGAGGGACAAGGTCCAAAGGATTGTAGTTTGAGAGAGCCTCCTTGAGATGAGAATAACTTGAACCTACTGAATCAATCCAGAAAACCACAAGGTCAAAGGAGATGGTGGTTTAGAAATAGATATTCTTCTTATGAAAAGAAGAATCGTAGGAGGCACAAAAAGGATATTGTTCATAAAGCAAATACACCATAATTGAGGCAATAATGCTTCAATAGAGAAGAAGTCTCAAAGCTTATGTACCAAAAGAAAAGACAATAGAGTCTTAAGAAAAAATAACTTACTCAAGAGGAAACATCTTGATATACGTTGGGAGCTGTGAAGAAAAGAAAATGGCGGTCATAAATCATATGAACCGAATTGTGCCTTCGGAAGTTGCTGAAAAACAGTGAAACTGCATTTAGGGGTGATAATAGGCTCACCGCTATGTGTGGAAAGGATATCCAGTCAGTTCTATGGAAAGTGTTTCTCCTCATCAGGAAACACGGTGATTGGATGCAAGAAAAACAAAATGGTGGCTGTAATGAAGCAGGGACATGTTGTGCTGTCAAAAATGCAGAAAAGGCGATGTAGGCGACATTTGAAGGTATTAGAAGGCTCACCGCATTGTCCACAGGTTTTTCCTCATGTCCGATAGTTAGGAAATGAAGCGCTTCTCCCTCTAGGCAAAAGGCTTTGGGTGTTGGCTCACGGAGCTCCAATGCTACGCAGTCATCTTGGTTGGTGCATAAACCACGCCCAATCATCCATATGTTGTAATGGTGATGTATTTCCTCCAGGTAATTTTAGAACTTTCTTCGGTGCATGTATAATAAATACACGTTTGTCAGTTAAAGTATATAGTCTTACCTGTTTGCCCTCCTCCTGTCCCGCTGGGATCCCTTGTATTATCTGCAATTTCGCTGGGTAATGCTACCTTCACTGGTTTAGCATTCATTTTGCTTTATTTTAGTCGTACCTCTGTCCCATATTGTCTTTTTGGGGCTTTATAGCAAGCGCACAACAGCTTCGCAAACGTTTGTGATGGTTATATGGTTATTTCCCCACCAGTATATGACATTTCTCTTCTATGATTCTTTTTTTTTTTTTTTTTGCAAAACGGTTTAGTGTGATATATCATGTGTTGCTAAATGTAGGTTTTAAAAGAATTGCATATTTTACCAAATAATTAACGATTTCCAATTCCATGATTTGCATTTTCAATCACTGATTCACAAACTGAATACACTAAACATTCTCAAATTGTGAATAGTTTCAAAAACAGCAAAGACAACATGCATATTAATGTCAAACTGAAGCAGGTGGAAACCAGGTGCAAAGTATGAAATCCCCCCAAAATGATCTAATTTTCATAATGACAGCATTTTATCTATGGTGAGGAGGATGTGCATCCTAAGGGCACAGTGGAGACGGAGAATAGAGAGAAGTTTTTGAAACAGGTTGACCTTGTTTGATCAAACAGATGAAGAAGTTCACAGAAGGTACATATTTAGTATGGAGCCACTTTTAAATGCTGTGTTGCAGGCTGTACACCCAGCATAATGAGGTTCTCCCTACACACATTCACCTTCTGAATTGCCTTCACCTCCTTGAATCTGGTATTTGCCTGCACCTGGTAGCGAATTGTGGTGGGATATCGCAATGAACTGTCTAGAATTTTCCGGTACTTTCCACATGACATTTTAGAAAAATTACATGCACATATTCATTATCATGACTGCCTAGCTGACTTACAATCAAGAAAGGTAGCATTTTATTCTATCACACATCTACCTAACGCTATTGGATATGTGGAAGGAACACATATCGTCTTTTGACCACCATGAAATACTGAGTATATTAATGCAAAATTGCAAAAATCAGCACTTTCCGAACATAAAGGTGGTTAGCAATAAGTCAGACCTCATTCTGACATAGATGTACATTTTCCAGAAAGCAGTCATGACATTATCTGACACTGTGCATTACACATCTCTGCCTTTTCAGGAGAGGTTGGAGATGGCTGGTTGCCTGATAATGATATGTTTAAGTACAGTATAAACTTTTCTAAATAAAACTTTGTCATTACATATTTGTAAATATATGGATATTTAACAAATTACAGTGTATATTCCTTACACACTTGGATACTGACACCATACTTTAATGCGTGAACATGAAGGAGAAAAGAGATACAATCATGCACACAAGTAAACCTGATTTGTTATGAAATTAACATTTAGCTTGCTGGAAGGCAGATTTCAATGCCTGCATAGGAGTGGGTGCATTGGACTATGATCCTACATCCTGGTGTAAGATTATAGCTACAAGTGCCATGTTGCACAATATTGCCATAAAGACATAAATACCAACTGAATATGTTATGATGAATCAGGCAATGAAGATGGACATGTGCTTGGGCCTGCACTCTCAGAACCTGATGCTTCCAGAGCTGCAGAAGGATGTGCAATGCATGATTGATATTACAAACAATTACTTTTGAGGTGATTTGTTTAATTATTTGCTAAACCATTTTAAATAAAGAAAATATGCATTGTTGACAAAAACCTAGACCATTAATTTGGCTACTTAGACATTTCAACATGAATAGGTTTAATGGACATGAATGCGTCATTTAAAAAAAATATGTATGGAACTTCTAGTAATAGATAATTCTATTGCACATGGCAATGCACTGGGCTCTCACTGCCCACTTTTACATCTAGTTGTTCTGCTGAAACAAGGGCCAGGAGTAACAGATAAACTACTAACAATAGATAATTCTTCGCTATGTATGTGTGCAATATTAGATTAATTAGATACTTTAGCTCTCTGAATTCCCTCAAGAGTATGTGTCATTTGTGTTAGATTTCCAGCATCATCGCTCCTTTGATGAACCATAACAACCTGCATATTAGATGTCCATCAGCACATTGTAGTAGAAGCAGGACGCAATTTTTCACAGACCATCCATAAGCCTATAGGCAGGTTTCTGTGTGGACTTGCGTGCATCTTTTTGCCTATGATTCTGGAGCTATTGTTATAGCTCCTTCAATGCCTAAATAGTATCAGGCATATCAGTCCTTACCATATGATTTCTGCACCTTCTCCACCAATCTACTGAGCTCACAAGTGGCCCTATGTTGTTTATGTTATATCCCTAGAATCATCGTTGTCTGAGGATTGAAATTGAGATGCCCAATGAGTACCAACAGGTATGTTGTCTAATAATGTATTGCCAGCTTGCATAGAGGCCCTGTTCTGTCTAGACCTAATTTTCCCACTTTGTTTTGTAGATTTAGTATTAACAATAGGTGTTTCAATTGAGATTTACAATAGGTTCATTATTAGCTGACAACATTGTTTCCATGATTTGTGTCTTCTCTGGTAGAAGTATTGTCTAATGTTACAGGTTCTTTTACATGATGGACTTCTAAATCATATAATTCTTCAACCTCTTTGTCTCTGTGTTCTCTGGCAAGCTGGCTCTGTTTAAGTACATATTATTTTTATAAGTGTTAAATGCTTTATCAGGAAAATAATTTAAAGATATAACAATTAAATGAATATATATGATTACAGCTTTTACATTTGTATCAATAATGGAAGTAGATGGAGGACTACTATAGCAATAAACCACAGTTTTTATTCAATGTAAAATCAAACGTGGGATATTACTTTAAATAATTTTGAAAAAAAAATCAAAACATACATATTCTATCTGTATATTACTGTGTTTATTTGCATTTGAATGCAGATTAAATGAGTACAACCTGGTTGTTTTCCTCCTTGGAGCACATGACTCAACAGTTGCAAATCCAAAACTCCCTCAGGCTGCAAAGTAGTCTGAATAATTTCTTCCAAAGCTGTTGGTGATTCTTGTATCCTGGTCCACCACCCATTGCAGGAGCCTCTTGTTTCCTGGTGGCTAGTTTTACTTCCATTCTGGACCCTGGGTCATACCATCTTCTCCATAATTTCTCCTTGTTTCTGTTTGTTACCTCAACTGCATTAATTTTTAATTCATAATCTTTATTTCGGTACATTTAGTACCATAAAAGATGCATAAACATTACATGTACAATGACATTTAAAACGCAATTCATTTAAACATAGTTTAACATGATGGGGAGTGACAACAGGGTAAAGTACAGTTCAATGAGGTCCCGGATAACGGTTTCGAGGGCGGATATCCTTACATTTAAAACATCAATAAATAATTAAAAATATAAAAAGGCATATATATAAAGTAAACGTATATAAAATTAATGGATATATACACAGCTATCCAACACAACAATAATTGAGAGTGCTATAAAAAAATATTCTACCCATTCATTGGAGCAGTGTAGCATAAAGGATTTTCCAAGATTTTAGGACAAGCAATTTCTACTATAATTTTAAACCCATTTTGGTTCTTATAAAATTTATGGCTAACAAAAATCTACTAATTCCAAAAACAATAACCTGGCTGTTGTCAGTTTTTAAAATTCTTCCAGCCTCTTTATATGATCTAGTACCTATGTTTAGACAAAGAGGTCGAAATCATCTTTTTCTAGGTACTGCGTAGGTCGGGCAGAAAAACAAAATATGAAAGTCATCTTCCTTTACCTGACTTGGGCATAAGGTGCATTCATCATTGCTGTTGGGAGACCACCTTGATGCACAAGCATTTGTCCTCAGGATGCCATATCTATATTTTTAAATAAAGTGTCTTGGCAAGTGGTGGGTAAACCTCATCAAGTAAGCATTCGTAGAGTGCAGTATCTTTAAACATGAGAAAACTATTTGTTAATGATCCGTACACTCTTCTATTCAACGCATTATGGTTCACATATGCCCATAAGGATAACTTTACAATTTTTTTCGATGTTCGATTTAGTAAGGATGGATCATCCCAAAAATGTAGTAGGCCAATTTTTGTTAACCAGAATCTTACATGTTTAAGCCATAGAACTTTCTTACAGCAATCCAGTTCCATAATTTATTTAAGACCATCATTGTAGTCTATCAGCTCAGGGGTCGACCAAAGTCTGAGCCAGAGCATCAGGGGTCTCAAGATTGCATGGTAGTCAGTGCGTTTCACGTTGCGGTCTAAAAAAAGTGGTACCAGTGGCGTACTGGCCGTAATCTTAATAATACCCTATAAAATGTATTTTCACCAGTTTCAAAAGATTTCTTACACATGGGTCCCCATAATTCTGCCCCGTATAGTGCGGCTGATTGTGCTTTGAACTTAAAAATCCCTAAGGCCGGTGAACTGCTTTGTTTAGGCTATTACCATGTCTTTTCATTATGGGTAAAAAGTTTTGCGAAAAATTATTTTACTTTTTTCTATCTGGGTTTTCCTTGTTAAGTTAGAATCCAGGGAAACACCCAGATAGCTAAAGTTCTGAACATGTTCTAATTTATGTCTGTTTAAAATCAGATTTTCCTTAAATTTTTTATGAGGGTGTATAGCCATATATTTTGTTTTCTTTACATTAATCTCAAGGCCCTTTTTGTTGCAGTATGTCTGGAACTTATTCAATAAGTTCTGTAGACCCCTGGGTGTTTGGGATATGAGTATAGTGTTGTCAGCGAAAAGGAGGGATGGGACTCTCTCACCCCCCAATTTTGGAGAATTGTTACTACAATCTTCCATGTAAGATGGAATATCGTTTGCAAACAAGGAAAACAGTGTAGGGGCCAACATACATCCTTGACTGACCCCCCTCTTTATTGGCATTTGTCTTGTTAGCTCCCCTCCTGGGCCCCACCTGACCTTTGCATAGTTAAAGTACTTATTTTGGCTCTAAACCCCGCTTGAAACCTGGTAAGCACTGATTCTTCATCCCTCCAGATATTTATACTAAGCATGGGCGAAATTTGCGAATTCGCGTTCCGCGAATTCGTGGATTTTCCCGCAAAATCGCAAAAAAATCCTTGAATTCGCTAATTTTCCCGCAAAATCGCAGATTTTTTTGCGATTTGCCCTGGAGTACTTTCTACTGGCTAATCCAGTAAGTGCTCCCTCATTGGGTAAATGTATAGTGCTTTTACTACACTGCAAGATGTGTCTCCAGAGACCATGTGTGCCTGTAACACAGGCCCAGGCACACATGGTCACTGGAGACACATCTTCTGGCCCTTTACGCAGTTGCAGTGTAGTAAAAGCACTATGGGGCAGATTTACAAGCCGCTTACGCCTCTTTTGCGCCGCAGTTACGTCACTTTTGTGATGCAGCGGCAGCACAAAAGATGCGCCATGGTGCTGGGTATTAACAACGTGACGCATCTGAGAAATGTGTCACGTTGTAAAGCCCTGCGCCATCAGGAGGCATTCCGGCGCAGGGGAGGGCGTTCCTTCTCGGGAACGCCTCCTAAAAGTGGCTGAGTGAAATCTACAAGATATCACTCAGTCACTTTTAGGCCAATGCTGCGTCAAAACCATGTGCCTGCTTAAAGCAGGCACAAGGCTTGACGCAGCATTGGGGAGATAGGGCCCCCCTGAGCATTGCTGGAGCTGCGTCGCACTTGCGACACAGCTCCAGCAATACGCTGCTTTTACTGCACAGATGCGTGACACATCTGTGCCGTTTTTGCCACATGGTTCGCCGCATTGTAAATGCGGCGCACCATGGGTGGCAGAGCTGCTGCGCACAATAACTGGCGCATCCCTGGGGATGCACCAGTTATTGTATATCTGCCCCTATACATTTAGGCAACGAGGGAGCACTTACTGATTAGACAGTAGAAAGTACTCCAGTTGAGTAGAGGTATTGCACAAAACGGGGGCATCTTCGTGGAGAAACACGCAGGGCGGGATTCATTCTGCCCCCTGTTAGACTCGTTTTTTTTGCCCTTCTGCCCTCTGTTAGACTAGTTTATCCCTTGTTTTTGTGGACTTCTGCCCTCTGTTAGACTCGTTTTTCCCTTGTTTTTCTGCCCTTCTGCCCCCTGTTAGACTCATTTTTTGTGCCCTTTTGCCCTCTGTTAGACTTGTTTTTCCCTTGTTTTTCTGCCCTTCTGCCCTCTGTTAGACTCGTTTTTTGTGCCCTTCTGCCCTCTGTTATTCCCTTGTTTTTCTGCCCTTCTGCCCTCTGTTAGTCTCTTTTTTTGTGCCCTTCTGCCCTCTGTTAGACTCGTTTTTGTGCCTTTCTGCCCCCTGTTGGACTCGTTTTTTGTGCTCTTCTGCCCTCTGTTAGACTCGTTTTTCCCTTGTTTTTCTGCCCTTCTGCCCCTTGTTAGACTGCTTTTTGTGCCTTTCTGCCCTCTGCATCACCACATCATCACTCAGCGCTACCCCAGCTTCACTCAGCACCACCACATTATCACTCAGCACCACCACATTATCACTCAGCACCACCACAGCACCACTCAGCACCACCACAGCATCACTCAGCACCACCACAGCATCACTCAGCACCACCACAGCACCACTCAGTGCCATCACATTATCACTCAGCACCACCACAGCACCACTCAGCACCACCACAGCATCACTCAGCACCACCACAGCATGACTCAGCAGCACCACAGCACCACTCAGCACCACAACAGCACCACTCAGTGCCACAACAGCATCACTCAGCGCCACAACAGCATCACTCAGCACCACCACATTATCACTCAGCACCACCACAGCACCACTCAGCACCACCACAGCATCACTCAGCACCACCACATTATCACTCAGCACCACCACAGCACCACTCAGCACCACCACAGCATCACTCAGCACCACCACAGCATCACTCAGCACCACCACAGCATCACTCAGCACCACCACAGCACCTCTCAGCACCACCCCATCATCATTCAGCACCATCCCAGTATCACTGAGCACCACCACAGCACCACTCAGCATCACCACAGCACCACTCAGCGCCACCCCAGCATCAATCTGCGCAACCATTCAACAACAGCTGGTTCAAATATGTTCTCTCAATGTTTCAAGCTTTATTACAAATGTCGCAAAAAGATGTTAATATTTCACTTCTGTTCTTGGATTTTCCTCACAATAAAATACACTGAACATAATCTTAACAAAAGTTATTTACAAAAGTTTAAGCTATTGCCATTATAAATTAAAATCACTTTTATTTAAGTATTAATTATTTTAAAAAATTAAAAGCCAGTTTGTAATTGGTAATATCAATACATCTAAGTCACGTAAATATAAAACATGTTGCATTACAAATGCTATAGGTGTCACATTTGCGAAAGTTATAACTATTGGCATTGTAAATGACAAAGCTATTAATTTAGCTATTTTCAAAACCAACACATAAATAAAAAAAATTGTCATTTACAAGACCAATAGCTCAAACTTTCCTACTGCGAGACCTATTGCATTGAAAATGCTTGTTTTTATATCTGTCAGTGCTTCCTGTTGAGGTTTAATTTTCGTGACAGGCGCCTCATTGCCTAATTGTAACTATTCTCTGACCCTGCTTCAAGGGTCAGAGCAGGGTCAGAGAATAGAGGCACCAGGAAGCACTTACAGGCTTACAGCAGCAGGTGCCCAAGTTGAAGTTAATTCCTTTGTAACCCTTTTGTAAAAGGTTACAAAAAATTAGCTTCAACTTTTGCACCTGCTGCTGTAACCCTGTAAGTGCTTGGCTGAAAATTCGTCCCACTGATTCGCGGATTTTACTGCAATTTGGAGAGATTCGTGGAATGCAAAATTGCGGAAAACCCGCAAATTCCGCGAGCGGAATGAATTTTCAGCCCATGTTTAATTTATACGATTTAAAACATGCCTTGCATACATTTTCTGTAAGATTTCAATTAAACTAATAGGGCAATAGTTTGCGGGATCATTCCTATCGCCCTTTTTAATAATTGTAATTATTTCCACACATCTCCATGTTTCCGGGAGGTCTGCCCCCACAGCTACAGAATTGCATAAACAGTTATTATAGGGACCCCAGATACTAGTTTCGTGTTTGTATAAATCACCTGGTATTTTGTTTAGTCCCGGGGCCTTCCCATTTTTAACTGCATTCATTGCTAATTCTGTTTCCTGCATATCAAAGTCTAAATCTAATCTGTCCTCACTTGAAGTCAGCAATATATTAGCATCAGGAATGGCCTGATCCCCCTCGGGAACGTCGTATAACTTAGTAAAATGGTCGATCCAGGTAGTCTCATCGAGATACACCTCCTGAGATCCCTTTTCTTTTTTATTTCCTTTGGCCGCTATTTTTTTTTTTTTTTGGGAGTTCAAATCTGCTTTATTGGGTAGGTTGAAACATGGTACACAGCTTATTGCGCCTACAACCCGGAGGCCGGCAGCGGAAAGTAGTTGAAATTGACACAGCCTCACGGCCGGCATCCCGGAGGCCCGGCGGCAATGCATGGAGGTGGGGAAGTAGGGTATCGCAACTGATGTTGCTAGGCAAGGAAGGATGAGCAGCAGTAGAACAGTGTTTTTTCTGGAGAAAAAGTTTGTTTCTCTCCTTTTTGGAGTCCAGAACAGTTAAACAAAACCCCCCAACAAAGCGGTAACTACGAGGCAATCAATGACTACATGGCAGAATAAGTGTTGGTGATCTGGTGTGGTATAGTATGGAAGCAGAGGCGTGCAGAATAATGTGTGCGTGTCATGGGTGTCCCAGCAAGAGGGTCGTAGTGAGCCAGAAGCAATGCCGGGAGTGGAGCCCCGAAGTAATATCTATCAGAGGGTATTGTGACCCATGTCGGGTAGAGCACGGGGTAAAAGCGTGAGAGTAAGGAGGATCAGCGGACTATCCAAGGGGGCAGAGACACGACGCAGGTGTTGCATGAAGTTCGGGGGGGGTAAGTGGGAAAACCGCGGTTAGTAGCAGGGAGAGCACCATCTGGATAGCACAACGAGGAGGCGTGCGTGCAGAAGCAGGGTCCCCGGTCAGGCCCGGAATGGTAACAGTACGCTTAATCTATGATAGGTTGGTCACCTTTTGGGTCCACGTCATCCGACCGTGCGAGCAGATATCGCGCCAGTGGATCCCAGATGTCGCTGGGTCGACTCGAAACGGGAAGTAGCTCAGCAAAGGTCGCATGTTGATCTTGGCAGTGATATAGGTCAGCTAGCCAGTCCTTGAATTTGGGCGCACTGCCCCTGCCCCACCGGCATGCCATGCGTCTCTTGGCCAGCAGTAGTGTGGTGTCAACGAATTTCCGGCAGGACCTAGGAAGCTGCATTGTGTCCCCGAGCAGGGTCACCAGTGGGTCCAAGGGTACATTCTCCTCAACCATCTCCGCAAGAGCATCCACCACTTGTTGCCAGTAGTAAGCCACCTGGGGGCATGCCCACGCCAAGTGGAGAAAGTCGGCACCATCGGCGCAGCAACGTTCACAGCGATCATCTTCTGTCAGGCCAAATCGCCGCTTCCTCGCCTGCGTGTAGTACACCCGCTGCAGGAATTTATACTGGATGATCTTCAATCTGCTGCTGGCAGAGATGCGGGAGGTAAGCGCACAACAATGGCACCACCGTTTGTCCGATATATCAATAGCAAGTTCAGCAGACCAGGCAAGCCGCGCACTGGATTCCGGCATCGGGGCGGCCCCCCTGAGTTGGCGGTAAAGGCCGGAGAGCAAGTGGGTCCCATCCTGTGTACACAATAGGAAGTGTAACGGTGGCAGAGTGTCAGGTTCACTGGGAAAGTCCGGCAGGATATCTCTCATCCCTGCTCGTAGCCGCACATAGTAAAAGAGCTCGAGAGGAGTGCGTTCAAGTTCAGCAAAGAACAGGTCTGCCGATTTAAAGGAACCATCAGAGAACAAGTCTCCCCAGCAGGAAACTCGTACCTTAGCACAGAGTTTACGAAAACCCGGTTCTCCTAGGAGGGTGAGATCAGGGTGATGTGTAAGCGGCAACTTGGGCGAGTAGAGTAGTTTACTGTGCAAACTCTTGGTCATGCGTCGCCACGCATCTAATGTGCAGGAGACCGACGTATTGGGTGTAGTGATGGAAGATTCAGGGCAGTGGAGCAAACCATTGAGCGGGAGAGGGTGTACTATCCAATCCTCCACTGCTATATGCGGCATGTAGGGAGTAGGAGCCATCCAGTGGTAGGCAAAGTGTGCCTGTGCACACTGATAATAGGCCTCAAAATCAGGGACATCAAAACCCCCCTTGTCATAGGGGAGGGTGAGCGTGGACCATTTAAGCCGGGGACTCCTGCCTCCCCAAAAGAGCCGACGCAACTCCGTCCGCAGGGTTCAGGAGAAGTGAGCTCCAGGGAAGTAAGGTACATTGAGAAAAAGGTAGAGGAACCGGGGGAGTACCACCATTTTTATGAGCGACGCTCTCCCAGCCATGGACAGCGGCAGAGTAATCCAGCGGTCCACTGAGGCGATCAGTTTGGTTACTGCTACCCCGTAATTGGATCGCAGTGTCTCGTCCCTGTCGCGTGAGATGCAGATCCCAAGATAGCAGAGGTCAGATCGACACCACTCTAGTGGGTAATCAAGAGGAAAAGTAGACACCGCCTCGGTCAAAGGGAAAAGCTGCGACTTGGACCAGTTGATGTGAACACCGGAAATCCCGCCAAACAGTACAAATTCTCTGAGTAGGGGATTGAGATATATGTCGGGGTGTTTGACATACAGCGTGATGTCATCCGCATAAAGGGACACATCAATCTGGAGCTGCAAACATTGCACTGCACCGCCACGATGTAGTTGACGCAATCGACAGGCTAGAGGCTCGACTGCTATGGCGAATAATAGGGGGGAGATAGGGCACCCCTGTCTCGTGCCCCTGGTTAGTGCGATAGGCTGTGATAAGTGGCCATTGATCAGTATTCTCGCCAGGGGGCGAGTGTAGAGCAGGTGGATCCAGGATATAAATAATTTGGGAAACTCCATACTGGCCAGCACCGAGAACAGGTATGGCCACTCGACGGAATCGAAGGCCTTGGTTGCGTCAAGGAATATAGCCGCACAGGCGTGTCGGGGTGCACCGTGCAAAGCAAGGAGAAGAGCGTGCGGAGGTTATGGGACGTAGATCTACCCGCCACAAAGCCCGATTGATCGGGCAGTACAAGTCTAGTCATCAATAGAGACAGCCGGTTGGCCAAAACTTTGGCCAGTATTTTAACGTCACAATTCAGGAGGGAAAGCGGGCGATAAGAGTTACAGGATTTGGGGTCTTTATCAGGTTTAAGGAGTGACGTGATCACCACCTCGTGCATGGAACAGGGGAGCACCCCATCGCTTAGGGACTCGGAGAAGACCTCGCTGAGCACCGGGGCCATGATGTCGATGTAAGTTTTATAGAACTCGGCCGGTATGCCATCGAGTCCCGGGGCCTTGCCATTCTTGAGGGACATAATGGCCTCGCGCATCTCATCCTGCTCGAACGGTGCCGCCAGGAATGCCCTATCTCCATCGCTAAGCCAGCACAGTGCTACGTCGTTGAGGTAGTCAGAATAGGACACATCGGGCCCCGCTGTGGAAGCATAGAGTGAATAGTAATGCGCCACAAATGTAGCGAGGATCGCATCCGAGTCCCTGATGGCAGTGCCAGAGGTGTCGGTGATTTCTAATATGGTGTTTTGTGCTCGCGGAGGCTGTGTGAGCATCGCGAGCGCCTTCCCGGGCCTGTCCCCCTCGCAGTATTTACAGGCCTGCCAGTGCTTGCCCCTGAACTTGGCTTCCCGGGCAGCCTTCTCCTTGTACCGTGACAGTGTCTCTCTAAAGGTGGCCTGTAGGTCGGGGCCGCTGTCAGACACCATGCGGAGCTCTAAGCCCCTCAATTCTTTCTCCAAAGTGCTGATGGATGTAAGGATAGTACGTAGTATACCGTGGCTTTTGGAGATGCAGTATCCCCTAATGGTAACGCTATCTCTTCCCCCAGTTAAGTGTGAAATAGGGCGTCAAGAAGAATATCAGGGCGAAGTCTCCACTGCAGTCGTGGACTGTCCCACCCCGGTGTGTGAAGGTCCAGCAAGACAGGACTGTGATCAGAGTATGTCCTCGGCAGGTGACGAGCCCCCACCAGTTCAACAGCCACATCTCTTGTGAGGAAGAAATAGTCTAGACGCGCCCAGGTCCCAGTATGTGATGTAAAGTGTGTGCCTTCTCTTCCAAGGGGGTGTAAGTGCCGCCAGGCGTCCAGCAGTCCGCCTTCCTCAATGATGCCCTCCAGCGCCTCACGTGCCCTGGGCTTGTAGGAGCAGACTCCATCCGCTCTATCCAACTGAGGTAGCAATGCCAGGTTGAAGTCCCCTCCCAAGACTATGTGTCGTGACGCAACAGAGAGAATCTTTCCCCATAGATTAGTGAAAAAGGCGGGTGTGTCAACATTAGGTGCATATGTGGTTACAAACGTGTACGTGTCTCGGCCTATCCTGCCCCATAGCAATGCATATCTGCCTTCTTTGTCGAGCAGTTCCCCATACCTCTGAAACGGGACCGTGAGGGCAATGAGAATAGCAACTCCCCTCGAATAGGTGGAATATGAGGAGAAGGCACGTTCTCTGGCCCACCTACCCGCAAAAGAGGTCCTGCCCTGTGGTGAGAGATGCGTTTCCTGCAGTAGAGCTACCTGTAGACAATGTCTATCAAGATAGGCAATAACATTGCGACACTTTTTGGCATCATTCAACCCTCTAATATTCCAGGACATACAGGTCAATTGGGAGTTCAATGCTGATGCAGCCATTGACAGCACAACAAGTAACATATCAGTGCCGATACAGGCAGCATGAAAAGACCACCTCCGCACCACCAGCACCGGTGCGTACTCCAAGACAAAGTCCAAGCATAAAGTCCATTAGATGATTGCCTCATGAAACATCCCCCCCCGCCACCCACCCCAGCATCCCAATCATGCCAGCAGCCAAGCAATCCCACCCATCTTCCCAACCCCCCCCCAACTTAAGCAACCTCAACAGCTGAAATGTCAGCAAGTCAAAGGGGATCACCCAGTAGGGGTAAGACATAGAGTACGCACAGCCACTTCTCGGACCCCAGCCTCATTCCTGTGCCGCCCTCGGTGGAGACTAGGGCCAAGAAAGTGGTCCTTGGTTTACGTTACCACAGGGAAGTAGAGTCCGTGCAGGGCCATCGTCCATTTGGTCCCCCACGCCTGTGCACCAAAGTGGAGGGCGACCATAATCCAACGTTGTCGATGTGTGCAGTGCAGAGCGTGTAAACAGTTAGTCTTTGCGTGGCGCCGGGGATAAGTCGGCATTGTCTCGGTCCTCCGCAGCATCATGGTCGTCCCTGCGCGTTCTCCGGAGCGACTTGATGAAGTCTTCTACTTTCTGCGGATTGGTGAAGAACCGTTGCTTGCCCTGGTGGGTGACATGCAGTTTCGCAGGGTACAATAGTGCATAGTCTATCTGAGCCTCACGCAACTTTTTCTTTACCGGTAGGAATTTGCGCCGCTCCTCCTGAACCATTGGCATAAAGTCTGGGTAGATGGAGAAGGTGACACCATTATATTGCAGCGACCTTTGAGTTTGGGCCTCCCGGAGTGCAGTGTCTCGGTCGCGGTAGTTCAACAGCCGGGCAATTATGGGACGAGGTGGTAAGCCAGGTTTGGGCATAGGTGCCAGGGAGCGATGAGCCCGTTTGACGATGAACTGAGGTGAGAAGGCGTCCTCACCAATGGAGCCCTTGAGCAGTTTCTCAATGTACAGTTCCATTCTGCCCGTGTCCGTGGATTCCGGCACATTGGTGACCCGTATGTTGTTTCGACGGCTACGGGCTTCCAAATCCTCATTTTTTGCTGCTATGATCCTGAGTAGGTTGTCCATCCTGGACAATTGAGTGGTGTGTGACGTGGCGATATCCGAGGTGTCAGAGATACGCTGCTCTGCAGCCGTAATGCGTTCTTCATGGCGGTCAACCTTGTGTACCAGTGCGTCTAGACGGGCAGTGACGCCATCAACTTTCTCAACAACAGTGGCGAAGCCCTGCCTCATCTCCTGTATCAGGCTAGTCAGGTCAGAGTCTTTAGCAGGAGAGGCGGCGGCCCTTGGGGACGACGTGTTAGGGTTCGGGTCCAGCTGCGTAGATTTCGCGCCCTTCCTCGCGGCATCGAAACTAAGTTTGGTTTGGCAGTTTTCGGGTCGCACCATGGTGGCAATGGGGTTCAGTGCCCTAGAACCGCGGGAGGCAGCAGCTCCACAGTCTGTCACTCAGGTTAGGTACGGCCAGGGAGCAGGGCCACAGCAGATTCCAGACAGGAGATCGCCCCAGCGGATCAGCAGGGGCCTCTGCGGAGGCTATGCGGGGTCTTAATGAGGCAGGGCAAGCCCCATGTGGTCCGTTGGCAGGGGGGCCGGCTGTGTCCAAGTAGCGGTGGTGCCAGAGCCCAATTACTGGTATCCGTTATGCACGCTGGCCCAGCCGTGGGGGTTGTAGGATTGGCCGAGCCTCCGTTGGGGTTCCCAACCCTGGTGTGGTGTTTGACCCGGGGGCGCAGTTCCAGTCCCTCCGCACGCAGCGCAGCCAGCCAAGGGTAGGAGAAATACAGATCAGCTTGAGGAGGAGTGGAGGGGGGGGCTCAGATGTCGCAGCAGTCAGGATCCGGCAGTGCGGTAACATGCAACTGCGTACCGGCAGCAGAAGCAGTGTTAATATCCAGTGCCAACCAAGGCCCGACGCGGCAGCTCCAGCAGCTTCAAGGGCTCAGGCCCGACACTCGGCCCCCCCGCGGGCAACACACAAAGCAACGCCGCCCTCCGAGGGCTCCAGGCAGGCACAGGCCCCTTCGGGGGCTCAGGGGACGCCGCGTCCCTCCTAAGGCAGTCTCCAACGCGCAATCAACAAGGATAGTAGCGGCAGGGGGGGGCGGGGGCGAGGGGGGCCTCCGTGCCAGCAGGCAGGCCGCCTCTTACCTCCGCCGCAAGTCCGCCGATGGTGAGAGTCTGTCCAAGATTCCGCCAGCCATGCAGTAGTGCGGCCTAGCCCCTCGTGGTCATCCCCGGCCCAGCGTAGCCCGCTGTAGCCGGCAGCGTGTACACCTCTGCTCCGAGGCACCAGCTGGCAAATCTTCAAGTGGGCACAGCTCCGGCTCCGAGCCCCACAGCACCTCTAAACTCGGGTCGAGTGTGGGGATAGGCGTCCTGCAGCGAATCAGCGAATAATTAATGGACCATGTCCCCTGTGGCAGAGGATAAATGCAGGATTATGATCCAAGGAGCGGGAGCTGCGATCTTAGGCAGCCATTCCGCTTGCGCGCCCTCTAGCGCCCCCTCCTTTGGCCGCTAATTCCCAGAACAACTTATGATCTCTCTTTTTAGCAGCAGTTAACATACTGGACCAGATCTCTTCATCCCAAGATGCTTTTGCCTTCTCTTGAATTTTTCAATATTTAGTCCTGGCCTATTTAACTACTAACATTTTTCATTGCATGGACTAAGACGGTCTTTGCACTGCGACATTCCCTATTAAACCAAGATTTCCCTACCAACTGAGAGTTACTAACTCTACCCATCTTTTTTGATTTTTTCGTTATTAATGGATAAGTTCTTTTAAAAACCTTGTGTGTAAGTCTAGGAATGTGTTTTTCCCGTCTTGGGAGGCACCATATGAAACAAAGCTGTTGGCTAAAATACTATAAATATTAGCCAACAGATCTCCATTTTCCAGCATCTACATCCATTTAACTGAGCAACGATTATTGCTGACTATAATGTCATCTGAGTTAATATAGGATATTCTTTCATTCTCACTCACGCTCTGCACTAAACTAAACCGAATTCAAGCGGACAATGGTTGTTTTCTGTTCTTGGTCTAACCTCTATGTCTACAGCAAATGTCCAAATGTCCGATGATAAAATAAGGTAATCTATTTTACTCTGGGACTTATTTCTAAAAATGGTTGGGGCCTTTGGACTGTCCGGTGGTAGTCGTCCATTACATGCCCTCATACCGTGACCAGCCATTACCCTTGTAATTTGGAGAGCTATAGTGCCTGGGTCCGTCCCACTGATATTCAATGCTGGTATCTTATTAGCACTGTCTTCGAACTCTAGCAGGTTCTCAAACCCTGCAATGGGTTCATAGTTGCAGTTCAGGTCACCACCTACTATTATGCTTATTCCCGGGTCTAATGCATTTAAAAGTGAGTCCAGTTTTTCTATTATTGGTGACTCCCTATGTGATGGACATGGTCTATTATAAACATTATATAGGTGTAAAACCCTTTTATCTTCAGTGGCTATTTTGATCCAAGTATATCTGGTGAATCAATACATAATTGAGTGACACTGATATTCAGGGTCACTTTCACCCAAGTTATGAGGCCACCAGAAAGCCTTCCTTTTTATTTGCATTCTTCTCCAACTGTGTTTCTTTGCAACCTGGTACGGATACTTTTTGAAGAGTTTCATTTTCTACAACACATTTCTCAACTAAAATGTCCAGTTCTTTATCATTCAGATTTCTATCCTTCTACCTGGAAACCTTCCTGGCTTCCTATTGTGTAGCCGTCTAGGTTATGGGAAACAAGCAATGGTGTGCTTTTTGCTCAGGCTGTAAACGAATGACCATAAAACACTTCCTAGCTCTTTAATGTTATGACTCACTGCCACTGTGACATTTGCAATTTGCTCTTTGTGATGAAAACTGAATTGCTATTTGAAAATACATATTTAAAATGAGTGAATGTAAAGAAATCACTATTTTGAAATGGTTATGCTTAGTACATAATATTTTCCAAATTGGAAATAGAAATATATTAAATATGGCTATTTCTCTTTTGCAAAAAATAACATTCATCTCATTTGCTTACTTTCTGCAGCTGCCAGCTACAGATCATTGTACAATATTTTGCAATTAGCAGCCATTTTAAGCAAACCCTTGTATCTCACATTGCAAATATGTTTAGCTAGAATGGTATCTTCTATGTGTCGCCTGTCTATGTGAAGGCTACCAATTTCAATATCTTTTCGCAATTTCTTCTGTGCATCACTTCACAATTTTTTGTGATTTTGATGTAAATGGATTGGCCACGAGCAAATTCTTCCAAATCTTGGAAATAATGTTCCATGTTTTGTACACATCATTTTTTAGGTTTCGCCTGCACACCGCTTTGCCTGTGCTTGCGGAATCTATTGTTTTTAATATATCTTAAAAGGGGGCCCTTATCAGTCCCATTTCCATATTACTGTGTTAATTCGCTTTTGTGTGGCACTTTTTGTTTGTTAACTTTCCCTGGCTGCACGCATTTATGATATTTCTGCTAAAGCTATTCACACTGTTTAAGCCCCATTCACTGTCAAGAAAAGACCTCTTCCCACGGAAAAGGTAGACAGCTTCTAACAGTATGCTGGAATTCTTGCTTTTTCTGATAATTAGTCATGTAAAGCATATGCTTTAGCTTTAAACGTTTGTGGCACTTCCATTCATTCCTCAGTACTTTTCTTTGCACATTATAGGCATTATCGGATGATTTGTTTTAATGTAATCTAAATGTTGTAATAAAGATTGCACATTAAAAAATAAAGGTAATATACAAGAGCTATACTATACTTTACTACTAAAGAGGCCATGATTTGAATGGCGCAGCAAGTACAGTAGCACAGGCCCAAAAGTTGTCAGAACTCTTCTAAATACATAATATTTGCTATATTTGGCTACTAAACAATTGCAGTTGACTTGCACTTAAAAGGGCTTGATTTGAATGGTGCAGCAGGTACAGTCTCACCGGGGCCAAAAGCTCTAGTTTGCCCATTAAACCCAGTTTATCGATAAAATGTAAAACTAAACAGGCAGTCACAAGTGCAATTACATTTCAAACAACAGGGTCATCATTTCAATGGTGCAGCAGGTGTAGTGACACCAGGACCAAAAGCTCTAGGCTCCCCACTAAACAATAGTGGAGCAGGTGAAGTGGCTTCAGGCCCAAAAGTTGTCAGAACTCCTCTAAAAACCTAATATTACTATATTTTATTACTATACAGGCAGTCACTATTGGAGTTTCCTTAAAAGCGGCTTGATTTGAATGCAGCAGGGGCAGTGGCACTGGGGCCAAAAACTTTAGGGACCCCACGAAATGCAGACCATTGCTATATTTAACCTTTTCCATGCTCATGACGAGCTGAGCTCATCATGAGGCACGGTGCTCCAGTGCTCATAATGAGCTCAGCTCGTCATGGGCCGTGGAACGCTCAGGTGCAGGGAGAATTCCCCTGCTGTGATGAGCGTTCTACGGGAGCCAATGCACCTGTGACGAGCTGAGCTCGTCATGAGCACAGGAGCGCTGTAGCTAATGGCGAGCTGAGCTCGTCATGAGCATGGGGGAGCTGTGCGTGCCCCCCTTCCCCCCCAGCACAGTGGGGGAATTTCCCCCGCAGCGAAGGGGTTAATTAGCAGTCACAAGTGCAGTTACCTTGCAATCTATACTACTATTATAAAGGAAGAACTTTGAACCTTTGAGGCGGACAAACTCGGGAACCACTGCGCCGATGCACACACCCGATACATCGTTGTAATCGTCAGGGTGTGCAGATGGACATAGGCTATATAAACGTAATAAATATACGTTATTTAAAAAATTTACTGAAAAAAAAGTAGTCCCTTGGAAGAAGCTCCGGCTGCGACGTGCGTGCCCAACGTGAGGAGCGTGAGGAGGAGCGGCGTCCAAGAGCGCGAGGAGGACCGACGGACATGGCGTGGTGAGGAGCGGAGGACAGGCGGTGAGAAGCGGCGGACAGGCGGGAAGGAGCGGCGGACAGGTGAGGAGGAGCGGTGAGTGGCGGATGAGGTAGGTTATTTATTTATTTATTTAGGAGCGGTGAGCAGCGGAAAAATTAAGCAAAAATGAAAATCGTGAGCAAGAGGAAGCAAACGGAGCATTACAAAAGTGAGCCAAACGGTGCATTACTGGAGGAAAAAGTTACGTGTGCAGATTACAAAAGTGTACATCTTGAGCAAGAGGAAGCAAATGGAGCATTACAAAAGTGAGCCAAACGGTGCATTACAGGAGGAAAAAGTTATGTGTGCAGGTTACAAGAGCGAAGAAAGTAAACATAGAGGTATAGGAGGAAAAAGTGACGTGTGCAGGTAGCAAGAGGAAGCAAACGGAGCATTAAAAGAGTGAGCCAAACGGTGCATTACAGGAGGAAAAAGTTATGTGTGCAGGTTACAAAAGCGTAGAAAGTAAACATAGAGATATAGGAGGAAAAAGTGACGTGTGCAGGTAGCAAGAGGAAGCAAACGGAGCATTAAAAAGTGAGCCAAACAGTGCATTACAGGAGGAAAAAGTTACGTGTGCAGGTTACAAAAGCGTACAAAGTAAACATAGAGGTATAATACTGCAATATATGGAGGAAGGCTCTGGGGGACCCACGGACAACGTTGGGGCCGTCGGGGGCCCTGAAGCCTAATTGCTCCCGGACAATGTCAGGGCGGGCTGCTAGTCAATTGATAAATCATTCAGGGTTCTTGTAAAGCGCAACTACTCACCCATTAGGGTCTCAAGGCACTGCAGGCACTAGGGTCATGATTTGAATGGTGCAACAGGTGCAGTGGCACCGGGGCCAAAAGTTGTCATAACTTCTCTAAACACCTAATATCACTAATACTCACAAGTGCTGCTATCTTGCAAGCACTACGGTCACAATTTCAATACTGCGCAGGTGCACCGATTATTGCTATATTTTGCAAACTAAACAGGCAATCACAGGTGCAGTTATCTAGCAGGCACCAGGGTCATGATTTGAATGGTGCGGCAGGTGCAGTGGCACGGGACCAAGAACTTGTCAGAACTTGCCAGAACTCCTCTAAACGCAGAAATCTGCTATTACATCAATTAATTATATTAATGCCCACTTTCATTACATTTTTGAAAATGTTGCAATTACTTACCCACACTATACCACTAGTAACAGCACAACATATTGCCTTTTTGTGCATGAACAAGTCATAACACTTTAACAGACTTTCTGTAACTTATATTGTACAACTACTCAACAAGCTACAACTTGCTTTTAATCACATAGACAAAACCGAATACATTTGCTAATGCTTGTGTTTTATATATTTCTCTATAAACAATGCCAATCCTTTATTATTGGTAATATTTTAGGTTAAGTATCCAGAGAAAAGTTTCCCATACATTTTTTATCCATGTTTTCTTCCATTTTCCTGAATAATATAAAATATACATAGTTCATTATGTATGATTCTTAAGAACGGTTACTAATATGATCATTATATGAGCCACTCAAGATGAAACTACTACGCATTGAATGGAAAGACTACCACCTATATGTCCATTAGTATTCAGATCACAATCTCCACTGACATGTAATTGTGTGATGGAGCAAGATTGTATTTTGCAACTATTTTACAGCTTTATATAAAAGGAAATGTATGTCATAAAGTTAACATGTAAAATACCAACTACCTCTTCCTCTGATGCTCCTCGTCTTCAGTGGCCCATCCCACACTATGAACTTCAGTTTTTTTGGGGGTGTGCTCCCTGCTCCTTGGTCGCTGTCCTACACTTGAACAGCACTAAAGTCACCAGGAAGTCCTGCTGCGAGTTGCTCTATCTCGCCCCTCGCACCCGTCGTTTCTGTCACTACCATCTTTGCAATGCCACGCAATGAATTTTAAGGCACATCTTATTCCAATATTCTAGTACCCACAACTGTTTTTCTATTTTTTAGGATTACAACTTTTTCTGGGATTACTTTTTTTCATAATTTATTTTTAATACTAATCTTTTTACTGCAAACCATTTATGGATATTGACTTGTATTCAATGAGTTGTACTCCCGTACTCTTCCTGCAGTTTATGCAACAATACTTGATTGATCACTATTTAATGAAAAAACGAATGGAATAGAGGCCTCTGCATTGCTATAGCTGAGACGTCCGTTGAACAGGATATTTACCTAGTGCCTTAAAGATACCCATAAGGACCAGCACTTCAACAGCATCCAGTGTGTCCAGTCGGCTGACAGACACACAAAGATATTTCTCTCCAAGGAATATATAGAAGGCTGTCCACTTTTATCCAAGTCCTGAAGAAGACCCGCCCCTGATGCACGTAGTCAGCGCATCAATACTAGGGTCGAAACGTCGACGCACCATGTTTGAGATCTAACTGTACAAAGTCTGTTAGGAAAAAAAGAAATTATTTTGCTTAAATGACTATTGTGTTCACAGTTGACAATCTTTAGTAATTGAACTATTGTGTATTTATGTATGTATGTTTTTAACCTGCACTAGTTCTTCACAAACCACGTTGTTTTGTATTGTATCTGTTCATTTGTCGTTTGGACAGCACAAATAATGTCTGAAAATAAGCCAAAATATTAAGAAAGTGTGTGACTAAAAAATTACTTTCTCTACCAGGTTGGTCAGTGTGTTGTGTTGATTGCTACTATATGTGTACCCCAACAGGGACATATAAGTGTAGTCACAGATTTGAATACCGTGTAATTAGGTATTCCCTTCCGATAGAACCATTATTGTTTGTTTAATTTGAATCAGCAACATTAATTTTGCAGTATATTTGAGTCTCCTTCTCATTTTTGCCATATTAGATATACTTTTTCACGGGTGGAACAGTTTTTTAGAGGGTTTTTGCTGCTTACTGAGTGCTCTATGCTCATTATTGTTTTTTTACCTCAAATGTTTTTCATGGCTTTACTAATTGGGTTCATGGGCAGAAGCAAGCACTTATTGCACTCTAACAAGAGACACACCATTAGCAAGCTCTTCTCCAGTTCTACTAACATTGTTCCTTCCATTAATTGTTTACATACCTCTGGGGAAATGGCTCAGTCTGCCTCATCTCGATCTGCCGCTTTGCTGGTTTTTGTGCCTAAAGTACAGCTACCACCTTCAGCCAATAAAAGGCTCAAGCAGTATCCTTCTTCTCCACTCAAATCTTAGACCCCTGTATCTTTGGACATTGTTTTGGAAGAAATACATGCTCTCAGACCTTTCGTTGAGGAAACAAATACTTGTCTACGGACTCTGGATAATAAATGGTTGTCCATGGATTCTCGTTTATCCTTGATGGAACAACAGGTCAGCGACGTACAGGATTCATCTGCCAGAATTCCTTCTTTGGCAAGTGAGGTTTTTTTACTTAAAATGTCTGCTAAGGATCTTGAAAAAGATCTTCATTTATCTGGCTTCCAGAGGGCATTGAGGGAGACAACCCTGTTACTTATTGTACCACCTTTCTTGAAAGGGGAGACCTCTCGGTCACCCCGAACGTATGGCTGGGTGCCCCGATCGCCCGGGAAACCTTTGCAGGCGGGGGGCGTGTCCCCGGCCGGTATGCCCAAAGTGGCGTGGCTGGAGCACGCCCCCGCCGCCTAGGAGGGTTGTCCTAACACCCGCCCGGAAGTCTGAGATGCTGCCCAGCCTTCCGGCTGCAAGAAAAAAGGCGCGGGAATCCAGGCAGGCGTCCTCTTGTTCCCACGCTCTGAAGGCTGCACCACTCGTCGCTCGTGAGCCCTCAAGGGAACAAGCTGCAGTTTTTTGAACGTTTAATCATTGTTTTTTCTGTTTCAGTCGTGGAGGCGTATCTGGAATCCGAGGAGCTACTGGAAATCGGGCAGAGATAAGGCAGAACGCAGATATGCCTGGTAAGAAGAGTGGAAAGAGCTCCCAGATGGAACGAATGCTGCGCACACTGGTAAACCAAGTGTCGGCGATGGACAGGAAATTTGGTAAAGTAGACCAACTGGGTCGCGGCTTAGCGGCGCTCCGGAAACAAGTGGAAGCTCAGGTGGGGCCCTCAGGGAGACCTAAGAGGATCGTGGGGCCTGCTTTGCCAAACATTACCCCAGGGGGGGATAAGGGGAAAAAGAAGAAGGGGAAAGTGGGTCCTAGCGAGGCCCCGGTCCTGACGGAGGTCCTACTGGTCCCAGTAACACCAGCGGCCAGCCCGTTACCCACACCGGAGGGGGGATTGCCAATCCCTGTGATTATCACACCGCTGGATAAGGATCAAATACCCCCCGAACTAACTGGCGGCTCGGTTGCCCTGGTTGAAGAAGGGAGCGGGGGATCCACAGCTGTGGAAGACCCAGCGGAAGAAGCTAGGCAGATTATCGACCAGCTCAGGCAGGCAATGGGCTCTGGGGCAGCAAACGTGCCTTCTATTTCTCCGCAGGTGGCGAATCCGGCCGTGGTTGAGAATCGGAATAAGTCGACGGACACGACCGGAGGTACGAAAGAAGATGGTAAGAGGTCGCTCCCAATGATGGGGGAGGGCGCTGTACCTTCAAGGTGGGAATGCTTGGCACAACATGTTCCTATGGCCACAAAAGAAATGGTGTGGGCGAATAAGTACATCAATATGTTTTCATTGTTGATGGACAATTGTGAGTTAGAATATGCCAAGACTCAGAAGGATTTGTGGCACCCCAGTGAATGGAGGGCAAAAATGGCAGAATTCAGGGTGGGTGAGTCTATGATGAACTGGATCAGGGCTTTTTCTGTTTTTGTAGCAATTATGGGTGAGCGATCACCAGAATTGTTGGGAGACCTAGCTTGCTACCAGAGCAGGATCACGGGCTTCCACGAGAAGTATGGAGGGGATGCATGGAAAGGGTATGACGTCGCATTTAGAAAAGCGAAAGAGTTTAATGAATCACTAACTTGGGATTGTTTGGACACTGTATCTTGGCATGCGCAATTCATGCTGGGCGTGGCGGGTGGATCAGGGTCGAGTGCAAAAGGCTTCAGGGCTTTTCAACAGAAACATCCGCAGCCCTTTCGACCGGCCCACGGGGGAGATGGTCAGTCTAGATGGGGCGGGAACGGAAATAGGCGAGGAGTATGCTGGGGTTTTAACAAGGGAACGTGTAGCAGGCCACAGGGAACATGCAGGTTCAGGCATGCCTGCGCAGGTTGTGGTAACACCTCCCACCCTGAAACTAGCTGCCGATCCAAAGGCAATAATACTGGAGGAAAAGGGGGGACCAAGCAGGATTGACACTGTGCCTCGGATGACCAAACAATCGCCCGTGGATATTCTGGCTTTGACTCCCTGGCTGAACAGATACCCTGATCATGTGTCCGCCGGGATCCTGTGAGATGGCTTCTCGTATGGCTTCAGGATCCCGGCGGGTGATTTTCGGAGGGCCCCCTTATGCAAGAACCAACTGTCCGTTACGCACAACCCGACGGTGGTCGCCACAAAAATTGCAAAGGAGGTGCGCTTAGGGCGGGTTGCGGGACTGTTCAGTGAACCACCAACGCCCAATTTTGTGTGTTTCCCATTAGGGGTAGATCCCAAGCAGGAGCCGGGAGAATTCAGGCTTATTCATAATCTGTCTGCACCAAGGGGGACTTCCGTGAATTAGGCAATCGACGCAAGCATTTTCAGTGTGAGGTATGCATCATTTGATGACGCAGTGGTAATGTTGAATCGCCTAGGCCCTAGTGCATTGTTAGCAAAATCGGATATTGAATCCGCATTTAGGTTACTACCGGTGCATCTCCAGGACCATCACTTGTTGGGTTTTGCATTTCAGGGGAAGTACTACATGGATATGTGCATGCCGATGGGTTGTTCAATTTCGTGTGCCTATTTTGAAATGTTTAGCTCGTTTCTAGAGTGGGCATTCTCAAAGGCCTCAGGGCACCAACATGTGATGCATTATCTTGATGATTTCCTGTTTCTCGGCCCGGCGGGCTCTCGGGACTGTGCACAGGCATTGCAGGAATTCTGCGTGCTCATGCGGGGTTTCGGGGTCCCGTTGGCGCCAGGTAAGACAGTGGGTCTAACTACCTCCCTGGAGTTCCTAGGTATTGAACTAGACTCCGCGGAGGGTTGCTTCCGTCTGCCGGCGGAGAAGATCGCCAAATTCAGGGCCTCCTTGTTGCAATGCCTTCGGAACGACAAGGTGACACTGCACCAATTACAGCAAACGGTGGGGCAGCTGAATTTTGCACTGAGGGTTATACCGATGACTCGCCCTTTCTCCCGATCCATTGCCCAAGCCATGGTTGGCCTCAAGGAGGGGCACCATCGTACGAGGCTGTCGGCAGAGGTTCGCCAGGACATGCTCATTTGGCTGGCATTCCTGGCGGATTTCAACGGCCGGGTTGTATGGAGCAAGCCCCCGGCCTCGTCGGCTGAATTAGGTTTATGGACCGACTCAGCGGCCAGTATGGGGTTTGGCGCGATCCTTGGTAACCGTTGGTCGGCCCAGAAATGGCCAGCATGGTGGGAAACGAGTGGCTTGACGGGCAACATTGGTTTCCTAGAATTATTCCCCATCTGAGTAGCATTGTCGGCCTGGCCAGAGGAGTTCCGAAACCGCTCAGTGATATTTTGGTCAGATAACATAACTGTGGTTGAGTGCATTAACCAATTTCTCTCATCTCTTTGCTCTATACTGCCCCTATGGTCTCTGTATTAGTTCACCAGGGTTGCCCCCTCTTCCCTCTTCTCTTTATCCTAGCTCTTGAACCTTTCTTATATTCTATTCGCAACAATGATTCTATTTCTGGATTTCCTTATGGTGATCATGATTTGAAACTTTCTGCCTATGCGGATGACCTTTTACTTTTTATTTCCACCGCTGAGGTTTCTATCTCTCTTTTATTAAATGAAAGCTCTGCTTGTTCTTTCGTTTCTGGCTATAAGATTAATTTGGATAAAACAGAAATTCTCCCTCTTACCAAATGTTTTACCCAGCATTCTCTTTCATCCACTGGATTCTTTTTGCAGTAGCACTAAAACTAATTATTTAGGTATTTGGTTTAATAATTCCATTTCAACTTCAGTCAAACTTAACATGAAATAACTTCTCTCTCATATTGACAAACTCCTCTCTTCTTGGAATCCTCTATTTCTTTCTTGGTGGGGACATCTGATTCCTTAAAAATGATGGTCACGCCTATTCTATTGTACTTTCTCTCTATGCTTCCCATTCATATTCCTTCTACTCATTTTAGGAAAATAGATTCTCTCATTTCCAAATTTCATTGGAAAAAAAGAAAAATCTAGAATTTTTTTTATTACAACTCCAGAAACCAATATCTAATTGGGGTGTTAACTTTCCTGATTTTCAAATTTATCATAAATCTTTATTCCTTCGTCTATCCTCTAAATGGCTTCTCTCAGAATCGTACCCCTTCACGCCTTTATGGCTCTCTATTGAGTATTCTTTTCTTTCTCCTTTCTCTACAAAAGATATAATGTTCATTCTTCTTTCCCCCTACTTAAACATTATTGTTCCCTGTTGAGACCGCTTAGCCAATTGAAGATTAAATCTAGAGACTCCGGTTTTGCAATCTCCAATTTGGTACAATCGCCTCACAACTATCAAGAATAGACCTTTCTATTGAAAGTCCTGGCGATTGCGGGGGATAATGTGGGTTCATGATCTATTTGATGGTACAACCACTTGTTTCTTCCCTCTATTGCAAGCCACTTTTAAGTGCTCTCACTCATTTTAGCACAAATTCTCCATTCTAATGGCAGCCATTCTAGAGTCCTTTTATTCACTACATTTGGCTGTATCTTCTCCTGCGGACAATTCTCTTCTTAAAATACTTACTGTTCTTCATAAAGCTTCACTGATTTAAGAATACTTTTTAACTCCGGATCCTGCTCATGTTAAGAGTAAGGTGGAGGTTGACAGGGAAGCAGATTTGGGTTGTATTTGGAGCATCAATTTCTGGAATAAGATTTGAACTTGATCACTTAAGCTTTCTAGATCTGCATCTACTACTCAATCTATGTTCTTTCTATACCAGAGATTACATTTAACACCTAGATCTACAGCTACTTTCGCTCACAAATATGATAAGAGCTGTTGGTAATTTGGTTTTCCTTCAGCTGATTTAATGCACTCCTCTTTCTTTGCCCTCTCGTACCCTCCTTTTGGGGAAAGGTTGGTCCTATATTTCCCTTATATTTAATTTACATTGTTCTCTCTCTACTATGTGGAGAAGTGTGGCTCAGGGGTTAGAGGCGGCAGACCCGGAAGCTGAGATCGGCCCTGGACCAGGGTTCAATTCCCCGCCTCGACGGGGGTTGGGCTCAATAATTCCACGGACTCGATAATTCTCGCTCCGGTGCCTACTCGACTCACGGGTTCACACTCTGCGACTCTGGGCAATAGCTTGCTTAATCTCCACAACGGCCCCTCGCGGCGGGATGCCTGGCTTTCACCTTGTGGATACCCTGCCGGGGTGTCTCACAGGGGAATACCAGGACGGGTTCCCTAAGCAAGCGCATAGATGCCTGCGATGTGGGCGATTTGCGCTATATAAATACATTTACATTTACTACTATTCTTTTCACAGGGAGTTTATTAGATACTTTGGGTTTGACTCAAAATGAGCAAGAAAAACTACTGGGTGAAGAAGGGTCTTAGGGAAAAGTTTATAGACCTTGCATGGATATATTCCCCAAAAACAACACAAATATCTACAGGTCTAGTAAGCAAGATAAACGTCAGAAAATAGCAACTGGATCAATCTGAATTCTACAACTCAGTAAACAAAAATACTTTTAAGAGAACGGATTCCCATCAATGGAAAGCAAAATTATGTATTCACGTCTCTCATAGATAAAAACATTACAAAACGACAGTCTTGAACAAATAACTGTCTAGATACGACCTCTGGCGGTTTCAAGAGCCCCAACGGCTCTTGAAACCACCATAGGTACCGACGGTGCCTCCCATGTCCTGAGCCGTGGCCAGGTGAGGCGAGGTCCTATCCTCTCAAAAGATGGAAATCGACATTTACAGAGGAATTGTTATCCTTATTCGCAGGTAAAGAGGTTGAATCAGTTCCAACTCTTTGCACCCGTTATATGTTGTGTACATATAACAATCACTTGCAGTAGCAATACTTACAGTCCTGATGAAGGCATAGGATAAGTTATCCATAATTGTTGAAACATGTTAAGCCCTCACATCTAGACAGTTTTTTATTCAAGACTGTCGTTTTGCACTGTTTTTATGTTTTGATCTATGAGAGGCATGAATAAAAAATTTTGCTTTCCATTGGTTAATTTTAACTCACATCACAAACACATTACTGCACTGCAATCATAATTCCCACATAATCGAGTACTCATATCTAGAGGTCTAAACTCAGCGTGTTTGTTTTCGCAATAGGTTAAAACATCTGCGAGGCCCCTTTCCTTAAGCAAGTGTTGTAGCCCTTAGTGTCACTAGCGTGGCATTAAGAGGAGACCCAGATGATGAAGCATGTCACCACTGGTGAGTGATGGGAATTCGTTCTCTTAAAAATATTTTTCTTTACTGAGTTGTAGAATTTAGATCGATCCAGTTGCTGGTTTCTGATGTTTATCTTGCTTACTAGACCCGTGGATATTTGTGTTGTTTATTTGACTAACATGAACATGATCTATTTGACCTTACACAGATTTTACCCTTCCAACAAATTGCACTTAATTGGAAAAACTCAGTTAATCTGTCAGTTCGGAATTGCTGGAATAATTTAAGTCATTATAATTGATTGGATATTGCTTTTGACTCTTACTGCATTCCATTTTTTAATAGAGACTTTTACTGGTTACCATTGACAACCTATCTAAAAAGGTTTTTATAAACTAAAAATTCTCGTTCATATTCTGAGAACTTTAACCCTCCATGAACATTCAAGTTTCTCTGCTCTTTTCTTCTCTCTCTTTTTTCATTAAGTTGTTTTTTCTTTAAATGGAAGAGTATTTTTTTTCACTGATTTTCAATGTAATGCAATATTACTCAAGCTCCATTTGTAAGAATGTTTCTGCCTACTTCCTCTTCCCCCTTCCTTCTGATGACTTTTAAAATGTAAATAGCTTTTTCTTCTGGTTTTAGTGCTTGCTCCTTTATGCACCTTTTGCTTTCATATGCTATGTTTATTGCTGGCTCCTTGTGACCTGTATTATTAATGAAGCGTATTAAACCTGAAAACCTTCATAATAACAGTCTTTGTAAAGCAGAGAGGAAATGGATATCCCTAGCAAACATCTCCTACATTGGCAGAAACCAACATCATGCTTTTGGAACCGAGCTGTATGGCAAACATTCTAGTCCTAGCAAAATAATAAAAGCAAAGACCCAATGCCATGAAAGTTTTCGCCCATTGTGTGGGGGTCATTTAAAAGTTTTTAGTTTAACTACCTGCCACATTTTCGAAGGCTCTGTGTAAAAGTAAAAACATGCAATTTGTTCACCCTCTCTAAACAAGGTGGGTGGGCTAATGGTAAAACATTTAATAGCCCTACTTTGCCATGCCGTTGTAGGTATATGTCAGCAGCAGAGATAAAGTAATCACTGACACTGCCATGCTGAAGTACAGTCCATCTCATTCAGAGCCTTGTTGCCAAAGAGTATCTTTTCTGTTGCACTCCACATGAGCCCCTAGTCCTTTAAGCCCCAATCCACCACAGGAGTACACTCCTAAAGCCCCCATCACAAGACAGCCATTTAAAGACTCACATGGTGTCCGGCAGAGCCCAACAGCATGGACCAGTCCAGGTCCAATTGCCACTGGCCTCCTGGGTACTTCCAGGAAAACGTTTCTTGTATCTTGTTGTATCCCTGTAGCAAGAACAAGAGGCCAATATTGTGACCTTTGGAGTCCATGTCTTTGTCCTGGGTACAAGAGGGAGCAATTCCAGGGCTACTCTCAAATCACAGAGAGCAGGTCTAGTCCTCTTCTCTAGTCCTTTTCTGATCTTCTGCAAGTGAAGGAAGTGTCCTGAGGCAGGTGACTGGAACACCCCTACTGACTTTGAGCATTTCCAAGATGATTAAAGTCTTCTTCAGCTACACTAAACTTGAGCTCTTAGGGTTGGGTGCATGTGTGGGGAGTGTACCATGCTAATCTTAATGCCATTGCACATCTAACACTAAAATCCAGTTTGAGGCAGTCACTGGACTTACAATAAAGTCTGATAGGACAAAACAGAGTCCTTCAGGAACCAGACAGCACATTCACAATAATTGTCTTGCTATATTGTTCGGTCCCCTTTCAAGTGTGCCTCAAGGGGAACTCGAGGGGAACTTGGAGCTAGACATCTAGTGGGACAAAAGCAGAGTCCTTCAGAAAACAGTCAGTGGCTCAACAGGAACTGTCTTTGCTTCCTGTTCTCTCCACTTTTAATGGTTATATCTAAACCCAGCACACTTGTCAAGCAAGATCTGACTCACAAGCAAGATTTGACAATGTAGTGCCACAAAGGGTGCCACCAGCCCCTATCATGTATATTCTGTATGGTTTGAGGGAGTAATCTACGCCCATTCATGCCAGCCTATTGTTTGCTCCTGGGAGCCATTTCACATCTCTTTAAGGTTAAATACTGTCTGTGGGCTGGCAGAGGCAAGCAACAGATAACTTTTCCTTAATATTTATGAAAAATAATACTTCGCCATTGAATTGTATTTTTAATAACTATTAAAAAAAGTTATTTAATTCTTTTTGTATTTGACTCCTTACCCAAAATGCAGTATTAATATTTTAAACTGTACTATAGTTTTCTACATAGGACTGCTAGGCCTGCCACCGTGAAAAATAGCTTTTGAGTGACTTTGTCTTAATCACTTTGCTGAAAATTATGATATATTTTATGACGTATATTATTACTTATCTGCATCTTAACTTTTATAAACTATCTCAAACAACCTGTATCTTTCTGTTATTGAAAGTCTATGGAAATGTACAAACCAGAATTAGGGCATCTAATTTGCAGATAGTAACAAGGCTGCTGTTGTAACCAACCTCTCACAGTGGTGTTGCACCAGTTTCTCTGAGATCCTATCCTGGGGTCATAAAGGTGGTAGGTCTGGCGGACCCTACTAAGGTTAATGAATGTCCCAAACTGCACCCATCCTTTAGTGGCCCACAAAGACCCCATTTGAATTGTGAGCTCAGGTATTCCCTATAAGGGAGTCAATTTGCACAGTCCATATGTAGGCCAGACATCACAAAAACCTGTTTTTGTTTTCAAACAATCTTCTATGGGTGTGTTCCCATAGAAGTACAGTGGGACACAATTTGGAACTGACCATACCTTCTAGGGTGTCTACAAGTTCCATTCCCCCATAAGCTAAATTTTCCAACTCACAATGCCTTATGGGAACATGCATCAGACCAACAAGTATTACCTCATTTCGTTGTACCTGTCCCCTAACCAGTTCCTGTGTGACCCCCTGCATACTATATATTACAGAAGTGATATGGTGGCCTCTTCAGCAGTAAATAAAATGCAATGAATGTGAAAAATATGACGTATTACAACAGTTGTGCATTTAATGCATTTATTATACTACTTCCCCTGATCTCCTTCCACATGCTAATGATTATCATATTCCTAATTTGGCAATCATAATGTATAATTTTTTATGAATATGACAGCAGTAGCATTCAGTATTACAGTGATCCATTGGTATATGTTACAAATGAGTTACACCCATTTAGTATGCCCAGATTTGTAGGTTTTTTTCACCCGGTTAGGGACCATTGTTGTGGATGAGTCTCCCTACCTGAGTCACACTCCGAGTATTTTCATGGTAAATTGGACTGAACGTGTTTAACATCAGTGCCTGCTTTTTAAGATAAGGACCCTGAACTGCAGAGAGAGTAAACAACACTAAACTTGTTACACTGGAACACGCGTGCACACGTTTGTTAGCACGAGTGCAGGCTGCACATGAGAAACTACAGTTTCCCACGTAGCTGCACATAAATAAACTTTTAAAATGTTGTGGTCAGCACAACATTATTTCTTGGGGAGAAGGGTGTGCGTGGACATTCTCTCCCTAGATTCCTCCCCCAGGCTGGTATACTCCTAAATGGGGCCCGGAACCAAATTATTCAAGATCTAAGTACTTGAGAACTGGTCTGAGGTTGCTTGAGTTCCCATCTGGAGAGGACCTGGACTGACAACTTGGGCAGCTCCAGCACGGCTCTTTATATTGGAGCAGAACGAGACTGATTTGCATGTGGTGGATCTCCATGTGGAATGGCGCTGTGGGCAAAAAAATGATTATGGTCTAGAATGTGCCTTGGGTGATCACCAGTGGCTGAGATTAATTCAAGCATTCTTTCCGTCACCCGGATGTTTTTACTTCAGGTGTGTCAAAGCTTAGCAGGTTTATGCAAATAGGCAGTGGAAAATTTGTTATGGCAGAGAGCCATAACAATTCAGGCAGTATTTTAAGACAACCCCGAGAAAAGCGTGAGAGGAAAATAGAATAAGCATGAAAAGGGAGTGCACCTCAGAGAAATTGTAAAGAAGAGAGGTAGGTGAGGGTCAGGGAGTTAGAAGGAACAGAGACCTCGGAATGGGGTATTGGATAAAAAAATATATAAAGCCCGTGGAAATAGAAAATGGATGGGCCACAGGGAAGGCTGACATGTGTCTATAAAAAGGGGAGCATGGACAAAACCCACAACACCAGGTAAATGGAGACAAGTGTTAAATAGGAGTAGATGAATGAGGTAGAGGAAGAAGTAGACACAAGACACAAAATAGGGAGTAATATAAGAGTAAGAAATACAGGAGGGGAGCAGAAAGGTGTATATGAGTTAGTTCACTTCCCTGATTGGGTTTAAGAAGCTTAAAACAGTAGTAAAGGGAGATAATAAAGTTACTAGGAACAAGGAGGGATACAATAGAAAGGAGAAGGAGTACAAAGTACTGTGCTTTTCTATTATGAAAACTACACGGGACTACAAGTTATGAATGCAAATAATTAACACCACAGAATATACCTTAAAGCACCGCCAACTGCCTCATCTCCCTCCAGCCCATGCCTGGGAGCACCTTTCACAGCTTGGACAATCAAGGTTTATGATTCTGCATGAAAGCTGGCAATAAGCCTTGCGAGGCTCCGCAGGTGACCTATGTTGCCACCTGACAGGGGAGTGGGACCTGCTAATACAGTTTGACAGATTCCAGCATTACTTTCTCCCCTCCCCCTTCTCATAGCATCATTTATGGGACAGTATAGTTACCAATGTGTTCGCACGCACACATACACTCACACACACACACATCAGAATCTCTTCTTTAAGTTCAGCAACCTCAGTAGAAACTTGGCAAATCCAGCAACCATCGATGAAATTGGTACATTATCCACTGCCCCACACATCTCCACCTGACCTTCCAAGTGACACTGTTAACTCAGCCTGATCTTCCTGAGATGAGGGTGGACACAAAAGGATAGCAGCAGTCCCCTATTCCAACAATAAGAAGGCTAAGAAGAACTACAACACCCATTTTCGCCAGGTACATGGCCCAGAATCAACAGCCTTCCCACAAAATTTCAGTATAGAGAGTCTGTCGAGAAAAAGACAAAAAAATGAGGGTGTATTTCTCCACGAGCCCCCAGAAGCCATATTATACATTGCTTCCTGAGGGGGCGCAACGGGCATCTGCACCCACTTTGTGGCACCCATGGCACAATGGTGTCACAGAAGGGCCTGCAAAGGCTTGTGCACCCCCTTCTGTAATATTGATAGAACTGGTGCACATGTAATGCCAGGGCAATCATGAGAGGGCATCATACCCCCATGCAAATGAGGGAATCACTTCACCTTTATGCCCACGCCATATTATCGGCATGGGCCCAGAGGCAAACATGCCTCTAGGAGGCAGTCCCCTGTGGGTGAGAAAGTGGGCCACATGGACACACCTTACAGCTTCCTGCAAGTGCTTGAACTCACTCACTGCATCTGCTTGCTGGGGAATCTCTCTCTCTGCCTGTGCTGTGAAACACGGGGCGGCTTTGAAGCAGTTGTTCAGGCTCGGATTGGCCGTTGCGGGCACCGGGCGATCCCCTGGTGCGCCGCATGGGTGGGGGCCGTTTTTGTTACATGGCCGTTTTTGCAGCATAAACGGCCCTGTAACAAAATCGTCCGAAAACCCGACCCGGCAAAGAGCGCGGTCGCACCCCCAAGCCCCGGGGGGTGGGGGGGGGGGGGGGGGAATGCAGCACTTGGTCAGGGCCGGTTTTCATTCCCTGCCCGTCCCTGCCTGCAGTTGTTCCAAATTTCATTTGAATGCACTGCCCCGAGAACAAACAGATATGTGTATAAGGGCACCTTTTCCCTGTTTGAGCCCAGCGCACCCTTTGAAAGATATGATGTGACACAAGCTGGGAAAGTGCAGCGTATAATTAACAGACCTGATATGATGAAGGAAAATGAGGAGTCACCATAAGGGAAGAAGGAGAAAGGTAGGCAAAGCCTAGGGCACCGTGTGTCTCTGGGGCAGAAACAAATCTCACGTGATTAGACAAAGTTATCTAAATATTCACTAAGTAGGTTTAATCAAGTTGGTGTATGCCATCCAACTTCTATTTTCGGGTGCATCAGAAAGGGGTTGTTAGATTCTGTTTCACTAAGTTGTTTGTCACTAAAATCACAATCACCATTTGGGCGTTTGGACTCAGTTGTTAAGCCTATGGAGTAGCCTGCTTTCACTACATTTAAAAGCAAAGAACATCTGAGAAAAACAGCTATTTTAAAAACGGGAAGGGTTGCTGCTGAATGCGTGAGTCGTTGCTTGCAATGCTGGCGCTGAGCTAGACACTGCTGCGCGTTGACAACAGGACTCTTTTGAGCACAGCTGAATTAAACTTGAAGGAACTCAGCTGAGCTGAACTCTGGTGAACCGGCGTCCCCTGTTGAACCCCCACCTGTTTTACTTTGGCCTGCAGCAGAATTTCGTAATTTGAAACAACGAAATCTTGCCGATGCACGGGTTGGGCTGCATACATATTTGGAGACCTGAACACCTGAGCAGAGCTTACTGGTATGAGAAAATGTCTGTTCAAAACATATTGTCTGCCAAAATTAGAGAGGTGACTCGTAATACCCTCACAGCTATGAAAGTGCAGTTCATGTGAAGACAAATAGTATAGCTGGATGGATGGATGGATGGATAAGTAGGTAGGCAGGCAGGGGGAGAGAGAGAGAGAGAGACAGGGAGAGAGAGAGAGAGAGAGAGAGAGAGAGAGAGAGAGAGAAAGAGAGAGAGAGATTCAAACAACCAGGCACATACTGTTTGCGCTTTTCCCTTCATGCTGTAGCTCCATGGGAATGGCCATTAGTCTCCCCCTCAGCCTTTGCTCTCCATTTACCATTATTCCCGCATGCGAAATTCTTCCAAGGTACCTTAATGGGCAGCATACGTTTCTCAGTAAACCGGCATGCACAGGGCATCCAGCATCAAGGAGACAGGTATCTGTCAATGAAGGATAACCACTCAAGCAAAGACGCAAGAAGATTGGGAACGGGTTTACTGATTGTTTCCTAAAGCTGCATCCAATGACAATCATAGGAGTAAATTCCTCCTGTTTTATCAGTGCTCCAGGCTGTCTCTTAATCATGGAGAAATGCATTTGCCATGAAATACGCCAACGCATCTGCTGAAATTGAAGATGGCTTGCTTGCTTGTCTTCCTTTGACCTTAAATGAGAGTTATGACTTTTGCACAATAGGCAGAAACACCTGTTATGTATGAATGCCAACCACTAGTACCTGTACAACCTGAATTTCTGAAGGTAAGGTGAAGGGAGTTTAAAGATGGTCTTGGCAGAATGCCACATAGTCTCAACGTTTCTGAAGGTTTTCAATACGATCAGTATGCAGCTTTGCTGTAAATAGCAAGCTCCCGCCACAAGCGTGCCCTTTTAGATTAGACAGTGAAAGCAAAGGATTCAACCGAAACGCAGTGAAATCCGTGATAAAATTATTTTTGACTTTTTCCAAAACGGCACAAACAAAAAGAGAAGTGTTGTGCTGGAAAGATGATTGACCCTTTTCCAGCTTAAAAATAACATTTTGAGTAATGTGCGTTTTAGAAATTAGACCTAACCTAGGATAAATATAATTCGCTACTTTTGAGGGTAGAACTTCCAACAATTATGTATAGGCATTTTCGTCATGTCACAGTGTGCGCCACCTCATTAAAAAATATTCGGGGTCCAGCTGTCTCGTCAAATGAGAAATCTTTTGCTTGTCAAATGTCCTAAAAGATGGAGGTTTGCTTCTAGGATGTGGCTGCCTTTTCCTGACCTATGCCCATGTCCTTTGGCATATTTCTCTCATTATTTTGAGTCATGCACTTGTCCTGGTTACAAGAAGCCTACATTATAGATGCAAGCAGTGCAGACCTTGGTCTCTACGGTGCCACAAACACTTTACTGATGAAGAATAAACAATGCACCAGCGTAACCAGCAAGGCTTTAGAGAAGCACAGGCAAATAAGCCTCTTAGTTTTGAGGTATTGCTTCTAGTCTCTGTTAGTCAAAATGGTAGGAGCTAGAAGTTGCTACACACCATGTTGGTGTTATGACAAGTATTGTGTAATGTTACGAAAGATACCATGGTACATCAAATTGAGTGGGTTTTCCAATAAGCTTTATTGGATACACAACCTGACGTAAGTCCTCTTCAAGATGGCAAGGGCAACTGACACTTTTGGAATTCCCTTTCCCTTACAATCTATAAAGCAAACTCCACAATGGAACACATGCAAATGTACCTATAGAACACATGTACCTGCATCATAACACACCCCCTTCCCCCATAAATGAAAAGACCCAAAAAAGGAGGAGAAAACATACAAAAGAACACTATAAAAAGAAGTAAACTAGGTCCATAGTGTCCTTATAAGGAAATGGGAAAGAAAGGATAAACAAAATCCCAAACTAAGATCTGATATAATCCTCAAGATAAGTAAGTGATATACAAACTTATGGACCACCCTAAGGTGTAGGACCACCACTCTATTCTTCAACACGATCAACACCTGGACCAAAACTACTATCACTAATTTCCTCAACCATCATGAACATCATCCCTGAACATCCTTCATCCTCCTCCCTTACACATTCTGCCCCACTCTGATACAATGACAAATTTCTGAAATTCCACCTTTTGCTATTTTCTAAAATCACAAAATATTGCTCCCTGGCAATGCGGACAGGACCTCTGAACCTAGAAAGTCGCTTCGCAATCCTTCCTTACTTTATTTTGACCCAATCACCTATATGAAATTTGGTTCTTTCCTCTCCTATGGATCTGTCCATTCCTCAACTCCACTCTTGACCCATCCCTTCAACGAGGCAGGAACTAATTTGGTACCTGGCAATCGCCGTCACATTTCCTGGAAAGGAATTTTCTGCATAACACTGTGAGCAGCAGTGTGATAGGCCAACATTGTACTGTTATCATTCTTCCTCATGTCACAGTGGTCCATAATGGCCAGTTGTATTATACCCTTCACCAGTCTGTTAACCCTTACTGCTAATCCACTTCCCTGTGGATTGCATAATGAGATGTACAAATGTCTAACTCCAGATTGCTTGAGAAAATTCATCATTTCGTGTAAGGTTAACTGAGTACCATTATCGGTTAATAACACCACAGGAATACCTTTCTCCTCCAAAAGCTCCTCCAACACGGAAATTATAGTCCTTATGGTCACATCTGCCATAAATGTCACAATTATCCATTTAGAATATACATCTACAACAATCACAGCAAACCTCAACTCCCCAGACAATTCCACCAAATATCCAATGAGGTCCAACAGATGGTATGGCAAAGCCTACCTGGAGCTTCAATGTGCCTTCCTTCACTTTTGTACTCTACTCTCAACTTTTTTTCACTCTCCCTGCTAATACAACAAAACCCCACACACCTTTCAAATTGATCATCAAGACCTGGCCAAAAGAAATTCTCCCTTTAGTCTTTTACAAGTCAAACCTTGACTCAAGTGGATCTCATGTGGTAAGACGAATAACCTTCGTCTAAAATTTACAGGAGGAACAAAATGATCTCCCCTCATAATGACATTCCGGCGTCAAATTGACAACTCATCTACAACTTTAAAGAACGCCCATACAGATTGTGACAACATACTCTCTCTTCCTGTGGAATGCTGAATCAAATTACAAACTTTTTTTAGAAGACCATCCAATTCCATTTCCTCCTCCCACTGCACCATGGTGAAAGATCCCAGGCCACTATTTACTGCATCCGGCGCAGACGCTACTGCACCCTCTGATTCAAAGCTCTTTACCACCACACCATCCGCAGTTTCCTAGTCTAGAGGCGACCTAGATAGGCAATCTGCCTGTACATTCCTCCATACCTGTGCAAATTCCACTGTATAAGAATACCTCTGAAGCCTTTCTGCTAACCTGGCCAATTTAGCAGATCTCTAGCCTGTTCCTCCAGATGACAGTATCCTAATCAAAGGTTTGTGATCAGTACACCAGATGAAAGACGCACCCCATAAATATACCCGAAAATAGTCAGCGCCCCAAGCAGCAGCCAACACCTCCTGTTCTCTGACCAAATAGTTCCTTTCAGCCTGCTTGAGTGTGTGTGAAGCAAATGCAACTGTCTACTCTTTCTTTCCATGCAACTGAGATAGTACAACGCTAAACCTGTTGCACTCGCATCCACAGTAAGAATGGATTTCAATTTGTTATCAAACAAAGCCAAAATTCCTGCATTGCAAATCTTTGTTTTTGATATTGTCAAAACACACATGCTGTTCCTCTCCCCACACAAACTTTTTCCCCTTCCATAGAAGTTTCCTCAAACACTCTGTTATATCCGCAAAATCCGTCTACAAATTCTAAAAATGATCTTAATTGATCTTTTTCTGTTGGAGCAGGTGCCATTCTTATAGCATCCAACAATGAACGTTTAGATTTCACCCTACCATCAGACATGGTACACTCTAGATACTCTAATTGTTTGGTCAAAAATGTGCAATGCTCTCTATTAAGCGTCAATCCAAATTCTCCCAATTTCTTCAACACCAACCTCTGGGTGTTGTTATGTTGCTCCACTGTTTCGGCCATGACCAAAATGTCATCTTGAAAATAGATTAAGATTTTTCTCAATTTAGTAGTAGTAAAGTTAGGACTCCTAACTTTACTACTACTAAATTGAGAAAAAGCCTAATTTTAAGACTCTTGGTATTCACAGAAGGCATTTAGGCTTCCTAAAGTTAGTAGTCCTAACTTTACTACTACTAAATTGATAAAAATCGTAATTTTAAGACTTTCAGAATTCACAAAAGGCATTTAGGAGTCCAAAAGTTAGTAGTCCTAACTTTACTACTACTAAATTGAGAAAAATCGTAATTTTAGGACTTTCGGTATTCACAGAAGGCATTTAGGGGTCCTAAAGTTAGTAGTCCTAACTTTACTACTACTAAATTGAGAAAAATCGTAATTTTAGGTCTTTCGGTATTCACAGAAGGCATTTAGGACTCCTAAAGTTAGGAGTCCTAACTTCTGTGAATACCGAAATGAGTAAGTTCATTCTGTGAATAACAAAAGTAGTAATTGCATTCTGTGAATGCCAAAAGTAGTAAGTTCATTCTGTGAATACCAAAAGTAGTAAGTGCAATCTGTGAATACCAAAACAGTAGTAAGTTTAGGATTGAGTCTTAAGTTCATTCTGGGAAACGGGCCCATAGTGTTTGCTATTTAGCTTCAGAACCCCTAAAAAATGCTGGGCCTTATTTAGAGGTTCCCCGATAGGGTACCACATCAAAAATATGGCATATGTTCTGTCTGCAGTAAGACAAGTACATTATTGTCAGCTTCATTCTAAATTCAGCAGAAGTGGCATCCACCACATTTTGTTGGGGTAACCTGCTCGACCAATTCAAAATAAACCCCTTAATATGAACACATCAAAGAGACATGACAAATTTGATCCAGTACGCTCACCTACAATTTCTACAGTGTAAAATGATATGTTTTATTTGATCTAATGTTCAGTTAAAGCTGCACTGCTTTTTTGCCTCACTGCAGTCCTTTTTTATTTTTTACTGCAAAAGTGGAGGTCAAATCTCTTTAGTATGCACAATTAGCAAAGCTTTGATCTGGTCCTTCTCTGCTCTGGCCAGTGGACCCCTGGGTCTCCATGTATCTACTGCTTCTGGAATCTAGCTGATTCCACAGTCTCTATAAAGCTCTTAAAAGTATGTTTCCAAACTAAATATACCTTTTTCAAAGGAAATCTTAATTTCTTGATTCACTTAAAGCAGTATTGAAAAAATGTAAAGTTTTTTTCTATAATCAAAAATAAAATGAACATGTCCATTTAAATCAAAATGCATTCTTTATAGCCAAAGTCTGTCAATGTGGTTAATTAAATACCTCCTTTTAAAACAAAATGATCCTATCCACTTCACAAGTATTACCCTAAGAAGTAACACTTCTCACATTTAAGGGGCTGATTAGAACTTGCAATTCTTACCCTGGGAGGAGAAGGTCTTGGCCATCCCATATTGCGAGGGTTTGACAGGATTAGATTGTGTGAGTGGACTCTGATAAGTTATACTTCAATAACTGCTACAATATCATAATGCCCTGTTTGCTCTCAACTCTGCTTTTGATATTGTGTTCTCTATATACTTTCCTAACATGCAATACTCAAAGTATCGGAGATGTTGTTTTGTATGTGGCAATGCATATTGCTGCATAAAAGAGCACATGTATCTGTCCATGACATGCCACATGTTGCAATGCTGTTTTTTTGTGAATTACCATAAAAATATTAATCCAGGACCCATGATATGTGTGAATATTTAAAAGTATGGCCCATCCCAAATGCATGTTGCCAACAGGTATGATACAATAATCATTTGTCAAGTGTTGTTACAGTGGCCCTGTCACTGCAACTGAAACCAAGATGCTAGTCTCCTTTTGCCCCTTCTCACTTGTATGCCATGTTACAACTGATCTTCACTAATCATGCATGTCACCATTTGTCAAGTGTTGTTAAAGTGATATTGAAGTGACTACAACTACCATGAGGCCCTGTCACTGCTACTCTGACCAAGAAGCTAAACTCCTTTTGCCACTTTTTACTTGTCTGCTATGTTACTACTAATCTTCACTCATCACTGACTGTGCAATGTACAGACAACGCTCCACTCAGATATATCTCTGAATACTTTGCTTGATGGTGCCCTGTTCTGATCAACTAAAACTATTGATTGTGTGAATTACACCATAATACCGGTGTAACCATAATATATGTGACCCATGAAGGAAGCTCAGCTCACTAGCAGTGGCAGGTGACCCCTTGACTCTGCACTTCTCACATGATGAACAATGCTAAGTATACAACCAAGCTGGGTGTTTGTCTGTATTAGAAACAACTAGGCCTCAGAATTAACAAATAAACATATTATGACTACCCTGTGTTTGTAGCAGAGTTTTGAAGATGTAATGTCTAGCCCTAAAGCCAAAATTCCACATTCCACATCTAATGAGCTGATGAAATCTACTACATCTATTGAATGTATGCAAAATGTCTAGTATCAACTTCAACTCCACCCAAATATATGACAATACTAATCTCTATCTTTTTGTTCCATTCTATGTCCATAGAACTATAATACAAAAAGAAGGCTAAGAAGGAATTTTAAAGATCTACACAAATTAAATCCCCCTATCCAATCAATCACAAAAACAACATATAATCTGGAGTCTAATATGCTCGTGCTCTTCGAATATGTACCACAAGGTGTACTGTAAGTGAACAGAGAATGTCAAACTGAGTGTCAACAAGAAAGTGCTAGAAATAGCAAAGAACTATCAGACATAATGACTCTTCTTGATAATTGGATTCCCATCATAGACCAAAATGACCATTGTCATCATTTGGAAATGACAATGATCACTTTGGTATAGGATATTAATCCAATTATCAAGAAGGGTCATTCCATTTGATAGGTCTTTGCTATTTCTAGCACTTTCTTGTTGACACTCAGTTTGACATTCTCTGTTCACAAAAATCCGGGAAATCAAGCAGGTACAGGGGGAGATATACAAGGAGGTGGCTGGCATCCCCATAAAGGTGGCTGGCATGAACACCAACATGGCCTCCCTGTTTGGGGCACTGAGGGACATTAACACCACCCTCTGTAGGGTTTTACACCTACATCTATCTCTTACTGTGGTTCAAGTACATCCAGTCCGATGGTTTCATCCACCAGTCACTTTTTGTTTGCCCTGTGTTAGTTACTTCCATGATTTCATCCTTGTTCACTTCACTACAAACACACATCACCAAATCATTGTTTCCTGTTGTAATTCTCACATATAACAATGTGAACCATGTGAACTTTGCAATGTCAACACTACCATGTCACAACCACACATGCATACAAGGTTCTGGTCTGATAAACTCTTTATTCCATTGTTCAAATGATATGCTGCTGTGATGTCAAAAGCATATCAAGAAGACATGATTTAACAATTCTGTGTGAGTGATCACATAAACAATTGTAGACTTTCAAAATATGGAAGGAGGGCATACATCTGGAAATATCCTATACAATAGGCAAAAATAATGAAGACCTACATCATCAGCTGGAGCCATATTACTTGCCCCACCCACAAAACAAATCCTACATTGAATAAACAAATAACCAGTCACTTGTCTGTTTAACAATTTCCGACCACATGGTCATTTCAATCCAGTGTTGCTTGCATCTGTTGGACTGTCACAAGCAAATGTAAGTGATGCTCCTCAAGCACTTTGACCTGCAATGAGGAAACACATCAACAGCTACACACAGGTCATATACAGTGAGGTTTTAACCAATGGGAAGGGAGACTACAATGAATTAGGCCCAAAACAACATTGTGTTGGATCACATGATGGCACACATATTGCATTAGGACCAACATACCACAAGGAACAGGTCCAATGGAAGCCAGGTAACATCCATCTTATCACTGTGCAAGCTGTCTTGGTACCTGCTTTGTACTCCCAAACTCTGTTGCAGACATTCCCAGGACCAATCAATGTCCATTTCTTATATTTGAACAGCATCATATACCTGCTAATATCACAAATCTGAAATGTCCAAATGAAGATGCCATGGTAAAGGTACCTGAAACAGACTAACACAGAGAGGTTAATAAATAAACGTTACATGTGGCCCACTTCACACTGTCAACTCCTAGAGAACACAGTCCAAGACAACATTTAAGCTGAACAAAGCTACACATACAATACAAATACCTTTCCCCAGAAATTTCCAGACCCTTATATTCCTAGTATGTAGCATTAACATCCTACTCAATACATCACTATAAAACTTGCAATAATAGTCAAAGTCATCACATCTCACAGCATACTTACACTTAGGAGAAGTGGTTTTGGAGGAGATCTTGACACGAACCAGCTCCTTCCTCTTCACCACTATCATCATCATCGTTTGGCATTTCAGGTCCCTCATCTAGTGGCTCTTCATGGGCTGCATTCTCTACAATGTAAGGGATGTTTCTTACAGATCAATGTTGTGGAGTATGCAGCAGGCCACGGAGATCTTACATACCTTCCCGGGTGAGTAGAAGAGAGCTCCCCCAGAATTGTCCAGACACCTGAAATTGGCTTTTAAGAATCCAAAATCCCACTCCACTGGCCACCATGTTCTTCCATGAGCATTGTTGCAGTGGACTTCCTCTGGCTTTGAAGGGTTCCTCAGTGGTAATAACCATGGCCGGTTAGGATATGCTGTGTCTCATAAATGTAAGATAGACAGAAGTGCATCTATCAGTTACTCACTTTCATATCATACAACCTGACATCACCCACACAAAGTTAGGAAAGATTACGCTTACCTACAAACCAGGACCTCTCTGGTAGTAGTTGTGAGATCCTAGTAGCAAGGCACAGATGTTTGAGATATACAAATCAGCCAAGCAGACAACTTGCATGTTGATAGAATGATGGTGCTTACTGTTGTGGTACACTTGCTCCCTGGTATGAGGAAATCCAACATGCAATTCTATAAAAAATAGTTACTTTGCGAGATAACCTTAAAATTTCAGAAACATTCTAAACACACAGTTCTTCTGAGTTTGTAGCTCCATCCAGGGCTGCTGGGATGCTTAAAACAACAGAGTCTAACAGTTCCAGCCGACTGCATTGGTACGGGCCAGCTAAAGCATCAACAGACTTTTAGACAGTACCTTTCTGGTTGCTGCCAATCCAGATGGTATGAGTTGGTCGAGGCAACCATCACAGTTATGGTGAAGTGAGATGGTGCAGCGTGCAGTACCCTCATGGTGTGGTGCATGCAGTGGCTCAGTGATGGTCGCCCAATGGCGTTGGTGAGGCCAGGGGTTGTGATGCGGAGTGAGGCAGTCCTGGATGCGGTGCTGGCAGGTCATGAAGCAGGCGATTGAGCCGGTCTATGTTCGGGTTGGGAGCGATGACGTCAGTGATGTCCGGGCAGAGTGAAACGAGGCTGTGCGGACTGCGGAGCAGGAAACAGATTGGTGATGGTCGCCCAACGACACCGGTGAGATCAAGGATGCGGTCTGGAGTGCAGCAGTGCCTTCAGGACACGGAACCAGCGACAGACTCGGGGAAAGAGTTGGCTGCTCTTTTCTTCTACGGTGACTAAAACCAGCAGTTCCAGAAAGGGTGCCTAGAAGTAACGTGAAGTGTATGCTGTTCCTGAGACTTCTTGAACAGGAGCTTGGTCTACCTCAAGCCCTTGGAGATACTTTCTCAAACAGGATGCACATACAGTTCCTCTCCATGGCAGAAACAGCTAATGCAGGCCAGCCCCAGACAGCACACTGCAAAGGGGCAGTATTCTTCCTCCTCCAGCTTCTTCCAGCTCTTCTCCTAGGCAGAGGTTCCTCTTGAAGTCCAAAAGTGATCTAAAATTTAGGGGTATGGGCACCACTTTTTATAGTAGAAAATCATTTGTTCTCTGAAGGCAAAGAGTGGCTTTGCCTAGCCAGAACCAGTTCAGTCCTCTCTGGTGCAGTTTCCAAGCAGGAGGTGGAGACAGCATTGTCCAAGGCAGACCAGGTCCATTCCGGTGTGAAACAAACCTCCTCCCCTTATTCTGAATGCAGCCTAGGTCGATTCAGCCCAGCCTTGACTCACCCTGGAAAGGCAAGACACACCTCACGTGGCTATCTGAACAGAATGCCCTTCCGCAGCCTCTGTCACTCTACAGCCAGACAGTCAATACACAAACCTAGCAGAGGCACACAGGATGGCTAAGCAATAAAATACCTATATTCTAAAAGTGGTATTTTCAAACCCAGAATATAAACATTATCCTTACTAAAAGATGCATGTATGTTTAGGCGTACTAAACTCCATTTTCCTATCTTGTTCCCAGAGGCAGTAATACTTATACTTGTCCCATTCTATCCTATGGGACAGATAGCCTTCCAATAGTGAAAACGAAATTGGCCGCATTTAACTATCAGGACATGCCCACATCAGAGCATGTCCTACCTTTCACATACACTGCACCATGCCCGTAGGGGTACCTTGCGCCTACCTTAGGGGTGACTCACATGTAAGAAAAGGGAAGGTTAGGGCTTGGTAAGTGGGTGCACTTGCCAGGTCAACATGGCAGTATCAGACTGCACACAGACACTGAAATGGCAGGTCTGAGACCCTTTTGCAAGGCTACTGGGGTGGGTTACACAATCAGTGCTGCACGCCCACTAGCAGCATTTGTTTTACAGGCCCTGGGCACACACAGTACTCTGTACTAGGGGCTTACCAGTAAACCAAATACGCCAATTATGGAAACACTAATCCATGACAACAATTTACAGAGAGAGCTCTTCTGCTTTGACACTGAACAGCAGTGACAAAGTGCCCAAATCCTCTATGCCGGCAAAAACGAAGTCCCACACACAGTAAAAACACAGGAGGCAATGGCAAAAAACAGGGGAAACCCACAATAAGGATGCCAGGTCTAACAGGGATGAATAGATGTGATATGGAACCTACTTTATTTGAGCCTTTTCGATTCCACATTTCTTTTGCATTTTTTTAGAGAGGAATGATCATGTGTATTTTCTGCTATGGAGGAGGAATGGCCTTGTTTGGATTTCCTACAGCTGCAGAACTGTGAATACTGCTATTTTTATTAGTTTCATTTGTGTATTAGGTTGTTGTTCTTTCTAAATAATAATATTATGTTTTGCCTAATTTGGTAAGTTGAAGGGTGTTCTATTTACATGTAACTTTTTTTCTGTCAGTTGACGATTTTAGCTGAACTGGATGTCAGGGACTATGGAGATGTGTCTGCTTGGTGGCTAGTTGAAGTCAATATACCTTATGGATGTTCTCATAGCTCCCATAATTATGATGATAAATTCCTTTCAGGCACAAATCATACCCTTTTACATGATGTCAAAGTTGATTGTATAAGCCACATAGCTTTCCATCGCCCAATCTGATTTACACAATATCGCCTTTCATCAGGGCATATATATTAAACTAAAACCTGGACTCCACTCTAATCCTTGTCCTCAACTTCTAGCAGTAAACCTGGGTCAACTGATGAATGTTGAAAACCTACTAGTGAACTTAGGGACTTATTTGGAGTCCAGCAGTCGAATGGATAACCGAACCCGTGGCGGCGGTCTGCCCGCCTCATTAGGACTGTGGCGATTGAACCACCAAAGGACGGCTGCTGCAAACAGGAGTCCATGATCCCTGGCAGTGGCACAGTGGTCTGAGGCCCCTAATAAGCTGCAGCACCGCCATGCATATTAGAAGTTTCCTCACTGGCGGTGTGACTGCCCTTGTGCCTATGCACCATGGGGAGCATGCTGGTGCGCTCATAGTTGGCCCCCCTGACTGCATGCATCCCAATGTTCCTGCAGGGAATTAAATGCAAAACATTGTGAATTTTGGTCCATGCAGGAACATGCTTTGTTGTTTTCATTGCGGTGCCTAGCTCAAAGGTACTGGCGCGAGAATGCCAAAGATCTACCTGCCATTGACTCAAAAAGTCATAATCTTGCAGGCGGTCTGTTCTGGCTTTGGCAGTGTAGAAGCGGGACTGCAGCGTGGCGGGACTCCAGCATGGTAGCCCCACTCCCACACTGCCAAAGTCATAATAAGGCCCTAATACTTCAGCTGAGTTCCCACACTTGGAGGTCTGTGTCGGTTGCAACAGTGAGGGCTCTTAACATAATAGTCCATAGCTTAGTTTTGCAGAGATGATTTGTACCTAGTTCCTTATGCCTAACCTTTCTTACGCGTGAATGGCTCACGCCAAGAAAGTCTGATGAGAACTAGGGAAGAAGGTCTTGATCTAGAGATACTAGTCTTGTCACCCAGAGTTCCTGTTGAGCCTTTGACATAAAAACTCTAGTAAGTTAAACGTTCTACCAGTCCTTGAACTTTCATGTAAAGGATCTCCATAGAGATCTCAACTATCTGCAATCAGGATATTCTCTCGCTGGGGTTCTGCAGCCAATCTCTACAAGAATGGGTGAGGAGGATCCTCAGGCACTCATACAAATTTACACCAATATGAATTGACTTCATCAAGTAAGCAGTGCTCTCAAAGAGGGAGAACATTCCCCTCATTTTCAATCAAAGATTGAACAAACAGTTTACAATTTTCGAAGCACACGCAAAGTATAATAACATAATAGTATAGTGACTTTGAAAACGAAAGAAAAGCTGTACATCCTTTGGGCTTGTTCAGTCTTTTAGTTTTTCAAGCTCTTCCACTTCCTTACACCAATGCGTTTCATCGTATGTGGGCGTAAACCCTACAACTTCCTCAGGGCTGGAAGTAATACAAACAATCTTTGTTGTAATATTCAGTACACTTAACATGAAGTCATTTAACATGATATGAGCCCAATGATAATTCTGTGCAACATGCGACTAATTGAAGCAACGATTGTGCAACTATTTCATGCTAAAATGCAATTTCAAACCAAATAAATCCAACATTTTCATGTTTTCAAATTACCAACATCATATTAACAGTTTTTCAATTTTTACGGTTTCAATCTTTTATTATTTTCAAACATGACAAAGGGGAACAGGACCTCCTGCTCCTTCAGGACATTGCAGTACAGACATCTGATGTCAGCGAATGTAGTCTTACTGAGTAACTGCTGGGAGCGGGTCAACAGTAGACAACTCACAAAGAACACATGAGGGAATCAAACAACAAACCCTCCCCACACCCACCCCCTCCACCCTGTCCACAAACGATAAAGATAGAAATAAAGAAAAGAAGTAATGCCAGCTTAGTGTAAGTTACCGTGGCCGCCGGGGAACGTGCTTCTCAGGGATTTGCGTGTCCGCTAGGCGGAGGAGCCGCATATATCGAGGGCAGGTCAGTTCCCTGAATTCCTCTGTAAGCAAGGTCAAGAAGGGCCGCCACAGCTCTGGGAACTCGTCTCCCCTTCCCACCAAAGTGAGAGATAGTTTCTCCATACCCAGCACCATCCATAGCCTGTGCAACCAGCTCGAGTGTGGAGGAGCTTGGAGAGAGCACCAGTGTGCGAGTATGTTCTGAGTAGCTGCCCCTAGGGCAATGGCAATGAGGAGGCCTCTCCTGGGTTTCAAGGAGTACATCAGCAGATTGGGCAACCCTAGAAGGATGTAGGCTGAGAAGCGTGGGAGTTGTGTGTCAAGGTGAGAGTCTATGTCATCAAGGATTTTGGCTCAGTATGGTTGAATCCTGTCACAGCTCCATAGCAGGTGATCTAAGGTGCGCAGCTCCCCACATCCCATCCAGCACCGGTCACTAATGCAAGGGTCAAAACGGTGGAGACGTTCCGGCATGTGATACCAATAGGTAGCGACTTTGGTCAGTGCCTCCGTGAGTCCTGCGTTATAGGCTGAGTGTCGGGCCCTATAATATATGCCACTATATTCTTTGTGGGATAAAGTCCTACTTAATTCCCGCTCCCAGCGAGCCCTGTCTGCAATATAGGTATGGGTGCTGGCTGCAAGAAGATGTTTATACAGGTCTGAAATGAGTTTTTTTTCTGGGGATCGGGTAACCAGCCACTTCTCATAAGGGGTTAGGTATCGTTGTGCTCCGGCTTTAATTTGGCATTGGAGTGCCTAGTGTCTAAGCTGTAGATAGGACATCATGTCCGTCTCTGAAATGCCATAATCTGCTCTAAGTTGCGGGTACGGAATGATGCCCTCGAAGTCAAATAGGTGTCCCAGAGACTGACAAGGGGAGAGACGCCAGTTCGTGAACGCTTTGGGATTCAGTCCTGGAGTAAAATCAGGGTTATTAAACAGTGGAGTCATAGGGGAGGGAATGACGTCAGCTTGTGCGTGATAGAGGTGCGATCCCAGGCCTCCAGAATTGTACTTGTGATGTGGGATGAATAGAGGTTGGGCGATCTGTGTTTCTTCCACAGAAAGGGGTTTACCTGCAAGGGAATGCCCGCAAACGCCTGGTCCTGGAACAGCCAGTGCTTTTCGGATTCTAGGCGGTGCCACTCCACCAGATAGTGGAGCTGCGCCGCGTAGAAGTAAAGCTGCAGATCAGGTATTCCGACTCCACCCTGTTCTGGGGGGGACCGCAACTGCCTGCTTAAAGCTTGGTCTACAACCCTGCCAAATGAAGTGAGCTAGTTCCGACTGAGTCTGCTGGATCCAGCCCACTGGGGGTTGCAAGGGTAGGGTCTGAAAAAGGTAAAGGTTCTGGGGGAGGATTGTCATTTTGGTGGCAGATATTCTGCTCAACCATGAAAGGGGGTGGTGTTTCCATTTGCCTAGTTCCCTGCGGATTTGAGTACAAAGCTTATCATAGTTAGCTGTAATGGTGGGAGGAATGTCAGGGCCCAATTGCACTCCCAAATAGGGAACCATGGTGTCGGACCACTGAACAGGATGCTCCTCCTGTAGATGGGCTAGTGTTGTCACAGATAATGAAATATTAAGGGCGACTGATTTGTCCGTATTGATCTTAAACCCCGAGGCCTGCACGAAGTTATGCAACTCAATGAAGAGGGCCCGAAGAGTCTGGGCAGGGTCAGTGATGGAGAGCAAAATATCTTCCGCGTATAGTCTGAACATCCCCCCCAAATTTAATCCTTGCAATGAGGGAGTGGTGCCGAATTCTCTGTGCAAGTGGCTCCATATAAAGTGCGAAGAGAATGGGGAGAGAGCGGGAGGATGTCTGGCCATTGGCCCGCACCGTAGCGCAGGGCGAGCGATAACAATTGAGAATGCGAGTACACAGGAACTCCCCAAAGCCGAACCGCTGCAGGACTTGTTCTAAGTAAGGCCAATGGACCCTGTTGAAGGCCTTTTCCGCATCAATAGCCAGCAACATGCAGTCCCTCTGAATGTGCGAAGCCGTTTCTATAAGGTGTAGTACTCTTCGTGTTGTCGCTGGTTTGGTACTGTGAGATAAAACCCGCCTGATCTGGCTCCACCAGTTGCGGCATATAAGGGGCTAATCTTGTTGCAAGAATACTCGTGTACAATTTAATGTCAATTTTAAGAAGGGAAATCAGCCTGTAGGCACTACAGCTAGCGTTGTCTTTCCCGGGCTTCGAGATAACTGTGATCGAGGCCTCCAGCATTTCCTCCAGGATAGCACTGGGTTGGGCAAACGTGTTAAAAAAGTCATGCAGCACGGGGGCCACCTGGCTGCAAAAGGTCTTATAGAAGGCTGCAGAGTAGCCATCTGGGCCAGGGGACTTCCCAAGTCAGAGGCACGAGATGACCGCAATGACCTCCTCCTGCCCAATAGCCCTATCCAAGTGAACAGCTTGTGCGGGGTTCAGAGGGGAAAGCCGTGCGCCGTCTACATATTCCATGCCTTGGAGCGCGTCAAAGGAGTCACCTGAGTAAAGCTCACCATAGAAGTCCCAGAAGGCTTCTGCTATAGCTGCATCGTCAGAGATGAGGTCACCTCCAGATGTATGTATAGATTGCACCCCTTGTCTCTGTCTCAGTGCTCGTAGTTTATGAGCTAAGAGGCGGCTGCATCTATCACCCCCAGTGTAGTAGGAATGGTGTAAGCGGAGGGCTGCGTATTCAGCTTAGTCCTGGTCCAGTGCCGCGAGCTGTTTCCGCTCCGTGCAAAGCTGACGCCAGGCCCTGGCTGCTTCAGTGCGTTGGTGCATCTGCTCTAGCTCCGCCACCCATTGTGTAAGCTCGGCTTGCTTATGGCCCGCTCTTTATTGATGGCAGAGTAGATGGCTATGATTTCTCCCTGCAGGATGGCCTTAAGGGCAGTCCATTGTGTTGCCAAGGAGGTATCTGCATTGGCATTGTGGGCTAGATAGTGGTCTTGATTTGATCAACAATGGAAGCCTGGTGTAAAAGCGAGTCACGAAGGCGCCAGTGCCGTCGTGGTGTCTGAGTGTGTGGGAGTAAGAAAGAGGTCGTGACTGGAGAATGGTCAGATAAAGACGCAGTAAGAACATCAGCGTCCGTAGCTACCGCCAGTAGCGGGGTGGAGCACAGGAAATAGTCCAGCCTAGCGTATGTCTTGTGGGCCCCTGAATAATAGGTATAGGACCGGCTATGGGGGTGGAAATGTCACCATAAGTCAACGAGAACCAGATCTTGGAGGTCTGCTAAACCTGCCTTTGAGAGGGCCCCCAGTTGACTAGTGCATTGGCATGAGCTGTCGATAAGGTTTTCCAAGACAAGATTCGAGTCTCCCCCCAGTAGTAGGCTAGTAGGCGTCTCTCCGGATTGGCTGTGGCGTCAGTGAGTGCGTTGTGTAAGAATTTATCCTGACCTTCGTTGGGAGCATATACGGAGCCTATTATGAGAGACTGACCCGCCACTGGGAATTGCTACATGAGTAGACGGCCATTGATCGCCGCCTCTTTCTGGGCTACTTTGCAGTGGAAGAAGCGGGAAACCAATATTGCCACTCCCACTGACTTAGCAGAGAGTGAGCAGAATAGTTGTAAGGGGAAGGCTCAGGATTTCATTCTGTGTTGGTCCTTGTGTAGCAAATGGGTCTCCTGTAGGAGGCAGATATCGGCTGTTGAGTGTTCCAGGAAGTTCAGGACTGCTTGCCGTTTGATGTGGCTATTCAGACCATGGACATTGAGGGTCAATATCTTAAGCAGGCTGTGCGCCATCTAATGTTGGAAACGAAGGGAAGCTGGATCCGGTGCCCAGCAGGCAAGGCACAGAAGCAGTGCAGGGGGAAGGCAGCAATAACATCCTCGGGACGGTGTACACTAGCAAGTGGAGGAAAATGTGGACAGGGGGACCCACCCAACAAAATACAAAAAAGGGAATAAATGGGAAACCCCAAAAGAGCCACACAAAACCCCCCCAATCCACACTAGCCCAAAAACACTACGAACAAAAACAGTCTCTGAAAAAAGTCAGTCGTCCCAAGACGACCGGAGTGACAGCCACTTAGGGTCCATGGTACGGTCAGGAAGGAGAAACAACCCCCCTCCCGCCACCCACTCAGAAACAGCAAGGATACGTCAGATGGGTTCCATAGTGTAAATGTGCATCGGGCCAACATTTGTCCTCCGAGCCCTCACCCGCAAGGGCCTCTGTAGCTGTAGCCAGCGCTTCTCGTTGGTTTTGAGCGATTTCCAAAGCAGGTGGTCGTCGAGGGTGTCGCCTCCTGGTTTGACCCTGCCAGCCCGATGGAGAGACATCAGGGCCTGCACTTGGGCCACTGGCGTCGCCCTCTTTGCTCAGCTGAGTCAGGTCCAGCAGGCAGCAAGCTTCCGACAGTGAGCGTAGTTGGTGCAATTTGCCATTGCCATTAAAATAAAAAATAAGATGAAAGGGGTGTCCCCAGGAGTACGAAATGTCTTGCTGTCTCAAATGATCAGTCACAAGGCGGCACTACCTACGTCTCTGTAGCGTGATCAGCGCCAGGTCTTGATACAGTACTGGGGATTGACCCTGGAACAAAATCGGGTGGAGGGACCTCGCCTTGGACAGGATAGCTTCTTTGGTCTTAAAGTCCTGTACACACACTGATATATCTGCTGGTGGAGCATTGGGGCCGCGAGGGGGTCCTACCCTGTGTGCTCTGTCCAAGACAACGTCTGTTACGCTGGAGTCGCGTAGAATGTGTCGAAAGAGGCCTGTGGTGAAAACAAACAGGTCCCGGATATCTTCGGTGCTTCTCACTCCCCGGATCCTGATTTTGTGTCAGCTGTATCAGTTTTCAGTGTCCTCCAGGTGCATCTGCATATCAATGTTTTGGTCCTGTAGCCAAATGACTTCTTGCTGCAACGTCGTCAGGTCCGTAACCGCGGTGTCACTCTTCTCTTCGAGTGTGGCCACACGTTCTCCGATACTGTTGACATCTCGGCGAACCTCTTTCAGTTCTGTGGCGAATTCGGTAGACACGTGCAACACAGGGGACTTAACTGTCTGAGCTGAAGCAAGAGTACACAATCTGAAAATGATACTCCTAGGAGAAACAATAATGGAACTTCAAAAAAACAATAATCTCCGAAATGGTATTATCTAAAATGCAGAGTTTTGTGGTGCAGCCAGTTGTCGCTGCGGTACAGTGCAAACGAAAGTCCAATATCCCACTTCCGACACCAATGTTAGAAATGGCGATTTTTGGTTTGCTGAGGCTTGCGCCAAAGCCAGGCAGAAACCACCATTCTACGCCAGGGCAAGGAAGTCACCCTCCAAGATAACCCCTGCTCACCCTCTTGGTAGATTGGCACGAGCAGTCAGGCTTATCTCAGAGGCGATGTGTAAAGCGTTTGCGTGCGCACCCAGCAACAACACCCAAGGCCCACCACAAAAGGAACTCCACACAAGGTTATATATAAAAATAGCCTTTGTATTATACCAAACACATTAGATTAAAGTTATAAACGATACCCAAAGTCGCAGGGTGGGCACCTGCGCTGAATTAAAGCAAAAAGGGGGATCCCCATGCCGGGGAATCCCTCTGGTTGCAGCTTCGCACTGCGGCCACCAGTGCTCTGAGACAAAAGTGGAGAGCACTCAGGACTGGGACGATGTAGCGCTCTTTAGAAAAACGACAAACCAAGCGCCACTTAAAATAAAGGAACAAGCGCTCCCAGCACTCAATGTGAAGTTTCAGCGCTTCTCTGGAGGAGAAATCAAGCGCTGCCCAGGCGCTTTTAGGGATACAAGTTTACAAGTCCAAAAGAAGTCTAGCAGGGTCCTTAGGCAGGCAGGGGGGGGGCAAAGGCTGGGCCCAGGGGCAAGCTCACAGGGCCCTCCAGGCAGGGAGGCAGTCCCCAGTGGCGGTCCTCCTGGCGCCCAGCAGCAGCAGCAGACCCACTCAAATTAGGATCAGGAGAAAAACATTTTGTAAGGGGTCACAGCCCCTTTTTATACACCTAACTCCTTTGTCTGTGTCTGCAGAGTGGGGGAAAAACCAGTCGCAGCTGGTTTTGGAGCACTCTGGTGTGCTCAGCCCCTCTCACCATTCACTAGTCAGGCTAGGGTCATCAGTTGCACCACAGGGGGCGGAGCCAGCATTGTCTGGGGAAAGCCCAGCCTTATTCAGGTCCCAGGTACACTCCTCCCTCACATCAATCATGCAGATCTCTCCACTCACCACCGGGGCAGACCCATCCTGACTCCTGGAGCCAGGCTCACCAGCCAGCTCCAGCCAATCACAAGCCAGACAGCCAATTCACATAAATTACACAGACATGGGGGGCGCTAGAGGGCGCACAGCGGAATGGCTGCCTCTTGAGACAGCTCCGCCAGCCAGATTCAGCTAACGGGTAAAAATAGCGGACAGCTGGTGATACGAATACCGAAAACGGCATGTAACAAAATCGGAAGGAGCCGGGAACATGATGGCGCACAGAGATAGCTGAAAAGAGCATCGGTGGTCCCAAAATCGGCCCTCAAAACCGGAGTAGCTGGCGCCCGACTTCAGCTAAGATGACGGCCCGTGAGATCAGTGTGAGGAGAGACCGGCCGAGCTGTCCACCCGAGCGAGAACTTGGAGAAGGGCACATCAAGTCAGAAACGGGAAGCGGTTTTATAAGCGGCGACGACTGGAGGACTTTGTGGCTGGTGGTTGGAAGGCGGAAAAATGAGAGGCTGAACACTGTTGACTAGCATGGATCGTGTAACACAACTATGGCGCATGTAATCGAATTCTGATCTGATATTGAAATAACGACGGGACCCCTGCGCTCACACAGCTTTAATTCTCTTCCAAAGCTGGGCATGACATAAACGAGACTATTCCCTGAAGACAGCTGGTAAGAAACGCGCCCTGTGTTCCACCCATAGCGTGACGGAGCGCGAGCTGGAGATACAGGATAGCAGCGCCCATAGACAAGAAAGGTGCGGAGGAGGTAGCGCGTCATGTAGCTGGTTTTGGAGCGTGGGAGTGGATGTGAACGGAAGAGATGCGTTGCGGGGGAAAACACAGCACATACAAGGCAAATCCCTGCTGGCTGCAAACTAAGCTGTGACTGACTGTCGACACAGGGTGCCTTCGTGATCGGACACGCTCCAAAAGGGCGCGAAACGAGTGCTAGTGGAGGGCAGTGGTGTGAGTCAGGAGGAGACGGCTAACGGACGTGCATTACATCCAGCACAAGAAAAGTACGGACTGAGCTGCAAGGCTTAGCTCTGCGGTCTGGAGGGGCCTACTGGGACATCTACTAGAAGCGCAACCATAAACTAAGTGACGCAGCTGGGCTTGACTGGACGCTGGTGGACTTAAGAACATGCCGACCTGTAAGTGCGAGGAGTGAAGTGCTTACAATTCCACACTGCCAATGTGATAGACTGGGTTGCCAGCCCACTAGATGTAATTGAGAAGGGCACAGTGATCGATAACGGCCTCCTCACACGTCCAAGGGTACTACATTTAGAGACTGCTGTGTTATAGTTGGCAGACAGCATGGGTAAACCGGAAAAAGTACAGACCAAGTTACCATTTGACAATAAAAAAGCTTCAAAAGGAGCCACGGCACCAGCAGACGCTGAAATGGACACAGAAACGGAGACGCAAAAATAGCATGGAGAAAACACTGAGAGCCATCCACAGAAGTCTGCAGGATGTGCACGGTAAACTGGATTCCATCACGCAGAGAGTTGACAAGATGGCTTTGAAACTCGACAAACACGGGGAGCGGCTCGAGGAAGCTGAGACGAGATTGTCGGCTGTAAAGGATGAGTCCCACGCGACAACACAGAAATGCTCTGAGATGGACAGAGTGTTGGAGGTCATTAAGAACAAGTCTGAGGAGTTGGAGGCGAGATCCCGCCGAAATAACGTACGCATAGCGGGTGTCCCTGAATCAACCAACACTGGGAAGATGGAGTCATATGTGGAGGACTTGCTGAAAACGATCTTTGGGACTGAACAATTATCAACAGTGTTTATTGTGGAGCGTGCACACAGAACGCTGGCACCGAGACCAAAGCCGGGGGCTCCTCCACGCCCGATAGTGGCACGTCATCAACGTGCAGATGGTGCGAAAAGAATTCACATCGGCGAAGCAGAAACTAAGAGAGATGGGTATTGTTTATGCGATGCTCTACCCAGCTAGGTTGAAAATAACCAAAGATGGAAAATCGGTGATCTGCCAAACTCCCAAGGAAGCGAACGACTACATTAAAAAGTTGGGACAACGACGACGGGAGCAAAGACGACAGGAGCAAAATCAGGACTCCGATTGAATCACGGGAGGAACTGGGAATCGCGATGGATTGGCAACAAACTTGACCGTGACATGGTACGCACACAACCGTAGAGCTAAAGATACGCCACACGTGGTGCAGGACGTAACCTGCCAGATGGTGAGCTGAACTAAAGCCCCTCGGCTGGAGCAGTGAAAACTTTGTACTAGTCAGTGTGCACAACGAGGGCTATGTAGGCTACTACTGGAGAGATTGTTGCTGCAACATCTGGCGGGGATTGCAGCTGCGGTGTGATGGTGAAATGTTGCACTGTACCCGGAATGAAGTGGAAAAATCCGAGAAGTGTGGTAAAGTAGTAAACACACTAACGGGGAGAACAGTTAATAACAGGGTGGCTGGGAACTATAGAGATGGGAGGGTGCAGAAGAAAGACAATTGCTAGACAACATACACTGGCCGTTGATGGCACTGTGGGATTTACTGATTTTGCTCAGCGCTGATTATTACAGGCAGTGTACGGGTGGAAAATGTAGTGTGCTGGTGCTGAGACCTCCTGCGGTTAAAAGGAATAATTGACTGTGATTACAGGTATACTAGCACTACACGCAGTACTCTGGCCACATCCACTATGTTGGATGCAGTTGTGTGACCCAAGCGGACCCCCCAATAGGGTGTCCCCCTACAATGGTACTGTTTTGTTATTTGTTAATACTAGGGTGTGTCTTTGGCATGATTGGGGTGCTGAAGTGGGTGGGGGGCGGCAGGGAGGTGTTGGGGAAGTTTGGTTTGTAGAACTGCATTTGAGAAACACTGCCAGATTCCGAGGGAGAAATGTCCTGGTTTGTACTTTGAGTATGCTACAGATGTCACATCTCACATTCAAAACTACAGGGAACAACCTGAGAATGTTGGAATTAGAGACAGAATATGGTTGAGGCAGAACGTGCAGGTAGTTTAAAGTTAATAACCTGGAACGTACGTGGCTTAAAAAACCCCAAGAAAATAAGGCAAATACTGGCATACCTGACGCGATTACAAATTGACATAACCCTTCTTCAGGAGACGCACGCAGATCCGCATGCACAAACACATATTGGTACTAGATGGGCGGAGGCAACATATGGTGCGGCATTCTCCTCGTACTCCAGAGGGGTGCTAAAATTGATACAGCGTGGGTTAAATTTCAAAATGGAACAAGTGCACACAGACAGTGAAGGGAGGTATGTAATCATCACGGGCACCCTCAGGGGACACAGACTCAACCTGCTGAACATATATGCCCCAAACGTAGACGATCCTCAGTTTTATAGCACTATCTGGATGAAGCTGTCTGAATTGCCGGATGTCCCAGTGGTTTGGGGAGGAGACTTCAACATGGCTTTAAATGATGATATAGACAGGTCGAGTGCATCGACAGAAACACACAAAAGAGCGTTGAAAAAACTACATGACATAATGATAGATAGGCAAGTAGTGGATTATGGAGATCAAAAAACCCAAAGAAACAGGAGGCCACACACACGACAGCGGCCTCTAGCAGCTGGTCACGGATAGACTACTGGATTGGGTCGACGGAGGTGCTACAATGGATGGTGGAAGCTACCCACCTTCCTAGGACGCTATCAGACCACAACCCGGTGCTACTAACACTCATACTGCCTAACTATATGCCCCCCGTTCAGTTGGCGATTCAATGAGAAAGCCCTACTTGACCCGATTTATAGGGACACAATAGGAAAGGCAATCACTGACTATTTTGAGCTGAATGCAACTACAACAGACGACCCGGGACTCCTGTGGGAGGCCTTTAAGGCCACAATTAGAGGGGTCTGTATCAGCACAAATGCAGGTATATTAAAAGTCCTAAGACAACAATTGGAGAAAAGGGAAGCTGACATAAGAAGACTAGAATTAGAATATGCTGAGACACAAGATCCAGGCATCGTGGGTAAAATTCGAATTGAACTGACGGAATACCAAATAAAATGCGGAAGCAGAACTAAATTATGTGCTTAAACGGCAGATAGCAAGACGATATGGTGAGGCAGGAAGACCTGGAGCTATATTGGCAGCTAAAATTTACGTGCAGAAGCCACCACCAGTGGTGGAGGCAGTGTGCGATGCACATGGGGTGCTGCAACATGACAAAAAGGGAATATTGGAGGCATTCCGACATGCATTCGGAAAGTTATATAAAGCCGACACGACCGCTCCAGCGGATGAAATAGGGCAATACTGCTACACGGTAGCATTAGCCTGGCTATCGGACGCTCAGTGAACGTACCTATCCCAACCAGTCACAGTAGAGGAGGTCACAGAGATAATAAAATCATTACCGAATGGCAAAGCACTCAGCCCAGACAGGTTCACCAGGGAATTTTATAAAGCCTTTGTAGACATGCTGGCCCCCCATGTGGTGGCTATGCTGGGAGATGCACTTGAGAAGGAAACACTGCCGGCTTCCCTCAGGGAGGCTATGATTTTAGCGCTGTTGAAGCCGGACAAGGACCCGGCAGCGTGCGACTCCTACAGGCCACTATCGCTAATAAACGTCGATACCAAAATACTTTCTAAGATCCTGGCGACAAGGCTGCAAATTTTAATGAGGAGATTAATCCTTCCTGACCAATCGTGCTTCATTCCCACCTGATCGACTTCCCATAACACAAGAACCCTGTTTGCACTATCTCACTATTTAACCCCTGAAACGAAAGCGGCGGCGGTACTGTTAGACGCCGCGAAAGTGTTTGACACTATTGCCTGGATATATCTGCGCACGATATTGAGTAGAATGGGCTTCCCACCAATGTTCCTTCAGTGGGTGGTGCTATTATACACGAAACCCATAGCACGAATTTGGATTAACAAATATATCTCAGACCCCATACCTATAGAGAGGGGCACACAGCAAGGATGCCCGCTCTCCCCCCTTTTATTCGCCATAGCCATAGAACCTCTAGCATGAAAATTCGACAGGAACACCATTACTCGGCATTGCAGTTCCCCCAAAGACCGCTCCACATTTCGCTTTATGCGGATGATGTGCTGTTGTATGTGCGTGATCCAAAAGAAAATCTGAACCCGCTCCTAAGGGAATTTGTCAAATTTGGATACCACTCTGGGCTCAATATCAACTGGAAGAAATCCACGATAATACCGCTCACTGACAGGACTCTCCCCTTCCATTTGGATTACCCTTTGGACTGGCAAACAGACCCAGTGCGATACTTGGGGGTATGGTTCCACAGAGACCCTGAGCAGGTGATCCGCACGAACTATGGTAGAGTAATTGCAGGGCTAGAGCAGAAAATAGATAGATGGATCCAGTTGCCATTATCTATGGCAGATAGGATAGCTATAGTTAAAATGGTGTTACTACCAAAACTACTCTATCTGTTTAATAACATTCCGATAAAGCCACCAACGCCAGTGTTTCGGGCGATAAAATCAGCAACCTTAAAGTTGATTTGGGCAGGAAAAATGGCTAGGATAGACCTACACACACTGACTTTGCCATATGCGAGAGGGGGATTTAAGGTCCCAGATTTTCTACTGTACTATCTATGCGCGCAAGCACAATATGCCCATTATTGGTATCACCCCATCCCATTCCTCAACCATGTGGCGGTTGAAGAAGGAGACACCCTCCCTATACTTCTAGATGCCGTGCTGACACACATAAGACAGCCATTACACAAACGAGATATTAACACAGTGGATGCTACAACGGCAGCATGGCAGCTGATAGCTAAAAAAGTGAACAAACAACCAATTTACACTCCAGAAATGCCACTGCATCACCACCCAGCACTGTCGGTTACGCAAGAGAAAGTGGGGATGGAGCTACTTAAGCAAACAGGATTTGATAAACTGGGTGATCTTTATCAAGAAGGAACAGTTAAAAATTAGAGGACTTAGCATATATACAAAATCAATCCTCGCTTTTTAGATTTACTTACTATAGATTACAGAGAGCACTCAGAGCACACTATCCGAATTATCCAGCAGAACCTGACATATTATTGACACTGCAAATGCTCATTACTTCGGCCGACCCCAGACACCTAGGGCCAGATGTAGGTCGGTCGGTAACGGCTGAAAATCGGTATTTTCGGCCGTTACCGACCGGTATTACAGAAATGGTATGTAGGGGCATTATTTTACAGAATCGGTAAATTTACAAATTCGGTAAATTTACCGATTCTGTAAAATACCGAATCGGTATTTTTGCCGATTCGGTAAATCTCAGATGTAGGTGGGACTCTTCTGAGTCCCAAAGGCCCTACAAATTCGGTATTTTAACACCCAATCCAATTCGGTGTTAAAATACCGAATTCAGGTGTGCATGCACTTGTGTGAATGCACACCTAGCCATGTGACAGACAGACATGCCCTTACGGCATGTCTGTGTGCCACATGGCGCACATGCCTATTTTTGGGGTGCCAGAGGGTGTCAAAGTGACACCCCCTGCACCCTTGCAAAAGTCAGTATTTACCGATTCGGTAATTACCGAATCGGTATTTCCCATTCATTCCTATGGGCTTCACAGCCTATGGGAATCAATAGGGAATACCGATTCGGTAATTACCAAATCGGTAAACACCGAATTCAAACGATTCGGTATTTCCACATCTGGAAATACCTACATCTCCCCCCTTCATATTTACCGACTATGAAATACCGAATCGGTGAAATTTGGTATTTCAGAGTCGGTAAATATGATTTACCTACATCTGGCCCCTAGTGTCCAGGTTGTACATTACACTGCAAGCTGAAATAGGAGACACAGCGGGTTAAGCGATTCAGAAATGGAATCTGTGTTTGGAAGCACCACTAAATGAAGACCAATGGAGTGCAGTAGGCACGATCACTGAAATACTACCACCAAACGGAAACCTGAGGCTCATACACATTAGATACCTACATCAAACGTACCACACGCCACAACGCTTGCATAAGTACGGCCTGCGCGAAGACTCCAGATGTCAACAATGTGGGATGGAAGACGCGAATTTTATACATATGGCTTGGTATTGTAGAGGGGTAGCACAATTTTGGATAGAGGTTACAGAAATGCTGGGAAGGATGGTGGGAAGTGAGGTACCATGCACTATACGATCGTGCCTCTTGAGTCTACTGCCAAATGTTAAAGCGGGAAAATGCAAATTTTGTGTACTGGCTATACTACTGGCCAAATAACATAGCACTATGTTGGGGAGGTAAGAAGACACCACGACTCAAACAATGGGTAAGCGATATGGTGTATTGTAAGGACACTTTCAAGCTATATGAGGATGAACTTCCGCTATGAGCATGACCAAAAGACTATTGGCATTATCTAGTAGATTATTTATCTGGGGTGGATGAACAGTTGGAACAGCAGTAAGTTAGAATGTATAGAGATGTGATATAATATGTATGTAGTAAGAACTATTGGATATGGAGTGTTGTAATGCAGTACAGTTGTATGAGGCGGATATGCCTCAATGTTGGGCATTGTATGTCCTATGTTGTTATTTTTTGAAATACCAATAAATAAAAAAAAAAAAAAAAAAAAAAAAAAATTACACGGACATGCCAACTTCTAGAAGTGGCACTTCCACACTAGACACAATAATGCCGCACACATCATCGTGCAGCATTTAATCACACGAGTCCACACATACCCTACTCGCATCTGCACTCCCCATGCATCAGGAACTACCAGGGACACATACATTCCCCATGCAGTCCTATGGGAGGGCAGGCCAACCTCACTACACGCACGCACTTTACCCTGGGACACAGTGGTAAAGTGCGCAGAAGCCAAAAATCACTAACACGAAGTCACAATTAAAAGCAAAAAGTTCAGGGGTGAACCTGCCAGAAGGGCCAAGTCCAACACACTTGAAAACAATATTGGTATTGTACGATTCAAATGCCATGGCCCAAAATAGTATAGACCAATTGACTTCTACAATGAGTAATAAACAGTGCAAATATCAATCAATCAGGGTTAGTAAAGCTTAACTACTTACCTGGAACGATCTCAATGTGCTGGAGGTGAGGGGGTGGTTCCGTTGAGTGCTGGGGTCATCTGAAGAGCTAGATCTTTTTTAAGTCGTTCCTGAACAAGGTCAATGTGGGAGATTGCCGGAAGTGGAAGGGAGGTTGTTCTAGGGTTTGGCTGAGAGGCAGGAGAAGGACTTACCTCTCATTCTGGTCTTGGGACTGTGTCCAGAAAGAGTTTGGCTGATCGGAGGTGTCTTTTGAGTGTGTGAAAGGAGAGGCGGTTGTTCAGGTATGTGGGTCCGGTGTTGTGAAAGCCTTGTATGTGTGGGTGAGGAGTTTGAAGGTTATTCTCCTTTTGCCTAGGGGACAGTGGAGATCACGGAGGTGGTGGGTGATGTGACTGCGATGGGGAATGTCAAGGATCAGTCTGGCTGTGGCATTCTGGACAGTCTGAACTTAGTGAAGTAGTTTCTTGTTGATTCCAGGATAGAGAGCGTTGCTGTAGTCCAGCTTGGAATGGATGAGAGTGCCTCCTGTCCATGGCCTCCTGTCCTATCCATGGCCACTGTTCCATGGTTTGATTGGTTCTTTCAGCTTAGCAAACTGTGTGAGGGTAGTAACTGAAATATAACTGCACACCCATGCCTAAGAACTGGCATAAAGTATTTCCAACTTGAGAGACAAACTGTGTACTCTGCCAGGGATTAATATGAAGGGTAACCCATGAAATCACAAAATATTGGTCATGAAAACTGATGCCAATTCCAGTGCCATGGGAAATTTGCTCAGGGGGATCAAGTGTGTCATTTTAGACAAGTGATCAACAACTGTTAAGATGGTTGTATAACCAAATTTAGTTGATTAGGATTGCCACCACAAAATCCATCGTAAATGTGTGCCATGGCTTGTGTCGGATTGGAATGGACTGCAATAACACCACTGGTTGGGCAAGGGTGGTTATGACCTGAGCAGAGATTGTGCATGCTTCCACAAAATTGTGTGCATCTTTAGATATGGATGGCCAACCCAACTGTTATTTCAACTAACTTAAGGTGTTTTGGGAACCCAGGTGGTTTACTAACACATTGTCATGACACAATTGTAAATTTTGGCTTTGACATTGTTTACCTGGCAAATAAAATTTTTGGTTTAAAAAGAGGAGTCCACCTAGGTGAATCATTTCAGGATTCTCTTGAAGCCTTTGTTTTTTGGTTTTCATATTTACTTCTGTTCATAGTTCATCTAGGAATGCTGATATGACTATACTTCCTTGAAAACATTTTATTAGAATGATTGAAGTTGAAGTTGAAAGGTTTTATAGAGTGCTCGCTCACTATACGGTTTCTTGGCGCTGTAGACGGATTAGCACTGAGGTGGATTGAGTGGTCACTGCAAGGGAAATGCCAGGGAGAAGAGGTGAGTCTTAAGAGATTTACGGAAGTCTATATAGATGGAGATAGTCCTGATGGCAAGGGGAAGGGCATTCCAGAATGGGGGGGCGAGGGTATAGAACCTCGTGCCACCGAGTTTTTTCCTCCAAAATCGGGGAACACTGAGGAGACGCAGAGTGGAGGAGCGTAGGTTTCTGTTGGGCACGTAAGCACTGATCTTGGAGTTGATAAAGTCAGGAGCAGTACCGACTAGGGCCATAAAAATCAAACAGCCCAACTTGAAAAGGGAGCGCTCCAGGATGGGTAACCAGTGGAGGCCTTTTAGCAGGGGGGTGACTCGATGTGACTTAGGGAGTCGATAAATAAGGCTGGCCGCCTGATTTTGAATAAGTTGTAGGCGCCGGAGTTCGTAGGCAGGGATGCCAATGTACAAACTGCTGCCATAATTGAAACGGGATAAAATAATTGCGAGCAGGATAAGTTTAAGGGTTGTGACAGAGAAAAAGCGGGAGATCTTTCAGATAGATCTAAGGGAAAGGAAACATGATGAGACCACGGTGCTAATCAGAGGTCTAGCCCGGGACCAGGGTTCAATTCCCCGCCTCGGCGGGTCTTGGGCTCAAAATTCCACGGACCTGATAATTCTCGCCTCGGTGCCTATTCCAATCATGGAGTCCCTCTCTGCAACTCTGGGTAATAGCTTGCTTAATCTCCACAACGGCCCCCACAACGCTAAGGATGCCTGGCCTCCACCTTGGTGGTGCCCAGGAGTGGACGCCTCACAGGGAAAGCCAGGATGGGTTCCACAGCGGTATTCGTACAAGCGCCTTGAGACCCTTGCGGGTGAGTAGTGCGCTATACAAGTATCAATTTACTAATCTGGGGGCTCATAGTTAGATCCTGGCTGACTTTGATACCCAGAGTTTTCACGGAGGCAGAGGGAATGGGGAGACCCAAGAAGAGGAGGCCGGAAAGCAGAGTTCCAAGGACTGGAAGGGCCACCGGTGAGCACCAGCTCAGTCTTGTCGGGGTTCAACTTTGTATGGTTGCAGTTCATCTAATCGTAAATGAACATCAGAGTAGATTGAAACTTGAGAATAGAGTCAGGGGAAGAAGAAAGATCAAAGATGAGTTGGAGGTCATCGGCATAATTAAATGCCGTGACCTCCATTTTTTTCAGGGTAGCTATAAGAGGATAGATGTAGAGGTTGAAGAGAAGAGGAGAGAGAGAGGAACCCTGAGGGACCCCGCAAGGGACAGAGCAGATGGGGGCGGTAAAGCCGTCCAGCTGCATGGCCTGAGTACGGTTGCCTAAGAAGGAGGTGAGCAAGTCCAAAGCCGAGCCCCGGATGCCGCACCCCCGACACGGTCGAGGAGGATGGAGTAGTCGACCGGGTCGAAGGCGGAGGACAAATCGAGGAGGACCAGGGCCTGAGGGGAGTTGATGTCAGCACTCCTCCTGAGCTCATCTAAAACAGAGAGGACAACGGACTCCGTAGAGTAGAATGGACGAAAGCCGGCCTGGTGGGAGGCTAAAAGGTGGTTTTTCTCAATAAAAGCAGTGAGGCAGGTAGTGACGTGGCTTTCCAGCATCTTACCCAGATAAGGGAGTAAAGAAATAGGACGAAAATTGGAGAGGGAAGTGAAATCGGCACCAGGTTTTTTCAAAATGGGGATGACTTTGGCTGATTTGAATGAATCAGGGACAATTCCCTGGGTGATAGAAGTGTTGAGGAGGGTTAACGGTGGATCAGAGCAGATAGCGAAAATCTCCCTCAGAATGTGGACAGGGCAGCAATCGGAGGGGGACCCTGACTTTACCTTCTTAAGCAAGATGTGAAAAGCTTCTTCGGAGATCAAGGGAAATTGGTAGAAAAAAGGAGGGTTAGGCGGTGATTGGGGGCATGAAAAGGAGAGGGAAGGCGAGGGGATATTGCGTTTGATGTTCGCAATTTTTTCAATGAAATATTCATTGAGGGAATTGTAAAGAATTTGTGAGGGGGCGGGCTTGGGAGTGGCTCTGTCTGAGGTTGCTAGTTCATGAGCGATGGTAAAGATTTCCTTGGGTTTGTTTGCCGCAAGGAGAATTTTAGAAGAAAAGTATTCTGATTTTGCTTGAAGAATGGCCTTTTTATACTCCCGGAGGAGGGTCGTGTATTGTACTTTTAGTGTAGGGCAGTATTTGCGCCTCCAGTGGCGTCAGCCTGCCTGAGTGTAAGTTTTTCGGCCTTAAGTTTGGAAGTAAACCATCCATTGGTCTCATGGGGGCGGTATGTTCTGACCAATTTAAGAGGAGCCACTCGATCGCAGGATGCGGAGAGCCAGCTATTGAAGGCAGCCACCTGGGAGTGAAGGGGGACATCGACCAGACTGGGGGATCAGGCTGCAAGGGAAGAACAGAGTGTAGCAAGATCCACTCGATTCCAATTCCGAGCCCAAACATTTTTGGGAGGGAGGGTTTATTGTCAGCCCCAAGCACGAGAGAGAAGGATATCAGAGAATGATCAGACCAAGAGAAGGGAGAAACTAAGGGAGAAGAGATTGATGAATTGGTTGACCAGATCTGATCAAGGATGTGGCTATGTATATGGGTGGGCAAGTGGATCTGTGGGGTAAGGTTCAGGCTGAGGAGTGAATCTGTAAAATCTTTGGGCATATGATCCTCTCGAGGGTCGCTGGGCAAGTAATTAAAGTCGCCCAGTACCAAAACAGAGGAATTGTTAACCACCAAGGTGGCCAACAGTTCCTGCATAGCAGGGATAAAAAGAGGCATGGGTTGGGGAGGGCGGTAGAAGAGTGCACATGTGAGGGGGACCGCTAGAGAGGCAGAGCAAGCAACTAAATAATCAACAGCGGTGATAGAGGGATAGGAAAGAAGTTGGAACTGAAGGTTGGAGCGGGCTATCAGGGCTACTCCTCCTCTGACCTTCCCCTCCGGGCGATCGGCTCGGAGAGCATAGTATGGATCAGGAAGAGCCGCTAGGATATCTGGTAGGGAATCAGAGGAGAACCACGTTTCGGTGAGAAACAGAATGTCCGGCTTGACTGTATCCAGGAAGTAGAATAATTCCAATTGATGTTTAACCGCAGAGCGGGTGTTAAGAAGATAGACTGTTGCCACAGTCGGGGGACTAGGGGGAGACTGAGGGGGAACCTCTGGGTTAACATTCTGTGGGTGGGGCCTCAGTGGCCCTAGCATCTGGAAAGATGGAATGGCTTGGTTTGGCTGAAGGATACCAAAATTTGCAATGTGGGCCAGAACGGAGGTACTGAGGGGCCAATTGCCCTGAAGTGCTTGGAGTTGTGTGGAGGAATAACATAAAAATTGGGGATAGTGACAGGCCCCAGGCCCCGGACGGCCGCAGACAGGCGCAGCTGGGCTTGCCTTTGGCACGCGTTCGGCGCGCCGCCAGCGCGTCCGCTGCACGCATCTGCTGCGCGTGCGCATAGGCCCTGGGTTAAGTAGGTCCAAGCGCTGGAGTCTGGAGCACTGACCTTACCCGGAAGTGTGGGATAACCCCGAGAGCCCTCCGATCAAGCGGCACACAGCCGTGTCGACCGGGGCTGAGGTGAACAGGAGGTAAGTAACAGTAAGAAACACACACAATGGTAATTAAAAGCAGTTTTAAAAATTTTCAGGAGAGCAGGAAGCGTACATGCGGAGCTAGCGACCACCCACTGCCACCGAGTGCTAGTCGCGTCAGCCGCGCATGCGCACAACTTCTGGGTTAAGTAGGTACGAGCGCGGGAGTCTGGAGCACTGACCTTACCCAGAAGTGTGGGATAACCCAGAGAGCCCTCCGATCAAGCGGCTCACACAGCCGTGTCGGACCTGGGCTGGGGTGAACAGGAGGTAAGTAACAGTAAGAAACACAAACAATGGTAATTAAAAGCAGTTTTAAAAATTTTCAGGAGAGCAGGAAGCGCACATGCAGAGCTAGCGACCACCCACTGCCACCGGGTGCTAGTCGCATCCATTGGTTTGGGGTCTTCATGTATCTTGTGTGACTTAGTTTCTCCAATGTGGGAAATTGCATCAGCCTTAGCGTTTTCCTTTTCAGGGTGATAGCTAATAACAAAAATATAGTCACTGAAAAATAATTTCCAACTTCACTGACAATTAGTAAAAGAACAGAGCAATGGCAAACTCATGTGATCTGTGTAGCTTATAACAGGATGTTTAACTCCTAACAGATACTGGCACCATTCTTTAACTAGCATTGGCATAGCTAATAGGTTTCCCCATTGGGATCTTATAAGTATTTAACCTTGCAGCACATTATCATGGGTGCTAAAAAATCTACTGTTATTTCACCTGCTACTAGTGAACAGCCATGCATTAGCTAGAAGCAGTGCTGCCTGTGGACCCTGAGCATGACAACAATGCCATTAATATGTCCTTAAACGTTCCGTTCAATGACAGTACTGGTCACGTTTCATTATTGTTTTTGTTCTATCCTCCTCTAAATTACAGCCAGCAACAACAGTTCACATAGTTTAAAGGATGACATCCTTTATTTTGTATTCTATGGGTAAACCTGAAGAAGACGTTCATGCACTTCAAAAGGAAAAGGAACGGGATGCGCACCATGCTAGGTGAATAACAGACTTTACTTATCAAAGCACCGGCAAAGGACACTTCCCCGGCTCTCTCATGGCCCGATTCACAGAACTAACTTAAGACAAAATCCTAAACTTACTACCATTTTGGTAATCACAGAAGGCGCTTACTCATTTTGGTATTCACAGAAGGCACATACTCATTTCGGTATTCACAGAAGTTAGGAGTCCTAGCTTTAGGACTCCTAAATGCCTTCTGTGAATACCGAAAGTCTTAAAATTAGGATTTTTCTCAGTTTAGTAGTAGTAAAGTTAGGTCTCCTAGCTTTAGGACTCCTAAATGCCTTCTGTGAATACCGAAAGTCTTAAAATTAGGATTTTTCTCAGTTTAGTAGTAGTAAATTTAGGACTCCTAACTTTAGGACTTTTAAATGCCTTCTGTGAATACCGAAAGTCTTAAAATTAGGATTTTTCTCAGTTTAGTAGTAGTAAAGGTGGGACTCCTAACTTTAGGACTCCTAAATGCCTTCTGTGAATACCGGAAGTCATAAAGTTAGGATTTTTCTCAGTTTAGGAGTAGTAAAGTTAGGACTCCTAACTTTACTAGTCCTAAACTGAGAAAAATCCTAATTTTAAGACTTTCGATATTCATGGAAGTCACAGGATGTTGAGCCGACGCAGATACTCGAACGTCGTTCCCCAGTTTCAAAGTTGGCAGCCCAGGCCATTATGCCGCAACTTCTAAAAAGTAATGGGCATATTACTTTATAAAGGCATGTTTCAAGCTGAAGAGCTTTGTTTTGCAGTAAGTAAAACGAGACCCCTGTAAAAAAATGTTGCTTGGTGAAATTTACATCTCGGGTGAAGCGCTATGCAAATACTGCCCATCTACATTCCATTCAATCTTACTTGTGCCAGTGTCAATCACAACAGGCATATACCCTCCACTGTGTAAAATGGATATCAGTCAGTCATTGCTTTATTTCTGCTCAACCGCCATAAAAGAGCATGTTAAAAATAAAATACAGAAGAATATTTAAAGCAATAAAAGCAACTGCACTTCAATTCTCATTTCATAAAAAAATTCCAGCAAATGACTCAAATAATTTAAAGTTAACATTTTAAAAACAATATTTCTAATAACAGAATATGAAGGGGCAGTTTATTGTTCACAATTCCTCAGCTTGACAGCATTTTCAGTATAAGCCTCCACGTGTGCACCAGAAACCAGGAACCAGAAAAGACAACAGACTGCCTAGTATCACTTCTTAATACTCTAAAAACAGTCCTAAATTTCTGAAAACCCAGGTTGTGGCAGAAGTTCTTCTAAAACCTTAATAGGTAGGGCACAAGAACCCAAACATGCTCAGGTGATTCTAACACCCATGAGCGTAATAGGCAAAATCCATCATGTAAACTAACAACAAGAGAGGTAGGGATAGATGGCACTCCTATTCCCCAACCAATATCTTTAGAAACAACAATGGAGTGACAGGGCCTGATGACAGGCCATGAATATGTCCCAGATGGAAGTTGATGGACAAGAGAACGCGAAAGCGCTGTATTACCAATTCTACTCTACACACAAGAGGATAATATTAGACTAGGAAGCATTCAGTATGTTTTAATAAAACCCTCACTCATCAACATGGTTGATGACATGCTTCATCATAGGGTTTTTACCCGAGAGACTGAATGTCTCCCAAGTATGCTTCCACGCCTGGGTTACAGCAGAGCTGGTATCAGTAAGTTGTGAAGTGTCAGAGATTGTGATAGGTGAATTAAAAAAAGGTGGACTGTACTTCAATACAAACTTTTTAATAGGAAGTCAGGCCAGCATTATTAAAAAATTAATGAACGGATATTATTGACCTACAAGCCAGTCAAATATGTCCTATATATATAAAAGGTCGACATGTTTCTGCTTTGGATATGCTATTTCAGCCAAGCTTTCATCAGGACCAAAAACTAGTGAAAATCCTCGGCGGTATACGCACCCTAAGACGTACCCTAACCTGGGGACTGTGTATAGTGATAAAAAACTCACGGTTGTACCCGGATGTTGGTTAGTCTTGGTACTCACAGACCTTACCACTCAGCAAGAAAAAATGTCATATTTAAACCAAAAAAATATATATATATATACGTGAATCAAATACAACATAGTCAACTTTTGTATTCTTGCATGGTGCTGTAGTGCTTTCTATATGGTCAGATTCTGACTGGGCCAGTGTTAGATACTCAATCAGCATAACCTGAATTCAATGTTTAATAGGCACAAAATCATTTCAATCATATATCTAGTGGTGAGTTTACCCCGCTTCATATAATAGTAATCTTATTCAGATATGTACTCATGTCTCAGAGTTTCAATTTTGTGTGTGAGTTGTGGACCCCTCAACCAAGACTCACTAGATTGCTCGGGAGGGTTAACAAACATGAAAAAAAAACAATTGCCTTCAACCAAAACCTGGCAAAGGAGACAAACACCAATGCTTTCCAATAACATAAAACTGGAGGACCTCAATCACCGAGAGCGAGATCGGGTTTAAGCACACATGTCCAAAAGTGGGCTTTCGTTTGAATATGATTTTGTATAACGAGCCCGGTGAGGTCTAAAAACGTCAGTTTGTTTCGAGAACCTTGGCATGTAGAAGAACGGCTTTGGTGAAGCATATTCTTCGAAATGGTTCCGTGTGTGGGTAGCCATTTTTTAACATCCCTGATTAATAGCAGGATTTTTTCTTAATTGTGACGCTTTGAAACGAGCTCCATGCCCAGATGGGTGTGCATCATAAAATGTGATTAGCCTGAAATTCACATGAGATATAACTTTAAGAACCATGTTATTGTCTGTGACGTGGGTTGATTTTTAATGTCATTTTCTACAGAATATCCTTACCGCGAAGAATACCCCTGCCACAGTGCCCAGGGAATATTTTTCTTATCTAATGAAAGTAAGTTGTTTCTCTTCTCCTATGTTATAAGTCCAACACTGGTGATTGAGGTCCTCCAGTTTTATGTTACTGGAAAGCATTGGTGTTTGTCTCCTTTGCCAGGTTTTGGTTAAAGGCAATTGTTTTTTTTTAAATGTTTGTTAACCCTCCCGAGCAATCTAGTGAGTCTTGGTTGAGGGGTCCACAACTCAGACAAAAAATTGAAACTCTGAGACATGATTACATATCTGAATAAAATTACTATTATATGAAGCGGGGTAAACTCGCCACTAGATATATGATTGAAATGATTTTGTGTCTATTAAACATTGAATTCAGGTTATGCTGATTGAGTATCTATTACTGGCCCAGTCTGAATCTGACCATATAGGAAGCACTACAGCACCATGCAAGAATACAAAAGTTGACTATGTTGAATTTGATTCGTGTATATATCTTTTTTTTGGTTTAAATATGACATTTTTTCTTGCAGAGTGGTAAGGTCTGGGAGTACCAAGACTAACCAACATCCGGGTAAAACCGTGAGTTTTTTATCACTATGCACAGTCCCCAGGTTAGGGTACGCCTTAGGGTGCGTATACCGCCGGGGATTTTCACTAGTTTTTGGTCCTGATGAAAGCTTGGCTGAAATAGCATATCCAAAGCAGAAACATGTCGACCTTTTATCTATATAGGACATATTTGACTGGATTGTAGGTCAATAATGTCCGTTCACTAATTTTTTAATAATGCGGGCCTGACTTCCTATCAAAAAGTTTGTATTGAAATACAGTCCACCATTTTTTAACTCATCTTTCACAATCACTGACACTTCACAACTTACTGATACCAGCTCCGCTGTAACCCAGGCGTGGTAGCATAATTGGGAGACATTCAGTCTCCCGGGTAAAAACCCTATGATGAAGCATGTCATCAACCATGTTGATGAGTGAGGGTTTTATTAAAACATAGTGAATGCTTCCTAGTCTAATATTATCCTCTTGTGTGTAGAGTAGAATTGTTAATACAGCGCTTTCGCGTTCTCTTGTCCAGCAACTGCCTTCTGGGACATACTCATGGCCTGTCACTCCATTGTTGTTTCTAAACAAAATCCATCATGGTCACAAGTATGGCATTTCCATTTGGCTCTAAATGAACTAAGGGGCAGAGTTCCTATACAAAATGTAAGGTGGAAGGAAGGCCCATTGAAACAGATGAGAGGTCCGTCCTTTTACTGCAGTAGAAGAGGACTCTTGTCTCAGGGTAATGACTGCTGACACATGTCTCTGATCATCAGCAGAAGAAGGGATGGTGTGCTGACATTGGACACCACATTTGTAAACGCTGATATCAGTAGCAGTGAAAAGAAAACTGAAACACCCGGGAGCATGCAGGTACCACATGACCTTGAAAGGAAAAAGAAAATTACAGCCTCACTGTCAGACGGTTTAAAGGGGCAGGCACAGCACACCAGCGCCTCAAACAATAACCATGAATTTATTAAACTATGCAGTCATGCCATCAACGGCACTGTAATAAGAGACGTGAGGCATTGTGGAGTAAAGCTGATGCAGGTTTATTTTCCATAAAATCATATCGTAGCAAACTACCACTTGCAAACTGGAACATAACTGTCAGACAAAATAAATGGCATTGTTATACAAGTATCATTGTCCGTATCTCCAAATTATTTCTTGTACACGTGTCACGAGAACTAGTGCTGCTTTGGTGGAGGTGGTCGCTTTGGTACACTAACAAATACATACAAATTATGGCATGCATGGTGGCAGGATGCTGTGTAAAACTTCCCTCAAAAAACAAAACACACCAGCTAGGACAAAAGTGCACTTTTATATGGAGCAAACTTGCTTCACTACACACACGATCTGTGTTTTTAATCATTTAATTACATTTTAATCAAAACCATCAGAAACAATGTTCCTAATTCTAAATAAAAGAACTGGGGCAGAAACACTAGGAGCACCATGGCTGGGATCACATTTGAAAGAGGCGGGGATAAAACAGAGCAGAGCTCGGAAAACAAGTAGGAAAATAACACAAGCATTTGCAATGCAATTGGTCTCGAATTTACGCGAGACCTATTGCATTGCAAACGGGAGTGCGGGCAAGTGAAAAGGCATGAACAACGGGAGTGCGGGGACGAGAAGGCAAGGACTGTGGGAGGGGGGAGAAGGCACGGGAAGAAAATAGTACTTACAATCTAAATAAAACATACCGTGCAACACTCGAAGTAAAGGGGCTACTAACCATTGAAGGATGCAAATGGCGAAATGGCCATAATAAGGAGGGACTCACAAGCCTCATAATCAATCAGACTGCAGCATTTACGAAAGACAATAAACGAGCTATAATTGGGCCCCTGGTTTGGAATGCCGTATTCAATTTTTCTTCCTCTGGGACCTGTACTAGAGGGTGATAGGCCAGCGCAAATCTAACTTGGTATAAATGACAATCATTTAGTTGGTCCAACAAACTAGGACTAAGTGGCAGGGGTACTGTTTTTTTCAGTGATCACATTTAGGGCACTTTAATCAATGAGGATTGCCCAACTTTCTGGGCCTCAAAAACAGGGATGGGCACAGGTGACTTTAAATATCAGATAGATCCATTTTTGTGGTACTCACCCAAATACTGACGGAGGTGGCAATTCTTCTTCTCTGTTAGGGCATACATTCTACTGTACAGCAACCTGACCCAGGAACCAATTCTCTTGTGCAATTGAAAATGCGATGTGGAGGCAGGGTGTTAGCCTTTTCAAGTCAAAGACATCCATTAGCTTTGCATAAATGTCTGGCTAGCCTTCTACAGAACATATCCTGTTGATATGTAAATAAATTGACTGGGCCTGAATTATCCAACTATTACAGTGGTGTTCATAGAACTGAGCTCTACGTGTAACAGTTCTCTTATCGCACTCTATTTGAGGATTATGTTTTATCAGCCAAGGGAGGCCTAGTAAAATACAAAATTGTGGTACATCAATCAAGTGAAAATGTATATTCCCTGAGTGAGAGCTCTTACAACTCATTCCCAGGGTTGAAGTATGGTATATTATCAACCTGAACCTTAATACTTTGCAAACACACCCCTTACTACTTAGGGTTTGTTTTTAGGCAAAGTATCTATGACATAGGGTAGTTAGGAACTTTGCTTCTATGAAATTACCCAATGGTTGAGGGGGGTGACTGAAAACTCTGCTCAAGCAACAAGCATAATCGTTGTCAGGTAAACCACAAAGGTTACTAATTTAACCTGTGTTAACCCTCTGGCATTTGGCGCAAAAGCAATCTGGCTTAATTTAACGAGGCAATGTATAAACTATTTATGCAGCACACAAACAGCAATAAAGTGAAAACACAGCACAAGAAAAAAAAACAATTTAGACAAATAGAGATTGTTGTAATGACTAAAATGACTAGGGGTGGCCGGAATTTGCGTAATGGCGTTACGCAAATGTCCGCGAAATGGTAAAAAATCTCCACAAACACGCAGAAATTCCGCGAACACACAGAATTGCTTATTTGCGATGCTTTTTTCTTGTTCGCATTTGCTATTTGCGTGCTCGGGGGAAATATCTTGCGAACACGCATTTTGAGAACGCGAACAAGCAAATAATTTCGCAAAGTCACAGAACACAGCAGTTTGTGCAATTTTGCGTTCTCCGTGGAATACAAAATTACCCAAATTCCGCGAGCAGAACGGAATTTACCGTCCAGGCATTTCAAAACTTGTCTACAGGCTGGAATGGCAGGCGTGAAACATGTTTTAAAGTGCTACTTTAATGAGTGGCACAATGGGTGCTGCAGGACCACTAATAGCCTTTAATATAATGGGCCTCACTACAATGTAGTACCACATACTAGGGACTTACAAGTAAATTAAATATGTTAATAAGATGTAGGTCAATTTTACCAGGTGTTAGTGAGAGAGGACAAGCACTTTTGCACTAGCTATCAGTGGTAAAGTGCACAAAATCTTAGTGCAAACAAAAACAAAATTCAGAAAACAGGCGGACTGAAAACAAGAACTTTGGCGGAAGACAACATCAAAAATGTCAAGTTTAACACCTGTAGATCCGAAATCAAACAAGGCTGTCACTCTCCATTATTGCCTTGTTAGCAATTTAGGGTCACATGAATGCTTAAGTGGTGGGAACCAGTGCATCATGGACTTTTAGAGGTCGAACTTAGAGATAAATGTGGTAAGTCGACTTCCATTCCTACTGAGTTGACTTGTTTCCTGTTAGCTCTGCTGTAACTACTGGGGCAGCCATGAGCCTTATCTTATAGAACTTAGACTTGGTTGGTCTGGGTGGACTTTATTTGACAAAGTGTTCTGACTTGCCACAGTATAAGCATTGATTTAATTACCTCTGTTTTTCTATATCTCCCTCTGATAGAGGACATCTTATCCCATCTGTCTGTATGGGATCTTGGGTGTCTATGGTTTCAGGTGTTTCTGTCCAACTCTTATAGCGGTAGAGAATTACTCTATGATCTAATGTCTTTCCCCTTTTCGATTTCCTCTCTAGTAATCAAAGATTTATTTTCACAACCAAATCAATACATTTGGTACAATTATCTAAGGGGTCAAGGATTTGTGATAATATGCCTTTTTAGCTGATCCCCGAGTCCCATATAAAAAACAGCCACTTTCTTCTCTTTATACCAATTTGCCTCCACTACCAACCGGTTAAAGGTAGAGACATAATGCAATAAAATAGAGGATGCTTAATTGAGATTCAACAGCTCATTGTCTGAGGCTTAAACAAAGGTGTGACAAGCAAATGACTTTCTCATGACCTCTTTAAAAGTGTTATAGCTATACAACAGAGCATCAGTTTGCTTTACCAGTGAAATGGACCATAGGGTGCATCACCTCCTAGATGTGATAGAATGAAGGCCACCTTTGTAGCCTTGCCACGAAATGTCACTAAAACTGGTTACTAAAAATTCTGAATTTGTTACTATTCCCATAAAGATTTTCCGGCAGCGCTTGAGGTATTGGACCTAGCAGAACTACCTGAATTTGAGTTGGCCCTACTGCAGAGTTTTCAGGACTCGCAGAAGTTTCACCTGAAACTTGAAAAGTGGTACGTTTTCAAACCGGTTTGTCCTTAGTCAGGACTAAAGGAGGTAGGACCCATAGATTCCCCATTTTGGAGACAATTTTAAATACAATAATATCTTCTATAAAGATTTGATTCTCTGCCTGAATTGTTGCAAACATATTGGCCATATCTTGCAATGTAATAGATTGGGCATTCGTTTCCGCTGAGCGAAGCAAGCACCGTAGGCTTTGCCTTTTGTCAGATCAAACAACGCAGAGACTTACTGTAATAGTCTACAGCACAGACGATATCGACCAAGCTCCTTATGCCTAACCTTTCTTACTCGTTAATGGAACACACCAAAGCAAATGAATCCGGTCTAGGGAAGAGGGACTTCATCTGGAGATACTGATCTTGTCACCCAGAGTGGCTGTTCAACCTTTAACATACAAACACTTGTAGTCTAAACTAAACGTTCAATCAACCTCTGTACTTCCTTGTAAAGGATCTCTATTCAGGTATTTTTCTCAACTACCTGAGCCTTTCTAATGCACGGGTTCTGCACCCAGTATTTATAATTTTTTCTCACTTCCGTGCTGGAACTAAAAGGCAGCAGGTCCAGCATATATTCCTAAAGTGACCAAGCGAAACGAACCAATAACAATATTTGTACTTTTATGTATTCCTAATTTATTTGTATCTGTGTTTCATACACCCAACTCTCTTTTCCTGCAGTGTATTGTTGTGCCAGTTTTGTAAGACATGCTTTGTTGCTGTGGAAAACTCACAAATCATGCCTGAAAAGGACGGGTGCTTTCGTTGCGCCAGGTTATTGCTCAAAGCCCTTGCACAAGAAAGACACTGCTCATCATGATGCGTCCCAGGATCGAAAGAAACTCAGAGATCGAGAATAGAACAGGTGCTATGTGGACTGTACAGGGGTGTGGTCAGGCCAACAAACATTGCAGATGCTAATTGTTAATTATTTTGCCACTGCCCATTAGAGAATTTTTAAGGCATGGGCAAAGAGGGCTCTGGTCCAGGGCCGAAGCCTATCAGGTGACCCCCTGATAGAACAAGCTCTGTCCTGCAGAGTGTCTTGCCCTGATGACCTTGAATAATTCTTAAACAGATTGTTTTAAATGTTGTTTATTTTTTAATGAGGTTGATGTGTGAGAGTCTATTACAGACATTTTGCAGAGTATTGTGTTTATGTTTCATGTAACGTGCGTCCATAAGAAAGTTTTCTTTAAATGATGATAGATTCTCACATATGAGAAATGGGAGGGTGCCACAAGGATTATTTGCAGTAACATTCGTGAGTTGCTGCTATGTTGCAGTATTGAAAACGCATGTCACTATCCCTGAATATCAGATGTAAACACAATAAGAATTCGAATTAGTGTGCCTGTGCAGTGTCAGGGACTTGGCCAAAGAGGGCATGAAAGAGCTGAAATTGAATCAAAAATACAAAGCTGTAATGGAAATTGCCCCCAAAATCTTTAAGATGTCCCTAATGCCCAAATAACACAAAAGCATCACATGCACCTGGCAAATTTAACAAAAGGCCAGCTGTGTTCTGCGATGCATGGGGAAAGCGACTCAAACCGTGTGTGGCAAAAAGTCACGCAAATTATTATTCCAATTTACGTACGTTTTAAAAGCCTACATACCAGAAAACAATTGCACAGTGCTAAACGAGCTCATGCACATCCCTTAGTCAATATAGGCCAATGTTTATACCTAGGCAGTCCACTGTTTGTCTGAAGGCACGTAATATTTGAATAAGACTCATACTCAACAGCATTTAACTCAAGTTGTTAGCACCTCCTTTAACCACCACAGCACAGTAGAACCTTCCTTATCTAGCATGATGTATATCCGTTGCTTTCGCCATGAATCTAAACTGTTTTACAGCAGAGAAAGTTTCAGATGCATCGCATAATAGATGGTTGTGAGAAAGCCAAATATATGTGCTTCCTTTCCCCCTCACTCAGTTCCCTAATTAGTTGCCTAACTTGTTTACAGTATTACGTTCTCTTGGAACTATGAAGCAGCATTCTTTGTGCATCGGTATGCCAGAATGCGTGTTTCAGGACCAACAGCAATCTGATTGGAACAAACCCGTCATCACTGAAGCCAACCTGGAGTGCACGAAGCCTCGGCAGAGCAGAGGAAATAAACAGTTTCGAAGTGGCAGATTGCAAAGAATTTAAGGATAACTCTCATTCCTCCTCCTGCTCAGTCTGATCTCTTCCTCCAAAAAACTCCTACACCTCTTTGCTGAACATTCTTCATTTTTGGGCAGCAGCACTCGGCGGCGCGAGCCGGAAGGGCTTCAGAGTAGATAGGAAATGCCTTCTGTTCCTCCATACTTCACTGTCGGCTTGGCAAAAAATGGCGCCAGCCCCAAAACACACTTGTGCTCTGAGGAATGTGGTCGTATTTGTTTTTCAATCCAACTTTTGATTTTCTGCAATTATAATTATCAAAACGAAATCTCGCATTCAACAGTCATCGCTTTTTTATTCAATCATAACTTTTTATTTATTATTTTCAGAGAAATCGGAAATTCTGTCTAAAAGTTTTCACAACCGTTCTTCCGGAAAATACATACTAAAAGTAGACCAGTAATAAATAATACACATACATGTTATTTTCTGCGCAGTTTTCAGTCTGCTTTACTCCTTAGTTTATTTTAAGCTATTTCTTCTGTAAATCCATTGTTTTTTCATTTCAAGAGGATTTTATTGAGAGAAATAATGATCCAAATAATATCCAAATCAAAATACAAAGATGCGATACATTCCAATATGAGCAGAAATGTGAAAACATGGGCAATATTTGAACAATAACAAGCTCAATGTAAATAAAATTGAAGAACAGGCACCTAAAATGAGGGTAATGAATTGAGCCAAAAGAGGAATACATTGTTCAGAACGTAGAACGTATCAGTCCGTAAGATGAGGACAGGGGCAGGGGGATGTAAGAGGAACAACAGGAAGAAGGAAGGAGAGCAAGGAAAAAAGCAGCAGAAAGAAGGAACGGGAAGAGAGGACAGGAAAGAGGAAGAAAGAAAGAAGGAATCCCACAGGAACAACCCAATGTAATGCAACTTACCAAACAAAAAATTAGGTAGACATAACAGCAGGAAATTGAGGGACAACACCATTCGCAGAGAGTTCCATATATTCATCCAGAGTTGCCCAGACCCCACTAGAGATGGAAGGTGACAGATGTGCTAGATCTACTGAAGTGTGAGCACTGCGTAAGAAGGAAACCCATGCCCACCAAGTGTGATAGGAGACAGACGAGAAAGACTTCCACTCCATAAGAATAACTTTGATCGCTACAGATAAAAGAAGGTCTAACAGTTGTAATTGTAATGGCTCAAGGGGAAGAGGCGTAGGAGCCGCCCAGGGGCCCAAAATAACTAAAGGAAAAGAGAGCTGGAGCTCAATTTCAAAGATAAGAGACAAATGTCGCTGAATAAGGTCCCAGAAAGATTTAAGTAAGGAACAGTTATAGAACATATGAGGAAAATCACCTGTCTCAACGCCACAACTCCAACAGAGGTCATCCTCTTTAAGGTTGAGAGAATGAAGACGCACCGGAGTCCAGTGGAGTAGATTGATCGAGAAAAACTTGGACTGTATTAAGGAAGGAGCAATTTTGTTACGTAACGCTAATTTGCCAATGGATTGCCAAGCTTCGGAGGAGATATGGTCCGTAATATTGTGATCAAAATGACGCGACCATTTTTGCTGTGCAACCGTCTGATCTGGAAGCGAAGAAGAGGATAGAAACCTATAAATGTGGGAAGCAACATGACCCGCTTTGAGCCAGATAGAAAACAGAGAGATGGTGGACGAGGAGGGGTGAAGACGAGTTTTCGAGATTGCAACCTTGATTTTAAGAAAAGTATAGAAGTCTAGATTTGTTAGAGAGTGTTTGAGCGCTAAAGTAGAGAAAGGTAAGGGCTCACCAGACTCATTATACAGATGTTGTACAAGAGAGACACCCTTCATTGCCCAATACGCCATGAGTGCGGGAGTGATATTGATTTTAATTTTGGAATTACGCCAAATGGAAGACCATCTAGTCTTGTGCAGAGGAAATGCCATTTTCTTGTCCACTTTCTTAATTGCGATGATTGTATCAATTATGATAGATCGGGAGAATAGAATATGTAGAGTGGAAGTAGTACACAAAGAGGCAAGTGGTAAGGGAGCAGCTAAATCCTGCTCTATGAGTAGCCATAGAGGGATATGACGGGTTGGGGGAGAAAACCAAAGGGCACCTTGAGAGGCCAAAAAAGCAGTCTGGTATTTTTCCCAATCTGGGAAGTTACAACCACCCATATCGCAGGATCTACGTAAATATTTGTATGCCAACCGAGCACGTTTTCCGCTCCATAAAAATTTGGAGGTGATACCATCGATTTCCCGAAAGAAAGAGTCAGATAATTTAATCGGAATCATGGAAGAAACAAAATTGATGATCGGCGTGATCATCATTTTAAGGGTTTGTAAGCGCCCCCACCATGAAATATGTTTTGGAGACCAAGTATCCAGAAGACGACGAACTTTAGCCAGAGTTTGAGACTCATTATACGTAACCGTGGTATGTAGTGTCGAACAAAAATAAATGCCTAGATATTTAAGATGGGTAGCTTGCCACTTAAAGCCAGCCGAGCCCATATGCGCAGGAAAGCAGTAGGCATTTAAAGGGAACATTTCTGTCTTGTCTTTATTTAGGGTATATCCCGAAACTTTAGAAAATAAAGAAATGGTGTCAGAGATAGCAGGAATGGCTAATGCGATATCGTCCGAGAAAATAAGAACATCGTCTGCGTAGGCTGCAGTTTTTAGACAATGAGGGCCAAAAGAGAACCCTTTGATATCGGGGTGTAAATCAATCAGCCGAAGGAGAGGATCGATAGATAACAAAAACAAGAGAGGGGATAAAGGACAACCTTGTCTCGTTCCTTGGCAGAGATTAAAAAAAGAGGATGTGGAACCATTAACTCTAATATTAGCTTTAGGTTGGGAATACAAAGACATTACCATGTTAATAAAGGAGTCCCCGAGGTTATGTGCATGTAAAACAGCTCGAAGAAAAGGCCAAGAAACCTTATCGAAGGCCTTCTCCGCATCGAGGGCCAAGGCCGCGGCCGGTAATTGGGATCGCTTGGCCGCCCCAATAATATGGCAGAAAGTGCGAATATTATCTCTTGCTAACCTACCTTTAACAAAACCAGTTTGGGAGGGATGGACTAAATGGGGAATAAAGGATTCTAGACGTTTCGCCAGGATTTTAGCAAAAATCTTCGCTTCCATATTGAGAAGCGAAATAGGGCGGAAATTCTTAGGGTCCGAATGGTCCTTCCCTTCTTTTGGGATCACAACTATGGTGGCTTCGGCAGCCGTACCAGAGACAGATCCATTACGAACAAAAGCGTCAAAGACAGCCTGCAACTTAGGAACAAGCAACGGGAGATAGGTTTTATAAAATAAGATCGGATAACCATCAGGGCCTGGAGCTTTCCCCGAACGGGTGGCCTTGATAGCAGAAACTATTCTGTAAATCCATTGTTAACTGTTATTTAGTATCTTAAAATTATCTAATATGGCATTACCTCATCAACTCCTCGTCCCAGGTCTTACTACATGAGGAAAAAGCTGAGCAGTAACGCATATGACTGAATCCGTCAAAGAATATAAAACTAATTTGCCCGAAGACCAAGGGTCAAAGTAGCACGTGACGAAATGTTGCAGGGAGGAAGGTCACAGGCGATCAAACTAACAGCTCTGGAACCCCTACGCACCCAAACCTTTAGCGGATTACAATTGCAGCAGCCCAAAATAGGTAAAACAACCCACCATAGCCCAAAAGCCAGACAAACTAGAGCAAGGCAATTTAACAAAGCAATGCAGGAAAAAGAGGCGAGACCCAAGGAGCAGCGACACATTGACAGGCCCACGGAGCAGTGACACAGTACCATCCAAGAGACTTGAAATAAACAGAGCCAGCAGACTCAAATGTCTAGCCGGGCACCATTACTGACAACAACAAAATTAAGTCTGACCCAACCCCAACAAGCACCACATAGGGCCAGAAAAGCACCGCAAGAATACGACCCCGGGTGACAAGAAGCCAACCAAGTACCCAAGGTGTAGAGAAAATGATACAAGGTTGACTGAGGCAAGGCCAAAAACCTAGAAGGCTCCTTCAACCAATGCAGTCCAGGAGGCCCCAGCAATACCCCAAATCCAGAGACAGGGTCCCAGAATAGACAGCACACTAGCCGAAGGCAAATGCTGGGAGTCTGGAGACCACAGTGCAGACAAGGAACAAGAGAGATGGAAGCCCAAGGCAGGAGGCCAAAGGTACAATAGTGATATTACCCGATAGCAAACAGGTGATCACTCACAGAAAGGCAAGAACAACCAACAAACCAATAAATTAGACAACTTTGCTGAACTCAGCAGTTAGCAGGTACAGTAGCATGAGGTACGGGAGTTGACACGTATGCCTCCTCAATCTAAAGATTCCAGAAGAGGAGGCATAGGAGAAGAGCACCACCTGAGTTTGAAATAAGACCGCACACAGGGACCAGAATATGCGACCACCCCAGGCAAAGGTGCACAAGAAAACAAGATAAAACCAGATGACAGAACTACTTGCCCAAGGAGACCTACTCACCAGGATGACACAGCAGATGCCAAGGACAGCTACAATCTACAGCTAGAATCCCCAAAACAAAGGGAAGGTGCAGAGGGGGAATGCTAGTGGGGGCTGGTGCACACTTCAAATATTAAAAAAAAATTACCTGAACAGACGTCATCTGCACCGGACCTCTTCCGGTGAAATGCATGCTGCTGTGCTGGCACCAATCCTAGCACTGCTCTCAGGCTGTGAGAGCAGTGACCTGACTGGAGGGAGCAGCCTCGCTTGGCGCTCCGGAGCTGGAGGCCTGCCATTACTCTAACACAGCTGTCTTAAGCAGTGATAGAAGTGGGCGGGATCGGAAGGGCACGGCGTGCCCCTACTTTGAAAAATGATTACAGTCCGTTCCCCTACTTCTTTATTTTTTAAAAGCGTCCCCGGGATGGCAGGAATTTACCTAACTGAAAATTACAGCTTTAGCATTCAGCTGTGTCCCCAGTGTGGTGCCTCCAGCATGGCCTCTGCAGTGCCCACGGCCTCCTCCCCCTCTGTAACAGCAGGAGCCTCCAAAGCAACACTGAAAGGGCCATCAGTCTTGGGTTAGCACGCAAAAACGGCTACCTCTGATGGCCCTGCTGCTGCAGTGATTTACAGCTCATCACTGCCGAGGCTACCTACCTGCCCCCACTGTGACCATTTCAATGGTCACATCAGGATGCTTTGGTGGCCCCCCTTGAACTCCTCTGCCCTTCATTTTCGGGCTCACGTACCGAGGGACGCCACCTGGAAAAGAAAACAAGTATTGGCTATGCCAATGCTTGTTAGGAATCTGATTGTGGTCAGTGGCTTGTTGAATATTTTTCAGCTAGTGGGAAGTGTTGCCTCACCACCCTGTTAAACGAATGTGTGGGAACCGTCTCTGTTGGTGACCAGTATGTGGTACGATTCTCCTGGGAGAGCCTGTGTTTCCTGATAGTTTTATTTTCATTTCTGAGCTGCACCATTGCAGTTTAAGACCCAACGTAAAACTTCACTGATTTATCAAATAAACTGCTCTTCTAACAGTGCATCCCCAGTTTTTGTCTGACACCATTAGTGCAATGTAGGATTATATCCTCGATAGCAAGGGAACATTCACAGTAGTGTTGGGGAGCACTGCTGATTGACAGAGGGCACAACGTAGAGCTTTTTCGGGTTGCTTCGGTTGTAGTGCTGCGCCATACATGGAGCACAGCAGAGGTATCTTGAGCCTCTGGGACCACTCCTTCACCAATCACTGCGCTCTTATCCAGATACAGAGTCTTACCAGCCGTTGTAGACCTGATGTAAGCCGTGATACCTGCAGCTGTGGCTCAGAATTCCCTTTTAAAGGTTTAAGAAGGCAGATAGCAGAAGGAGCCTGTATTTACTTGTACACATCCTGGCTGAAGTGTGCATGACTTGCTGCCCAAATCCTGGTGCATTTGGAATGTAGCATTCCTTTCCCTTTAGGAAACTTTGTCTGCTGATGGTCATGTTGGCCCCCACTCGTTACCCCCCCCCCCCCCCCCCCGCCCGTCCAGCCTCTTGTGTCTTATCTTGGTGATTATAAGGGTTTCCAATCATCTAAAAGCTATATAGGAACAACAGTTTTCTTTTTTTTCTCTTTCTCTTAAACTATCCCTACCTTGCACCTGCACCCTCCTGATGCCCTAGTAGAAGGGAGATGCACTGCGGTAAAGTGTTCATTTCCTTTGTGCTGGAATTTCATGCTGTCTAGGTGTCACACTCGAGCTCACTCTGTGGCAACATTTTGCATATCCCCAAATTACTGTAAAAGCGCTTTGTAGAAGATCGCTTATTTCATAAGTTGTCTTACTGCCTTTCCTTCTTTTCTGCCCCCTTTATAGTGGCTTTATGGTGGAATAAAGTGCTAGCAATCACTAATATTCTGACCACAGCCAGGTTGCTTGTTGACCATAATGTAGCCCCTGGCATGTTTTTATTTACTTGGTGCAATTTTTGTACAACAGTGTATCTGATTGTTCCCATTTGGAAAATGTAGCCCCATGAGCATGGGGCTGTCTTGGAAAAGGAGATTGCCATTTTGGATTCCTTAGAAAGGAGCAAGTGGCACGTGTATTGGAAACCATTCTGTCCCCTGCTGTAGATGTTTTGGGCATTTGTATTCCTGTGCATGACATCACCTGCATTTAAAACGGAAGCAGTTGGTCTCCTCTGCTTGATGCTAAAGTTCACCTCATAGGCTGTTTGGTGTCTGTTTGACTGTGCAATAATATTGCTGCCACTGCTGTTGTTCATTTGTGTCTCATGAGCACAATGCCCAAGTGTAAATCTCTGCTCTAGGTGCCCTTGGAAGCCAGTATGACCAGTACACAGAAAGTCATGGGATTTAATAGATAGCTGGAGAGGCATGACATCACTGTTTTGGTAAGACATTTAGGGCAGTCATTCTTCAGCCGCCAAAGTTGCGTTCAAGTTCTGGAGTAAGAAAGTAGGATCTAGAGCCACTGAAGCTCAGGTGGACAATACTGGGAGTGTATATGTAACCTTAGGGAGCTTACAATCATGGCTTAGTTTTTTTTCACTGCACGTTACTTTTACTATTTTTAGGTCTTGCTGAGCCAGCGCATGCGCTGCTCTGCGAGACATTTAGTGTGTGGCTCCAGAAAATGCCACCACACACTTTTGCTTGTGGCAGCCTAGAGCTTGCTATTACGCGCACAAGCGTGCATGCCTCGCTCTGCCTCTCCAATGCTCACTATGCCTCTCCTTCTTCCTCTTTTCTTAAGGCTGTAACACAATGAGGCTCAAGAATACTTCTGAGGGGGCAGGAGGCAACATGTGTGAGTGTGGTTGCTTTTGTGGATTTGTGGACGATCGGGGACAGACCGAGAAGGAAAAGGACTCTGTTTCTTCCTTACTGCCCAGAGAAGACACGGACAATGTCCTCTTCTTTTCTGTCCTGGCAGCTGACCCCCCTTCCTATTATTCCCTCTCTATCTGTCTTGCTCCTCACTTAATGAAAACTGTGACTTGAAGAAACGGTTAACAACCTCTCTTTCCTGCTTTCATTTAGTTGCTTCCCTGTAAAATGGAGCCAAAAAAGAAAAACACTCTTGCGGGAAATGCCTTTTCTCTGACATTTTACTATTAGAAAGTGCAGCCTCAGGGCAGAGAGAAATAAAAGGTTTAAAATATGAAAAATAAATACGTAACTAAATAAAGCAAGACATAGTGGTTGCAAAGTGGCCAGATTGGCTTTATTCACATCCAAACGGGAAATAGCCATTACAACGCAACTAAAACAACGCATTACCATTACAAAAAAAACTTTTACAACGCAGGATCCATTACAAGCATGGCATTACAATGCATGCCATTACAACGCAGCTGCTATTACATCGCATGCCATTACAACGTAAGTATTGGTAAGAATTCAATTAAATTTTAACCCCTACACCATCCAACACTTACCCTACTATTACGCCCCCCTGGAATTAGAATAGTAATTTTAACCCCTACACTATCCAACACTTACCCTACTATTACACCCCCCTGGAGTTAGAATAGTAATTTTAACCCCTACACTATCCAGCACTTACACTACTATTACATTTCCATTATTAAAAAAAAATACTTACCCATACTTACGTTGTAATGGCATGCATTGTAATAGCAGCTACGTTTTAATGGCATGCGTTGTAATGGCATGCGTTGTGATGGATCCTGCGTTGTAAAAGTTTTGTTGTAATGGTATGCGTTGTGAATGTATGCGTTGTAACGTCATACATCCCATCCATACACATAAGCCTCACTTTACAGACTTTACAGTGAACCGCTACTTTTCTTTTCTCGTCCTTCTTTGAACAGAATTTTTGTCCCCAGATGGGGAAGTGCACCATTCCTGGATGTATTACAATACCTGGTTGATAGGTGGATTGGAAAACAAAATGTATACCTCTGTGTTTATGGATGTGGTCTTTTTAAACCATACTGTTTACGTTTATTAAGGATATAAGCAATGGACATTGAAAACAGTTCCCTTCAGGGCCCTGTAGTCATGTCCTTAACTGTTTAGGTAAAACCACTCACTGATGTCTGAATAGCGAGTGAGAGATCGTTAAGGTAACCATGTTGTTTCTGCTTACATTTCACATGCTTTACTTAATCTTGCAATCCCTATGAGTGTTTGCTTTTACTTTATTGTTTTTCAGGCAGCATAGTACTCTTATCAAATGCATAATTTGAATTAAGCTGCATCCTGGTGTTTATAGCGTGGTACAATTGGGTTTTCGCAGAAGGCAGTGTGAGTTTTTCTCAGTGGGGCAGTATGGTGTTCAGTGGGGGAGAGGAAGTGGCATTATGGCTGGAGCTGTCAAATTTGGAACCGGGGAGTGGGTTCAACCTTCATGACCAGTCCCCCAGACCACTCTCCTGAGGGAGCACATTCCCATGCTAGACCTTAGAAAGACCCATTAGACCTTAGAAGCCCAGGTGTCTTAGCACCAGCGGGTGGACCTTGGCCGTGGCAAGTGTGGGTTAACCTTGAAGGCCTGTCCACCATAATCCATACTGAAGTTCGCCTCCAACCTTGCAGGCAGGCCTACGAAGCAGCACACCCTAGAGCAACAGTGATCCAGTCACTGTGACTCTGACACTGAGGTCTCATGAACCTTGGGCAGGTTAGGGCGGTGCCAACAGTGTGACCGTACTGGGTACCTATTTCGGTGGGTGTGTAGTGTTTGCAAGTATATTATGGTTTTCAAAAAACTTGCTGCCTCCTTCCTGGCCTCCAGCAACTTTCAGCAACAATAAAGATGTCATGATAACTTTGGTGATTAATGTTCTTCCTAGAGAGAGATCGGAGTTCTCTCAAGTGGAAGGGTTGACTCCTGGAAAGGTGGCACAGAGGGTTAATGTTCCTGCTGCAAAGAACATGTACCGTATAGGTCACAAAGTGCACACAATGTTAATTAGGTTAGTAGGTTACTGCTTGTGTCCGAGAGATCCTTTTGTTACTTGCAGCTTATAAGTTAAAATCCTAACATAGAACAGTGAGCTATTAAACTATACTGCCTACTAGTATGGTTGCCATGTGGTTTCTACACCTTGTAGTCCTTTGTCTTATGTAACATTTCCTATTCAGTGATTTACACACGTATAAATGATTGTCTCTGTGTAGTGTCCGAGGCGTAGGTGATCTTTGGGGGCACCAACAAACATTGTTGCACAGGGCGCCACCAGCACTAAAGCCGGCTTGGCCATTGAGCCAGTCTGCCTCACCCACTGATACCTCCATTGACCTTGTTTCAGCAGTAGTAGCTGCAACTCACCAAGGATCGGCAATGCAGGATTTGCACACACACCAAACTAAGTTTGCAAACTTCACACTCTCTGCTTCATGCACAGGCACTTTTAACATGTGCTTCATGCTTTGGAGCCACTGCAATTATGCAGCAATGGGGGACAAAATTATGCTGCATTGTTGACTAAATTATGCAACAAAAAAGGAAATTTTTAGACATTTTTGCACATGTTAAGTCTCTGCAAAGAATCTGCCCCATTAGTATCAGTATAACATACAAATGCAGCAGTGAGAAAGGTGATCAGTTAACTTTTGCAAAGGGCCGTCTACTTTGCAGCATCTCAAGTCACGTTTTTTAGTAACTTTTTATCCGTTTGAGCTACAAAAATGATTAGTTAAAACTGCAAGATTATGCAGTGGATGATGTATTATGTGACAAATGTGGCAGAGCCATAATTATATAGAAAACATATGCAAACTAGGATATTTTGCCATTCATGTTTGAACTACTCTTGTGGAAGAAGAAAGGAGAAGTGCTAATGAGAGAAACTGCATGGCTTGGAGACAAATGGCTTGTGATTCCACTTTTAAGCGTATATGGGAAATTGTGTGATTGGAAATATATTCCACTTTTTGAATGTATTTAAATGCCAATAACTCCTATTAAACCTTAAATAATCAAGTGTATCCATTAGTTTAATTAAAAAACGCAATGAGCTGTAACTGGTCGGTGAAATGCCAAACAACTACTAGAAATTGGGATGTTTTGCACATGCGGGCCACACCTCTGACTCCGCTCACTGATCCAGTCCTTGGGTTATCCCCGCACTCCGAGTCTCCACCCACAGTTCCCCAACTTTTTCCCCCCACTTCGACCACTGATCTTGAGAGGTTTCAAATTGCGAATGTCTGACTGGCTACAGCAAAATGGACGGCCAAAGAGACATGAACATTTTGAAAAGGGCACGAACAGCCCACCCTCCTCTTTGATGCTGTCAGTAAGCAGTAATCCCCCCCCCCCCCTCCTGATGCTCGGTTCAGGACAGTAGGATGAAAAATAAAATGGTGATATATTACGATTTTATTTTACATCTTTGGGTGTAATTTAAGTGGGATGACGCTGCATGCAACATCAGAGAAGCTGCCCATGGGAAATGCAGTGGTGCCTGAGACCAAACCCTCCATGCTACCATACCCAAAGCCCAGCAGGAAGCACACATGTAAGCCCAAACCCAAACATATCCCCGGAATGAAGGCAAAAAACAGGCTAGGACAGATCCAAGAACAACAGGCAGCTCAAGCAGATAACACCAAAAAAACAAGACCAAGATTTACAGGAAACCAGGGACTGCCACATGTGAATGCCATCTACCCAAACATGACACCCAGCAGGCAGCACACGAGGAAGATCAAGCCACCAATCACATTCAAAACTAAATAACACAAATGACTAACAGAAAGAAGAGACCAGGCAACAACTAAAAAATGAAACCAGAGAAGAGCACAGAACACAGCGCTAAGCATCCCATAGCCAAGTGAGAGACGGCACCAAAAAGGGGACACACGCAGAGAATAGAGCCCCTTGAGGCACAACCCAGCCCAACAGGCTTACTGACGGGAGTCCGACAGAAATTACAAAACATGCTAACCAGTCAGAGAGAACGTCTGACCAAGGGCCCGGCCTATAAAAAGGGCCAGCAATTCATCAAGAAGAACAATCCCAGCAGGGACTATTTGGTAGTAACCTTTGAGACATGAATGAAGAAGAGTAAACCCCACCACAACGAAGGAAGCAGCAAAGCCAGCAGGGCAAAAGAGCACCAGGGCCACACCCTGGTAAAAAACAATACAAGATTGTTAAAACTGGCTATTTCTGGTTGGCTAAGGCTGACGCCAAAGCTAGGCAGAAACCACCATTCTAGTCAGGGCAAGGGAGTCACACGCCAAGATAACCCATGCTCACTCCCTGGTAGCTTGGCACGAGCAGAAAGGCTAAACTCGGAGGCAATGTGTAAAGCATTTGCGCCAGCACACAACAGCAACAACATACTAGGCACACCACAAAAGGAACTCCACACAAGGTTATTATAAAATAACTTTTGTATTGTCAAAAAACATCAGATAGAAGTCACACATGTACATTGTGCCAACTGGCACGGGCAATATTCACATGGGATTATTTACACCAGGACAGGGCCACATGGGCCACTGTCAGAATCAGCACTTAGTAGAAAATAGAATATAGTAAAGCACAAAATAACAGTTATAAATCACATCCAGTAACTACTGGGAACAGGTAAGTACCACCTGTACTGGAAAGAACAACCTCCTAAGAATAAAATACATTTAGGGGTATAAACAAGAACACATTACCCATGATGCATGAAACACATTCAGGAGTAGCAAAGGAAAACACATGATGCCTAAAAACATTCAGAGGTGTACGGACAACCACCTAAGTATCACACAGCGTTTAGGGGTCTAGGAAAGAACACATTACCCATGATGCATAAATATACATTCAGAGGAGTAGTAAAGGGAAACACATGATGCATAAACCTACACATTCAGCGGTGTTAAGAACAAGGCACATGATGCATCACAAACACATTCAGAGGTGCAGCGCTAGGAGACACATGACGCCTAAAACATTCAGAGGTGCAGCGCAGGGAAAGAAAGACACATGATGCATAAAAACATTCAGAGGTGCCCCAACACAACTCAATAGCGCAAAAACACACAGTAGGCAATTACCATCCTAAACATAGCAGGTAACCACATTGCGCAAAACTTACATAAGCCACCCTCTGTGGCAGTCCCTAGGCCAACTGGCCTTGTTGGGGCTAAGACGCCCTGTGTCTAAATGTCAGGGCGCGCTGCCATGCAGTACGAGTCCAAGCACAAGCCTAAATGTAGCAGCTGCCCACAAAGTGCTGGGCAGCTGAGGACTCGAATCTGTGGCCTGGGCTCTCAGTAGCCCTTGAAAATACAACTGCGCCACTCTGAGCCACACAGGCTCTGAACAAATATGCCCCCTGAGCCTAGCAGGCTCTGTAAACAACTGTGGGGGTCGTTGGAGCCCCCTCGGGGGCTCGACATCAAGGAAATGCCCCCAGAGCCTATCTAGGCTTGCCAAACAAAAATGTGGGGGTCATTTGAGTCCCTCTCGGGGGACTCAGCCTCAAGGAGATGGCCCAGGAGCCCTCTCCGGGCTCTACATACATTGGGGTGGCCCACTGCTATCCGGGGCTGCCCTGACTCTGCCTCCATTCAGCACCACCAGCAACATCACAGAGCCCCCCAGCCCTTCCACTCACCGGGCTGTTCTCGGCGGGGCTCCTCTAGTCAGCGCGGGATTCTTCTCCTCTCTGCCGGCTGGCGGCCTGGACTTGCGGCGGGGGCGGGCACCGGCAATGTGCCCCGCACCCCCACCGCACTGCTCCACCAGCTCTCGGGGCTCCCTCCAGACCACGGGAGCCCCGCCTCAGCCTGCAATGCTTCTTCTCCCTGTCTCCTCCGGGGCTCCCTCCGCACATGGGAGCCCCGCACCAGCCAGCACTTCTCCTCCGGGGCTCCACGTGTCCCCGGGTGGGGGCGGGACTTCTGGCCGGCCGCACCAGGATTGGCCGGCAGGCCAACCACTTCCGGGTCACCGCGGGCAGCGCGGCGGCCCTTCCTCGGCACTTGCAGGCGGGCGGACAGTATCCGAGGGGTGGGCTCACTCGCGATTAAAATAGTAGGAAAACCGGGGTGAGCACCCGATAATTAATCAAATAAACAGGGTGGCACCCGTAAATAAAACATCACACGCATCGGGTGCCACGCAGGGTAGGCACCTGCAAATTCCTCTCGCCAAATGCGTGACGGTGACACGCTCGCCCTTCAGCAAAATGCGCTCTCTAGCGCTAGGATGGGAAAATAAAGCGCTCCCAGCACTATAGGCAACCAAAGGTCACCAGTCCAGCAAAAAGCCCCCCTCAGGCGCCAGTGCCCCACAAGTCTTCCACAAAGTCCTTCAGGAAGGTGAAACAAAGGGGTCCCAGTAAAAGGTCTCCAGAGTCCAGGAAAACAGCAGGAATCCAGGGTAAAGCAAAGTCCTCCATCCTTCCAGGACAGGCAGAGGGGTCCCCAAGAAGTCTTCCAGGCACCCAGGGGCTGGGCAGGGCCCAGGGATTCCCCTGGGCCCAAGCAGCAGCACGCCCCTGGCAGATTCAAGTCCAAAAACAAGAACAAATTGTAAGGGGACACAGCCCCTTTTTATACTGTAAAATCCTTTGTCTAAAGGGTGCAGGCAGTGTGAGAGAACCAGCTAGAACTGGTTATAGGGAACTCCTTTCAGTTTGAGGGGCAGAGGCGACAGTCGCCCAGCAGGAGGTGGAGCCAGCATTGTGGCTGGCAGGCACAGCCCTCTTCACTCCCAGGTGCCATCTCCTCCCACTTCCCTGGCAGCAGATGCAGCCTTTCATCCAAGGGCTGACTCAGACAACCTCCTGGGGCTCCCCAGCCCCTGTCACCCTCAAGCCAGACAGTCAATCCACAAGCAGGCCTAGGCACTCCTGGACCAGGCTCACCAGGCAATCACACGCCAGACACAAATTACACAAATATGCCAACTTCTAAAAGTGGCTCTTCTGCACTAGACACAGTCATGCCGCATATATCATTACGCAGCATTCAATCTCACGAGTTAGTACCTATCAAACTCGACCCTGCACTCCCCACACATCAGGAACTACCATGGGCATACATATTCCCCATTCATTCCTATGGGAGAGCAGGTCACTCACCACACATACACAGAGAGCTCAAGCACTTTACATTGTACCACAGTGAAAAAGTGCACAGAGGCCTAAAATCAACAACATCAGGTTCCAGAAACAGGCTAGGAAAAAGCAAAATGTTTCGGGGTGAACCTGCCAAAAGGGCCAGGTCCAACACAACCCCCTTCCAGCCAAAACACAGGGTAGACCAATCACTCCACTGATGGGCTTCACTGCTTTGGGCGACAAAACACGGACATGGGCCCGCACGGCAGGGACACCCTCCAGTTTTTCGCCACTCTGAACCCACCTGGTTACCTCCAAACCAGAACTCTCTTCTCCTACCAGATCAGGACCTCACTCCCTCACAGGTCTACCACCTGGAAACTATTTCACTTCTGAGGTACAAAGCACACAGCACAGTTCCTCTTCAAGCAGGTGGGGGGGGGGGGGGGCACAGCACACAGCAAAGTCCCCTTTCCTCTACCTTAGTGGAAACAACAAACTGCAGGTGAGCCCCAGATCACTCAGCAAGGCCAGCCCCCTCAGTCTCTTCAGCTGATCCACTTTGGTAGAGATTCCTCTTGACCTGGAAGCTTCCTAATCTCCTAACCTAGGATCTAAACCCTCAGGTTGCTCCGGGGTCAGAAGTACACCGTCGCTCTGCACCCCCTTCCAGAGTTCTGCACCCTCCCACCTTGGAACGGTACCCCTAGAAGCCAAAACCGGTCAGGACACTGAGTACAGATGCCCTTCCCTCCAGGTCAGGCTGAACCTGAACCTGGCCTCCCCCCTCCTCGGGGAACAACCTCCAGAGGCCACACAAATGGTCAAGCACTCTAGACGGTCAAATGCTCAGCGAGCCAGGACTTCTGCACCCTCCACTGTGGAGCGGTACTGCCCAACACTAGGAACGCCGGAGTTCTGGTTACAGACACTCCCCGTCCTCTAGACACAGGAATATCCTCCTCAAATGACCTGTATGTACAGCCTAGGCCCCTGACCTGGCGCTCCACTAGGGAACCCTCCAGGCCCTGAGATAGGGTTTTGGGCCAACGTGGGACACACCGTCCCACACTCACTCCGCCTCCACTGAGACAAGGCATGAGCCCCTACACCCCTACCATCCTACTGGGACCTAGCTGGGTTACACATGAACCTCTTCCCCTTCACAGGATCATCAGATACACAAGCCACTACTTTTAGAATCACTTCCTAATGCCTCTGCAAGACATCTAGCACACCGCCAGACATCCACCTTCCTGTCCAGTGCCTCTGCAGGACCTCCTGCACACCACCAGAGGTACACTTCACGTGCAAGCTCCTTAAAAAAAACCTCACACCAACTCCTCCAGTTCAAGACACCACTCATCCACACACTACCCCTCCATAGTGGTACGACAGTTCCTCACTGGCCCTGACTCTCAACCAGTACCCCTCTTACTGAGCACCAGGCACCATACCCCGGGAACTGGGAATGGGACTTCACACGCACTGGACACATTTAAGCTGCCACCACTGGATTCTACCATACTGGGGAATCCAGACACGCACACACACTCAGGGGTAAACCACCCTCCAGAGCTGGACATTCCTCCTCCACGCTCCCTCTCTTCCATCTACCCACACAGGGACAGGAACAGGAACAGGGATTGGGCACTGGACCCAGCAAGGAATTCCTAATCTATGGGAACCTCCCCCTCTACTGGCAACCTGCCCTGTCAATTTCTCTCATCTGCCACTAAACATAAAGCACAGGAACACATTTGAAAATGACACTCTTGAGGAAAAACAAAAATCAAAAACAATAATCCCAAACATGTGACTATCTATAAACTGCAGAGTTTTGTAATGTTGCCAGCTGTCGCTGTGGCACTGCGCAAACACAAGTCCAAATCCCACCGCTGCCACCAATGTTAGAACTGGCTATTTCTGGTTGGCTAAGGCTGACGCCAAAGCTAGGCAGAAACCACCATTCTAGTCAGGGCAAGGGAGTCACACACCAAGATAACCCCTGCTCACCCCCTGGTAGCTTGGCACGAGCAGTAAGGCTAAACTCGGAGGCAATGTGTAAAGCATTTGCGCCAGCACACAACAGCAACAACATACTAGGCACTCCACAAAAGGAACTCCACACAAGGTTATTATAAAATAACTTTTGTATTGTCAAAACACATCAGATAGAAGTCACACATGTACATTGTGCCAACTGGCACGGGCAATATTCACATGGGATTATTTACTCCAGGACAGGGCCACATGGGCCACTGTCAGAATCAGCACTTAGTAGAAAATGGAATATAGTAAAGCACAAAATAACAGTTATGAATCACATCCAGTAACTACTGGGAACAGGTAAGTACCACCTGTACTGGAAAGAACAACCACCTAAGAATAAAATACATTTAGGGGTATAAACAAGAACACATTACCCATGATGCATGAAACACATTCAGGAGTAGTAAAGGAAAACACATGATGCCTAAAAATATTCAGAGGTGTACGGACAACCACCTAAGTATCACACAGCGTTTAGGGGTCTAGGAAAGAACACATTACCCATGATGCATAAATATACATTCAGAGGAGTAGTAAAGGGAAACACATGATGCATAAACCTACACATTCAGCGGTGTTAAGAACAAGGCATATGATGCATATGATGCATCACAAACACATTCAGAGGTGCAGCGCTAGGAGACATATGACCCCTAAAACATTCAGAGGTGCAGCGCAGGGAAAGAAAGACACATGATGCATAAAAACATTCAGAGGTGCCCCAACACAACTCAATAGCGCAAAAACACACAGTAGCAATTACCATCCTAAACATAGCAGGTAACCACATTGCGCAAAACTTACATAAGCCACCCTCTGTGGCAGTCCCTAGGCCAACTGGCCTTGTTGGGGCTAAGACGTCCTGTGTCCAAATGTCAGGGCGCGCTGCCATGCAGCGCCAGTCCAAGCACAAGCCTAAACGTAGCAGCTGCCCACAAAGTGCTGGGCAGCTGAGGACTCTAATCTGTGGCCTGGCTCTCAGTAGCCCTTGAAAATACAACTGCGCCACTCTGAGCCGCACAGGCTCTGAACAAATATGCCCCCTGAGCCTAGCAGGCTCTGTAAACAACTGTGGGGGCCGTTGGAGCCCCCCTCGGGGGCTCGACATCAAGGAAATGCCCCCAGAGCCTATCTAGGCTCGCCAAACAAAAATGTGGGGGTCGTTGGAGTCCCTCTCGAGGGGCTCAGCCTCAAGGAGATGTCCCAGGAGCCCTCTCCGGGCTCTACATACGTTGGGGCGGCCCACTGCCATCCGGGGCCGCCCTGACTCTGCCTCCATTCGGGACCGCCAGCAACATCACGGAGCCCCCCAGCCCTTCCACTCACCAGGCTGTTCTCGGCGGGGCTCCTCTAGTCAGCGCGGGATTCTTCTCCTCTCCGCCGGCTGGCGGCCTGGACTTGCGGCGGGGGCGGGCACCGGCAATGTGCCCCGCTCCCCCACCGCACTGCTCCACCGGATCTCGGGGCTCCCTCCAGACCACGGGAGCCCCGCCTCAGCCCGTGATGCTTCTTCTCCGTGTCTCCTCTGGGGCTCCCTCCGCACACGGGAGCCCCGCACCAGCCAGCACTTCTCCTCCGGGGCTCCACGCGTCCTCGGGTGGGGGCGGGACTTCCGGCCGGCCGTGCCAGGTTTGGCCGGCCGGCCAACCACTTCCGGGCCGCCGCGCTGCCCGCGGCGTCCCTTCCTCGGCACTTGCAGGCGGGCGGACAGTATCCGAGGGGTTGGCTCCCTCGCGATTAAAATAGTAGGAAAACCGGGGTGAGCACCCGATAATTAATCAATTAAACGGGGTGGCACCCGTAAATAAAACATCACACGAATTGGGCGCCACGCAGGGTAGGCACCTGCAAATTCCTCACGCCAAATGCGTGATGGCGACACGCTCGCCCTTCAGCAAAACGCGCTCTCTAGCGCTAGGAGGGGAAAATAAAGCGCTCCCAGTGCTATAGGCAACCAAAGGTTACCAGCCCAGCAAAAAGTACCATTAAAGTGCCCCTCAGGCGCTAGTGCCCCACAAGTCTTCCACAAAGACCTTCAGGAAGGTGAAACAAAGGGGACCCAGTTAAAGGTCTCCAGAGTCCAGGAAAACAGCAGGAATCCAGGGTAAAGCAAAGTCCCCCATCCTTCCAGGACAGGCAGAGGGGTCCCCAAGAAGTCCTCCAGGCACCCAGGGGCTGGGCAGGGCCCAGAGATTCCCCTGGGCCCAAGCAGCAGCACGTCCCTGGCAGATTCAAGTCCAAAAACAAGAACAAATTGTACGGGGACACAGCCCATTTTTATACTGTAAAATCCTTTGTCTAAAGGGTGCAGGCAGTGTGAGAACCAGCTAGAACTGGTTATAGGGAACTCCTTTCAGTGTGAGGGGCAGAGGCAACAGTTGCCCAGCAGGAGGTGAAGCCAGCATTTTGGCAGGCTGGCACAGCCGTCTTCACTCCCAGGTGCCATCTCCTCCCACTTCCCTGGCAGCAGATGCAGCCTTTCATCCACGGGCTGACTCAGACAACCTCCTGGGGCTCCCCAGCCCCTGTCACCCTCAAGCCAGACAGTCAATCCACAAGCAGGCCCAGGCACTCCTGGACCAGGCTCACCAGCCAGTCACACGCCAGACACAAATTACACAAATATGCCAACTTCTAAAAGTGGCTCTTCTACACTAAACACAGTCATGCCGCATATATCATTACGCAGCATTCAATCTCACAAGTTCGTACCTATCAAACTCGACCCTGCACTCCCCACACATCCGGAACTACCATGGGAATACATATTCCCCATTCATTCCTATGGGAGGGCAGGTCACTCACCACACATACACAGAGAGCTCAAGCACTTTACACTGTACCACAGTGAAAAAGTGCGCAGAGGCCTAAAATCACCAACACCCGGTTCCAGAAACAGGCTAGGAAAAAACAAAAAGTTTAGGGGTGAACCTGCCAAAATCGCCAGGTCCAACAAAGATCCAGTAGCAGGAGAATCCACATGGGGAAAACTGATAACCCCTAACAAAAGCTCTACCAAAACCGAAACGAAAAGTGGGAGAGTCACATTCCAATGCATAAAGGAAATCAACAAGTACATCATTCGTACAAGCATCCAGGTGGCAGCCCAAAGAAAGCCACAGCCAGGTACATCACATGGCTCAGAATACCGAGTAAAAAGGGCTGAGAGAGATGACACCCTCAGGTCAACTTTAGACCCAAGAAGCCAGAAGGCAACCCAAACAAAAATACCAAGCAGAGGCCAATTAGAAGACACAGTGAAGCGGTTAACATCTCTGCACTATTATTAAAAGGAACCTTCAGAGACTCAAGCTCAATCAGGGATCAACATGGCAGGATTACACCCAGCACCCACAGGGGGCAGGAAGGCACAAAGGAGAGGCAGAGCCAAACTCAAGCATTCAGAGATGAAAGGGTCCAGGAATGCAAAGGCCAAACGGCAAATTAGCACCACACATCCCCTAATGAAGTAGGGTGGCAGGGCATCAATAAGAAAATGCATGAGAGACAAAGCACACAACAAACACGCCCCAAACCAGCAGGGAGCCAGGAAAGTGAAGGCCAAATGCTAAAAGAGAAAATGAACTGCAACACAAGCCCAGCAGGGGGCTGACTACCAAAGAGGAAAAGAACGAAAAATTCAGCCCACACCCAATGAGCCCTAAGCCCAGCAGGGTACAAAAGGAGAAGCCAATCACCTGTCTGCACCTATCAGATGCCCCACAACAGTCCCTAATGAATGGGACACAATTCTCGTCCACAACACGAACCTACCCTAGCCCCAATCAAGTCGGAAGCCAGAGCAGGACAGAAAAACTAGCAGACGAGTGCATCCAGCCCGAATCTGCTCTGAAGGTAGGTAGAGGGAACCCCATCACAACTAAAAGCCCAAAGTCTAGAAAAGGTAATAACAGAAGGCAAAGAATAGCCCATGCAAAAGAACCACCAGAGGGAGTCCAGACCCCAACAAACAGTCATGAGAGATAAATGAAAGCCATGACGGGAAAATAAAAAGGGAATAGACCCAGAAGCAGCCCAGACCACCCAGATCTAAAACTTCAGCCAGAAGGTCTAGAAGCGGGACAGACATGCCCCACAGGAAATGACCAAGGAGGAACCTTCGAAGTGCAATAAACAAAGCAATATAAAAGAAAGCGAGATTAGAGCCCAAACCAGCAGGGAAAAAGGATCCAGACTGAGATGACCCTTGTTGGACTTGGCCCTTTATGCAGGGTAATCCCCAAACTTTTTGCCTTCACCCTCGTTTTTTCTAAACCTGATTTTGTTGACTTTTTAGACTCTGCACACTTTATCACTGCTAACCAGTGCTGAAGTGTGTGTGGTATCTCCTTAACACATGGTAGAATCAGCTTATACCCAATTGGCATATTTAATTTACTTGAAATCCCCTCGTAAAGAGACCCTACCGGAATTGAGGGTCTAAAGATTAAATGCTATTAGTGGGCTTCCAAAAGACACACAATTGATGGATGGCAGTTCAGGCGGGAGTGTTCCCATTGAATGCAGGGTCAAGACTGATTTGCATATGGCTGGGTTCAAACTGGAACGCCATAGGGAGCAAAACAACGATGGATTTAGGCCCAGATCGCTGTACTTGGGTGAATGTATGAAATTGTTCTGCATTCTGTCCATCAATTGTTGTTTTTTCATTTGTCACCCCAAGTGAGTCTATGCCCAGACGTGGGTCCTGTGCTCACCATGCCACTGGAGTCAAGCTATCCTGCCTGATGAGGGGTGAAACCCTGAAACCGGTTCTAGGATGCTTGTTTTCAGTCCAGGGAGGACCTGGCCTGGCAGTTTGGGCTGGATTCTTCCCATTGAGTGCAGTGTCAAGACTGATTTGCATATGTCTGGGCTCAAACTGGAATGGCATGGGGAGCAAAAAAAAAGACGGATTTAGGCCCAGATCTCTGTACTGGGGTGCATGCATGACATTGTTGTGCATTCTGTCCATCAATTGTTGTTTTTGCACTAGTGAGCTTGCAGCATTTATTCTGGCACCCACTTAAGTAGTCCTTTAAACATATTTCAGGGCTTCCATTGCAGCCTGTGTGTGCAGTTTTAAACTGCCATTTTAACCTGGCAAAATAAACCTTTAGCCAGCCCCAAATCTCCTTTTTAATACATATACCACTCCGAAGGAAGACCCTGAACCTCCCAGAGGGCAGGGAGGAAAGCAATTGCAATGTTGGACAAGTACATTTTAGTTTTACATGTCCTGATAGTGAAACACTCTTACCTTAGTGTAATGAAGCGAAATAGTCAGAGAATATCCAAAAAAGGTGTTTATTCAAGTGCCATAAAAGGACCCGCTGGTGCAAGAGCCAAGGCGTCCAGCCAAGGCAAACTCCAACAGCTTCTGATCGTATTCAAACCTAAGCTCCTGCATCAGTGAGTTCCACATTACATATGAGTGTTCCATATGACATAGACAATACAATAGTCATTAACATACATGACTCTAAGTTCAATAGTAAACACAAAGGTAGGATTTCACACTTAGTTTATCACTATTGCATTGCTTACCTCTCCCATAGCATAACATTTGAATTACCTTATTGCATTTACTAAGATGAACCTCCAGATGGGAACACATAATCAGTTCATGTTTGTTCTGTTTGGAATTGTTATGAAAAGTCCTCTCTTATGGTGAAGTAGGATTTTAAATTACAATTTTGCAAATGCCACTTTTCAGAAAATTAGCATTTTCCTACCTTACCCATTTAGTGCTTGCAACCTGTCTCTGCATCATATGACTGAATGTAGCTGACAGTTGGGCATTCTGTATTCCTCCTCAACAGTCAGACACAATAGAGGGCTTAAGTGTGCCTGGCTGGACCATCACTGGCAGGGTCGGAGGGAAAAGCTGGGCAAAGCCTTCACACAAAGGGCTGCAAACCCCATAAAGCTAGTATTTAGCTAGGGCAGGAGAGGTCGGAAACATGTGACTTCGAAGAGAAACCTCTAGAAACTTCTCCCACTTCAAAGGAGGCACCTGGTAAGACCCCAGACATCAAATCTTCAGTGCACTACCAACCTTTGTAAACTCTGTCAGAAAGACAAACTGATGTGCTGCTGAAAGGACTGTCACTCTGTTGGACTGCTGTACTGCTGGACTACTGAGTTGCTGGACTGCTGCCTTGTTGGATTGTTGCCCGATTTCCATGCTGCCCTCCTGCCTGAGTAAGAGGGATTGGACCTGCACCTGTAAATGTAATGTAAATGTAAATGTATAGGCATTTATATAGCGCACTACTTACCCGGAGGGTCCCAAGGCGCTTCGACCGCTGCGAAACACTTCCTGGATTCCCTGAGAGATGGTCCCTTAATGGGTATCTCCAGGGTGAGACCAGGCATCCCTGGCGGTCTGGTGGGGCCGTTAGTGAAGATGAGGCAAGCTAATGCCCAGAGTTGCCGAGTGTGATCGCTGATCAGAGTGGGCACCGAGGCGAGAGAATTATCGAGTCCGCTGACCCTGGTCCAGAAACCTGCCGCGCCGGGAATCGAGCCCTGGTCCCGGGCCGTCCTCTGCTCTCGGGTCTGCCGCCTTTAACCAGTGAGCCACACTACTTCACCTGAACCCAGAACTCCCAGGGTGACTCCAAATACTAGTCTGCAGGCCTCCTGTTCAGAGCCAGAGGGACATAACAGGCTCACAATCCCACTGAACCATCATCTAGATCTAGCTGGGGTAGGCCCCTAACACCCAAGTGGTGCAGCACAGGACCTGGACTCTTGATGTGCCCTCAGTGGAGCTAAATTGAAGTTTGGGGAAATGGGCCAGTTAGTGGCAAAATATTGTCACTCACACTATTCACTAACATGAAGTACCATCAGCTCAACACATCGTGCTACAGCATTGACTGCTTATGAGGAGTGCCACTGCTAAGCTCCGGCCTGACTTTTCATGTCGACAACAGGATCTTCACACTACTGTGCGGATCATCTGCCATGCCAGGCCTATTCTTCACGCTACAATGATGACCGCTTGCAACTCTTCTCTATTCATCGCGTCCCCCTCTGCCGTAATTGGGACTCTTTGCACTGGAGTCAGCAGGTTACTTTTTAGTGGGACTAACCTGGTTTCTGTATTTTATCTACACTCCACTGCGGAAAGCCTGAACTTCTGACTTTTTCCCAAGCTCACACTACCAGATAGCAGCGAGTGCCACTTTGGGCTTTTTGAAACAATTGTCACTTAAGTCTTTAAAGTTGTATATCTTCTCCTGATTGGATTTTTGCAATTGTGGTCTTGATTTATTTATTACATTTCCCTCTATTTGTCTAAATTGCTGTGGAATTGTTCTTGTGATGTGTCCCCACTTTATTACTGTTGGAAGTGCTGCATAAATGCTTTATACATTGCTTCTAAGTTAAGCTTAACTGCTCCATGCCAAGCTTTAAGATGGTTGAGCACAGGTTGATTTGGGATTTGCTTGTACCTCACCCTAACAGTAATTTTGGTTGCTGCTTGAGTAGAGCCGCCCCCAACCAGACACCCACTTTCTGCACTTGAAATTATATTACCCTTTTCTGCTAATCCAAGTCCCATGGTGCCAAACAATGTTGAATACTATGTTAACGGTTCAGATAGGGAAACAGACAAAAGTAAGACAGAGAGAAACTTCATTTTCCAAGGAACCCCTTAGAAGGTGGTGGCCCAGGACAATTGCCCACTCTGTACATGCCTTAAAAAGTCTCTGGTGCATCTTATCCGTATGCTCCAGTTATGTTTAATTTACAATGACTTTGAAAACAAATTCAAATTCTGATGTACTTCAAGGCTGATGCCCTGGGTCTATCTGCCTGTCTTTCTCCTAAGCTAAAGATTTCTGAGATTCACATTCTATGAGGAGCAAAGTGTTCTACACATGAGACATTCCTATATTTTGACTATAGCTTTTTCTGTGGCTGCTCTACACCTGTGGAACTTGTGTTTTATTGCGATCTAACATCTTGGGTCTCAAGAGTACCTTGAAGACTACTCTTACATTTGGTTTCAGCTTTATTTTGATCTTATCAGGTAGTATCCCCATTCACTCCCCTCATCAATGTGTCATTTATTGTTCTCCTTTCTATGCACAGGAAATTTTAGTGTCTTGATATTTGTGCTGCTAACCGTTTCCTTCGGACCAGTAGACACTTAGGGCCCGATTCACAGAATGAACTTAAGACTCAATCCTAAATTTACTACTATTTTGGTATTCACAGAATGCACTTACTACTTTTGGCATTCACAGAATGCACTTACTACTTTTGGCATTCACAGAATGAACTTACTACTTTTGGTATTCACAGAAGTTAGGATTTTGTCTTAAGTTTGTCTTAAGACAGACTTAAGACAGACTTAAGACAAACTTAAGACAGACTTAAGACAGACTTAAGACAAAATCCTAACTTCTGTGAATACCAAAAGTAGTAAGTTCATTCTGTGAATACCAAAAGTAGTAAGTGCATTCTGTGAATGCCAAAAGTAGTAAGTGCATTCTGTGAATACCAAAATAGTAGTAAGTTTAGGATTGAGTCTTAAGTTCATTCTGTGAATCGGGCCCGAAGTATCTGTCAATGTTTTAAGAAACTTTGAGCATTAGTTGTTGAATGGTTATATTTAGCAAAAGTGTTCTAGCAAATATTAAGGGAACATGACAGAAATGGAGAAGTGTGGCTCACTGGTTAGAAACGGCAGACCCTGAAGCAGAGGTCTGACCCGGACCAGGGTTCAATTCCCGTTGCAGCAGGGTCTTGTGCTCAATGTCCACGGACTCGATAATTCTCGCCTCGGTGCCTACTCTAATCATGGGTCCCACCCTGCAACTCTGGGCAATAGCTTGCTTAATCTCCACAATGTCCCAAAAGTGCTGGGATGCCTGGCTTCACCTTGGGGGCATCTCACAGGGAAAGCCAGGAAGGGTTCCACAGCGGTATACAGCGCCAGGATGCCTGTCAGGTGATAGTGCGCTTTACAAGTATACACACACACATATTACTGGCAGGCGTTCTAGATCTGGCGTAAGCATATTTATTTATAAAGTTTTACATAGCGCAAACAATATCCCGAAGGATAGTAGAGTGCTTTACAATATGAATGGGAGGAATAACATAAATGCAGTATCAACATCCGAGCAGGTGAACCTACCCCTCTTAGGGTAAGAATTTGTTCATAAGGAATAATTTAGCTTCCAATTTGAAAGCCTTCATTGAAGAGATTCTGCGTACTTCCGGTGGAAGAGAGTTACAAATCGTTTGTGCAGCACCGGAGAAGGCTCGGTGGCAAGTTCTTTTTTTGTTCAGGATAAGTGGTTTCAGGAGGAAGGTAGTGGCACTTCTTGCAGCTCTAGAAACACAGGATAGTTACATTTTTTGCGCAAGGTACCTGGGATTATTGAAGTGAAGGGCTTTGTGAGCCAGAACAGCAATCTTTAACTGAATTCAAGCTTCATAGGGTAGCCAATTGAAAGATTTTAGGACTAGGGATATATAATCGTATCTTTTGGTGCCTGTGACCAGTCAAGCCTCTGCGTTCAGAGTTGACCTTAGTGGAGACAGGGTGTATTTGGGAAGGCCACAGAGGGTAGCGCTGCCGTAGTCAAGCCTCGGCAAGACAAGCGCTTGGACTACCTGGTTGAAATCCTTTAGTGGAAGAAGAGGTTTGATATTTCTGAGTGACCTCAACAAATGAGTTGCTCCCTTACATACATTGCTGATATGATTTTTCATATTCAAATGCTTGTCCATGGTGACTCCGAGGGATTTGGCTGAGTCTATGATGAGAGGAGTGCAATTGAAAGCAGTGAGGTGACTCAGCCATAGGTTAATCTTGGGAATGTGGTTTGGGGGGAGATGAGCAGGAATTCTGTTTCGGAAGTGTGAAGCAGGAGATGGTTCTCCGTTAACCAGTTTTGAGTAGACGTTAGAGTACTGTTGTGGGAGATGATGTTATCCAAGGATGAGATTTTCAAATAGAGTTGCGTGTCGTCTGCATACATGTGAAAGAGAATGTTCATGGAGTTTAATGAGTTAGTGAGAGGTTCCAGGAAAAGGTTGAATAGGATGGGCGATAGGGCGGACCCTTAAGGGACCCCCATGAGTACAGGAGAGGGCTGGGAGAGGGAGTGGTTTGCTTTGACTTTTTGTGATCTGTGATGAAGGAAAGAAGAGAACCATTGTAACACCTGATCAGCTAAACCTATTCTATTTTGCAGGATGGATAGGAGGTTGTCATGATTACCCGTATCGAAAGCGGAGGAAAGGTCAAGGAGAATCAAGTGGCAGGATTTGATTTTGGCAAGCATTTTTAAAATGTCATCCATAACGTGGGTGAGAGCCGATTCAGTGCTGTGTCCTTTCCTGACACCAGATTGATGTTGGTCTAGAAGTTGATAGTTGGTCTAGAAGTTGATAGTTCTCTATGTGAGCACAAAGTTGCGATTGAACACATTTTTCTAGAAGTTTCGCTAGGGTGGGGATGTTGGAAATGGGGTGGAAATTATTGAGATCATATTTTTCAGCGTTAGGATTTTTTAGAATAGGTGAAATCTGAGTTGCTTTTAGGCAACTAGGGATTGTGCCTTGTGAAAGAGAAGCATTTACTATCCTAATCCAGGTGGGGATGAGGGTATTCTTGATATCTTTAAAGATAGCCGGGGGCAACGGGCAAGTGAAGTTGTTGGAGGGGTTGTATTCTGAAGAATCTTGTGGATGTCATTTTCACTAAAAGGGGTAAAGGTATCCGACAACGGATTGTTCTTAGTGTTCTTTGTGGTCAGTTTGTCCTTATCAAAGGGGTGAAGCCGGGAGACTGCACCTGAGGGAGGCAATAGAACCTTCTAATAGGCTAAGTCAGCAGAGATAAGTCTTGATTTCTCTGAGAAGAAAACAGCAAGATCTTCACAAGAGGATGGGCAGCCATCAAGTTCTGAGTGGTTTGGACCAACGACTGATTGCTGTTTGACCAATTCGAACAGTTTCTTGGGGCAGTTTGCCGCTTGATCCAGTTGGTGTCTGAAGTAGTCAGCCTTGGCACTCCTGATTTGTTTATTGTAGAGGCTCCTGACATCTCTAAGGAGTTTTAGTTGTTCCACGGAAGGATTGGATCGCCAGGACTGTTCAACTGCCCAAAGGTTGCGTTGTTCAGAGTTTAAGTTGTCATTATACCACGGTTTGGATATTTTAGTAGAGGCGTTTTTGTGTTTGAGTGGAGCAATGTCTTCCATGATGTTGGAAATTGTCGAATTGTAGGTGTCGGTGAGTGATTGCCCCTCAACCAAATCAGCTTGTGTGGAGAGGGCAGACTTACAGCGGGCAGCTAGATTGTCAGAATTAATTGATCTGAGGTCCCTTTTCCATATCTTCGATTTCAAAGGTTGAGCCTTCCTCATCAATACCTCCCTGTTAATGTAAAAGAGGATGCTAGGATGGTCGGATTAGTCACAAGGGGTAATGGAATCTAGGGTGATGGCCTGCTCTTTAAAGATGATGAAGTCTAGAGTTTCTCCTTTAGTGTGAGTTGGTTGGTCGCAGTGCTGAGTCAGATCTTGATCAATAATAATGATTTCAAGCAGGATATCGCTGAGTCATTGGGGTTAGACCGGTGAAGGTTTTATTCACCAAGGAAGATTTGGGCCACCACTGAGTCAACATTGCTAGTGATGATTTCCATTAGATGCTCAATGAAGGGTAGATTGTCACTCTGAGGGTGGTAAAAGGAAGCTTTCAAACTGGTAGGTTCAAACTAGAGATGCTGAGACACAGGTATTCACTGGAGGAAGGCACAGAGGACTCCAAGAGAGAAATCGAAAGTGTGTTCCTGTGGATACAGGCTAGGCCACCGCCCAACTTCAGAACTCTGTCTAGCCTAATTATCTCATTAGTGGGGGGTACTAGGAGGTCTAAGATAGGGGTAGAAGCTAGATTGAACCAAGTTTCTGTGAGGGTGATAATGTCTAGCTCATTGTGTTGGAGGAGGTCGAAGATATCGGAGGCATGTTTACTAGCTGATCTAAATTAAGTTATGTTATGTTATGTTAAAACACTTTTATAGCGCACAGCTGCCCCAGCCAAGGGGCGTCCCTGCGCTTCATAGAAAGTACCCAAACACAACACAGCAACTATGGAAAAAAGCGCACAGATCAGAAAACTAAACTGTGTGAGGGAACAGATGCATTCTAATGGCCTTCCTAAACATCAAGAGCTCATCCATTTCACGAATGTGGGGCGGAAGAGAATTCCACAATTTTGCAGCCCACACTCTGAAGGACCGACCTCCAGCCCTGCACAGCCTAAACCATGGAACTACTACCAGATTTTGACCCAAAGATCTCAAAGGGAGTGAGGGCACATAAGGCAGCAAAAGATTGTCAAGGATCTGGGGGGAGGCTAACTTGAGGATCTTAAAAGAGAGGCACAAGGTCTTGAAATGAATCCTCTGTGCCATAGGCAGCCAGTGCAGTGAACGGATGGTACTATCTGCACAACAGAACCTCGGTAAGCCCACCAGGGCTCTGGCTGCTTCGTTCTGGACACGCTGCATCCGAGCGATCTCGGCCTGATTGGCTCCCAACAGGAGCGAGCTGGCATAATCAAGCTGAGATTAAATGGATGCCTGCATGACCAGCTGGCTGGTGGAAGCATCAAAAAACCTAAAAATAGGTCTCAACCCTCGTAAGATGCCAAAACAAGTGGCCGCCATTTTTTTAGTGTGGCCACAAAAACTGAGGGCAGGATCTAACCAAACCCTTAAGTTTTTTACCTCTAAAACAGGAATGGGGGTCACACCCAACTCAGGGGGCCACCATGTATCACCCCAAAGATCAGTCCACTTGCCCACAATCATGACCTCAGTTTTTTTGGCATTTAGCTGGAGACAGTTGGCATTCATCCAGCTAGCCACCACCAAAAGTCCATTCCGGAATCTGGGGCCGCCAGCGGTCTCACATAAAGATTGAATATTGTGGGACTCAACGACGAACCCTGCGGCACACCCAGCTCCAGGGGATAGGACTTGGACTCAAAAGGTGGGGTGACTACTTTAAAGGTCCGCTCAGCAAGGAAGGACCTGAACCAGTCGAGTGCAGTGCCCGATACTCCCGCCTCACCAAGACGTTGGAGTAGGATCCTGTGCGAGACCGTGTCAAACGCGGCACTGAGATCCAATAATATCAGTGCCGCAGTCTGACCAGAATCGAGCACAGAACGAAGGTGTTCTGTCATAGAGAGCAGTGCTGTCTCAGTGCTGTGACCAGCAAGAAAGCCATTCTGGGATGGATCCAGAATGCATGCCCTCATAAGATGTTCAGACAGCCCCCCATTCACAAAGACCTCAGTGATTTTAGCAGCCCAGGGAAGGAGAGAAATCGGGCGATAGCTCTTGAGTTTGAGGGGGTCCATAGTAGCCTTTTTCAAAATAGGTGCCACAACAGCCTGTTTCCATTTAATTGGAACGACACCCGAGACAAGAGAGAGATTTATAAGGTGGCGCACTGGAGGGAGTCAAATGGCCGTAGAGTCTTTGAACTGGGACGCAGAGGATCAGTAGGCGAGCCAGATTTTACCTTGTCGACCAACTTAAGAAATGTCTCCGGCGATAAACTAGGGAGAGAGACTAAAACATGACCTAGTAGTAGGAAGGAGTCTGGGAACTGTTCACACGGGTAAGGTTGTCTGAGTTGCTGCCTCTAGGATTGCGAGGCAGATCTCTGTTTGGGTTGAAAAGGATGGAATGTATTTGTCTCGGCTGGACCATATTAGATTTGGAACAAGAAAAATTAGAATTGTGACTGTCCAGGCGATCAGTGGACGTCAGGCGTGTCCCACATCCTCTGGGGCTGGTGGTGGCATTGGGTGGGGGAAAGGATTTCGAAAAGGCGGGGTCTAGCGGCTGATCCATGTGTTTGCAATCTCTGGTGGACGATCTGGGCAAATTCAAGGAGGTGAAAAGAGAAAGGATCACTGGGAAAAAATAATTTGAGAGGGATTTCAGGTCGTGTAGTTCAGAAGTGAGAAGGAGCAACTGACTAGAATTCTAGTCAAGGCGCACAGCCAGGTCTGCATGTTGGTCTAGGGTTTGAGGGTCTGAGGGAGAAACGATTGGTGATGGGGAGCATCTGTGTAAGTCAGTGGAGGTCTGTGTGGGGGCTCGTTGTCCAGAATGTGGAATAGTCTGTGGCAAGATTATAAGGATAGGGTAAGGAGCCTCATCAAGTAATCGAGGTAACTCTATGTCTTGATTGAACCTCTCAGCTTGGGAGTGAGAGAAACCCTGTGACAGAAGAACAGACTGTGATGAGATTGAGCCCATAGATCCGCCAGCCACCTGAGAGGGAGCTCTAGTGGGTTGACATAAATCCACCGGGGACAAGGCGGTGCTAGGATCATCTATTAAAGATGAGGGGTTAGGGAAGAGAGGGGTACTTGCAACTGTTAAGGGGGCAGTACTAGTTAAGCCCAGCGGAGAAGTAGAGATTGAGTAGGAGTCAGAGGAGTTGTCAGACACAGCATTTTTAAGAGTGGGTAAAAATTGTCCATCTTTGCTAGATTGATATTAGAAGCATGGATTAGGATGATACCATTATTGTAGAGGGTAATAGTGGTATAGGCTTAGAGGGAGGACGAGGGAGATGTTTGAGGCCATGTGGGGTTTTCCTAGATCCTGTTATTCGGAGCAAGGAGTAGCGCACTGATCGCCAGCATGCCCGTTTTCTGGTATAGAAGATGAGGTCATTTACCTGAGTACCTTTGTTGGTGCTTAAGTAGGGGTCTGAGAATAGAATTTTTGATCTAGCTTTGAGTATGCAGTGTTTGTATTTATTTGCCGCGTTTTTAGAGAGGTCAGTTGGATAATTGATGATGAAAGCATTGGAAGCATTTGGATCAGGAGTTATCTCCATTTTGAAGTAGAATTCTAGCAAGGGTGGGATCACAGAGAAGAGAATAAGGAGGTGGGAGAAAAAGACAACGGGCCCGATTCACAGAATGAACTTAAGACTTACTCTTAAACTTACTACTATTTGGTATTCACAGAATGCACTTACTACTTTCGGGATTCACAGATTAAACTTACTACTTTCGGGATTCACAGAATGAACTTACTACTTTCGGTATTCACAGAATGGATTTAAGACTACTAACTTTGCGTCCGCACTCGGGCCGTAAATTCCGGCCCGGAGGCGGAGTTTCCGGCTTGGGGGCGGAGCTTACAGCCCGGAGGCGGAGCTTACGGGCCAGAGGCGGAGCTTGCGGCTTGGAGGCGGTGCTTCCGGCTCGGAGGTGGGTATTTAGCCATGGCTGAAATCTCCACCTCTGGGCCGTAAGCTCCGCCTCCAAGCCGTAAGCTCCGCCTCCGGCCCGTAAGCTCCGCCTCTGGGCCGTAAGCTCCGCCCCCAAGCCGGAAACTCCGCCTCCGGGCCGGAATTTACGGCCCGAGTGCGGACGTAAAGTTAGTAGTCTGAAATCTATTCTGTGAATACCGAAAGTAGTAAGTTCATCCTGTGAATCCCGAAAGTAGTAAATTTAATCTGTGAATCCCGAAAGTAGTAAGTGCATTCTGTGAATACCAAATAGTAGTAAGTTTAGAATTTAGTCTTAAATTCATTCTGTGAATCGGGCCCAACGATCCTGGTTCTATCAACGGAAAGGTGAGGTGGTGAAAAGGTAGCACAATGGGAGGCATTGAGATCTTGCTGTGCAAAGCTAGTGACTAAGGCCCACTAAGTTAATTCTGCCGTGGGATCTCGTAAATTGTCTCAGCTCTATAAACTGGCATTGGCCGTTACAGAGGACGATGAGAGGACCCTCAAGGAGGGAATAAGCGGAGAGCAGAAGGGTTTCTGTTCTATGATCTGGACATAAGAACTACAAACTTAGAGAGAAACAGCCACCCACAGATACCGTTTTCAGGACATGCAGTAGGGTCCATTGGCTTCTTGAGTCATTGGAGGCTTGAGCACGAGATCAGCATAGTAGTAACATTAGTAGCATGGAGAAGAGATCCTCATGAAATGGCAGCATAACCGCAGGACCATTGATTATATGCTCTCCACGCCATTGGAGTCAAGCTATCCTGGCTGAAGACGGCTGATAGCCAGAAACCGGTCCTAGGATGCTTGATTCCGGTCCAGGGAAGATATGGCTTGGCAGTTCGGACTGGACTGTTCCCATGATGCACAGGGTTGAGGCTGATTTGTATATGGCCATGTCTGAAGTGGCGTGGTGTGGTGAGCAAAAAAACGACAGATTCAGGCCCAGATCTCTGTACTGGGGTGAATGTATGATATTGTTTTGCATTTTGTCCATCAACTGTTGTTTTTGCATTCGTCACCCCGAGTGGGACAGGTATGGTCAGACGTGAATCCGGTGCTCTCCACCACACTGGAGTCAAGCTATCCTGGCTGAAGATGGCTCATAGCCAGAAACCCGGTCCTAGGATGCTTGATTCCGGTCCAGGGAAGACATGGCTTGGAGGTTCGGGCTGGACTGTTCCCATGAGGCACAGGGTCAAGGCTGATTTGCATATGGCCATATCTGAACTTGGGTGGTGTGGTGAGCAAAAAAACAATGGATTTAAGCCCAGATCTCTGTACTGGGGTGAATGTATGACATTGTTCTGCATTCTGTCCATCAACTGTTGTTTTTGCATTTGTCACCCCGAGTGGGACGGGTATGCTCAGACGTGAGTCCTGTGCTCTCCACGCCACTGGAGTCAAGCTATCCTGGCTGAAGACGGCTGATAGCCTGAAACCGGTCCTAAGAGGCTTGATTCCGGTCCAGGGAAGACATGGCTTGGCAGTTCTGGCTGGACAGTTCCTATGAGGCACCGGGTCGAGGCCGATTTGTATATAGCTATGTCTGAACTGGGATGGTGTGGTAAGCAAAAAAACAACGGATTTAAGCCCAGATCTCTGTACTGGGGTGAATGTATGATATTGTTCTGTATTCTGTCCATCAACTGTTGTTTTTGCATTTGTCACCCCGAGTGGGACGGGTATGCTCAGACGTGAGTCCCGTGCTCTCCACGCCACTGGAGTCAAGCTATCCTGGCTGAGGACGGCTGTTAGCCAGAAACCGGTCCTAGGATGCTTGATGCCGGTCCAGGGAAGACATGGCTTGGAGGTTCGGGCTGGACTGTTCCCATGAGGCACAGGGTCAAGGCTGATTTGCATATGGCCATGTCTGAACTGGGGTGGTGTGGTGAGCAAAAAAAGATGGATTTAGGCCCAGATGTATGTACTGGGGTGAATGTATGACATTGTTCTGCATTCTGTCCATCAACTGTTGTTTTTGCATTTGTCACCCCGAGTGGGACGGGTATGCTCAGACGTGAGTCCTGTGCTCTCCACGCCACTGGAGTCAAGCTATCCTGGCTGAAGACGGCTGATAGCCTGAAACCGGTCCTAAGATGCTTGATTCCGGTCCAGGGAAGACATGGCTTGGCAGTTCTGGCTGGACAGTTCCTATGAGGCACCGGGTCGAGGCCGATTTGTATATAGCTATGTCTGAACTGGGATGGTGTGGTGAGCAAAAAAACAACGGATTTAAGCCCAGATCTCTGTACTGGGGTGAATGTATGATATTGTTCTGTATTCTGTCCATCAACTGTTGTTTTTGCATTTGTCACCCCGAGTGGGACGGGTATGCTCAGACGTGAGTCCCGTGCTCTCCACGCCACTGGAGTCAAGCTATCCTGGCTGAGGACGGCTGTTAGCCAGAAACCGGTCCTAGGATGCTTGATGCCGGTCCAGGGAAGACATGGCTTGGAGGTTCGGGCTGGACTGTTCCCATGAGGCACAGGGTCAAGGCTGATTTGCATATGGCCATGTCTGAACTGGGGTGGTGTGGTGAGCAAAAAAAGATGGATTTAGGCCCAGATGTATGTACTGGGGTGAATGTATGACATTGTTCTGCATTCTGTCCATCAACTGTTGTTTTTGCATTTGTCACCCCGAGTGGGACGGGTATGCTCAGACGTGAGTCCCGTGCTCTCCATACCACTGAAGTCAAGCTATCCTGGCTGAAGACGGCTGATAGCCAGAAACCGGTCCTAGGATGCTTAATTCTGGTACAGGGAAGACATGGCTTGGTAGTTCGGGCTGGACTGTTCCCACGAGGCACAGGGTCAAGGCTGATTTGCATATGGCCAGGTCTGCACTGGGGTGATGAGCAAAAAAACGATGGATTTAGGCCCAGATCTCTGTACTGGGGTGAATATATGACATTGTTCTGCATTCTCTCCATCAACTGTTTTTTTTTCATTTGTCACCCGAGTGGGACGGGTTTGCTCAGACGTGAGTCCCGTGCTCTCCACGCCACTGGAGTCAAGCTATCCTGGCTGAAGACGGCTGATAGCCAGAAACCGGTCCTAGGATGCTTGATTGCGGTCCAAGGAAGACATGGCTTGGCAGTTCGGGCTGGACTGTTCCCATGAGGCATAGGTTCAAGGCTGATTTGCATATGGCCATGTCTGAACCGGGGTGGTGTGGTGAGCAAAAAAACTATGGATTTAGGCCTAGATCTCTGTACTGGGGTGAATGTATGACATTGTTCTGCATTCTGTCCATCAACTGTTGTTTTAGCTCCACACAGGCAGCAATTTATTACAAAGACAACAATGAATTACCATTCTCGAATTCCACTCTCAAAATAACTACAGGGTACAATACTCATGATGTATTTGAATTGCCGCCATTTTAAAGTCAGGCAATGTATGGCGAACCTAATGTCTTCAAATTGCCGCCATTTAAAAGTCAGGCAGCATGCCCCAGTTAAAAAGCTAAGTTCACAAGGCTGAAATGTAATGCCTTTTCAAATCACCTACAAAATCTCCTCCTGGGAGGTACAATACCACACTAGCACTGTGTAGTGATCCCGCAATGCCTCAATTATCGTCGGCATGAGTGCAGGCAGCCCTCAGGCAATGAACGTCCATATGCAGAAATCCGATCTAAGGCGGTGAAAATACCTGGAAATCGTCACGGAGGCGGAGGGGCGAGACTGCAATGAAAGTGGATATCAATTTCGGTAACAGGGAAGGTCAAAGGGGCAGCAGTGTTGGAGGCAAGAAAATAGCATCAGAGCAAATACCCCCGATCCCCAAGTTGTCCTCAGGTGTGATGTCGGTCCACCAGGAGTGGGGGAGAGGGACCCTAAGATCGGGAGCAGTTCCTGACTCCAGCCAGATCCTCATGGGCCGAGATCGCCGTCAGACAAGCGTCGTCGGATCATTCAGGCCACTGTAGATACAATGAGAATGGCTCCTTTCTGAGGAGATCACCCGCCCGTACCAGGAGATCACAGGTCACTAAAGGCAGGCATCACGGGAAATGGAGAAGCCAGCAGCGGCGGAAAAAAAAGCAAAAGAAAAAACAAGGACTCACTGCTAGAAAAGTCTGCAAATAACAACAGACTAGTCCCGAGAGCCAGAGCGACATATGCTGGAGAGCTGGAGTCCAGGGAGTACGCGATGGACTGCCAAAGCTGTGGTATCGACTTTTAAAAATTCTATACACCTCCCTATAATCCCTAAAACCCCTGGACTTACAGAATTGGATTATCCACTTAGCTCTCGCCCTATAGTACGAGGGGCAAAAGAGCAGAACGTGCTGATCCGTCTCTTTGGCACCAATGCACCCAGGGCAAGCACTCACTGGTGGTGTAGCCTTTGACCAATTGTCCATAAGACCCCTAAAGGGGCAGTGAACCATGCCTAAACTGGATATAAAGTTTCTTTGCCAGGGGAGGCTGGATATCATCCAGGAATTTCTCAAATTTGGGAAGTGCCTTAAAATCAAGAAAGTTATTGGTCAACCTACCCATAGAAGAGTTTGTTAAAACACTAGCAAGGTGGTGTTGGTTTAGGGCCAAACTCAAGGATTTTTTGGATATCCGGGGACAAGCCACCTCAGGGGACGACCACATGTCCCCCATGCCAAGTATTAGGGTGAGCTGCTTGATATAACTCAACCAATGAATCTTCCCCACACTTCCTCTGGACAAGAGATCACACAGGTCTTCTCTGTAGCTCTCTAGCTCCGGAGTGGACCAAAGTCGTCTCCAATATAATAACGGACGATTCAAGATGATTTCCTTTATAGGCACTAAACCTAGATCGAACCTTAGGGGGGTAGGGGGGTACTCTGAGGGAGTTTCAAAATGCATCTAATAAAGCTGATCTCAGTAAGGGATAGCGAAAGAGCACTAGCATGCCCCCATAGATCCGCACCATAGATCGCACCCCCTCTCGCCTGAACTTTTTAAATTTCAACAGGTGGTCCCACCAATTTCTGGGAGGTTTAGTTAAAAACTTTTAAAATACCGCCTGAAGATTGAGCCAGATTCAGGTTGGCGATGTGAGAGGTCCAGTCCATTCTATCATTTAGGGCAACCCCCAGATAATCGAATGTGGAGACTCGGTCCAGGGTCATTCCGTTCAAGTGCGGGTGGGGAAAATTTTATTTTTTCAATTTATAAACCATGTACTTGGTTTTGGAGACGTTAATCTCTAGGTCCCTCATTCTGCAGAAACAACAGAAAGCTTCCAATGTACGCTGGATACCCCCAAATGATTTAGACAATAAGAGGGTATCGTCTGTGAACATTAGGGCAGGTATTTTCCACCCGGCTAGACAAGGGGAGTCCAGGTCCCTAGCACCAAGTAAGTGTGCGATCAATCCATTAAGGAAAAGTGAAAAAAGCGTGGGGGCTAAAACACACCCCTGCCTCACGCCCTTGTCCACAGGGAACGGGGCCGACAGCTCCCCACCCCTCCCAAACCTTACCCTAGCATAGTTGCCCTGGTGCATACTTCTTAAAAGCTCACACAAATAGGCCAGGGCACCCATCTCTAAAAGTATAGCCCAAAGCTTGTCCCTCTGGACCAGGTCGAATGCGGACCTGAGGTCCACAAAGATCATGTACAAACTACCCGCCCCTAAGGTGACAGTCCTCCAGTATATAAGCTGGAGCCTAAACAGTTGATCGATCGTAGATACCCCAGTGTGAAATCCTGCCTGTAGGGTGGTTAGGATGTGGTGGTCGTCCATCCAACACTGCAACCTAGTTAGGAGGACACGTGCAAAGAGTTTCTGAAGTACATCAATCAAACTGATGGAGCGGTAGTTCGTAGGGTCGAGGGGAGAGGCCTTCTTGTAGATGGGGATGATTTCTGCTCCCAGCCATGTCGCAGGGATATCCAGACCCTGAATAATAGCATTGAAGAGGACACAAATGTAGGGCGCAAAAATTGTAATCCGCAAAATACAAACACCATCTGAGTTGGCGTGGAGTCAAAGTTCTTGCCAATTTTAAAAATTGCAGATTATTGTGGCCAGTATATACAGTTACTGTGTGTCTGGATCCCATTAAATAATGTCTCCTTTCCTTAAAGGAGTCTTTTATTGCAAATAACTCTTTTTTGGTGAGTGTATAATTGATTTCAGCCGGAAGGAGCTTCCGAGAAGGATATGCAACTGGATGTAGTTGCCCAGTCTCTTTATGCCTCTGAGACAGTACTACTCCATTAGCTTGATCTGACTCATCTGTTTCCAGAAACAAAGGCTCAGTAGGATCCGCATGGAGGAGTATGGGTACAGTAGTAAAACTATTTTTTAAGGTCTGAAAAGCGGTTTCTGCCTCAGTTGACCAGAAAAAAGGAACACCTTTTTGAAGCAGACAAGTAATTCGAATCACTGTACGAGATAAATCCTGCATAAATCTCCTGTAGAAATTTCTGAACCTAATAAATCATTGTATCTTTCTTTACTGTAGTTGGGGATGGCCAATCCAGCACTGCCTTTTTTTTGCAAATATCCATGGTGATTCCTTCAGGAAACAGCACAAACCCTTGAAAATCCACTGATCGTGCGTGGAATACACATTTCCCAAGCTTGACATATACATTATTTGCATGCAACTTCTCTAAGATTCCGTGACATGTTCTTGATTTTCTTCTTCTGATGCTGAGTAGATGAAAATGTCATCAATATAGACGATGGCGCACTTGTCAATATATTGACTCAGAACATTGTTAATGAGGAACTGAAAGGCTGCTGGCAAATTACAGACCCCGTAGAGCATCACTTAATACTCATATAGACCAAACCTGGTCCTAAACACTGTCTTCCATTCGTTGTCCCCTCAGATCCGGACAAGATGATACGCTCATCACAGATCTGATTTTGTATAAATCTGCGCTACCTTCACCTTGGCCAAAGCACTGAAATTGAAGGCCAAGGGTATCTGCTCTTAACCGTAATCTGGTTCAGGGTGCAGTAGTCAATGCAGATTCTTAGATCACCTTCTTCCTTCTTTGGTACAAAAAATAACGGTGAGGAGACCGGGGACTGTGAAGGTCTGATAAAACCGTTCTTCAAATAGGTCTGGATAAACTCCTTCAAATGTATCATCCATCTCCGTCAAGGCATAGATCCTGCTGCATGGAAGGTTACTGGTTCCAGCTCAATTTTACAGTCATAGGATCGATGCGGAGGGAGCTTCTCAGCATCAACCTCACTAAACACATCCTTATAGTCTTGATACATTTCAGGAATCTCTTCAGTATGGATGACACACACTGAAACTCCGCTTTCACATAGTCTGGCTGCCAAACTGGACTACTTTAATAAATTCTCTCCATAAAAACATAACTCTTTACAGTAATCTGAATTCATCTTAATGGATCGCTTCTCCCAATCACTTTGAGGATTATGCTCTGTTAACCAGGGAAGACCTAGGATTAGTTGGAATTGCGGTGCATCTATTAGATTAAACTGCAAGAACTCCCGGTGCCGATCTGGAAGGATGAATTCCACCTTTTCGGTATGGCTAACACTGGGGCCAGAAGAAAGGTTTGTTCCATCCACTGCTCTCACTGCTTCACTTCTGTCTTTTCAAATGGCCTGTAAACCGATCTTTGAAGCGAATTTCAGATCGCAAACATTTCCAGTTGCTCCAGAATCCATCATTACTGGAATGTCTGATTGGACAAATGTTCTAAATTTTAAAATGACTGGTAGGGTCAAATTTGGAGCCGCTGATTGCAAAGCGTTGACTAATTGATGTGCTCCTAGGGTTATGTTTTCTCTAGCATCCACCAGTCCAACCCCGTCTACTGGTGGTGCCGCAAGTTTTCCTTCAACAAAGCTTTTGGTTTCTTGAGACATACTTTGGCGAAATGGCCGCTTGTTCCACAATACATACAAAGATTATTTAATATTCTCGTTTCCTTCTCTTCTTTTGTAAGAGGACCACGTACAGTTCCAATTTGCATAGGTTCTACAGTTTGAGTGTTTTCTGCTGCCTTGGCGCCTTCTGATCTCATCCGGTCAAAACGAGACACACTAGAGCGAAATTCTCTTCTTTTTTCACCTCTTCTTTCCGTTTGCCTGTAATCCAAATCTAGGACCAAATCGATAAAGGTGGAGACTTCTGTTGACCGGTTGAGAATTTAGGAAAGAGCATCCTTTAGTTTGTCCTCCAAACCCCAGTAAAAAAACGCTGCTCTTTTATTTTCTGGCCAGTCTGTCTCCACTGAGAGCTTGTTAAATTGGGCCAGGTACGCCACTAATTCTTTGTTTCCTTGTCCTAATTTGAGTAGTTTGTTGTCTGTAGCCTGAGCGACCTTTCTTCGATCAAAAATTCTTAAGAACTCCTTAAACTCTTCAAAATTATATAGCTGAGTCCTTTGAAACCAATGGTAAAGACCAAGCAGCTGTGTCACCACTTAAATAAGATAGGATGAAAGCTACTCGGGACTGTGATTCAGGAAAAATGGCGGGCCGGCACATAAAGTGTGGGGAGCATTGAGTAAGAAAAATTTGGGCCTTTCAAGAGTCTCCACTAAAATGTTCTGGGGGGGGGCAGTGGAATGACATGAGACAGTGAATGTATGACCCGTGTGGTGGGTCTACGGTCAGAAATTGGAGAGGAACTAGAAGCCTGCAAATCCTGGAACAAAGCAGCAAAACTAGTACCAGAGAAGTATGTTATGTTATGTTATAAGCATTTATAAAGCACGTGTATACCAATCGGTTTCATGGCCCTAGGGTAAAGGTGAGGCAGTGGCAGGGAAGTAACTTAGTCATCATATGCTTGGGCGAACAACCAGGTCTTAAGCTGTTTTCTAAACTGTACAAGAGAGGTCAGAGACCTCATCTCGACTGGGAGGGTGCTCCAGAATTGTGGGGCCAAAACTGCAAACCTTAGACCACCTTCTTCCTTCTTTGGTACAAAAAATAACGGTGAGGAGACCGGGGACTGTGAAGGTCTGATAAAACCGTTCTTCAAATAGGTCTGGATAAACTCCTTCAAATGTATCATCCATCTCCGTCAAGGCATAGATCCTGCTGCATGGAAGGTTAGCCCCTGGTTCCAGCTCAATTTTACAGTCATAGGATCGATGCGGAGGGAGCTTCTCAGCATCAACCTCACTAAACACATCCTTATAGTCTTGATACATTTCAGGAATCTCTTCAGTATGGATGACACACACTGAAACTCCGCTTTCACATAGTCTGGCTGCCAAACTGGACTACTTTAATAAATTCTCTCCATAAAAACATAACTCTTTACAGTAATCTGAATTCATCTTAATGGATCGCTTCTCCCAATCACTTTGAGGATTATGCTCTGTTAACCAGGGAAGACCTAGGATTAGTTGGAATTGCGGTGCATCTATTAGATTAAACTGCAAGAACTCCCGGTGCCGATCTGGAAGGATGAATTCCACCTTTTCGGTATGGCTAACACTGGGGCCAGAAGAAAGGTTTGTTCCATCCACTGCTCTCACTGCTTCACTTCTGTCTTTTCAAATGGCCTGTAAACCGATCTTTGAAGCGAATTTCAGATCGCAAACATTTCCAGTTGCTCCAGAATCCATCATTACTGGAATGTCTGATTGGACAAATGTTCTAAATTTTAAAATGACTGGTAGGGTCAAATTTGGAGCCGCTGATTGCAAAGCGTTGACTAATTGATGTGCTCCTAGGGTTATGTTTTCTCTAGCATCCACCAGTCCAACCCCGTCTACTGGTGGTGCCGCAAGTTTTCCTTCAACAAAGCTTTTGGTTTCTTGAGACATACTTTGGCGAAATGGCCGCTTGTTCCACAATACATACAAAGATTATTTAATATTCTCGTTTCCTTCTCTTCTTTTGTAAGAGGACCACGTACAGTTCCAATTTGCATAGGTTCTACAGTTTGAGTGTTTTCTGCTGCCTTGGCGCCTTCTGATCTCATCCGGTCAAAACGAGACACACTAGAGCGAAATTCTCTTCTTTTTTCACCTCTTCTTTCCGTTTGCCTGTAATCCAAATCTAGGACCAAATCGATAAAGGTGGAGACTTCTGTTGACCGGTTGAGAATTTAGGAAAGAGCATCCTTTAGTTTGTCCTCCAAACCCCAGTAAAAAAACGCTGCTCTTTTATTTTCTGGCCAGTCTGTCTCCACTGAGAGCTTGTTAAATTGGGCCAGGTACGCCACTAATTCTTTGTTTCCTTGTCCTAATTTGAGTAGTTTGTTGTCTGTAGCCTGAGCGACCTTTCTTCGATCAAAAATTCTTAAGAACTCCTTAAACTCTTCAAAATTATATAGCTGAGTCCTTTGAAACCAATGGTAAAGACCAAGCAGCTGTGTCACCACTTAAATAAGATAGGATGAAAGCTACTCGGGACTGTGATTCAGGAAAAATGGCGGGCCGGCACATAAAGTGTGGGGAGCATTGAGTAAGAAAAATTTGGGCCTTTCAAGAGTCTCCACTAAAATGTTCTGGGGGGGGGCAGTGGAATGACATGAGACAGTGAATGTATGACCCGTGTGGTGGGTCTACGGTCAGAAATTGGAGAGGAACTAGAAGCCTGCAAATCCTGGAACAAAGCAGCAAAACTAGTACCAGAGAAGTATGTTATGTTATGTTATAAGCATTTATAAAGCACGTGTATACCAATCGGTTTCATGGCCCTAGGGTAAAGGTGAGGCAGTGGCAGGGAAGTAACTTAGTCATCATATGCTTGGGCGAACAACCAGGTCTTAAGCTGTTTTCTAAACTGTACAAGAGAGGTCAGAGACCTCATCTCGACTGGGAGGGTGCTCCAGAATTGTGGGGCCAAAACTGCAAACCTTAGACCACCATACTTCTTATGTTTAGACGCGTGAGTTGCCAACAGGTTCAGGTGGAAGGACCTAAGGTCTCGAGAAGGAGTGTAGCATTGTAGTCTAGCTAAAATAAAAGCCAGACTATTGCGATGAAGGGCTTTAAAAATGGTGCATCCCAGCATAAAAGCACAGCGCTTGATCACTGGAAGACAGTGAAGGCTTTTCATAAGTGTACTAACATGATGCCACTTTGGTTGATGAAAAAATCAACCTATCAGCTTGGTTCTGACCCAAATGGAGGTGTCTCAGTTGGTACACATGGATGCCAACATACAGTGAGTTGGCATAGTCCAGTCAGGAGATTGCCAAGGCTAAAGTGACCAGGATCATGGCTTCCCTACTCAAGAATCTACTAATCTTCTTTATTCTCCGCAGTTGAAAGAAACCCACAGAGACAACTGAACTGTTCTAGGCTTTCATGGACAAATCATTACTGATTATTATCCCCATGCTTTTGGAGGAATCAGCTTGCGTGGGGGATTGCCCAGTAGGGGGGTGGGGGCTAAAAGTTGGAGTGCCATGGATTTGTAGTGTAGTTCCTAGTTTCCCACTAGGCCCTGCGCATTGGAATAACATAAACAGTAGTATCGACGTAGAAGTGCGGATCTTCCAGGCCTCTACTGACTATGCTAAACTTAATTGGGTGTGTTACCAACTAGCTCAGAGGTCACTGGAAACTTTCTTCTCTGCATAGGAAGTGATCAGCTTCCCTGGCACAGACAAGAAGGGATTCAGCTTTCCAACAACCATGCAACATGACAACTTTGCTCCTCAGATCAAGAGTCAATCTCTAGGGTCGTGTGAAACAATAGACATGCATTTCACTCAGTCAGTTTAGTGCAGTTTACTTTCACGAGATGTAGAGAATAGAGAGACGGGCGTTTGTCAATAAAGGGTTAACATTTATTGAACAGTCTTTCTTCTCGTACAAGAGAAATGTATTGCCACAATTGCAAGACTTGTTATTATAAAAAGTACGTACAGTAAGATAAGGATTGCGAAATAGAACTGTAAAAACATTGATATGGTTTCTTAGCCATACAATGGTTTAAAAGTAATAAAACTTATATACAGTCATATATACATTAGGCTAAAATACTCAACTGGTGCTTCTAACTACGCCTACCCCAGTGTGCCTGACCTAAGCCTAACACGTGGAAGGGGAGTAAGTAATTAGCTTTAAGTTAAGTTGGTTTTGCCAAGGTTTGCTTCAAGAATTCTCATCTAAGGGTTTAGTCAACACCATACCTCTGAATAGAATGATGGAAGTCTGGTATTTCCTTCAGGGGCACTCAATATCCCAGTCACCCGCGAGGGCAGACCGGAAACGCTGGAGCTGGATTTCTCTGCAGGAGAAAGGCAGCGGCTCTTCTTCAGCGCGTCGGGAGGAGGAGGGGGGACAGCGTCCGCGGCAGCTGGAATCTGCTAGGCTTCTTCGCAGAGGGACGGCTGTTCAGCTCCTAAGCGTACTGCACCATCGTTCGCGCTTTAGCAGCGATAATGGTATCAGTAGCTTCACCACCAAGGGACAACAGCAGCAGCGTACTGCCTGCAGCAGCAATGGGATGCACAACAGGGTGCACGACAGCTTACAACAGCACGACAGCTCTCATTGCTTAAGGCAACGTTGGTAATATTTATACCTGACAGGTGCCGGGTTTGACGCAAGTTTGCTGGACATAAGACGTCAATTAAAGATGTCACTAGGAAGTGATAGTTATCAGTTGCTCATTAGAGTTCCATTACTAATCAAAACACAGCAAGCGGGGATTTCCAGGTTTGCTGAGTTTTTATCTTGTTGAAGAACTCGGAGTGTTAATCTAGGAATATCAGATAGTGACTTCTGCTCTGTCATTGCACTAATTGGTTGCAAAGGAAGTGGCAGAGAACTATGCTGGAATGTGGCTCTGTTCGTGTGAGGCCAGAGATGACTTTTCTGAAAATCGCACTTGAACGGTTATGCCAATATAGGGAATAAATGGATTTATAGCCGAATAGGGGCATGAGGTCGCAGTATCGATCAGGAACCTAGATACACCCACTCCACGTTTTCATGTCCATCAAATTACTAAAACTAGAGCAATTAGATGCATGTGTAACATTGCCCACCCCAAAATACATAAATGCATTCGAAATAGGTGTATTTGTAATACGTGAAATTTAGGTACTGTACGTTTTTTGAAGCATAGAAATCATTCAAAAATTATTGCATATGAAATCAATGAACGATTATGCAAAAAGAATTACACATGAAGTATCTCTGACAGAAGAAGGGCGAGATAAATCATCACATATAAATGCATTTCAATAAATGTGCTAGAGGCTGATGTAAGTTTGTTATGTCTCTAGATGTGTGTAGAAATAGAAGTTTGAACTTCTGTTCTTTAAGAATAGATTTTACCTTAAGCAAAGAATTGTTCGTGCCAATAAAGGTCAATATTAAAAAATGTTCAATTCAAAAGAATTAATTGCTTGAACGGGGAAATAGAGTTCCAACGCTTTTAGCAGTTTTTGTTGATCAAAACTGAAGGCCGAATTCAGAGTTCATGGGAACGCTGTGTGTCGGAAAGCTTCTCAAAAAGTTATTGTTTCTGTACGGGTGAGAACATCGTATCAGACAGGCTCTCAAAGAATTGGTCTACAAATTCAGGTGACAGTTCAACCAAATTCGATAGCGCTGTAATTTGGCAGGTGTGAGAATGATTGCTGTCATCATAGTTGGGACCAGCAATGCTCACAGATGGTCGTACCTGTGTGATGTTGCTTTTGTCACTCGCTCCACTGTTACCACTTGGTTGTAGCACAGGAGTCTCCACGAATGCCGTCATCAGGATTGGTAGCCGCTGGGGACAACACAATGCGTGAGCTGTTATTGGACTGAGCAAAGTATCGACGTCCATTGGTACTGCTGATGGAAGTGAAAGACAGATGTCCAACACGCATTCATCGCCGCAAAGCATACATCTTAGTACCGGTAAGATACAGTTCTGCCATATAGGTCTGAATGAAAGGAACCAGGTCATGTTTAGATCTCTCAGCCTGGCCAATCCAAGGACGTTAGTTATCCTGTCCCGGTAGCGCATTGCTAGGATTGTCTCTTCCATTCCCATGGGAGCTATGTCTGAGCCGAGGCTTGCCATAACGAAACAGGAGGGTCAAAAATAAAATCCCTGCTACAAGTCCCAAAAATAATGGTATGCCGCCAAAAACAGAGTGTACAAAATTAGGAACGATTCCCAAAATTGCCTGGAAAGGTGTTAGCAGTCCCGTAAAGACTGTCTTAAATATGCCTGGGATGCTTGTTGCACTAGACATGTTAAGGAGTTGGCTCAACATTTCTACGAAATGCACGGGGCAATTTGTTGATAAAAGGTCATGAACTTCAGTAGCTGTCCTTGCAACTAGAAGATCATACGTCTCTTTTGATGACGTTATAGGCACTGTTGTCTGTAAAAGTACAGATTTCATTTTGCTTAATGTATCAATTCGTATAGAATAGAGATTCAGACGAGGCCAGATGGGAGTCACTGTGTCTGCAGGCCCACTCGGGAACAATGCTTGCATACAGCATTTGACCATGGATGTTACGCTTACTAGATAACTTTTCCCTGGCACAAGGCCACAACATCTGTGATCCGTTCTAAGAATGTAACTCCCGTTTGAAAGTTGCATAAAGAAGGGCTCTATCTGAGTTGCAGGTGTGACTAGCTGGTGGCATGAAAGGTTGTTTGAATTTCCATCACATGCTCCGTGTAAATTAATGCCCTGACACAAAAGTATACTGCTTAGTGAATGTTTACAATTTTCACCACTAAGAAATACATTTTTGTCGCTGTCACTATAGCAAGAATGTGTGTATGGTAATTTCCATTCAGATTTTACATATCCTTTACCCAATTGTTCATACTGGCTAGCAGGTATGTACTCAAGGCACTTTTTAAATTGGAAAGTTGTTATCGGAATTGTGATAATTCCGTGTATTAACCATTCAATGACAGGACTCTCTGACATTGTCAATGGTAATCTCTCAAGTTTTTCGATGCTCAGGATTGTATAGTCTGCTCCTTTCTGTGCCAAACTGATCTGTTTATCAGTAAGGTTAAAAATGGAAAATAATGACGTTGTGTTGATTAAACGCCAAGGCACATAGCCTGAACGAAGATTTTGCAGCGTCCAGCCTAATTCTATAATAGAACGTAATTGAGATTGGCCATGTTGTAACATTAGCAAGTCTCTATCTATCACATCAAAGGCAGAGGATACAATATTGTCCAACGAATATATTCTGGAAGACAGAGTCATTAACCCATTGTCTACTACAGAAAGTGATTTTTCCAAATTAATACGATCAATTTCTCGTATTTTTTCAGCTGTTTCAATTTGTTTGACTTTCCAAGCCTCGTTGTACGCAGCATAGATACTGGTCGCTATGAAACGCTTTTGACGCTGTTTGCGTGGTCTAAGAATGAAATTGCGCAAATCAGCACCATCTTTTAGTAAAGACAAGTGTTGCTTAATTTCAGCCAGTGTGGATGTTGTTAGCCATTCAAGGCAGAGTTTCCCTACACTGTATGTTGTTATTATCCCTGGATGTTGTCTCTGGGAATATCTCGGGTCTAGTCTGGTCATTTTTAACCCCTGTGTTTTGTTCAGGAATCTATCTTGACAGTTCTTTGTGTCAGTAGGCCAGATTAGCCACTTTTTCCCATCAGGATGTGTTCTGTTAAAATGTAAAATATGTGTCACGTCTAACTCAATATCTGTAGTTGCATTATCAGGTATTGGCTTTGGAATAGACAGTGTTTTAAGGTCTTTGATCTTAGCTAGGCCAAGACAGGATGTTTGGTGTATTGTGTCATTTAAAAACAACATTTGTTCTGGTATCATGCAGGTTCTGAATAGTGCTTCAATGCCTTGTACCTGCCAATCTTTTGTACCCCAAATGGTTTTCGTTTCAATGTTATTTTTCCAATAATCAAAACCAAATGTCATCATTTTTTCATAAAATGCTTCTGAATATATCAATTTAGAATTTGTCAGCATTGTTTTCATTCCTGTTTTATCTAACAGTTTGTAATAAAACGTTTCTGCATTACTGGTGTTAAACCCTGAGAAGTATTTGAATTTCTCAAAAAATGCTTTAGAACTGCTTTTAGGTGGTGTAGCACAATGTTCCCATTGATTATACATAAAAACATTTCTAGGCTGTGCAGATTTATGCAAGTTGTGATCACCATAGTGTGTGTAGCAAAATAACTGCTCATAACTAGATGAACCTTGTAAATAATCATGATCTGTGAATCTAGCTGACATTACTAAATCAGACATCATGTCATTAATACTGTTAAAGTCCCAATCATCAGAGAATGTACTAGGTGTTACAAAGTCACTTAAGGAAACCTTCAGTTGATGAGGATACTTCAGGATTTCGACCGGACCATATATTTCATAGTCTGTTTTCTCCCATACTACCCCACCAGGTATTGGAATTGCTGTGACATTTACTGTTGACAGTTCTCTTTTCTTCACGTGGGATGATCTGTGTGGTTTCAGGACTAGGTTGATGTTCTGACTTGCTGTGTCCATTCAATTGTAATAAACTTTCCTAAAATTAAAACTAAAATTAGGCATAGTAGGAGTATGAATACCCCTGAGATAATCCAATGCTCAATCAACGGTGAATCCAGATATAATTCTTTGATTTGTTGAAGGAGTCCTGTTGTATTTTCTTTCGAATACTTTTTTGTTTCTGGCATCACTTCGGGGTCGTTTTGATCTTCAGAGAAGTTGTCGAAGTTGATGAAATAACCAGAGACAGTTCTGTCAGTTGATGGGATTGTTCTTTCAATCTGTCTTTCGGTAGCACTTTCTGATGCCACATTAGTGTAGACTGGTGTTTCTTGACGAACTGTTTCAATCTGTGTCTCAAGAGGCACGAGTTCCATGGCATTATTGCATAGTCCTTCACTGTGCACTGCAGGCTGATCGAATGTGATTAGTCTTTCAGTTTGAACCTCTTGGATTGTTGCAAGTTTGGGTATTCTGTTGTTTCTTGGGAGTCCACTGGGCCTACTGTTGATTATAGGCCACATGCTTGTGGTTTTACCAGGTCGATGGACACGACTCTGTTCTCCTTTTTACCAGCAAGGGGCGGTAGTACTACTGATCTTGTTCCGGTGACTGCCAAGACAGGTACTGCTTTTCTGTAAGAAGGCCCAAATTCCTTCTTAACCGCGATCTTTTCTTTGACTAGATCCCCAATATTTGGAATCCAGACAGGCCTTGCTAGGGCTGTTGCTGGTGGTGCCTCGTCAGTGGTACTTGGCTGTTGCTTTAACTTTATGTTGCTTAAGGATTTTCTTGTTTCATTCAGTTCCTGTAAAACAGCCAAACGATCCTTTACATCAAAGTGCGTTGTTTCTTCTTGTACCACTGACATCTGACTATCGAGGTCCTGAATACGCATTCTAATTCCGAACAATAGTTCGTATGGGCTGAAACCTTTTAGAGAATTTCTTGGCATGTTGTTAAGACTAGTTTGGACACTTATTAAATGTTTGACCCACCCAGCGCCTGAACCTAATACCTTCGCTGTTATAGATTGCTTTATGTCCCGGTTTTTTCTTTCTACCATACTGTTCCCTTCGGGGTGCGACGGACAAGAATACCGCAACCCAATTCCCATGCCGGCCATGGCCTCCTTATAAGCTCGAGAGCTAAAAGCAGGACCCTGGTCAGAATGGAACGTGGTAATTGCGTATGTGCCGATAAAGACTCGCAAATCTTTTATAACCGTTCTAGCGTCAGCCGAGCGCTGGAGGCCTCATTATTTAAGTGTGTTTAGCCTTAACTGTGTACAATGGGACGCGCTTCTCTTCTTTGATTGCGCAGATAGACCGCCTTATGCTGTCTAGCAGGGATCCTGAAACTACACTGGCCTGTTCATTACTGCGATCTCTGTTGCAGTTTTCACAATTTTGAGCAAAACATTGAATATCTATACTCATTCCTGGCCACCAGTACTCTGATTGTATTTCTTTCAGAGAATCTTTGATTCTTTGGTGTCTCAGACCCAACCCCATGTGTGCTTCCAGTAAGAGGAAGCCCCTCCTGCTCCTGTTTGGAATTACTCTGTCCCCCACTCCAGGGATTCGAGCAAAAGGAACGGAGTTTGCATCGATTATGTATGCATAATTGAGTGGATAGTTCACGGGTAGTGCTGCACAGTCGCCTTTTACAGTCGTTTTTACTGCCAGCATGGTTTCCCCGTCTATGTATTTATCTGTACGCTTTTTTGTGGCTACGGAAGCCGGTTTAGTTGCTTCCGCTGTGGCTGTATTAGCCAATGAATTCCCTGCAACGTGAACGCCATCACGTCGAAGACTCTGTGCGTGAATCACGTGAGTCTTTTGTAGTTCTTTGTCTAAAAGAGCTACCTGTTCCCAGAGCAATTTATGCTTTATTGTGGCACCTATCTCATCTTTGTAATCATTTTCAATCCAACTCTGCAGTTTATTGTTGTAAGAGTTGACGCAAAAATGAGAATCGCACACTATAAGTGTCGGGAATTCACGTTCTGCATTTTCGAGCGCCATCTTTAAAGATCTGATTTCAGTTCTCTGAACCGAACAGTTTCTTACAGATTCAGTTTTTGTTACTTTCGGTCTGAATTTACCGCACAGCCAACGACCTTTAATGATCGCACAGGCTGCATCGTAGGATTTTCTCTCTACGTTGAAATGCTGTACAAAGCTATCTGTATAGATTATACAGGCGTATTGTGGGAGAGGCAGAATTTCGATTGGCAGAGGATATTCTTCTTCATACTCTAAATCATTCAGTTCTTCAAATTGCGGGGCGAAATAGTATTTCACATCTTCCGCTCCTAGAGAATCTATACACTGTATCCATTTTGGATCCAGTGACACTGTAGGCAGGTTTACTGGGCTGAATAGCGCCTCGAAGGCGGATTCCGCTGTGAGGATATTAATCCGTTTGCCGTGTGCTAGTTCTCGTTCATTTGCTAATGCGATTTGCACTGCTTTCACAGTTCTTTCTGTGTGACTGAATGCTTTTTCTGCTTGTGTGTACAAGTGAGATTTAATTGAAATTGGTACCTTTTCTCCCTCATTAGAGGTTAGGTACGTGAATCCGCATCTTCCTGGGATGACTCGGATTACAAGATCACGTGTGTTGTCACGTGTATCTAATTTTGTTTTTGCTAACATGTCTGTTTGCAGCGATCTCAAAATTTCTGTGTGTTTTTGAGTCCAATTGATTTGTTTAAAATCAGGTTTAATTAGTTCGTAGAGAGGTTTAACCCTCTCTGCGTAATTTAGAATGTAAGTTCTTCCGAAATTCAGAAAACCTAATATGGATTGTAAATTCTTCAGCGTTTTTGGAGCTTGGAGTACAGCACACTTCTCTAAGAAGTTGTCCGCTAGGCTTTTCCCTTCACTTGATAATTCGTACCCTAAAAATAGTACTGTCAGATGGGCAATTCGAGACTTTTTAAAGTTGAATTTGTAACCCTCTGCTGCGAACCCAAGTATAATGGTGTTCACTCTTTTCAAGTGAGTATCCAAGTCGTCGTCTGTGAGATAGATATCATCTACGTAAGACAATGCCTCATCATCATATATTTGTAGTAACTCTGTTACCCTAGCTGAGAATAGTCCTGGGCTGTTCTTGAACCCCTGTGGGAGTCGACAGAATTTTTTCTGCGACCCAAATGCAGAGAAAGCGGTCAAATATCTGCTTTCTGGTGCAATGTTTTGACAAAAGAAACCATTAGATATGTCTAATGTCGTTTTATATTTTTTCCTAACTATGTTATTCATTAGGGCTGCACTATGCGAGTTTTGTACTGCAAAAGTTTTACAACATGTATTAAGATGTCTGTAGTCCAAAACTAGACAATATGAATTGTCTGGCTTTGAGACAGGAAACAAAGGATTGTTCATTTGAGAGGTGCATGTTTCAATCACCCCCTGGTATTCAAGTTGATCTAAGATCTCCCTGACTTGTTTTTTAGCTTCTTGCTTTATGGGATACTGCCGTTGGGCAGTTGGTTCACTTTTTAATTGGATTTTGTGAGGAGGTGAGTCCTCATCCCATCCTACATGATTTTTACATAATGCAGGTGCCTGGGGCACTGCCCATTTCCTTGCATATGTATATTTTTTGTGAATCGGATTGTGATTCGAGAAGGCAGGCATAATCACTTCTTCGCCACGAGGGCACTCCCTGACAAACTCCGGGGGCCAATCTTTTTCAGCTAACAGAATATCATAGCCTTTTGAGAGCTTATCCCAAAATAGACCTCTTATTTTCCTAGTCTTATCACCCTCTATACGCAATGTTATTTCGTATATTTTATGGGGCTCGCTAAGTCTGGTGTCGGCAGTTTCAACCTGAATGTATTCATTCGTGTCCACTGTCTCCAGATGACTCATCAAGATCTTGCGCGCTATACTGATTTCTGCTGCACTGTCCAACATTGTCAATGCCCACTCCCCGTTTTTCAACTGTGTCCTCAGTATCCTCGGCATGGTTGATTACTCTAATACTGGCTACCTTCTTTTTCTGAAATTGAGATTTCTTATTTTGAGCAGGTTCCTTGTCTTTGGACTTGGTGTGCTCTCCTGGGTCTGACCGTCCTCTTCTTTCCGATTTCTGTGGAAAAGATCGAGAGGGACGTGTATCAATACTTTGATATCTATCAGGTTTTTTCAGATTATCCCTATTGCTAAGATTATATCTTTTCTCAGAGGGCTCCCTCTGGGGAGACTGGCGTTCTCGAGTCGGAGTGCTTTCCCTCCGTCGAGGAGACCTTCCTCTGGACTGGAAAACTTTTTCCTTGGGAATGGATTGTTTATTTCCATCCCAGCTCTTTTTAGGAGTGTTTGAATTATTTTTAATAAATAATTTTTCTGGATTTTCGAGCAGTTGGGGCTTTACCGGTTTCCCACCCAAGCTGTCTCTACCTAATTCTTCATAGCATTTTTCTATGATTTTTGCAAGCTCAACAGGATCTTCTATAACTGTTTCCTTCAACTTCTGGCGAATCGCCACAGATGCTGCTTCTCCTTTTATGTTGGCTAATAATATAGCCGAGACCTGCTTGAAGTCTTTCAGTAATTTCATACCAAGATTTAAAGCGGGCTCTGGACCGTATTCATTTTGAATCTGTTTTAGCACTTCTGGTATTACCGCCATAGACGGAACACCGTGTGTTTTCGTGTAAATGGAAGCAAAGACTGTACCCCAAGTGTCACAGTCCTCCACGTGTGGTGCGATTCCCATAGGAAGGCAGATGGTCAAGATTCTGTGTTTCTCTATAGGGGTAGTATCGGGAAATACTGCCTCTATTTGAGTGATTTTCTGTGCTAACCAGAAAGGAATTTGTTCCCGTTTTACGGGTGTTTTACCAAGACATGACTGTATGTTCTGTGGTGTAATTTTATTAGTGTTCCCCTGATGAGGGGTCAGCTGTGGTACATTAACAGCTGGTTGGACTGTTGCAGTCCGCATTACATATTGGACTAATTGCCTATGTATTTTAATTAATGTTTTTAGCTGTACTAACAGCTCTTCTTTAGACATTTTTACAATGTCCGGATGTGGTGTGTAGCTGGCTAGAACCGGCCACGTTGCTCCTGGTCTACCTAGTGGACCGAGCCTGGTAATGTGATCATTGTGTTTTAGGGCGCCATTAAACCAGAGCAGGTGCTCTTGAAATTTAAGTGGAATTTCAATCTCCTCGAAAGGAGCGTACTCTTCCGGGGGTTTCTCTATTTTGTAATAGTGAAACTCTTTTGTTATAGCGTTTACCGCTGGAAAGTTTATCCATGAATAGAATACCTCTGTCTGCCGATATTCGTGAGCCTCTATCACGAAAATTACTGTACCACCTTGAGGTGTCAGTCCGTTATCTATAAGTTTTAATGTTATAGATCTTCTTAAGTGGACTGGGATGATTACTGCACCCGGTACCATATCGTCGGAATCCTGCTGAGTTGCATTTACTGCGGCCCCAGTGGTTCCGTTATTTTCTCCTGGCATTGTTAAAATGCAAGGTTTGCAGAGTAGGTCTCCAAGGAGACAAAGATTAGGTGCACAATATTTTGGAACACTGTATCCTTCAACGTTGAATAAACCAGAGCTTTACATAGGAATCTCTTCCTACTAAGGTCGGGCGGATTTTAACCTTTCACCCACTCCAGACGTCTATTGGAGTATTTACGGGAGAAAGGGGTCTGTGTGAAATATGCACGACTGAGTTACTCTAACGTCTTGCGTTAGTTTATCGCCTTACCAAACGTTGGGCGCCATGTAGTGTAGTTCCTAGTTTCCCACTAGGCCCTGCGCATTGGAATAACATAAACAGTAGTATTGACGTAGAAGTGCAGATCTTCCAGGCCTCTACTGACTATGCTAAACTTAATTGGGTGTGTTACCAACTAGCTCAGAGGTCACTGGAAACTTTCTTCTCTGCATAGGAAGTGATCAGCTTCCCTGGCACAGACAAGAAGGGATTCAGCTTTCCAACAACCGTGCAACATGACAACTTTGCTCCTCAGATCAAGAGTCAATCTCTAGGGTCGTGTGAAACAATAGACATGTATTTCACTCAGTCAGTTTAGTGCAGTTTACTGTCACAAGATGTAGAGAATAGCGAGACGGGCGTTTGTCAATAAAGGGTTAACATTTATTGAACAGTCTTTCTTCTCGTACAAGAGAAATGTATTGCCACAATTGCAAGACTTGTTATTATAAAAAGTACGTACAGTAAGATAAGGATTGCGAAATAGAACTGTAAAAACATTGATATGGTTTCTTAGCCATACAATGGTTTAAAAGTAATAAAACATATATACAGTCATATATACATTAGGCTAAAATACTCAACTGGTGCTTCTAACTACGCCTACCCCAGTGTGCCTGACCTAAGCCTAACACGTGGAAGGGGAGTAAGTAAGTAGCTTTAAGTTAAGTTGGTTTTGCCAAGGTTTGCTTCAAGAATTCTCATCTAAGGGTTTTCAACACCATACCTCTGAATAGAATGATGGAAGTCTGGTATTTCCTTCAGGGGGCACTCAATATCCCAGTCACCCGCGAGGGCAGACCGGAAACGCTGGAGCTGGATTTCTCTGCAGGAGAAAGGCAGCGGCTCTTCTTCAGCGCGTCAGGAGGAGGAGGGGGGACAGCGTCCGCGGCAGCTGGAATCTGCTGGGCTTCTTCGCAGAGGGACGGCTGTTCAGCTCCTAAGCGTACTGCACCATCGTTCGCGCTTTAGCAGCGATAATGGTATCATTAGCTTCACCACCAAGGGACAACAGCAGCAGCGTACTGCCTGCAGCAGCAATGGGATGCACAACAGGGTGCACGACAGCTTACAACAGCACGACAGCTCTCATTGCTTAAGGCAACATTGGTAATATTTATACCTGACAGGTGCCGGGCTTGACGCAAGTTTGCTGGACATAAGACGTCAATTAAAGATGTCACTAGGAAGTGATAGTTATCAGTTGCTCATTAGAGTTCCATTACTAATCAAAACACAGCAAGCGGGGATTTCCAGGTTTGCTGAGTTTTTATCTTGTTGAAGAACTCGGAGTGTTAATCTAGGAATATCAGATAGTGACTTCTGCTCTGTCATTGCACTAATTGGTTGCAAAGGAAGTGGCAGAGAACTATGCTGGAATGTGGCTCTGTTCGTGTGAGGCCAGAGATGACTTTTCTGAAAATCGCACTTGAACGGTTATTCCAATATAGGGAATAAATGGATTTATAGCCGAATAGGGGCATAAGGTCGCAGTATCGATCAGGAACCTAGATAAACACGCAACAGATTGGCTGTGAGAATCAGCTCAATTTTGTCAGGATTTAGCTTCAATTGGTTATTGTTCATCCAGTCACTTATAAAAATCATAGTGGCTTGGAAGTTAGACACTGATGATGCTGATGAATTAATGTCAAACACCAATTGAAGGTTGTCGGCATAGTAAAAAATTCCAACATTTCTTTCTCTCAGGGAACAGATTGTCGCGATTGCAAGCGGCGCCAATACCTTCGCGCACCACTAACCTGAGCAATCCGGTCAGCAGGGACGATGGGACGAATGTCCTTTCGACTTGCCTAAACACCGCACCCAGGGGCGTCTTAGAGATCGCCTTCTGAATGGGTATAGCAGAAAGCCGGAAGGGTAATGTGCAGGAAAGAACGGAGTGCAGGATGAGGCCCTCTGAGTCTAGGTCCGGGGAAACCTCCTTGGAAGGATGTGCTGCAGCAGGGGAAGACAATGGACAGGTATAAGTATCTTGTTCCCCTATTTTCCCTGTTCTTCCCTGACCTTGAGCAATCACACTTACCAAAGTTAATGTCACTCGCACTGTAAATGGAACCGATCTGTTCCTCTTATTCCGAAGGGCTGAAGTGAAAAGTTGAAAGTCACTTTCACGCTCAGTGCTGTACTCCTTAGAAGGAGTTTCGGTATCTGGTGCCTTTAGTGTTATTCTCCGTTCAATTGTATCCTCAATAACGCTTGAGTATACAGCAAATGTAATAGCACCCTGGGATTGAGTTAGTACTAGCTTTGTGAGAACTAAAGCAAAAATAACGGGAACTTCCGTAAAACAATAGCAATTTCTCAGGTCTGAAAGGAAAGAACGATCCCGTTCTTCCGTGGTGATACTTGCGGTTCTCTGGAAGTTGCTCCACTCCTCTGACCGCTCTGATTCCTACTCGGAACTTGGCTTGATGCTTTTCTGACCGCGCAGGCACTTGATCGGCGCTGGTAATCTCCTTTGGGTTAAATCCGGCGGGGAACACCATCCGCCCTTCACGAATCCACAATAACAATTGTCAAGCACCGATCCTCATCTAAGGCGGAGCTATATAGAAAAGACCTTCCTTCCTGTTTTCCCGGTCCGCTTGGCATTCTGGGACTTGTAGTGCAGAAGGAGTGAACGCGCATTTTGTCCTTTCTTAAGTCCTCTCGTTGTGGCTGCGAGAGCGATCATGACAGAACCCCCTCTCGAGGACTGCCGACTCGGCGGTCGACCCGGCTTACCAGGGAATCGCTCATGGAACTCCGCAACCAGATCCGGGCAATGCAAATGGTCCCCTGGTTCCCAGGTTCTGTCTTCGGGCCCATATCCCTGCCAATCGACCAAATACTGAACCTTGCCACGAACCAAACGGGAGTCCAGTATCCGCTGCACTTCGTATTCCTCCTGGCCCTCCACCTCCAAAGCAGGGGGTCGCTCCGGCAAGCGCATACTCAATGGACAAGGCCGGAGGAGAGACACATGGAACACCGGATGAATGGACCACGCCACCGGCAGGGAAAGCTTCATGGCTTCAGGGTTCACAACCTCACTGATACTGTAGGGTCCAATAAATTTAGGCTTAAACGTATTGACACCCTTCAAGTGGATATTACGTGTGGACAGCCACACCTTGTCCCCCACCTTATACTCGGGCTCTTCCGACCTCCTCCGGTCTGCAAACAGTTTGTGTGCCGCCTGTGCCGACTGTAAACAATGTCGCGCATCGATAAGAATGGCTCTCAAATGCGCATGATGTTCATGTATTGAAGGAACCAAAGAGTCCGCTGGCCAGTCGAAGGGAAGCATATTCGGATCGAAACCGTAAAGGCAGAAAAAGGGGGAACACCCCAAGGTGGAGTGAACAGCATTGTTATAAGCGAATTCCGCCAGCCACAGGAGGGTGGTCCACTCCATGGCATTCTGCATGGTGAAGCAGCGAAGGTATTGCTCCAGTGTCTGGTTAAGCCTCTCGGTTTTACCGTCGGTCTGGGGATGGTAGCTAGTCGATAACTTGGCATCAATTTGCAAGATGGCACAGAGCGCTTTCCAAAAATGAGATGTAAATTGCGTGCCTCGATCGGTTATAAGCACACTGGGCACTCCATGCGCCCGTACAACGTGTTGAAGGAACACTTTAGCCAACTCCATCGACGTAGGCAGCCCCGGTAAAGCAATGAAGTGGCCCATTTTTGTCAGATGGTCTACTACCACCAGAACCACAGTTTGATTGCCGCAGGGAGGCATCTCCACTATGAAATCCATGGATAAGGTGTGCCAAGGTTTAGGAGGAATGGGCAATGGTCGTAGGAGACCCAAGGGTTTTGTATGTACAGATTTGCCCTGGGCACAAACAGCACATGTCTTTACGTATTCTTTAACGTCCTTGCGAACCTCCTTCCACCAAAAGGAACGCTCCACATTAGCGGTGGTCTTATATATGCCCATGTGTCCACTTAATACTGAGTCATGCGCCCATTTGAGCACCTGTTGTTGTAACTGTATCTGTGGGACATACAACGCTTGGTAATGGTAGGCCAGTTCGTTTTCCATACGTCGATTTCCTGGCTCTTCCTGTATCCAAGTATCTATGTCCTGATCAGCTATTGTCACTTTCAAATCATCCAGAAAGTCTTCGGAGGATACCAGGGAAAGCAATACCTCAGAACAGTCTGTGCCTTGAAGGATATATGGAGGCTCTGCTGGTTCCACCGTCTCTTCTGAACCTAGTCGGGATAATGCGTCTGCCTTCCCATTACGGGATCCAGGTCGATACTTGATTACAAAATCAAAATCGGAAAAAAACAAAGTCCATCGAAGCTGCCTTGGGGTCAGAGCCTTAGCCGTTTTGAGGAACAAAAGGTTGCGGTGATCCGTGATAATCTCCACGGTGTGCAACGCTCCTAGGAGATAATGTCGCCATTCTTCACAGGCCCGTTTAATAGCGAGGAGTTCCTTATCGGTGATAGAGTAATTTATCTCACACGGTGTAAGTTTCTTGGAGTAGTATGCCACTTGGTGCAATTGCCCCATTTTCGGATGTCTTTGGGACAAGATTCCTCCGAGAGCGTATTGGGATGCATCAGTCTCGAGGACATAAGGCAATTGAGGATCTGGATGTCTCAGAATAGGAGCCTGGGTGAACCTGTCCTTGAGAACTTGAAAGGCCTGTGCTGCTTCGGGTCCCCATACAAAGGGGGCGTTCTTTCTCAGGAGGGATGTGATGGGATGTATGGCCTTCGAAAAGTCCTGAATAAAGCGTCTGTAATAGTTGGCAAAGCCAAGAAAACTCTGCACCGCCTTAACATTCTGTGGGGTTTTCCAGTTCAGGATCACCTCGACTTTTCGTGTGTCCATTTGGAACCCTTGAGCGTCGATGATGTACCCCAAGAAGGCGACTTCCTGTACATGGAAGAGACATTTCTCCAATTTGGCATATAATGAGTTTTGCAGAAGCTTCTGCAACACAGTTTTCACATGGACAACATGTTCTGTCATTGTTGTTGAGTATATCAGAATATCGTCTATGTAGACCACGCAGTATGTTTCCAAGCACCCCCTGAGCACCTCATCCATGAAGAATTGGAAGGCCGCAGGGGCGTTGCAGGGTCCAAAGGGCATCACCCTATACTCAAATAATCCGAATTTGGTTCTGAACGCGGTCTTCCACTCGTCTCCCTTTTGCACTCGAACAAGGTGGTATGCCCCACGAAGATCAAGTTTCGTGAAATATTTCGCCCCCTTCAATTGGTCCATCAAGACCGGAATGAGGGGAAGAGGATAGCGGTTTTTTATCGTCACCTTGTTGATTGCACGGTAGTCTATGCAGGGTCTTAACTCGTCACAGTCCTTTTTTGCAATGAAAAACATCGGTGAATACGCAGGGGAGGTGGAGTGTCTAATGAATCCGGAAGCGAGATTGTCGTCAATATAAGTTTTCAAATATTGGGTCTCCTTCTCCGTCAAAGCATAAACCCTGCTACAAGGGATATCTGCCCCCGGTATGAGGTCCACTCGACAGTCATAAACCCTATGGGGGGGTAACTGCGCAGCCTTTTGTTTGTCAAACAAAGCCTTATACTCCAGATATTCAACGGGAAGCACCGTGGCACAACAGAACAGTTCCAAGCCACAGGCGCTCGTCAAACAGGCCGCCGGCGAGGGCACCGGAACAGAAGGACGAATTTCATGATTCCTGCAATGTTCCTTACAATAAGGAGAGGTCATACTGACCGTTCGGGATGACCAACTAACGAAGGGATCATGCAACGTAAGCCACGGCATACCCAAGATGAGCCGGAACTGCGGGGCATCTATCAGATCAAATTGGATGTTTTCTTGGTGGTTCTCACCGAATTCCATCAAAAGTGACAAGGTGTTATAAACCACCGGACCAGACGACAGGATAGTTCCGTCCACTGCCTTCACTGTCTCGGGACGCAGCTTCTTCTCGCAAGGGATGCACATCCTTAACGCATAGTCTTGGTCAATATAGTTTCCGGTGGCCCCAGAGTCGAGAAGGGCATCTATCTGTAGTTTGTTGTGCGAGGCAATCCAGAGAGATACACGTACGTTCATGTGGGCCACCGCTGGATGAAGGGTGTTGGCCAATACGGGGGAGATCATAGGATGCTGGTATCTTAAGTCAGAGACCTCCGTCTGACTTAAGATCTGAAGTTTTCCGCCGGTTCGCTGTCTTTCTGAGTAGCTTGGACCCGGGGAAGGGTAGAGCGTCCGGGAACGTAATTACGGGCTCTACATTCCTTAATAAAATGTCCTCCTTTACCACAATAAAGGCAAAGTTTCAGACGTCGCCTTTTGTCTTTTTCTTCTCCTCCAAATTTGGGACGAGAAGGGGGATAGTAGAAACGATTGTCCCCTCTGGGCCTTTCTCCTTTACGTTCAAGTAATCGATGGTCTAACTGTACGGTGAGATCTATAAATTCTGATACCGTGGTGGGAAGTTGCACCACCTGGGCCAACACATCTTTTAATTCTCCTCTCAACCCCTGATAAAAGAGGGAAATCCGTTTCTCCACCGGCCAATCCGTTTCCACGAGCAGGCGATTAAATGTAGTGATATATGACAATAAATCTTGAGACCCCTGTCTCAGCGTCATGATTTCTCTGTCAAGGGTTAGCATATGGGATTTCCTGTCGAATAGTTTGCGCAATGCGAGACAGAAATCTGAAAAATTATGTAATACCGGGTCGTTACGTTCTAATAAGGGAATGGTCCAACTTGACGCATTCCCTCCCATGTAGGACATCATGAATGCCGTTTTAACAGCTTCCTCCTGGAAGACCACGGGTTTACATAAGAAATGAAGACGGCACTAATTCAGGAACGTCTCGAACTTGCGGGGATCCCCATAAAACCTCTCCGGAGGGGCCAAAGGAATCCCTTGGTTCTGAATCACCTGTACTGTCGGTAACGCATCCGGGACTGTTGCGGGAGTCGATAATGGCAAGAAGTAACCCCCGGTTCGGGAAGACGAAGGTGGAGGCAAAGTGGCTGGTTTAAGTATAGGTCGAGCCGCTGGTTCCTTCAGCGATAAGTCTGACATCTCTTTACGCATTAGCGTAACTTCCTGGTATAATGCCTGATTCTCGGCACGAGAGGTAAGGACCTCCTGACGAAGCTCCGAGAAGCTTTCCATCAGGGAAGCAAAAGTAGCATCGGCGTCCATCGTCCGGGCTGAAGAGTATTCGTGGGCTTGACAATCTGTCGCGATTGCAAGCGGCGCCAATACCTTCGCGCACCACTAACCTGAGCAATCCGGTCAGCAGGGACGATGGGACGAATGTCCTTTCGACTTGCCTAAACACCGCACCCAGGGGCGTCTTAGAGATCGCCTTCTGAATGGGTATAGCAGAAAGCCGGAAGGGTAATGTGCAGGAAAGAACGGAGTGCAGGATGAGGCCCTCTGAGTCTAGGTCCGGGGAAACCTCCTTGGAAGGATGTGCTGCAGCAGGGGAAGACAATGGACAGGTATAAGTATCTTGTTCCCCTATTTTCCCTGTTCTTCCCTGACCTTGAGCAATCACACTTACCAAAGTTAATGTCACTCGCACTGTAAATGGAACCGATCTGTTCCTCTTATTCCGAAGGGCTGAAGTGAAAAGTTGAAAGTCACTTTCACGCTCAGTGCTGTACTCCTTAGAAGGAGTTTCGGTATCTGGTGCCTTTAGTGTTATTCTCCGTTCAATTGTATCCTCAATAACGCTTGAGTATACAGCAAATGTAATAGCACCCTGGGATTGAGTTAGTACTAGCTTTGTGAGAACTAAAGCAAAAATAACGGGAACTTCCGTAAAACAATAGCAATTTCTCAGGTCTGAAAGGAAAGAACGATCCCGTTCTTCCGTGGTGATACCTGCGGTTCTCTGGAAGTTGCTCCACTCCTCTGACCGCTCTGATTCCTACTCGGAACTTGGCTTGATGCTTTTCTGACCGCGCAGGCACTTGATCTGCGCTGGTAATCTCCTTTGGGTTAAATCCGGCGGGGAACACCATCCGCCCTTCACGAATCCACGATAACAATTGTCAAGCACCGAGCCTCATCTAAGGCGGAGCTATATAGAAAAGACCTTCCTTCCTGTTTTCCCGGTCCGCTTGGCATTCTGGGACTTGTAGTGCAGAAGGAGTGAACGCTCATTTTGTCCTTTCTTAAGTCCTCTCGATGTGGCTGCGAGAGCGATCATGACACAGATTAGAGGAAGAAGATACAGGTTAAAAAGAAGCGGAGAGAGAGAAGAGCCCTGGGGAACCCCACAGGTCAGAAAAGTTGGCAAGACGCACCGCTTGAGACATGTTGCTAAGAAAGGAGGAGAGCTACTTTAACGCCAGACCCTGAATTCCTGCATTGCTGACTCAGTCGATCAAAATGTCATGGTCGACAGTGTCAAATGCTGCTGACAGACCCAAGAGAATCAGGGCCTGGGTGATGCCCCTATCTGCCCCCCCTCTGAGTACGTCCATGACAGTAAGAATAACAGACTCCGTGGAGTGTGCGGGTCTAAAGCCGGCCTGATGGGAGTCCAAAACCTGGGAGTGTTCAACGAAGGAACTGAAGCAATTTGCTACATGGGCCTCTACAACTTTACCCAGGTAGGGCAGCAGAGAAATGGGGCTGTAATTACTAAGGACCAATAGGTCTGCACCCGGTTTCTTCAGAATTGGAATAATTGCTGCCCTTTTAAAGGAGTCAGGGACAATACCAATCTTAAGCGAGTTGTTGAGAAGTGAGAGGGGAGGGTCTGGGTAAGTAGTGAATGCTCCTTTGAGTATGTGAGGGGGACAGCAGTCAGTGGGGGAACCAGAGCCAACCTTTTTTAGTAGATTCAGAAAGATCTCCTCAGGGATCGGAGAAATTTGATCAAGACAGTGTGGATTCTTACCAATATTCGAATCCTGTATAGGGAAATCAAGGGGAATGATACTAGCCTTAATGGCGACTATTTTCTCAATGAAATATGAATTAAGAGAATCACATAGAGACTGTGATGGAGCAGGTTTGAACATAACTCCATCTGGTTTAGAGAGTTCATCGACTATAGAGAAGATCTCTTTAGACTTATTTGATGAGTTGATAATTTTTTGGGAGAAATAGTTTGCCTTAGTGTGAATAATCACATTTTGTATATTCTTTGAACAAGGTTAAGTAAGGGACCTTTTTATCTGGGAGATAATAGCATCGCCATCTGTGTTCTGCTTGTCTTAATGCAAGTTTCTTTGTTAATAAATCGTCGGAGAACCACTGTTGAGCGTCGTGGAGTCTAATAACCTCTGTTCTTTTGAGAGGAGCAATGCAGTCGCTGGCCGATTCAAGCCATGTCTTAATACTCTCTGCCTGAGACTGGAAAGCTTACAGTGTCGAGGTGGACATGCTAGTTAAGAGTGAGCAGAAGTGGTTGATGTCTGCACGTCTCCAATTTCTGGACATTTGATTCTCCGTTAGTTGGAATTTCGAAGAAGGAGCACATGAGAGAGTGAATCTAATCAAATAGTGGTCCAACCAGGCACATGGAGCTATCAGGGGAGTGTAAATCTTCAAGTTTGATGTCCAAACTTGATCTAAAATGTGCCCTTTTAAGTGGGTAGCTTTCCTCACATTCAGGGCACAGTTCATCCCAGAAAGAAGGTCGGCAAATTCCCTCAAGCTTGTGCTCTCCCGTTCATCACTAGGCAAGTAATGAAATCCCCAATTATAAGAATTCTTGCATGATTGATGACGAGGTGGGATACATCTCACCCAATGCCTGGGGGAATGTAGGCATGTTACAAGGAGGTCTATAGAAGAGAGTGCAGATGAACGACACTGAGGAGATTCAAATTTTAAGACCAGTTAATAAACTGAGGGCAAACCAGTGACCTCTAGGGAAGGGAAGTGATGTTCCTTGCGGATAATAGCTGCAACCCTGCCTCCGGCTTTCGCTGAGGACCTATTAGCCTGAAGGATATAACAGCCTTCCGGAATTGCTGCTAAAATATCCGGAACAGATTCTTCAGTAAGCCACGTTTTGGTAAGAAGGAGAATATCAGAGTTTTCAGATTGTAAGGGCAGGAAGATTTCAAGCTGGTGTTTCACCAAAGAGCGGGTATTCAGATAACAGACAGTGAGTCCATTAACTCTTGAGCCCTGCGGGTATCGGAGGTGGAGGAGGACGTATTGTTGGGAGAAGGGATTTTTAGATACATTTCAGGGAAGGTTTGTCTATATGTTATGATTCCCGCCTTGTCTAGGTTAACTTTGGTATTAACATTGATTTGAAGGTTACCCTGCAACAATTTCAACTTGTTGGAAGAGTAGCGCTAAATCAGTAGTTTTCTCTCCTGGATGCCAATAAATCTTGCCTTAAACCTCTATTTTTCTCCCTGGCAGCTAACAACTCCTTTTGAATGGCTTCCAAGACTCCACCTAAATTCTTCTGGTCAAACCTGTCAGCCATTTTGCTCAGGTAAGTAAAAAGAAGTGGGCACTTCACTCTGTTAGAAGAGTCTTACTTTAAGTTTTCCCAGATACTTCACGGGAGCAGAATGGTGCGAGATCCAAATGCCCCTCTGAGTTTCTCTCCACACTCCCAAGGTTCTTTTGGGAGCATGAAAGAATTCCATTGGGGGAAAGGGGAATGGGACAGAGAAGAGACTGCTTCGTCTTCTGGTGCCTTCAGTCTACTGCTGCTTCTAGTATTCTTGCAACGCAGTTTTCAGCAACCAAGATACTGTTACACAAATCAACACATTACTACAATCTAAACAGCCTTACAATTCTCTGTGTATATTTGTTGAATTCTTTTAACAACATACCCCTAGTAGACTTGGCAATTGCCTCGCTCCTTGTTAAATGTAGATTAAAGATATGCTTCACTATGGTAAGAATTAGGTGTTGCTAAATCCTGTAGAAATATATAAAACCTTTTAGAATTTCTACGTTATGTTTAAACACTCTTTAAATATTTCTAGAACTGATAACTGAACTAATAACCTTTTATCTTTTTATGCAGGGAAGTCTGAAGTTGACAGGAACAAACAGGAACAGCTTTATTTAGGTTAGTCTTTAGAGGCTAAGTATACTGTTTTAGAATTTCTCTAATAGTTCATCATTATCGAAATATTCAATAGGAATTTTTATTAAAAGTGAAAAGCTGGTATACCCATTGAGCTTTATAAAAGGACATCTGATCTAACTGCCCGCATCTTCTGAAATTTTTTTTGAAAGTTTGAGGGCAGGGGAGCAACCACGGGATCAACGAATAGCCACCATAGTAACAATTCCGAAGCCTGGTAAACCCCCCGAAGAATGCTCCTCATACCGGCCCATATCCTTACTTAACACTGAGGCTAAGATCCTCGCCAAGCTTCTTGCAACACGCCTACCCCGCACCTTGTTACCTTAATTCACCCAGATCAGTCCAGGTTTATGCCTAACAGGAATAAAGCACTTAACCTCAGAAGATTACATGCGGTAATGGCATGCATGCCGTACATCCAAGAACCTGCAGTTATCCTTTCCCTCGATGCACGAATGGCATTCGACATGGTGGAATGGCCTTATTTATTTGCGGCCCTCAGACATCTGGGCTTCGGCCCAGAATTCTGCGCATGTCTGCAATTGTTGTAGGGAGGCGTGGGTTGCAGCTGGCGAGGATGGTCGCAGCCTAACAGGGCTCCCGACCCCCCGTCCGATAATCCGACGATTTCTCCTTCACCTGGCCTGGGATCCCCGTGAAAATCTGGGTGAGCCCAGACGATACTTCGGTGCCTGCTCCGGTCGAGGCGGCGGGCTGTTGCCTGCGCTGGGAAAGGTGCGGACCGGCGGCGGAGCCTCGGGAAGCCGAGACACAAGATGGCGGCGCCTTTGGGGACTGCGCTATAGAAATTGCTGCGCCATCGGCCCAACAAACCCTGAAGCCGGACTGCAAGAGATCACTCGGCATCCAGAGAGCCGTAGGGGCGAGCGACTGATCGGTGGGTCCACCGACCTCCCCTACGATCGACCCTGGGCCGCGCTCAACACCATCTTGCGGCCCAGACGAAGCTCCTCCCTGCTCGGGCAGGGACAGATCGACACCCCGGCTCCTGGAGGCCTGCTGCGGCTGGGAACATCAAGGTCCGCACTGGGCCGGTCTTCTTGCCACTCCTGGCTGCTTGGAATTATTGAGATGTGGGGACCGCGGGGGTGCCGACCGATGGAAGCGGCCCTCGTCCACAGCGTTTACTATGGCCAGAACCGTGCATTGCGCCCTCTGTCCGCCCCGGCACTGCTCCTCCCAACCCGAGCTTCCAGGGGTCTGCTGCGGCCGGGGGCGACGTGGATCATTCTGGGGCATTGTGACCAGCCCTGGTGAACAGGACCCTGAAGTGGGCATCCGGCGGCGGGACCCACAGTGCCGGGCTGACCCGAACCCACTTTACACTATAACTACGAGAAGGCGGGGACGCTGGGAGCAACAGCCTATTGCCCCCACTGCCTATCCAAAAGCTCCTGCACACCGGGACCTTGCAGGGCGGAGAGCCCCCCCGCACCTCTCGAATTCCCGCGTTTCCTTCTGGAGGGGGCGGGGGGGCGGCCAACTAATAAGCCGACATCGGCGAGAAGAGATGCCCTGAGTACCGGACCTGCCTACGGTGCCACAGACTACAGGGCGTCGGGGACTCATTGTGTACACCTGCTCCCTGGCTATCACCGCGAGGGACCGGTACTGGGGGTCCCCTCCAGATTTAACCCTTTGGTGCTTGCACGCCGCGGCCGCCGATGAGTGGGAACTGGCACACGCTCCCTGAGCGCTACCTCGCCCCCACGGACGCCGGATTGTGCACACACTGGAGGCGGGGGAGCGGAGACGACATTGCCTGGCGGCCCCAAGGATCAAGGCAGGGGAGAGCGCTGGATGCTACCCAGCGGAGGGCGCTGAGGAGCAGTGTCCTGGGTATCTAGACTGCAGTCGATGAGGGGCCCTGAATGAGTGACCGCAACTGACCCCGAGCGTACCGACCCACCTCCCCCTATTAACTGCGAGCTGATCACCTTGCAGACGCACGTGCCAGTTACCATCGGCGTTGGAAAGGCCCTGGGACACGGACAGTAACGCAAGATGGGGAAGCCCAAGGGCCCGAATGGCGAAGGGGGCCCTAGCTCGGAGGCTCCTGACGATGCATTGCCGACCCCGCCGGACCTGCAGCAGATGCAGGACCGAATCCTGGAGGCTATTGCCGCCACAAAAGACGCCCTACACCAGGACATAGCTCAGGTGGCCACGAGCCTGGGCCTACTGCGGGCGGACCACGGGAAATTGTCAGACAGGGTTAAGACCACGGAAGCTGCCCTGAAAGACCTGGTACCTGTGCACAAATCCTTGGAAGGCCGGCTGACGGAAGCGCTAGACCGCATACAGTCCCTCGAGAGACGAGCAGAGGATGCCGAAAACCGCAGCAGACGCAACAATGTACGCCTTGTGGGCCTTCCGGAGAAAAAAGAGGGCCCTAATATTGTGGACTATCTGACCACCTGGCTGCAGACGGAAGTGGCGCCTGAATGGCTTTCTCCTTTCTTCACAATTGAAAGAGCACACCGAGTACCAGCCAAACCACCCAGTCCTGGACAATCACCTCGCCCAGTGGTAATTAAACTACTACACTACAAGGATAGGGACTGGTTGCTACAAAGAGCGAGGGAAGCGGGTCCCTTCCAAGTGGACAATTGCAGGGTGACGCTGTTCCCGGATTATACCTTCGATGCCCAGAAGCTGCAAGCCTCGTTCTTATCCATCAAAAAAAAACTGAGGACGGAGGGCCTGCAGTACTCGCTCCTCTTCCCGGCCAGACTGAGGGTGGTGGTGGATGAGAAATCGCTGTTCTTTCCTACTTCAGCAGAGGCATGGGCCTGGTGGGACACCTAAAAAGCTGGTACGGATGGGGAAAGGATTAGAGAGGAGGAAGAGCGGCAACAACAGCCACTGAGAAGATCTCGAAGGGTGCGAGGACATAAGCGAAAGACTGAGAAACCAACGGTCTCGCAAACGGAGAGTGAACAGAGGGCCGGCCCGCACTACAGGCAGTTATTGACTTGTCGGGCGCTGTTTTGACTCAATCGGAGCCGGCCTCGGGCTCGGAGGGCCGAGCAACGGACTCAGAAACTGAACTCTCGGAATTTGGCAGCACGAAAGGCCCGGAGATCACGCCGCAAACCTCGGGGGAGATTGTCGAAGGCTGAGAGTGCTCTGCTGTCCCAGTACTACCCTTCGATGACGGAACTTGGCCGCGACAACGGCCGGAGCAGGCAGCTATTGGACAGTAATGTTGTGAGTAGAACTATATTGCGGGGCGGGGGAATGGGACTGAGGTTCAGGAACCCGTAGCCAGTTCGCGCCTCTTAGGGCCCATAAGGCCTCCGCAGTGAAGACTGCGGATTAGGGGGGTAGGAGGGCACGGTTGCCCACACATAGTTTGGATGGGAGCGGCTCTAGCAAAGTTAGGTCCTGTTCTGGGGGAGGGGGGGAGCCTGAGGCAGTTGGGGTGGCCCGAGGCACAGTTAAGGGAGGGGGGAGAAGGGTTGTTTTTGCGGGGAGGAAGGAAAGTGTCATCACAAGCGTCCGAAGACGCGTTTATGTTGCAACGTGTCACATTGCATGGGATAATGGCTAATACAGGAATGGTAAAATGTGTGACTTAGAATGTGAGAGGGCTTCACACCATGACCAGACGGCACAAAGTGCACACGTATCTGGTCCGTAGGGGGGTCCATATTGCGCTGCTGCAAGAGACACACTTGACGAAACAGGAGGGAATAGCGCTACAGCGCAGATGGAGAGGACACTTATTTAATACTACCTATTCGGCCTTTGCTAGGGGGGCCTTAATTTGGGTAAGGGCGGGCACCCCTTTTCAAGTTATCCGACAGGTGGTGGATCCAGAGGGGAGATTTGTAGCAGTGGAGGGGAAGCTCCGAGGGCGACACATTGTGCTTTGCAGCGCGTATGCACCCAATGTAGACCAAGCTGCATACTTTGCGAGGCTCTCTGGGGAACTGGCTAGCTACCTTGCAGGCTCTGTTCTGCTGGGAGGGGACCTTAATTCGGTGGTGGATGTTGACCTAGACAGATCACACCCCCCTTTACACTCGTCCCCAGTGCGTAGGTTACCGAAGTGCAGATCAGACTGGCAGGAACGGTGGGAACTAACCGATGTTTGGCGCACACAACACCCAATAGAGCGAGATTACTCATTCCACTCCGGTCCGAATGACCTCCACGTTCGTATCGATGCCTTCTTGTGCTCGCTGCTGGTGCTCCCTGCAGTGGCCCGCACCGAATACCTGGCACGCACGATTTCGGACCATAACCCCCTATTATTATCGCTTGACTGGATGACTGACATTTCTAAGGTCCCGACATGGCAGCTTAGACCAGACACATTAGATGACCCACCATTCCGCGGGGCATTAGGGAACAGAATCAATCAATATTTTATGGAGAATGAAGGTTCCACCGACTTCAGAGCCACGGAATGGGGCGCTCTTAAATTGGTGGTGCGGGGACATTGCATCGGAAAATTCGCAGGGGCCCGCAGAACGCTGCTAGATGACTTAGATAGGGCAGAACGCAAGCTACGGGAGGTTGAACTAGCGCACCCTGACCGGCCTGAGCTCCAGGGGGACCTCTGCGCGCCGAGAGAAGCGGTGGCAGTGGAACTAGAACGCCTTCGCAGTTATGATTACAATAATTATCTTGTGAAAACGCACGCTGAGGGGGGTAAGGCGGGGACCCTGTTGGCTTGGCTTGCCAACCCCGCCAGACGCAGTCACCCGATCCTGGCCATATCAGAGGGGGAAGGCCGCATGAGTACCATGCAACCGGCGATCCTTGCTAGCTTTAGATCCTACTATGAAAAGCTATACTAGAGCGAGCTCGGTGACAAAGAGAGGGATATAGATGCCGTCCTAGCTGACCTGCAGCTGCCGCGGCTAGAACAGGCCCAAGCGAATGCCTTGGGTGGCCAAATAGAACTGGCTGAAATCAGGGGAGCGGTGAAGCATATGGCCCGTAATAAGACCCCAGGCCTGGACGGACTGCCGATTGAGTTTTATGGGCGATACATAGACCAGCTAGCCCCGCGGCTCCAAACCATTTATAACGAGGCTAAGGACAAGGGACGGCTACCATGCTCCATGTGCGAAGCCCTAATGATACCCCTGTTGAAATGGCGGAGGGAGAGCACCGACACTGCGTCCTACCGTCCGCTGTCAATGTTGATTACCGACTATAAGATTCTGAGCACAGTGCTAGCGTCCAGACTACTGCAACACATGCAGGCACTGGTCCATAAGGACCAATCCGGGTTTATTCCCAAGCGCAACACCACCCACAATATCAGGAGATTGACCCGTTTATTGGGTAGTCCGCCGCTGGAGGCTAGAGCACCCCTAGTGCTGGCGGTTGATATGGAAAAGGCTTTTGACAGCCTGAAGTGGGAATACCTCTATAGGGTGCTGCGGTGCTTTGGGCTCGGAGAGGGCTACATACGATGGACGAAAGTACTGTATACAGAGGCGAGAGCAAGAATGAGGATAGGCACCCTGATATCGGACCAATTTGAAGTGCTCCGCGGCACCAGGCAGGGGTGCGCGCTGTCCCCACTGCTGTTTGCCCTAGCAGTGGAACCTCTTGCGGCGATGGCTAGGAAGGGTGACTACTATGAGGGCCTAGCTCACGGAGGAACTCGCCACTTTATTTCGCTGTACGCGGATGACCTCCTCCTCTTTCAGGAGGATGCCAAAGACGCTGTGGTGGGAGCGGAGAGACTCCTCGCGCGCTTCAGTGAGATATCCGGCCTAAGAGTCAACTGGGCCAAGACCTGCCTGTTCCCTCTACGTAAACACGAGGTCCAGCCCTTCCTCCGGCCACTACTTAGATAGGAGCCTGACTGCTTAGAGTATCTAGGAGTACATATATACCATGAAGAGGCGGATATGCTGGGGGGAAATGTGGGACGCTGTCTCCGTACTTTGAAAGGTAATATGACCTTCTGGGCTACTCTCCCGTTATCAATAACGGGCCGCATATCCCTGCTCAAGATGATAGCCTTACCCCGATTGCTGTATTACTTCCGGACCTCGCCTGTTTGGGTGCCAGCTGCGATTTTTCGACAGCTGCGTTCAATGATCATCTCCTTTTTGTGGGGTACGGGCAGGTGCAGAATTGCACTGTCCACGCTGACCCGCCTGAAGGACGAGGGAGGCCTAGCGGTCCCAGACTTTGAACTCTACTACCTAGCGGCCCAGCTCCAGACCCTAACGCAAGAAATCCCGAAGGTGTACCGCGGCCCGGAGCAGGAACGAGACAGCGGCACCCCCCGACACGTGCTAGCCTTTATAGCCCTACGGCAGAGATTACAACTCAGGGACCTATCCTTGGAGGAGAGAACTTTCCGCCTGTGCTGGAACCGATCATTGAGACGTGCAGGGATTAAACACCCATACGCGCCCGAGATCCCTCTGGGCATGATAACAGCACTTCCAGTGCGAGATTGGTCGCACTTGCAGGGCTGGGAGGAGGCAGGATTACAGGTGGTGGGGGACTTATTCGACGATGGGACACTGACCCCATATCAGGCGCTACAAAAGCGCTATGACCTTCCACGAGGCGACTACCTATTGAATGCGGCAGTGGTGCGTGCCATACAGGCTCATTGGGGTAAGGGGCTCGAGGAGCCGCCGACAGCGCAGGCCTGCCAGTACACTATGATGTCGGCAGGCACCTATAAGGCGGTCACATGCCTTTACTCCAGAATGTTGAGAGAAACCCTGCAGCCGCTGACCACTCTGAAGGCCAAATGGGAATTAGACCTGCAGACAGAGATCCCTGAAACCACGTGGATGCAACTGCTGGGACGTGCTAGAAAGAGCACGAGGAATGCACGTTTCCAGCTAATCCACTTTTATATTCTTCACAGGGCCTACCTTACCCCGAGCAAAATACAGAAACACTTCGGAGCGGAGGAGGCAGCTTACCCGCGCTGTAATACATTAGGGGCGGATCTGACACACATGCTCAGGGATTGCCCTCACTTACAGGACTACTGGAAGGAAATTGGCGACACCTTGAACGAAGCAGCAGACAGGGACATCCAATATACTACGGCCGTCAGTATTCTGCACTGGTTCCCGCACACACCCAAAAATAAGATCTCGAGCAGGTTCATTGATATGGGCCTCCTCTTGGCCAAACGAGAAGTGACAAAGGGGTGGAAGTCGAAGACAGGCCCAACTCATCGGAGATGGCTCACTGAGTTCTTGAAATGGGCAACAATCGAGAGCACGATTAGGTACCAATTAGCACGTAGAAGGGCGGACGAGAGGGCCTTGGAGGCGGCGAGGGAGTGGGAACTCCTAGTGCAAGCACTGCGAGATAGCACGATAGAAGAGGAGGAGGACCAAAGGGAAGCTCCAATTGACGCCACCGACATACATATAGTGACAGTACCCTCACCAGTCACACTCACTCAGTAGAGGATTAAGACCTCCTGCTTGCAGTCATACAGACCCACATTCTTGGCCGGGAGCGAATGATGACACTTGGGGGGAGGGGGGGGGGATCTGAAGGGAACGGGGAGGGACTCTTATTACCGGTTGTATAGTTGAGGCGATCACTTATAAGGCACCACTGGGGGGGGGGGGGTGGGAAGGGTTAACAAAAATTAAAAGCAGACGGTGGACCTCCCCAAATGCCCTACACAGCGACTGACGAATGTAAGGACTTAACTAACTTGTGATTTTCACCGCCCGACCTCCGGGTTGTGGGCTGAAAGGCTGTGTACAATATGCTGGTACATGATTACGAGAGGGAGGACTCCACATTAATGATACTTCTCCTGGTTGAAATGCTATGTAATTGGATCTGCAATAAAAACGATTTAACAAAAAAAATGGGTGCAATTGTTGTACTCGCATCACCTGGCACATGTGGTGGCTAACGGACATATCTCAAGGACTTTCCATTCTCACGTGGCACATGCCAAGGCTGTCCACTGGACCCTTGTTTTTTGCCTTGGTGCTGGAGCCATGGGCAGCATGGATTTAATGGGACACAATGCTTCGGGGACTTAAATGGACAATGACCTGAGAAGACCGCATCTCCTTATATGCGGATGATGGGTTACTATACCTGACCTCCCTAGGCGCTCTATTTTGGTGCTTTTAAACATCTGTGAAATCTTCGGCAGGGTGTCAGGCTGTACTATCGTTTGGTCTAAATCGATTTTTTGTTCGTCTTGCGGGGCCCATCCTCACTGCTCCCAGTGGACTGCCCTCTAAAAATCACGGTTGCGTTCCTGAATTCTGGATTCCAACTTTGTTGCAGAATCGTTCCAGATTAGAAATATATCATCAATGAATCTGACATTAAAAATCAAGTTGAACTGCCAGCATACATCGGAGAAAATATGACCTTGTTCGAACTTAGCCATAAAAGTATTGGCGTAGGCAGGTGCCCCAGAAAAGCCCATCCATGTTCTGCTGATTTGTAGGCACCAATTTCAGGCAATTGAAGCAGAGCCCATTCGCAGGCCTCTAAGCCTTCCTGTAAGGGTACTGAGGTATACAGTGCTGTGACGTAAGTTGAGCACTGAAGACAATTTGTGCTGAGTTTAGTTCCAATGGTGTTGAGAAGTTGAAGAAAGTTTGTTGGATCTTTGATGGAACTCTTCCAATTCTGTACGAAGAGTTGAAAGAATTGGTCCACATATTGACCCGCTAGTGAGAAGATCGTAGCAACACCCAGATACAATGGGTCTAAAGGAGTGTTCTCCAAGTTCTTGTGCACTTTAGGCGACATATAAATTGGTGGTCACCTGGAATGTGAAACATTTTTAAACTTTCGAGTGTCACTGGAAATCCACCGTCTTTCCAAAGCTTTGTCGAAAATCATGTTCAAAGTCCCTGAGATCGCTTGTGTGGGATCCTGATCTAGTTTAATGTAGGTTTTGCAATCCTGCAGATGTTCAGACAGCTTTTGTTTTATAAAATGAGGTATCCATGATGACTAAAGCGTCTCCTTTGCCAGCCATTTGAAACGTTAACCTGGGATTGTTAGCCAGTTGATGATGATGTGAGATTCGGTTTACCTAAAATTGGACTTCAATTTAGGCTGAAGATTTAATTTAGCAAAATCATTCTTGATCATGGTTTTAAATGTGTCTAACAATTTATGTGACACTGGCGCCATGTATGTACTCTGAGGTCTGAAGTCTTTATATTGAGTATCTTGATCAGTGCCCAGTAAATCTGATGATTCTAGTGTAGGCAGTATGTTCGTGAAAAAATGAGGAATCGTAGGTTCCACATGAACCTAGAGGTGGATACATCAATCTCTAAAGCATTAGTGTGATGCAAAGGTACACAGTAGGTACCTTTATTCAACAATTGTCGCTGGGCTTGCATTAATTGAAGGGAGGAAATGTTTATGATGAGGTCTTGGTTTTGCTCATTAGATTTTTGTGTGCATCCTTTTCTTTTTCTTTTGCTCCTCCTGTTTTTTTTAAACTGCTTGGTTCTGGCAGTCGACCTGAGCTCGGGCCGCTGACTAAAAAAGACATGTGATGAGATGCTGTTGATGGTTCAGATGACGCAGTTCCTGCTGATTGTGTGTTTGGACCAGCAGTTCATAGTTCAGAATCCAAGGAAATCAGTGTTGCTTCCATTTCTTGGTCTGAAACCACTGATTCCTGCGATGATGTGATTGGTTTTTGAGACGATCTCCTCTTATCATATATCTTTGCCAGGTGTACCCTTTGTTCAATTTGTAGTCTATTGTATCACAACAGAATTTTCTTAGTTTTCATTCCTGAATGTCTTTGCCGTAAGCATCTAGTTTGTTGTTGAGGTCATCTAAAGTTATCTTCTAGTATTCTGGTTCACAACGTGTTGACAAATCTGCTTTTATAGTGTCTGCTTCTTCTTCCAACTCTCTGATAATGCGGGAAAGTTCTTCAGTAGCAAAATCAAGTCTAGAGAACACTTATTGAGAACTATTTGCCATTTTTCCATGAAGCCTTTGTTAAACTGAAATGTGTACAATTGTGGTTTAATAGGTAATCTCAGTCTACGCGGAGTTCGTTGAACTTTGTAATTCTGAATTAGTGTTGATGCTTGTAACCACTGTCTGAGCGCCCTCCTAGTGAAAAACTCTTGTTGCCTTACTTGTTGGGATATAGAGCCTCCCTGTACGTTGAATATGGCTGTTTCTGAAATGAGTGCATATATATCATTGGCCTGAGAAGATGTGTTAAAATGTTAAATGTTAAATGTTAAATGTACTGGATTTCTAAAGCGCATGGCTGCCTGTGAGCGTCCCAGCGCTGAATGAGTACAGGTGGAGTCGGAAGGGGGTTTCACGGGAACAGCCAGGTTTTCAGAGATTTTCGGAAGGCCAAAATATTAGGCTGTGCACGAATGTCAGGAGGGAGGGAGTTCCATAATTTGGAAGCATTGTAGGAGAAACGCCAACCTCCTGATCGTGCTCTCTTGATCTTGGGTGGCAGAGTTAAATGAGCATTAGAGGATCGGAGAGGTCTAGAAGGGGTGTAAGGAGTCACCAGGTCTTTAAAGATAGGAGGGGCCTTGCCGTTGAGGATTTTGTGCGTAAGACAAAGCGCCTTAAATTGCACTCTTTTACCATGGGTAGCCAGTGGAGTGCTTTGATAGCTGGCTTGGCCGAGCACCGGCTCTTGGTGTTGGTGAGGATCCGTGCGGCTGCGTTCTGCACCACCTGCAGTTTTGTAGTAACTTTCTGCGGGGCACCCAGAAACAGTGCGTTGCCATAATCCAGGCGTGACAGGATGAGGCCTTGGATAAGGAGTTTCCTTGATGGAAAAGGGAGTAATGGAAGAATTTGCCGGGCGGATTGCAGAAGTCCATAGCAGACCCCAGCCGTTTTCCTAGCTTGAGTGTTCATGGTGAGATTTTGGTCAAGCCATAGTACGAGGCTTTTGATCTCGGTTTTAGGGGTAGGAGGCTTGCCCATGCATGGGGGCCATAGAGATTCTGGCCGGAAATGAGCCTGATTCCCCATTACCAGTATCTCCGTCTTGTCGCTGTTGAGCTTCAAGTGCGAGCTGTCCATCCAGCTGACTATGTCTTTCAGACAGGAATAAAGATTGGTGGTAGGGTTTTCCTGCTGAGAAAGAGAGACTACCAGCTGGGTGTCATCAGCGTACGTTAGGAGTTTAATCCCGTGGGGGGGTGACTATTTTTCCAAAGGGGACATATATACGTTGAAGAGCGTGGGGCTCAACGAGGAGCCCTGTGGTACTCCACAACGTATAGGGGTCATGAAGAAAGGATTTTATTCAGGTCAGGGCAACATCTGTAATCCCAAGATCACTGAGTCGCTGGACCAGGATTTGGTGGTTGACACTGTCGAAGGCCGCGCTCAGATCCAGGAGGATCACTGCCACTGATCCTCCTGAATCCATGATCTTCCTGGCCTCCTCGACCACCGTCACCATTGCTGTTTCCGTGCCCTGGCTGGGGCGAAAACCCGTCTGAGATGGTTTAAGTAATTCATTTGATTCCAGGTAGTGGGAAAGCTGGGCATTTATGAGTTTTTCTGTCATTTTACTGATGCAGGGGAGGAGCGAAATAGGCCTGAAGTTGCCTAGGTTGAGAGGGTCTAGATTAGGTGTTTTTAGTAGTGCTCTAACCTTCGCCTTTTTCCAGCTGGGGGAACCACTCTGAATGCCAAAGAGGCATTAATCAGGTGTACCATAGGTCCGAGGATGGTAGGTGTTACTTGCTTTAGAATTTTAACTGGTGCAGGGTCAGAAGGTGAGCCACTTTTAAGAGATTGGAGGATGGGGCCCAAAGTTTCCTTATTTATGGGGGTGAACGTCTCAAGTCTCGTGTTGAGGTTCTGGGCTTGTATTAGGGAGATAGGTGGTGGGTCCAGAGGAATGGGCGGAAGTTGCTGCAGGATGTTTTGAATTTTTTGATCGAAGTACGTGGCCAACTTATCACAGTGGTTGTCTGCGAGGACAGACGGACAAGTGGACTCCGGGGTTTTCAAGAGTAGTTTTACAATGCGAAAAGTCTCCCTCGACGAGCAAGATGCAGCATTAATTATCTCTTGAAAAAACGATGTTTGAGCATTTTTCAAGGCTTTTTTATAATTGAGGATGGCCAGCCTGTATTCCTTCTTGCTATTGGGGTCGAAGTCTTTCCGCCAAGTTCTTTCAGCCCTTTTGCATTGCTTCTTCAGAAGGCGGGTTTCCTGTGTGAACCATGGGGAGGAAGTTTTTTTGCGGGATGTCCGATATGGTTTGTAAGGGAGGATGGTATTAAGGGAGTTTTCTATCCAAGATGAGAACTCCGCGTCCGCTGTTACGGGGTCGATGGCAAGGCTGGGCTTGGAGAGGTCCAGAATGTGTTCCCATTTTTTGGGGTCTAGTTTAGCCCAGGGACGTACCGGTCTACCGGGATATAGAGTGGGAGGAACGTTGGTCGGAATCTCCCAACTGAAGGGAATGAGCCTGTAGTCTGACCAGGGCAGAGGGATCGGGGCGTGGGTTTTAAGGGTATTAATGTTACAGAAAATAGGGTGAAGTAAATGCCCATGACTGTGCGTGGATTGGTCGTTCTGCAGATGAAGATGATGAGTGGCAAGGTCTAAGAGCTGCACTTATGCGGTGTTGTCCTCCCCATTATCGAAGTGGATATTAAAGTCCCCTAGGACAAGTAAGTTAGACAAAGTGCTTGTCATGGCTGTGGAGAATTCCACAAGGGAGCTGCAAAATTGGCCCAAGGCTCCTGGGGGGCGGTAAATAAGGGCTCCTGAGAGTGATTTACAGGGGGACAGTTGGATGCTAAAATGAACATTTTCACAGTTCAGTAAAGGGCTGTCCCGGAATCTGCATGAAAGATGTTCCTTATGGATAATAGCTATCCCTCCTCCCTTTCCCTTCACTCGATCCATCGATGTGTAAGTACGGTTATCTGCCCTATTATCAGTAATGTTAGAAATAGTTTCGAATTACATAGTTCACAGTGTGGGTGCAGCTAACCAAAAAATGGTGCATAGATACAATAAGTGAATGAAGTAAGCGCATACCTTAGTATCTACAATGAAACACAGAATCAAAAAGTAAGCTTGTCTGTGTGCCAACAAGCCAGAGGTTGCCTGCCTCTTTTGAAGAACCAATACACATGTGACTGTTCACTTGAATGTTGGATGCACAGCATGAATAAAGTATTTCACATACTCCAAAAGAGAACACAATAAACTGTTGTTTAATAAAACGAAATTTAAACACAATGAGTCAAAAGATTGTACACTCGTGTGATAGATTGTAATTTTCCTGTTACAGAATGTCCTAATGATGTTGTGAATATGTTAGCCTAATGTGTCTAACCCATATGCAGTTACAGATTATTATTCATGTGCTGCAACCCACTGAGCTATTTTTGTAATATGCAAGCTTCAGTTGGATAGAATTGTTTCTGTAATGTGTAAGCTTTTGTCTTATTTTTGCCTTCTAAGTTAGAAGACTTGTTGTAGTACATTGCTTTCCCTTGGTTAGGTTCCCATTATTGATATTTCTGTATACTTTCCTATGGCAGACAGACTTCTGATGCTGATATTTGCTCTGCAGCTCCAATGACTCATGGTACAGTTTTCCCCCCTCCCTTATGAGCATAAAATCCCTGTTTCAGCAATTCTTGCCTTGAGTTAGTTTTGCAGAAATGTTTCCATGCCCTGGAGTAGCAGATCCTCGGCTCTGTGGCCTTGAGGGGAGATAACAGTGTTGCATTCGCAGGTGCAGATGCCTCATGTATAAGTTCATTGTTCACCATTTCGCTAGTTCTGTAATTTTCCAGTCTGGGCGTGTCCTTACCCTGCCATGCTATGTTATAATGTATTGTCATGATGGGATGGGTCAGTCCTCTCGGTGCACTCCCTGGGGTGTAGACCTGATGGGGCCCATCTGCAGATGAATATTATGGCCAAATAAATATATTACTAATTCTTCTCCACTACCTGGCTGTCTTATTATATGAGAATGATAGATGAGTGAGGTAAGTCGCTCAGGTGGATTTGAGCCACGCTTATCAGATGGCGCCCAAACAGGAACCCCGCGATAAGGATCTTTCTCACCCGTAGGTGGGTAGCAGAAGGCCGGGGACCCTCTGGTCGGCACGGTGGGTCTGGGTACCCACTTTGATGCCGAGCTTGGTTCTTGCAGCGCTGCCCCACCCTGCTGATCGGGAGAAGTCCCGGTTCATGATCCTGCGCCGGGGTCTAGAAGGCGGAACTTTGGAGCTGATGGTCCCAGCAGCCGGCGGTGGTGAACGGTGGATGTCGGTTCTGCGAGCGAAAGGTGAGTGGTCCGATCGGTGATTGAAGGAGCTAGGGTGCTCCAGAGACTGGTGTGTCTCCAGTGATTAAGAGGCCGGTGTGTCTCCGAGACCGGTGTGTCTCCAGTGGTAAAGGAGCCGGTGCGCTCCTGTGGCTAGTGTGCTCCGGGGAACTCAGAGTGCAAGTGGTGCTCTGACTGACTTAACAGAGGTTGGGAGGACGTTTGTTTGTGGTCATCCGACCGGGTGGTACTGTGGTGGAGGCGTGGCTCATTGCGGGTAGGCTCCGGAACTCACCCCGAACCCCTAGGGTGGCGGTTCGGCGGGAGTGGGTCCTAGGTCTCCTCTGGTAAAGTGCGCAGCGATCTGTAGTGCCGCCTGGATGGTGGATGTGTCCTCCAACCTCAGAACGGTTAGTGTACTGTTCGGTCTGCGGTAGGGTCCACGTTCCCCAGGACTTGGTCGACGGGCCTTGTCCCATTATGGTAACACGTGTTTGGTAGGGACTTAATGCATAGGATGTATGTGCGTGGGCGAATGTAAGTGGTTGTGTGTGGAGATAGTTGCTTGGTCTTTTGTGTCCGGGTATGTGTGGGTTCTTTGGCGGTGTCTGATTGGGTGAGTTTGGTTGTTTTTGATTGAGTGTGCAAGATGCTGTGTTTCAGTAAGTTGCGATGTTTTAGGTGTTGCTGCAGTTCAACTGATGTCAGATTGGCCCAGAGCCAACCCGCTCCTGTAGAAGACTCTTTTAATTTTGAGATGTATGTGAATATGGATTTATCCTGATTTTGTTTAATATTTTTGATGCAGCTAAGATAGATTGCTTGCAGGAAAGATTGTTTGCTAGGCACAACTGTCAGAGCATGTTTAATTCCCTAAGGTTGTGGCAGAAAGAGGTTCAGCAAAGACAGATGAGAGGACTTATGATAGCCCAGAATATGGACAGATCAACAGTTTAGTTTTAAAAGAAGACAAAATGTGTACATTTGGAATTTGCAGGGTGTTCCCATTTAAATGTTCTTGTAATGGCTCAGTGAGCCAATGTGAGCAGTGATTAAGAGGATGGGGTATGTATTTCATGTAATATGTTTGATTTGGTTATAATTGGTTTGGTTTGAGAGCAGTCTGTGGGTTGCCTTTTGTTTGTGTAAATGTTTGTTTGAATGAAGTGAGTGCATCTTGTTGCATGAGTTAGATTGTCTGGTCCTTGTGGGCTACCTGAGATGGTTGTGCCTGGCTATCAGTGTGTTTCTCATGTAGTTTAAAAGTGCATGCAGGGCTGTGCTCTATGGAAAAGAATTTGGTTTCTTTCATCCCCTTAATTTGTGAACAGTAGAAGATGAAGAAAAGAATAAGGATTTGATTACCAGTAATTAGAATGTATATTAATAGAATGTAGAAAGAGTGTAAAGTTAGAAAGAAGTGAAAAAGAGAGAAACTTATTTTTTTAAAATAGGGTTAATTATTGCATGTTAGAAAGGGTTAGGAAGGCTTATTGGCTTTGTCAGCGCCAGAACGACGAGCGCAGAGTGCGAGGCAGATTTCGCCTTGGTGATGAATGCCAGGGGGGCCAGAAAGGCTGGCTAGCAGCCCAGAATTCTTAGCTCTTGGAAGACAAATTCATTTTTTGAACGGCAAAAGAGGCCTCCAAAGGGGGTGGAGAGCTGGAGTTGTATAGTTAGTTTTAAAAAAGACCTGCTGAGTGGATGTGTTTCAGTCCACAATAAAATAAAAAAGGGTTGTAGAGCTCTGGGCTGGTAAGGTTTAGAATAACAGTGTGTAAAAGAGCAGAGCAGTTGTGACCTTGATGTGATAACAGCATTCCAATGGGTTCACAGATCACAGAGAGCAAGAGAAGAGACAGACAGAAGATTGTGAAGTGATTGCAATCTGCTGCTGGTTTAGACTAAAGTATAATGCAGTTGTTCAGAACACATGTGATTTAGCATTAGGAACAAAAATTATGAATAACTTTCAACAGGTTATTGCATTTGGACGTAGAGAATTACACTTTAAAATGGCCTAGTCTGAGAAAAGAAGGATTGTTTTGAGAAAAATGTATTTACTACATAAGTTAGTGAGTGTTTCAGATGCAATAGTTTAAGCACATGTTACTCCTATTATCTGAATTGTATTCAGAATAGGTGATTGATTTGTGCGCAGTTTAAAGGCAAGAAGAAAAAGAGATTTATTGGTTGTCTGTTGTGTCCATTTTTGTTGTTGGATTTTCTTGTTTCACTGTTGGTCCATGTCATAGTATAAACATTTTTCTATTTCATTAAATATTGAGTTGGGGGTCTCTGATTGGCATACTGATTAGTGACTTTGCTAGTGGATCCCTAGTGGAGAGTACAGACCATGCGAGGGTAGGTAAAGGCATAGCCTCTAGTAGGTAAATAATATTGATTGTGTTGCTCATAAGAGTGGTCTGGTGGGAATGTATATATGTGTGTGTATATATTGGATTTGTATAACAATCTTTGTATGCAGTTTGTCCATGGGACACCATTGCAGTGGGCCCAGTGCCCCACCCGCTGAGTGGAGGTGCAGAGTGTGTGTTTTGTGCAAATGTCTGCTAGTGTGCACTGGAGTATTTAGTATGTTCTGGGGGTGAGAATATACCTTTGGCAATAGGATTAAAATGTGTATGATTTATAAGTTTGAAAAGTTAACATAACACAGTTAGAGCTGTGATTTTACCCAGAAGTAAGATGCCCCTTTTTGTTTAAAGATGAGAAAGTGCACTGGTTATAAAATGACCCATTTAGACAGGGAAAGATGTCTGTGCAGAAGTAGATTTGGTACCTTTAATAACAAGAATAAAATGTTTACGCACAATATGGAAATTACTGGCTTATGGCAAGTGAAAGATGTGAAAGTAAATGTATATCTTTTTCCCTTTTTGATGCTGCCTTAAATATCATTACAAGATTGTCATGTGATTTTCAATGCTGCTAATTGTTTTGCCTTTTAGCTGAGTGTTTAGCCTGCTTTAAGTTTTTCATAAGGTTATGGATAAATGATAGCTCAACATTTGCTTACATTAGTTAGAAATAACTGTGGAGTTTTTAAAAAACGAAATGCAGGGTTTTGGCTGAAGGTTAAAAGAGGTTAGGTCTGTTTCTTGTCTGAGACAGCAGACAGGGTTTCAGAACGGAAAGTGGACAGTTAGAAGAGAACTTGGTTTTTTTACATTGAAAGGATGTTATTTTTTCCTTTAGGATTGGGATAAGTATATATAGGGTGATGATAGATAATATAGGGTGATGATAGATAATATAGATGAACAGGTGTGAATGAGCTCCAAGCATAGGTTTTAAAGTAAGTATTTGTAGAAGGTATTTTTATTAAGTGGTTGCCTTTTTGACCCATATTTTGTGTGTTGTTGGGTTTTTTTTGTGGTTTGATTTGTTTCATTTCAGTGCAATGGGAAATATTTTTATCTCTGTGTTATGGTGAGTATTGATGCAACTTTGTGCTGGACAGATTACGTGTGCACTGACACCGCATGATGCATGACATGCATGGGAAAAATATAGTCCGTTGAGCAACTAATATTGTGTTTTCCTTTTGTGGCCTTTTTGTTTGGTATATGTATTATTGCGTATTATTTTATGTTATATGCATTTACCTATATTGTGTGTTTTATGTTGTCTTTGGCTTATTGTGCATTGCTTGTTCTGTTCTGCGTGGTTGGTATGCTGATCGATCTTAAGCCTGACAAATTAAGTAGGCCAGCATGCTGGGTTTTGGGCCACAGGCTCACTGTGCATGAAATGCATGGCATTGTGTTGTGTGTCACAGCTCATTTGCATGTGTTACTGTGATTTGTCTATGCTTTCTGTGCTTAGCACAGCAAGTATACCTGCTGCCTTGGCATGCTTGTTTTTATTTTATGTATGTTTCTGTTTTGTATCGTTTTGACAATTCTATTATTGATACTAGTACAAGCTCCTCTGTGGGGAATTTGTTCTGGTCCCTAAATTTCACAGACAACACTTCAGCAGTGCATGTCTATTTGGTTAAATGGTATAGAAGAAAAAACAAGAGTTCTACGGTGTACTCATGGTGTTGTGTCACAAGCCTGACCATTACCTAAGTAATTTTTGTCCTTTTATAGATTTCCCTTTTGCCGCCATTTCCCTAATGAATGTCGCATAGTGCCTAGTTATGGGGGATTTTAGCTGTGTCCCAGTCCCATTTCCTTTTCCTCACTCCTTCATGGGAATAAAAGGCCTCAAAAGAAGTAGTGTGTTTTGTAATAAATAAATAATTATAATGAATTCTCCTTAGTTACATTGTATTCGATATTAATAGGCACACACATCATTTTATGGCAATGACATTTGTACATGTGCTAAAAGATGTTCTAGCCCTCTCAAACATGCTATGTATCCCCTAGAATTTTGTTTATGCCCAGTGCTACACCCGGGGGTTGATGGTGTTGACTGAAGTGAAATATGTTTCAGATTTCCTTCTGTCAAAACTGGGGGAGGAAGCTAGCTCCCCGCTAGCTCTCCTATAAATTAGGACTAGGTAACATGTATATTGCTCCCTCCTCTTCTCAAATTTTTATTAGCCTGTCCTGCTTTGCTCTAAAAGGGAAATTAGATGCTGGTAACTTTGTTCTACACCATTATTGTAGTCGTGCGAGTACATTGCTAGTTCTTTATTAGCTAGTCTGTGAAAATAAACTGATAGTCTTTATTAGAGAATTTTTTTAATTGGATAGGGATGAAAGGTATGAAAAGACCCGCCCAGACGCCCCAGACTAGTGTTTCCTTATTTGCCCTTTGAAGGGAACAATAGTTCTGTACTTTTTTTTTTGTTTGTTTCACATTCCTAGGTAACAACATCATTATAGTGCAGCACTAAGTAAAGGTGCACAGGTATCACAAGTCTCTTATCAGTTAGCCTGTATAGTTGAGCTGACAATCCCTATTAGAGCTAATGAACAGGTTTTCCCCTAAACAAAATGTTACATGGTCTAAACAGTGAGAAAGGTGAAAGATGCTTGTGTGATCCTCAGCAAAATATATTTTTCTGTTGAAATTATAGCTTTGTAGAAGTTAGTTTCCTGCTGCTCCTATAATATGTGAGCATGGTCATGAGCAAAATATAGTTGTTTTGCGTAATAAAAAAGAATATTAGAAGTGTTTGAAGTTTTGCACAACAGTGAGAGTTCACAAAGTAGACGCTGTGTGCATGCTATAGGAATAGCGGTTTGAAATTCCCTTTTTGAGGGTTCTCAAGCGAAAATGCGGGAATACAACATGTCTGTTTTGTTTTATTTTTTCTCTTCTCTTAGAATTCAGTAAATGCATACGTCCGTCCACAGGTAATTTAGTGAAAAAAGTCAGATATGTAATGTATTACCTATTGTCAGCACAAATTTATTGATAGGCCTGAGATGTTTTCACATTCAAATTCACACCGCCCAGCAAATGTTTGGGGTGTACCGAGACCAAATTGTTTTGCTGATATTGAATACCCTTTGTTGACAGACTATTTGTATGCTTTGACTAATGATCTTCGTTCCCTTCATCAGCAGGTAGCAGACACACTGAAGCTGCAACCGGAGGGGCCTGGACACACCATCCAACACCGGGACTGAGTCGTCATCCAAAGATACCAGCGGAAATCTTGCTTGGAGCCGAGGTGAAGAGAGCTGAGGCAGGTGCTGCTTGCCACCCGAACCGCACTCAGGATCCAGGGCCATAAGTCGTGGACCCACGTAAGCCATGTAAAGAGGGTCCCGCTTCTGTTGCACTATGATGAGTGGGTGAGAAAGGGTGTCGCTGAGCCGGATAAAAGAGCGAAGAGGCCAGTTCTGATTGCTAGTGGTGAGGCCTATCTTGACTACAGTGATTAAATATCAGCGGATTAGTCCCCTGCCATTGAGCCCCCCATTCTGTTCACAGATCCAGAGGTGCGAGGGAGCACTCGAAACAATCTGTGGCCCAGGAAAGGAGAGCAGGGCACCGGAAGAAGGGCTGAGTAAGGGAAGTAGGGAAGGACTAAGACAGTGTTAGGGACTGACTGCTGGAAGAGCCCTGGTGCACTGTCGAGACATTGTCAGGTGGGACACTAGGATTGCGCCTGAGCCCAGATTAAGTGCTCCTCTGAGTCGTGAAGCTGTGCGACTCCGTCGTGGGAGTTAGGGAATGAACAACAGAAGCCTGCCTGTGAGGCTTTAACAGACACAGGGAGAAGATCCCTTGAAGGGAGAAGATCCCCTCTGGTTGGCCTCAGTGTGAACTGTTTGTCCCCTAGTTTACTTTGGACTTTTAGCTAGGAAAATGAGTCCCTTTGAATGTTCCTATTCCCCAGGAGGAGCGGCCTTTGTGGCTCCTTGTCCAGATGTCCCTGATCTCATTTGGTTCTCATGGTCTACAAATTTAATATTGTGTTTGTTTGTATCCTAACTATTGCTTTCATATTTCTCTTTAGAGTATTAGTTTCTTGTTGCATACCCTCATGAGTACTATTCCAACACCACATGAGAGTGACCCTAGTTCCTCACGAGGAGGAGCACTGGGAAGTTCATTAGGATGATTTAGTATTCAATTGCTGCAGATTATTGGGTGTTTGGGTCATTGCCTTCATACACACACAAGGGTGAAAAAATGTTGCTTGTGTTCTTGTCCTATGGAAGTAGCTGTGAGGGTTAGTATACCTTGAATAGTTTAGTAAAAAAAAACATTTCTCAGCCCGATAAAGATCTACTTCATGAATGTTAGATATAGGTCCTCGCTGATAATGCAAGTGAACACTCAGTATAGAATTCAATAGGGTGTTTTCCCTGATAATGACAGTTTGATATTATTTGCATTAATTCCTGCTCATGACTTGAACAGTGATGTATTTATCAACATGAACATATGTTTAGATTAGTCAAAAAAGGAGGGTGCCTCACACCCAGAGAATAATTTTTGTTTTAGTAGGTATTGCAGGGGTTGTTCTTTTACTTGTTGCCTCTGCACTTCCTGTCCTAAAGTATGCTGCACTACTTCTATGATCATGCTCATCCTAGTATTTCATTTCCCGATACAGATATCTTTTATGATGACATATTATTGGTTATTCTTGTTTTCTTTGCTTCCCTTTGATTGATGAGTGATGCCGTCCCCGTTCTCTCCTTTAGAATTGTACAGTCCCTTCTTTGAGCAATAAAGGCTGCACTTATGTTAGCCACAATAGGCTAAAAGGAGGGTCTGATAGATTGTAATTTTCCTGTTACAGAATGTCCTAATGATGTTGTGAATATGTTAGCCTAATGTGTCTAACCCATATGCAGTTACAGCTTATTATTTATGTGCTGCAACCCACTGAGCTATTTTTGTAATATGCAAGCTTCAGTTGCATAGAATTGTTTCTGTAATGTGTAAGCTTTTGTCTTATTTTTGCCTTCTAAGTTAGAAGACTTGTTGTAGTACAATGCTTTCCCTTGGTTACGTTCCCATTATTGATATTTCTTTATACTTTCCTATAAGAGAGAGAAGCTTGTCTATGGCAGACAGACTTCTGATGCTGACATTTGCTCTGCAGCTCCAATGTCCCATGGTACAGTTTCCCCCCCCTCCCTTATGAGCAGAAAATCCCTGTTTCAGCATTTCTTGCCTTGAGTTAGTTTTGCAGAAATGTTTCCATGCCCTGGAGTAGCAGAGCCTCGGCTCTGTGGCCTTGAGGGGAGATAACAGTGTTGCCTTCGCAGGTGCAGATGCCTCATGTATGAGTTCATTGTTCACCATTTCGCTAGTTCTGTCATTTTCCAGTCTGGGCGTGTCCTTACCCTGCCATGCTATGTTATAATGTATTGTCATGATGGGATGGGTCAGTCCTCTCGGTGCACTCCCTGGGGTGTAGACCTGACGGGGCCCATCTGCAGATGAATATTATGGCCAAATAAATATATTACTAATTCTTCTCCACTGCCTGGCTGGCTTATTATATGAGAATGATAGATGAGTGAGGTAAGTCGCTCAGGTGGATTTGAGCCACGCTTATCACGTGGTCTAGCCTTTATTCGGCTGGTATTTCCAATACTTCCAGTTTTATCAGCAATAATCATGTATTTACAAAAACATAATCATAGACATAGCAATTACGTTCACATCAGCATAAGAGTGAAGTCTTCTTTAAAGGATGTGCCCTATGCATTTAGGAAATTTAAACCATCCCTTCTTCAGGGGCCCCTGAAAGAATGTAAACATGCCATAAGAACCAATGTTAACAGTAGTAAACAATCGCATACTGATACAACGTACAGGATGAATAAGAAAAAATTGATATAGCTCCTAATGAGTTCTATGCATGGCAACAAGAACAACCACTAATGGTATTGTATTGTATTGTATTCCAGTCTTATATATCGCAAAACACTGCCACCCAAAGGGTATCCTGGCGCTTTGAAAGACAAACTAGCACACGGTCACAGAGATCACGCTACTCTAGGAAAGAGATACGTTTTTAAATTTCTCTTGAAAAGAAGAATTTCACTTTGGCTTCTCAATTGGAGCGGAAGAGAATTCCAAAGACTGGCGGCAGCAAAGCTGAAAGATCGACCGCCCATTCTAGACCTCTGAAACCTTGGAACTGTAACCAGGCAAGCAGAGGAAGAGCGCAAGGTTTGTGAAACAGTGTTACCAGGAAAAAAGATTCTGCAACAAAACAGGTCCCTGTCCATGCAGCGTCTTAAAGAACAAACACGAGGACTTAAAGAGAATCCGCTGCTGGACGGGTAGCCAGTGGAGATCACGCAACGCTGCTGGCTGCCATGTTTTGTATCCGTTGGAGCTTGCCAACCAAGTTCTTAGGTGCACCCAGAAGCAATGCGTTGCAGTAGTCCAACCTGCTCAGTATAATCCCCCGCACAGCTTCAGATCTAGCCGGAGCTGGGAGCATAGGAAGGACTTTGCGTAGCATGCAAAGCAATACCATGCAAGTAGCAATGGTCTTGTTGGCGAAGCCATCCAGTTGAAGGTTAGGACCAAACATAACTCCCAAGTTGCGCACAGAGTCTGCTGCTGTCACTAATCCCGAAAAGGAAGAAGGCCAGAATTCCTCTGGCAAAGAGCGTGGAACCCGATCAGTGGAGCAGTACAATACCTCCGTTTTAGACCTATTAAACTGGAGTGAGTTGGAACCCAACCAGTCTGCTGTAGCTGACATACAGCGATGGAAGGTCTCTAGGGAAACAGCCTCTCCACCTTCCAACGAAAAGATCGGTTGGGTGTCGTCTGCATAATTAAATACTGAGATACCAAAGGTACTGATGAGTTGAATTAGAGGGCGAAGGTACAGATTAAACAGTATTGGGCTAATGGCTGAGCCCTAGGGCACCCCCTGCCCAACCTTCCGCACACCTGATCTATAAGGCGGCAGGGCCACCACTGCTGCCTATTACAGAGATACGAGACTAACCAATCTCGAACAAGCCCTGTTTCTCCAGCCTCCTCCAGTCTCCTGATAAGAATCGGATGGCTGACCGTGTCGAACGCGGCCGACATGTCGAGCAGCACCAGAAAGGCTGCTCGACCAGTGTCGACTCGCGAGCGAAGTTTGTCCAACACGACCACCAGAGCCGACTCCGTCCCATGCGCTGGGCGGAACCCAAACTGGGCCACGCCCAGACAGTTGTTATCTTCCAGGTATCTGGACAGAGACTGGGTAACCACCTTCTCCATGATTTTAACTGGAAATGGGAGCAATGAAATGGGCCTATAATTCTCCGGGCAGGTGGGGTCAAGGGTAGGCTTCTTCAGGAGGGGGGACACCACTGCTGTTTTCCAACAGTCTGGACCCAGAGCAGATTCAAAGGACTGGAGACAGATGGAATACAGTGGATAAAAAAGTTCCTTTTGAAAGAGCTTCCAAAATTTATGAGGAAGCGGGTCCATAGGGGAACCCGAGGTGGCAAAGACTGGGAGTCAGACAGAGTGAGACCGCTCAATATGGTAGCTATCTTAGCTTCAAATGCGCCTGCCAGGGAGTCGCATAAAGCCTGAGAAGCCGCTATGGTATTCGAGGCACAGGCAGGCCGGGAGAGATCACTAACAATCCTAAACAAGGCCTGTGACTTGTTAGGTGCTTGATTCAACATCTCCTCAAAATAAATAGCTTTCACACGTTTAATCTGTGCTTTATATTCCATTAAAGCAAGCTTTAAGATTGTCTTGTCCGGATGTAAATAGTGCCTCCTCCAGGCCCTTTCAGCCCATTTACACCGCAGTTTCGACTTCCGAAGATCGCTGGAATACCAAGGCTTGGCTTTTATCTGTCTGTCCCTTGACCTACGGAGAGGGACAACCCGATCCAAGGAATTCGAGATTTGCTGACATAGATTGTTATAGCTTTCTTCCGCATTATCCCCTAACACGTATTCACCAGGGAGTAGGCTGGGCAGAGCCGAGGCCTTTAGAAGCCTAGACCAAGGCCTACCCACCTTAAAGGGTTTCGACCGTGCAGCATCTAAGAAGTCGGCCGCAAGTTGGAGGGAAAAGAAGACCAAAGCATGGTCCGTCCAACATTGAGGGGAAATGCCTTTCACCGACACCTGCATGCTGTCCGCGAAGATTAAATCCAGAATATGGCCCTTCAGATGAGTAGTGGAGAGTGCCAGCTGTTGCAGCTGAATATTGCTGCAAGCCTGGCATAGATCATTATAAGCAGAGTGTGCAGGACCATTCGGCCACAAATTAAAATCACCCAGGATGAGTAGCCTAGAGTGGGAATTGGAGATGTCATAGATGAGGTCGATGAAATCAGGCAGAGTAGATACTGTGTTGCCCGGGGGTCTATAACATAGCACCCCAGACTGCAATACTCCTTTCTGTCCTGTAAAGGAGAAACCCATCAATTCAAAGCGCCGGCACCTCCTTGACCTCTAGCTGAGTAAGGGGTATGGTTTCTCTAAAAATAAAACCTACTCCTCCACCTCTGTTCCTCAAACGCGGAGTGTGCCTGATTTTGTAGCCGACTGGACAAGCCAGTCCTAATTCCACGTTGCTGTCCGCCCTCGTCCAAGTCTCCGTAATGAAGAGCACATCCAGGCCAAGCGATTCAATGAGAAAAGCTATCTCAGTATGATAGTTGCATAGGGACCTCACGTTCAAAAGACCACAAGCAAGCAACTCCGGCCTGTGGGCAGCCGTACCCTGCTGGGTCAACCTGAGCTGCCTAAGTTCTAAACTGGAATAAACAGTACAAGGATAGGTAAGAGAGGCAGCATTATCGGCGCCCGGCGTGACCTGTGCGCGAACGGGCACGAACGGGCGCAAACGAGCTTACCACTGGCACACCTCCGGCGCGCCTACGACGCGCAGTGGCACGTCGTAGCGTACTAATGTAAAACAATAAGCCTAACGGTATTGAAGAAATGAAGCTAGAGTAAATATATTACCAAAAAAGCAAAAGAAACCGTGACCGGAAAGTGCACAAAGAATTTTCTGTGAAAAGTGAGAAAATTCACACTGTGGAGTCAGAAAAGAATCGGCACACCAGAGATAAAGTGTATATTTTGAGGAAACTGAAAAAAACATGCTGAGAGATGCTACCCCTGGCTGAACTATACCACCAAGTGTGATCAGAGTGTTAAAGCAACAAGTTAGATGCTAGCTCAACAACTTACATGAGTGTCATAGCATCGAATGCCTCTATAAACCAATAGACAACGATGATACGATCTAAACCAAAAAGCACATAGAGTGCACAATTAAACATGTGTGCATGACTTTGTGTGAAGATCTATAGTTCTAATTAAGAGAGCCTTTATACCTCTCTGGGCCTTCGCGACGATCACAGCGCTGAAAAATGCAGACCTTTGTTCAATAAACAACATGCCAGTTGCCTAAGGTCACAAGCATGGAAGCCCTATTGTTAGACCAAAGTTGAACTACATCTGTAATCCGAGTACACACTCAATGTAACAAGCATTTGCAATGCAATAGGTCTTGCATTAGGAAAGTTTGAGCTATTGGTATTGTAAATGACACATTTTTTATTTATGTGTTGGTTTTGAAAATAGCGAAATTAATAGCTTTGTCATTTACAATGCCAATAGTTTTACCTTTCGCAAATGTGACACCTATAGCATTTGTAATCCAATATTTGTTGTATTTACGTGAGTTAGATGTATGTATATGACAACTAACAATGGCTTTTATTTTTTTTAATAATTAATACTTAAATAAAAGTTATTGTAATTTATATTGGCAATAGCTTTAACTTTTGTAAATAACTTTTGTGAAGATTATGTTCAGTGTATTTTATTGTGACGAAAACCCAAGAACAGAGGTGAAATATTAACATCATTTGTAATAAAGCTTGAAACATTGAGAGAACATATTTGAACTAGTTGTTGTTGAATGGTTGCACAGATTGATGTTGTGGTGGCGCTGAGTGATGTTGTGGTGGTGACGAGTGATGCTGTGGCGTTCAGTGATGCTATGGTAGCTCATAGTGATGTTGTGGTGCCCCTGAGTGATGCTGTGGTTGTGCTGAGTGATGCTGTGGTTGTGCTGAGTGATGCTGTGGTGATGCGATAGATAGATAGAGGGAGGGCGATCAATAGATAGAGGGAGGGCGATAGATAGATAGAGGGAGGGCGATAGATAGAGGGAGGGCGATAGACAGATAGAGGGAGGACGATAGATAGATAGATAGATAGATAGATAGATAGATAGATAGATAGATAGATAGATAGATAGATAGATAGATAGATAGATAGATAGATAGATAGATATAGTGAGGGCGATAGATAGATAGATAGATAGATAGATAGATAGATAGATAGATAGATAGATAGATAGATAGATAGATAGATAGATAGATAGATAGATAGATAGATAGATAGATATAGTGAGGGCGATAGATAGATAGATAGATAGATAGATAGATAGATAGATAGATAGATAGATAGATAGATAGATAGATAGATAGATAGATAGATAGATAGGTAGGTAGGTAGATAGATAGATAGATAGATAGATAGATAGATAGATAGATAGATAGATAGATAGATAGATAGATAGATAGATAGATAGATAGATAGATAGATAGATAGATAGATAGATAGATAGATAGATAGATAGATAGATAGATAGATAGATAGATAGATAGATAGATAGATAGATAGATAGATAGATAGATAGATAGATAGATAGATAGAGTGAGGGCGATAGATAGATAGACAGATAGATAGATAGATAGATAGATAGATAGATAGATAGATAGATAGATAGATAGATAGATAGATAGATAGATAGATAGATAGATAGATAGATAGATAGAGTGTGGTAGACAATGAAACAGAAGTTGTGTCCAGCCACCCACCATGCACAATATAAAGCCTTCTTGAAATATAGCTGGTCTTACTCCTTTCCTTTCCATTTTGGGGTGAAATGCACAAGTACAGCCTACAGATGAAACTGGCTGCGCTATTGCAGGGGAAAAAATGATGGCAGCAGTGCAAAGAACATAGTATACGTATATCTTTTGTTATTGTACCAAATCTACAAATGTCCTCACTCACTTATGTGGCAATTGGGAGTATACGTCGTGAAACACTGTCGGAATAAGTCGATTTATACAACTGTAAATTGCACTCACAATGGTGCAAAATCTATCGGTATTGATAATTTTCCACCATCATAAGTGCAGGGAAAGTTGTGGGAAAAGATGTGCAGTGGAAGTTAAGTAGACTGCAAAATACAGTGAACATTCGAACACTGAGGGGGCAGCGATGGATGACATGCAATGGATTCCCAGATGATCCGTGAGATCTTGTTCTTTAATCCCTGTCGGGGTGGCCAAGAGCAAACTCTGCAACAAGAGCTTCCCGCTGGCACAGAGACTAGGTGTGAAAAGGGTACAAGCGGGCGGGCTCCTCACACCTCCACACAAGGCGCAGCCTTTAAGAATGCAGATGCTGCTGGGAAGAGAGCTCCCGGGGAGAAATGCGGTGAGGCCCGAACAGATAACAAGAGCGCGAGGAAACAATGATGCCGCAAACAAGCAGCATTGATGTCCGGAAGCCGAAATGTGAGAGAATGTGAATGTCACGCAATCAGAATACATGAGGACAGTTCACCAAGGTGTTTTAGGGAACCTCAATTTTTAGCAGATTCCTGTATCTTTATTCAGGACATATAAGCATTTAAACTTTTTTTTTAGAATGATCATGGTTTGCTGGCATAATGGAAGTGAAGTAGACTGCAAAATGCGGTAAACATTCGAACACTGAGGGGGCAGCGATGGATGACATGCAATGGATTCCCAGATGATCAGTGAGATCTTGTTTCTCTATGTAATAATATACTGTATTGAATCATAGCATTTATAAAACGCATGTGTGGACATCTGAATTAAACATCTGCAATTGCTACACAAGAGAGGGCGCAGGACATGGCTGAAACAGGGGGCTGGGTGAAACAAGCTCTTGGCATTGCGAGGCGGGGCGGGGGAGCGGATTCCTTTGAAGTGTTTGAAGTCTGATGCCTTCTGCAAACCAGCATGAGTGCGGAGAGAGGCTCACAGGCTGCCAAATGGTGTGCGATGTGCACGCGCCCGCACTCATGCACTGTAGACAATCCTTCTGGAAAAGCCATTGGGAGCACTTTTGAAAGCCCCTATTTTATATCTCGCCAAAGCATCGCTAAGGCAATGGCTTAGGCGAGACCTAAAAATGTACTCTGCTGACTCACATATCACAATATGCATTATATCTTTACTTCCACAAATTGAAAAGAATTTTGCACTTAGCAGTTAAAACGGTGTCGGTGAATACTTCAGAACCTACTCTTGGTAGCTTGTCACAACGATTCCAAGAGAAAATTGCATGTGGGACATGAACAGAAATGCCAAAAATAACTTTGCAATTAAGTAATAAACAAGTTAAAATGTTCAACCTATCCCAGTGAATGGCCCCATGCTGGACAGACAGGGCTCCAGTATTGTTCATACTGGGGTGGAATGAGTAAACTGCATCACTGAAGATTAGATTAACAAGGAAATGTGCTGAGGACTTAGGCAGCAGGCCTGGCAAACAATGGTCGAGCTGGCATCCCATGCACGCTAGAACTGGGATTTAGACATAGCGGCCAACTGGTGTCACTATCACTGCAGATTGCACTGTTTCAACCTGACGCCCAAAAGCACTGGATAGGGGGGAGGAAGAGGAAAAAACATAACTCCTCCACATACAGAAATAGCCTTCATCTGAGGGCAGAGGGGCCTGCCCCCAGTGTCCTCTGAAATCTCAGTCTACCACTTGCTAGTCCTGCTTTAGATGTCCAGTTTTTTGGTCCGTATGAGATGGGTTCCCTCCACCAATCGCTGCCAGGGTTCCTTTTGTTTTTTATTTTATTTCCTTATTACAAGTTATAATAGGTATTGCTGCACATATTTTTCCATTGCGGGAAAGGCCTTGAATACCATATGGTTAGTATGCGACCAGCAACGAAGCTACTTAGAAGAGCATATGGGCACCTAAGTAGGCCGCTGTGGCATAATACACTGATAATTAGCCTACTGCTGATGCATTATTAATTACAAGGTTAACATGTAATGTGATATCTGTGTAGTGCTGCAATAAAAATAAGGATTTAAAAAAAATCATGTATAATGACATTTGTTAATGAAAAAGATACCAAAGCAATGAAGAGGTTATAGAGATAAGTAGTCACAAATATATAAAAATATGTGCACTGAATACAATTAGACAGTTAAAGAAACCAAAGCCAATGCATCAGTGTTTTTCAGAGAGTGTACCTAAAGTGTTAAACTCCATCCCAGGACTACCTTCACAACTGCATTTAGTATGTAATAAATGAGAGAGGAGTTGGTTCTCAAAATGGATGAGAGTGGTTACAAAGACACACAAGGGATCATAGATGGATTGAGGACTAATACAAATTGAAGAGGGGTGCTTAATTAAGGCTTTATAAAAACTAGGCCGATTAGAGAGAAGTTAGGTTCAAGGTGGTTTAGAGAGATCATCAAGAATAAAGACATTTTCAAGGGAGTGAAAGACAAAATTATGGCACAAGGTGGATGAGAGATAGAACTGGGGAACGTGGTGGATGAGTGAACGAGGGAGCAATGCTTGCACGTATAAGAGTGGGGGACCACGCATACGTTGCATTTGAGAGGGGGTGAGGCACAACCCTGATAAGTGTAGAGCAAGGTATTTCACAAATCAGATGGAGAGACTGAGGAATAGATGGATGAGAGGAAACAGTGTGGCAGAAATGCAGCAGAAACTTTGCTGAAACTGGACCGGACCAGGAGCAGCAGCTACCTACTTGCTTTGGACACAACAGTCTCCTCCATTCAAAAGTTGCTGGACTTTGGAAACTCTCTGATATCAGGGAAAGTTATTGTGTATTTTTGGCACAAATCAAATTTCTACACCTTGATATTCAGTCCAAATTAGATGGAATCGAAGGCTGCGGTGAACTAGCAAAGTTTAAGTACTCCATGGGCAACAAACATGCAATACGTCACTCTTTTACACGAAGATTCCCCTAAATTCCCCATATTTTCCCACCTACACGGATGTAATGAAAAATGTACACAGGTCCAGGATTAGTCCTATGACTGTTGACATTTCCGGATTTTTTAAAAAGAAAACGATTCTTCCGGAATCAGTAAAAGAAATCCAAATAATGGACAGATGTACAAAAATGTCTATTCAGGACATCCATAACAATATGCACCGTCCACGTTTCTGAGGAGCAACAATGTACATTGAATAACAAAACAGAGCACTGAACATGGCTCAATCATAAAAGGTTGGAAGACTCCTTTAACGCTAAACTTGCCAAAGCTGCAGTTGTAGTAGTGGTACATTTAATTGTATTTGACTAATTAAAATCAATTCAAAAAGCTAAAAATAAGTAATACGATTATGAATAATCATAATAATCAAATATTTCTAAACATTAACAGTGGTAATAATGTCATTTACATTTATTTAGGAAGCTTATAAAAGTTTGCTCAAAAACAATTTTCAAGAATTTCACCAAGAAATAAAGCTCAGATATGCTATTTGTGTTTAAGCAGTGTCCTAATGCTTCCTTACAATTTGTCAGACTGTGAGTGAATATGTTCTGTTAGATATAAATTCGACTTCCTGACTGCACTATAGGGTAACAACAAAGTAGACGAGCAAACAACTCTTTTTTGTAGTGACAGAGCCTGCTCCTTTGGTTTATGTATAATTCAGAGGTCCATGATCTTCTGACTTCTTAGGAAGCCATGATTATGGAAAAAAAACTCTTCTTTGATTACTCCAAAGTGTCTTCCTCTAGGGTTAACAAGATTGTTTGGGTTTTAATTGAGTTTTTTTTTAAGTCAGACTTTCTGTACCTTTCCCAGATACTACCAATTTCAAGATCTAATATTGCCTCCTCCAGGTAACAAGATTTTGGATTGAAATTGTTTACCCCCCTTGCTATGATCGAGCCAATTATTTGCTTCAGACTGCCCTTCCTTGAGTAGATGGACCAAGTGGCAGTACATTACGCAATAGGCTTTGCCTACATGAGCTTATCTGAGCAGGCACTCTTTTCCAAATGAAATAAAATGCTGTAGGTGTTGCATTGGATCAGATTCAAAGTGGAATCAATTGTGCAAACAAATGTTTTACATGATTTGGTAGCTGTGATATACAAAGAAATCACACAACTAGGATATTCGAAAAAAGGTTAAGTTACATTGATTCAAAAGAGCAATCCAACATCTAAACACGCTATGTGTACATCAGGTGCTCCAAACAGTATCAGTATACCTTGCTACCAAAAGGTGTCCAATTCGTGGTATTTCAGAAAGACAGTTTTATGGTTACGTTACTTTTACCACTTCGAGCCTTGTAGAAAGTCGTGACTGGACATTGTATTTCACAACTACAAATCCCACAGCACACAGCGGACGCATGTTTCGTCTCATGAGAGACATTTTCAAGGCTGCAATGTTGAGCAAGACATGACAATACAACTCTAATCAGCAAAAGTATATATCCAATCTCATACTATAGTCACTAAAGAGAGGGAGATAGGTATAGAATTTCCCCAAAACCTTTTACTAACCCCCAAATTGACAAGCTGAAGAGAATCGGGACAGTGCACCCAAGTGTTTCAAGAGCTCTGCTAACTACTAAAATATTTACATTTAAAATATTTATATGAATACTAAAACAAGTAAAAATTAATGTCAATACAAACCATATATAAACACCATGGAGAGTCAAAGCAAGGTGATCAGAAACAGCCATATCCCACATACATAACGAAAATTAATTTAATTGACCCTCATGTGACCAATCTGAACAGATCTTAAGTAACAGAGAGAATAAAAGTAATTGTGTCCCACCTGGTATTCAAGATCGAGTATGGGTCTGAAGTATTTCTATAATAATGGATATTAGTATCAGAAAAATGACAGAAAATGATAGAAAATTACAAATACAGTCTACATATAGATTACCCAAGCTTATATGGGGCTGAAAAATGTAAATAACACAGATCCGTGCTCAAGCATCCATACCAATAACCAATATATTTAATGGAAGCTTGCAATTACAATCAATAGACTGATCCTCTTTATAGAGCTAGTTCAAGTTCAAGTTCAGAAATTTGTATAGCGCACTACTCACCCATAGGGTCTCAAGGCGCTTGTGAGAGGGGGTGAATGATTTATCGAATAGCCAGGTTTTAAGTTCCTTTCTGAAGGAAATGTGGTTCTGTGTGAGGCGGAGGTGAGTGGGGAGAGAGTTCCAGGTCTTGGCCGCCAGGTAGGAGAAGGATCTTCCTCCCATGGTGGATCTGTGGATGCGCGGAACTGCGGCAAGTGCTTGGTTGGAGGATCTTAGTTGGCGGGTGGGTGTGTAGAAGGACAGTCGTGTGTTGAGGCATTCGGGTCCTAGTTTGTAGAGGGCCTTGTGAGCGTGGGTGAGAAGACGGAACGTTATTCTCTTGTTGACGGGAAGCCAGTGGAAGTCTTTCAGGTGGCCGGTAATGTGAGCTTGGCGAGGGATGTCCAGTATGAGTCTGGCAGATGCGTTTTGGATGCGTTGGAGTTTTTTCTGTAATTTGGCTGTGGTTCCGGCGTAGAGGGTGTTACCATAGTCCAGACGGCTAGTGACCAGTGCGTGGGTGACTGTCTTTCTTGTTTCGGTGGGGATCCAACTGAAGATTTTTTTGAGCCTACGGAGTACGGTGAAGCAAGAGGATGAGACGGCGTTAACTTGTCTGGTCATCGAGAGGGAGGAGTCTAGGATGAAGCCCAGGTTGCGTGCGTGGTCTGTAGGTGTGGGTGCTGTGCCCAGGGCCAATGGTCACCAAGAGTCGTCCCAGGCAGAGGGTGAGGATCCTAGGATGAGAACTTCCGTTTTGTCTGAGTTAAGTTTTAGGCGGCTGTTTTTCATCCATTCGGCTACTTCTTTCATGCCTTCATGAAGATTGGTTTTGGCGGTGTTAGGGTCTTTGGTGAGGGAAAGGATCAGCTGGGTGTCGTCAGTGTAGGAGATGATGTTGAGGTTGTGTTGTCGCGCGATGGATGCGAGGGGACTCATGTAAACGTTGAAGAGGGTGGGACTGAGTGATGATCCTTGTGGGACTCCGCAGATGACTTTGGTGGCCCCCGATTTGAATGGGGGGAGTCGGACTCTCTGGATTCTCCCGGCGAGGAACGAGATTATCCAGTCCAAGGCTTTTCCTTGTATTCCGACGTTGCTGAGGCGTTGAATGAGGGTGCTATGACAGACTGTGTCGAAGGCGGCGGAGAGGTCGAGTAGGATGAGGGCAACTCTTTCTCCGTTGTCCAGAAGCGTTCGGATGTCACCTGTTGCTGCAATGAGGGCGGTTTCGGTGCTGTGTTTGGCTCCAAAGCCGGACTGTGAGGGGTCGAGGGAGTTGTTTGATTCCAGGAAGGCGGCGAGCTGGCTATTAACGGCTTCCTCAATGACTTTGGCAGGGAATGGGAGGAGGGAAATGGGGCGGTAGTTCTTAAGTTCAGAGGGGTCAGCTGTGGGTTTCTTCAGGAAGGCACTGAGTTCGGCGTGTTTCCAGCTTTCTGGGAAGGTAGCGGAGTTGAAGGAGCAGTTGATGACATCACGGAGATGGGGTGCAATGGTGGAGTCTGCTTTGTTGAAGATGTGGTGGGGACAGGGGTCGGTTGGCGAACCTGAATGGATGGAGTTCATTAGGTGGATGGTGTCTTCAGTGGTGATTGGGTTCCATGCGCTAAGGTTGTTAGAGAGCGGTTCGGGTTTGGGAGTGGTGGGCTGTTCTTTCGAAATGTTCACAAAGCTGTTATGTATGTCGGCGATTTTGTTGTAGATGAAAGAGGATAAAGAGTCGCAGAGGTCTTGGGAGGGAGTAATGTCGTTTAAGGCTGTGGTGGGGTTGGTAAATTCTTTGACGATGTTGAATAGTTCCTTGCTGTTGTGGGCGTTGTTGTCGAGTCGATCCTTGAATTATATTGACATTCGTTTTCACTTGTTTATATTCATACAATATTTTCAATATCAATTTGTTTAGTATTTGCCAAGGATCTTTTAACACATGGGTGCACTGTCAATGTTAGCGGGGCCTAGTGGGAGGAAGGTGATAGCACATACCTCCCTGGCAGAAGGTAGGATGAATCAGCAGAATCATCAGAATGCAACTGCCAGGGTCCCAGATGTTTTCAAAGGTGACAAGTAGAAATGGCTTCAGAGTGCATCTTGGCTCAAGGCCCACTATACAAGACAAGGTCATTATCGACCTGCTCACTGCATCTCCAACTCCCACTGGACTCCACTGAAGAAAGTGCTACATACCACCAGTCAACTGACCAACTGACGCTAGAAGCTCGACCTCCACACCACATTGTGTTCAAAGCCTCCTGAGCAACAATCGCCAACAAGCTACCTGGCCTAACAGGTAGGTTCTCAACACAATACACACAGGCAAGACACCGTCAGGCTGGAACTCAAGAAGTGCCACAAGGCATGATAAGAAAGAACTGTATCAAACTCAAACTCAAACTCAAACCAATCATCAGGAATTACATGCCTCCATATTTCAGAGTTACTTCCCTCCTCCACCATGGAAGAGAGCAGTAGATTGTATGAGTATTTTGAAGGACCATAGTCAGAAGCTGATGTTTTTTTTACCAAATTAAATCCAAGATTAGTCTTGGCAATTAAAGTTTACCAGGAGGTGTGATTAAAAAGTGGAATAGAAACGACTGCAGTGCATACATCTTGGTGCCCTCTCATACTCTACAGTGGTTACTGCAGAGTATATAAGAGCATCAAGGGGTATGCACTGCAGAGTGATATGCAGTAGTTTCTAAAATGTACAAACCACTGCATATCACTCGACGGAGGCACCCTTCCATACGCTGCAGTAGTCACTGCAGAATATACAAGGTCGCAGAGTGGTGTTTGGCTGCGCTATTTTCTCAGTGCAAAATGCACCGTTGCATCCATTTTTTAATGCAGGGGTACAAAATAGCACCAAATGCCCAATCCACCCAGTCACAGAATTCAGCGGAATCCTGCAGAATTTTTATCGAATTCCGCGGAATTCAGCAGAATTTAATTCTGCCTACCCCTAACTGAATACTTTTGTTAATTAGGGCTTTATTTTCATATCATTTTCAACATTACAGCCTTAAAAATGTCTCTCATGAGATGAACCACGTATCTGCTGTGTGGTGTGGGATTTGCAGTTGTGAAATACAGAGTCCAATCAAGAATTTCCATAAGACCCGAAGTGGTGAAAATTAAGCAACCATAAGAATCATAAAAAATATTGACAGTCTTTCTCAAATACTCGAAGTTTAGTGTGATCTAGTAGCTTATGAGAGCTATATGGACTCATGTGCCAGGGAATCCTGGATTCCCTGGCACCAGTTTTGCCATTGTTATCTTTAAGATGAACACGGCTTTTGGGATATGTAATTTAGCTTGAGGTCTACGTAAGCAAAGGTAAGGTAGCACCTCTGTTTTTTATGTTTTCTAGAGAAAGTTTTAGCGTCACTTTTTCTGTGCCATCATCATACTCCAAGATTTGAATATGTTGGTTCTTTATTCTAGGAGGGAATGATCTTGCTTTGCCTAATGTGTTGCTATCTCCGCTGTGTAAAAGTTGAAGAGTACAGGAGCCAAAATGCATCCTTGTGTGAGGCCTCTTTTTGTGGCTATTCTTTTAGAGACTCCATAACCTTTGCTGATTTGACCTCTTACTCAGGGGTCAGAATACAATGACATAATAGCTCTCAATAGAGCAGATGGAATTCCGCAGGCAGATAGTTTTCCCCATAAAATGTGTCTATCTGCTTTGTCAAAGATAGTAGAGTAATCTATGAAGCAGACAAAAAGGGGACGCTCTTTGTGTAATTGCTTGCTGTGCCAAGTATGATACTGTGACAATGTTATCTATTGCACTAATTCCGTTTTGGAAAAATTGAGTCAATTGTTTAGTTGTTTTGCCTCAATCCAGGCTTGAGTTCTTTTGCCTTTTACATCCAGTTGTGCTATTAACTGACAATTTAAAGTTGGGGCAGAGGATTGAGTCCAGCCAGGATTCCATGACAAAAGAGAGCAGAAAAGATTATTTGTGAACAGTGTCAACCAGGTTTTTATTAGAGAGGCACATTTCTACATTTGAAAGTGCATTTGCAAAGATGAAATTAAACCTGTCCTGACTTGCTGGTTTAAGACAGGCATTTTGCATTCCAAAAGTGATTATTTTTCACACTAAAGGGGAACTTTGTGTGCACAAAATGCTCTGTAAATTGGGTTTAGTACACAGACCAAGCAACGGATGTCCCCAGAGCTGGGAAGGAAGAACAGAAGGATGTGGAGGACGGGGTCAACTGTCGGGTTGTTAATAACATTTCATTGCATGCGAGATAGGGAGCCTGATCGCGTTGGTGCAAAGTATGCACCCCACCCCGGTACTTACAAGTAATACATCTGACAGGATATTCAGAAAAAAATATACTCTCTGAAAGCAGACCAGAATCTATGGCACCTTTGTTTGGCATAATTAGCAAGGAGAACATTATCGCAAACTTTTGTTTCAATTTATTTTCTCATATATCACTTTGATGTACTACTTACCTTTTTGGATTAAACTGAATGCACTGGGTAAATGAAGCGAGGATACCGTTTTATAATTGTGCAGAACCATAACTAGGGAAAAGATTATAATTTTGACGAATTGATTTAATAATAATCTGTCTGATTGCTTTGTATGATATGTAAAAGGCGCTACGTCCTAGAAGATTTGAGTTAATTTAAGCAAAGTACAATAATGCTGATTGCTATATTAAAGGAATTATGGATGAGCGGCTTTGTTAGGAATAATAGAAAGTCTTGCCTTTGGCTAAATTCACATGAATTCTCTCTTTCTCGCTCTCTCTCTCTCTCTCTCTCTCTCTCTCTTTCTCGTCCCAGATAGTTCTACTGCTTGCTGTATTCGTCTTGTGGCAGAGTACAGTGTGGGGGAAAATGCACTAGTTCTGGATAATGGCAATGTATATTCCTTGACATTTACACCAAATACCAGCTAAAAAACAGCATTTGCGACCACTCAGCAGGGACATTTTGAACGAGTAAGATATAACAAATATTAACTGAAAAATAGCGCAAAAATTGTTTGACTCCTGTGCAAAGGTTTCCAACACCAGTGCTAAATGGACCAACACTTTACGTGGTCTGGCCTAGGCATATTTTCATTGTTGAATTTGTCCATTATTAACTCAGCATTAAGTAGTCTTGCTAGCTTTACTCTCACTTCTTATATTCAAATCTTGCATTTTTAAAAAAAAATAATCTGGTCTCATTCTTTTATTACTGACCTTCTAATTAAACCTTAGTAAGCATTTGTGTTTGCACATTATCAGCCATCTGTTACATAGAAGTGTGTGATGGAAACCATTCATAATATCCATAGGAATGCATACTGTTTCACCCCAGTTTGATTACATATAAGAGTCACTCCAAACTATATTTTCCTCCTCTTGACTATTATACATTTTGTGAATGTTCTGAATAGATTTATTCTACATTTAACAAACAGTAGAGGTAGAAATTCTTGTCTGTCCCCCACCCAGCAGTCCGACCTTCTAGGCAGTGCAATTACAAATGCCTTCACTTCCCCTTTCAATCTCACAGCTGGGACTCAGGGACCCTTAATGATGTTCTATATGACTACACCAAGTCATGCAGTATTGTGAAACAGGTAGCAACATGCCTACCACCAACCACCAATGCCTTCTTTATAACAGATCAGTGCTTTCAATAAGGTGTCTAGAGTATCCTGGCACTAAACCAATTGTAGTTGTGCAAAAGTGTCTCTTTTTGAGTGGTTTCCTTCATGTTTTATGGACTGATGCTTCAGGTTATTTGACTATGTGCAGTCAGGCACTGCTAACCTGGCCCCAGTGCACGTGATCCGACCCCTAAAACATGTCAAAATATGATTATGCCTAATTGGCAAATTTATCTGTCCTATAAGGCCAAGACAAATAGTTTACTAAAATACACCCACGGCATGGAAAGTTGAATGTCACCTAAGGCTTCTGCACTATTGTGCCACCGACTAGTATGACAAGACAAAGATGACTCCAAGCGTTCCACTGTAGCTTGGCCGCTGCAGTTTTAAAACTGTAGCCCGGCCTGTCAAAATGACCGTTATTGAAAGGAGAAGACCTCCATTTTAAATATAGATCAGTCACCAATATGTAGCCCTGGTAGCCCACAATACAGGGTGCGTTGTGTTTAAAAGTAGGATATGTAGAAATGTAAAGTTAACATGTCCTTACAGTAACCAGCACCAACAAGCTATTTTCACTGTTAAAAGACTGGCTGATCCATACAGACACACTGGGAACTACTATTAAATATTAATTCTGCTATCTCAGGCTAGGGACCAGCTAGAACATGAATAAACAACAATATGTTTTGATATTTATTTGAAGCCCAATTTGATGGTGAAGTCGGATTTGTAATATATGGGCATATGCATCAAAATCGGGTAAAATGAGTCCTTATTTGCGAAAAATAAGGAATAGCAAATAAGGACTCGCTTTCCACGATGCATCAACAGATTCGGTATTTATTACCGAATCGCTAAAAATCGGTAAAATATACCGGAACCACGATAGCGAGAGTCAAAAATAAAGATTAGCAAATACCAAATTAGCAAATACCGAATCGGTATTTGTGATTTCGGTATTAGCGAATTCGCAGAAAAAGGTCACGTTGGAAGCAGGTTGATGACCTCACAACCAGGAAGTCTTCCAGCCCACGCTTCATTCTGTGCCCTGAGGAGATCAGAGGAGGAGGCAGATCGCAGGAGCTGAGGAGAGAAACACTGATACCACAAACCAGCAATACCACTGCATTCCAGGATGGAAAAGGATGCACCGCAAAACAAAGACGCACCCAGAAAGAGGAAGAGGAAGTTTTCAGACAAAGAACTTGAACTACTGATCAAGGGGGTGAGCAGCAAACATGACAGGCTGTTTGGCAAGCTGTCACTAAAGGTGCCTGAGGCGGAGAACCGCAAGATCTGGCTGCGCATCAAGGAGAGGGTGAATGCAGTTGGAGTGACGCACCGCAGCATAGACGACCTGAAAAAGAGGTGGTATGACCTCAGGAAAAGGGTGAAGGAGAGGATTTCAGAAAGGGTGAAGGATGCAGCTGGCACAGGAGGGGGGACATCCAATGTCACACCCAACACAGCCCTTGAGGACCTCGTTGAGGGTGCCATTGAGCCTGAGGCAGTCGTGGGGGTCACCCAACTGGACACTTCCGGCGCTGCGGCAGGAGACCAAGGTAAGATGCATGCCAGTGCAGATACGCAGCGTGTTGTCTACCCCTGCCCATCCCCGAGGCCACTCACAGTGCACAAGTAGTTGTTCCTAACACATATACCCTCACCAAAGTTTTGCATCATGGGAGTTGTAGGCATGTTATGTTATGTTATGTTATATATTTCTTGTAGCGCGCACTGCTAGTCAAGACTGTCCTGGCGCAAAAAGGGATTCAGTGTCAGAAAGTAACAAAGGGATCCAAGTGTGCATGTATGATCCCCAATGTTAATGAAATGAGACCAGCAGCACTGGGACAATAGTCTGTCCAAATATGTACTTTATGTAGTTGAAAGTATGCAAAACATAAACACTTAGACAAAATAATAACAATGCACTGTTTCACACACAGATGCATCACCCCTGGACTCCGATGTCAGCAGACGCCTCATGATCTCAGAAACCTCAGCAGAGACCGATGCAGAGACTCTGCAGGGACGTCGTCCCACGACACCACCAAAACCATCACCACCACCGTGGACAACACCACCACCACCACCACAGCGGATAACGCCACCAAGCCACAGGGCAAATGTCCCCTACCTGCAGGTGATGGCGATGAAGCAGAGGCTAGCAGCCACAAATGTTCCATGGCAGCCAATTGTCACTCTGCCAGCTCAAACACCAGCACGTGTCCGAGTCCGCCAGTGGGGTAGGCCCCTGGGTAGACCTGCAGAGAGATCAGAAGAGCCTACACACAGCTACGGGGTGGTTGAGTCACGGATGCTGCGGATTCAGCGCCTGCAGGGGAGACACATGGGTGCAATTAACATCAACATGGCAAAATTGGCAAGCAAAATGGGCACGATGACAGACGCTGTGCGTGAAATGACCACAGCAGTTGCTGAGGGTAACAGAGACATAAAACTGTGCCTACAGGAGCTCACCCGTGCCATCAAAGCAACAGAGCGAGCTCAGGAGGCATCGCCAGAACTTTCTCTGTTCCAATGCCTCCATTAGGGCATTCACGAAGCTCTGCAACAGCACAGCTGTACTATCACAGAGATCTGTGTCACAGCAGGTCGACCTGGGCCATTACTGTGGTGATGTGGCAAAGACCTTGGGCCAAGTGACCACTGCAGTGGAGCATCTGCAGTCTGGGACTTTTAGTGCCAGCAGTTTGGGAGTGGAGGAGGGGAGTGAGGCTGCATCAAGCGTCAGCAGTGTCTCTGTGCCGAGGCCAGTGATAGGAGGCGCAGTCCGCGCAGCTCCACAGCCACTGACACACATCGCGGTGATGTGGAGGAGTCACGCGACAGGAGGCCGGGGGTACGTGGGAGGCGCAATATTACATAGGGTCCTGGGCCATGGTGATGTAACCATGGACCACCTACATTACTTCAAGATACTCCTGTGATGACAACGGATATGTATCCTTACCTATGTTTTGAGTCTGCGTCATGTATACGTACCATTAATAATCATCTGACAAGTGCTCATGTGCATTAAACATTTGGACACCAGATTATGTTGTGATGGCTCATTCTTACCTGTCTCTGAAGTGATGTTGTGTGATGTATGTCCGCCTTCTTTGACCTTCAGCTGTGTTAGGCACATGTGCCTGTTGGTGTTGGGTGGGGGTTGCTGTGCACAAAAGTCGTCATCTCCGTCCACCTCTATTGGTATCCCCCTTCTTGTGGCAATGTTGTGCAGCATGGCACACACCGGTATTATCCGGCAGCAGGTCACCGGGTCATACTGCAAGGCACCTCCTGTCTTGTGTAGGATCCGGAAGCGACTCTCGAGGATGCCAAAGGTTCGCTCTGCCACATTCCTGGTACTGATGTGTGCTGCGTTGTAGCGCTGCTCCTGAGGTGTTGCTGGGTTGAGATAGGGAGTGAGGGGATATTCACGCAAGGCGTAGGAGCTGTCCCCTGCAGGGTGGGGAGCAAAGGGTTAGCGGCATGAATACAATTACATATGTGAGGATGGAGTTAATGATGAGGCATAAGTATGTACCTAGTAGGTGTCCCTCTCCAAATTCACCGTTGAGCAGACACCTGTGGATGCCACTGTGTCGGAATATGTATGCGTTGTGTGTGCTTCCAGGAAATTGTGCTACAATGTCAGTTATGATGTGTTGGCATTACACACAACCTGCACGTTAATGGAGTGATAGGACTTACGGATGCGGAAGATGTATTCGTTGGCTGAGGGGGGACAGATGGGGACATGCGTGCAGTCAACGCATTCTATCACATGGGGAAATTGTGCCACCTAGTAGAAGTCCTGTTTGGTGCAGTTCAACTGCTGTGGGGTTGTGGGGAAGGTGATGTGGTTATGAATCAATGTCAGCGTGGCATCTAGGAATTTGTGGAAGAAGAGTGAAAGTGCGCTTTGCGACACGCCTCCGGCTTCTGCTATGACCCCCTGGAAACTTCCAGACACCAGCAGGTGCAGGCTGCATAGGACCTGGAAGTGGGCAGGGATGGCATTGGTCCTACGGGTCTATTGCTGCAGTAGTGGTTCAAGGTCAGCGATGAGGCGCATGATCATTGCCCGATTGAGTCTGTACTTGTCATAGATTAGTTCCTGTGTCTGGCCCAGCAATGTGATGCACACCCTGAAAACCCTGTCCTGGATCCGCCTCCTGTGCTGTGCAGCAGCATTGATTCTCATCCTCCTAGCAAGCACGTAGAGGGCAGCCATTTTAGAAGACATACAGGGTCTCCAGAGGCATATTTGAAGGGTTTCTGATTGTATAGACCTGTCTGTATTTGTATTGTTTTTTTTTCTTCCACCAACTTTACCTCCTGGTTGAAATTCCCCTTATTTTGCTCATGCTAAATAGAGATTTGGTGCATTTTCGTTATTTTTGCGATTTTTGGTGAATATCGTTTCGACTTTTTAATAGCGAATCGGTATTTCCGGGGGCTGATTTCATTCTCGGTATTACCGATTAGCTTATTTGAAATCCAGTAATTTACTGCGGGGGTTATTATGCGATTCTTTATTTTTTTCTGAGTTAGGGTTGATGCATTGGGATCTCAGGTTTTGCGTTCAGTAACGTCCTGTTTTACCGATTCGCTATTTTATCGGGAGCTATTTTGTTTGATGCATCTCCAGATAGTTTCTAGGGGCTAATTTTCATTAACCCTCCACCTGTAACACAGCTAAGCTAGTAAAGCTGAGGTGTGAAAGCTACTTCAAGAGCAAAGACAAGGCCTAGGATGTAAGGAGGTGTTTTGTTCCTCCAAGGAACTCATTTATTTCAAAGTGGCTGTTCTGTCACAAGAAGACAAGATATGACACCTGAACAGGCCCCTTCTTTTGTCCTCTCAGTAAGGAAGGTATCAAAGTCCGTGGGGTAAAAGATTTCTTCAGAACTTATCATTACCCTAGCCATACATTTGGGTGGACATAAAGGATCTGCACAAAGGTAGAAGGGTTCCTCTACCTTGAACCTAATTAGATATGGGCACTGTGGGATTGTTTGCAGTAGGACATTCAGGAACTGTTGCAAATGTGGGTAGGTTTGCCCTTGGGAACTTTACCATGTTTGTTAAGGAGGGGTAAGAATCAACCCTATCCAACCCTATCAACAAGCAAGAGCAGAAAATACATGTGGCACCCCAAGTCACCTTCTTCAGTACACTCTGAACCTGTGGAAGAAAAGTAGAAACACTGCATTGTTTGAAACCTATGAGGAGAGCTGATGGGCAGGGCATACTCCCACTTTCGCCCAGGACAGAGAAGGCGACTTCAAAAGTCAGTTGGTTAACCTCCTTTGTGGCTACATTGGCACACCATGCTGAAAGGCACATTGGACCTGACCCAGACTCTGCTGCTGGCCTCTGTTGGAGTTAGTCTTGAACTCAAAGTACTGCTCCTGAGGTCCTGTGACCCTTGGCTATGTGTTACTGGACCTCTTGTATGACCTATGCAAACCTGGGACTTTTTTGTACTTCAAGACTTCTGGAGTGCTGGGATGAACCTGCCATGCTGATCCTCACTGGGCTGAAGAAACAGGGTTCTCCCACTCAGAGCTTTTATACAGCAAAAATCAGTTTCAACAGGACCTCAGTGAGACGGTATCCAGTCTTCTGAAGCACTCTTCGGACACAGCTTACAGCTTTGCACTCCTTGAGGATTCGGAGCTCAGAAACAGAGACACAGGGCCTGATTTAGATCTTGACGGTCCTCCCACCGAGGCGGTTACACAAACATCCTGCTGCTATTTTCTCCTTTTTCTAAATTTAAGTACCGTTCCACCCTTTTGTTGTACCAAGGATATGGATCTGATCGATTTTGACATCCTCAGCAGGACTGAAGTGCTGAAGCTCTACAAAGAGATTGGGCTGAAGGCAGGCTGGAAGGCAACCAAACTGTATCACAAGGAAGCGCTCAGAGACTTTAAGGAGGTGGCAGACCACCCCAGAGGAGGATGATGAGGAGGATCCATACCTAGATCCTGAGCTCCAAAGAGAGCACAACTTACCCCCAGAGGATACCCAGGATGAACAAGATGTGGCAGGGACAAATGTGTCTGCCGGGGTCTGTATACAGATAAGATGGAGGACAGGGAGGCACAAACTACAGCTCCCCACACTAAAGTTTGAATCTGAGGAGTGAATGGCAAGAGCGAGCATAGCCATAGGACATCAGAGCCAAGCCAATATTGGTGACAACATACCAGCAGTGTAAAAAATATAAAAACAGAAAGGGAGGTCTCCTCAAGAAACCAATCCAGGGACGAGGAGCTAAAGAGCAAGAGAAAAACAGGGTAGTCCCTCTTATTTAATTTAAGAGAAAGGGGATAGACCTTGTTTATATCATGCCACCATAGCTCAAGAGATCTACACAAATAAAGCCACTAATAACAATTGTCACAAAATACAAATACACTTCAAATAAAATATCTCACAGATTTATTACACAAGATTTGTACAATATCAAACATCAAATAACTGTGCCACAGTAGTAAAATTAAAAAAGAGTGTCAGCATCATGCACAAATGATGTACATCTCTATAGTATATACATTACACAATTTAAAAACGGCAATAGATTAAAAACCAAGTTGTCTGATGGTGGCATGATATAAACAAGGTCTATCCCCTTTCTCTTAAATTAAATAAGAGGGACTACCCTGTTTTTCTGTAACATACCAGCAGTGCACACTGGAGAGGTAAAGTTCCTACCACAAGACCTGGTGCCCAATTATGTGGTCGGACATTATATATACAAGTTGTTTGCTGCATATGAAGTAGCTCTGAGGGTACTAAAGGTCAAAGAGGATTACTGGGTGATAGCTTATTGTTAGAAATGGGATTTCTGTCTGGCTAAGGCTTGCGCCAAAGCCAGGCAGAAACCACCACTCTAGTCAGGGCAAGGGAGTTACACACCAAAGATAACCCCTGCTCACCCCCTTGGCAGCTTGGCACGAGCAGTCAGGCTTATCCCGGAGGCAATGTGTAAAGCATTTGCACAACAATATCCCAGGCACACTACAAAAGGAACTCCACACAAGGTTATATAAAAATAGCTTTTGTATACTCATAACACATTAGGATAGTAAACACATAACATACACTGTGCCAACTGGCACGGGCAATATTCACAAGGGATTATCTACACAAGACAGGGCCATGTGGGCCACTGTCAGGATCAGCACTTAGCAGAAATTGGTAAAAGTAAAATAGATCATAAACATACAACCAGTAACCACTGGTAATCACTGTACTCCACCTCGACCTGTAACATAAACTACATTATGCACAGTCACATCAGGCGCGAATTACATTCTGCGCCAACCTCACCAGCATAAACACATTATGCAATCTCCTCACTAGTCTAAACACATTAGACCCTACTTCCTTAGTATAATTCACATTAGGGGCGGACCTCACACAGTGAAATATTATCTCCCTAGTATAACCACATGAAATGCAAAATAACCTCATAATCATAAACCATATTTAGAGGTATCAAACAGGGTGCGTAAAACATACTAAATGCATTACATTTCCTAGCACCATAACCACACCAGCACATAAATCACATTAGGGCCTGGCGCCCTATCCATCTACCAATCCTCCTGGCCAACTGGCCATCTAAAAAGGGGGCTCAAATGCCCTATGTCAACAAAGTCAGGGCGGCTGCCTGAGCAGCGAAGGTCAAGGTTGCGCCACTGCGCCAAACCTAAACGTTGCTGGGCAGCTGAGAACAATAACAAGGGGCCTAAACGCTGCAGCTGGCAGTAAGTGCTGCGCAGCAGTGGAAGGCCTGGCACCTCTGTGCCACTTCTGCCCCTCTCAGGGACTCTCACGGGAATTGCGCCTAAACGGTGCAGCTGCCCACTACTTGCTGGGCAGCTGTAACTAGTCAGGATGCGACACGAGCCCCCACTGGCCCTTAGAACAAATAGGACACACATTGGAGCCATCTGGCTCTAGCAATCATCAGCAACGCGGTGGAGCCCTATAGGCTCTAGGAACAACCATGTCCCCTGTCGTGGGGCAGCCCTCTCACAAGCGGGGCTGCCCAGGCGCTGACAATGCACCTTGATATGGCCCTAGGCGCGGGGATCAGCATGGCTTGTCTGGGTTTTTGGAAACAACTGTGCAGGTAGTGTGGGTTCCCACACTAGATCCTGATGGGTGCTCCTCGGGAGGTATGGGCAGACCTCCAATGTGTTTATAATCAGTTTCAAATTCAAAAGGTCAACTGTTTTGCAAAATTTTTTAATCAAAATTTCATGAAGTCAGTTAGTCATATATTGTTTTCATATAAACTGTGGAAATATCATATCCATGGTAAACATTGTTCAAAATCGTGAACAATCCCTATGCATTTCGGGACGAAAGTCCCTTCATCAGGGGGCTTGACAATATCTAGGAGGAAATAAACACTGTTTTTGGAAGGGGACTGAAACCTCTGTTCAAATGTGTGATAGCAAAACAAATATACAGTTAAACTAAACGCATATTAAGAGTGAGAAGTGGGTCCACTCCTTAAGCTGATACCCCTTCATGTGAAACTTTAGGCGGGTGCATTGAGTGATGGGAAGGTGATGGAAAATGAAGTGGTAACCATAGTTGATATTGAAAGTGAATTAGTGCGTAAAAAGCCGATTTAACTAAACAGTCTAAAAACCCATTGGAAAATCACCCGAAAATGTGTGCGTTCCCCGTGCGTATCACAAGAATGACAAAGAGAAGACCGTGTGCTTACCCGGACGTTAAGGAAAACGTATTCAGGAATAGGTGGTGTGCAGTAAAGCCGCGCGGGTGATGTTGTTTAAAAGGAAGGAGAGGTCATGTGTGGTAAATTCATGCGCAATTTAAGATTACGCCATTTTTTCACTAATGTGAATCCTATACCTGGTCCTCAAACTGAACACACTTGTAAACATCTGAAAAGCAAGAGCTCGTACATGGCTCCTGTGAGCCACAAGATCTTTGATTCTTACGAGACCATCACCGCTAATGCGCTGAAAGACTATTTAAAAACTCCACACACTAAACAAAAAAATTTTGACACCAGAGACTACAGAGCTCTCAGAGATATCACAATGAACAAAAACATCGTCTGCTGCAAGGCCGACAAAGGAGGAGCAATAGTTGTCCTAGACCAAGACTTTTATCAGTCCAATGTAACTGCTCACGTAAATGACAAGAATTTGTATATGAAAGTGATGTCGGATCCTACTGAAGCTTTCCTAAAAATCCTGAAAACCATCCTGGAAAAAGCTATGGAAATGGGGACGATCACCCAAAGAGACCTGAAATATCTGATTCATCCTCATCCCAAATGTCCCAGCATCCATATGCTACCCAAAATTCATAAAGACTTGAACCATCCACCACTACGACCCATTGTGTCCACAAAAAATTCCATTCACGAACCCACCGGAAAATTCGTAGACATGTACCTTCAGCCCATAGTGAGGGGCATGTCTACATACATCCGTGATTCCACAGACTTTCTTAATCGACTGAACAAAGTGATTTTGAACTCTGATACTTTATACACCTTGGTAACGATTGATGTATGTGCTTTATACACGTCTATACCACACAACAGAGGCATAGAATCTTTGGAATCCTTCTTATTGAACCACCCTCTAAAGGAAGACCTAAAAGTGCTACTACTTGAATTGATGCAATTTACGCTGTACCACAGCTACTTCACCTGGAACAATGAGTTTTTCATGCAATTGGTTGGTACCTCGATGGGCAATTGCGCAGCGCCCAGCTACGCAAATCTGTTCATGCACCGGCTAGAAACTGATCACATCTTGAACAATGTTCATTGGTCGAACAAAATCAAGACCTATTGGAGATATATAGATGAAATTTTTTTAATTTGGGCAGGACCACCAGAAGAGATCCCAGAATTCATTTCCTACATAAACAACGTGGATGATCATATCCAATTCACCTACAATGCAGACACCAAGTGTTTACCATTCTTGGCTATTCTAATCACTCTTGACAATGCCAACTTAAAAACTTCCCTATTTGTCAAAACTACTGACCGCAACAATGCTTTGTTATACACCAGCTGTCACCCACCAGCTCTGAAAAAACACTTGCCGTTCTCACAACTATTGAGAGCCAAAAGAATCTGTTCTGAACCAGAAGAGTATCAACACACCGAGAAGAACATACTACAAAAATACAGGGAGAGAAAGTATCCTGAAGTGATTCTGCAGGCCGCCAGCGACCGAATGAGACTCAAAAATAGAGTGGACCTCTTAAACCCTGAAACTAATACTCGCAAAACTAACAGACCAGTACTCGTCTCCAGATATTCCTCCAGAAGCAAAGTCATCAAAGACATAATCTTAAAGAACTGGAAAATGATACAATACGAACCTGATTTTCAAGGCTTGTTCAATTGTGTTCCATTATTTGCTTATCAAAGAGCCAATAATCTGAAAAACATGTTGGAACTTCAACCCAAAACACCAGACACATTTTTCTCCGGCACCAAACCTTGTTATAATTGCAGCCACTGCAATAACGCAATAAAAGGCAACTCCTTCAACCACCCTTCATCTGGGAAACAAATCAAACTGAGAACCAACGCCACATGTGACTCCATGAACGTGGTATACTTATTGAAATGCCAATGCGGCTTACCTTATGTTGGAAAAACTGAAAGAAAACTCAAAGTCAGACTCACTGAACATAAGAGTACTATAAGAAACAAAAATCTCAAATCTCCTCTAGCAGCCCATTTCATTGAACATCAACACAACATCAGTCAGCTGAGGTTCCTTGTACTGGAGGTTGTACCTACTAGATCTGGCGTGGACAACCACAAGAAACTACTGCAACGCGAACTGTTCTGGATCAAAATGTTGGACTCGTGCCAACCAAAAGGATTGAATGACCGGATTGAATTCAGTTGTCATCTTTAAACATGTGCCCTGACAGTGCTTGATACTGTATGATTCGACTTCGTGTCTTCTTGTTTATTCCTTTACACTTTTCATTTTACCTGACCACTTTTACCTTGTTCACCATTTCCATATCTTTTTATTCTCTTAAATACTTTTGCTCTCTTCCGTTTTTTTCTTCCTCCACCTTCATATCGTATAATTGTAACTCACTCCTATGTTCTTGAATGACTTTCTCCCATTCCAAGATGGTCGACACCTATCTGATGTTTTATTTATTCTTACTAAACATTTAATTTTTCCGATTTGACTTTATCATTTCACCTCCCTATTGATTTTTAGTACACTTCAACTTGTCCCACTTATTTTCAGTGCTTGTAATATGGTCTGCACGATTTTTAATCCACACGCAATAGGTGACTCGATCCTTCTTTTAGTCCGCTCTCTATGCAGACTACGGAACTGCTTCACCACACATGACCTCTCCTTCCTTTTAAACAACATCACCCGCGCGGCTTTACTGCACACCACCTATTCCTGAATACGTTTTCCTTAACGTCCGGGTAAGCACACGGTCTTCTCTTTGTCATTCTTGTGATACGCACGGGGAACGCACGAATTTTCGGGTGATTTAACAATGGGTTTTTAGACTGTTTAGTTAAATCTGCTTTTTACGCACTAATTCACTTTCAATATCATCTATGGTTACCACTTTGTTTTCCTTCACCTTCCCATCACTCAATGCACCCGCCTAAAGTTTCACATGAAGGTATCAGCTTAAGGAGTGGACCCACTTCTCACTCTTAATATGCGTTTAGTTTAACTGTATATTTGTTTTGCTATCACGCATTTGAACAGAGGTTTCAGTCCCCTTCCTAAAACAGTGTTTATTTCCTCCTAGATATTGTCAAGTCCCCTGATGAAGGGACTTTCGTCCCGAAATGCATAGGGATTTTTCACGATTTTGAACAATGTTTACCATGGATATGATATTTCCACAGTCTATATGAAAACAATATATGACTAACTGACTTCATGAAATTTTGATTAAAAAATTTTGCAAAACAGTTGACCTTTTGAATTTGAAACTGATTATAAACACATTGGAGGTCTGCCCATACCTCCCGAGGAGCGCCCATCAGGATCTAGTGTGGGAACCCACACTACCTGCACAGTTGTTTCCAATTAGAGTCCCCAAGCCGGAAGGGACCTTTCCTGCGGCGCCCAAAAGAGTGCAAAGACTTAATTTTAGGATTACCCAGAAGAAAACCAACAAAACGAAGGTGTGCCACGCCATCATTATATACATTTGTCTGGGTTTTTCACACAAACATGGTCCCACTGGGGTTTGTAAATAAAATCTGCCCCAGGTTGGAGCCACGCACGGGCTCTAGGAATAATGATGACCAGGATTGGAGCGGCCCTCTAGCTAGCGGGGCTGCTCAGCGGACCAACAGCGGTGTGGGCACGGCGGCGGGCACCGACAACGTGCCCCGACACCACCCCACTATAAATGAAGCATGGGCCCCTCTGGGCCCGAGTAAACACTTGGGCAAGGCGTCGGAGCAGCCGTCCGCAACTCGGGGCTGCTTTGGCGAGAGGCACCGGCAATGTCTCCCGCCATCCCCACTCACCTGTTGGAGCCGGGGACTCTTCACTGGGATGCGGCGGGGCAGGCACCTGCAATGTGCCTCACGCCCCCTCCGCAGCAATCACGCTGCTGCTCTTGCGGCGGTTCCAGCAGGGGTCTACAAGGGAGTCCTCACCTCCTTTCGGGGACTCCTGCTCTCCACTGGATTACCGGGGCTCTCAACAGCTCAAGGGAGCCCCGGGCAGCATGCGGCCATTTGCTCAGCCGGCTTCTTCCTTCGTGGGCTTCCTTTCCATCTCTGAAGCCCCGCCCACTCAAGCACCATCTCGCCTTCCTTCAGGGTCACACTGGGCAGCGGCCCGGAACAGGATTCCCCAGCGGCTCGGGCCGCAGCGGTGACTCTCGGCGGGCATTAAGAGGGGTAGGCTCCCTCCAAATAAAAATAAAAGAGCAGAAACAGCAACAGGAGAGCGGGGTGGGCACCCGCTCTGTCGATGAAAGCAAAGTTCCAGGGTGGGCACCCGTGCATAAAAATAAAGGCAACTTCGGGGGAATCCCTACGCTGGGGATTCCCTCTTGGGCAAACGACGGCAGCTGAGCGCTTTGGAGCCCACGCGCTCCTCCACGGGATAGAAATCAAATGTAGCATTCCCCAAGGCGCCAGACTCACTCAAAGACTATCACAAAGTCATCAGTACATAGCGCACCCTAGGCGCCAGTTGAAGCAAAAGTCCAGGAGCAAACTGGTGGACCACAACAGCTCCCAGCTAGAAAAAGGTCCTCCAAGCATGCAGGGGCTGGGCAGGGCCCAGGGGGGCAAGCATTCCCCTGGGCCCCAGCAGCAGCATGCCCCTGGTTCTTTCAAGTCAAGAACAAGAACATTTTACATGGGGTCACAGCCCCATTTTATACACACATTTCCATTATCTCCAAAGGTGCAGGCAAGGGGAGAACCAGATGCAACTGGTTTTGGAGCACTTTGTTTTGCTCAGCTCCCCTCTCTATTCACAGGACAGGCCAGGGACATCAGACGCGCCACAGGGGGTGTAGCCAGCATTGTGGAGGGAAGGCCCAGCCATATTCAGGTCCCAGGTGCAACTCCTCCCTCCCATCTACATGCAGACCTCCACATTCATCACCGGGCAGACCCATCCTGACTCCTGGAACCAAGCACACCAGCTAGCTCCTGTCAATCACAAGCCAGACAGTCAGGTCACATTCAGTGCACACAGAAATGCCAATTTCTAAAAGTGGCTCTTCTACACTAGAAACATTAAATCTGCGCACACCGTCACGCAGCATTTAACCTCACAAGTTCGCGCATACCAAACTCGCCCCTGCACTCCCCACATATCAGGAACTACCATGGACACACATATCCCCATGCATTCCTATGGGAGGGCAGACCAGTCTCACCACACATACACAGAGAGCGGACGAACTTTACACTGGACCACACTGAAAAAGTGCGGAGAGGCCTAAAATCACCAACACCAGGTTACAGAAACAGGCTAGGAGAACGCAAAAAGTTTTGGGGTGAACCTGCCAAAAGGGCCAAGTCCAACACTTATGAAAACACATCCCTACAGTGAGGAGAGATACACTTCTCATGCTTGAGGTAGGTGACCAGACAAAGTATACCCCACTGATACCTGTTGCTAAATTTGGGCTGACCCTTGAGAGGTACCAGCAGAGTTTTCGGGACAACCTCAAACTCCCAAATAAGTCTGGGTGGAGTTTGTGGAGCAGCGCTACCAGAAACTCCACAAAGCAGTAAAAAACTCAGCAGCACTATGTGGAGCTCTGCGAGCGGGCAGAGTTGCTTTTTCCACCCTTTCGCAAGACGTTTCTGCCATATAGCAATGTTCAGCGAAAATATCCCACTAATTGCACAGGTGCAGCTATCTTGTTTTTCTTCTCTATTATGGTGCTGGGACCTACCTTTGAATCCTCCCTATCTTTTCAATCAGTCTTTGTAAAACTTTTTTTGTGACCTTTTTCATTGACTATTTTTCTCTGTGTCTTGTTAGATGTATATTTTGTGTTGTTTTATTATTTGTGTGTTGTTTTTTACAGCCTTTTTCTCCCGGGAGCGGGCTCCGGGAGCATCAGCAGCGGTGGGCAAGGGTGCGCAGGGTAATGTATCATTGCTCTGGGGTCCGACGCACCCATAACCCAGTGACGCACCAGTGGTCCGATATCCTGGACTGAGAGCAGGACCTGCTAGGTGTTGAGGTCACAGGGCTTGGTGAGAAACTAACAATAATTATTATTGTGTGTGATCTCAATCTTATTGCAAATATTATTTTCTCCCCAACAGCAAGAATGCTACTGTTCACATGCAGGTAAGTTACGTTTAAAAATCTTTCATTATGTGATCGTTATTCTAGACAGGTGCTTGGCACCATCTAATAATCGTGCTTGTTTGCAACTTTGTGCTCGTTGGGCTGATTATTTATGAGAATTTCAGTTAGGTAATGCAGACCAGAGAGACTTCTTTCCTTTATCCTGTCACTAAGATAGTGGTAGTAGTTAGTTACACAGTATTAGTTAGTAATTTAGTGGCCCGCGTCCTCTCACTTCAGTCCTTGACTCCTTAGTACAACCTTTTTTGTAGTTCATATAGTGAGTGAATAGCAACCAACCATTTTAATGTATGCAATATGCATGCGTCCATCTATGCATTTAATACTAAAATGCAGACTTAGTCAATTGGCCCATCAAAGGGGTTTGAGATGATTACCAATGAGATCGGAACTTAGAAGCAAATACAATTTGGAATAGGCGGGCTCAGTAGGTTTAGGATTCAGGAATCGGAATGGAACTGTGGAATAATAAAGATAGGACGTTCCGCGACCGCGACACTAGTCTGCTACTAGTCGATCTGATTTAGGAAAGATTAATGTTATTGCAATTACTGTTTCATGTCAAAAAATCTTTTTAGAGTGATTATTGAAAATGTATTTAATACCAATAATTTTTTGTCTCTTTAATTATGTCTTACATGATCATTAGCATCATGGGGGAAGAAAACGAGGTCGTACGAGGTGGGTGTGGGAGCTGGAGGTGCCTCTCAGGAACACTCCTCATCAGATGGCTCCGCTGGTCCCAGTAAGTCCTCCTTTTGCAAATGTCCTGGTTCTGTGAATTGGGCCCACAAAAAGTCTTTGTATAACTAGCCAACTGGGTTTTCAATTCTGAAAACGTTGACACTTTTAAGACCCTAGGATCCTCGAATACAAAGTTCAAAATGATAAATGTTGCCTGGGGCTATTCTCCTGTGACACCCAAATAAATAATGAATTGGAAACACAATTGAATTTCCTGTTTGACTACAACAAAGGGTACTTTGCCAAGATATTCTTTACAACTTTCTGTGTGGATAAATTGGGTTAAAGGTTTTAACCAGTCAGCAATCTTTAGCACAGATACCATAAAAAAACACACACAAGAGCAGTGTTAGGTCTATATTAAGTACAGAACCTTCTTCTGTTTTCTCTACTTTCAGTCACCCAGTAAAGAGTTGTCAAAATGGTGTGCAGTTCTGGAAACAAATGGAGGTAGATTGCCCTACATCTAAATGTGGTGGCAAAAGGTAAGTGATGGGAAGATGCTTTGTCCTACCACTCTCTTGATCTATGCCTTTTGTTGGTAGTTCGTGTACACTGGAAAGATAAAGTGGTAAGACAAGATTTTGTGCAATCTAAAAGTCACAGGTATGAATCAGATTTTTTCTACTGTAGATGAATCCTTAAATACCAGTGAACGAGTACATTAAACATATTACCTAGTTTTATAATACTTTAAATTCTGAGTGTGATTCGTGCTGCGGAGGGCAGTATAACATAATCAGTATTCATCAAATTAGCATCATAAATATGACAGTGTATATACATACAACAGTTCCAATGTACATATTCAATATTGGCTTTAGGAGAAAATACAGCTGGCACAAATCTTCAGATTTTGTTCCCATCAATTAGAATCAGAATACAGCATTTTTTGTTCCCTTGAGTCAGTCAGAAATCCTGGCAGACTTTGACATTTTACAGCTTTGTTGATACAATGCAGCTCAACAATTATGCAACAAAGTATTTGGATGCAGCACATATGAAACTTACAAGAAACAACTCAATAGTTAATGTAACAAACTTACAAGCCGCATCCAAGCTTGCGGCTTGGAGGCGGAGCTTTCGGCTCAGAGGTGGGGATTTAGCCATGGCTGAAACTTCCACCTCTGGGCCGGAAGCTCCGCCTCCGGGCCGCAAGCTCCGCTTCCAAGCCGTAAGCTCCGCCTCCCTGCAGTAAGCTCCGCCCCAAGCCGGAAGCTCCGCCTCCGGGCCAGAATTTCCGTCCCGAGTGCGGACGTAAAGTTAATAGTCTTAAATCTATTCTGTGAATACCGAAAGTATTAAGTTAATTCTGTGAATCCCGAAAGTAGTAAGTTCACTCTGTGAATCCCGAATGTAGTAAGTGCATTCTGTGAATACCAAATAGTAGTAAGTTTAGGATTTAGACTTAAGTTCATTCTGTGAATCGGGCCCAATATTCTGGTGGACCAGAAGCACACTCAAACAGTGTACTCACACTCAGGAGAAGTTAGGCTTTTCTACACTTAGAAAACTATGGAAAGGCTAAAATTTGAGGTGATAGATTTGTGTAATGCAGGGGCAAAGATATTTTACCTTTACTCCTAGGAGAGATCTCCCAGCCATCTAATGTAACACTTTTGTGATGCCCAATAAATTGAGTCCTTCTTTTCCCTCGGAATGTGTATGTTCACATACAGAAAAGCTGCTGTTGTTTGCATATTACTAGGACAGTCTGTGGTGTGTAGAATGTTCTCCTCAAGGACATACTGATTAGGCACCGCTTGAATCTGCTGTCCCAATAACTGTATTCAATCCCTGTAACCAATTTGGAAGGTCAGAAAACAGCACATTCTCATTCTGGCAGGCTGCCCTGACTGCCTAGAATAAAGGAATGACTGACCCCCATTCTGCTGCCACTTGCGTCCTCTGCATAGATCTGCCCACCAACTGTTCAAACTCACTTGTGATGTCTGGCCTGGGGACCGGTTACCGCTTCCTCGTTACCAGGTCTGCCTAAAAATGAAGAATCCATTGTCGGGATGTCTGTAGTGTACATTTCCTGAATCCTTCTCTCCTGTGTAGCAGCCTGGGAAAAGGAGCAATAAAGCTGCTCCTTCAATTCGTCGGATGGGGTGGTAATGAATAATGAATGAAGGCAGACCTTTTCTTTGAACTTGCTTTTATGACACCATCCCCAAAATTCATATATCCTTCTCAGAGCAAGCATTGTGTATTCATCTTGACCTTTGATGTAGGTATGCACGCCCAGATTTACAGATGGTTTGCTTCAGGTTTATGGTAATTTGTAACACTCCCTGAAGCAAAATCTTCTGCTGGAATGTATAAACTAACATAAATCACAATTTGCATTGGTTTGTGACCCAAAATAACACATTGCAGTGCAATGCCTTGCTTTGCATTAATTTGTATCAAGAGGAGATTCCATGGATGGTGGCTGGGGACTCCCATACAACCAACAGTGCGTTTTGATGCAAATCCCTAAATAAAAAGAATTGTAGCCACAGATTTGTACCAAAATCCTATCCTGCACCTCCTTGGGATTTCCTATTTGTATGTGTTCTGCATTCTTCAACACATATAAAAAGACAAAAATGTCTTAAAGCATAGTTTTGTTTAGGAAAGAAGCCCTTCTTACTTGAAAACTATACTGAGTGCAATATAGACCACCATGCACACTGGGTAAAGAGTACCTGTGCTGATGGAAAGCAACCAGAAGTACACCAGCACAGGGAGATAGAAGAACTGTGTAGGAGAGTAGGGTCTGCTATCCTATGGTCACCCCAAATTTTTGCTTTTTGCTTCACTGGTTTCTGACTTAATGTGGCTGTGGGCCTGCTAATCAGACCCACAGCCTGCTGTTCTCTCTCTAAATTACTGCCAATGCACTTTAGGTGCATTACGAATTGGAACTGGTTCACCTTATGAGCCCCTGTAGTAGTGAACCATAGGTGCCCAGGGCATAGGTGTATCCAAGGCCTACCAGGGGCTGCAGCATGTATTGTGCCACCCCTGGCCTGGCCTCCATATTTGACACAACTGGCTGATCACTCAGCTGGGGTAAGTTGGTGTAATCACCTCTTACTTAGGTACAGTATGTCTGTGCCTAACCCTAAACTGGACATATATGTTCCTATCAGCCACTCCTATGGAAGGCCTCATCAATCCTGGAGGCAGAGTGCTTGGAAATATGTGAGATGGTGCTCTAGCATGAGCTGAGCCTGTCTGCGGCTGTCGGGAACCACTCCCAAAGCTGTTCCGGGATATTGCCATACCATATACTCTTAAGTGCATTATAATCCTCGCGGTTATTTGCTATCTTTGGTTTGGCTTTATCAAAACATGTCGAGTAAGGTGTCATACGAATTGGAATACTATCCCCTCGCCAGTTCTGGCGACGGGGATAGCATTCCACCCTTCTAGAGGGACACGACATGTGTGTAGCCTTAACCCCGGTTAAAGTTAAACAGAGCCTCAGCATCACAAAATGGATGCTGCCACCACAGACACTTGTCTGGCCTCCTGCTGCTGACCGAAACTCGGCAGATGGTGGCCTGGACAAAGGGTTTCCTGCCTTGGGAGGTGCGAGCACCACCCCAGACAGGGTTTTGTGTATTGGGTAGGACAGGGCTGAATAGAATCAGACATGCCCGGGGCACACAAGGTGTCCCCGTGCATAGGCCAGTCCAAACCGGTCCTGGGACTTTCCAGACCCAGGCTTGGCGCGGAACTGGACAAAGGAAAGGGGGTGTAACCGCCCCCCTTCCTGGTTCCTCCCAGAGGAGGGACCTAGTAGGTGATCCACCCCTCAGATTGGGAATAAGAGTGGGAGCAGTGCCATTGCACGGCAGATCATCCTGAATCAACTTTACACGAAGAAGAAGACTGGACTTCGACATTCTTCTGCACAGAAGACTGAAGAGAATCTCCCTTGTGGCCTAGGAGTGGCCACCCTGTGAACACAGGTACCAACCAGCAACTCGACGTCTGCTTTGCCCCGCCTCCCGCCGGAGCCCGAGCCCAGAGCCCGACAAGAACCAGACTCCCAGACCTCTCAGAGCCCGATCCACAGTCCCTGCAAAGAAGGGACCCGTGGAGGCACCGAGTGACGTGGGACCGGACCTCTTGGAAGACACTCGAAAAGCTGACTGCGCAGCTTCTGAGGCATCCTCGACGTTGTGCTTTAGGGACTGAGAACCCCCACCAGCGAGCAGCCCTTGCACCGAAGATCAGCCCTCCAGCATCTCCAAGATCTGCGTGGGGCCCTTTTGCATTGTGCCACTCGACGCGCCATCCCGGCCACTAGCCACGTGGTCAGCGGCCATCTTGGCGACGAAACCGACGATTTATACAGCAGGTCTGGTTGCTCCAGACCTACCCAAGCTCCTGTAAAAAGGAGCACCCGCTCTGACCTTGCTGGTCCGAGTGTTAAGCATCTTTCCACTTCTGCGTGGCTTGCATTTGCCAAGGCCTGTTTGCTCCGATCAGGTCGCCGACACTGCCAACAGCGAGAAGCCTACGTGGGACAGCTTGTGACCGACTCCTGGACGTCCTCGACCCCGGGTATCCACGTGGCTGCAGAAAGAACTACCCGACAACGCCTGTTTGCACCCGACATCGCCTGGTTCCAATCTGGTTCCACGGTAGTCACTGGCTAGTGACTTTGAACACTGTCCCCTCTGCTTTCAGGTCTTCACATCTTCAGATCCACCCTTGGATCCACCGGAACTCTTCACATCGAGCCGCCTGCAGCATCTTCAGCTCCAAGCACCATCGACCAGCGTGACGAAACCCGACACTACTTCGACCCTGTGCACCCGCTTCCTGTGGGTGAGGTAACTCAGCTCCGCCGGTGCTCCTGCACTGGTACACATCTCAAGGGCTGTGTCTTAAGTTTTAACTCCGTAGGTCATTTGGAAGGTTCCTAACTTTCTAACTTTGTACTTTTTACGCACCATAGACTTTGCATTGGAAAGTGCGTGCACTTTGAACACTGCACCCGAGTCCCGTGGGCCTCTCCCGACTTAGTCACTGCTAGTCTCGAATAGCTCCAGCGATTCACAAGGCCCTAGGCCTCTTCACTTTCCTATTGGTATCTCTTATACCACTTTCTTAGTATATGGTTTAGGTGGCCCCTAGGGCTCATCCATATTGTGCAACTTTTGTGTATTTTAAACTGTCTTGTGATTTAACGCTTGTGCTTCTGTGCTCAGAAAGAGTCCAGGGGATTTTATAGTTAATAAATCAATATATATTTTCAATATATATCTGTGTGGTGTCCCTTTCATTTGGTATTCAAGGGGGTTGTGTATGGTATAACAGCTGGCTTCACATGCCTTTCAGAGTTTAGCCTAAGACTGCTTTGTCCACGTTACCACTAGGATAACTGGTCTACAAGGTTGAATTACAACCATCATCATAAGGGTTGCTTGGCATGGTACAAAGTGATCACTAAGAATTAGTGAGCATTATATACCAGGCCAACTTCTCACATTGTTGAGCAGCGGATTGGGATCTGAGCTTGCTGTTGTTTTACCATTACAATCTTTGAGATTATCATTTGAAAGATCATACAGGTACCTGCTAGGTACATATAAAACAAGAGTAGTATACATAAGTTCTACTGAACTTAGTTGTTGTAGAGCAAAGGGAGTAACACACCCTAGCTACAACTACTAGATAGGTTTAGTAGGTAAACACCAGTGTAGGTAGATTGCAACACATCCACCCACACTAGAGCAATGTCTGGAGCAGAGGGGTCCAGTGGACTTACTCCTGTTGAGAGTGACCCTCCAAGGGCACCATCCAAATTTGCTATTTTTTCCTTTAAGGAATTAAGACAGCTTTGTGTCTTAAGGGGTCTGAAGACAGGGCCTTCCCCTACTACAGACCACCTAAGAGAGCTCTTAGACCAGTCTGAGACTCTAAAGCCCTCCAAGGCAAACCCCACAGGGGATGCTGAAGGAGGCCATCCTTCAGAGGATGACACTGTAGACACCCCTGCCCCTATCATCCTGGTAGATGAGGAAGCCTCCACCGCTGGAGCTCGTCAGGTAGATGAAGAGGAAGAGGAAGAGGAAGAGGAGGAGGTGGAAAGCAGTGAGTCAGATGATGACAGAAATAGTCAGGTGCTGGTCAGTAGACTGAACCAGGCTAACTTAAGCTTACTTGGGAATGAATCAGGTAACAACCCATTCAGACCCCCAGGTGGACTTAACCAGAAGCCTAGGAGGAGAAGGACTCACTCAGGTGACTCTGACAACTCCCATGCTTCTAGAGGCTCTCATGGTCAACCCAGAAAGGAGATGACTAGCCCTCAGAGAAGGGAACATGAGGCCAAGATGAGAGAGGCTGAGCTTAGGATCCAGAGGCAAGAGTTAGAGGTTGCCCTGGCCAAGGAGAAACTTGCTAGAGCAAGACAGCCTAGAGAGAGTGGGGTAATAGAACCCACTGGTGGCAGCAATATCCACAAGGATAAAGACAGGTCTTTTGATAACAGAAACCTGAGTAAGATTGTGCCCCCCTACAAAGCTGGGGATGATATCCATAAATGGATTACTGCAATGGAGAGAGCCTGCAGAGTACAGCAGATCCCTCAGGAGCAGTGGGCAGCAATCTTGTGGCTCTCCTTTGAAGGTAGAGGCCGAGACAGACTCCTCACAGTTAGTGATGGGGATTCTAGAAACTACCTGGTCCTGAAGAGTGCTCTGATTGATGGGTTAGGCTTAACCACTGAACAGTACAGGTTAATGTTCAGAGATACCCAGAAGACACAGACTCAGGACTGGTCTGAATTTGTTGAGTGTGCCACTAAGGCTCTGGAGGGATGGTTGCTGGGAAGCAAGGTTACAGACTATGAAGGATTGTATAATTTGCTGATGAGAGAACAAATTTTAAATAATTGTTAGAACCAGCAGTTGCATCAACATTTTGTTGACTCAGATTTGACCTCTCCCCAAGAATTGGAAAAGAGGGCAGATAAATGGGTAAGAACCAGAGTTAAGCAAAAGAACCAGAACCAGAACCAGGGTGTTGACCAGAAGAAAACAGACCAGAAGGGTGGGGAGCAGAAAACTAAAGACCAGAAGTCTTCAACAGGGCCCCAAACTGAGACAGAGGGTGGGTCCCAAACTTCCAAGAAGAAGAAGAAAGAAGGTCAGAAGAAACCCTGGTGTAAAACTTGTAAGAACACCTTTCACTGGACAAGTGAGTGTAAAAAGGGTGGAGCCCCCAGCACTGCAGCCCCTAAGGCACCTGCACCCACTAGTACAGTTAGCAGTGCTGGTCCTCAAGCCAAGGGATTAGTGGGTATCACTTTGGGAACTGAAGGAGATTCTGACCTAGTCAGAACCCTTACACAGGCTGTTCTGGTTTGTGAAGGGGACATAGATTTGACCCCTGACATAAGTCCCAGTAACCTGGGCAAATACAGACAGACACCTTTGATCAACAATAAAGTGGCTCAAGCTTACAGGGACACATGTGCCAGTGTCACTATGGTGACACCTAACTTTGTGGACCCTGGACAATACATGCCAGGCGATGATTACCTGGTGACCAATGCCAGCAATGTCACTACTACACATAGTGTGGCACTTGTTAACTTTTCCTGGGGAGGGGTAACTGGCCTAAAGAAAGTTGTGGTTAGTGCTGATCTCCCAGTAGAATGTTTGTTGGGCAATGACCTGGAGAACTCTTTATGGTCAGAAGTTGAGTACAGGACTCATGCAGAGATGTTAGGGATATCATCACATGTCCTTGCTGTGACCAGGTCACAGGCCAAAAAGTGCCTCTCTGAACCTCAGGTCTTGGATCCTGGAACAATGGACCAAGTACCTTCCAAGAAGAAGAACAGGAGGGTTAAGGCTGCGCCTTCCCAACTGCCTGCAAGTGAGGATCAGGCTTCACAGGAAACTGATCTTGAGACCCTTGAAGGAACTGTCTCTGAAGAACTTGAACCTGATCAGGTTGAGTTTCTGGGGACAGGGGGACCTTCTAGGGCAGACTTGGGGCAGGCTCAGTTAACCTGTCCTTCCCTTGAACCCCTCAGATAGCAGGCTGCTGCTGAGGCTGCTGGGAATGCTCAAGGTGCCCATAAAGTATATTGGGACGATGGACTCCTTTATTCAGAGGCTAGAGACCCCAAGCCTGGTGCTACCAGGAGGTTGGTTATACCTCTGCAATTTAGGGGCTTCCTACTCACCTTGGCCCATGATATTCCTTTAGCAGGACACCTAGGCCAGAATAAGACCTGGGACAGGCTTGTCCCTCACTTTCACTGGCCTCACATGTCTGAAGACACCAAGGAGTTTTGTCGCTCCTGTGAAACCTGCCAAGCCAGTGGTAAAGCAGGTAGAACAACAAAGGCCCCCCTGATACCACTACCTGTGGTGGGGGTTCCCTTTGAAAGAGTGGGGATTGATATTGTTGGTCCAATGGATCCCCCTACAGCATCTGGGCACAGATTCATACTGGTGGTAGTGGATCATGCCACCAGGTACCCAGAGGCAATTCCACTTAGGACCACAACAGCTCCTGTTGTGGCCAGGGCCTTACTTGGAGTTTTCTCCAGAGTGGGGTTTCCTAAGGAGGTAATATCTGATAGAGGGGCCAACTTCATGTCAGGATATTTGACAGCTATGTGGAAGGAATGTGGTGTCAACTACAAGTTCACCACTCCTTATCACCCACAATGCAATGGGCTTGTTGAGAGATTTAACAAGACCCTAAAGGGCATGATTAAAGGATTACCTGAAAAGCTCAGGCGAAGATGGGACATCCTACTGCCCTGCCTTTTGTTTGCTTACAGAGAGGTCCCTCAAAAGGGGGTTGGCTTCAGCCCCTTTGAATTGTTGTTTGGGCACTCTGTAAGAGGACCCCTGTGTCTAGTGAAGGAAGGATGGGAGTTACCTCTCAAAAAGCCTAAACAAGACATAGTGGACTATGTACTTGGTCTCCGCTCCAGGATGGCGGAGTACATGGAAAAGGCATCCAAAAACCTTGAGGCTAGCCAAGAATTACAAAAAGCTTGGCATGACCAAAAGGCTGTCCTTGTTGAATTTCAGCCTGGACAGAAGGTATGGGTGTTGGAGCCAGTGGCCCCAGCAGCACTCCAAGACAAATGGTCTGGACCCCATACAATTCTGGAGAAGAAAGGAGAGGTTACCTACTTGGTGGACCTAGGAACTCCCAGGAGCCCCCACAGGGTGCTCCATGTGAACAGATTGAAGGCATATGTCAGCAGGGCAGACATGGGCTTGCTCATGGCTACAGATGAGGGACAGGAGGAAGAGAGTGACCCTCTCCCAGACCTGCTCACTCAGAACCCTGAGGATGGCTCAGTTGATGGTGTGGCCTTAGGTGGCAGCCTCACTGAACATCAGCAACATGACTGCAGACAAGTTCTACAGGCATACAGGCATATGTTCTCATTGACACCCAGTCAGACTAACTGGTGTACACATGTGGTGGACACTGGTGACAGTCTTCCTGTAAAGAGCAAGATTTACAGGCAACCTGACCACGTCAGGGACTGTATAAAGACTGAGGTGCAAAAGATGCTGGAATTAGGTGTCATTGAGCCTTCAGAGAGCCCCTGGGCTAGCCCAGTGGTTCTGGTCCCCAACCCTCACACCAAAGATGGCAAGAGAGAGATGAGGTTCTGTGTGGATTACAGAGGACTCAATGCTGTCACCAGGATAGATGCACACCCTATTCCAAGGGCAGATGAGCTCATTGACAAGTTGGCTTCTGCCAAATATTTGAGCACATTTGACTTGACAGCTGGCTACTGGCAAATCAGGTTAGCTGAGGAGTCTAAAGCCAAACCAGCATTTTCTACCCCTAGTGGGCATTATCAGTTTGTGGTGATGCCCTTTGGTTTGAAGAATGCACCTGCCACCTTCCAAAGGTTGGTGAATCAAGTCCTTACTGGGTTGGATGACTTTTGTGCAGCTTATCTGGATGATATTGCTGTCTTTAGCTCCACCTGGGAGGATCACCTGGTCCACCTGAAGGAAGTGCTTGAGGCTCTGCAGAAGGCAGGCCTCACTATCAAGGCAACAAAGTGCCAGATAGGGCAGAGTAAGGTTGTATACCTGGGCCACCTTGTAGGTGGAGGCCAAGTTCAACCACTGGAGAGTAAGATCCAGACCATCAAGGACTGGTCCCCTCCAACCACCCAGACTCAGGTCAGAGCTTTCTTGGACCTGACTGGGTACTACAGGAAGTTTGTTAAGAACTATGGGTCCATTGTGACCCCTCTTAATGATCTGACATCTAAGAAGATGCCCAAAAAGGTTCAGTGGACAGAAATCTGTCAAAAGGCATTTGATGACCTGAAGAAGGCCATGTGCTCTGCACCTATCCTGAAGAGTCCTGACTACTCAAGAGAGTTCATTGTCCAAACAGATGCTTCTGAGTTGGGAGTGGGAGCAGTGCTTTCACAGCTTAATGTAGATGGCCAGGACCAGCCCATTGCTTTCATTAGCAGAAGGCTGACCCCCAGAGAGAAACGTTGGTCAGCTATAGAGAGGGAGGCCTTTGCTGTGGTGTGGGCCCTGAAGAAGTTGAGGCCATACTTGTTTGGTACTCACTTCAAGATTCAGACCGACCATAAGCCCCTCTTATGGCTTAATCAGATGAAGGGTGAAAACCCCAAACTACTCAGGTGGTCCATTTCCCTACAGGGGATGGACTTTACAGTGGAGCACCGCCCAGGGACTGACCATGGCAACGCAGATGGTCTCTCCAGGTACTTCCACTTAGAACATGAAGACACAACTGGTCAAGGTTAGTCTAATGTCCCTGCGTTTGGGGGGGGGGGGTTATGTAGGAGAGTAGGGTCTGCTATCCTATGGTCACCCCAAATTTTTGCTTTTTGCTTCACTGGTTTCTGACTTAATGTGGCTGTGGGCCTGCTAATCAGACCCACAGCCTGCTGTTCTCTCTCTAAATTACTGCCAATGCACTTTAGGTGCATTACGAATTGGAACTGGTTCACCTTATGAGCCCCTGTAGTAGTGCACCATAGGTGCCCAGGGCATAGGTGTATCCAAGGCCTACCAGGGGCTGCAGCATGTATTGAGCCACCCCTGGCCTGGCCTCCATATTTGACACAACTGGCTGATCACTCAGCTGGGGTAAGTTGGTGTAATCACCTTTTACTTAGGTACAGTATGTCTGTGCCTAACCCTAAACTGGACACATATGTTCCTATCAGCCACTCCTATGGAAGGCCTCATCAATCCTGGAGGCAGAGTGCTTGGAAATATGTGAGATGGTGCTCTAGCATGAGCTGAGCCTGTCTGCGGCTGTCGGGAACCACTCCCTAAGCTGTTCCGGGATATTGCCATACCATATACTCTTAAGTGCATTATAATCCTCGCGGTTATTTGCTATCTTTGGTTTAGCTTTATCAAAACATGTCGAGTAAGGTGTCATACGAATTGGAATACTATCCCCTCGCCAGTTCTGGCGACGGGGATAGCATTCCACCCTTCTAGAGGGACACGACATGTGTGTAGCCTTAACCCCGGTTAAAGTTAAACAGAGCCTCAGCATCACAAAATGGATGCTGCCACCACAGTCACGAGTCTGGCCTCCTGCTGCTGACCGAAACTCGGCAGATGGTGGCCTGGACAAAGGGTTTCCTGCCTTGGGAGGTGCGAGCACCACCCCAGACAGGGTTTTGTGTATTGGGTAGGACAGGGCTGAATAGAATCAGACATGCCCGGGGCACACAAGGTGTCCCCGTGCATAGGCCAGTCCAAACCGGTCCTGGGACTTTCCAGACCCAGGCTTGGCGCGGAACTGGACAAAGGAAAGGGGGTGTAACCGCCCCCCTTCCTGGTTCCTTCCAGAGGAGGGACCTAGTAGGTGATCCACCCCTCAGATTGGGAATAAGAGTGGGAGCAGTGCCATTGCACGGCAGATCATCCTGAATCAACTTTACACGAAGAAGAAGACTGGACTTCGACATTCTGCTGCACAGAAGACTGAAGAGAATCTCCCTTGTGGCCTAGGAGTTGCCACCCAGTGAACACAGGTACCAACCAGCAACTCGACGTCTGCTTTGCTGCCGCCTCCCGCCGGAGCCCGAGCCCAGAGCCCGACAAGAACCAGACTCCCAGACCTCTCAGAGCCCGATCCACAGTCCCTGCAAAGAAGGGACCCGTGGAGGCACCGAGTGACGTGGGACCGGACCTCTTGGAAGACACTCGAAAAGCTGACTGCGCAGCTTCTGAGGCATCCTCGACGTTGTGCTTTGGGGACTGAGAACCCCCACCACCGAGCAGCCCTTGCACCGAAGATCAGCCGTCCAGCATCTCCACGATCTGCGTGGGGCCCTTTTGCATTGTGCCACTCAATGCGCCATCCCGGCCACTAGCCACGTGGTCAGCGGCCATCTTGGCGATGAAACCGACAATTTACACAGCAGGTCCGGTTGCTCCAGACCTACCCAAGCTCCTGTAAAAAGGAGCACCCGCTCTGACCTTGCTGGTCCGAGTGTTAAGCATCTTTCCACTTCTGCGTGGCTTGCATTTGCCAAGGCCTCTTTGCTCCGATCAGGTCGCCGACACCGCCAACAGCGAGAAACCTACGTGGGACAGCTCGTGACCGACTCCTGGATGTTCTCGACCCCGGGTATCCACGTGGCTGCAGAAATAAGCTACCTGACAACGCCTGTTTGCACCCGACATCGCCTGGTTCCAATCTGGTTCCACGGTAGTCACTGGCTAGTGACTTTGAACACTGTCCCCTCTGCTTTCAGGTCTTCACATCTTCAGATCCACCCTTGGATCCACCGGAACTCTTCACATCGAGCCGCCTGCAGCATCTTCAGCTCCAAGCACCATCGACCAGCGTGACGAAACCCGACACTACTTCGACCCTGTGCACCCGCTTCCTGTGGGTGAGGTAACTCAGCTCCGCCGGTGCTCCTGCACTGGTACACATCTCAAGGGCCTGTGTCTTAAGTTTTAACTCCGTAGGTCACTCGGAAGGTTCCTAACTTTCTAACTTTGTACTTTTTACGCACCATAGACTTTGCATTGGAAAGTGCGTGCACTTTGAACACTGCACCCGAGTCCCGTGGGCCTCTCCCGACTTAGTCACTGCTAGTCTCGAATAGCTCTAGCGATTCCCAAGGCCCTAGGCCTCTTCACTTTCCTATTGGTATCTCTTATACCACTTTCTTAGTATATGGTTTAGGTGGCCCCTAGGGCTCATCCATATTGTGCAACTTTTGTGTATTTTAAACTGTCTTGTGATTTAACGCTTGTGCTTCTGTGCTCATAAAGAGTCCAGGGGATTTTATAGTTAATAAATCAATATATATTTTCAATATATATCTGTGTGGTGTCCCTTTCATTTGGTATTCAAGGGGGTTGTGTATGGTATAACAGCTGGCTTCACATGCCTTTCAGAGTTTAGCCTAAGACTGCTTTGTCCACGTTACCACTAGGATAACTGGTCTACAAGGTTGAATTACAACCATCATCATAAGGGTTGCTTGGCATGGTACAAAGTGATCACTAAGAATTAGTGAGCATTATATACCAGGCCAACTTCTCACAAACTGCACTACATCTAAGTAGATATGGTGCAGTTCTGAGCTCTCCTGTTCACACAACACGGTACAGCAACTTTACTTGCTGTACTGTGTTGTGTGAAACCTTTATAAATATTCCCTGCAGTATAATTTGATTGTAGGTCTAGAACCAGACCTCATGGAACTGTTAATCTCAAAGCTAGGACCAAGTCTAGGACTATGGAGAAGCCATGCCATTGTGCCTTTCCTGTTGTCTTGAGCCCAAAGCCGGCGACATTCTCCAGCACTGTCCCCGGGCAGGAACATGTGTGCTTGCAGTATCCTGCTCACTGCCATTATTAGGCCTTACCAATTGAACAACCAAAACATTTTTGGTCTGGCCATTGTTGATAGTGCCATGGCTTACAAATCTGGTAGAAGAAGCAGCGTCCTCTCTACATAATGCTGAAGTCAGGGTTTCCTTGCAAATTCATACAATAAGCAGGAGACTGTTTCTTCTCTGTTTTTGCCTGAGCAAACAAGTTTCTGTCCTTAGGGGCATGCATGCACATTAGTATATAATTCATCCTCAGCCAGGTCATCTGATGCACCTCCCACTTTCTGTGATGTCATGATTCTGCTCCATTTAAAGGAGCCACTGAGACTGTTTCTAGCCTTAAATCTGTTGATTATCCCCTAAAGTAACATTGTATCCTGGCTTTTCCTATTACTGCGTAAATCCTGGTGCCTGATGCTGTACTCCTGTTTATCTCCTGTTGACTGGTCTCGCTTCTCTACGTTTGGATCATGGAGTTACGGGTTTCTGTTGTTAATCTGTCAACTTCTTATATTTAAATTTTTTCCATTTATTTAGTCGCCCGGTGATTCAGAACTTTGCATAAGGCTTTACCTCTTAAATGTACTATATGGTTAAATTTAGCTTGAGTACGGTTTAGTTCACTTTTTTGCCCAAGAATCAGGGGAATCTGCTGTTTCTCCTTTATGCCCTTCACTTGTCAAGACTATAATGAACAGTAGGGATGCTTTATTCTCCATGCACCTGCAGAGATAGCGAGATCAAACAACCCTGTAATTAACTGACCACCACTGACTATAATACAAACAGTAGCAAACCTGGTAATCTTAGGGGAAGGGGACCAGGACAAACCGTAAACTAAAACAACAAACTAAATAATAAATAAACAGATCCTTTGCTTGAGGATCAAACAAATCCTATGATCACCACTGGTGTAATTGAATTTCCATTCATTGTTATCTGGATTTGTTACTATCATCTATAAATCATCTACCAGATCCTTGGGAAGCTCTACAAGTTATCCAAGTTGGGACCTCAATATCTCAGAGGAACTGAACGCACTTTGGACAAATTCCTCTGCAAATATATGTCTGAAAATATATAATAAGAAAAGCAAACTATGTAACGCTCTATAGGCAGTGAGTCATACATACATTAATTTAGGGGGTTAGGCATCACACCGGCAAAGTCCCTGATTTAGAGTTTTGGTAGACAGAGTACTCACAAATGCAAAGGAGTACTCCTCCCTGCAAACCCTCAGCTGGCTCTCCTCATTTAAGGAAAAGCCGAATTAAAGTATTCCATCGAAAGAGTCCATGTTTGCCCCGTTAACTGATTAGTTCCTAAATTATAGCCAGTGGGGTTGAGGCCTTCAAAGAAGGACATTACACCATCTCTCACTATTTACTGACAGTACAGTGCAAGGGGTAGAGTGGAGGAGCGTCTTCTTCACCTTGACTTTCTTCCTGGAGCACATCTGTTAGACAAAATTGCTTATCTTTCTGGAAAGGAGACCAGAAGCCATTACCTGGGGGACAATCACAATGCTTACATGACTAAATCCTACATGGAGAGTCATTTGTGGAAAAAATCTTCAACAGCAACCATGAGGAAATGCAACATTTAGTTGATGAGTTGTCACTGTCTCAAACCCTGCTTATTTTGTAAGAGCTATCACCATTCATACCCCAGATACCCCAGACATATTTGTTTTTCACCACAGCTTCTTGTGATATGTCCTCTTATCTTCATCTAGGATCCCCAAGCATTGTACCATTAGAACTATTCACCTATCACTTAGGTTTTTAACAGAAGTGCAGGCGAAGGAGCGGATGGACGGCTGATGTGATCCACACACATCGCCGTGGTGCTTCCTGGCGTGCCGACGCCGCCCATGAAGCTATGCGGAGCGAGACGCTGCTGCTGCTCTGAATGGCGAAAACGCTGCTGGCGAAATGCTGCTGCTCTGCATGGCGGCTGATTTGATGACCGCCGCTCAGCTTTTTGATTCTCTTTTACTTTCCTGGTGACCGAGTGGAATAAGCGGCCTCAGGCAGATTGAATACCGGATATAGCCGATAGCACCGCAGACGCGGGGCCAGGACGGAGACCAGGACGGCTAATGGGTGTCAGGAAGGGATGGAGGACGGAGGACGGTGGACGGTGGGCGTATGGTGCTTTTGAGCTTTTGAGGTACCGAATGGGGAGATCGTTGGGCTGCCTGTCTGCCGCGTATTGTCTTCTGGGTTTTTTACTTTGCTCTCATCATCAGCAAACGGAAGCCTGAGTCATGGACCTTTGAACTCTTTTGACTTTTGAGCACATTAGATTACATCCCCTGTTGCCTTACCTGTCTGCCCTGCCTGTCCGTCCTGATTTACCCGTACTCACCCATACTCCTCCACCTCTGGACTGTTTACTGCACACCGTGAGCGTGTCCTACACTGCGCCTACTGCGTCTACTGCGCCTACTGCACCCACTGTAGGACTACTGTGCTCTGCTTCACCTTCACCTTCACCTTTGCCTTACCATCCGCTCCATCGGTTGTCCCACTCCTACGCTGTCCCGATCCTAGCCTGTAAGTACAGCATTAGGTTCAGGCATAGTACAGTGTTCCCCTAGAGTGGTTGGATGTTAGATGTCAGATGTTGGACTGATCCCCCCCGCCGGCGCTTATGAGCCATCAACCCTTCAAAAACCTCTAAAGCCCTTAAGCGACTGCCGAGTGGCGGGGTCACAGTATCCCGAAGACTTCCCGTAGACCTCTTGAAGACCCCTTGGGGTATTAATAAGAGACTAGAAGACATCTATAGTGCAGATGCAAGCTTCAGCAGCTTAGATAGTTTCTAGACAGGTCCCTAATATAAATAGAAGTAATTACACAGCTGATATCCAGACATGTCTGCGAGAGCAAACAGGCCAAGTTGGAACAGGCAAAAGAACTGCTGAAATCTGTCAATAAAACCCCGCCTGTGGTTAAAAGAAAAACAGACGAAAGGTCCAGCAAATGAGCGCGCTGAGACAAAAGGACGCAGAGATACAACCAGGAAAAAACAAATATAATGTTCTGAGAGAGCAGGATGAGGAGGATGGAGACGTCAATGAGGTCAATGAAGATGATCGGGTGGGAGGTGAAGACTAAGGGGACGAAGATCCTGAAATCCCGTCCCTTCCTGATCAGTTAATCCTATCAAGCCCCACTGCCTCTGCCACTGCCTCTGAGAAGGGCGCCGGGAAAGTTGAGAAGGGCGAGAGAGACGAGAATGGTGCGAAAGGTGATGCAGAGATGGAGAAGAATAACAAGGGAGCCAAGATGGGCCAGGTGGATACTATGACAAATAAACCATCGCATGCAACTGGGAACCAGCTAAAGCAGTACCCCCTTTTCACAAAACCACTCCTCCAACAGGGTAAACAGGGGCTACAGGGGCAACTCTCGAGTACCCCCATGCGGGGAGGACGAACCAGGACGGTAAAAATTACATGTTGGCGCAAGAAGTTCTGAGCGCAGGAGGGGTGTCAACTAGCTCTATTACACCGGAGCTACCAGAGACAGCGTTATAGGTAGGGGCTGACCGGGACCAGGACCTGGAGGAAATAATATTAGTGGCTCCTATGATACCTACGACATCGGCTCTGAACAATAGCACAAGCCCAAGCCCAAACCAGAGCCACAAGCGCTCTATGGAATCTCCAAGTCAAGAGTTAAGCCTACAGACATCTCAAGCATCTCAAGAGAATGGGTTATTTTCTCTTCCAAACACCACAAAAACAAATTCCATCGAAATTTTGCTTGGAATCATCCTCCAGGAGTTAAGAGATTTTAAACATTCCCAGGCCCAGGAGATCTCACACCTGCACAACAGGCTCACGAAAATGGAAGAATGCTTTGGGAGTCTTCCTCTAAAGGTCACTGAAGCCGAAACAAGGATCTCATCCCAGGAGGATTCGCTATCAGCAATACAGAAAGACCTGCTGGTGGCCAATAGAGAAAGAGCCCAGTTAGAAAAACTGCAGGACCTTGAAAATTATAACAGGAGGTCAAATCTATGTCTAGTAGGCATTCCAGAGGGACTGGAAGATAAAGTCGTAGTCAAGTGGTCAGAGTCTCTCTTGAAAAAGCCATACCCGAGCTCCAAGGGGATTTGACAATTACAAGAGTCCCGGCATATAAACCCAACAATATGAAATATCCGCGTACGATTTTGCTTAACTTTTCTGATTTCAGGATGAAGGAGAGAATCCTAAACACTGCATATTCTAAGAAATCATTCAACGTGGAAGGTGTATACAACTTTAGAATCTTCTCAGATATGTTGGCAGCCTCTGCTCACAGACGTAGAGACTTTGTTAAGATGATTGACTCTTTTAAAAGCAAGGGAGCCCAGGACATGATTGTGCAGCAGTCAAAACTTAAAGTACTGGCTCAGAAGAAAGTTTTTTAACTTTACAATTGTACACGAAGCCCTTACTTTTCTAGAAGGCCTAGTAGCGTAGCCTATAGCTGATCTCCACTCTGTTTTATATTTCTTAGTTTATTTCGGAGCACAGCCTATAGCCAATCCTGTTTTTCATCTGTGAGGCGGGCCTAAGGCGACGACAGGAAGCACACAAGGATGCACTGAAATGGCATCCAAAAAGAAGAAACCAAAGAGAAGGACGGAAGTGGAACACGGGGAGGTTTCGTCGATTCTCGGGTGGGGGTTGGGGGAGCTGTGGTGGTGAAGGGAGGTGTTGCAGGGGAAAAAAGGAGAGTTCATATATTGAAGAATTGTTGGTTCTATTTTCAAAATTAGCTCAGACATGGCATAGACAAGATTATCTGATCTTAACATGGCTTTAATACATATATTGCTTATCTGCCTAGTTTACACAAAGAAAGGGCATGCTGCTATTATATATTTGCACTGTTTATTTGAATATTTTGCACAAAGTAAGGATTTGCTGCTACCTATTTTTGCTGCTATTACACCGGTACTAAGTATTTATTTACTGATGTACAACGCGCTTTTTTTATACCTGCCTCTTTGCACAAAAGAAAGGTTCCTTGGTATTTATTATAATACTGTACTGTACTGTTTACTTGCCTATTTTTCACAAAGTAAGGGTTTGCTGCTACCTATATTGTTCCGTTACTATATCGGCACTGAGTATTCACCCATCATTGTACAAAAAGTTTGTGACTATTTGCCTATTTGCACAAAGAGAGGGTCTTTTGATGTTTATTACTATACTGTACTGTTAAATAACCTTTTTAACATACATACTTACTATATTTGCTTTTTAACATGTTTTTTAATCATGGCCTTCTTAAAAAAAGAAATTGCATGTCGAAGTTTATCTCTTTGAATGCAAATGGTCTAAACAATGTTCGGAAAAAAAAACGCTATTGAATGCTGGTTACAAAACCTAAATCCTGATATTATTTATTTACAAGACACCCATCATAGAGACCAAGTCAACGCAGACAAATTATTTAAGAACTGGGCTAGCCATACGATATCCTCCTCAGCTGGGTTGACACAGAGAGGAGTATGTATACTGATTGGAAAACATTTAGGTTTTATTCTGGCAGGCACAGCCACAGATCCCAGAGGTAGATGGGCAGTTGCCCATGGTAAATTACATAATGTAAATATAATCCTTGTTACATTATATGCTCCCATCTTAGACGACTCTCAGCCAATCTTACAGTTAAAAAACACTATAACCGGCCTTCCCGGGATAAGGGTATGGGGAGGTGATTTTAATCTTTTGCAAAATACTGTATTCGACTCGTCTAAAAAAGATCGCCGTCAGAATAAACCCCAATCTGTCTTGGCGATACAAAGTTGCAAATTAGACCTTGATATCAAGGATCATTGGCGAGTTAACAATCCACTCAAAAGAGAATATTCTTGTTTCTCGGCAAAGTATAATTCTGCCTCAAGATTGGTTTCTTTTTTAACCTCCCATGACTTAAATCTATGTAATTATGTCCATCTACCAAATGCTTTTTCAGACCATGCGGCAGTCTCCATGGAGGTAATTCTGGGAACACAAGACATAAGCACTATAAAACGATGGTTTATTAACAAACATAATCTTTTAGATCCTCAATGGTGTACAGAAATTGAAGAATTCAATGAGGAGTTCTTTACACGCAACAGAGGTACAGCCCCTTTAAACACGATCTGGGATGCATTTAAGGCCACTCTACAGGGGTTTATCACATCTAAAGATATACCAAGACATAAAGCAAGAAAAGAGGAGAAGAGCAAATTGCAAACCGATCTTATAGAGGCAACCCAAGTACACCACAGGGCTAGAAAAATACATTCTAGTAAAAAACTATCCGAGGCCAAGAGTAAGATGAGGGATTTCTATTATGTCCTGGGCCAAACCCATTTTAACTGTTACACCCAGAGGATGTACGAGGATAGCGAGTACACAGGGAAGCTTCTGGCCTGACAAATGAAAGAAAAACAGGCTCGCAACAGAATTGACCAACTAACTGATCCAATTACTAAAATACAAGCTAAGACCACAGCCTTAATTGGTGAATGTTTCCTGAAACATTATGAGGGAATCTATCATACAACAGAAGAGACCACAACTGATTCAATAGGGGAGTTTTTATCTCAACTTACAATTCCCAAATTAAACGCTGAAGAGAAGGAATGTCTCATTGAGACATTCTCAGAGTCTGATTTAGATGAGGTAATTGGCTCCCTCCCTAACGGAAAGGCCAACGGCGATGATGGTATTCCAATTGAATTTTTTTTAAATTTGAAGGAACTCTACGCAAAGAACTTTTAACTTTAGTAAATGATTTACTTCAAGGAGGATCCCCTCCGGATTCTTTCCGCTCAGCTGTGGTAGTTAGTATTTTTAAAAAGAGAAAGGATCGTGAGAATATAAACTTGTATCGACCAATAAGTCTGCTAAACACAGACTATAACATTTTTACTAAGCTTTTAGCAAATCGATTGAATAAAATAGTGGGAAGTCCGGTAAACACTGACCATTGTGGTTTAATTGCAGGTAGGCAGCTCCACACAAATACAAAGTTTGTATTAGAGGCACTAGATTTTTTAAAAACTAATAATGTGAAGGCCCAAATTTGGTTCCTAGATGCTGATAAAGCCTTGGATCTAGTGTCCTGGGACTGCCTATTTGCTATTTTGCACAGTTTTAATTTCCCGAATGTTTTTATCTCTCTTTTAAAACAACTATGGGGCATATTACCAACAACTAGCGATAATTATCGCTATGTTGGTTTAGCGGCGATATTTTTATCGCCAAGCTGCAGCGATTTTTATCGCTTAGGAACCATGCTATTATCAAGGTTTATCTCCTAAGCGATAAAAATCGGCCAAAATGCATGAATATCGCTGAAAAGTCAGAGATATTCACGCATTACCGAGCTAATGCTCTTAGCCATGTTATCCACCTACCATTGGATAACATGGCTAAGAACTGCTCAGGTGAGCAACCTCGGAAGCGGTACTCGGACCCCCCTTCTCCTGCCGAAATCCTGCGTGAATTAGTTTCAGGCATCTCGATGTTTTGAAAGCAATAGCGACGAACGCGCTAAAAGGACCCCATCTAATTAAATCGGAATCCTTTGAAAAAATTCCTTATCTCAAGTAGGACCCTCGTCCCAGTAGCAGTGACTGAGCGCTACTTGTTTTTCTACTATTAGAAGACCTTCTAATACAATACAATCTCCCATTGGGAACCACGGCAGTTAAGCAGCTGCACCACCAAACAATCTTCTTTGCCTACACAAGCAAAGGCAAGTTTCAGGAGGCTCATCTGTCCTGATGAAGATCTAAAAGCTATATAGATCGAAACGCCGTCGACCTACCCAAGGAATTTCACTAGTTCTATTTGTATATAATTGTGTGTTTTATCCTTGTTGTTGTTGTTGTGTGACAGTCCGTTCACTTTGATCACTTATGTCACTTCCTGCACCACACTATTCACTTGAGCACCTGAAAAAGAGTATGACTATTTATGTATATCCTTGAGAAAAGAGTAAAATAAAATACTCCTACTTGTACCTACTACCTCTGCTCCCAAGCGATTTATTAAGTATTCGCTCCCTGTTCTATTTTCTACCAAGGACCCCTTGAGGCCTACCCTGAACCATTGTTCTTCCAAAGCAAGAACTGCTCAGGGGCAGGTGTTAGCTTTTGGAGATATTCGCGCTTAGCACGAATATCTCCAAAAGTTGGTAATAGGAGATAGCGATGATAGCGACTGTTTCCAGTCGCTAACATCTTGGCACGCCCACTTTGTATATCATTAGTGATAAATATCACTGACATGCAAAGCGGGGCCCAAGATGGTCGCTATCTCCTACTAGCTGTCGCTAACTGGTGTTAGCGACAGCTAGGTAATTGGGAGATAATTTCATCTCCGCTTTCTTGGCTTTTCAAGCCAAAAAAGCGGAGATAAACCCCCTTGATAATATGCCCCTATATTTGAACTCCAGGGCACAGATTATCATCAATAACTCCAACGTCGGTACATGCAAGGTCACTAGAGGCACCCGACAAGGCTGTCCATTGTCGCCAATATTATTCGCATTATTTATTGAACCTCTAGCGATCGCGATTAGAAATATACGAATTAATACAGTCCCGGTAGCCGGCATGACTGATGTAAAATTATACGCCGATAATATTGCCCTGTTTTTAGACTCTAACCCCCTAAGTCAAGCAAAAATGTAAAAAAATATTTTCCGATTTTCATAAACTAGATGGCTATAAAATTAACGTTAACAAGACGGAAATTATTTTATTAAACTGCACCGTAGACACTTTAATACCAGAATTTAGGCAAATTTATAACCCCACGCCGAAGAGATATCTGGGTATATTTATTTCGGATAATTTAGACGAGCTGTTCTCACTTAACTATTTACCGTTGCTAAAAAAGTTTGAGTCCCTTTTAGAACGCTGCAATCTACTACCTCTGTCTATAATGGGCTGAGCAGCACTGATACGCATGTCGATCCTACCTCTTTTTATTTTTTTATTTAATGCAGCACCCTGTGTTATTCAGGTTTCCTTTTTAAAAAAAATAGATTCCCTAATATCTTCATTCCTTTGGGCAAAAAAGTCTACTAGACTTGCACTTAGCACTTTATATCTTCCATTTGCACAAGGAGGATTATCCCTCCCAAACATAAGGGAATACTATTTTGCGTCTTTTGCACACCATAGTTTTAGGTTTTTCAGTTTAGACACGAAGGAGACAGACAACTTTTTTATGAAAAAGATGCTACTAGAGGAAAAGACTATTGATCCAATTAGAGTTACTAAGGATCTCAAAAAAATCTGCTACAAGTCCCTCTAATGAATTCTTAGACAGAGAACCCAGTTCCTGAAATCCCATTCCATTCCTAGGATAAGTAACACAACTGATTTAAACAACCTCAACCTAGGTGAAGAGGGATGCATGGATAGTAAAACAATAAAGCTATGGAAAGAAAATGGTTTTGAAAAAATAGATGACTTCCTGGCCGGTAACAGGTGGAAGACATGGGATCAAATTGCTAGCCAGGCAAGCCATTCCCATTCCGTTCTGAAATGGTCCTTTTTTATGTTGATTCCAATACTCTGAGAGCTGGATATAGGAAATCTCTATTTTAAGGAAAATATCTCTACAGCACTGATTAATAAATCTCAAAAAAAGATGAGTATCTGGATAAAAATATTAAAAGAGGACAAGAAACAGGAATACTCGAGTAAGATTTTTGAGAGGTGGAAAAAAAGGGAGGATAATGAAATCAATCAACAAATTTGGGATAAAATAAACACATTTAACAAAACAATCTTTTGCGGTACTAATGTTAAGCACATGTAATTTTATAATAAAGGGTTGATTTACAGACCTCCATCTTATCTCCACAATATTTTTCCACGTGTTCCCGATAAATGCTTCTGATGTGAGGAAAAAGGGACCTGGAAGCATATCGGCTGGGAATGCTCTAAAATCCAACCGCTATGGAGGGAAATTGAAAAATATCTTTCCTCTGAGCTTAAAACTCCTATAATTTTCGATGATCTAGTCCCGGTTCTTGGCTGCTCAGCGACCAACACCAAATATAACGAATTTCTTTTCATAGCTTCTCTAATAGCTAAATCACTCATATTGCAGTGCTGGAAACTAATCAAGTACCGACCTGTCAGGCATGGAAGGCTAAATTAATACAAACACAGGGTAGGGAAAGAAAATATGCGCTCAGTTCAGGGGCGCTCAAAAAATATGAAAAGTTCTGGAGTGTTTTTGAATTGTAAAAGATACCTTCATAATCTCCAGTCTGCCTATATGCATTTTTCTTAAGCACTTCTGCACTTTATAATTACTTTTTGCACTTTATAATCATGTCATGGACACTCGATTATTGATTATTTATGTATAACCATATGCCATGTATTGCACCAAAGCTTTTAAAAAATGTATTCTGTAATGTTGATCTTGTTTTTATGAACTCTCAATAAAAATAATATTTTAAAAAAAACTTAGGTTTTTAATAGGTGATGGAGAAGCAGCTCTGTAACACTACCCAGGATGCTCCCATTGCCTCCACTAGGTATCAATCAGTCCAGCGAGTCTCCTTTAACCCGGTTGGTGTAGTTGGTAATAAACAATATTGACTTCAACAAGGAGTTATTGTGGCTCCTCTGGAAGCTCTTGGCACACCTACAGCAAGGACAAGATCAGACTGCAGATGAAAAAGTGCAAAAAGGAGAAGCAAGATAACAGTCATCTCGAGGTTTGCACCCTTGATCTAGAATGACAGTCCTGTACCGATCAGTACTGCCCCATCCCTCCTCCAAATAGTGTCAAGGGCAGGAAAAGGTTTAAACATCTAAATACGTTGACACCATGGTTAATGATCCATATACGCTATTTATAAGTGAAAGGCCTGCATAAACAAAGAAGACAGTTATATTTAAAACAATACCATATATCATAATTAGTAAATAAATAAGTATATAATGTTTAAGGCAAAGCCTATTGTAAATGTTTTTTAAAAATGGATTTGGCATGAGGTCATTCTTGCCCCAGGGAGGCAGTCAGTGCAGACAATGCATGCCAATATAGTTCAGACCACTAGTGGGGAGCTTGTTTAATACCAGGACTAGTAAGCCATAGGAGCAATTTTGTTAATATTTTAATCTGTTGGAACATTAACTCAAGAAAAGTATTATCAACTATGTATTATTTGTCTTTGAAAGGCCAAGTCAGGGTGTTTGCATAGTGTTGACAAATATTTGCTCCACTTCGCTTGAGATACTAATGAATTGGGACAGTTTTGAGTGGAGAACTTCCCTATGGCAAGGAATCCTGAACTTTATGGTATCCTAACTGCTTATGTCATGCTGCATTTTTTCACATTTACTAGATTTATTAGTGTTTGACATATTTTGAAAACCATCTTGATATTCCTTAAATCTTGCAACCATGTAATTTGTTTTAAAATGCTTCTTCATGCATAATTAGATCTTCTCAAACACTGAACAATCATGAGAGGCTGCATTTAATAAAAAAAAACAAGACCAGCACACTTGGATGCCTCTGGTGCTGCCAGGCAAAAGTTTGCAGCCAGCTGGGCCTGTGACTCAGTCACTCCTAAGGTCACACTCGCAATCAACTTTGAACTAGTTGATTCTTTGTTAATTACTATTTCGCCTGCCGTCGATAAATAAACAGCAAGCGAGCAGGACCCAGCTTCACGTGGATCCTGCGCCTGTCTGTTTTTCCGGGCCGTGGCACATGCATGGGCCTGGCCAACCACAAGTAGGTTCTTGGCTTTCCAACTGATGTCCAGAGCCTTCTGAGACAGTGTGGCACTTTACAACTCTTGAGCGAGGTAGTAGATGAGCAGGCGTGCTGCGGGATGTACATTTTTGTTGTTGTGATCGATGCGACGGGCAAGTCACACTAGAGCATCTCAGATGAGTGAGTGAGTTACTCCTGTTAACCACAACTCCCAAACAACAACATGATGACTGTCACTGGGGCTGCTGGCCATCCGGTTATTTTGTGTTGACACCTACGTGTGAACTTATAGCCACTGTCAGGCCCCAACACTTCTGGGCATGTGTGCTACTGGGGCAGGGGAGTTGCAGGTTTCTCTGTCTGGCACATGCACAATAGCAATTGCTTTGTAGCACGATTGCGCCCCATCCCAATTGTACAGCGTTATTCCAGAATGTTCATCAAAGGCATCCAGCCGCTTCCACAACTTCCCACAATTTTCTCGTTCAAGTGCTCAATTATTGTCTCCCACGTGCCTCTCCTCCTTTGAATTCAACCCTCCAAGTCACACCCATACTAACTTTCCACATGTTTTTTAACATTGTAGTTAACCCTGAGGAAGGGGTATTGAGCCCGAAATACACTGGGTGGATGCAACTGAGTGTACCTACAGGAACAATGCAATACTGCATGCTTTTGAAAAAGGCCTGGATGGGCATATCTTGAGCATTAGAAGACTTTGGAGAGTTCGAAACCTTATGTGTGACATGGATAAAACTTTGGCAACATAAAAAGGTCAGGTAAAATGGATTAAAATTGCATTTAGAATCATGCTTTGATGAACATTCTGGACTAACCCTATGCGAATGAGATGGGGCGCAACCGCGCTCCAAAGCAATTGGATCTACATAAACGTGCAATGAGGGCAGGGCATGGGCTCAGTCTTTACACAAGAATACCATAGATCTTGAATAATTTGGAATAAGCGGAGCAACACAGGTGTGCATGTAACCAATTATACATTGGTTGTATGCTCCACCCACAGCCATCCCACCATGAGAGCTCCTGAGACCAGCGCGAGCCATGCAATCATGTTGAAAGTGATCACCCCGAGAGCAGCCTTAGCACTGCACCAGGTCTAAACTGGGGTGGCATGGTGAGCAAAAGAATGATGGATTTAACCTGGATCTCTTGACCATCAATTGTGTGTCTTTAGCACTGCGCCAGGCAGTGAGTGAAAAGCCTTAACCAGTAAGGCAGCTCTCAGCAGCTTTTATGGCAGCCACCTGCAAGCCCATCCTACATCACTACTGCATGCAACTGTGGGCCGCTTTGCCGAACTAGAACCTGCAACAAGATGCTCTCTGGCTCAGCATGGCACTGTAGGGGTACATGGCAGCACAGGTGAAAGTCCAACAGAGCACTAAGTGTGATGGGATGACTATCAGAGTATGGGAGTTGGGTCAAAGGCATTATGGGTTAAAGGACATCAATTCAATTAACTTTATTTCGATACAAGGTATCATTAAAGTGCATAAGCAGTACAATAAAATACAGTCATAAGAGAGTTTATAAAACCATTATATACATCAGTGCTACACTAAATACGTGTGTCACAATGTATCTTAATTATTCAAATTGTCACGGAATGGGATATAGTTAAAATACGTTTTTTTGTTAAAATTTAAAAAAATTTAAAATATGTAAACAATTCCTAGTGACATAATCAATTCCAGCTATGTTCAATAAAGTTATAAATCTCATATTTTTTCTTCTGCCTTTTTCCTTATGAAATACACTGCAAGCAGATACCTGCTAATGCCAAATACTAGAACCTGGCGCGTATCTGTTAATAGTAAGCATGGGCGAATTTTGCAAATTGGCAATTCGCGAATTTGCGGATTTGCGAATTGGCAAACAGCGAAATTTGTTAACTCGCTTGAATTTGCATTTTTTTTATTTTTGCGTGTTCGCGGGTGATCGCGAGGCGCTTTGCGTGTTCGCGGGTGTTCGCGAGGCGTTTTGCAATTTCGCGGGTTTTTTTTTGCCTGCTTAATCACTGCCACCCTCTTGTTTTTTATGCCCATCTGCCCTCTGTACCACTTGTTTATGTGCCCTTCTGCCCTCTGCCCCACTCATTTTTTGTCCCCTTCTGCCCTCTGTCCCACTTTTGTGCCCTTCTGCCCTCAGCCCCACTTAGAATGGCGCCGGCAAGCTGCCAGTGCCATTCTAAAATAGCTAGAAATAGCTTCAACAGAGCGATTCTAAAATAGTTACGAAAGTCAGCTTCAACAGGAAGCTCTAATAGATAAAGTAAAGCAGGTGCTGCTCAAATTCAGTTACACAATCATTAATCACCCCAAACTTGGGGTGATTAATGATTGTGTAACTTAATTTGACCGTCAACTGGAGCACCTGCTTTACTTTATCTATTAGAGCTTCCTGTTGAAGCTGACTTTTGTAACTATTTTAGAATGTCTCTGGCAGCTTGCTGGCGCCATTCTAAAAGAGTTACAAAAGTCAGCTTGAACTTTTGACCCGTATGCGGATTTTTGTTCACGGATTTTGCGGGAAATTCGCGAATCTCGCGGATTGAGAATTTACCGAAAATCCGCAAAATTCGCGAGCGGAACGGATTTTCCTCTCATGCTTAGTTAATAGGATTCTTTCTGCTTCTCTGAACCTCCTCACTCCTAGATTTATACAAAGAGGTTTAATCCACTTTATCCGTTGGGCCTTGTAGGCAGGACAGAAGAACAGAACGTGCGTAATGTCCTCCCTCTCACCTCTACTACACATGGTACATTTATCATCGCTGTTTCTGTTCCACCTTGCAGCACAGCTTTTTAACAAGAGTATTCTATACCTAAATTTAAGGTATAGGGTTTTAGCTAGTGGTGGGTTCACTTCATTCAGGAAGGATTCATACTGAGGGTCTACTTTGAACAAAGGAAATTCTCTAGTGAGGGAGCCATTTAATATATCATTAGTTCTGTGTTCATTCATATAAACCCAAAAGATAGCTTTTAGTGTCCTTCTCGAATTAGGGGTTAATACATTAGGACTATTCCAAAAATGTGATAGTCCTACCCTCTCAAACCATACTCTTATGTGCGTGAACCATGTGCTGCAGTTGGAGATATCCAGGTCTTTTAACTCCTCTAAGGCTGCTCTATAATGAAGGAGTGCCGGTGTGGTCCATAACCGTACACAGAACATTAGTGGTCTGAGTATTGCATGATGATCAGTGCGCCTCATTTTAAGATCTAACATCATCGGGATTGTGGGGGTACGCACGGGTAACTTTAGGAGAGATCCGTAAAATATGTTTTCTTTCACCTCAAATGATTTTTTACATGCAGGACCCCACAATTCAGCCCCATATAAGGCCGCTGCTTGCGCTTTGGCTCGGTACACCTCGAGTGCAGGTAGCACTGCTTTGTTCTGGCTATCCCCGTGCTTTTTTAGTATTGGACGACTGTTCTGTATATAAAAGTACGACCGAGGCTCGAAAAAGAGAAATAAAAGATGAGGCCTGGGAAGCACTATATGATAATCTAACATTAAGGGATAGTGCCAAATTTTGGTCTATAGTGAACTCTCCTCTATTTAATGGTAGAGAGAATGAAGCACTAGAGGTGAATATCACTGAGAAACAATGGCTAGACCATTTTGAAACCATCTATGGAAGTAAGATCACTACTACTCCTTTTACCCCTATAGATTCCTTAACCACAGACACTCCACTAAGAGTAACGGTGAAAGAAGTACTAAATGCCATAGAAAACACTGCTGGCGGGAAAGCCCCCGGCCCGGATGGGGTTCCCGCTGATATGTATAAAGCACACCCTTATATATGGTCCATAGTACTTGCAAATGTTTTTAATTTAGCTTGTATGAATATGTCTGACATACCGATCTCTTGGTCACACTCGGTCATCATCCCAATTTTTAAGAAGGGGCAAAGGGGTGATCCTAGGTGTTATAGACCGATATCGTTACTTGATTCGTCATTTAAGATTCTTGGCAAGGTCATTTTAAATAAAATCAACATGTGGGAAAAGGAAAATGAAATTTTATGCAATACCCAATATGGATTTAGAACGGGGAGGGGTACTGAGGAACAGTGTCTTAATTTATATATGACCATTTGTAAATATACTGTCGCTGCTAGGGGGTCGGTCCATCTGGCTTTTATGGACTTGTCCACAGCGTTCGACCTAGTAAATAGGTCGAAGCTGTGGACGATTCTCTCAGAGTTGGGTTTGGACCCTGCATTGGTAAACTTTCTAGCCTACCTGCACAGTGACCTGGCTGCATCAGTACGTATGACAATGGATGGTAAATGCACTGCTGGGTTTAGATCAGCAAGAGGGGTTAGACAGGGGTGCATTTTGGCCCCCATGCTATTTTCATTGTATATCAACTCTCTGTATTCAGTTTTAGCAACAGCTACCCCAGACATACCTAACATGGGTGGGTCCCCTCTGCCCGTACTGATGTATGCCGATGACACGGTCCTCATTGCCAGAACCCCTAATGGTTTACAGTCGCTCCTTGATTCTTTTGGGGCTTTTATGAGAAAACTAGACCTGGTTGTAAATATGGAAAAGTCGCACGTTATGTCTATTGGGAAAGGAAAGAAAACTACAAAAACCCTGCGATGTAATGGAGTGATATTGACCAAAGTTAAAACATTTACATACCTTGGTGTTATTTTTGATGATTTGGGCACCTGGACCCCACAGATTGTAAATAAAGCGATGGCTATACGAAGGTCATTTGCAGCCATATTGGGCTTTGCAAAGAGATTGGGGGGGAAACCTACTGAAGCCATACTCACCCTGTATAGAGCCAAAACCTTGGCCCTGGCGAGATACGGGGCTGGGATTTGGGGATATAGGGACCTAGTCCCGATACAGAAAGAAGAGAATAGGTCCATGCGCTCTTTATTGGGTCTACCGCAGTCTACACCCTCTTTCTCTGTCCTGTCAGAATTAGGCCAAGGATATATCGAGGATACCCTCAACCTGGCCCCACTACTTCTTTGGGTGAAACTATGGCTGAACCCCAGCTTGACTCTAAACCGCCAAATCATCAGTGACTGCATGGGGAGAGATAGAGTTAAAGATATAAAATGGCTGAACTATATCAAATCTGTTGCTACTCAATTGGGCCGTACTGAATTGTATAGTAACCCGGAAAGGCTGTGTAAAGATGATATTACATGGATTAAAGCTCAATTTTTAAAATTTAGAAACATGCATCGTGAAGCCCAAGAAATTGAGAAAATCACTGTAAGGGCTCACTACACGGTAATCTCAACCATGTCCATCCAGCCTTATTTGATGGTAGTGAATAGGCCATATCACCGGTGGCTTCTAACGAAATTCTGTTTCAATCAGATGCATGTCCTTCTGGGTGAATACCCGAAATGGAATAAGCCAAGGGATCACGCTCCATGCAAATGTGATGCTTTTACTGACCAAGACCTGACTCATTTTGTATTTTTCTGTCCTTTTTTTGTGGAGGTGAGAGAAAAATACATTCTACCACTTTTGAGGAACAGGGGATTTATGCAAGTGAAACCCGCCCTGTTGTTTCTACAACTTATGGAGACCCCTATTGTGATGTTTGGGGTTGCCAACTTTTTGGTAGCAGCGATGAGAGCCAAACGGCTTAAATTGTAAATTGTTGTGTCTTGTAAAGTGCACTGCTACCCGGAGGCCTCGTAGCGCTATAGACCGCTGGGGAACCCGTCCTGGCTTTCCCCGTGAGATAGTCCCTCCTGGGGGTCTCCAAGGTGAAACCAGGCATCCCCAGCGTTTGTGTGGGGCCGTTGTGGAGATGAGGCAAGCTAATGCCCAGAGTTGCCGAGTGTGCTCCCTGGTCGGAGTAGGCACCGATGCGAGAATTATCAGTCCGCTGATCCTGGTCCAAGACCCTGCCGCGTCGGGAATCGAACCCTGGTCCCGGGCCGTTCTCTGCACTCGGGTCTGCCGCCTCTAACCAGTTAGCCACACCTCTCCCACATTATTGAATATCTCAATCACTGAATGTACTCTGTAAATAGCCACGGTTTAGATCAACCTTTTCCCTTATGTATCGTACATTTTTGTTCCCTGAAGAATCAAAGTAATATGGGAATGGTAATGAAATTATCTATAGAACCAAAAGTGATGGATTAATTAGGGTACATGACCTATTGTTTACAAGAAAAAAGTAATAATTGAACCTGACTTCTCCCTGCACAAATGTTCTTAACCGTTTTAACGTTTTTACAAATGCTTGCTATGTATTGAACAGTATTGTCTTATAAATGTATGTATATCTTTTCTATTTTAAAATGTGTGTGTAGTATACTTTTATGATTTTAATTAATCGAATAAAGTATTTTTGACTGACTATTAGGAGTAGCTTGCTTTTTTCAATTTGTGTTTTCCACTGCATTTTAGGATCGAGTGAGACACTCAGATAATTAAAATGTTGTACATGTTCCAATTCTTTGGTTGCCTAGGACCAGATTTCCTCTAAAAGAGCTGTGAGGGTTTATGGCGATATATTTGGTCTTACTGGCATTTATCTCTAATCCTTTATCACTACAATAAGTGGCAAAGGAGTTGAGAAGACGCTGTAGACCATTTGCAGTTTGGGATATTAGAATGGTGTCATCCGCAAACAGTAGGGATGACACCACCTCTCCCCCCAGTTTAGGTGAATCCTTTCTGCATTTACTTAAATAAATGGGAACATCATTAACCCCTTCGATGCTGATGACGAGCTCAGCTCGTCATCAGCCACGGTGGTCGTGTGCGGATGACGAGCTGAGCTCGTCATCTAACGCAGCTTTTAGAAAAAAGCTGCGTAGTGGAAAAATAACCGCCACAGCGATGCGGTTAACAAACAAAGAAAAGAGGGTAGGTGCCAGGACGCAGCCCTGGCGCACTCCTGTTTTTATGGGGTTGGGACTCGTTAATTCACCCCCTGGGCCCCACCTTACCCTAGCAAAGTTATCACAATGTAATCTTATTAACTGCTCTAAGATATTGGCGGGTAGTCCCTGTTTGTCAAGTTCTTTCCACAGCAGATGCCTGGGGATAAGGTCGAAAGCAGCTCTTAAGTCAATAAATGCCACATACAAATGGCCCTTCTTTAAACTGATGTATTTCCAGATCAAACAGCAAAACCTGAACACTTGGTCTATTGTGCTGATTTTAGTTCTGAATCCCGCTTGAAATTTGGAAAGTACATTCCCTTCTTCGATCCATAAATTAATTCTATTTAAAAGGTGCCTGGCATGCATTTTTTGCAATATATCTATCAAACTGATAGGGCGATAATTAGCTGGATCTCTCCTGTCCCCCTTTTTGTAGATACAAATAATTTCTGCCCCCCTCCATGAAACAGGTATTTCAGCTCCTGCAGCTATAAAATTAAACAAGTGATTAAGGTACGGGCACCAGATACTCGGGTCATGTTTATACAAGTCTCCTGGAATGGAGTCTAGACCGGGGGCTTTACTTCTTTTTACCATATTTATTTCTAAAATTGTTTCCTCTAGGTTAAACTCCAGGATACTCTCTTTCTGGTTAGAGACTGGGTAGCAGTCCCACTCAACCTCAGATTCCGGGGCTGCATATAGGGAGGTGAAGTGGTCTCTCCACGTCTTTTCATCCAGATATACTTCTCCGCTACCCTTTTCTTTATGACTTTTATTAGCCACTAGTTTCCAAAATAAAGAAGAATCATTGTTCCTTGCCGCAGACAACAAGTCTGACCAAATTAAATCATCCCAGGCCGATTTAGCATTCACGAGAGCTTTATTGTATCTTTGACGAGCTTCTCTTACCTTTGAGCTATTGTCCTTAATTTTGATTGAGTTTATTAATTCAGATTTAGCCCTCCGGCAAGCTTTATTATACCATGGTTTCCCCATTGGCATCCTAGATCCTCTTGTTGAATCTATTTTAACTGTCTTTGTTAGCATGGGGACTATTGCACTAAAGAATCCCTTATGTAGTTCCAGGAACAAATCCCCATCTATTACTGCTTCATTGTGAATATTAAAGGACATCATATTCTTTTACATTTAACTTACTAAAACTCAATTGGTTAATGCAATCACTGCAGATATGTGTGCATGCATGTGCATGTGGGTGTGTGTTTTGTGTTTCTATGTCTGTGTGTGTGTCGGTGGATGTGAGCATATATGTGTTTAACTAGAGAAAAACAGAATTGCACATTGGTTTGTGCAGTGGTGAATCGCAACTTCCGTAAAGTGCTACAAGGTCCCATTCTCCACTGGAAACACAGTGATATATGCAAGTCATTATTTTAAAATGGTATTACACAAGATTGGCAGTCACAAAATGTATAGAGATAATGGTCCTTGAAGTGAAACATACACTTTTGCATAACGTTAATATTTTGTTAGTATTCACAAACAAGCTTAATTTTACTAATTATTTTATGACTGTGGAGAATCTGCAGTGTAGGAGAACTCCACAGATAAAAAGATGGGACAGGTCTATCGTTTTATGTGCAGAGTCACCGCCACATGTGAGAATTTACTTGTTAACTACAACCTTAGTTGCATTTATTACTATGATACATCATATGACAGAATTATACAATTCTAAATGCTATGCTTAGGAGCAGCAAAAGATTGTATTAAAGCATAAATACATTTGGTTTATATCCACAACACTAAAGAGATACCTTTTCTTCATAAGAGAGAGTTTGAAGAAATTTCAGGTCTAACTGTGAATTTGTAACTATGTAGTCAATCATCTCCATCTTTAGATAAGCACTGATGTTTCGATATATGCTAGACTTCTGACATCTTAAGATCTGCAGGGTAAGTTGCTGTTCTTTAACTGAATTAGACTGGGACTCATCAAGCACTATTATGTTTAAGGTTTTTTGTGCAGAGGGGCGAATGAAGCTTTTCCTCAGTTTTCTCTAGTTCTATCACTGTCAGGCCCAAATATTTTATCAGTCTGGATATCAACTGAGGAACAGTCCATATCAACTGAGGGTCAGTCACTTGCAGGAAAGCCATCATCGCTTATTCAATTTTGCGGACCTAAAATCTGTTAAAACTTAATGATAAGAATCTCCTACATAGAACTAATAAGTACGGCAGGAGCAAATAACACATGACAGGACTCAATACAACAGCCACACCCTCAGCAACTGTTTGTATTTGTGGGTTTCAAGTTTTAAGTGGAACAAGGAGGAACTTCAATTGTATATACTTTGATCCAATTCTTTGTTTCAAATTCATGGTAAGGCAATATTGTGGGTGAGTCAAAAAGGTGCACTCTACATAAAATGACAATTTCCTCCATATTCATGCCAAATGAGGTTTCAATTGCAACAGATAAATCCAGTGACTTGAATAAGCTGTACTCGGAGTTGTTCCAAACCTTACTCAGTGGTATCTTTTGGGGTATTTTGTCTAAGTTACGAATGCAATTATAACTGTGAATGTTGCGCTGTTTCTTTATTTATTTCCAGATCATGCTTTCAATATATCTGAAGGAGAACATTTTATTCTTAGAATTTATTTTACAAAATGCTCAGGACTAGAATTGGTGTGAGGTTAGTTAAGCTGAATTGCAACCTAAGTTGAGTAGTGAGAGTGGAATTTGGTAAGCTAAACACAAACCTTACTGCTGCCAAATATTTTCTTTCTAGATCGCTGTATAACTGTACTCCATACTCTGTGGAACAATAGGCAACTGTTGGAATTATTTTTTTCTACAATATTTCCAAGAGGAAAGAAACATTGCAGCTATTAAAACTTTTGTAAAGTGTCCTTAGGTGGTATTGCAGACCGACTTGCATGTTTGTAAACAGCTTGTAGCTACTTCTAAAAGCTTAATTTTTGATCCTGCCAGACTCCTACGTACAAGTCTGTTGTTGATACCATTTCTTCTTCAAGTCCAACATTTGTGATTGCCTATTGTGGTTTGAAGCGTAAAATCTTTGTTTTGTATAAATTCAGTTTTAAATCGTTGTCTGAAGACTAAGTAGCACTCTTCTTAAACCAATGGGGTATGGTCCAACCATAGTATCATTTGCATATTGTAAGAAGAGTGTGTGCACTGTGTTTAGGAGAAAAGGTTTTTGGCTTTTTTATTTTATTTATTTTTTATCATTGCACCGTTGGTAAGGTACATTTATACAGAAGCCTCCATAGTTAAGTAAACACACAAAGAAGTATTCTCAATCAGTGACAATGTAAAAATAAAAAAACAAACAGGAATACAGTACAGCACCGTATGGATAGCTTACAGAATATAACAGCTCCATCAAAAGGATACACAAAACCAAAAAATTACACCAATGGATTTAAATCATTGAGTTGTGCCTTGAGTGTGTTCACCTCTAGTTTTTCAATCTATTACAGAAGCCCAGATAAGTTTCCCTAATTTCCTAGCCTTCCATCCATTCTTCTCATACAAACTCTTTTCCAAATCATACATAGCCAAGAGTCGTGTAAGCCGTTGTTGAAATATGCGGGGGTTAGGGTCCACCCAAGCGGAAGTTATACGAATTCCAACCACAGCCATGGCAAGAAGTAGAAATTTGCGATGAGCCAGCGGCATTCCATTCCAAGCCACGCCTAGTACCATCAGCTCAGCAGTAAGTTTTATTTGGGTACTCAGAGTTTGCCCCATAAATTCTTCAATTGCTCTCTTTAGAGACTTCAGAACCGGGAAGGAGGCAAACATATAAACTATACCTGCATCATCACCCTGACAGTGGGGACAGAGGATACCATCCATCCCACCCCATTGAGCAACCTTAGCTGGGGTATAGTAGAGTGAGAAGATCATTTTAAAATATTGTGCTTGGAGGTTCGCTACCCTTAAAACAGTGCCACCGAGCTCAAGTGACGCCATAAACTTACCCCCTTCGATATTCAATTTCCGCTGCCATTTCTCAGAATGCTTATCTAAATCATTAACCTGTAGTTGCCTCAGCTCTCCATAAATCTGGGTGATAGTTCCCCCATCTGGGTTTTGAACCGCTTCCATAACTGGATCTTTAGCTAAAGCTTTCTCTCCCCCTTCTTCTTTGAGATAGAGGAGCGAATCTGGAGGTATTTAATTAATCCCTTGGAGTCGAGGTTAAAAAGGATTTAGGCTATCTCAAATGAAATTATACCATCTGAGTCAAAAAGATCCCCCATCTTCTTCACCCCCAAAGAATCCCAGTGCAGCATAATTCCATCGTAAAAAATCTCAGGAAGAGAAAGGTTCTCAAATGAAGTGGTATAAGGATTAATTCTTCCTAACCACAGCTTATTTCTGATGTTAGTCCGAACCGCTACTGCTGCACTGAGGGTCGTGAATTTAACTTTTTTATAGTAGCTGGCTTTGCTAAATCTCAAAAGCCAGTTGGGGGGCTCTCTTTCTAACAGTGGTTCATATACATCCGGAGGTGCAGAGTTCCTCCACTGATCAGTGACCTTCCCACCCAGAAATCCTCTGAAATATTGGATTCCTGTGGCCCAGTAATATGTTTTTAAATCCAGGACCGCCCAGTCCCCCCTTCCCTGGATAGGGACATATGCCTAAGCGCTCTTCTGGTCTTTCCTTGAGCAGAAATAAATTGATTAATCATCCTCTCCATTTCCTCAAACCAATGGTTCTCAAATTTCAAAGGTATCATCCTAAATAGATACAAGATTTTTGGAAGGGATATCATCTTGATAATATTACATTGTCCCACAATCGAAAGATGCATATTATCAAACCTATCAAAATCTTTCTCAGATTTTTGAATCACAGGGACAATATTCTATTTGACGATGTTACCTAATTCTGATGTTATAATAACCCCAAGATTGGTGGCGGATTCAGTCATCGGTGAATCCAACAAAGAGAGCCTACTGTTAGCTACAATTTGCATCTTTTCCCGGTTAAGCCGATAGCCTGAGATCAACCCAAAAGGTTTATCCTCATGCTCTATTTCCGTTAAAGCCACAGATGGATTTGCAGCGGTTATTGCCAGGGTGTCTGCAAATCCCAAAATCTTAGTTACAAATCCATTTAGTCCATTAGGAAGGATTCCCTTATTTGCCTCAGTTTTCCTAATCAAAGGGTCAATATAGAAAGCGAATAGGAGGGGAGAGCAAAAAAAACCCTGCCTTGTTCCTACATGTGATAGCAATCGGGCCGCTTTTCCCCCCATTTACCAGAGTCGAAATTTAGGACTTCTATATAGTGTCTGCATGATTTAATCCACCCCTTTCCTACCCCCGCATTCTCAAGTACGGCCCAGAGATAGCACCACAAAACCCTATTGAATGCCTCAAGCAGGATAAGCGCCATAGGATCTTGTGTGGCAGAGGTACCATCAAATATAGTAATAACTCTGCGAATATATTCGGCCGTGCCTTCGCATGGGATGAACATGTGCTGGCAGGGTGAAATCACCTTCCCTATCATGGTGCTGAAACGATTTGCTAGGATTTTTGAAAAGATTTTTGCATCACTATTCATTAAACTAATAGGTCTATAAGAACCGGGTTCAGCAGGGAGCTTTCCATTATTTAAGAAAATATTCATGCTAGCTTCTGCTCATTACTCTGAAGGTGCTTCCCCTTTCTGTGCCTGGCACATTACAAAACTTTAATCATCCCCCAAAATTAAAAAAAACTTTATAAAATTCTAATGGTATTTGGTCAGGACCTACAGCCTTACCAGATGGAAGTTCTTGGAGGGCTTTTTGAATTTCCTTGTCTGAAAATATGTCCTCCTAAGCCTTTGAGTCTTCTAGTGAGAATGTCTCGGCAGTGGGCGATGCTTAATATTCTTTTATGTTCCTTGCCTCCCTGTGCTAATTTTCCCTGTATAAATTCTCATAATAGCTTTCAAAAACTATGAGTATTTCACTGGGTATTGTGTCAGCTTCCCCCTTTTGATTTTTGATCTCTAAGATGTCTCCTCCTGTGGTTTTCTGTCTAGTTCTTGTAGAAAGCATGTGCTCAACTAGTTCAATATATTCATAGCAACATTGTTTCCAGGTCAAAAGAAATTCTACTGCTCTTGTTGCCATGATTTCTCCAGCTGCAGCCTTTGCTAATGCCAGCTTCTGGAGGATCTCGTCTGTGTTTAAGCTATTGACAATAGCCCTAACCAGTTCTTCTTCTATGTCTAATATTGTACTATGCATGTTCTTTACATCTTGTTTAGTTTTTTTATTCTGGTTCAGCGAGTAACTCAGGGTTTCCCCTATGATCCCAGCCTTAAGATCATCCCATACCAAACCATACCCAGCCCGACCCCTGTTAACCTCCAAAAATTCCCCAAGCTACTTGTGCCGCAAGCGCTAGCTTGCAGAGAGGCGGAGGGGTTAAATCGAGTATCCGACACACAACACCCTTCTCTGTTTCGAGTGTGCCTATGAAAATCCATAAATGCCCCCAGAGGACTACCAATCCCAGAAGGCTTAGAGACGCTACACCCGGAAGTAAACAGCTGACCCCTCCCTGTTTGCCATATAGCTCCACCTCAGTAAAAACATGGTGCTCGACAATCTGATCCTGAAGCTGCTTAGCGGATGGAGCTTCCCCGCTGGAGGACTGCAGCCCATTTCTACGTTCCCCTGAGACTGCACCGTGCCTGCTTGCTATTCCCGGGGGAAGCCATGGCCAGAGAGTGAAAGTGCTTCAAGACAGGTGAACGGTGTCCCGAAAGTGGCAGACCGCTCCTGGCTGAGCTCTCCTCTCGGAAACAGCGTGGAGGATATTATTATAGCCATTGGGTGAATATTCTTCGATACGCCCTCAAATTCGGGGCTTCCGGCTTTGCTGGGGCCCTCCCTGCCGCCCTGAAACCAGCCGTACATTCGCACCATCAACCGCTGAGCAGCCCGCAGCTAGGGGCTCCGCATCTAGTATGCGTTGCCGGACGTCAGCCCAGATGTAATTGGAGACCGAGACAATTGGGATTCAAAACCGCGGAGCAGCCTGCAGCTAGGGGCTCTGTGTCTCTGTGTGATTTGCCGGTCTTCCGCCCCAAGTGTTTTGTAGACCGAGACATTTGGGATAAGTGACAGAGGAGCAGCTCTCTTCTGTTAGATTCCTCATTTCAGTACCGCGCTGCAATTTTCTGGTTCTAGTGTCAGCTGCGCTTGCTAGAGGCAACAAGGTGTGAGCTAACCTACATTCGTGCTCTATGATGGAATAGAGCCATTTATCTCATTTCATTATTCTAAAACTTTATCTGACTCTTAAGGGCGCTGTATTAGAATGAACATTTAAAGCCTTTTTTTCTAGCTTCTCTGCTGAGATTCTTTTATGATAGAAACTCCAGGAATGGGATGCAAGTGTGTTTGCATATGACCTCAAGGTGTTTATTATCATGTGTGCATGTATTCTGTGTGTCTTACTGTTTTGCTGCCTTATCTTACATGCAGAGTACCAGATAAGAAGCCAGCACTCTTGACCAGACCTATGAGGCAACTGGAAATCTTTATTATTTTATCCACTTCCCTTTTCCCTTGGGGACTCCCTGTTTCCACAGTGTTGTACTTACGTTGAGGGAAGGGGAGTGTCTAGGGTTAGAGGGGGGCTTCTCTTCATGACATTGTTCCTGCTGGCTGTAATAGACAGGTTAGTGGCTTACATCTTACCTGGAGCTTCTGACAACCGTGACAACTTGTTCATATCTTGAACATAGCTCGGATCTTGTAAAAGGGCATGCTCAAAAGTCCAGATGCGTTCCGGCACCCCTCCCACAATGTTTTGAACCTCCATAACCAAAGGCTTGTGGTTAGAGATAACCCGGGGGAATTTCCTAATGATCTAGTCGAGCTTCGGCTCTATGCAGTGCCAAGTAGTATGTGCTACCTTCTCCTGTGGTTTTAGTTGCGCCCAGGCATCCGCAAGCCCATTATCTTCCATCATTTGCATAAGGGCCCTGTGAACTTTTTTTTTACAACTTTACAATATTTTGGGGTCATCCCCTGTCGACCCATAAATTGAGCATAGTGTAAAGGTAAATCCCTGGTCTTGACCTTCAACAATTGCCCAATGACCTAACCGATCAAAACAAGTTTTGAATACAATACCTCCATCTGTCCCAATATTGCTACCCCTCGTGTCCTGGTCCCCTGTGTGGCGTGTTCTATCAGTTGAAATCCCAGCTGCTCTAAGAGGATTTTCTGTGTTCCCTCGATGTGCGTTTCCTGAATACAGACTATGTCAGTGTGTAGCATCTTGAGCTGTTCCTTAACTGTCCTTCATTTGGCAGCATCATTCAACCCACATACATTTATCGTTGCTACCCACATGAAAAATATGTATTACCACCCTGTTCCCACATTCCTTCTTTTCCTTTTTTTGCCACCTCTCGCTAACTTCCGCACATTATGGTGTTTTTAGTCCTCCATCCCCAGTTCCGCCCCTGGTAAGCCTCCACTCACCACCTCCCTGCCCTCATGACACCCCCTCTGCCTCCCCCACCTACATTGTGAGACAAGCAGACCTAAGGACTCTGTGAGCCTAAGAGTCAGCCCCAATGCTGCCTGCCTGCTAGGCATCATTTTGGCCTTTCCACCCCCTCTTTTTAAAATGCTGTTTTTACAATTTTATAAAGGTGCTACCCTCCCATGATCTTCACACAAATAATTCTTGCATCCTGAGTTTCTTCCAAAAAAGCAACCCACCAAAAGTAACTAGATAAAGAAATATGAAAAAGTGAGAATGAAGTAACAGAATAAATACACCCCTTCCCTACTGCAACCTGACTGACCAAAAGAGATGAATATTGGGCCCTGCCATTACGTTTTTCGCTTTTCAATGTAATCTTTAGCTTGAATGTCTGAGGGGAAGACCTTTGTAGTATTCTTGTGAATATTCTTTAATCATGCTGGGTTCATCAAAAAAGCTTGTGCCCCTAAGGCTTGACAGGGCGGAATCAGTTCTCTTAGCTTCCACCGCCACTCAACGGAAACATGGCAAAAATCTGTTTTTGCAAAGAAGGTCTGGTTCTCATAGGTGCGTCTGGCATTCGGGCGGGCCTTTGCATACACTTCCTCTCGAGGCAAAAAGTTCCCGAAATAAATGAGTATTGCCTTTGGCATTGCAGTTCCTTTCTTTCCCTACCAGGTTGCAATGGTCCTTTCACTGTAATAAGGAAGTGGTGAACCCGCTGTACCTCCAGCTCCCAATTCCAGTGCTGGAGTTTAGGAAAGGCTCCCTTCATTAGCCTCAGTATATAGGCCCATATGTCCTACCCTTCTATTCCTTCTTCAATGCCAAGTATCCATAGATTAATCCGTCTTTGCCTGTTCTCAAAGTCTTCCATCTTCCATTGAAGATCCGTGAACTGAGTTTCATAGATTTCAGTCAGTGCCTGAGTTCTGATCAAGCCATCTTCTAGTGTGCCAGTTCTCTGTTCAACCTGCATCAGTCTCAAATTTATATCTGTGCAGGCTTTAGCCATTTTCCTCACAGAGCCCTGAAGTTTCTTTGTTGCCAGTCGGTTTTTCTTTCCGTCCATTCAAATCTCTTCTTGCAGTTGTTTGATAGATTTGTAGATCATTTTCAAGTAGGGCTCTTCAGCTTGTGTCGCTCTTGATTCGGAAGCGTCTTCCTCTTCTTCCCAAAAGATCTGGATAAACACTCTGGATAGCAGAGTAATCCCATTTTAAAGTAGGGTCTGCTTTAGGCCTAGTTTTCTCTTCGGCTTTTCCATCCAATGGATGAGAGTCCTATGCTTCCTCAAAAGCCTCTTTTTCCTTACCAACATCCCCTTCTGTTGGGTACTGAGACTCGGGCTGGAGAACTGTGCCTCACTGCTATCTTCTACGTCAGAGGAGCTAACTTCAGAGCCATAGGCTAGATGTTTACTGCATGAAGCATCACCTGTGCTTGGTGAAAACTCCAGCCCCAACACTATCAATATCAACTTGTTAAGTTAGTTGTTCCTTGTGGCTGAAAATTGCACCATTAACCTCAGCTTGTGGGATCATGTTAAAGAAGTCTGTAATGATGTGCTGCAGCACCTGTCTTTGAAGCGCCAGCTGTGGTTGTGGCTGTGGATGTACCGTATGTTCTATTAGGCAGTCTTCCCCCCCCATGGCTCCCGTGCTGCTGTCAATGAAGTCAGTTTGATTTGAACATCGGTCATCTCATCTCTCTTTGACCCATCCTGAGTGTGCCTCCCCTTCAGGGATGTCCTGGTGTTGGAGTTCGAGCAACCTACCAGTCTCCCTCCCTTGGGACACTGTACCAGGATGCTGGTGTTTGGTTATGCACCTTCCTCCACTTCGAGAGCCTTCAGGCAGGCTGGGCTTGGGAGGCATCCTCGCTTCCACCGATCTCTTTGTGCAGCTCTGCGCCTTGAGCCACCTGGACCATGCAGGTGCCCCAGTCTCTCCTGCCACTCCTCTCCAGCCATCCGAGGTAGCTGCCAATCAGTGCGCTCTCGGCATCTCCCGGATGGTTACCAAAACCAGCATAAAAAATGCCTCGAGGGTTTGGAGAATGTAGAGGTTGTTATCCTCCAGCAGGTAGTTTTTTTTAAAACTTTATTCGTGATTGCATATACAAATAAAATAAAACACATTCTTCATACTGTTCCACAATCCTGGTTTTCTCTTTTCGCCCCAACATCACATAAGTATTTATAAAGGAACACCCGTACCCACCCACTCCACCCTACTATCCCTCCCCCGCCCTCTCCATCTCCTGAGCGCAAAAACCTCGCCTTATCATGATGTTACAGCTTATATTAACAGGCCCTCTATTAATACGACAATAGAAACATATCTGCCTGCTCTGACATTGGTATGACTCTATCCTAAGCGTCTTTACTCAGTCAGTGTTGTGTGGCCTATTCACCTGCGACTGTGCTGGGTCCCGCCTATCTAGATCCAGTATCATGACTTCCCAGTCCATCGCTATGGGGATCTTTCTTTTCCCTGTGTCTTCCTCTCTCTTGAGGGCGATACCCTCCGCCTGTCCCCATTTCACCATTTCCCTTCTCCATGTCTCCTCACTAGGCACCCTGTGGGATTTCCACCTCATTGTTATCGCTCTGATGGCTAATATCAGAGCTAAGACTATAAATCTTATTTTGGCTTTCAGCGACATGGGGTGCACCCACCAACCAATACAAGGCAGTCTCCTGTATTTGTACCTGTGTGATCTCTCTCAGCATCTGACATATCTCCCCCAGTATCCCCTCAGTCGTGGGCACACCCAAAGCATGTGTAGGAGACCCACCTCGTCCACCTGGCATTGAGGGCAGTGATAGGGAAAATCTGGGAACATTCGATGGATCCGTTCCGGTGTTAAATATGCCCTATGGAGGTCCATGGTCTGGATGAACTTGAATTTCACATTCCGGGAGACCTTTTTAGGGTGTTCGAGCATAGTCTGCCTAGTCTTATCAGTCAGTTCCTCTCCGGCGTCCTTTGTCCAAGTATCCCGTAATGAAGCGAGGGGTATCGCTGCGTGTGTCCTAATCCCGGTGTATAACCATCGCACCAAGTGGCCCCCTGTCCCCATATAGTGCATCAGGTGTACTAATTCATGTTGTGGTGGCTGGGTACGTTGTGGTACCCATGTCGTCCGGATCTAGTGGGATACCGTTGCATGTAATAAATACTGTCTATTCGAAGTCCCAGTGATCTGTACAAAGGTGTCAAGGTCCAGTAGTGTATCATATCCGAAGAAACTCCCTTTTCCCTCTATTCCGTCTTCAGTCCAGCGAGTCAGCGTTTGTCTTGTGAGCCTAGCAATGGGATGTTCCCTGCGTAGGGTGTTACTGTTGCAGTATATGTGAACGCCTTCCTCCAGCAGGATAGGGCGGTGCGGAGCAGCGGGAGACATTACTTTTGGGGAGCTGTAAACAGTGCAGTTCTCCTCAACCTACGCGGTCAGTCGTAAAACCGATTTCATGTAGGTTCCTACCCGCCAACCAGTAGGACAGCCATTGGAGCTGGCTAGCATAATAGTAACTATGAAAATCTGGAGCTCCCAGGCCACCCAGCCTAGAGCCAAGCTGGAGTTTACGAAGGCTAATCCTTCTTCTGCCCGAACCTCATATGAGAGTAATTAGTAAGGTGTTTATTGTGTTAAATATCTGTTGCGAAAGACATACCGGCAGGTTCACAAAGAAGTAAAGTAAGCGGGGGAGCATGACCATCTTAGCAATCGCTACGCAGCCCATGTCCGATAGGGGAAGCGAAGTCCAGAACCCGATGCTGCTGCGGAGACCGGTGATAGCTCTAGAGATATTACCTTCTATCTGATCTTCCGTAGTTCTATATATTCAGATTCCTAGATATTTAAAGGTTGATTGTGCCACCGGGATTTGGTAGGCTCCGAAGGTTATATCAGGGGGATGAGGTTCATCCCGGAAATAAAAACCTACCGATTTCTCTGGATTGATAGCTAATCCTGATACTGTTTCAATTCTACGAAAGGTGTTGAACAACATCCGCATATATGGAAAGCAGATGGGGCGTCCCCTCTATTGGAATGCCCAGTCCGTCCGCATGTGTCCGGAGAGCAATGGCCAGAGGCTCCAATGCTAGGACGAATAGCATCAGGGACAGAGGACAACCCTGTCGGTGTCCTTGTGCACTGGGTATTCTGCAGAGACATAATTCTTAGTTCGCCCCCGGGCAGTGGGGTCTGTGTACAGTAATCGCATCCATCTCAACAGGGGGGGCAGGAAAGCCAAAGCGTGTCAAGGCTTCAAACATAAATTGCCAAGAAAGGGAGTCGAAAACCTGCTTTAAATCCAGAGCAATGCACCCCGCTCTGCTCAACTCTACCAGTGACGGTGCCATCAGGGCATGCAGGTGTCTTGTGTTCATGGAAGTACTACATCCAGGAAGAAACCCACACTGCTCTCGATGAATAAAGGCTGTCAAGTAGGGCTGAATTCACAGGGCAATCGCCTTGCTTAATATCTTATATTCCGTGGACAGCATAGATAGAGGTCTGTAATTTACCAGATCTAGGGTCTCCCTGCCCGGTTTGGGTATGGAGATCATTAAGGCCTGCATGGTCGACCTCGGTAAGCGAACTTCCTCTAACGCTGTTTTGTAGACCTTTTGCAGGGCCGGTCCCAGGGTCTCCGCATAGGCAGAGTATAACTCCATGGGGAGTCCGTCCATGCCCAGCATCTTGTTTCTATTTAAGTGCTTAATCGCGGTCCGCATCTCGTGTTGCGTAAGGGGTCCCTCTACTGCCTTTTGCATGTCCGCAGTTAAGGATGGGAAGGAGAGATCGCGCATGAATTCAGCTATCTGCTCAGTATCTTCCAGGTCATTAGAAGCGTACAGGGCTTTCAGGTGATCATGGAATGCTAGGTTGATTTCGGCCTGAGTGTGAACTAAGGTTCCAACCGGGCTTCGTATCTGGGTAAAGATCGGTGGGTCCAGGTTATCCCGTATCAATCGGGCCAGAAGGGCTCCGGAGCGGTCGGCTTCTGTGTGTTGTCTCCGTAGATATGTCTTATAATCTATATTGCGCAGTGACTCTAACGTTTCTGCATGTACTATATAGCTATCCCGCAGGTCTTTCTTTTTTTCGGGTTCCACACTCGCCTCCTGCTCCAGCACTCTAAGCCGTTCCTCCACCTCACACAATTTCTTGTGTAATTCCTGTCTGGCCCACACCTGTTGGCCTATCGCCCTCCCTCGTATTACAATCTTCATTGCGTCCCACACCACCAAGTTAGTGGAGGCAGAGTCCCAGTTATCTACCAGGTAATGTGTCAGGGCATCCGACAAAGTCGCCCGAAATGGGCCATCTTACAAGAGGTGTGGGTTGATTCTCCAGGTGGGCACTGGGGTCGGAACTCTACCCCAGAGGAGGTTGATCATTAGTGGTCTGTGGTCCAAGAAGGTTTTCGCCTGGTACTCCGAGGAGCCGACTGACGTGGCCAAGGTACCGGAGCACAGAAATCGATCTATACAGGTATGTAAGTCGTGAACCGGACAGTATAATGTTTGCCAGATATCGCTCAGTCCCAAACCTCCCACCCAGGTAGTAAATGTGTCAGTCAGTTTCACAGCCCCTGTCGCCTGGAGTGGGGGGTGGGACCTATCCAGCCCTAGGTCCAGCACTGCATTCCAGTCTCCTCCGAGGACCCACGGAATCCCAGCCCAGTCAGACAATGCAAACCCAACCTTTTGTAGGAATATGTCCTGTACGTAATTTGGGGCATATATGCTTCCTGTACTAATAGTGCACCATCTAGGGTGCCCTTGATACGGATATATCTGCCCTGGTCGTCAGTCTTTCGGTCCAATTCTACAAAGGGTGTTCCATGTCTAACCCATATGGTCACCCCCCTGGAGAAAACAGAGTAAGAGGTGGAATAAACTGTACCTCTCCACTTTTTCCTTAACGTTTGCGCCTCAGACCCAGTCAGGTGCGATTCTTGTAGAAAAGCTATGTGTGTGCGCTGTCGGAGGAGGAAGTAGTGGACTCTACGTCGTTTCTGTATTGCACCCAGACCCCGCACATTCCAGGTAATGAAATTGTACGACCCTACTTTCTAAGCCATGGACATCCATTGTCAGGTCTATCAGTGTAAGCATTGGAATACGAGGATTCCACAAGAGAAGCGCCCAGGAGAGGACATACCCCAACATTTGAAACAAAAAAATGAACTTCTCGGCGCAGCAGTGCAACTTAGCTGAGCCCAACCTGAACCAAAGGAAGAACAAGGTCCAACGTCTTGTCCATTCGCCTGTAGGGGGGCGGCTAAACACACACATGGTCATGATGTTACTGACAACGGGGGCCGCCGGCTCAACAGTAACCCACCCAGAGAGTAGAAGTTAAATAAAGTGAAAAGAAACATTTCAACAGCGGTTGCCGTGGGTCAATCAGTGTGAGGCCTTCCATACTTCGTAAAAGTGGCCCCCACAAAGTTCTATTAGCAATGGGGTACATTCCAAGTGACAGTACCTCAATATTTACTAATACTCTCAACCATTTCCCACCCCGCAATTGCATAAATGTACAGAGGCACCACAAAGATATCCCCGCATATGCATATCAAAAGGACACTGTTACGTGTCTCTATGGGAAAGCCTTTCAGGCTTCACCTGCTATCTCTTCAGTAGTCCATCAGTTCATCAGCCGCTCGGGGAGTTACCGTAGGGAAAAGTATCACACTATATTCAGAGTCCGAGTGCAAGGTACTGTCCTCTGAGTCAGTGGTGATTTTCGTTGTGTCCTCTCTAAAGCTGCCAGCCATCGACAGTGCCCCGCGCTGCCCTTTCTTCTCCTGTTCTCGAGATGGGGCTTGTCGGTGCCCTTTCTTCCCCACTTCCGAGTAACCCTGGTCGTCGTGGTCGGATCTCGTCTTCGAGGCGTCCGAAGCTGCCATCTACGAGCTGCCCTGGCTGCCATCCGTGCCCTTCACCTCCAGCCATTCATCAGCATCCGAGGGGCTCTCAAAGAAGTGGGTCTTCCGGCCGTGCATTACCTTCAGACAGGCTGGGAAAAGTAACACATATTGTAACTGCGCCTTTCTTAGTCTTTTCTTCACCTCCATGTATGACGCCCGCTGTTTCTGCACCATATTAGTATAGTCCGGATAGAGAGACACTCTTTGGTTTTCAAAATGAATGTCGGACTTCTCTCTGGCTTTCTGTAATAAGATATCCTGGTCGCGATAATTCAGTATACAGACTATCAAAGGGCGAGGAGGGCGTCCCGGCCTAGGTGCTCGTTCCACACAGAAGTGCGGGGACAGCCCATCTGATGTCACCTGATCTCGGAACCACTGCTCCATGAAATCCGCAGCCTTCGTCCCCTCACAGCGTTGCGGCAGACCAATCACCCGTATGTTATTTTGGCGATTACGCCCTTCTGCATCTTCCACCCTAATCATCAGCGTGGCGACCTGATTCTTTAGCTCCTGGATAGAGGTGTTATGCTCCGCCACCGTTGGAGTGAGCTCAGAGACCACCTTCTTCCTTGACCTTCTTCGCCAGCTTGGCATGGTCGGCCTTCAGGAGGGAGAAATTGGTGCTGAGGGCCCCCAATTGGAGTTCCATCGCTGTCCTAGAGTCTCTGATTTCCTGCAATATGAGGTTGAGCTTGTCCATTTGTTGCGCACCTGGTTGGGCCATCTCAGTGGTCCCCGGTCGGTTTCCGCCCTCTCCAGTCCCGGTCTGTTGTTGGGGACCGTCCGGCTCTCCCTGGCTTTCAACGGTTTTAGTGCCTTTGTGCACCATGGCGAGTTATGTTATTTCCTCGCCCCCTCCGGGATACAACAGACACTTCCAGTGTATTCCCGCGCAGTCTGTGTCTTCCCCCCAAGGGAGGAGCTGCCAGCTGACCGCAGGTTGATTATTCACTGTATAATGTATGGATGGAGGCTCAGAGCGGTCCTAGCAAAATTCTCCTGGGGGAGGAATCTTCCTGTTTCACTCCCGCTGTTCCAGGGCCCCCTAAATGCCCAGTTCCCATTCACAGGGGTCAGTCTTAGGTATCCGCATAGGAGGGACCTCCGAAGATGTCTCACCACTTTATGCTAGAGGGCCGTCAACCCCCGATGGGTCTTCACTATGGTCTTCCCGGTGTGGCATCCGGCCTTCCAACGTCTCCAATACACTCCCATCAGGGACCTCCAGGCACTTCACACGCAGGCCTCACCCCTCAAGAACTCCAGACAGTCCATTAGCTGCACCCCAATGCCAAAAATGGGGTGGGAGGGGGAAAAGGAAGGGAAAGGGGGACAAGAGTAGTACGTTGCCCCTTTATCTGCCACTCTCTCCGTGTTCCCTGAAGGTCCTCTGCGCTTCCCCTGTCTCAGAGCTTCGAAGAAAATGGAGCCGAGGGGGACCCCGTGTAAAATGTAGCGCTGCTCCAGTTCGTGCTGAGCCCCTCCCCCTCAACCACCTCACCTCCGTATTATGTTTGGGGCCGCATCTTGCCACACCGGTCACAACTGTCTCTCCTGGGGCCCCAGGGCCCAGTCCGCGTCTGTCTTCCCCACATCAGAAATGGGACTGAAGAAATTGACCGGGCGCCCGACCGGGGATCCTCCAGCCAGTGGAGCGCTGGCCTCTGCTCCTCACCTGTCCTCTCTCAGTCCAGTTCTCCTGCGGGGGGAGGAAGGGATCCCCAGAGTCAGCGCCCCCCGCCGTGAAGAATTTGTCGGCTCGTACCTGAGGCCCAGGCTAGGTGTCAATCACACGCCGCCCGCGTCGCAACCCGTGTGGGTGTCTCCTCACGCTACTCCCCGGCTCCGCAGGCTGTCTCGCCAGTGGGGCCGATTTCACCTCAGAAGCGGCCAGGGGGTGCAGGGACGTCGCGGGTCGTGACCGGAATCGATAACCAGGCCCTCCAGCGCTTCCTGGCCCTTTTCCTGCCACGTATGACACCTGCAGCACGCGGTTACAGGATAAGGCTCTCGGCCGGGCCCGGAGCTAAGCAAATGCCGTCCACCATCATGGCTGTTCGGCCACGCCCCTCCTCCAGCTGGTAGTTGTGGGGAGCATACGTTTTGATTTATTTGGGGCGATTGAAGTCTTTTAATGTCCTATAGTATTTGAGCAACAAGGGACTCCCAGCTCGGCCGTCTCAGTCAGGCGCCATCTTGTCTCCCAGTGGGTGACAGGAGTTTTTAACTTTTTAGGTGTTATTATAAATCAGCAGTCTATAGAATAAATAAAAGAGGAGCAAGCAGGCAGTCCTGTGCAAGTCCTTGATTGGTTGGTATTTTTTATGTAGACAAAGGTTCCATTTTAGAGCTTAATCTTCACCCAAGTGTTTATCTGCAGAAGACAAATAGCTATGAACAAGTGATAGAGCGCAGGCTCACCTGCCCATTTTACCATACTCACCTGGGCCCATAAATCAACATACACACTTTGGACGGGTAACGCCTATGCTTAATCACTTTCTGTGTTTAACCATTCAGGACCTATACCATTTGACTTGCCAAACCTAGTCTCCGGTACCTAGAATCCTAAAGGATCAAAGAGTTAGAATAATAGGTAGAAATATAACATTTGCACTCATATAAAAACCACAGACTCGGGAAAGATTTAAATTCTTTATCTATGAAATTCTTTAAATGTCAGAGTTCATATTAAATTGATTGAAACTTGGTCAATGAGCAAGAATACTATTAAAGTAAGATGACATGAGAATATTATGAAACTTTCAATAAGCATTGAAACATAGGAAGGGTAGAAAGGAAAACAGTACAAAGAGATACCCACACAGATGTTATAGTTACCTAGAATGGTGTGAAGACCAACCCTGGCCATGGGATGAGATAAAGGACAGAACCCCAAGGTGCAGGTGACAGCAGGAAAGAACAGGTGCTGACCAGAATCAGGACAGCTATGAGCCAAATTGTATCAGGATAGGACCACCTCAAGCGAAGGCTGGCACCCACAGCTAAGGCACAATGCCTGCGTCACACCCTCACTGCGGCTATCAGTCGGACCCCGATTGGGTTAGCAGGAATCTTCTCCCTTAGAACCCCGATTGGGTTATCAAATCTTCTGACAGAGTGCTCCGCCTGCACCTCTGCTCTCGATCACCTATTGAGTGTGTTTGGTCAGTGATAGGTCACCTACTCAGACAAGTCGGACCAATGAACTAGCTGAGCCTACTCTAGTTATACTATTTTTCTGGGCAGTGTACCACCCCCAATGTTGCAAGTGCAAGAATCCCCAATTTTGATTGGGCAGAAAGATGAAGAGAGGTCATCACACCATACCAAAATGAAACTTTTCTTTAGAATATTGAAATTAGCGTTTCAGCCCATTAATTTATTTTCCCATGCACGTTTATTGCACCCTACAATGAATGTTCCAATAGTAAATACATTGTTATAATATTTTAACAATATCGTTCTCTTGGAAGTTCAGCAGGTCATCTTCCCAGGCGTATCTTCTGGTGAGCTAAGACTTGGCATCCATTCAATGTCATGAGTCCAGAGTTCTTGTATTTTGTGCGCAAGTGCAGTGTGGGTTTCAAAATGGAGTTACAGATAAAGCTCAGGCCCAAACACGAGCTAGTAGCAAAGTAGAAAAGAAACAGTTTTAGAACAAAGAATAAATGAATGTTCTGTATACTACTTATCTCTACTCATTTCCCAATATTTTATTTTACTTCAGCGTTATTGATTAAGCAAAACAGCTTAGCAAAAAAAGCAGCAAAGCAAGCTTCTTGCACGTTATAGCACAGAGCAGCCATCTTAGTTCTAGTGCGCAGAAGCAAAAGTTTCCCACCAAAGCAGAGAGTATGCCATAGTCAGGTGAGTATGACAGACGCATGCGCAATGGAAAATCCTGCGTAGTAGCGGCATTTTAATGCAAGCGAATTACAATGAATAAAAGCACATAGTCAAGCTTCCCCTAGATGCTATGTATGTCCTGTAATGTAATATTAATTAGACAAAACATGTTAGTTAGTATGTGATGAGTTATTTGAGAGGGTTGAGTACAAGCAAGTCGCTTTTTCGTGCGCAACCTTGCTCCATCACAAGGGTGCTGTTATGTAACAAGCACATAGTTTTCTTCATAAAGTTGCTTGTTGCTCTTTTTACTTTATCATCATAGTCCAGGTAGCAAACATAAAACAGGATTACTTGGCCAGTGCTTTTTCAACAATAAACCTGAATCCTATTTTTATAGTATTCTGGCAAAAGCCTTGGCTTCACTATCTAATAGTGCGGTAGCTATATAGTTATTGGGTTATTGATGGTTCTCTTCATATGAATTGGGTGCAATATTGACACCCTCCGCTTGTCAGGAATTATTTCCTCTGTCTACACTACTTTGAACAGCTGCATCTAAGGATCCTTTCATATAGTAAGAGTTGTCTTGATAAATTAGATAGGCACACCATTGGGCCCCAGTGCACTACTACTTCTGAAACATAATGTGGCTTTTGTTACAGTTTCTTTGGTAATATCCCAAATCATTTTACTTATTGCCTCAAGAACCTTCTCTGGCGCCAGTGGGTCATACTATTGACTCCAAGTGTCTGTGTCAATATCATTACTTTTGGTCTAGATTGTAGATTAGCCTCCAGAATTCTTTCATGTACAAGTAGTGGACAATCTATTTATGTCAAAAGCATCTTTGTTCTTCAAAGGTATTTTTTTTCCGAGCATAATGTCATCGGGGAAGCAACGGAGGGAGACTCTTGCAGTGACCCGCAGTATGGCAATTGAGTTAGGCCTGCTGGCATAGTTAACTTTCCAAACGTTGTCAGTACTCTTATGGGCCTTATCCAATCTCATAGATTCGTCCTGATGAGGCCTTGAACACAACTAAGGCTGAAACGAGTCAGCCAGCTCTCTTTTGGAGACCAATCCTCTTTTGGAGAAGCAAAATTGAGATTGAAAATTGCAAAAAATCGCTGCTGGGAAAAACACCAGTTGAAAGGGGTCCGTAGTGACTCCCTCTTTGGTGGATTGTATATTTTTATGGATAAAATTGAGAACCACCCATGTTTAGTAGTTGTGAAAGATGTGGTAGGGAGAGGCCAAGATCGTTCTCAGTTTTGTTTAATGTCAAAACTATGTTTGAGCTTATATTTGTGATTAAATGTTGTGGTACATAATTGTTTGTACTTGTAATTGCACAAGATACAGATTCTAAAAAGAACTGTTTCAAAAAATGTCAGTTAATTAAAAGGTGCTTGCAATTGGGCTTCTGAAAATATATGGTGTCATTATCTGTTTTTCTAATGAGGATTTTAATTATGTAGTTAGCTACCCTCCCAAACAAATTTGTAGTGTTTTGTTGATCTTAAAAAACAAGTTATTTTTAACCTGCGTTCTTCTATTTTCTTATGGACAGTTTATGTATGTGTCAAAGCTTGTGTGCAACCCAAAAAACCCAATACTGATATTTTGTCCACACCTCTTTTCAAAACAAACAAGAGCAAAATAGTACACCCTAGTGATAATGGTCAGTTAGTTAACACTGGATGTTGTCATCTACAGTGACCTGAAATTCACAAGTTAGGTTTCCATTAAGGTTTGCAAAATGTGTCATCAAATGGATTTGTAATATTTGTTATCTATATGGCTTAGAAGCAGCAGATGTCAGTCTATAGAGCATTTCAAATGATGTGTAGTACATTACCTGTCTGCATAAAGAGGAACTGTGTCAGGGGTGAAAATAAAATTAGATTACCATAAACATGAGAGTACTTTTATAGTCAGAAATTCATTAAAGGCCAAGTAAATCTTTGGTGCAAACGGTGCAACATATCTTGCCTCAACAAAAGTCTCATGTACTTTATACCCACCTTCCTTCAGGTGAAGAGTAGTGACACAAAGGCTGACCGGAGTGGATCAGGCTCAGGAGAAACAAATAGTCTGATAATACCTTAAGACTGTCACTTGCCTAGACACAAAGACAAAAGCAAAGTACAAAGTGCATTCTGCAGTGTCTCGAGGTCTGACGTACCCAGTGCATTGTCTGCTCTTTTTGCCCCAGAAACAGGAGATCTTGTCTCATTTAGGAGATGAAAATGAGAGCCCTGGTCAGGGTAATCTTAGGGCTCAGACCGGGCTCAGACGTGCACTTTAAAATTCCAAATATGGCCTGCAGTAAACAGAACATTACAAAGTGTAGCAGCATTGCTTTCAATATCACGTCAAAAGGGCAGTTTAAACTTACTAGAAACGACCAAAGAACAATTACTGCTCCCTCCATAGTAAAACAGCAAAGAGTTTTTTTGTCAGAGATAAGGTGGCCTAATTTTCCCCAGCTGATAGACAACCCTCCTCCTGCCCAAGTAAAACAAGCAAAGCAGGATCGGGCAAACGGGAAAACCCACTGCACAAAGCGATCAAAAGAATGTTACTCTCCATGAAGTCTGTAAATAAAGATGTGTTCATCATTGTTCACTCTCATTTGTTCATCTGCACCCTACTGGAATTGTTCTTCTTATCCCCTTGCAATATTACCCGGCTGTGACCTCGTGAAATGAGGGTGGAGCCCAGTGTTCACATCCAGCCCAATACCGCCTGCATTCCCACCTCAACGTCATTGGTAAGCCCTGCCGCTTGCTATTCTAAGCGATGGGACTGACCTGACTTCACACTGTGCCACACCAATAAGTGCCCTAGGGCAGACAGCAGCATCTCCAGTAAATCTGGCCTCACCCACCACCCTGAGGTCACTGTGCTAGTCTGTGCCTAAAGAGCGAGTGAAAGACTCACCCAGCACATGCACAGCTTCTCCTCCTCCCCTAAACAAAACAAAACAAAACATGAGGCGAGCTCCTACTCGCCTTCATTATTGAGGTGGAGGTGCTCTGCCTTTAACGCCCATGCTCACCAGCTGCCCCTGGATTGGACAAACTTTTTCACCCATTTTCCAAAACAACATCAGTCTGCTTCAATAAGGTAACTTACATTTTTTAGTAGTTTATAATTTTGAAAAACATTACTACTTTTGGCTATTCACAACGTCTGAGCTATATTGCTATAAAAAAAACTGTAGCAAGTCCAATACCACACATAGCCAACCATTAGTGCTGAAATGCCCTCCTGTAGAAAAGAATGGAAGTAGGGAATTATTTGGTGATTGTGTTAAAAAATAATTAGATATTCACTAAAAAAACAAATCTACAAGTGATGTTATAGTTAGGTATGGTAATATTATGATATAAAATCATACTTTGCTGCAAAAAACCTTCGAAATCTTTTGGAGAAAACAAAGGTTAAAGGGATGTTATTGTTAGGTGAAAATGTCAGTTAAAACATACCATTTTAAACATGCACTGCTAATTACCCCACTTATTAGATCACTCATGTCATGATATATAACGCCATTGATAGCATGACTGCAACATCATAAATGACATAATTGACGTTCAAATACTCATATATTTTTCAAATGCACATTTTTTCAATTACAAATGTATAGCACAGTCTTATTTGATATTTGTTTCATTAAAACTTAAAAATACAGCTTGCACGACTATATTATTGAATATCTGTTTCAGAACGATCTAATACCTTTGTTTTCAAGCATGCATTATGTGAGGAGTGTGAGAAATGTGCATAACTTGCTTTTGCATAACGCAAAATAGACAAATTACAAACACTGCATTGAATTATGTAAAATGCAAATCCGTTATTTTGCTCTATATTGTATAAATGCACCCTTGCATCAAATTTTGGTGCAAACATGAATTTGAACAAGACCACTGCAGCCACTCGCGAGTTACTGTTCCCACGCATTTGCTGAAAATTTCAGTGAAATGCACACATTTCTGTAAATAGTTACTGGGAAGAATACATAATAGATGGCAGACAAAGTGCATTCTCCCCCCGCCACACTGCATGCTTTACAAGGACCCAACCCCACATCAAACTCGGGAGTCGTACTTGATTTTCTGCAGTGTGCTGCTTGTTTATTAAAATTTAAGTTCTCTGGTCAATTACCTCATTGACCCACCAATTCTCTTTATTTATTCGTACATATTCAAATACAGTATTTAGGAATAAAACTTGCACTTATAATACAATACATACATTCACCGCCCATTCCACTGGGCCTTTTATTTGACTTCAGGGTTGCGCCAGCAGGCCACAATCCAGATCACCTGCCCCATACGTTAACCCCCTTCTGGTCAACAGAGCCGCAGGTGAGGAAAGCGCCCACTTGGGCAACCAGCGGCCTCTGGGGTAGGGCTGAAAAGCCAAGGCCACCAGCAGGTCGGCCCCAACTCTCCCGCCAGCCCAGAGTCCATACTGATTTAGCAAACCTGTTCAGAGTTAACTGTCTCTAGACAAGAAGGTTCCGTGGTATTCTTGTCCGGAACCCCGCTACTGCCCTAATTGAATCCTTATTAATAGGGATGGGTGGGTGGGTGTCTTCTCTTGGAGACGTCCGACTCCTGGATGATCAGCAGACAAAGAGGGGGCCTCTAGGCTGGTCGCGGGCTTTTAAGCCTCGCGCCCTACTACCGCTTCCGGGGCGTACCTCGTCCTTTGTGCCCATTGGTCCTGACGCGACGCTCACTTCCGGGTCACGCAACCCGGAAGTGTCCCGGCTCCGGGTCGGCCCTTTGGCTGCCACTAACGACGCCATTCCCCGATGGGGGTTGCCGCCTTCCATAGATGGCAGACAAAGTGCATTCTCCCCCCGCCACACTGCATGCTTTACAAGGACCCAAGCCCACATCAAACTCGGGAGTCGTACTTGATTTTCTGCAGTGTGCTGCTTGTTTATTAAAATGTAAGTTCTCTGGTCAATTACCTCATTGACCCACCAATTCTCTTTATTTATTCGTACATATTCAAATACAGTATTTAGGAATAAAACTTGCACTTATAATACAATATATACATTCACCGCCCATTCCACTGGGCCTTTTATTTGACTTCAGGGTTGCGCCAGCAGGCCACAATCCAGATCACCTGCCCCATACGTTAACCCCCTTCTGGTCAACAGAGCCGCAGGTGAGGAAAGCGCCCACTTGGGCAACCAGCGGCCTCTGGGGTAGGGCTGAAAAGCCAAGGCCACCAGCAGGTCGGCCCCAACTCTCCCGCCAGCCCAGAGTCCATACTGATTTAGCAAACCTGTTCAGAGTTAACTGTCTCTAGACAAGAAGTTCCCGTGGTATTCTTGTCCGGAACCCCGCCACAGGACGAGGAGCTTACTGGCGGACTCGACCTCCCCCCCCTGCGCTCAAGAGCTTCGGAGACGGCTCCTAGGACTGTTTCTATAAATATCTCCATACCCGCCTCCGACAAGTGGACTCCGTCCTTTGCATATAACTCCGGCCTTTCTGCCTGAATTAATTTATGGCGAATCGCTTTAATACTCGATTGTTTCAGGATTTCCGCCACCGATTGGTTCAGTCTTTTGACAGATCTGTTTATTGCCTTCATGGGTGCGCCCCGAGCCCACGCGAGTCTCGGGATGACTTCCGACCACAGTACTATAGCTTCTGGGAAAATGTTTTTGATAGCTGCTAGGGTAGAAAACAGGGATTCCTTCACTTCTCTCCTCCCACCTGGAATCATGTTGTTGCCTCCGCAGTGCAACACGAATACGTCTGGCGAAGGCATGCCTTTTGCCAGAGCCGCTTTTACATCCCTCGGGACGTCCGCTAGGCGCTGCCCGCCTATTCCCACCCAATGATGGTCACAACCTCGCATCATGGTCACCCTGTCCCTGAGTGTCTTTTCGAAGTGCGCCCCGGCCCTGCGAATGAAGGAGTGGCCGCACCAACAGATTTGGGTTCTCTTAAGGGAGGTACCTAAAGTAAATATGAAGAGTAAATGTGAAGAGATACAGGCAGTCGATTCTTACAAAAGGCACGCAAGCGAAAGATACGTCAGACTAATTGCGGGCGGATATAACGTTCATGACAAGATGATTTCCAGCGACCCAACCTTTTGATTACCTGTTCGGGTAGGCCTAGGCCAGCAGCCGTTGTCGCTGCTCCAATTCTAAACGAATGTGATGTAAATTCGGCCGGATCCACTCCGATCCGTGCCAAGGCCATTTTTACTACCCGAGTGAACTGGAACCTGGTAAGGGGTAACCCATTCTCATGAATCAAGAGTCTATCATCAGTTCCCTGGGGCCTGACTTGGAGAAATACCCTCAGCAAATTGACCGGACAAAAGGGGTCACCCTCTACTCTACCCAGTTGTAACCAGGTACCTCTACCCAGCGGATCCGTTTTCGATCTCCGCACCCTTAGCCGTAGGACACCTTTGGACTCGATTACATCAGAGCACCTCAGACCCCCTTCCCTATCTGATTTAGACGCCGGGAGTAATTCTGAAATTCTCAGAGCCCCACAAAAGGCCAAGGTATAGGCCACCCGGAACAACTGTGTCTCATACTGGGAGAAACATACGAAAGGGAGAGCTCCTAAGATTTTTATCAGTTTTTCAACGTTTATCGGCCTCCTACAATCTTTCTCCCCGGGCGCTAGGCGCTCCCAACCTCTCATTGCTCTTCTAACTCTCTGGTCCTTAGTCGGATCAGACACCCCCCGTAGACCCGCATAAAATGCTAAAGCCGACAGCTGCCTTTTCATGAATGCTACCGACTTCGCTTGCTCTTTCTGCTGCACGATGAAGCCTAATACACTCTGGGGGGCAAAGATGTCCGCTACACCCACACCCCTCAGGTATGCCATATACGACTCCCATGACCTCTGATACATACTCATAGTCCTTGGAGCCAAGGATGCAGATATCAACTCGGGGGCTGTGGGGCACCAAACTTCCATAGCTCCGCTGGGAAGGCTGACATTGACGTCTCCGCCTGGGGCCAATGCTCCCGGAACTCTGTCAACTTAAAACGAGACAATGCATCAGCCGCTTTGTTTTCGACACCTGGAACATGTTTAGCAGTGAATTGGACATTATGGCTCAGGCATTGCAAAACCAATTCCTTCAACAACCTGAGTACCCAAGTACAGGTGGCCCTCTGGCTATTAATCACCATGACTACGGACATATTGTCTGACCAGAATACTATACTCTTGTTTGCCAGCAGATCTCCCCACAAGTGCAAAGCCACCACTATGGGGAAAAGTTCAAGGAAGGAAATGTTAGTAGTCAGGCCTCGCTTGATCCAGTCATCTGGCCAGCACTGCATACACCATTTTTGACCGAATATAGCCCCGAAACCAATACTACCTGCAGCGTCGGTGAACAGCTCAAGATCCGTATTAGAAGAACAGGCTGCTCGCCACAATACCGTGCCATTGAAGTCCCTCAAAAAACTTTTCCAAATCATAAGATCCTCTCTAACTGTGGCTGAGAGCCTCACTCTGTGGTGTTTGGCCCGCAGTCCAGACATCGCCCTCGCTATACTCCTGGAGAATGCCCTGCCCATAGGAATGACCCGCAGAGCAAAGTTTAGTTGACCCAGAAGAACTTGTAGCTGATGTAAGGTTACCTTCCTTGCCCCCAGGCAGCCATCAATAGCGGCCCTAAAGGCATCGACCTTGACTTTTGGCAGCCTGCACACTCCTGCTGTCGTATCGATTTCTATGCCCAGGAAGGTCAAACACGTGGTCGGGCCTTCGGTTTTTTCCGCCGCCAAAGGTACTCCGAGCGCCTCAGCCAAGCGCTGGAAGCCCAGCAGGGCCTTCCTGCACGACTGGGAACCCTCGGGACCCATGAACAGAAAATCGTCCAGGTAGTGGACTACAGCATGTGAGTTGTCCGAGGTCAGAAACTGCTCAACCGCCCATTCTAGGAACCTTGCGAACGTCTCGAAAACTGCACAGGCAATAGAACACCCCATAGGCATGCACAAATCCAGAAAATAGTTACCGTCGAATGTGAAGCCCAAGAACCTGGTGTCGTCCGGGTGCACGGGCAGTAATCGAAAGGCTGATTCAATATCGGTTTTAGCCATTAGAGCTCCCTCCCCTAATGCCTGCAATTTCTCAATAGCCGTGTCAAATTTGGTATACTTCACTGAGCACAGATCCGGATCTAACTTATCGTTGACTGAAAGCCCTGGGGGACTCGACAGATTATGGATCAGACGGAATTTACCCTCCTCCTTTTTCGGAACTAGACCCAAAGGGGAGCAAACCAGATTATGGGTAGGTGGTTCTGTGAAAGGACCCCCAACCCGCCCCAACGCTACCTCCTTCATGATCTTTTCTCGAGCTGCCTCCATATTTCGCAACACTGAGCTCTGATTGCGAGGTGGGACATTGGAAGGTGGGGCTGAAGACGGGATGCGAAAGCCAATTGTAAAACCCTGCAGTAGGAATTGAGCCTCCCCAAGATTATCGTATTTACTGAGGAGGTGTGTCAGGACATGCCGTTTAATTGGAGTTGGTAGTTTTGTCGGGGGTCTTAGCTGGCTTTCCTTTTGGGGCACTGTGGCTGGTTTGTTCCTTGGGGTTACTGGTTTTCTTAAAACACCTAATCTCGGGATGAGAGGTACCCCCGCAGTAGGAACAGCAGTGTTTGAATTTACACGAGACCCCCCTGGTACACTCATTTCTATTAAACTGCCAGCAGGCCTGTTTTTTCTCACCGATCCCTTTGTCAGTCCGAAAGGACTGGCCCTGAGTTGAGGGCACTGGGGTAGGCGTTGAAGGGGTGGAATAAAAGACTGTATGCCACAAATTAATCTCCCGTTGGTCCCATGCACCCGGGTGAACTGCCTTCATCTGCCTGAACATTTTATCGTATTTCAGCCACCCCTGGCCTGGAAACTCCGTTGCCGCTCCATGTATCAATGATATATAACTCATCATTTGTGGGCCTAAAACAGGATATTTTTCAAGCATAACAGCGGCATATATTGCAAATCCCGTGATCCAATTCTTCATGGACCATTCTACCCATGATTTCTTCTGATTGTAATCTCCCTCCTTTCCGGCTTTGGGCTTTCCGGCCGCCACCCCCGCGTTGATAAGGTCGAACACTTCTATGTATTCGCCTCTGAGTATCCTGTCCTTCATATCTGCTGGCACATGCCAAGTTATCCCCGCAGGTGGCGATAAGGTCATCGAGGAAGAACCAAACATTAGAGGGCTGAAAGCTAATAATGGGGAACCAGCTGGTTGCCCCCCCAAACCCTCCCTGCATCTGGCCATTAGAGGGACCCGGAACCTCACCCACTGCATTCGCCCTTGAGCCCTGACTTGGACACCCTAGATTAGAGAAAGCGGTCATCGCTAAGGGGGACCCGTGAGCTGAGTAAGCAGGAAACATTGAGCTCACCGGGCTGCTGCCTATCGCCTGACCATGTGACCCATATAATTGCATCCCTGGTAACTGAGCGACCCCCCCGGGCTGAACCCAAACTTGCGACACTCCGCTACCCGGCTGTGCCACTACTGGCGGTAACATACCGTGCGGACCGGACCCCCCCACAGAAGTGACGGGGAACCCTCCTATCAGCGTAGGCCTAGTTGCCTCATACTGCCCATCGGCGTCATCTGTGTCGTTTTCTGCGCCTGAGTTCGAATCAATTGCCTCTGGCGCCTCCTCCTCACCTGGTGATACTGGTCGTGAATCCGTTGGCCTAGACCGCTTGCCTCTTGCCGAGCTTCTAAGCTTTTCTGGGGTCTGCTTCGTTCTTTTGCCTCTCCCCCTCTCCTCCTGAGAGTTCGCATCTGCTTTAGCCCCGTCTCTCATATTCTTAAGTACCCAATCCATGCCCTTCTCTCTTGTGAACTCCAGCAGCTCCGTAAAGGCAAGGAATTCCTCCTTCTTGGCTGCGGGCTGTTTACCTTTCGGTACCTTCTTCGACGGCATCCTGCACTTAAAGAAAACAACGTTAAAAAACTTATCGAGGGACGCGACGGCTTTTTAGGCCCACCGCGCCACTGATGTGCCCGGGCCCCAGGAAATCGAATGATCGAGCGCCAGCGCTCGCCCTCCCCCCCGGACACGAGGATTTACCGCTGCAAACCCCCCCCCTGCCAACAACATTTAAATCCAGAAACTAAGCACAAAAGCTGTAAAAAAGGCTGCAAGGAAATCTAGCACACACTGCAAGGCCCGCTAACCTAAACCACGAGTCGGGGTAACTCTCGCTGTATACTCCAACGCGATGCTCCCACGATGTCTTCTCTTGGAGACGTCCGACTCCTGGATGATCAGCAGACAAAGAGGGGGCCTCTAGGCTGGTCGCGGGCTTTTAAGCCTCGCGCCCTACTAACGCTTCCGGGGCGTACCTCGTCCTTTGTTCCCATTGGTCCTGACGCGACGCTCACTTCCGGGTCACGCAACCCGGAAGTGTCCCGGCTCCGGGTCGGCCCTTTGGCTGCCACTAACGACGCCATTCCCCGATGGGGGTTGCCGCCTTCCATTTTGTGAAATGTCATGAAATAGTGTAATTTCAGGAATTTCCCACAAGCATAACATGAAATTCCCCAAACTTCATGAATTAGGCCAGCGTAATTTACATTTTGTCTATGCCTAACTACTTGATGATCTGATAGTTCGAAAATTGTTTTTCCAAATAATTAATAATAATTCACGTTGCTTAATATTTGTTTCAAGCACTCCCATACTCATTGATACATGCAATTCAGATAGTCCGCATAGACGATGAATACAAATGTGAAAGTGCACTATGGTCCATATATTGATTTCCGATTCTAATAACATTCAACAAGCTGAAAAGAGTATTTAAGCTGCATATCGATAAAGGTTAGGAATAGAAAGGAATCTTCTCTTCCAGGGAGCAGAGAGTTGAGAGGCTGCGCAAAAGAAAACGATAAACACCCTTTCCTTTTCAAAAGGCAAAAGGCAGGCACATACAATTTTTGCTGAGTCTTTTCAAATAGCTGTTCAACAGAGAGAGAGAGAGCGATAAGCCATAGCTTTCTTCATAAGGAGCAGTAACTTCATTGGTCCACTAAGGCATGCAGGTGAAAGGCAAGGCTACCTAAGAAACTCACACAGTTTACCTTTGTTGCTAAGATTAGCTAAGTTAGAGTTAGAGTTTTTAAAGTCGTTGGATTTTGATTTTAATAAAAACATAAAAGTATATCCAGTGTTTATTCGTGGGTATGTCTAGCCTGCTCCTGCTTCCACACACTCAGCCGGCTTCATTAGATCTTCAAGTGGATCCTCATTTAGTGCAGGAAAATGGTCACCCATGTGCTTGTCAGCAGCAGACTTGGCTACGGCAATGAACTCTACGCCGCACCACCCAGAAACTCCTAAAAAAACTGCGGAACATCCAGAACACCTCTGTCAGATTCATCCAGAACATCCCATGGTGCAGCCACATCATCGGCTACCTGAGAGACCTTCACTTGCTTCCGATCAACAACTACCTTTTAATTCCTCACAAAGGCCTACAAAGACCTCCACAATGCCAGACCTGCATAACTCAACCATCACCTCTCCTTCTACACTCTCACCAGACAGATCTGCTCTGCCCAACTGGCCCTGGCCATCATCCCATGGATCCGCAAGACCATCGCGGGAGAAGGATACTTCTCCTACCTCCCTGCAAAGATCTGGAACTCCCTGCCTCTTCAACTCAAGAAATCCCCATTGTTGCTGTAATTCAGGAATTACCTCAATACTTGACCCCTCAACTGAACTGCAGATCCATCCCCCACAGCACCTTGAGACCCTGACAAGTGAGTAGTCACGCTTTATAAGAAACCTGATTGATTGATTGATTGATCGATTAATGAATTTGAAAGGATGTTTGGAACCTACTAAAAACAAATATCCCTGTAAGTCCCACAGGACAGATCGTTTCATAGAACTCACCATCTTTGTGTTATGCTTAGATGGTTTCTAGGAACTGTCCACTAGGTTTTCTGTCTCATGTTGGTATGTTGGCTAATGTTGCGCTGCCAGAGGGTCCAGATATCCCAAAGCTCTGACCATATTTTGAGTTGATTTCAGAAACCACATCAGTACCACCTGTTGCTCCTTTTTTGGTTCCATTGTCCTTTATGTACTGTTACCATTTTAGATAAGAATCAACTTCTCCACAATAGGGACAAGTTAGCAGTGAATTAGGAGCAATAGGAGGACACCAATCCCAGGCCGTCAGTCATTCCCCCATGTACAGCCAAGCTCACTTCACGCACACATGTAATAGCCGCATGGCCTGACTTCCAGCCAAGCCCTACTTCCAACCCCTCATGCAAGGCAACCCCATGCCTATACCTGGCAGTCGTGCCTGGGGTGGGGTTGGCTATCGGCCCAGCCCTGCACCCAACACCTCCAACACAAGAGCCATGCGAAGGAGGGGGGCTTGGAGTAGGGCATGGGTGTCATTTTAAGCAAGGACATCCTACTGACAAAGCTATTGGTCAGAGAACCAAAATATAAAAAGTTGACCTATTGGCTAATTAAACAAATTTTTGTATTAATTCATAGCAATGTTTAATAAACAATAACTGTCATAAACATTAAAATAAAGTATTATTTTTAAACAAGTCTTTTAGTTTCTTTTTTGACATAACATTAGGGAAGGGCTATTTGCTTGCCAGGTACTCTCAACCTTTTGTACTCTATTTTTGATCGGGGGTAAGGAATTCTCTACTAATTTGCTCACAAAAAGATGTGGGTACGATTCACTATTTGTCTTCAGGCCACTATTAATAAGAAAACATTTTTCGAATCTAGAATAAAAATCACTAGTGTCTTCATCTGGTTTCTGTTTGCAGGCTGAAATAGCATCCAAATCTTCCTTTTTAGTAACTAATAATCTCGGCAAGACCTGTATCAATAATTCAGGTAGTGCTTTAGCTTTTTCCCCAAGACCTACACCAGGGAGCAGTGTTTTATCCTCGTCTTCCAATTCTGTCCAATTGATCTTTTTCTCCCCCACCTCCCATTCTTTTTCTTTAAGCTTTTCATAAATGCCTGCTGGTAACAGTACCTTTAATAATTTAATGATATCAGCGTATGTATAATCCCCTATGCGGAGAATGTCTTTTAATTCACGGTGGAACCCCCCCGGGTCTTTATCAGGACAGGGCAGTAATTTTTTCATTTCCAGTATTTCTATTTTCGTCAAGGGTGTGTAAACGTATACTCGTTGAAGCTCATTGGTTGCATTTCTAACGAGATGTACTTCTCGTAGGGGGTTCTGTCTGTCTATGTGGAATGTTTTTCTGACGCGGTGTGGGGCAGGAATCAAGTGCGTGGTCAGAAAAGTCAAGTACTTATGTCGTTGGTCTAGGATGACATTAATTAATTCGGTACCTAGGCCTCTCCATCTCTCTAGGAGTAAATCGTCCAATAATTTATACAAGGGACCTGGATCAGAATGCCGGCTCTCGTACAATGTGATCAGATGTTGAACCATGTAAATACCAGCTAAACACTGTTCCTCCAGAGGGAGGCTTAAAAATGTTTGCGCTACTATGTCATCATTGTATATGTTAGAATTACAAGCCCATTGAACGGCTGACCGGGCTAGTTCTTGCTCATGCATAGTATGAGGTTCACCGCCCCCTGCTCGTTTTCTCAGTGCATTCTCAGTAGCTTGGAATAGGTGTTCGAGAGAATACCTTTCTGGTATGGGAGGGCCATGTTTACTGTAATCTAGGCCTTTAGGCCTGTCAAACTGTCTTGCTCTACCTACGTAATTCAGTTTATCCACTTCCTCTGTTTCTGGCCCTTCCTCTTCAGAGACTGAATCGTTCTCTTTCTCGTCTGACTCTTTCTGGTGTAAGTTCAGACTTTCTTTACGGATTTTTCTGTACATGCATTCTATCTGCGATATTTTGTCATGTTTACCAGCAGCTATGTTGTCACTCCAATCAATCATACCCTTAGTTACTCTTCTATCTGCCTGGTCTTGTTCCCTTATCAGACAATTAATCAAAAATCGTAAAAGCATGCCTTGAACCTCCACCTTCCTTTGTGCCATGACCTCATGTATACTTTCGGGTCCCTCCCCCGTTCTAATGAAATGGTATATTTTGTCTAAATAGTCCTTCATGTTTGGCAGTGTGATCAAATAGTCTGCAACGCGTGTCAATCGTACGGAGTACAGGAGCATTGAGCCTACACCTGGTACGGGGTCATATATACAGGATGTAAGCATTGTATTCTGTCTAAGAGGTGTTGTTGTCGTTTTTGGCGTCCGTTGTAGTGCTAATTCTCGTAGTGTTCGTGATGGTGGTGGTGTGTGCTGTATGTCTCTAGTGGGCCCCCTCCCGTTGCCCCTTGACTTGCATCGTCTTTCACTGTCAGGGTCACTACTGGTGCGGGTTGATCTTGCGCTACGGGCGGTTGGCGAAAAGGATTGGTAGGGTTGTTGACAGGAGGAGGAGGAAAATCTGCATTAACATAATCCGGAGCGGCGTCTTCTAAATAGGAGGACAGGAAAATGTCCGCTGCTGTCTGTTTATGACTAGGTTCTTTGGTCGGGATCAGTGGTGGCGGCAAATTACTAGGTACTTCCGGGGTCACTTTAGGTAGTCCTTCAGCAAGGACGGGATACATGCCTTTAATAAGGGCATTTCTTTGTCTATCCACTTGTTCTGCCTTAACCCGTTCACCTTCTTCCTTTAGCTCTTTTTCTCTAGCTTTTTCTGCTGCTTCTTTACTTCTCTCTACTTTATTGATTTCTTTCTCTGATCTCCTATGCGCTTCTTTATGCCACAACTCTATGGCATCTTTCTGGGACTGTCTGGCTTTCTTTTTCCACAGTGCTTCCTCTACTCTCATGATGCAATCAGCATCCCATGTTCCTGAGACAGGCCATCTATATTTCTCTTCCAGATCCTTCGTGTAATCTACCCATAAGTCTGAAAACAGTATGGCATCTAGCCCATGCTTTTGGTACAAAAAATGGCCAGGAGTGTCCCTAGGCGGGACGGGAACTGCCTCTTCGAGTATTCCTTTCCTGGTCCCTATCTGACGTAATTTCGAAAACAGTGGCATGTTGGAGCTAACTTGAATGAACATACAATATACACAAGAATGGACTGGAAACAATCATTCATACTACGACATCAAAACATTAAAAACAGATACATCCTAACTAGTACATAGAAAAAAAACACACTTCTGAAAAACTTGTTTACTTTATGCACTGCAAAAACAGTACAGCCATACCGGTCTCGTAAAGAGACACGTCTTTACCGCATCCACCTAAATGGACGCGTCTTTACCGGATCTGTGTACCCAGACCCGTCTTTACCGGGCTCAAATAAATGAACCCGTCTCTATGCGTTCCCAATAACGGTACTCACCGGGAAGCAAAACTGAAGGCCTCGGAAACTCGATACTGGACTGGACTGCTACGACGTCTGGTGCTGCGCATGCGCCTCGGAACAGGTGGGCCTCGGGATACCTCAGACCTTGCTCTCTCAGCTTGGGCTCTGGTCGGGATGGTCCGCAATCCTCACCGCCTCGTGTGGATGCCTGGTCGCAGTCTCCGTCTCCTCCGTGGGCCTGAGGGAGTAGGCAGGAAGTCCCGCTATCGTGTACACTTGTAGTCCGTCACGGCGATAGAAGGGGTCAGGGGGCTGCACCTACATCGCCGGCGCGTAGGGAAAGGGACTGGTCCCTGTTCGGGCGCCAGATTAATGTGGTAAATAATATATTACCCTGTCATAATTTCTATACATTAATAAGGATTGCTCATAAAATGAGAGGCAGAGTCCGTGGTGTCCGATTCAAAAGGGCTTTAATACAATAGCTCGAGCTACAGGAGAATCGGGTTCCATCACCACTAAGGTACAGGAAGGATAGTCATCTGATATTTTATTCACATAACACATTATATATAGGTAAACCATACATTGCATTGGAGAAGGCGGAGCGCTCCAGGCGGAGCAAGTGAGAGAGAGAGATAAGAACATATGGGCGTGAAAGAGGCATGAAAAGAGGTGTACACATGGGTGTTCACTTGATGAGTCATAGGTGTGTCATAGGTGGGTGGATGCATAGAGGGGGTCTGCATGGTCAGCAGGAACCTTTACCCTACTTGTGCACGCAAAACTAGTCATGACGTGAATTTGACGTGTAACTGGGGAGAGCTGGGGGGAGCTGACTTTAGCACTAGTAGGAGAATCTGGGATGTCAGAACGACCTGCACCTTTGGCATTATCTGGTATCTTGTGTTTGGAGGATGTATTGTCTGAAGTAAAGGTCGCTCGAGCAAAGGCTGTTCATCACTGAAGGCTAGTGTATGCATATATTTCTTTGTGCATTGCGTGGGGCCATGGGCCCTCTATGGAAACAGGTTCAGTAAATCACTTGCATGGAGACAGAAAGGCTGGGCTCTATCTTCTGCAGGCGGAATATGTTTATCCCCTTCGTTAGTTAGGAATGTGGTTCCGTGGAGCTGAACAGATAACTGTAGGCAAAATACTGTCTTGGCAGGCCATGCTGGCTGGGCACCTCTCGGCTGGCAGGAAGTAAGGGAGAGGTCAGGGATACATAACTAAACTGCAGCTTTCAGAGTATCAAGAGGAGGCTCGGAGCCTGAATTCGGGTCCTGGCTCGACTGTGGCACAAAAACGCGTGCATCTCGACTTTTAAACGTGTATCATGTATATGCATTGGCAACATAGGCCTCAGTGCAGAATTGACGTTTCATTCATGGAGGGCCTAATTACTGACATGCTAACATTGGACGGAAATGCAGAGGCATTATTATTACAGGCATGAGAAGGGAATTGCATGATGACATGGACATACATGGGGCATAGGTACATACATAGGGTACATGTAGGGGACACACTGGCCACGTAAAATTTCTATTTCCTCACATTCATGAAGCTACAAAATGCAGCTATAAATCCCAAAACAATGTGGCTCTGTACTCCAGCTCAAGAGCATTGATCTCCACCTAAAAGTGCTTTAAAATAAATACAGTAATATCTCCTGGGGTGACAGATTTAATGACACATGAGACTTACTGTATTTTGTAATTTTGCTGGAGTGTGGGGGTAGAGAACTCCGCGAAGGTTTCCACAATGTTAAAAGAAAGTTTGGTGGTGACTTCTGGAACTGCATGTAAGTATTTTCCCTCGTTTTTTGTGGCCTTCTGCTCTCTATTCCACCCGTTTTTTGTACCTTTCTGCACTCTGTTCCACTCATTTTTTGTGCCATTCGGCACTCTGTTTCACTTGCTTTTTGTGCCTTTCTGCCCTCTGTTACACTCGTTTTTCCCTCGTTTTTTATGCCCTTCTGCTCTCTATTCCACTCGTTTTTTGTACCTTTCTGCCCTCTGTTCCACTCGTTTTTTGTGCCTGTCAGCACTCTGTTCCACTCGTTTTTTGTGCCTTTCTGCCCTCTGTTCCACTCGCTTTTCCCTCTTTTATTGAGCCTTTCTGCCCTCTGTTTCACTCGTTTTTGTGCCCTCTGTTCCACTCATTTTTTGTGCATTTCTGCCCTCTGTTCCACTCGTTATTCTCTCATTTTCTTCCTTGCTGCCCTCTGTCAGTGGCGTCACTAGGGTTGGTGTCACCCAGTGCGTCCTCCTGCAACTTTCCCCCTGTTTCATGGGGGCCCCAGTGTTTCTCTCCCATCGCTCCTACACTGCTCGTGTTCTGCTCTTTGGGTGCTTGTACCCCGCAGTAGGCCGTCCTCTGCTGCCGCGGCGTCTGTGCCGCCCTTGTCCTTCATGCCTCCTCTGTAGTGCCACCTCATCTGCTGCCTTTGTACCCCTGCACTACTCCACAGCCGTTTATGCTGTCCTTCTCTAGTCCTCGTTCACCTCCGTGCTCCCCTCTCATCCCAACACTGTTCCTGCTTGACTCTCACCAAGTTGGCTGCCTGCACTGCTAGTCGTGCCCTGTGCCCCGGGCTGACCCACTCTCGCTCATAGATAACACCTGTGCTCTTGTACTGCGATAGGCAGTGTAAAGGCCAATAGACAGCAGGGGAGCTGCCACTAGGACAAGGGGCACAAACAGCGTGGTGCAGTGAGCGACAAGGGGTGCAGCGGCAGCTGGTATACACCAGAGGTGAAGGGGAACCACTGATAAGTGTGTGCATGTCTACAGTGGCTGGGTTGTGCACCCGTTATTCCTCTACCTACTGTAAAAATAGATTGTCAGTCATATTTAGAGCAGCCAGCCCCCGGCCTGTCCAGGAGTAAAGCATTGCTCATTTCACATATTGGTAAGGACCAGGCCCTGGGGGTATACATCCTTTACAACGCAACTTTTACGACTACCTACCGTTACAACGCAACTTTTACAACGCAAAAACTTTTACAACGCATGTATTTACAACGCATTTTTTTACAACGCAGGTACCTTTATAACGCATACCATTACAACGTAAGTATTGGTAAGTATATAATTATATTTTAAATGTTATATGTTTGGGGTAAAGGGGCATTTTTAGGGTTCAGGGTCAGTTTTTAGTTTTTGGGTAAAGGGGTATTTTTAGGGTTCAGGGACAGTTTTTAGTTTTTGGGTAAAGGGGTATTTTTAGGGTTCAGGGTCAGTTTTTAGTTTTTGGGTAAAGGGGTATTTTTAGGGTTCACGGTCAGTTTTTAGTTTTTGGGTAAAGGGGTATTTTTGGGGTTCAGGGTCAGTTTTTAGTTTTTGGGTAAAGGGGTATTTTTAGGGTTCAGGGTCAGTTTTTAGTTTTTGGGTAAAGGGGTATTTTTAGGGTTCAGGGTCAGTTTTTAGTTTTTGGGTAAAGGGGTATTTTTGGGGTTCAGGGTCAGTTTTTAGTTTTTGGGTAAAGGGGTATTTTTAGGGTTCAGGGTCAGTTTTTAGTTTTTAGGTAAAAGGGTATTTTTAGGGTTCAGGGTCAGTTTTTAGTTTTTTGGGTAAAGGGGTATTTTTGGGGTTCAGGGTCAGTTTTTAGTTTTTGGGTAAAGGGGTATTTTTGGGGTTCAGGGTCAGTTTTTAGTTTTTGGGTAAAGGGGTATTTTTGGGGTTCAGGGTCAGTTTTTAGTTTTTGGGTAAAGGGGTATTTTTGGGGTTCAGGGTCAATTTTTAGTTTTTGGGTAAAGGGGTATTTTTGGGGTTCAGGGTCAGTTTTTAGTTTTTGGGTAAAGGGGTATTTTTGGGGTTCAGGGTCAGTTTTTAGTTTTGGGGTAAAGGGGTATTTTTGGGGTTCAGGGTCAGTTTTTAGTTTTTGGGTAAAGGGGTATTTTTAGGGTTCAGGGTCAGTTTTTAGTTTTTGGGTAAAGGGGTATTTTTGGGGTTCAGGGTCAGTTTTTAGTTTTTGGAGTACTGGGGTACAGGGTAAAAATAAATTAAAATTAATTTTAAATTAAATTAATTAAATGAAATTAAATTAAATTAAATTACATTAAATTATATTTTTTAAAATTAAGTTACGATTATAATTTTAATCTATACTTACCAATACTTACGTTGTAATGGTATGCGTTGTAAAGGTACCTGCGTTGTAAAAAATGCGTTGTAAATACATGCGTTGTAAAAGTTTTTGCGTTGTAAAAGTTGCGTTGTAATGGTAGGTAGTCGTAAATGTATGCGTTGTAACATCATACATCCGGCCCTGGGTACTTGGGAATTGCTGCGTTTTGTGCACACAACAAGCATGCTTTAACTTTGCAACAACTGTGTGTCGGTTTGAAGTCAGCCTTGGGTTTGCAGCAGGAAACATTGCCTCCATTGATTTCCCACGCTGACCCGGAGATGGTCCCCAGTGGGCCTTTTTTTGCTGCCAGTGCCGAGATGCAGCACCATCCTTCCATCCTTCCCATTAAAATGTTTTGATTTTTGCATATTTATCAATATAAAATAATAAAAGCTTTAGAAATGCAAGTATTTGTTTGGTGTGTACTTGTTTGTGTATGTTTTGCGAATTACTGTTTTAATTTTTTGAAATTGAAATTGTACAAATTGCTTGGGGGTCCCCGGTTTCCAGTAGTGATTCAGTGGGGGTCCTCAGGAGTCAAAAGTTTGGGAACCACTGCCGTAGAACATAGAGTTACCGAAAACTCTGCGATCCGCGGTGGAGCAGAGTTTTTTTCTTGTTTGCGCGTTCAAAATGTGTTTTTTGCGCATGCGGTAGCATCTTACTGGGATCGCTGCATTGGCCACAAGATTTTGGTAGCTGGCTGCGCAATCCTGCAGGAGTGTGCGATTGCGAACATGTCATTCGGATGCCCCATCCGTGAAGATTGCGATGCCGAACACGCAGAATTTGCAATCCGGAGAAGAAGATCTCTCGTGTAGCATAAAACCAACTGGAAAATGATGATTTGGGTGAAAAAAACTCCTCAGATTGACATTTGGCTGTACTTTTTTGTGCAAGGAGTCCTTTTTCTTTTTTTACTTTTTTTTAAGGGGAAGGAAGTGCCACAGAGTCTCCAACTTCCTGTTCCTGTCAAGCAGGCTCCTCCCACTGCTTTTTCCATGTCCTGTTCACTTTTCATTTTGATTTGGAGCTGAACGATCACTCTTTGTGCCTGCTGCATGACATATCATTGGATTCGAGGACTTTTGGATTTGAGATTTTACAAGTAAGTTGGAGAATCGGTGTTGTTTGTTTGATTGGGGCATTGCACCTACATTTTTGGTACTTTTTATCATTTCTTTAGAATTTATTGTTGTGGGTGGGTGGTCTGTAGTTTCAGTAGGGGCCTAGTTGTTTTTATTTGCATGTTATTTTTCTACTAGTTTTGCTATATAAAGGAAACAAGTTGCAAAGTTCCCTATATTTTCTCCAACTTGTGCAATCAATTTGCAATATTTATTTAATTCACTAGTCCAGTAGTGTGGCCCAATAAATAGGCCTTTCAGCAGCGGGCCCAGAGCCACTCATGGGTGCATTAAAAAACTGTTTCTGTGGTGTCTTTTGAATTTAAACATAATTTATGGCATGGATGCCATTGGATTGAATTGCAACAAGTTTTTTGGGGGTATTTCACTTTTTTGGTGTGTGTTAAATAATGCCTTTGTTGGATGTGTGTGGTGTGGTTGTTGTGTAACTTGCAAACCTTTTTTAGCCCTGTGGATTTTCGTTTTTAGAATTTTGCATTAAAGGTTTGTTGTTTACCATGCCTTCTTTGTCTGGCCATATATAGGCCTGCTTGAGTACATTGTTTTCCATGCCTCCTGCTTGTTGTGACTGTAAGTGACCATGTGGCTGGTGCCCATTTTGTCGTGGTAGTTTTGTAGTGTGTTGCTTTTGCCATATAGGCCTACTTGTCTTTCCTTTGTTCCTCTTGGCTTATGTTTCATGCTGTTGTGGCCTGGCCATGTGGCTTGCAGCCATTTTGTGAAGCTATGCAGTGTGTTTTTGCCATAAGCCTGCATTGTCTGTCTTCCCTTTCTCGTTGTTGTGGGTGGCCTGGCCATGTGGAGGGTGGTCATTTCGTGAAGCTAGGCAGTGTGCTTTTGCCATAGGTCTGCATTGTCTGTTTTCCCTTTTTTGTTGTTGTGGGTGGCCTGGCCATGTGGCTGGCAACCATTTTGTGGAGCCAGCCAGTGTGTTTTTCCCACAGGCCTGCAAGATTGTGGCTTAGTTTGCCAATAGTCTGCCAATAGTGCTTTCAACCTGTAGGCCCAGAGCTATTCATGGGTGGATGGAACAACTGTTTCTGCGGTGTCTGTGTTTTTTGGGGGTATGTTCCTGTGTTTTGTTGTGTGTTAAATAAATGCCTTGGTTAGATGTGTATGTGGTTTGGTTGTACTTGTGTTGTGTAACTTTCCAACCTTTTTAAGCACTGTGTTTTTTTTGTTGCATTTTTGCATTAAAGCTGTGTTGTTCAGCATGCCTCCTTTGTCTGGCCATATATAGACCTGCTTGAGTTCATTGTTTTCCAGGCATCCTGCTTGTTGTGACTGTGAGTGACCATGTAGCTTGTGGCCATTTTGTGGTGATAGTTTAGTAGTGTGCTGCTTTTGCCATATAAGCCTGCATGTCTTTCCTTTGTTCCTCTTGGCTTACTTCTTCCATCCCCTTTGCCAGCTGCAGTTCCCTGAATGACGTGATGCGCAAATTAATGCCAAACAGTTTCCATTTTCATTACATTTGTATTTTTGTTTTTGTTCTTCTTTCCTATCCTTCTTGAGTGTACACAGTACACCATGATAGCCCTTGTTGTCAAAGTCTCACAAATGGCTACACTATTGTTATTTTTTTTAATAACTGAGTTAATAAAATGTAATACTATAACACTAACAAGTGTGACCACCACACACTAAGGTATAATATATGTTTTTGTTTGTACTAGTATTAATTGAACCAGAACAACAAATGCAACATTTCACTGATGTTCTTCTGGCTTCTTTGCTTTTAGGTACACAAAAGCCTGAGGAGTAGGTGTCATCATCATCATCATCACCTGTTGTACTGCCATACAGAAGTCCTGCTGCGCATGACGTTACATGACATGTGACCACAGACATCTCTGCAACTCGTTCAGCTACATCCTGCTGACATCTGAATAAGATTGCCCCAAAGAAAGGTACCAGGTCCTCCAATACCTAGAAAGTTGCCAGAGAGAAGAAGGAACAGAAGAAGGAAGAAGTGGCACTTACCACGAATGGTGTGCTGCCTGGGAAACTTTTGGGGAAACAAAAGTGTAATCCAGCAACAGTGATGTCCGGGGTGCAAGCTGGAAGCAGCACCTCCGCATCAGTGGGCCCACCCCCCCAACCTAGGCCCAAGCCCATGAGTGTTCCAGAGGCAGCCAGTCTAATTATGCAAACGCCAACAAGCAGTGATGTTGAAATTAACTTATTGTTATCGCAAAGTAGTACCCAATCAACACAGGAGGAAACTCAGCAGTAGGCAACGACAGCCGCAACAACAGCCACAACCACCCCCCCACAATAGTAGCTGTTCCTCCTGAAGCAGGGGCAGTTCAGGGAATAGAGCTTCCTGCAGAGGAAGAAGAGCAAAACGCTCTTTCAGAAGATCCATTGTCTTCCAGATCCCCAGCAAGGAAAAGGAGGGTAGTCCATCAACTTCTTCTTCAAGCCCCCCTTCTGGTGATCTAGATGCCACTTGGAAGCCACCAGCTCAGTCTGAAAGTGAGGCATGCCAAAGACAAGGCTAGGAAAAAGGAAGGTCCCAGGAAGCCTTAGAGTTATGGAGGTAGATGTAGAAGAGGAGGATGATGACGAGCCAGTCATCATGAGCTACACTCCTGGCCCAGTGGAGATGGAGACTGACATTATTGCTGTGAGGGATGTGGCATGGATACCACCAACACAGGTAACACCAACACCACCTCCAGCTTTCATATTTGCATTTGCAAAGGTCCGGCAGGGACCTACATCCAACACAACCACCACCTCAGTGAGTAGTGGAACTTCACAGAGTCAAATTCCAGGCACACCCTCCAGTTCATCTTTCATTGCTAGTGGCACCTCCAGCAGCACAAGAAAGTTTACCTCCACTGTTTTGAACTTCATTTCAGTTAGCAGTAAGAAGGATAACGTTGCTATATGCTCAAATTGTCAACATAGTGTTAGTCTGGGTAAGCTTGTTACAAACTATGATACCGGAGGCCAAACAACCCATCTGAAAAACACCACGTGATCCAGTGGGAGTAACACCTTAAAGGTCTAAAAAAGCAAAACATGGCCCCATTGCTGTTGGTGTGGGTGAAGAATTAGAAGAAGTTATGATCGCAGTGGAACTAGAGAGAGACATTTTCTCTGGTACACAAAGTAGCCCTGTCCCCAGCAGTGCTGGGGTACCATTCCCATCCACATTGTCATCACCCTCAGCAACATCTCAGTGGCATCGTAGTAAGAGTCAGGCTGAGCCTCAAACACCAAGGCAACAGAGTACTGCAATGAAAAAAAGTACTTAGTTGAGCCTAACAACATCTGGGTTCAAGAAGTCACTTGCATCAGCGGCATCAGAAAGGAAAAAATTCCAGGCTACCATTATCAGCATGCTTAGGTTGGAGGGGCAGTACAAACGCAACCACCCAATGGCACGTTTTTACAATGCAAATCTGGCAAAAATGTTAGGGCTGGACCTTCTCCCTTTTTCTTTTGTGGAAGGGGTGGGTTTTCTGGAATTTATGACAGCTATAAGCCCAAAATGGAAGGTTCCCAGCCGGTCCTAGTTTGCCAGAGTGGTGTTCACAATATCCACCTGACAACAGACATGTGGACCAGTTGCCAAGCCGCTAACTACATGTGCATCACTGCACACTGGATCTCTTTTGTGGGGATTAGAGAAAAGATATCTGCAGCAGGTGTTGTTGACACTGCTGAGATTTGTAATGCCACTCGTACACATGCAACTGTAGCCATGTTGCCATGGAGAGATTTCACACTGCTGAAAACATTTTGGAAGAGTTTAACAGCTAGGGGCCAGATGTAGGAGCCAAAATAACGGTCGGTAACGGCCGATTTCGGCCGTTACCGACCGGTATTTAGTATTTGGCATGTAGGGACCGAATCGGTAAAATACCGAATCGTTATTTTTACTGATTCGGTAATTTTGAGATGTAGGTGGGACTCTTTTGAGTCCCACAGGCCTTACCGAATCGGCACATGTGTGCATGCACACCTATGTCATGTGACAGACAGACATGCCCTTAGGGCATGTCTGTGTGCCACATGTCACACGTGCCTGAATCCAGGGTGCTAGAGGGTGTCAAAGTGACACCCCTTGCACCCTTGCAACATTTGGTATTTACTGAATCGGTAAATACTGATTCGGTAATGCCCATTGATTCCTATGGGCTTCAATGCCCAGAGGAATCAATGGGCATTACCGAATCGGTATTACCGATTCGGTAAATACCGATTCTTACAGAATCGGTAATTCAATTACCGATTCTACCTGAATCTCCCCCCTTCTATTTTACCGATTCATAAATACCGAATCGGTAAAATTCGGTATTTATGAATCGGTAAAATATACTTACCAACATCTGGCCCTAGGTCTTTGAATGGCTGCACCCAAGAGGGCTTAACATTGGTTTTGTTGCCACGGACAATGGTAGTATTATGGTTAAGGCCATGCGCACTGGTGGCTGTTTCAGTGTCCTGTGTTTGGCGCACTGCATTAACATCATTGGTCAAGACTTTCTGAAAAAAGAAGACCGAGTCAGAAACTTACTTACCGCCTGCAGAAGAATATGCATACATTTCAGCCATTTGTTTAAAGCCCGGAAGCTGCAGAGGATCATTCAACGTGAACATAAAAAGCCAGCGAAAGCATTCATCCAGGAGGTGCCAACACGTTGGAACTCAACTTATTACATGCTTGATCGTCTGTTTGATCAATACAGAACAATCAATGACTATGTCATGCAAAGACTCGGGGATGCTACTGTGAAAGGATTGACTGTTGAGATGGACCAATGGGGCCTTGTTAAATGCCTGACAGAGATGCTTCTTCCTTTAGACCTCTCACGTGAAGTCAATAAGGAGGACTGTACTATGGGCCAAGCTATTCCATTGTTACGCATGCTAGAGCAACAGCTGAAGGTGGTGTCTGAAATGTATACCAGTGTGGAGGACAAAAAAGAAGCATATGAGTTGGTGGAGAGCTTAGCCTATAGCTTAGCTGGAAATACAAGGGTGAAAACTAACATTGTGTTTTAAAAACATTACTTTTGTGCCAGAATTCTGGATCCACAGTACAAATTAGCACTGAACACTAAGACATTAATTCCTTTTGCAGAAATGGATGTTGCCCAGTACAAAACTTGGATAGCTGAGGCAGCCAGTGACTTGGAAAATGAACGGCTGGTAATTAAAGGCCCGCTACTCCAACCCACAACAAGTACTCAGCAGGGCATCCGGCGTCAAGTTCAACTATGAAGCATGTAGGCAGTGCATTTGGCTCACAGCAGTCGGCAACAGTATCAACAACAGCAAGAACAGGATCATCAACCCCAGTAAAATCGGCAAAAGCTTGGTATCTACAGCAAAGGCTTATTAGATCCAGTGCTGATGCAAAGGCAAAAGAGGCCCAGCAAAGCGGAGCAGCCCTGAGTATTGAGTGGATGGTGCAGGCCTAAATTAATAACCAAATAGAGGCCTACATTGATCAAAACCCATTGGTGTATTGGTGTGGAAAAAGGCGTTACTGGCCAGTGTTCAGCAGGCTGGTAATAAACTATCTGGCTTACCCTGTCGCAAATGCCTCTTCTGAGCGTGTGTTTAGTGCTGCTGGTGCCATTGTAACAATGAAAAAGACCAATCTCTCGTCAAAAAATATTGAGAGGTTAGCCATGATCAAAATTTTCAGCACTTTATACCACCGAATTAAAAAAATATGTGAATCACAGCAGGGAGATGAGGACTGCGACTTAGGTGACAGAAGTAGTGTGGTAGTGTGTTAGATGATTAACTACTTCTGGTTGAACCACCAGAGTTTGAGGACGAGCTATACTTCCCTGACAACCAGGCTTTCAACTTGTTACTTTCTTTCTTCCATATTTACTTTTATTATTTGTGTGTGTCTCTGTCTTACTGGTTTGAATCACAACAAAGCAATCACATCCACCTTCTCTTTTTATTGCCATATTGGAGTGGCAGCTGTGTGCATTTAAGTCCACTCCTCTGAGTCCTGCTCCGTCCTCTAGTCCTGACTCACCCTAAATCCATTTCCCTCAAGACAGACATTGGATAGAGAATGGTACAAGAAATGTTGTTGTCTTGTCGAGTCCTTCCAAAAGAAGTGGAACATACATGATTACTATAGGTATCCTCCTTTCCAAGTCAAGAGGGACTGCCCCTTAACTTTAGATGTTTACCCTTGAGGCGGAAAGCCGAGGGTTGCTAGGCCAGGCAGAACCTTGTGTTTGAATTGCGGTTCATTTTAACTAATTTTTTACCTTTGTGTTACGATCAAATTTAATGTTTTAAAACTGTGTGTTCCTTGCTGGAACCTTGAATTTTGTGCCAAGCATTCCTATTTGCACAATAAAACCATCCCTACCTCTTCCTTGTACCCACTCCTCGCACAGCCGATTAAGGTGCTGGTGCGAGAGAGGGGCGGACACCATCTTGGGGGGAAGGCAGGGCTAGCGCTCTAGTTGCTGGCTTGCTCCCACCCTCCTCTCTGCCGATAAAATGAACATTACCTTTCGCGGGCGCACCGGCGGGCGCCGAAGGCGCGTCAAAGGCAAGCCCGTCTGTGCCCGTCCGCGACGGGCCGGGGCCAGGGTCCACCTCCCTATCTTCCCCCCTGATATACCCCTTGAAATACCTGCTAGATCTTCGTAACACTGCTAGATCTCTTGGCCCTGCTATGGTCAGTCATCTTACTCAATTAGGTATTTCTCAATCCCCCCCCTCCTATGCCCTATAGGCCTCCTCCATCTAGCCTTATTAAAGCCAACATTCAACAACAACTACACACACATCTGTTATCTGAACACGAGATCGTTAGTAAAGCATCAATTGGACATTTTTCTCTTCTTAGCCGATCAAAAACCTGACATTCTATTCCTCTCAGAGACGTGGCTTAATGCGGACTCCTCACCTGATATTCTAGCAGCCTTCCTGTGAATTAATATATCTTACAGGTAGATCGAGCCCCAGGTAAAATGGGTGGCGGAGTTGCTGCCATCATAAAAAAACATTTAGCTTTTACCAAATTGACGTCTCTCGACCTCCCAGCAGTCGACAATTTGGTGATTAGGTTTGACTCTGGGTCAGGAACCATTCTCTGTATATTAATGTACAGACCCCCCCAAAGTATGTCCTCTTTCCCACTCTCTCTGTGCGATCAGTTGGCTATATTGGTCACTGACTACACTAAGATTTTGATGGTTGGAGACTTCAATTACTGGTTGGATAATGGGTTTTGAGACTCGGCAGCTAGCGAATTTAGGGATCTACTCACTGGACTTAATTTTAGCCACCATATTGATGTTACCACGCATAATAAAGGACATACGCTGGATCAGATTTGGAGCTCTAATCTCAGCGTTTCACTCCCCACGGTCTCACCCTGTATATGGTCTGATCACTTTTTGATTCAATTCTATATCTCCATTCCTAAACCTTTTTTTTAATGTTGAAATTAATAAAGGTATGATTAGGAAATGGGGCTCTTTCGACATTTCTGCTTTTCTTGATAGTCTGCAGAATTCAGTCCCCGCCAATAATGACGATCCCGATCAATCTGCAGCTAACACTTCTGAATGGCTGGTTAAAGCCAGTAACATACATGCCCCCCCAAAAATGTAAAAAACTTTGCGTCATTCTGATGCTCATAAATGGTTTTCCCCTGACCTTTGGGCTAAAACGTAATGTCCGTCAGAAGGAATGCGAGTGGAGAAGGAATTATGATCCCTCCATGAAAACCCAATATTTGGCTGCTCGCTCTACTTATATGAAGGTCGTTCTATTAGCCAAAGCGGATTTTTTTTTCAACATTATAGAAAACTCTCTCAATAGGTCGAAAGACATTTTTTCCATTGTTGACAAACTCACTAATCCAGCAAGAACCCAGCCCAAACCTAAAGCCACACAAGAATTTTGTAATACCCTCAATAAATATTTTCAAGATAAAATCAAGCTTATCAAGTCCAGCATCCCAGTTACCCTTCCTACTCCCCATGATGCCACCTTGATTTCCAATACTTCTTCTCTTGATTCCTTCCGTCCACTGGATGTCCCGTCCTTGATTGCCCTGATAGCCAGGGTCAAGTCAGGCTCCCCTCATGACTGTTGTCCACCCCAGATCTTAAAAAAGGTGATCACTACCCTTGCCCTGCCCATATTAAGTCTTCTTAACAGCTCCCTAGTATCGGGCGTGGTGCCAAGCTCCTTTAAAGAGGCTGTGGTAGTACCACTACAGAAGAAGCCAGGCTGGGACCCTGCCATACTATCTAACTATAGGCCTATCTCTTTGTTACCTTATCTGGTGAAAGTCTTGGAAGCTCACGTCACCACTCATCTTTCTAACTTCATTGAGCAGTCTGATTTTGTAGACCCTGCCCAAGCGGGATTGCGCCCAGCCCACTCCACTGAAGCGGATATTACAGCAGTCCTGGATTCTCTATGCCACAATGCAGACCTAGGCATTCCCCAGGCCCTGGTTCTGCTTGATTTGTCGGCCGCGTTTGACACGGTCGACCATCCTTCTCGACCGTGTCAAACTAGCCGGCATACGTGGCCTCGCCCACGACTGGGTTAGGTCTTTTCTCAGTTCCCGTTCCCAATCTGTAGGTCTTCCCCCCTTTTCCTCATCTAAATTGTATACTACCTGCGGAGGTCCGCAGGGCTCTTCCTTATCACCGATCCTGTTTAATATTTACATGTTCCTTCTGTTGAACCTATTAAAATCCTTTAAAGTAACCACCTTCAACTATGCAGACGATCTGCAACTCACCTTCACCATCGACGACTCCCCTGAATCTGCCCTTCAATTTCAATCCACCCTGCTTTTTATAGGTCAATGGATGGACAGTAACCATCTCAAGCTGAATCCTCGAAAGACAGAATTGGTTCTTTTCGGTAAAAGTAAGCTTTTCTGGGGACCACATTACTGGCCTTCTAAACTTGGCCCCCCTCCCAATCCATCCAAATCTGTGAAAAGCTTGGGGGTTCTGATTGATGATGAGCTCTCATTGAGAACTCAAGTTAATGCTGTAGTGTCTTCATGCTTTTTCCAGCTTCGCAGAATAAAGAAGATCAGCCGATTGTTTACCCAATCCGCCTGGACCCAGGTTGTAATGGCCCTGGTGCTGTCGCACTTAGATTACTCCAACGCCATTTACCTTGGCCTCCCGGTTGCCCTCAGCAAGCGTCTGCAACTGGCTCAGAACCAAGCCGCCAGACTTATCTATCGCCTCACTCATTGGCAATCTGCTAGACCGCTTTTCAAGCAATTGCATTGGCTTCCTGTTATACAACGCTCTCTCTTCAAAGCTGCCTGCATGACGTTCAAAGCCCTTAATGTTCGTAGCCCCAAGTTTTTTCAGGATCTTCTGCCTAGATACATCCCTTTACGCAATCTTCGGTCTGTCTCTCAAACCCTCCTGATCATTCCCCGCTTTAAATTCCAACGTAAGGAAGGACATAGGTTTGCCACGCTTGCTACGAAGCTATGGAAACCCTCACCCTGGAGATTCGTTCCTCTACCACTCTTCTCCAGTTTAGGCAGCAACTTAAAACATGGCGCTTTGTGCAGACGCTGGCGTAACTTTCCCCTCTTCCCCCTGGGTTTATTTTCTAGCACTGTTGATTAGCGCCATGAAACCATCGGGTGTACGTGCGCTGTACACATTCTGGATAAGATAAGATAAGTTAAGATGAGAAGGAACAGGTAATGATGGCTTGCATTGGATGCTGACTCTGAGTGATTGGTGTTGTGTTGTTGTGTGCTGTGCATGAAGTGAAGTCAAAGTGTACTACTAATGTACACACTAAAAGTGACTCAAGTCATTAAAAAAATTGTACTTCTACTGCATGCCGATCCATTGCATTTTTGAATCTGGAATCTGGACTCATTTGGTACACTACAGACTGAGTTGGACAACACCATGATGATGACCACATAGTATCTTAGCAGGCAGTCAGTAGGACTGGAGATGATTGATGGAATAACTTAGGGCGTTTAAAATCACAATGTGGCATAAAAGGTAAACAAGTCAACAACAACCACAGCAGACCTGCATGTCTGGGTAGTAGTGGTGGAGTTGAGTAGTCACTCAGTCACGGGTGTAGTAGTGGTGTGACTGACAGCTGGGCATTGATTTAGTTGCTTACTTTGGAAAATGCTATGTTTCTGTATATGTATGCTCTGTAACTGTCCGGCTCAGTCAAATTCTAATCTAAGTAAAGGTTGGGTCAGCACTGTGGGCCTGATCTGTGCTGTTGCTTTTGTAGGTTAATGCTGGAAACAGAGTAGACATGATTTAGCCATGCCACCTCTGAAAGTGTTCTTGTTGCATTCCTTTGTAATTTATGCATTCATTTTGTCATTGATTTTTCAATATCCCTTTTCTTTTTCCATCTACACTTACAGACCGGCCTTTACCCTGGGCTATACAGGGAAAACAACTCACACTTACCTTACCAATCTGCATCCACCTGGCAGTCAGTGGCACCCAAGATTGACGGATGCAGCATCCATGAAAGGGAGGACCAAGAGCAACGCCGAGATGTAACTGCCCAATTTGACCAGGATAAACATACAGTAACTTTAGTATCATTCATCATCTTTTAAATAATTTGATTTCATTTTTCTCTCCAAAGATTACAAATGTGTGCTTGTTGTTGTTGTTATTATGTTTGCTCTTTGCTTATAATTGATCCCTACAGATATTTTTTAATTTTCTTTGCTAGCTTTAAAATGAAGCCCGATACAACAGATCATAAATACAATGTATGCAATTTGGGTCTGTCTGAGGGCAGACAGGCAAGGAAAATAGCATAATAATAATAATAATTAACAATATATACTGCTGCCCTGTACTGTCTACAAGTCCAGTTAGTTAGTACTACTTATCATCATTAACCATCAAGTCATCATCATGAATGTATTTCCATTTTCTCCCTTAACAGATATATGTTGGTTGTCCGACAAGATTGTGTGTGTCCAGTTGTTGTCCATGTGTAATGTTTGTCTTTGTCAAACCTTTCCCTCAAATACCCCTTCCCAACCATTCATTAAACCCTAACCCACTTCCCCTAGGCTGTGTGATTTATATATTGAGGTGTGACTAAATTAAATTTATACCAAATAATTGATCACACACTTGCTGGAGCGGATGTGGTGAAAGCAGCACTAATTCAATTTCAATCAAGGCAGGGTGAGGATCTTCTTCCGCTTGCCTATGTCCACCCATGCTCAGGATATTTGCAAATTAATTTTTTTGATGAGCAACATCCCTCATAAATAATTGCCGGCATTGATTGTATTCATCATCCCCCTCCTAAGTTACAGCACTAAAGGTTATGCTTGTGTCATGTCAGTGACTCGCGTCAACTACAGTAAGTTGTAACTTGTTGTACTAGGGTATCCCCACCACCATTATGTTTTATTTTACTTTACCATTGCTAATCATCATTATTATGGTTTCTTGTTTGACAGTCTTCTTGTGTACTGTACTGTACTGTACTTCGTTCTACTACTCCTTCCATAGTCTCTCTCAGGTGACTTACTGTCTCATTTTCTTGTCTTCAAATGCTACTGCCAGTGTCTACTGTGTACTACCAGCACAACCATGGCATCTTGGGAAACCAAACCATCCATCATCACAATGCAGCCATCGATGTGCCTAAGTTTTAACATCAATCACAGGTAAGAGAAGAAGTTTGGGGGAGGCATGATTTATAATGAAAATGAATTCAATAATTCACACACTCACCCGCACCCTTTAGTCCAGTTGCAGACTGCGTCAACAGGGAGGAGAGACTAACAATACTAATAAATTATTAGTTTTTTTCATTATGTTTGATTTAAAACCATTGCATACATTACATAGACATTAAAATTGAAGAACATTGTAGTAGCGCAAGAATTGAAGATGTTAAAACGGTCCGCCTTTCATTGTCTGAAAACAATTAAAATTATCTCATGGGGGTTAAATTCCTCAGTACAGTTAATGGTTAATCTAATTAAGAGTCAAATTGATTAAAAAAAAACTATTTGAGCTGTTAGTCCGGCAATTTCTTTTGCAAAATTTTGCTCAGTGTTTTTGTAATCTTGTGTATGTGGAGCGCTAGCCATGTAAAATGTTCCCAGCCACAGATAATAAAAACAGGTTGCGCCTGTTTGTAGCGTCTTGATGTCATTATGAAGAGTCTTAAATTAGGGTAACGGAGCAGGCTCAAGTGATACCCATGTCCATTGTATGGGGCACGTTCGTGACCGGTGAAGTTAGGTTTTTCAATCTCTCTGCAGTAGGATCAAAAAATGTTTTAAGGCAGCAGTTTAGCTCCACTAAAGTTGTATTAAAGCACCACATTAATGCCTGCCAGCAGGACCTGACTCCATACAGATTAAAAGATGGTTTTAATAATGTGCTCCTTATATCCTTGAATTTATTACAAATGCAAATAATATGAATGAGGTTCTCCTTACCACAGGCAGACAGACGGCATAGTGGATCACCACCTCTTCTTTCCCAAGGCAGAAAAAACAGGTTAATTGAGCCAACACTGAAGTCACTCAGTGAGGGTGTTGCATCTGTCTGTACGTGTGTTATGAAATCTGCAGAATATTTAAATCAAAAACTGCCTGCGGCCCTGCAGCAGCAAAGGAAGGAAACCATGTGACGTAACAGAGTAACTTCCCACAGAATATTTACATTTTTGTGTTAAGTTTAACTGTAAGTATAATTGTAATCCCCTAACAAAATAAACTAATGTAAAAAACTTCCACATCACCTGACTCGCCCCTAACCCCAACCAATATCCAAAAAGGTAGAGTCCAACCAATGTCCATTAAATGAAAATCAAAAATAAAATTGTTTATAGATATATGAACCCCAACCTTTTCCCAACGTATCCCAATGCACACCCACCAAAAAAAAGGAATAAAAATGGATCAATCCAACTGGATCTCTATCGGTGGGCTCACAGTCTCTGGTTAATTGCCAGGACCTACTTTACCTGCTCTTCTAGGCGTGCCATTTGGAGGAGCATGCAGTGCTTAAAAGCTTGACAATTGCATCCACAGGGGGCGCAGCAGTGCTGCATGAAGAAATGTGGCAGACGGCTGCCAGACCGCAGTGCCCTACCACTCGAGTGGCATGGATGGGACCCAGGACATTGGAGGAGGCTGCTGCCGCTTCCTCTTCCTCCTCCGTCAGAGGCACGAGCCGCCAATATTCATTGCGGATGGCCTCAAGCCTCCGGCGCCGGGCCATGCTGCTAACTCCTTCCTGTCTGGTTTTGCTTTTTCCTATGGTTGGGAAGGAGTAGCTATATCAAAAAAGAAAAAAGACTATTGTAACCAATACTGTTAGCAAAACAGTAACACAAAATGTATTCTACACATAGTGGTACCATAGCACTAGCAAGCACAGTACATAACATTTGTGGTATCTATGGACTCGAGTACACCATTTTTCTTCTCTCTTGTTTAGCTAAATTAAGTAACCTTGGTGAGGCTGGCATGCCAGGCCAGTCATCTTGCACCCATGACAAACATACTCGTGACGCAGACTCACGTTATTTTGATTTACTATTGTGTGCAGGTGGGGTAGCTGACTACACAATCCTCTTATTTTTTTCTATGATGGGTGGCACTGGCCATACTCTGGTACATCAAGGGCAACTGCCTAATTTCGCTTTAACCCTGCCTTGACTGCTACAACAAGGCAGATGATATTCTGATCCAAATGATCCTTCCTTATATATATGGGACGACACAAGGTACTTTATTTTGATTGAACCATGCAGCTGATTGGCCACCCATGGCAGGCTGACACAGTTGGAAATAAATTAACATAGGTAGTGAGTCGGCTTCAGAGTAGGAGGGAGGCCCTTGATAACATGCATACACAATATATATGCTGTGCTTGCAAACTACTTTGAGTCATGCGAGTATTCTGAAAATATAACTTCTATTCTCCTTGGCTTTGCTACTCTGGCGTAGGTTATTTCCTTTTACATTTTCTTCAAAGACTCTTCATCCAGTGACAGTCTCCACCTATGCTATGATGAACATAGTAAACATGTCTATCATTCTTCTTAACCTCTCAACAAACCTTAGTTTGTTTCAACAACAACAAACATTTTTTTAAACCACCACCCATGCGTCCTTCCTTCCTTCCTTGCTTGCCTTTGAGTTTCATCCATGAATACCCCGAAGGAGTCTTGCTATCACCCATACAGTTTTATCCACCCAGGCAGGCATCTTTTCTTTCACCTTCCACCCATCCTTAAACCACCCATGCATGATTCCTATCATCCACCTATGCATGCATCCCAAGTGGCAGGCATCCATCTCTGCCAGTCATATATATATAATCATACCCATCCTTCCTCTTTCCATCCTTCTTTGCCTTTTCTTTCAATTCATCCATCAAGGTCATGTGAGTCTTAGTCTTCTCCATAAAACTTTGCCAGCTGAGTTGAAGTCAGATAGAAGAGGGCATTAGTTATTAATCTAATACTCCCACAATTAATGCTATTGCTCTAATGCTAAGTAAAGGGTGTCTTCTTTCACCCCTTGCCTGCTGATGACGGAACCGCTCCGTCATCAGCTGCGGTGGCGCTGTGCTGATGACGGAGCGGTTTCGTCATGGCCCGCCCGACGCTCCTGTGCGGCGCGAATTCCGCACCTGCGCTGAGCGTTCCATTGAGCGGGGCGGGTCATGATAGAACCGCTCCGTCATAAGCACAGCGCAACCGACGCTGGTGATGGAGCGGTTCCGTCACCAGCATGCGGCCGCCGCGCGGCCGCCCCGCCCCCTTAGCACTGCGGCGAAATAGCCACCGCAGTGAAGGGGTTAACCGTTGTTCACAACAACTTAGTCTCTCTCAGTCTCAACATAGAGTGTACACACTTGCAGCGAGTGTGTAACTATTGTCAATGAGTAAGGAATTTAAGTGTAACTTACCACCGCCCACCACTGCTGCTGGCTCACCCACCCATATGGCAGAAGCCGCATCCACTGCCCCCTCCTGGCTTGTGTCACCTGCCCCACCGCTGGCCCCGGCACTGGTGGTCCTTACACCTAGAAAAGACATTGCACATTTTTTAGATGCCATATACACCTCCCCTATTTATTCTTTTTCACTAGGAAGATTGGAAAAAAAGTAAAAAATACATATATATACTACATACAAATCGGGTACTAGAGTAGAGTAGACACTAGTAGGAGTATGTCCTATCCTATCAAATCTAGTAAAATATCTGTTTGGGCATTATTGGTGGGAGTTGTCGAAAAGCCTCTCAAGGTTAAGAGGTCTGGAAGAGGGCAACCCAAAGGACTGGACTCAGTGGCTAGAACTATTGGTGAATCTGAGTTTTAAAACCTTTTAAATAAAAATAAAGAGTGGCCAACTACAGACAGACTAATATAGTAGTAGTGCAGAGAGTCAGAGTAGAGGTAGATAAAGGCAGGTATAACTAAAATTTAGAAACAGATAGTGTAGATCGAAGAAGATTTGGTAAGAAAGAGAATTAGGAAACGGAAATAAAAGTTCAGAAAACATAAGGTGCAATAAAAGTTAGGGAAATATAATTATTATTAACAACTGGAGGAATTACTGGGGCCAGCAGCAGAGACCTGGGTAGAGGAGCCTGGGTACGGTAGCTGTCCTGGCCCTGGGATTTAGAGGCATCTTGTTCTTCTTCCGCTGTTCCTGCTGACTCTGACCCTGTTTTAGTGCCCCAGGGTGCTGATCATGTAAGATATAATAAAGAAAGAGACAAACATTGAAGATTGGTGTAAAACAAATAAAATATTTTTTAAAACTCTTTAAAAAACATTTTTGGAAACAACAACTGCACAAACATTGAACTTTTTGATCTGATCGACTAGTATCGCGGGATTCGCGGACCGTCTAATTATTATTTATGAACACTAATCCAGTGTTCCATTCTGATTCCAGAATCCTAAGCCTAATTACAATCTGACCTAGCATACCTATTCCAGATGGGCCAATCATTCACAAAGTCTGCATTTCCATTTAATTTAGTCTATAAAAATGCATAGATAGAGGACGCATGCATAAATTTTTGCATACACAAAATTGTTGGTTGGTTGCTGCTGATGTTCTGCTAAGCCTATCGCCATCACGCAGACTGCAAAAAAATTACCAACTCATACTAATGAACGAAGTAACTAAACTACCTATCGATCCACCACTATCTTAGTGACAGGGGGACAAAGAAAGGGCTAGAGTCTCTCTAGCATTACGTAACTTAAGTTCTTTAAAGTAAACTGTCTTACATAATCAGCCCAAGTGAGCACAGCTGCAAAGTTGCAAACAAGAAAGATTAGTAGCGCCGAGCACCTGTGCCTAAAAGAATAACAATAACAGAAGATTAAAATTATTTTACCTGCAATGTAGGCAGCAGCTTTCTTGGTATTCAGCAAAAACTTATATTCACAATAACAGTTACACAGTCTAGAGAACACACAATACCACTAGTATTTGCTACTCACCAAGCCCCACAGCCTCAACACCTAGCAGGTCCAGCAGGTCCTGCTCCCGGTCCGAGATTTCTGACCACCGGTGGGTCAGCTGGTTATACGTGCGCCGGACCCCAGAGCAGCGAAACACGGCCCGGCACACCCACACCCACCGGCGGTGACTCTCCTGGGTAGCGTACCCAGAGCCAGGCCTGCCACCTGCTGCCAAGGTCAAGGGGAGGTGGCACTGCACAAAATAAACAAGGGCAGACACCTCCAACTCACTAAAAAGCGAACAGGCCTGCACCCCTTCTGAGCGCAGTCTGCTGCAGGGAAGGCAGCTCTTCTTGGGCGCAAGCGCCTTGCCCTTGGAGCCGGTACCCTTAGCCATGGTCCTGGGGTGGGCAGGGCGGAAAAAAAATGCAGCAGTAAAAAATAAAGTCAGGGAAAGAAGTAGGAGAGTAAAAAAGAAGTAATATAAAACAGTGGAAAAAGTTTTTAAAAAGGAGTAAAAGTCGAAATAAAACACAAAATATACACTTAGGGATAGATAATAAATAGAAAAGATCAGAAAAACAATGTAAAAAACAAAGGATTGAAAAGCAGGCCCCAGAACCATGGAATAATTAGGAAAATAATATGGCAGTGCCCATTAGCGACTGCGTGGTGAAGTTTGCGTGATATTTCCCCTGAGCACGTCATCTTCGTTGCTGAACTTCAAAAATGGTGCACAGACAAAATATTGACTCAAAAATATCGAATGGACAAAATATCAAGTTAAAAATATCGATAATAATAAAATATCGATAACAAAAATATCGTTGGTCAAAATATCGATAAAAATAATGTTAAAAAAATATCGAGTACAAAAATATCGACAAAATATATATAAATAGTCAAAGTAAAAAATTTCAATAATATGTAGAAAAAAGGTTAAAAAAATAAAAAAAAAATATTAATAGTAATATAAATTGTAGTTAATGTTTAGGAGCGGGATGTTGGGTTAATAGGGGATAAGGGTGGGGAGTAATTTAATAATAATTAATTAATTAATATATGTTTGTAAATATTTTTCATTAATAATTAATTGGTAATTAATTAATATTAATTAGTTAATTAATTAATATAATTTTGTACATATTATTAATTAGTAATTAATTGGTAATTAAATAATATTAATTAGTTAATTACATTAATTAGAGTAATTTATTTATATATTTAATTTTTAGTTATTGTTAATTAATTAATTGGGAAAAAATAATATTAATTATTAAATTAAATTAATTACAGCTAATGTGCTAATATATTTACTTTATTGTTATTGTTAATTAATAATTAATTGGTAATTAAATAATATTAATTAATTTTGGGTAAAGGAGTATTTTTAGGGTTCAGGGTCAGTTTTCAGTTTTTGGGTAAAGGGGTATTTTTAGGGTTCTGGGTCAGTTTTCAGTTTTTGGGTAAAGGGGTATTTTTAGGGTTCAGGGTCAGTTTTCAGTTTTTGGGTAAAGGGGTATTTTTAGCGTTCAGGGTCAGTTTTCAGTTTTTGGGTAAAGGTGTATTTTTAGGGTTCAGGGTCAGTTTTCAGTTTTTGGGTCAAGGGGTATTTTTAGGGTTCAGGGTCAGTTTTCAGTTTTTGGGTAAAGGGGTATTTTTAGGGTTCAGGGTCAGTTTTGGGTTTTTGGGTGAAGGGGTATTTTTAGGGTTCAGGGTCAGTTTTCCCTACTGTTGCACCCACTGGAGTGGGAATAGTAATTTTAACCCCTACGCTATCCAACGCTTTCCCTACGCTTGCACTCTTTGGAGTGGGAATAGTATTTTTTACACTTCTGGTATCGTACGGTAATATAATAGTATCTTATTTAATTATAGTATGTTACTATATATATATGTTTTAACAAATAAGATTGTAAAAAAAAATATTTATTATTTTCATTTATTATTTGTTTATTATAAGTTAATGTAAGTATTTTTAAGTATATTTTAGTAATTACATTTTAATATTAATTTAATTTAACACTGTTTTTAATAAAGTCGATATTTTTTACATCTATTTATTGTAAGCGATATTTTGTACTCAATATTTTTGTACTTACCTGTTTGTAGATACAAACTCGATATTTTGACTGTCGATATTTTGTCCACGATATTTTTGCAAGTCGATATTCGGTCCCTTGATATTATTTCAGTGATCCTTCAAAAACATCTTGCGAGCATACGCGAACCCACAGGAGCATGCAGAAAGTAGAAACTCCGCATCCTAGCGTAACTCCGCATAGAGCTGCCGAGTTTTGTGCCACTTTGCGTAGCCTTGCCCGGGGTTACTTAAGACATTATGGGGTGCTCCTTGGTAGGAGCAGTGAATAATAAAGAGGGGCTCTCCTTGGCCGCACTGTCCTGCAGGAGCTGGCATCTTCTTTTTTTTTATTTTTAGGTGTGGCACACTGCAACAGGTCTCTTATAGCGGTCTGGAGGGGAGGCCCTGCACCCCGCCAGCTCTCCTGCCAGTACACATCACAGGAGCAGCAGGAGACATCATTACTTCAACCTCATGGGAGAAGCTTTGTGCTCCCACTGGGTGGCAGGACATTACACTTTCCCGTCTGTGTTCTCTGGCAGGGAATAGATGGTGTCCCAGGGGTTGGGGACCTTGGGACACCATCCCTAAGCTGGCCTGGAAGAATGGGGTCCCTGGGGTAATTGAATAGTTCGGGTAGGGGGGATTGCACCCCCCTCCTAATTTTCTAAGTTGCAGCCTCAGGGCTTTTCAGGCTTGGGTGGCCGCACACCCCCATCTCCTTTATTAAACCATCATCCCCAGTGACTGGGGTCTTTGGGGCCTCTAAGAGGCTTGAGGATGTGGGCCTTGCAGCTCTTCCCCTAAATAATAAAGGTGCCATCCCCCTTGCCTTGACATACCCCAGAGGTGTTTTTTTTATATCTGGGGAACTTTGGGAATTTTACTGTGTTTTTGTGAAAGCACAAATTTGGGGCAATTTTTTCTTTTAATTTGTCCTCAGGAGGGAAATCCTGCTAGGCCCAGGGAGGCAGGGAGCCCCTATCCTTTCCTCTTATGGCATTTTTTTTATTTCTCTCCATGAATTCTTTCCAAAAATAGTCATTCTACCTCATCTCCTTCCTAAAGAAATTCAGGGTGTTTCATAAAGCTGGGGCTGAGTAAATAGAGGGGTCCCTTTACCTTAAAATCCCCATTCATTTTTCCATATGGAAAATTGAACAGCGATAGTTTGAAAATGGCTGAACGAAATTTGGCAGAAAGCTAGATCTGAATCAAGAAAGCTTTCTTTTTTATGATTAGATTTTTGTAAATGGCTCCTGGTGTGGGTCATGGCCCAGGGCCCAAACCTCATTCATATTTTTATTTATGTGGAGGGGTTGTGTGGGGTCCCCCTCCATGAGGCAATTCCAACCCTAGGGACCCCATGAGAGAGGCAGAAGTGTCAGCCCTTGTTTTTTATGTGCAGTGCCAGCTCCCCTCCATACTGACAGCAGGTGGCAGGCCTGGAACAGGTACACAATGCAGGAGCATCATTTATATTGGGGAATGTATGCTGATGTATGTGCCACAACTGCCTAGTCCAGCGCACCCAACAGCAGTTGACTCACAGCTGGGCTGATATTATAGACCGTGAGCAGGTTCTATTCAACCTGCTAGACATTGAGATTTGTGTTCTAGAATCCTAACATATTTTTTTCAGTTTGCATGCTGCTCACATTCAGAGGTATGTTGAGTTTATGACATGAAAATTATGTAATCCAGTTGCTAGCCAGGCACTCTACGCTACCTTACTGCACTTATCGGTGCATGCTTCATCTGATTATTTAGGAAGCCTTGCAGACTCTTCTGTCCTGTCACTAAGATTGTGAGTGATATCAGTGAGTTAGTGTTCTCCATGACTTTCTTTATGTAGCTTGTACAGTTCCTAACTAACTCACAGTGATGTGTAATATGCATCTATGTAATGAAAAAATGGAGACTGAGTTCGACCAACAAGGGGATTGAAAAAAGAGAATGAGGTGAAAATGAAAGATCATTTGTTGAACTGCATTAGTCCCAAATGTAGTTTATGGAAATATGGAATAGGGATTACGATGATTAGGATGATCAACTCGATTAATACTACTACTAAAGGCGATCCGATTTAGAAAAGTACAATGGCACTGCATTTGCCTGTAAAAATGTTTTTGGGGAGGTTAATTGTACCATTAATCTATTTTTGTTTCTTCTTTTTCTTGCATCAGTATTTAAGGACAAGAATAGCGATAGTTCTGAGATGGGTCAGGGAGCAGTGGATGTCACCACCAGCGCTGCAATCGATGTTTCTGCTGATAACAGTATGTCCTGTTATGGTTATTATTATTTCCGTATATGTCATCAAAAGAGGACAAGCCTATGTATGCGTCATACAGGATTCAGGACTGTATGGGAAGGGAAGGGAAAACTGTTTGGTTTCCTTATGAAGCCCTCACCCACCAACCTAGTTGGTGGCATGCTTCATCATCTGGCCCACCCGTACGTGTCCTGGGTGTGCTTTAACACCTGTATTACAGCGGAGCAGGTATTTTACTGAGTGTGCAGTGATAGTGGAGGGCAAGTGAAAGTTTAAAAGCTACCTTTAATATCTGGGCCTCCAGTAGCCGTAAAAGCAAGGTGGTGGATATAGGTGGAGTGATAATTAGGAACTCCTGCATCCGGTGGGTGGTCTAAATGTTTCAGCCCGGCCTTTCATTAATAACTGTTTTTCCTCAGGACCTTAAACTATGTGAGTGTGAGATCTACACTAAAATTGAGTGTGTGATCTTTAAAATGTGCAGCATGTGCTAAAGTGCCATGCGTGTGGGAGGGGGATTCTCTCTCCAAGCATTACTGTACACACAACATACAGGACAAACAAACGTACAGGAGAAAGTCTTAGCATAATTTTAGTATAGTCATAATCACGTCAATATATATTTGCCGGCAGATTTGTGCACAAATAGCGAAGAAAATGCGGCAAAAGTGAAACAGTAATGGTGGTACAGTTTAGTGAATTACCAGTATATACTTTGTAAAGTGTGGTGTGCTATGCCAGAAAAGCACAGAAACAAAGAAAGTGGACATGCTCTAGAGTATCCTTAAGATTGCGATTTGCAAAAAATGCCCCTAGAGAGATTCCAGCAGAGGTTCTGATCCTGTGAAGAAAGAAGCAGTGGCACGTGGGCCATTTAAAACCTGAAATAAAAAGTCTTACCTGGTAGCTGGGTTAGAAAGTCTGTGTGGTCTACTCACGACTTTGTTGGTCAGGACCCTTGTGAAACCTGTTGTTCTTCGGCAGATCTCCATAGGAAATGATCCTGGGATGTGACAATGGTTATAAATCCAGTTTCGCTTGTTTAGGTGTTTCCCATTGCTCCAGTTCTATTAGTAGCGTCTATGGGGAAGAACATAGAGAAAAGACTATGCGCGAGTGGGCGTCGAGGTGTGTGTACGCCTGTTGTCATGGTGAGCTGGCTCTCGCCAGTGACTAAGTACGTGCACCTGTAACTGGCTCGTCTGGTTATATGAGGAAATAATTAAAATAAAAGTGCCAAAGTTAAAATGCAATGTAAATATTAGCGCGTCTATATTCTTTGTGCTGGAAGACTCGTATGGATTTATAGGGCCAAGGTTGTCGACCAGCGTGGAAGGTGCGTGTCTATATTGGTATGAATTCGATGTTGCGACTAATGAGACTTTCTGGAAGTGAAGTCATGGTGCATATGTACCCAGAGCGTCTGTGCCCAGAGCCGGGTAGAAGTGTTATGGGTATTATGTCTAACAGGAATTCTTCCTATCAGTGAAGTCGAATATATGAACCCAGAGTCAGGAATTATATCTGACAGGTTTGCGCATAGGTAGTCATAGTCATGTATGCTAAGACAATGGCTCATGAAGATGGCTCTTAAATTATAGTGCATTATATTGGGCATGCTGAGTGGTCAAATCATAGTTCACAGGGGTATTCAGACCCTCAGGTTGAACCAAGGAATGGAGTCATTCAACCCCTGACGTTGAGTAGACAGACGATAAATCCAACGTTGTTCGTTGGTTAGTAGAGTTTTTTCATTATCCCGTTGGTAGTGTTCATATTGTTCGTTCGCTGTCCACGTCATATCATTTGGAGTGTGACCAAGTTGTAGTGGTCAGTGAGACAACTGATTTTTTTTACATCTTATTGTGCTGCGATGCTTAACTATTCTGGTCCTAACCTTGCTTGTCATCATGCCCACGTAGCGAAGGCCACATGGGCATGTGATGAGGTAAACAACGTTGGTGGAATTACAATTTGTATGTTGTAGCTGTTTCCGGGTTTTGCCGGGTTCCAAATTGAGTGTTTTGGATTGATGGGTTGGATGGAATACCCTGCAATGATTGCAGGGATACTGTCCAGTTACTTTGGAGAGACACCCTTGTGTTCAGGATGGTGTTTGTGGGTGGTCTTTGAGGTATTCTAGGTCGAGTGGATACTAGCTGGTCCTTTAGATTGCTTGCACATTTATAAGCGAAGAGGGGCTATTCCCATTGTCTTGTGCAATAGTTTATGATGCGCCAGTGTTTTTGAATGATGCTGGAGACCTTGTTTGAGGCCACGTTGTACGTGGTGACGCATGTCATGCAATGTTTAGAGATTCCTTTGTGACAGTGTCAAGTAGGGCCTCTCTATTCTGGTTGCGGGATCTTTTCTTGGTTTTCTCAATGATTTGTTGAGGGTAGCCACGCTCCTGTAATTTAGAAACAAGGGCAGCTGATTGTTTTTTGTAGTCTGTGAGATGACTACAATACCTGCTTATGTGGAGGAATTGGCCAAAGGGAAGGTTTTCCCTTAAGCCTCTGGGGTGGAAACTAGTTGAAGTGGAGCACCAAATTCCTGGCTGTGGGTTTGTAGTAGGTGTTAGTGGTTAGGCTTCCTGCTTCAGCTGTTATGTTGAGCTCAAGAAATGCCAAGGTGGTGGTGCTGGATATGCAGGTGAACCATAGGTAAGGGTCTCTCTCATTGAGCCCTTTTAAGAATGATATCAGTGTTTCAGGGGTACCTTCCCAGATCATGAAAATATTGTGGAACAAAACACGGAACAACAGCCAGACCCGAGCAGTTAAAAGAAATCATGAACAGATAACTGCAAACAACCCTGATCTTCAACCTATCCAGCACCCCGTTATCACCCAAATAAGAAACAATGCTTAACAAAGGCCTATCGTTCGTCCTAACTACCAGACTAGACAAATTCAAACTACACGTGGTGCTCACTGATTTCTTCAGGAAACTCAAATTGAAGACAATGATAACACCAATGACAACATTAATGTGACTGTGAAAAGAATGAAAGAAGGCACCCTGCCTGGGGTTTATAATGGTCCTAACTAGAGGATCCAAACATTATAAAAAAGGGGGGGTGATTAGCCCAGAAACTGAAACTGCACAGAACAAACACAAGGTCAATCCAAGTAGACTCAACAACATATATTAGAAAAATACATATTTTTTATTTCTTCCTTTTAGATATATTTTTTGATTTTCAAAAGACAAACATGTAGAAATTAAATAGTGCTTTTGATTTCACAGTGATACTTTAAGAACAGAAGATAAACATATACAGTTGGGAGAAAATGATATTATACTGCAAGGACACAAGACATTATATTAGGCTAAATTAAGATCTACCCAGTACTGACCACACTTCAACCATACAAACACACTCATTCACAAGAAAGTTTACTCTATCTATTGTTTTAACATTCAACTTTCATTCATCCATTCATTCTTATAGTCCTGGCGTAGGCAACAATATATGGTCAGTATGTTGCCTAAATCGGGAGGTTATTCCAGGCAGATGGTATTAATACGGGTGCTGATGTAGTTAGGACAAAGTGCCGTATTCCTGAAAACACATGCCGACGCGCGTTTCGGTGAAAGGCCAATGTGGCCACACCTTCGTCAGGGCTGGGGCAGTAAACTGGGCGGGGAACAGGAATAAAATCTGGAAGTAAAAAGCAGTGTCTTAATTTTATGTTCTAGCTGCATATACAATATCAGAAAAACATTCAACATACAATTTCATTTTTATAATTCATTTTAAATACACAAAACATCTTGGTGTGATACTTATGCGGTTGACTCTTTCGAAACTGTGCAGTATCAGACTATCTAGAAACACTCCCCATATGAGATTCCCTATTTCGTGGAATCCGGAAAAGGCACAATGATAGCCTAGGCTAAATGAACAATAGAGCATAATTCACAAAACAGTACACACATTTTGTTATGAATACATCCACACATTCATTCTCACACTCATAAGACCCAACGGTTGTATTTAGGCCCATTTATTTCAGTTTATAAAGGAGGGTTTTAATTCGTTATTCTCATCACTGGAGTTAAACCCCTTCTCACAACATCCTCTTCCTTATTGCAATTTACAGTAATTCGGGAAACAGTACTAGCATTTTGGCAAAGGTAGTCTAGAATATACAAAGAATTTAACCTGTGTCCTAATTTTAATTTTATTGACAATAAACCCCAGCCTCTAGCTGGAGTCTTTAACACTGGACAACTTAGAGGACCTCGTTCCTCTTATATTGAGTATAGTTCATATTTCCCTACTTATTAGCCTTTTGTTTGAGCCACTGTATTATCAAAATAACACAAGAAAGATGGCTGAATTCCCCTAATTTACCAAAGAGATCTCCTAGGTTAATTTAACTTAGCTCTAAACAGATAATTTTGTTCGCTTGGATTACCTGTTTGCTTTATTGAGAGGGCTTAAGACGACGGTAAGGTTCAATAGCTTCACATAGTCAGGGGGTTGATGGATTCCAATTATTACCTAACGAGGGGGTACACATAGTTATTATAGCCCACATAGAAATTTATAAATTCCAACAATACACTGGGAAAAAATGAAGTTAGATTACCAGGCTGTTAGGTCTCAACTAGGCGACCTCTGGAAGAATTTGTTTTAAAGGCACAGTGTTCTGACATGTAGCTCACACACGCCGTGTATCCGATGATATGAGACGGTTGATTGCTGTTCGTAGTACTCTCTAGTTTGGAAAAAAGAGAGTGGGAATAGCCTTATCCTATAGACTTATAATTAGCAGTCGCTCCTCAATACGTCAAACACACATACTAACGTGATCGTACCTTGCGAGATGTTTCGCTGTTGGAATTTCTATCGCCAGTTAAGGGAAGTCCTATTGGCCATCAGACAAGGGGTGAGTCTGTCGCGTTACTGACTTTTATAACACCAATTTGTGATAATCCTATTGATAGTAAAACAGGGGGACAAACCCATTATATCTATAAATCGCCTAATTCAATCTGAGAAAGATAAATGAAATTTCACCTAGTAATAATTACCTTTAAACACTAATTAGCTGCCTTAGGTATCGTAGATGGGGACAGAACGGTAGGGTCGAGTAATATTAAGTGAGGTCCTGTTGATTGTCAAACAAGAGAGAGAAGCCCATTAAATATCTGGATAGCCCTATTCATTACGGAGTCACTAGTTTGTTAGCAGAATAGTTACCTTCAAGGCACAAAACGGGGATCTTTAGATTGGATTCCGCCGACTTCAATAGTCAGCCTAAGGTAACAAGGGTAAAACGTCTCACTCGGCTTCCTAGGAGTGAATGAGAAGAGTAAAGCCCATTAAGTATAGGAGTTTGCTAGTTCCGTATAAAGAATCGGGCAATCGCTCAGGAACACTTACCATTATAGGATCGTTCGTCGTTTTCAGATGGGGTTCCGCCGACTGCTCCGGTCGACCAACTACGGGATACAGGACACTCGCCTGTGCACCCTTCAGTAGCGTTTAAATAGGCATTCATTTCGCGCTTTCCTAAAGTTTCCCCAGCTGAGTTTGGGATTAGAAAACATAAACAAGGGACTCCTTTCTCCTGTAAGACAGCCCCCGCCATCTTGGATAAACCAATAGACGGTAGCCGAACAATAGCAAGGGATTCTCTTCTCCAGCGCGATAAATGACCGCCATATTGTGTAAACCAATAGAACGTTTATGTGCTGAAAATAATCTCATTGTGGACAAGTTATGAAGCCTCGCCGTGGCCATTTTGAGAAAACCGGCCCAATGTAATCGCAATAGCGCCAGAGCCAAGTGGTTATACTCCCCACATAGAGACCATTTGGGATCAAAGGGTAATCAGGTTGCCGTGGGTCCATATTCATAATTCATTTTATGTCATATATGCTTTCACAAGGATACAGGATTCCACATCATGCCTTATGCATATTTAGTGTTCCCTATTTTTCATATGCATTTAAATTCAGGTCTCAAGGGGTTTTCTACAGAATTGCTTGGTGCCAGGGACATTCCTCATTCAGTCCTTTTTCAACAGCGTTCAGGTAGAAAATCCAGAATACCTCCCGTTTTTTTTGGAGGATAGTGGAGTCAGTTCCTGGGCTGGTTTTTATCTTTTCCAAGATAAACCAACGGAGTTCTTGCTCTTTATGATCTTTCTCGACCCAATGTGTTACCAATGGGGCTGCTGACTTTTGATTCCTGATATTGGATTTGTGCTCCCCAATTCGTACCCTACATTCTCTGCCTGTTTCCCCAACATAGGGGAGATTGCATGGGCACAATACCAGATAAATGATGTTACTGGTACGACAATTCGTCATGTTGGCATTGCGTCGTACGGATATTGTGCGGGTGTTAGTACTGACGGTATCACCAATAATGGCCTGTGGGCAGATATGACATGTCCCACATTTATGGTTACCATAAATGGGATCCAATCCAGTTATTGTTGTTTGGATGTTTCCAGATGTTTCTTGGATTTTTCCCCTTACGAGATCATTTTTCAGGTTGGGTTTTTTTTTAAAAGCAAAGATAGGGCGATTCAGATGTGTTTTTTCATTTTCCAGGTTCAGAATATGCCAGCTCGAGTTAATGGCTTGTCTGATTTTGTGGTTCATTTCGGAATGACGGGTCACACATACAAGTTGGTTTAATTTCTCAGGTTCTCTTTCCACAAACATAGCCTCCCTGTTGGTGTATCTTACTCGTTTAAAGGACTCCTTAATTAGTCTGGGTGGGTATCCTCGGACGCGGAGTTTTTCCTGTAGAATGTCTGCTTGGGTCAAAAATTCATCCAAATGCGTACAGTTTCTTCTAATGCGAAGGAACTGACTATATGGGATACTGTCCCTCTGGCTGCGCGGATGGAAGCTGGCATATTGAAGTAAGGTGTTTCGTGCCGTAGGTTTAGTATACAAGGAGACTTTGATGATATTTTCATGGTGCTCAATCCAAATATCTAGAAATTCTATTTTGGATGTACTGGTGTGACTAGTAAATCTCAAATTGGCGTCCGCCGCATTGAGCCACTCAATGAATTCGTGAAGTTGTTAATGTGACTGGTCTGAAATTAAAATCATCCACTGACCACCCGTCAGTGTCCTGGCAGAAATTGCCACTTTCGAACAAGCTGTCTATCACGGCATAGAAGGACTACACACTATTGGGTCATATCACAACCTCTCCAAAGAAGAGAGAGAGACCATCAGAAATCTACAGGACAACCCTTCTCTGACCATCAAGCCGGCTGACAAGGGCAGCGGTATCGTACTGCATGACAAAACAGACTACGATAAGGAATGATGCAGACTACTGGGTGACCAAAGAAACTACAAATGCCTTACAATTAACCCCACCATGACATTACAGGCCACCATCAAAACTCTGGTGGATGAAGCAAGCGAAGCACACTACAGATCTAAACAAGAAGCTGATTACCTGTGTACCGAGAACATTGAGGTACCATACTTTTACACAGTTCCTAAAGTTCATAAAGGAACAATACCTCCTCCAGGATGATCTATCGTCTCTGGGATCAACTCTCTGCTAGAACCTTTGTCCAAATACTTTGACCATTTCCTAAATCCCTTGGTCCAACAGACACCGACTTACATAAAAGACACCAAACACCTGCTCAATATCATTAAAGATCTGAGTTTTGACCCCACGACCCAACCGATGGTAGGGCTAGACATAGAAAGTATCTATACGAGCATCCCACAGGACGCCACACTACAAGTCCTTCATGACAGACTCATGCACACATCCTGGGAATATCACACCCCCAGGGCCTTCATCCTCAAATGTGCTACACATGCCCTTAAAAAAAATTACTTTGAGTTTGAAGGGGAATTCTACTTACAAACCAATGGCTCATCCATGGGAGCATTTTTGCCCCCAGTGTCGCAGGGCTCTATGTCCATCATTTTGAACAGATATATGTATCATCCCCCACCAACAGACACTTAGCTAAAATCAAAGTGTGGTCATGCTACATCAATGATATTTTCATGATCTGGGAAGGTATGCCTGAAACACTGATATTATTCCTAAAATAGCTCAATGAGAGACACCCTTACCTACGGTTCACCTGCACATCCAACACCAGCACCTTGGCATTTCTTGACCTCAACATAACAGCTGAAGCAGGACGCTTAACCACTAACACCTACTACAAACCGACAGCCAGGAATTTGCTGTTGCACTTCAACAGCTTCCACCCCAGAGCCTTAAGGCAAACCTTACCTTTGGCCAATTCCTTCACATACGCAGGAATTGTAGTCCAGTCACAGACTACAAATGACAATCAGCTGCCCTTGCTTCTAAATTACAGGAGCGTGACTACCACCAAATAATCATTGAGAAAACCAGGAAAAGAACCTCCAACCAGAATAGAGAGGCCCTACTTTACACTGTCACAAAGGAATCTCTTAAACCACCCATGACATGCATCACCACGTACAAGTGGCCTCAAACAAAGTCTCCAGCATCATTCGAAAACACTGGAGCATCATAAAGTCTGGTTCAAGACAATGGGAAGAGCCCCTCTTCGCTTATAAACGTGCAAGCAATCCAAAGGACCAGCTTTTGTCTACACAACCTAGAAGACCTCAAAGATCACCCACAAACACCATCCTGAACACATGCGGTCTCCCCAAAATAAATGGACACTATCTCTGCAATGATTGCAGTGTATGCCATCTAACCCATCAATTCAAAACACTCAATTTAGAACCCGGCAAAACCTGGAAAAAGCTACAACATACAAATTGTAATTCCAACGTTGTTTACCTAATGACATGCCCATGTGGCCTTCACTACCTCGACATGCCACATACAAGGTCAGGAACAGAATAGTTGAGCATCACAGCAAAATAAGATGTAAAAAAACATCAGTCATCACACTGACCACTACCTACAACTTGGTCACACTCCAAATGATATGACGTGGGCAGTGATCAAACAATACGAACACAACCAACGAGTTAATGAAAAAACTCCACTAACCAAGGAACAATGTTGGATTTATCATCCGTCTACTCAACATCAGGGGTTGAATGACTACATTCCTTGGTTGACCCTGAGGGTCTGAATACCCCTGTGAACTATGATTTGACCACTCTGCATGCCCAATATAACGCACTATAATTCAAGAGCCATCTTCATGAGCGATTGTCTTTGCATACATGACTATGACTACCTATGCTCAATCCTGACAGATATAATACACTAACATTCATACCCGACTCTGGGTTCTTACACTCAACTTCACTGCTAGGAAGAATTCCTGTTAGACATAATGCCCATAACTCTTCTACCCGGCTCTGGGCACAGACGCTCTGGGTACATATGCACCACAACTTCACTTCCGGGAATTCTCATTAGTCGCAACATTGAATACATGCCAATGTAGACGCGCACCTTCCACGCTGGTCGACAACCATGACCCTATAAATCCATACGAGTCCTCCAGCTCAAAGAAAATAGACGCGCTAATATTTACATTGCATTTTACCTTTGGCATTTTTATTTTAATTATTTCCTCATATAACCAGACGAGCCAGTTACAGGTGCACGCTCTTAGTCACCGGCGAGGCCAGCTCACCATGACAACAGGTGTACACATGCCTTGACGCCAGCGAGCACATTGTCTTTTTTCTATGTTCTTCTCCAAAGACGCTACTCACAGAACTGGAGCAATGGGAAACACCTGAACACGCGAAACTGGATTTATAACCACCGCCCCAACCCAGGATAATTTCCTACCGAGATCGGCCGTGTAACACAGTTTTCACAAGGGTCCTGACCAACAAAGTTGTGAGTAGACCACACAGACTTCCTAACCCAGCTACCGGGTAAGACTTTTTATTTCAGGTTTTAAATGGCCCACGTGCAACTTCTTCTTTCTTCACAGGATCAGAACCTCTGCTGGAATCTCTCTAGGGGCATTCGCTGCAAATCGCAATCTTAAGGATACTCTAGAGCATGTCCACTTTCTTTTCTTTGTCTGCTTTTCCGACACAGCCCACCACACTTAACAGCGTATATACCGGTAATTCACTAGACCGTACCACCATTACGGTTTCACATTTGCTGCATTTTCTTCGCTATTTGTGCAAAAATCTGCCGGCAAACATATATTGACGTGATTATGACTATACTAAAATCATGCGAAGATTCTCCACTGAATGTTTGTTTATTATTTATTATTTTTATTTATTGCATTTATAAAGCACATCTGTCACCTAAAAGGCATTCTGGCGCTGGCAGACTCAAGACAGCATAAGAAAGGCGGCCGGTAGCAGACTAGAGTTTCGGGAAGAGAAGTGTTTTCAATCTCCTACTCAACAGGAGGAGATCGGGAATGTGTCTAAGCTCAGCCGGTAGAGCATTCCACAGTTTCGCCGCGGCTACGCCAAATGATATTCCTCCTGCTTTGATTTTCTTAAATCGAGGTATTATCACCAACCCAGCAGAGGAAGATCGTAGGCTGCGGGCTGGAGTATACCATCTAAATTTCCTTTGTAGGCCAACAGGACCCAGTTCATGCAGGGCCTTAAAGGTCAGACAGAGAGACTTGAATTGTACCCTCTGTCTCACCGGGAGCCAGTGTAGCTGGGCCAAGGCCGTAGAGGAAGAGGCTCTCGTCGGTCACCCCAGGGCTAGTTTAGCCGCCACAGACTGGACTCTCTGAAGTCTATCCATAAGAAAGTTTGGAGAGTCCAGCAACAAGGAGTTACAATAGTCTAGCTTGCTGAGCACAGTGCAGCGTACCACCTCAACCCGGGCAGGAGGCGGTAGTAGGGGAAGAATTTTTCTCAAAAGTTTGATAACAGCTAGACAGCTCATACTAGTTTTGATACCTGCACCTCCAGAGAAAGCTCTGTGTTAAACATAACACCTAGGTTGTGCACTACCTTCACTGGCTGTACCGCTGGGGAGAAAGCCAGAGAATTTGCACCCTTGGCCTAGGGCAGTATAGCACCTCCGTTTTCTCCGCATTGAATTGCAGTGAGTTGGCTTTCACCCACCCTGCTGTATCTCGCAGACAGTTATGAAATTCTTCCAAGGAGGTCGAGTTATCTCCCTCCAAGGAAAGAATCAGCTGTGTATCATCAGCGTAGTTGACAATTTCGATGTTATATTTCTTGAAGGGCCTCATATAGATATTAAACAGCACCAGGCTGACTTCTGAGCCTTGGGGAACGCCGTGCAAGATGGTAGAAAACGTGGATTGGAAGGGAGGGAGGGCCACCACTTGTTCTCTGTTCTGGATGAAGGACTCAACCACCCCAGGGCCTTACCAGCAACCCCCACCTCTCTCCGCCTGTCCAGCAGGATGGCATGGTTCACCGTATCAAAGGCGGTAGACAGGTCAAGCAATATTAACACACCTGCCTGACCCCTGTCTGCTCGCCAACAAAGCTCATCCAGCGCGGTCACCAAGGCCATCATGGTACCATGGGCTGGCCGGAAGCAAAACTGCACTTCCTCCAAGAGCTTGTGTTGCTCGAGATGTCTGGAAAGAATGCCTGCCACCACCCGCTCTACGATTTTAGCTGGAAAAGGTAGAAGTGAGATGGGTCTAAAGTTCTTCAAGCACTTAGGATCAAGGGTGGACTTTTTCAGTAAAGGGGTCAACACCGCCCTCTTCCATTGCGAAGGAACCACTCCAGTGGAGAGCGACTGGTTGCAAACAAGCCGAAGCGTGGGAAAAAGGTCAACCTCAAACTCCTTCCAGACTGAACTCCTCCCTGTTCGCAGGCCGCTCCAAGATTGTAATAATGGGAGGGAGGGGTGACTGAGCCCTGCTTCAGAGATCTATCACACTCAGCCAGTGCCGAGGAGTCTAGGCTATTAACTCTGGATTGTTGCTGATCCACCCCCAGGTCTTCAATGATCTTATTAATTTTATCCTGGAAGAATCCTGCTAGATTCTCACACAATTCCTGGGAGGGGGGATCTTGTTCTTGACACAGTCCGGGCTGATAATGCTATTCAAAATATTAAAAATACTGCGGGAGCTATTCGGGGCATCAGTAATCTTGTTGGAGTAATATGATGCTTTAGCTATATGAATCTCTTTCTTGTATTATATCTGCTTTATTTTCCATGCCAGCCTGTCCCTGTCCAAGTATGCCTGTCTCCACTTACTCTCTTGCAAAACAGCCTCAGATCTTTTAGACTGTCCGTGAACCAGGGAGATGAAGGTCTCCCCCTGCTCCTATGAGTTTTTAAAGGAGCAGTGTAGTCCAAGACTGAGACGATCTTTGAGCAGAGAGCAGCATAGTTCGTCTCAATCTGCAAGTCCGGGGAGAAACACTCATCAACTCTGAACACAGGGGTCTCACCCTTTTTCCGGCCAAGTGACTTCCAATCTCTATTCACATATTCCCTCACAAGGCTAGATGTCCTAAAAGCCGAAGTGCCTGATTTCGGAAAGAATTTAATCAGGTAATGGTCGGTCCAGGACATGGGTAGAACATCGCCCACCGCAAGGAGGTTGGTCTCTGAGAAATCAAGTCCAACCGATGACCCCTATATGAGTGGCCTGAGAGACTCGCTGGAAAAGGCCAAGGTCCTCACATGAACGGGTCAGATGATAAAGACCTATGTTCATGGTGCCATTCAGCCAAAGATTAAAATCCAGATGGCTATGTGTAGCAGCCATGTTGGTAAGTAGCTCCAGCAGCGAGAGCTTCTTGGAGGCGGTAAAGACCCCCGGGGTCTATAAAAAATAATGCCTGTTAGGAGGTGTCTATGTGCGTTCTTGATCGCGAATCCAAATAATTCACAACCATCACATGCATCAAGCTCAAGGACATGCAAATCCACAGTGTCTGTAAAAATTACACCCACCCCACCCCCCCGTCCACCAGCCCTATGGCCTATGCCTGATTTTAAAACCTCATCTAAACAACAAAGGAGTGACTCCAAGAATTACAAATAACAGGATAAAAAATAGAAAAAGCACGTGGGTGTGTAAAAGAAAAGAAATCACAGTGATTTTTATATAAAACCCTCACTCACCCAACTATTAGTTGGGTGAGTGAGGGTTTTATATAAAAATCACTGTGATTTCTTTTCTTTTACACACCCACGTGCTTTTTCTATTTTTTATCCTGTTATTTGTAATTCTTGGAGTCACTCCTTTGTTGTTTAGATGATATTTTGACTGGGGTGTAGGAGTGTCCCTGAACCCTTCCTCTCCTGTTGTTTCTACATGATTTTAAAACCTGCCGGGAAGGCATCCCCAGCGTCAACCTCGCACTCGGGCACAGTCCATGTTTCCGTCATACACTGAAAGTCCAGTTCGTGGGCATCAAACATTGAATGAATTTCAACCCTATGTTTAGGCAAGGATCTCACATTTAAAAGCCCACCAACTAAAGTGTCATTCCTGAACAGATCTGACATAGGGAAAGCCGTGATAGACAGCAGCAAAGACCCCCTGTCAGTACCATGCTCACTAATACTGGTTAGTTCATCACTGGTGTAGCATCTGTGATCATCCAGGGTGGCTGACCCACGCCCCCTCCCCAGAGGGGCAGCATAGCTGGCACTGGGCGCGCCCTTGGCGTGCGCCTCAGTGTGAGCATTTATAGGAGCCCCGAAGGTGTCCAGCCAGGTGGTTCAGTAACCACTAGCCTGCGACCTCACTAGGGGCCAGATGTAGGTAATTCATATTTACCGACTCTTAAATACCGAATTTTACCGATTAGGTATTTAAGAGTCGGTAAATATGAAGGGGGGAGATGTAGGTATTACAGATTCTGTAAATACAGAATTGTTAAGATTCGGTATTTACCGAATCTGTAAATACCGAATCGGTATTGCCCATTGATTCCTATGGGCCTTAAAGCCCATAGGAATCAATGGGCAATACCGATTCTGTAATTACAGAATCGGTAAATACCGAATTTTGCAAGGGTGCAGGGGGTGTCACTTTGACAGCCTCTGGCACCCCAAAAATAGGCATGTGCGCAATGTGGCACACAGACATGCCCTAAGGGCATGTCTGTCTGTCACATGGCTAGGTGTGCATGCACACATGTGCATGCACACCTGAATTCGGTATTTTACCACCCAATTGGATTGGGTGGTAAAATACCGAATTTGTAGGGCCTTTGGGACTCAGAAGAGTCCTACCTACATCTGGGAATTACCGAATCGGTAAAAATACAGATTCGGTATTTTACAGACTCTGTAAATTTACCGATTCGGTAAATTTACAGAATCTGTAAAATCTGGCCCCCTACATCTCAAGATGCCAAATACCGGTCGGAAACGGCCGAATTCGGCATTTGCCACCTACAAAGACCCTTCCTTGCCCCGACCATTGGCTCCTAATGAAAATTTAACCCCAGCAGTAAAAAACAGTCAGTGCAAATTACGATTTTAAAATCGGACTTAAATTGGCAAACGCTATCTAAGCTTCCGGCTCACGCCTCAGGAGTCTGGTGGCTGCGCGGGCGCCTCAGTGTGAGAATTTATAGGAGCTCCAGAGGTGTCCAGCCAGGTGGTTAAGTAAACCTCTAGCCTGCGACCTCACTAGATCCTCCTCACCCAAGATGGCGGCCAAAGTCCCTTCCTTGCCCCAAGCAGTGGCTACTAATGAAAAATTAAGCACAGCTACTATGAAAATAGCAGTGCGGTAGGCACAGTAATTAAAAATTTAACCCCAGCAGTAAAAAACAGTCAGTGCAAATTATGATTTTAAAATCGGACTTAAATTGGCAAACTCTATCTAAGCTCCCGGCTCACGCCTCAGGAGTATGGTGCTTATCGTGGAGTTTCTCATGTATGTTGTATGTACAGTAATGCTTGGAGAGGGAATCCCCCTCCCACACGCATGGCACCGTAGCGTGTGCAACATATTTTAAAGATCACACACTAACTTTTAGTGTAGATCTCACACTCACATAGTTTAAGGTCCTGAGGAAAGCCAATTATTAATGAAAGGCCTGGCTGAAACAATGTAGAGCATCCACCGTATGCAAGAGTTCCTAATTATCACTCTATCTACATCCATCGCTTTGCTTTTACCACTACCAGAGGCCCAGATATTAAAAGCGACCCCGTGGGTTCGAGGACCACTGGATAGCTTTTAAACTTTCACTTGCACTCCACTATCACTGCGCACTCGGTAAAATACCTGCTCCACTGTAATACAGGTGTTGTAGCACACCTGGGACACATTTGTTTTCACTGGGTGAACCCAATGATGAAGCATGCCACCAACTAGGTTGGTGGGTGAGGGCTTCATAAGTAAACAGTTTTCCCTTTCCTTCCCATACAGTCCTGAGTCCTATATCATGCATAAATAGGCTAGTCCTCTTTTAATTACATATAATAACCTTGGGGATATGGACTGGCGGTCTAGTCCTCTCTCTCTCCTTGTTAATTGAATATTATTATTTCCCTAACATTTACCTCTGCCCACTATTAGAATAATTTAAAATGTTGCCATGTTTTTCTACTGTGTCCTTTTTCAAACCCTACATCAAATGTTTGTTACATTTTTGTTATCCCTACATCATCCTTTGTTTCTATATTTCATGTTTTTGTAGCTGACTACCTCCTGTCTGTACTTGTCTGTAGTTTTCTTCTGCTTTGTTAGTATGTGTTCCCTGTGTAAGACTAAGATAACAGATTTTTCCTACTTACTGTGAACATTTCGGGCCCAGGTAAGCTAGGAATTTTGACCAGGCATGTTTATTGAGAAGGTTTTCTTTTTCTTGCTCAAACACTTGTAACGAGAGAGTGACCATGGTCATGGTGGACCCCCCAATGTTGTGCTATAAATTATTCCTTTATAAAGTATACTATCAGTTTCTATGACAGCACAGTATTGGCAGGAAAGTATGAGGTCCTATTGCATTTGTCAGCCAACACCACTTGTCCTTCAATGCCCATTGTTCTACCCCTTTATTGTGCTTCAATGACTCAGTCATCATAGCTCTCTCCCTCCATTATGAAAGGTTTTTGGCTGGCTTGACTATCTGGCTTATCTAACATTGTCAACCAACAAAATGCCCAGTCATATTTTTTATAGAGGATAATGCTAACCAAATTATAGTGATGTATTGTAGTTGTATTTTTTAAATAAGAAATAAAGGGAGGCAGCATATCTGGCATCTAAAAATGTGTAATTTATTTTCTAGCCGCACAGAACACCAGTGTGGGTGCCAGCACCAGTTCTGCAGGCATGGAGGTGGTTGCAGGGAAAGACATAGCAGTGGCAGGGATGAGGGGTGGTAGGTCACATTGCTTGCTTAATGACAATTACCATTATACTCAATGCATGGGGGGAATGATTTGTGAAGCACTTGCTTTAGCAGCTACAGAGGTGGTTGAGTTTTTATGGCCTCTTCTATCTGCAAACAAGTAGACAAAAGCTCATATTGAATGCTAAAAATGATGAGTTGATGGAAAAGGGAAAGAAGGATGGAAGATTAAGAAAGCATGGGTGAAATGCTATATGAGTGAAAGGATGAGTGGGTGGACAAATGTGGAAGAATGGGTGAAAAGATGGTTGAACTGGTTGATATTGAATGGATGGATATAGGGATAGATAGATTGGAACTTTTGGTGAAAGACAGGATGCTAGAAAGTAATGGCTAAATCATGGGTATCGAAGAGTGAATAAATAGAACAATGAAAGGATGAATGGATATTTTTGGGATGAAGAAACAGGGGAGCTCTTCTGGAGAGGGGCATTCTCACCTACTTTGCTTGCTTTGTTTTCAAAGCTATGGTTCAAAGTGGGGGGTATTTTAGTTCGTATATACTCCTGTGGTTTACTGTATTTGTTAAGTAAGGCAAATATATATCCCACCCATCATCATTCGTCACCTCCCTACCTGCCCATGGCATTTCACCACCTATTACCTAAGGGCAACATGGTTCAATTTGTCACTGCAGTGTTGGCTGTACAATATGCACATGCTTTAGTTAGTGTGCCATTTACAATGTTTTAATGCATTGCAAACTGAACACAAGGTGTTTGCCTTTCCTCTCAGTGCCACTGCCCACCCAGTCCCCTCTGAGTACTTCACTCCTTTATTCTTTTCTAAGTTCTGTTGAAGCCTACCAAAAAATTGAAAAGTCCATTCCTTTCTGTGTACCACAGTACTTCTTTTGTCCCACTGTCTACTTATGGCAGACAGGATAACCACATGTTTTAGGTGTGAGTCAGGGTAGAACTGAAAGGCATTTGGAGATGAGCAGTGCCATTGGAATTAAAATATGATAATTGTCCTTTCCTTCTGCCCCAGCTGCAGACTGAAGAGAGTAACAGTGTACCAGATGCACTAACTAGCATACCTCCATTAATAAGCATGGCAACTTGTACTCCATAATGCTTAATGCCTTACTCAATTAATTTGAGATAATTTATTTTTCCACACAAAGTGTCTGTTGAGTTTCGAATTAGGAAAGCCATAAAAAAAATTAAATCACTCTTTTTTTTAATCTGGTGTTATGTAACTCTGCCTTAATTTTTTTCAAAAGCCAATGCTCTTTTATGTGAGGCATGTGTGGGTAAAAAATGTCCCTGTGACTTTCTAAATCACATCAAATTCCAATGGCCCAAGGGGCCTGCAATGAACTACTACTGTACCACTATTTAAATTTAAACATGTGGTTGCACAGAACATGGTTTTACAATTTGTCTCTTTGCTTTTTTCTTAACACAGATACTCCTGCTGGTCCACCACCTGTACCAACAAGGTAGGAGATATCAGCTCGGCAGCGGCAGCAGAGGTTGAAGACAATGCAGCAGGAGTACAGCTGGCTGGTGACGCTTGAGGGGGTATAGGCTGAAGCAGCTGCCACTGCCCCCAGCCCCAGTTCTACCAGCCAGCCAGCCACCAGCCAGCAACATCACTCTCAGCACTGCCAGCAGCTATCAGGTGCCTGGTGGACCACCACTGCTCCACCCCTTAGATCGGCATTGCCAGCATTGCGTCCTGCAGCATTTGGCACGGCTTAACAAAAGAGTGTCCGGATGGTGCAGAAACTTGACTGCCACATGTTCCAAGTAGAGGACATTGTCTTCTAAAGCCCTGTTTTAATTTTTACGTTTGGTGGGAGGGAATTGTTTGTGGATGGAGAAGGTGAGAAAGGTAGTTGGGACTGGAGTTTGAACTTTGGATACTTAGGGTTTGATTATGATGGCAGTCGATGAGCGCCCTACCAATATCAACGCAGACAGGTGACCGTCTAACAATCAGTCTGCAGTCTTGCTCGCCCTAGTATGATATGACTGCCATGCAGGCGGTCCGAAAATGCCTTTTTCCACTGCAGCTTCTGCTGCGGCCCCGAAAAAGACCATAGAATGAGCCGTAGGAGCAACAGGCACTTTTCAAACATCTATGCATTGCGTACCAGGCTCTATGTTGTGCCTGGGACATGGTGCATGGAAGTGTGGTGGGCACCCCATGAGGCCCCCTGGCCACTTAGCAGTGGCCCACTAAGGACAGGGGCCCTGCTTGGCACCCCAAAAGTCTATTTCCTTCTGCCTTTCATGGCAGGGGCACCATCATGAAAAGGCAGTCAGAAAGGGACATTCTCATCCCTATGAAGGTACCTGCACAAGAACCGCCTCTATGGTCGGGAGTCTGACCATCACCTCAATGAGCTTCTTGAACCTGTTGGAGGAGGTGGTCTTCACCCCAGACCTAATCACTCTGACAGCTAGTATTGTAATCCAGCGGTCAGACTTATTGCCTGTATGTCGGGCGGACCACCACCGATGGCCTGTCATTGGCAGTCCGCCAGACATTAAAATGAGTTCCTTACTTGGACATTGGTTGGGGATGGGTTGATTTGTTTGGGGAGAGGGGTGGGCCTGTGTGGGTGGAAAGGGTGGGTTTTTAATTGGTATTAAAAATAAAAGGGAAATAATTATTTTACTTTATTTGTGCCTCAAATCTTTATTTCGGTGCAGTACTTTGCACTGCTGCTTTTTAGCATAGCTTGTTTTTAATTTCTGTTTTAAAAGGTGTACCAGTTAGTCATACCCTTGTCCTAGTACCCTCTGGAACTATATTGATCTCTGGGGGTGGGTTGCCACTTTCTGCATTGCCTATAACAACCTAGATAAACTGCATCTCTAGTAGAAGTTAGTTAACACCTTCCGTGCAGCCCCGATTTCCTCAGTGTGCTGGACATTCCATAACTGGGTGTGGTTGTGACGGAACCATTCCGTCATCAGCACAGCTCAACCGTGACTGATGATGGAATGGTTCCGTCACAAGCATCAAAGGGGTTAACAACTAACTTAGTTGCCTTCACTCCATGGTTCTCTTACCTCAAAAGATGAAGCGAGGGCCGCTATCTCTCTCTGTCTTCTTACTACAGGGTTTTCCAAGGGGCTGTCTTATTGTGATGGTAGTAGTAGCAGGCTAGCACACTAACAGGGGAAGAATCACAAGCAAGGTCCCAATTCCACTTAGGTAAACTCCAACAATCAGATTAATCAAAGGACTATCTATTGCAAGCAACTAGATTTATATTATAACAATAGAAAGACTGTCTGAGACAGACTACCACAGAGACACAGCAAAGAAGACCTAATATGATAATAAAAACTAGCAATAGCAACTTCTTCAGAGCAATTTGGAGCTAGTATTTATTTAAAACTAACCTTACAAAATCCTCGAATCAGGAGAAGTAGACTCAGTAGTGGGCAAGGTTAAGCATTTATGGCTTTATGAAACCCAACCCAAGGCCTAAATAATGATGTTGAAGAATGATGCATGGGAGTGTAAATGGTGCCGGTGTGGGCTATTGCTCAGATAACAAGATCCCACAGTGAGTTGGTGTTGCTTTCACCTCATCCAACCCCCCAACTGTGCAATCCATTTATGGTGTAAAATTAAGTCACACCTCAATAAATAGAATCACACAGCCTGGGGGCAGAGGGATAGGGGTGTGATGAATGGATGGGAGAGCAGATTTGGAGGAAGGTGTGACAAAGACAAACACTACACAACAATAGTCATCAAGGTGATAAGCAGCACATCATCATCAATCTATTGTGTAGGTAAACGATGGGATGACTATGACACAGTTCAGTTACTTGCATTGCAAACATTCCTTCAGCCCCAGAGACCCAAGATATTATTATATATATATGTATTCTGTCATGTAGGTTTAAAAATAAAAAATATTGAGGAGTGAAGTGAACCCACACAGTTATAAAATATGATTGCTAAAGAAAAATTATACTGTATTGCCAGATTGGGTGGTGCATCAGCATTCTTCTCAGATTGTCATTCAATCTTGCGGGCGTGGCTAAAGTGGTCCAGTAAGGTAAGCAGGAGTGTTATGAAGCTTTCGCCTTTTGTGCAGGAGAAGAGAAGGACTGCGGATTTTAAGACAGAGGCTAACTTGTAGAGTCAAAGAGAAGGACAGAAGGTAAGCTTCATGAGGGTTGTACAGAGAAGACTCAGAGGCAGAGCAAGAGCATAGTTTGCTGCAATTATTCATTTTATGACTCATGCACAATCAAAAACTGTGAAGTGAAAGCTAATTAAAACCAGTCACAGACAAGTGGATGCATGTGCTGGACTGATCAATATCACAACAGTTATCATATTCATCAAATTTAGCCAACTGCGTGCATAATGTGGCTTTATATGTCTGCCTGGAGTTACTTACAACAATAGGTCCCCACACCTTACCACAACCACATAATAGAGGAGTTTCACATTTGAGCCAACACAAACACTCAGTAGCATTGTTCTTCCCAAGTTGAACCACCTCTCACCAGTCTGGAGAGCTCAGTAGGACTCTTAAAGTTATCATCATGTTGGATTCCCTGAAGTCGATACCTTCCTTCTTCTGGCTGTTGCTGATGCAGTCCCGCCCTGAGTCTTTCCATCATCCTCCTGACTCCAAGTAACAAATCAGTCCAGCTCTGGTTAAACCCAAATGAGATAGATCGTCCTGATGTGCACTGCTGTTAATGAACATGAAGAGAAACATTGAGTAATTTTTTGTGGAGATTTGTGTTTGTTAACTAAACTGACTGGTCTGCTCTTTGGAGAATGAGAGTCAGAAAAAAGGAGTAGCTCCAACAAGCACATCTTGGTAAGTGTCGATGTTCACCCATCAGGACCTGAACACTGCATATCATCACAATCATAATTACAAATTAGTTGAGCACCCTCCCTCACTGTCTCCCACCACATGAATAATCAATCATCACTCGCAATCACTAAACACAGTATATCACTCACTGGTGCAATAGTTACCTGTTCCAGTCCAAGCACTGTGGTACACAATTGTATCTCCTCTTTGATGCAAACAACACACATTGGGCAGTGTTGTAAATTAAATATTTAGGAGCAGTCCTGCTAGGGGATAAAAAAAGGATAGGCATGGAACTGAGGCAGGCACTGTCTCTCCAATTTCCTTGAAGGGAATGGAGGGGGTTTCTTCACTGCACACTGGTCCAACTCCAAACCAGCCATACATGTGCCTAAAACAGTGGGGTTGTACAAATCAGTCAGACCCAAAAAATAAAATATGTCAATTGCTTTTATTTTGGAAAACCAGTTTGATGATAAAAAAGTTAAATGGTACCCTACTCAGTCAGGTAAGAAGATTTTATCTTCAAACTCAGGTGGCTCACCCAGAAGTTGGTCAGCTAACACACACGGAACTGAATCTGATCAATCACCCTCATCCTCCTCATGTTATATTTCTGGAATGACGTAATTCAGTGGTATAAAGTGTTGGTTCATTTTGATAATGATAAAACTCCCCATGTTTAGAGGTGAGAGACCGGTCCTTCTCACTGACACAACTGCACCTGCTACGTTGAACACATATTGAACAGACACACTGGCTACTGGACAAGTTAAATACGTTATTGCCAGTCTGCTGGGCACTTGCCATTGACACATCTTACCATACCAATACACTAACGGGTTTTGATCCATATAGACTTCTTTGGGTCATCCAGATATTTCTGGAAGATCCTCTCTATGTTCATTGCTGCTGCCACTTGCTCAAACACTTTTGCCTTCACCTCTGCACTGGACTTAAGCCTTGCCACTTGATACCAAAGGAAAGGTTGAGGCTGATTCTTGTGTTCTCATTGTTCTTGTTGTTGCTGGTGTTCTTGACGCTGATGTTGGCTGCTGTGAGACAACAGGACTACTCTCTCTGGAAGTTGAAGGCAACACCCAGATTCTTTCTGGGAGTGAGACTCTCATTTCCCACAGTTCTTCTTTCAGGGCTCCAGCTCGTTCAACAATGCACAGCTTGTGTTTCGTGTCTATTCTTATATTTAACCCATATGTGTTCTTTCCCGCAATCTACTGCATTTATACCTTGTCATGTTATTTATTTTGTACAACCAACTTTATCATTGTAAAACGCTCTGATATCCGCAAGGATCTTGTTCGCGCTCTATAAAACCTTCAAAATAAAAATAAATAAATAAAAAATTGTGAAAGTTCCCCTTCTGAAAAAGGAATAAAAGTGGTCAGGGTTTTTGTTTCTTCTGTGAATCAAGTATTGTGGCAAAGATGTACTGTTTGGACAACACAATGTCTTTTTGCAGCCTTCTATTGGCAGCCAAGTGAAGGATTAAGCCCTCATCAAACTCATGCACATCTTTGTTTTTGTTCTCACCTGCAAGTGTGAACCTTTCAGACACCTTTTTGTACTGGTCCTGTAGTAGATGCAACAATGGGATAGCTTGGCCCATTGCACTGTCCTCATTGCTTTCTTCCCATGTGAAACCATGAGAAGTAAGTAGCATCTCTGTCAGGCATTTGACTAGGCCCTATTTGTCCATTTAAATGAACATGCTTTTCCTAGTTGCATCCTCTCTTTGCATGACAAACTCATTGATTGGTATGTACTGCTCAAACAGATGTTGAACACGTAATAGGTTGTGTACCAGCGTGTTGGCACATCATGTAAGAGGGCTTTAACTGGTACTCTATTAGCAGGCTGAATGATCTGCAACTGCTTTCAGGTTTTAAAGTAATGGTTGAAATTAATGCAGATTCGTCTGCAGGTGGTCATTACGTTTCTGGCTAGGTCTTCTTTTTTAAGAAAGTCCTGCATAACAATGTTCATGTAGTATGCCAAACAAAAGGCCCTGAAATATTTACCATCTGTCATGGCCTTAACTATATTACTATCATTGTCCGTGGCACCATATCCAATTCTGACATCTCTGGGTGGCAGTCATTCAAACACCTTGCAGCTAAATCTTCCAAGATGTTTGCAGCTGTATGAGATTTCTACATGGTAAGTCCAGAGATGCACAGCGCACTTCAGACTATGCTTCAAAAAATTAAGAAAAGCCTAAAGCAAAACCTAAATTCAAAAAGAAGAAAGTATCAAGTCTTAAAGTTAGACATGGCCAGAATTCTGAGTACTCAACTACAGAACGGGGAATGGGCTCTGACAATGCTAGACAGTGCAGCAGAAGTAACAATAGCTCACAAGAACCTATGGAATTTCTTGTGACAGCGGAGTGGAGTGAACATATCACAGTGGAAACGCCTGATACTAGGGTATGTGTCCCACATAGGTTACATGAAACAACACTCCAAAAGGAGGGGGACAAGCACAGAAAAAGTAAAGGTCTCTTTTGGGAGAACCTGACTTTTGGCTATGACATTCTTTTAGCTGAAAGAGATTGGCCGTTCACTATTGTTATGGATTGCCCAAAGGGAGAAAGAGACATTTTTCCAGTCTTTTCAGACATCGTGCCTAACCACTTAAAACACACATAAACGCAGGAGTGGGTGGTAGCCCTAGCCCCTGCGCTATATTGCAACCATGTTGGATGGGATGAAGATTCAAACCACCAGATGATACCATTAAAATCTACTCCAACTCCACAGAGACAATATCCAATTAGGCAAGTAGCTAAAAAAACAGGTCAGGGAAATCTTTGATCAACTTGAATACCAGGGTGTGATTGAAACTTGAAACTCTTCAATAAATAATCCTTTGTTTCCCGTAATGAAACCTGACAACTCATATTGTTTAGTTTTAGACTCTAGACATCTAAACTTATGCAAAAAACCTTTTGCAGTACAAAACACACATAGTGCCGCAATAATGAATAACATTGTGTGGAAAAAATACAAGACAACACTAGATATCTCAAATGGATTTTTCCGCCAAAACATAGCGCCTTAGAGCAGATATTTGATAGCATTCTCAGAGCTCGGTCAGAGGGGCAATTTTCTTGACACCCCCAGGGATATAAAATAACCTGTGGCTTTTTACTGCCAGGGTAACTGAGTTACTTCAGAATCTGGATGAGGAGGCATTGTCCTATGTAAATGATATTTATCTGATGGATGATGACCTAGAGGAACACTTCACCAGGGTGAGCACCATAATTCTGAAATTCGCCTCTGAGAGCTACAAATTCAACTTCAAAAACTCAAAAATAGCCCATCTTAATGAGCTGTTTTTGGGATATGAGCTTACAAGTGAAGGCAAGAGCTTGGCAGCTAACTTTTTAGAAAATTGTGTGCTGCTCCAACCTCCTAAAAGGGGGTGGTGATGAACAGAGTGTCTGAATTAAGCAGACCACTCTTACCCAGTCCAAAGATCAGGGCTTGATCCATCACCGTTCTTTATCTCACTGCACCATCCCAGCTCAGAACCTGGCTATATGCAAATCAGTCTGTCCCTGGCCCAGTGCATCATGGGAACAGGGCAGACTAAACTACTAAGCCAATTCTTCACCAGAAAGGAGACAAGCTACCGTGGACCGGTTTCTGGCATTTCAGCCGTCTTCGGCCCGGCACGGTGATGGATCAAGCCCTGATCTTTGGACTGGGTAAGAGTGGTCTGCTTAATTCAGACACTTTGTTCACCACCACCCCCTTTTCTGAATCATTTTTGTCCACCATAAGCGTGGAAGGGTATACTCAGATGTGAGTCCCTTGCTCATTGCACCATCAGGATTCAAGCAAGCCGGGCCGAAGACGGCTGAAATGCCAGAAACCAGTCCCCGGAAGCTTGTTTCCTTCCCAGTATAAGAATTGGCTTGGTAGTTTGGTCTGCCCTGTTCCCATGATGCACTGGGCCCGGGTCAGACTAATTTGCATATAGCCAAGTTCTGAGCTGGGATGGTGCAGTGAGCTAAAAAACGGTGATGGATCAAGCCCTGATCTTTGGACTGGGTAAGAGTGTCTGCTTAATTCAGACACTCTGTTCATCACCACCCCCTTTTCTGAATCATTTTTGTCCACCATAAGCGTTGAAAGGTATACTCAGATGTGAGTCCCTTGCTCATTGCACCATCAGGTTTCAAGCAAGCCGGGCCGAAGACGGCTGAAATGCCAGAAACCGGTCCCCGGAAGCTTTTTTCCTTCCCAGTATAAGAATTGGCTTGGTAGTTTTGTCTGCCCTGTTCCCATGATGCACTGGGCCAGGGTCAGACTAATTTGCATATAGCCAAGTTCGGAGCTGGGATGGTGCAGTGAGCTAAAAAACGGTGATGGATCAAGCCCTGATCTTTGGACTGGGTAAGAGTGGTCTGCTTAATTCAGACACTCTGTTCATCACCACCCCCTTTTCTGAATCCTTTTTGTCCACCATAAGCGTGGAAGGGTATACTCAGATGTGAGTCCCTTGCTCATTGCACCATCAGGATTCAAGCAAGCCGGGCCGAATACGGCTGAAATGCCAGAAACCGGTCCCCGGAAGCTTGTTTCCTTCCCAGTATAAGAATTGGCTTGGTAGTTTGGTCTGCCCTGTTCCCATGATGCACTGGGCCAGGGTCAGACTAATTTGCATATAGCCAAGTTCTGAGCTGGGATGGTGCAGTGAGCTAAAAAACGGTGATGGATCAAGCCCTGATCTTTGGACTGGGTAAGAGTGGTCTGCTTAATTCAGACACTCTGTTCATCACCACCCCCTTTTCTGAATCCTTTTTGTCCACCATAAGCGTGGAAGGGTATACTCAGATGTGAGTCCCTTGCTCATTGCACCATCAGGATTCAAGCAAGCCGGGCCGAATACGGCTGAAATGCCAGAAACCGGTCCCCGGAAGCTTGTTTCCTTCCCAGTATAAGAATTGGCTTGGTAGTTTGGTCTGCCCTGTTCCCATGATGCACTGGGCCAGGGTCAGACTAATTGGCATATAGCCAAGTTCTGAGCTGGGATGGTGCAGTGAGCTAAAAAACGGTGATGGATCAAGCCCTGATCTTTGGACTGGGTAAGAGTGGTCTGCTTAATTCAGACACTCTGTTCATCACCACCCCCTTTTCTGAATCATTTTTGTCCACCATAAGCGTGGAAGGGTATACTCAGATGTGAGTCCCTTGCTCATTGCACCATCAGGATTCAAGCAAGCCGGGCCGAAGACGGCTGAAATGCCAGAAACCGGTCCCCGGAAGCTTGTTTCCTTCTCAGTATAAGAATTGGCTTGGTAGTTTGGTCTGCCCTGTTCCCATGATGCACTGGGCCAGGGTCAGACTAATTTGCATATAGCCAAGTTCTGAGCTGGGATGGTGCAGTGAGCTAAAAAACGGTGATGGATCAAGCCCTGATCTATGGACTGGGTAAGAGTGGTCTGCTTAATTCAGACACTCTGTTCATCACCACCCCCTTTTCTGAATCATTTTTGTCCACCATAAGCGTGGAAGGGTATACTCAGATGTGAGTCCCTTGCTCATTGCACCATCAGGATTCAGGCAAGCCGGGCCGAAGACGGCTGAAATGCCAGAAACCGGTCCCCGGAAGCTTGTTTCCTTCCCAGTATAAGAATTGGCTTGGTAGTTTGGTCTGCCCTGTTCCCATGATGCACTGGGCCAGGGTCAGACTAATTTGCATATAGCCAAGTTCTGAGCTGGGATAGTGCAGTGAGCTAAAAAACGGTGATGGATCAAGCCCTGATCTTTGGACTGGGTAAGAGTGGTCTGCTTAATTCAGACACTCTGTTCATCACCACCCCCTTTTCTGCTCCAACCTCCTAAGTCATTAAATAATTTACAATCCATACTGGGATTCCTAAATTTTGGAAGAACATACATTTTGGATTACGCAGAAAGGGTTCAACCTTTCTGTGACCTCATGAGACCTGATTTTTCAGTTAGTGAATGGACGCAGCAACGTACAGATATCCTTTGTTCCCTATAAGTTGACATGGTAGCGTCCAAACATACAATGAAGACGAAACGGTACCCATAGCATATAAATCACACCTGTACACAAACGCTGTGATGCGTTTTGCATCTACAAAAAAAAATCTGACAGCACTACAGACTGCTGTAGTGAGAGTGCTAGCTCGGGGAAAACAAATAATTGTCATGTCTCCATTACCGGCCTTAGAGGCTACTACAAAGGCAAGCATTCCAAATGTTAAAGCCTTACATCTGAGATGGATACAATGGGCTAATTCTCTCACTGTCTCAAACGTAGAATACAGTTATAACCCAACTCCTCTACGTATCATACTGAGGGAAATTTGGTTGTGGAGAGGAAAAACCGGAACTTAAAGCTACCATTGACTGCTAGAGTATTAGGTGCGGGTGGCAGTTGGGTCAATCATTTATATGGGGTACAGCGGGCCTTGAATAACATGCCAAGAAGTTCTCTCGGGGGTATCACTCCTTATGAGGTCCAATTTGGACGAGGATGTGGGTACCTGATCTCAATTGTGAAGGCACAGTGGCGGATGAAAAACCTTTTGACATCAATAAACATTTGTTTTTTTTACAGCATCTGACTGAATCCTGGGCACTACAGAGCAATATGCAAGTAAAGCAGACCGACACTGAGAAAGTCAAGTCAGTCACTGCAAGACCTGTCTGGGACCCTAAAGTCAGGGATCTGGTCAGAGAAAATATAGTGGTCAAAAAAGAATTTGGGCCATCGTACAGAAAGCCTGTACCTGTCCTGGCCATTGAAGGCACAATAACTCTACTTCTGCCGCCTCTTGCTGGGAAAAAGGAGAACAGATTTGTCTCCATTGATCTGATAAAACCACACTATGTGGTTGATACTGAATAGTAGGCCTTGTGGGCTCCTGGGTAGCCAATGCCCTCCTCTCTCTACCATACAGGCAGTTCAGGTGTAAAGGCTTATCACGTTTGAATAGTCACCTATACAGAATGATGGACTATACACAATGTCATGGAACTCGTTCCTCTTGATACAGAAATTCAGAAGCAATATAAAAGACAAATTTCAATTGAACCTAACACTGATGTCTAATAAACATGCCTCAACAACTCAACAGAGCTGCCTACAAGTTCGACAAAACCTGCCGAACTACCAAAAATACATCAAACTGCATCTGGCTATTTCATCAAACTTTAAATACATTTTTCTCGGATCTGAGTGAACCTGAAACTACACCAGCCCCAATATCTTGTCAATAACAAATCAAATCAAATAGCCTCCTCCCTGCCAATCCCCACAGAAGGCCTCTCAACTACCGAACTCATCTCACACTACAACACCACCACGTCCGCCATCCTAGACCAACTGGCACCCCTAAAACAAAAAAAACCAGGAACATCCCATCGAGAACCTGGTTTAACAAGGACATCAACGAGGAAAGGAGACTACTCAGAGCCACAGAACGACATTGGAGAAAGAACCCCTCCCTTAGACGCCACGAGGAACTCCGAGCAATGAGAAGAAGGTACAAAAACCACACCAACAATGAAAAAACAAACTTCTTCTGCAATGCTCTAGGAAAAGGCAAAAAACAGACCAAGAGAACTCTTTGATATCATCAAAAAACAAACCTCCAAGCCTTCCACGGTCGATGCTCAACCCTCCAAAACCCTATGTGACAACTTCGTCTCCTTCTGCAATGAAAAAATAGCCAAGATCGAACTATCCCTAAACATCAACCCTGCCCCGACCATCAACATCAACCTAACTACAACATTCACCATCCCTGGAGACACAACCTCTACCGCCGGGCCCTCTTTCGACCCCGTCCATGAAGCCGAGGTCCTCAATCTAATCGCATCCTCCAAACCCTCCTCTCACATCCTGGATCCCATCCCCGCCCAAATGGCCAAAGACTTCAAACTCACCCTTGCTCCACTCTGGTGTAAAATCATCAACAGCTCCCTAAATTCTGGTATCATCCCGGACTGCCTCAAAGTCGGCCAGGTCACACCCCTCCTAAAGAAACAAGGTCTAGACCCCAACGACCTAAACAATTTCAGACCAGTCTCAAGTCTACCCTTCCTAGCCAAAATCCTAGAAAAGTGCGTACTACGCCAACTCAACAACCAGCTCAACAACATCAACCTTCTTGATCAAAACCAATCAGGCTTCAGAAAAGGCTACAGCACCGAAACCGCAATCCTGAACATAGTAGACGACATCCGCAACTCCCTTGACTCGGATCAGTGTTGCATACTCATCCTCCTTGACCTGTCAGCGGCTTTTGACACGGTTGACCACAAGCTCCTCATCAAGGCCCTCAAAGAACGAGTAGGTGCGGACGACGTGGTCCTGAAATGGTTTGACTCCTTCTTTCAGAACCGCTTCCAAACAGTAAAAATAAAATCTTTCACATCCGACCCTCTCCCAGTGACCAGAGGGGTCCCCCAAGGATCCGTTCTCTCCCCTCAACTGTTCAATATATACATGGTCCATCTCACCAACATACTGAAGAAAGCCAACACCCCTTTCCATCTATACGCGGACGACACACAGATCTACATAGAAGCTACTTCCTATAACGACATTCTAAGGCTCAACAACACTCTAAAAGAAATCCAAGACTGACTAGGATCGAATCACCTCAAACTCAACCAAGGAAAAATTGAGATCCTCCTCATCTCCAACAAAGACAACAACCCCCAAATGACCGAATGGGTGAAAGCCATCGACATTCTCAAAGGAAATCTCACCCTGACCAACTCAGTAAAGTCACTTGGAATCACCCTGGATCATAAACTTACTATGTCTAACCACATCAAGAGCTCCGTGAAAAGCGCCTTCCTTAACCTGAAACTCATCAATAAAATCAAACCTCACATCCCACAAAAAGATCTCCAACAAGCCACCCAAGCACTGGTCCTGTCCAGACTGGACTATGGGATCGCAACCCTATCCGGCACAGCCAAATCCCACCTAGCGCCACTGAAAACCACCCTCAATGCAGCAGCCAGAATGATATCAGGTGCAAGGAAATTTGACCACATATCCCCCGCACTCAAAGATCTTAAATGGCTCCCAGTCGAAATGCGCGCAAACTTCAGAACAGCCTGCCTAACACACAAAGCCCTACACACAGGGAAACCGGAATATTTAGCCTCCAAGCTCAAGAAAGCGGGTCAATCAAGAAATCTCAGAAGCTCGAACTCCCTACTACTCATCCCCCTGAAAACCCGGAAACAAAAAACCGCCAGCCGCTCATTTGCCGGCAACGCCCCAAAAATTTGGAACTGCATCCCAGTGGACATCAGAACTACCCCCTCCTTTCCAGAATTCAAGAATCGTCTAAAAACCCTCTACCTCAACAGCGCGTTCCCGAACTCTACCTCTAGAGCGCAACATGGAACTCGCACTACCTCGAAAACACTACCTCAAAACCGCCCCCCAGGCGGAAGACCTCTATGCTAATCTATGAACTTATACGAACCCTGTTTATGTTATACTGTACTATCTTCGCACCTGTTTTTCCCGGACTAAATGTAAAGCGCTCCGATACCCTCGGGTCTGGCCAGCGCTATAGAAAACTCCCAAAAAAAAAAAAAAAAAAAAAAATACATTTGTTCATTTTTCTTAAAAATCTTACCTGGTGTCTTCTTGGCTAGAACTTTGGATAAGCACCGGGATAATTTTCTTTCTTTTCTGGTGAGGCTTAGTAACTGTCTTTTCTTTACTTAGTAATGGAACTTATTTTCACCAAAGCTCTGCAGCATCAAAAGTGAACTTGATCCAGAAACCTCAGGTTTCATCACATCAAGAACAAAGAGACTTGTCATCAGTGAACATTATAGCTGTTCCAATACCTGATGGTATAGTATGGGACAAGGTTGATTATGACATATTTTGTCCGACTGTACTTATGAAAATCCCTCAATTATTTAAAATGTTCTTAAATTATATCATTAACTCCTGTACATTTTCCGATGATTGGGATTTTGAAACTGTAAACAATATGTTGTCTGATTTAGAACAATGTGCCAATGTTAGAGGAAATATCAGATTTTACCACCATGTGTTGCTATCAACCTTATGGTCCTCATTTTCTGCACAAATCCAGTATCTCATGAGTGTTTTCACATATCAAGAATGGGAACATTGCCCTACACCACTAAAAAGTAGTTTGAGAATGTTTGCACAAAAATGTTCATATTTTTAAGGGTTTAACGTTTCAGACCCTACGTCATATTACTATAGGGTTGCACCGACATCCGGGCAGAAAAATATGTTGACTAACACGCAACAGGTTCACTCTGCTTCCTTTATTACCCAACTCTCTGAACACGGTTTCGACTTATGGAAGGACACTATGGAATTAAAATCAGTCTGGGGTTCTAGAGATTGGTAAGTCCAAGGAACAGAAGTGCTATTTAGAGTATAACTCATTCGTCAGCAGATGATATTTCAGCATGATACTGTGCAACAGACTTCCTGTCTTGGAATAGCCAAGAATAAGGATGTGAACACAACTCGGATTCCAACACCATCACTTACCGAGAAAAATATCACACCAAATAGGGGCTACAATAGATGACATTTTACAATACAATAGATGAAACCCCATTGGAAGGGATTGTTGGTTTGTCCCACAGACACTAATAGATGTCAGGAAAGATTCAGGGGTACAACCGAAGGATTCAGTATCCATAGGCCAGACCCACGCTATGTACAAAGAGAACATCCACGGGTGGTGACATCATACAGTTTTGGGAAGTTATGACTCGATTGGCTAAAAACCTCAACACTTCCACAGGTGAAACAACACTTATCCTTATTAACAGAGGATGTGGACCTACAGGATTTTTTTACTAGGTCCCAGAAAGCCACGTCAAGAATTTTTCTATTATGATGTCTATAATCAAATTTGGAAAATCTCCCAACAAGAAATAGAGGAGAGACTACAAGAAATAGATAGGATCAATTTAGAAATGCTGTTAGCAGTAGTTGACAATGGTTCAAGTTCAAGTTTATTTTATTTGCATAGTTTGTTGAAAACATTGCAACACAGAAATAATTCATTACAGTCCATTTTATGTACATAAAAGCTCCTTAGTTAAAAAAGGATAAAAGTTTCTGTTAGATAACTGTAAAATAAAATTCAAATCTTAAAAGTGACTTATTCAGGCACGTTATAACTGGGAGTACATGTCACGTTGTTTCCGCCACAATAACTCATGGGTTTACTACTTTGTTTGTAATTGCACAGATAAATTTAAAAGTTAGATTACAGCCAGTGATTTGAATTTCGGTAGTTTCCTTTGGCATGCTGTCAGAAATTTTACCAAAGCACAGTTTAGATGAGGGTCACTTTGGGCAAGGCAAGCCAGAACTGCCTGCCTCCTAGTTCTAATTCCACGCTGATTGAATTTTGCTTTCAATATTTGTAGCTGTTCTTGTGAGAGTTGTTTGAAGGAACATAATAGATGCAGCAGATCTTCCGATGCTAACCCGCATAGGCGGCACCTAGGGTCCACCTTCTTCTTCAGCAAGGGTGGAGACTGCTGAGAGCCTGGTAACAAGCCCAATCTGAACCTCATAAAGCAAATTTTTGTGTGCTTGGCATAACCCGTGTTAAAGCACTTCTGGGCCGCTTGCTGACAGTATGTATTCAGAGTCATCCAGCCATGAGACCTTTCGGCGAGTGAAGCTTTGTCCTCCAGCCATGATAGATATTTGACTGATTTCCAGGCTAGTTTCTTAACTACACCGGAGCTGGTGGGAGTTTCCCACAGTTGGTTCAGTCCCAATTCATGTAATCCTTCTTTGAGGTACCTCGCTGCAGGTGAGGAAGTGTGTCTGCTTATCTCTTTCCATAACTGTGCATTTAGCGTCCCTGGAGCGGCTTTACGTATTTTATCCCACGTTATGATGTAAGCCCCATGTCTAGCAAGAGACTGCTTCTGGATGGCAAACCCAAGCCTTATTTGCCAGGGGGAAGTATATTTGGGTAACCCAAAAAAATCCTAAAGGTGCTTGTAACTGTGGAGTCCAGTAGTTTGGCATCTCTTCCTTTCTGGGCTTCACTACCATAAGTTATTGTTGGCAGTAACTTTGCACGAATCACCTCAACTATGGGCAGAATCGACGGGCCGGTTAATTTGGAATTCAAAGATTTTAGGAAGATTGCCAGAGCGATTCCTTTAGGCCTGATGCTGTTCCTTTGTGCAAGGAATTGACCTCTTTTGTCGATCTTTACACCCAGGTATTTATATTCTGCTGTGCTCTCTATTCGGGTGTTGCCCCAAAACCATACTGAGGGTTTTTCCCTTTTTTTGCTCACGGTGATAGTTTTAGTTTTGTCAGTGTTTATCATTAGACCGTTTTCTTTTGTGAAGTCTTGTGTGGCATTCAAAAGGTGTTGGAGGCCTACTCTCGTTTTGCTGATCAAGACTATATCGTCTGCATATAAGAGACATGGCACTAAGATGTCTCCCAATTTTGGAGCATGCGAGTGGCAGGTGTTTCATATTGGTATAAGGTCAGCTACAAACAGGTTGAAAAGTGTAGGGGCCAGTACGTTGCCTTGTTTAAGCCCTTTGTCTGTTGGAATGCATTGCGACAAGTTTGTTCCATCACCCAGCTTAATCTGTACCCAGGTGTTAGTATGCAGGTTTATCAGGAGGTTTAGGAGGGGTTGGGGGAGCCCCCAGTTATGTAGTTTGGTCCACAATCTGTTTCGTTTTACATGATCGAAAGCTGCTTTATAATCTATAAAGCACAAATGCAAGCAGCTCCCAGTCGTTTCCACCTTGTCGAAGAGCATTGACTTTGTTATTATATTTGTGGTCGTCCCCACGTTCTTTGCAAAGCCAGTCTGGTTCAACGGGATGATAGATTTTGCTTCTGCCCAGGTCTGGAGCTCTTCCAGGAGCATTCCAGTGAAAAATATTGCCTCATTGTCCAGTAATGCGACCAGCGAATAGTTCTGAGGCTCTGACCTATCCCCTGACTTATGAATTGGCGCAATGATGGATCCTCTCCATGACTCCGGCAGAATATTTGTCATCCTGATTTCCCAAAACAGTGGTTCTAGTGCTTCAGCCCAGAATGTTGTCTGTTGCTTGTAAAGCGCAGGTGGGATACCATTTGGGCCTGGGGCCCCTTCCCTCCTTCCCTTACCTATTCGCCTTTTTATGATCATGATTTGACTCGTTGGTGAGTCAACAGATGAAGTGTCATTTTTGATTTTGCCTTGTATGGTCTGGTTGGTCCCTACATATGCGGCACTGATTTTAGAACCTTCGGAAGCGCCAGGGGGGGGTTTCCCATTCATTGTGGACTCTGTGTCTTCTTGGAAATGAGACCCAAGATATTTTGTCGAGACTGCCTCAGAGATATTGGAGGTAATTCCCTCATTATTAGGATGAACAAATTTATTTATGGTTCTCCAGAAGTTAGCGCTGTTGTTTTGCTTAATATCAGCGTGTAATTTGGCCCACAAGGAGTTCTCTTTATCCCTTTTTGAATCCTTTTTTTGTTTTTTCAACAGAGCCTTTTTCTTTCGCAGTGAATTTAGTAATATTGTGTCTTGAGAGTTCCACCGTAACTCTCTCAGAGTGCGATAGATGACTCTCTTGGTGGCCTTGATTTCTTTCAGTGCCGATTGTGATATCGATTCCACGCCTCCGATTCGTTGTTGGATTTTTGGCTTGATGTTCGATGTGTAGACTGCCATTGTATCAGTGATACTTTCCCACTTTTTGACCTCGTCTGATCCGGCTCTCAGTTCGAAGTGAACCTTAGCAATTCCCACCATTCTGCAGTGTATGGCAGGCCCAAACTTGATTCTCTTGAGATTAATAGTGTCACATGCTCCCTGTGCAGTCCGGCTGTGCTCAAACATGTGGACTGTTGTTCTAAGCTCAATTTCTTGTGGCCGGTGGTCGCTGTCCCCTTTGTCCCCTAAACGAAATAGGATGACTTTATGGAACAACTCAAGGGAGACAAAGGTATAGTCTAGTAGAGTGTTTATTCTATATGAGTAGTATGTTGCCACAGGGGGATTATCTCCTCTTGATCTGTCGTTTAATGCTCTTAAGTATAAGTGTTCCAATTCCTCCAAAGCCAGCCGTCCCGCTTTTGTTTGTTTGCTCGAGGATGGCTCCCCTTGCGCTGGAATGTTCCAGATTGTGTTTTGTGTAAGCGTATCAGCGTCAACGGAGGACCCCATTAGATTTAGGTTTAGATCACCCATGAGAATGAGCTCCGCTGATGGTACTTCTGAAACGTAAGTTTCTACCAGCTTGCACAATTCTTTTATTAATTTGCCTTTACGCTTCGGTTGGATATAGGCATTGATTATTGTGATGTTAAAATCCGTTGCTCGTGTTGCGCCTTGAGAGCTTAAGTTTACGGCAAGGACTGCAGGTGAAGGAGAGCCTAGATCTCGGACAGTAAGGTTGAGTCCACATACGACATATATGGACAGGCCACCCTGTAGATGGCGTGCTTTGCCTCAGCTAGTGCACTTGTACAGAAGCGCAGTAATCCTTGCAATTGTGGAGGTTCGCTCAGCCAAGTCTCTTGTAGAGCCACAATGTCAAAGGCTGTGATGTCATTGATGAAGTCCGCGTCCAACAGTTTACTTGCCAGGCCGTTCACGTTCCATGAACATATCCGTAGAGACCCCCTTGCATTTGATCTATTTTTTGTCCCTCTAAATCGTCAGTCCTTTTTCCTGTTGTTTATTGTTCTTGAGATCCATCTTATGTTGGTGATGGATGTTGTTATGGGGTCTTGATGGCTTTCGCTTTCTGCCAGGAAGCCTTCTCTATTTGTTGTACTTTGCCCCCTGGCTCCTTTCAGTAGCGAGGTGATGGACCTGCCAACTGGTGCAGGGTTTTCAATGGTATATTTTGGTCTCAGCGGGTCGGGATATCCTAGGTTAATGTGTGGAGTAATGGTTATCCCCCAGCTCTTAAAAGTATTCCTTTCTTTGTGTATTCTTTGTGCAATGGTAGATGAACCCCATGAGGCACACGTTTTTTTCCCCAAATGCAGAATCTTTGCAGTTGATAAATTCAATCGAGACTAGGGCGGTTGACGTGATTTCAGACAGGGATGGTATGTGCGATAGTAAGCGGAGAATGTTGCCGCGATTCATAATATCAAACCTGCCCTTAGAGGTGTATTCTGGTGTGAACAGCAGTGTTGTAGTTTCCTGCCAGTTTATGTTGCCAGTAGTTGACAATGGCATGACTACGTTAACTTCCAGGACTTATTCACTGGGCAATATTTTATCTTCTGCTATTGATTTACTAGAACAAGATTTCTCCATACTACAGCCCAGGCAATCACAATTACATTCTATTATGTTATTGAGCTGGACGCTGCAATCCTTGCTCGCAGGTTATGTCTTGTCGTTTTATCAACAGCACATCACTGTTTTCTGCATACACTCTAATGCAAAAACAGATGAAAATGGCACAGAGGGGGACAAAATATACAATGCTGCATATTGGAAAGTTATAGACAGATAATCTTTTACTGTGGCAGAATCACCGTCCACAGAGTGGTTGATCTATGGCCATATAACCTTAGCGGTCACAACTTTCCAGTTTCAATACTATCTAGACCAACAACAGGCAGGCACATATGAAAAAATGGGTATGAAATTCATTAAGGAATCTTGGGAATCACTGTACAGATTTCGATGCAGGAGTGGGGAGCTAGAAGTGCTTCTAAGCGGAACAAACTGCGAGAGCGCTTTGAGTGGATCCCTCATATGCCAGGATCTTATGCTGCACGGGCCTGCAATGGTTCAGTAGCGAACTTCTGGAGCGTAAATACCTTGATCGCATGGTACATCATCTGGGCACACCTCGCCTACGGGAACTAAGCGCCTCTTGGTTCCTGTCATTTAGACCAGTCTGGATGGACTGCATCGTACCTGTTCTCCGCTGCCTGTTCTGCGGAGAAGAATGCATGTTGGATCTCTGGCGGACACTTCCATCAGTTGCGCAACCAGACATTGATGTTTTCGTGGACCCGAAAACGGCCCATATTCTGCAGTGTCCAGAGCGTATTCCTATGTTGATTTCAGCATTCTTAGAGCCTCCACAGGAAGTCTCTGCTCCTGTTGGAAAGGATACCAACTCCTCCACTGACACCAAGGCCTTCGATGGCGCACAGGCTGCCCCAGCATCAGCTGCTGGCAGCACAGAAGATCATCTGTGCTCAATTGCCGTAATTTGCGAGGTGTTACAGGGATCGTCATCTGCGAAGGCAGGCAACAGCAATGTTGCATCTCCCAGCCAGAACACATAAACTTTTGGCTAGTCATGTGCTAGGAAACTTTTTTACACAAACTAAGAGTGGAACTCAAAAACAATCGACACTTTTTCATGCTTGCATGGCTTTCTGATGCTTGTAGTGGTTTGAGCTTAATATACAGACACATTAAAGCTATTGCTTGAATGACAATTTTTCTTTTTACCATATTTTAGAATTTCTTTAGAAAACCTGTTTTTATACTATACTTTTTGAGTACCGGTGCCTAGAAAGCCTAATAGTATGTTAGAATTTAATTATGTTTTCCAGTTGGATGAGAAGTTGGTGTTATATTCCATATAGTTACCCCAATATAGGCTCAGGTAACTGCCTAACCTTTCACTACATTCTTCCCTACATTACACACTTAACAGTTTCTGCGTACTGACCTTTTACCTAGATACAACACTGCACATAGAACGCAGGATGTTCCCTGGTAAAGGTCTCATACATTATGCATGAGGATTCTTGAGAATTCAGTAGGACTACCATCTCCTGTACAATATTTATATCCCGAAGTCAACCCCCGGGGAGACCTTCGGTATATAAACATCACATCTTGCTGAGACAAACAGAGGACGCTGAGGCTCCCGCATGCAAATACTCCAGCTCTCAGTGATCTAACATCCCCTGCGGGGTGTCTAACTCGAGACCAAGATGGGGTCCCATAGTCTCTCACTCAGGTAATGGGGTGTACCCTATCCTAGAGGGATTCTTGGCTTTACACCTACATACATGCTACCTGCAGATATGTTACCTATAAACAAACAACTAATAAGGCTTTAGTCTAGTATTAACTCTATCTCTTAAAGTATCGCCTCACAAAAGATTTTCAAATATCAACCAGCCTTTAGTGTTGTTTTTGTTCTGTTTTAATTTAGATTTTCTGTAGAGGATCCTTTAACACAATTGTCTTCTTGCCCATTTTTCCATCCAGGTATTTTAGAATGTTCACAAAGGTTGCCTTCTATTTGCTTATAGCAAGGGTTATGTGCAGGGGATTCATTTGATGAGGTCTGTCTACCAAAAGACTCACATTCAGGTCATCTATACTGGATGCTTTAAACCTGACCTTGCATATGCATGGTAAAACATTTGTAAAACTTATTAAGCCTTTTCAAACATCCCGGAGAGCATCAGCTGCAGCTAGCTATTACCAACAGCATGTAATATGGTCAAAAGTCAGTGCACAAGATGTTTGTTCATTCATAAGTATTGGAAGGAATTATATGAGTCATGCTGGTATATTGTGATAGTTAAGAGATGTAAGCTGTGGCAGGAATCCTGACAAAGGCATAGCCCTCTCCTGTCAATCTTCCTTTGAAAGCTGTAAAAAAGAGTGGCTGCACAAAATGGCTGCTGGCCACATGGTTAATCAACAACAGCACACAAGAAGGCATGGACATAAAAAAGAACACATGCAGGCCTATGGAAAAACACACTGACTGGCTGCACAAAATGGCGATTGACCACATAGTCAAACAATAACAGCAGGCAAGGAGGCATGACCACAACAAAGAACACACGCACACTGGCTGGCTAGCCAAAATGGCCACTGATCACATTGTCAAACAGCAACAGTAGGCAAGGAGGGACAACAACAAGCGTTTTTATATCAATTGGCATTTTCAATTTTATATAGCATCCTTATCAACATGGCCACTTTATATTAACTTGTACTTCCAACTTCAATATAGAGCCTTGAACCTACATGGTCACTGCTCTTAACATTTTCTATCCATAGGAAATCGTGAACAAGATGGTATATAAACGTACATAGTTAGTACATTTTTAACATATCGCCCCTAATCAAATTGGCAGCTATGGTTAACATGCATTATACTCATTGGACTTTTACAAGATGGCAGACAATTTTCTGCTGTGCCAGTCCCCTTTCTGTTTTGAACCACACAGGTGTTGAAACTTACACTACCATAGTATAAAAATGGCCGTAAATACATGGTTCGGTTTGCAAACTTATGGCACGTACGCTGAGATGATTGCTGTTGGCCACCCCGCAGACAATCTAATTAAATGTTAAATTTTCAGTTTGTCTGGCTAATTCCATACAAATTATTTTTCACTCTATAGTGGTGTTGCTAACAGACAGCTGGGCAAACAGTCAATATCTGTTCGACGAATTGCGACAGTACTTGACTAATTCCTGATGTAAGTTGATATACCATTTCCTCTATCATGATATTCAAAGACCTTGTATGTCCCAGGCTGGAAATTTCCAGTTGCATTATAATTATCTGAATAACTACACCTGCCCAACAGATAGAACAGGTTGCAGTTCAACTTAAAACCTTTGTGTAAGTAACATAAACAAAGGCTTTTTAAAATTAATTATACACAGCTTTGTCTTTTTGTGACAGCTTGAATTCAATCACTTTTTCCTACATTTTTCACACGGGTGCCTTTTTTAAACTCATTGTTCGTATACAGTGTTAGAATATTTCTATTTTACATTGTATTATATAGGGAGCTACAGTCAACACTCTGTCCTGAAGATGGTCTGATAGTTTTATTCCTTAGACAGACCGGAACGTCGACTAAAACATCTTTCTCTGTATAACATTGATTGGTTTAATGACATAGAGAAGATGTCAACATAGTTTTTTTTATAGGTTAATTGACGTCACCTTACATGCTATGTTTTGTTGCTTTTCCCTTGACAAATTTTTTTTTTAAAATACACATATATTAAATATATAAATATGTTTTTTTTAAAGATATTTTGTTGCCCGGTGTATGATTCATGATTCAATTTTCAATTGATAAATTGTGACTACATTGAATTTTTTCTTTGATTTGCTCTATTTCCCACCACTCTTTAGGGTGAGATCAGTAATATTTTGTGTAAATAAGAGTAAAAACTTTAGAGAAACAAAATCCATTGTAGGTAAACCTCCCCTTCTTTGAAAAGGTATACACCATCAAGCGCTTATTTGATCATGCAGCTTGCTCGCTCACGCCGTTTTTGTTATGTTATCTAAATTGTCCTGCCTCTATTACAATCTTTGCTAGTTACAAATGGCGCCATTAGACACCATTAAGCACCTATTTATTTGTCTAGATTTTTTGTCACAACATAGTTATTATCGATCTCTTTTGAATGGCATTATATGCCCCTGTCCATTCTCATATGCATGAATATGGCACTTACTTAGAGGAAGTAATAATACAGATAATTTGGACTATTTTCAAATGAGATAGCATCTTTTTATATATAGATATACAATTATTGACACTGTAGAGATAATGCATGATACTTACGACACACAACAAGTCGCAATGTATTGAAGGTTCTGTATATTATGTTTTTTGTAAAACTGGGCCCGATTTTTCACCAATTCTGATTAAATGTTTTACATTATTGTTTAAAATCAATAATGTAGGATGGGATTCAATTCTCAACATCAATGATTTTTTCTATATCAATCAATAGTTTGGAAAGCACAGTATCAATATCATTTTTTTTAATAATTGCAAGCTACAGACTAAGGGTACATTTTATACTTTGTTTTTTCGCAGAGGATTTTCTTGGCTCTAGACCCATTTGTGTCTTAGAATTTTTTCTTTGATATTGGAACACGGACATATAACATTTGTACAATTTCGAGGTATGTGTTAGATATGATATTTGTGCATTTACAATATCTCCAAAGTTGACTTGCCCATGTAGCCAGTAAAGGATAACAAATTATGCTCAATAATTGTGTTGAATGTTTTCTTATGAAGCTGGGAGCACAAGAGTGCATTTTGAGTATTCTCACCTTCTTCCCAAGTGAGTTAATTCACGACTTATAGTTTGTACAAAATGCAAAAAAAATCTGTTATTTTATAACTGTTTGCTATGTTTATACTATTATAACATCTTGATGAGCTAACTCGATAATAATTCGGTTTGAATATAAGCAACAAATGACGCTATGTTTGCTTGTTCATATGTATACATGTACAGATTTTAAATGAACCTGGAGAAGTCTCTCTTGAGACGAAATACGTTGGCTAAATGGCTAAATAATTTTTTGGGAAATTTGATTTTAACAACTGCACATATTTATCAATAAAGACACAATTTTGAGAGTATAAGAAAAATCTGGACCTGGCAATTTCTTCAAATCATCGTGGACATCTGACATTCTATTAACTTTAAATAAGATTATAAGTGATGTGTGCTGATTCCCTTTCTTTTTGTGATTACAAAACTATGGAGAGATATCCGCCCATTCTGTTGAAAATTGAATAATTAAAGTGACAATATCTAAAATTCTGTGCCCTGCTATACCATCAGACGTTAGAGTAATGGTGATCACTCGATCTATGCTTTTACTAATCTCCAAAATCCTAAAACAACAAAAAAAGTGCCCAAATGTTTTGCAGTGTTTCTCTCCACTACGATGTCTTAAAAATAATATTAATGATAACTATCCATGAGTTACCGGTAATCAAAGAATAATAAATGAACTCCTACTTCATTAAGGGGCCCTGAAATTACTGAGCCACAAAAGAAGAATAACAACAATGGTAAAATAAAAGAGTGAGTCAGCTACTTGTGTAACATGGAGACAACTTAACACATGAGCCAAAGCTACTATGGGAGTGCGCTGATGCTCGGAGTGAATCAGGCGGAGGCTACTAGATTGCAAAGGGTGCAGAATGCCGCGGCGCGAGCCATCGTTGGCCTTCCTAGACAGTGCTCTGTCTTTGCAGTTTTGACCTCTCTCCACTGGCTGCCGGTCAGACAGAGAATTAAATTTAAGGCTCTCTGCCTGACATTTAAAATCTTGAAGCTTTCCTCTACTCCAGCCCTCGCTAAGCTTATTTCCTCCTATGTTCCTACGCGGTCTCTTAGATCGGAATTTCTCCATCTGGCTGTCAATACACGGTTTAGACTGAGTAGGATGGGAGGTCGCTCCTTTCGAGTATTAGCGGCAGGATTATGGAATTCTCTCCCTGTCCATATTCGAGCCTTGAACAGCCTTACTTCCTTTAGGCGCGCCATAAAAACTTTTTTGTTCCCAATCGCTGACTGATTCCTTCCTCTCCTTCCCAGCATCGATTGTTGTGTTGTGGTACCTGATCAGACGCCGGGACGCCCCTTGGCTGTGGCAGCTGCGCGCCTTATAAAAACTACTAACATAACATAACATAACATAACATAACATAACATACTTGTCTTCTCTGCAACAGCATGAATTACTGTCTAACATTTCCTCAAGTAATCCATGATTACAAGGTGCGTGAAATAGTACACTTGGATTGCACATTCCACATGAATATATGATTCCTTGTCATGTTTTACAGAAAACAGGTCATTTCTAGCTTGTCATTCAAACCAAATGGTATCGAGGTGTTGAGATATGGTATCCAGTATGCTGCTCTTTGCTCCAATTGCTGATTGTTGTTTTTATTGTATTGTATTGTATTGTATTGTAATTGCATTTATATAGCGCTTACTACCCCTGACGAGGCGTCAAAGCGATTTTTCGGCAAGTAGCACCCTATTCCGGGACCCCTAGAGGATTAGTGTTGAATAAGTATAGTGAAACATGCAAGTACATTTTAAGTGGTGGATAGGTTAGTCTGTTATTTGGATTTGGAATGATAGCAGAAGGATAGAGGAGGACAAAAGGTTTGTATTCATATAGCGCTTGTTACCCCTGATGGGGTGTTGCAGCACGCTATTCAGGAAGCCCCTAAAGGATTAGTGGTGAATTAATGTGGGGAAATATGAAAGTATTTCAGTAGTGGATATTAGTCAGTTATTTGGAGTGAGAAGGATAACGGAGGGATAAAAGGGGAGGAAAGGTTTGCATTCATATAGCACTTCTTACCCCCATATGAATGTTGAATCGCTTTTCTGGCAAGATGCACGCCACTTTGGAACCCATTAAGGATTAGTGTTAAAAATTAGTATAGGAAAATATGAAGTAATTTGAGTAGTGGAGGATATGTTATTCAGTTGTTTGGGTAGAGAAGGGTAGGTGGCGGGATAGTGAAGGGAAAGAGGTTTGTATTTATAAAGCGCTTGCTATCCCTGATGGGGTTTTAAAGCGCAAGTAGCACGCTACTCTAGGACCCATCAGGATTAGTGTTGAATTAGTATGGTGAAACATGAGAGTAAATTTAGTGGTCGATGTGTTAGTTAGTTATTTGGATTGAGAAGGGTTGGGGAGGGGTAGAAAAGAGGGAAGAGTTTAGAAAGGTTTGTTTTGGGGATTGCTATTGTAAAAGAGGTGTCAGATGATGCAAGGAGGGGTAGAGTAGGAGAGAGTCTAGAAAGAGTTATTTTGGGGATCATAGTAGTGGTATGGGGTTTGGGATGAATGAGAGAGTGGATGTAGAGGATATATTGATAGATGTAGAGGATGAGAGATAGGGTAGTGCATTGGAAAGAGTAGTAGAAAGAAGTTTGAGATGAGTCAGAAGGTTGTGCTAGGTGATATATTGAGTGCTGTATAGGCGGAAAAATTTGGAAGTGCATTGGAAATGCTAAATTAGAAGAAAGTGATAAATATATAGATCCATAAGTACCTTGAAAGTATATAGATGCATAAAGTAGGTATGTATATTGGGCAGCATTTCTCCCCTGGCCCTGGTCCTGGTCAGTCCAGAACAGGCTCAAGCAGGCAACTGCCCTTGTCCTATCCGCCCTTGGCTGAGACACTCTAACCCAGGCCTTTCATAGCCCTAGTAATCAGGTGACCTCGTCAGCCAATAACGATTCAGAAAAGGGGGTGGTGATGAACAGAGTGTCTGAATTAAGCAGACCACTCTTACCCAGTCCAAAGATCAGGGCTTGATCCATCACCGTTATTTATCTCACTGCCCCATCCCAGCTCAGAACCTGGCTATATGCAAATCAGTCTGTCCCTGGCCCAGTGCATCATGGGAACAGGGCAGACTAAACTACCAAGCCAATTCTTCACCAGAAAGGAGACAAGCTACCGGGGACCGGTTTCTGGCATTTCAGCCGCCTTCGGCCCGGCTTGCTTAAATCCTGATGGAGCAGTGAGAAAGGGACTCATGTCTGAGTATACCCTGCCACACCTATAGTGGCCAAAAACGATTCACAAAAGGGGGTGGTGATGAACAGAGTGTCTGAATTAAGCAGACCACTCTTACCCAGTCCAAAGATCAGGGCTTGATCCATCACCGTTATTTATCTCACTGCCCCATCCCAGCTCAGAACCTGGCTATATGCAAATCAGTCTGTCCCTGGCCCAGTGCATCATGGGAACAGGGCAGACTAAACTACCAAGCCAATTCTTCACCAGTAAGGAGACAAGCTACCGGGGACCGGTTTCTGGCATTTCAGCCGTCTTCGGCCCGGCTTGCTTGAATCCTGATGGAGCAGTGAGAAAGGGACTCATGTCTGAGTATACCCTGCCACACCTATAGTGGCCAAAAACGATTCAGAAAAGAGGGGGTGATGAACAGAGTGTCTGAATTAAGCAGCCCACTCTTACCCAGTCCAAAGATCAGGGCTTGATCCATCACCGTTATTTATCTCACTGCCCCATCCCAGCTCAGAACCTGGCTATATGCAAATCAGTCTGTCCCTGGCCCAGTGCATCATGGGAACAGGGCAGACTGAACTACCAAGCCAATTCTTCTCCAGAAAGGAGACAAGCTACCGGGGACCGGTTTCTGGCATTTCAGCCGTCTTCGGCCCGGCTTGCTTGAATCCTGATGGAGCAGTGAGAAAGGGACTCATGTCTGAGTATACCCTGCCACACCTATAGTGGCCAAAAACGATTCAGAAAAGGGGGTGGTGATGAACAGAGTGTCTGAATTAAGCAGACCACTCTTACCCAGTCCAAAGATCAGGGCTTGATCCATCACCGTTATTTATCTCACTTCCCCATCCCAGCTCAGAACCTGGCTATATGCAAATCAGTCTGTCCCTGGCCCAGTGCATCATGGGAACAGGGCAGACTAAACTACCAAGCCAATTCTTCACCAGAAAGGAGACAAGCTACCGGGGACCGGTTTCTGGCATTTCAGCCGTCTTCGGCCCGGCTTGCTTGAATCCTGATGGAGCAGTGAGAAAGGGACTCAGGTCTGAGTATACCCTGCCACACCTATAGTGGCCAAAAACGATTCAGAAAAGGGGGTGGTGATGAACAGAGTGTCTGAATTAAGCAGACCACTCTTACCCAGTCCAAAGATCAGGGCTTGATCCATCACCGTTATTTATCTCACTGCCCCATCCCAGCTCAGAACCTGGCTATATGCAAATCAGTCTGTCCCTGGCCCAGTGCATCATGGGAACAGGGCAGACTAAACTACCAAGCCAATTCTTCACCAGAAAGGAGACAAGCTACCGGGGACCGGTTTCTGGCATTTTAGCCGCCTTCGGCCCGGCTTGCTTAAATCCTGATGGAGCAGTGAGAAAGGGACTCATGTCTGAGTATACCCTGCCACACCTATAGTGGCCAAAAACGATTCAGAAAAGGGGGTGGTGATGAACAGAGTGTCTGAATTAAGCAGACCACTCTTACCCAGTCCAAAGATCAGGGCTTGATCCATCACCGTTATTTATCTCACTGCCCCATCCCAGCTCAGAACCTGGCTATATGCAAATCAGTCTGTCCCTGGCCCAGTGCATCATGGGAACAGGGCAGACTAAACTACCAAGCCAATTCTTCACCAGTAAGGAGACAAGCTACCGGGGACCGGTTTCTGGCATTTCAGCCGTCTTCGGCCCGGCTTGCTTGAATCCTGATGGAGCAGTGAGAAAGGGACTCATGTCTGAGTATACCCTGCCACACCTATAGTGGCCAAAAACGATTCAGAAAAGGGGGTGGTGATGAACAGAGTGTCTGAATTAAGCAGACCACTCTTACCCAGTCCAAAGATTAGGGCTTGATCCATCACCGTTATTTATCTCACTGCCCCATCCCAGCTCAGAACCTGGCTATATGCAAATCAGTCTGTCCCTGGCCCAGTGCATCATGGGAACAGGGCAGACTAAACTACCAAGCCAATTCTTCACCAGAAAGGAGACAAGCTACCGGGGACCGGTCTCTGGCATTTCAGCCGTCTTCGGCCCGGCTTGCTTGAATCCTGATGGAGCAGTGAGAAAGGGACTCATGTCTGAGTATACCCTGCCACACCTATAGTGGCCAAAAACGATTCAGAAAAGGGGGTGGTGATGAACAGAGTGTCTGAATTAAGCAGACCACTCTTACCCAGTCCAAAGATCAGGGCTTGATCCATCACCGTTATTTATCTCACTGCCCCATCCCAGCTCAGAACCTGGCTATATGCAAATCAGTCTGTCCCTGGCCCAGTGCATCATGGGAACAGGGCAGACTAAACTACCAAGCCAATTCTTCACCAGTAAGGAGACAAGCTACCGGGGACCGGTTTCTGGCATTTCAGCCGTCTTCGGCCCGGCTTGCTTGAATCCTGATGGAGCAGTGAGAAAGGGACTCATGTCTGACTATACCCTGCCACACCTATAGTGGCCAAAAACGATTCAGAAAAGGGGGGGGGTGATGAACAGAGTGTCTGAATTAAGCAGACCACTCTTACCCAGTCCAAAGATCAGGGCTTGATCCATCACCGTTATTTATCTCACTGCCCCATCCCAGCTCAGAACCTGGCTATATGCAAATCAGTCTGTCCCTGGCCCAGTGCATCATGGGAACAGGGCAGACTAAACTACCAAGCCAATTCTTCACCAGAAAGGAGACAAGCTACCGGGGACCGGTTTCTGGCATTTCAGCCGTCTTCGGCCCGGCTTGCTTGAATCCTGATGGAGCAGTGAGAAAGGGACTCATGTCTGAGTATACCCTGCCACACCTATAGTGGCCAAAAACGATTCAGAAAAGGGGGTGGTGATGAACAGAGTGTCTGAATTAAGCAGACCACTCTTACCCAGTCCAAAGATCAGGGCTTGATCCATCACCGTTATTTATCTCACTGCCCCATCCCAGCTCAGAACCTGGCTATATGCAAATCAGTCTGTCCCTGGCCCAGTGCATCATGGGAACAGGGCAGACTAAACTACCAAGCCAATTCTTCACCAGAAAGGAGACAAGCTACCGGGGACCGGTTTCTGGCATTTCAGCCGTCTTCGGCCCGGCTTGCTTGAATCCTGATGGAGCAGTGAGAAAGGGACTCAGGTCTGAGTATACCCTGCCACACCTATAGTGGCCAAAAACGATTCAGAAAAGGGGGTGGTGATGAACAGAGTGTCTGAATTAAGCAGACCACTCTTACCCAGTCCAAAGATCAGGGCTTGATCCATCACCGTTATTTATCTCACTGCCCCATCCCAGCTCAGAACCTGGCTATATGCAAATCAGTCTGTCCCTGGCCCAGTGCATCATGGGAACAGGGCAGACTAAACTACCAAGCCAATTCTTCACCAGTAAGGAGACAAGCTACCGGGGACCGGTTTCTGGCATTTTAGCCGCCTTCGGCCCGGCTTGCTTAAATCCTGATGGAGCAGTGAGAAAGGGACTCATGTCTGAGTATACCCTGCCACACCTATAGTGGCCAAAAACGATTCAGAAAAGGGGGTGGTGATGAACAGAGTGTCTGAATTAAGCAGACCACTCTTACCCAGTCCAAAGATCAGGGCTTGATCCATCACCGTTATTTATCTCACTGCCCCATCCCAGCTCAGAACCTGGCTATATGCAAATCAGTCTGTCCCTGGCCCAGTGCATCATGGGAACAGGGCAGACTAAACTACCAAGCCAATTCTTCACCAGTAAGGAGACAAGCTACCGGGGACCGGTTTCAGGCATTTCGGCCGTCTTCGGCCCGGCTTGCTTGAATCCTGATGGAGCAGTGAGAAAGGGACTCATGTCTGAGTATACCCTGCCACACCTATAGTGGCCAAAAACGATTCAGAAAAGGGGGTGGTGATGAACAGAGTGTCTGAATTAAGCAGACCACTCTTACCCAGTCCAAAGATCAGGGCTTGATCCATCACCGTTATTTATCTCACTGCCCCATCCCAGCTCAGAACCTGGCTATATGCAAATCAGTCTGTCCCTGGCCCAGTGCATCATGGGAACAGGGCAGACTAAACTACCAAGCCAATTCTTCACCAGAAAGGAGACAAGCTACCGGGGACCGGTTTCTGGCATTTCAGCCGTCTTCGGCCCGGCTTGCTTGAATCCTGATGGAGCAGTGAGAAAGGGACTCATGTCTGAGTATACCCTGCCACACCTATAGTGGCCAAAAACGATTCAGAAAAGGAGGTGGTGATGAACAGAGTGTCTGAATTAAGCAGACCACTCTTACCCAGTCCAAAGATCAGGGCTTGATCCATCACTGTTATTTATCTCACTGCCCCATCCCAGCTCAGAACCTGGCTATGTGCAAATCAGTCTGTCCCTGGCCCAGTGCATCATGGGAACAGGGCAGACTAAACTACCAAGCCAATTCTTCACCAGAAAGGAGACAAGCTACCGGGGACCGGTTTCTGGCATTTCAGCCGTCTTCGGCCCGGCTTGCTTGAATCCTGATGGAGCAGTGAGAAAGGGACTCATGTCTGAGTATACCCTGCCACACCTATAGTGGCCAAAAACGATTCAGAAAAGGGGGTGGTGATGAACAGAGTGTCTGAATTAAGCAGACCACTCTTACCCAGTCCAAAGATCAGGGCTTGATCCATCACCGTTATTTATCTCACTGCCCCATCCCAGCTCAAAACCTGGCTATATGCAAATCAGTCTGTCCCTGGCCCAGTGCATCATGGGAATAGGGCAGACTAAACTACCAAGCCAATTCTTCACCAGAAAGGAGACAAGCTACCGGGGACCGGTTTCTGGCATTTCAGCCGTCTTCGGCCCGGCTTGCTTGAATCCTGATGGAGCAGTGAGAAAGGGACTCATGTCTGAGTATACCCTGCCACACCTATAGTGGCCAAAAACGATTCAGAAAAGGGGGTGGTGATGAACAGAGTGTCTGAATTAAGCAGACCACTCTTACCCAGTCCAAAGATCAGGGCTTGATCCATCACCGTTATTTATCTCACTGCCCCATCCCAGCTCAGAACCTGGCTATATGCAAATCAGTCTGTCCCTGGCCCAGTGCATCATGGGAACAGGGCAGACTAAACTACCAAGCCAATTCTTCACCAGAAAGGAGACAAGCTACCGGGGACCGGTTTCTGGCATTTCAGCCGTCTTCGGCCCGGCTTGCTTGAATCCTGATGGAGCAGTGAGAAAGGGACTCATGTCTGAGTATACCCATCCACACCTATAGTGGCCAAAAACGATTCAGAAAAGGGGGTGGTGATGAACAGAGTGTCTGAATTAAGCAGACCACTCTTACCCAGTCCAAAGATCAGGGCTTGATCCATCACCGTTATTTATCTCGCTGCCCCATCCCAGCTCAGAACCTGGCTATATGCAAATCAGTCTGTCCCTGGCCCAGTGCATCATGGGAACAGGGCAGACTAAACTACCAAGCCAATTCTTCACCAGAAAGGAGACAAGCTACCGGGGACCGGTTTCTGGCATTTCAGCCGTCTTCGGCCCGGCTTGCTTGAATCCTGATGGAGCAGTGAGAAAGGGACTCATGTCTGAGTATACCCTGCCACACCTATAGTGGCCAAAAACGATTCAGAAAAGGGGGTGGTGATGAACAGAGTGACTGAATTAAGCAGACCACTCTTGCCCAGTCCAAAGATCAGGGCTTGATCCATCACCGTTATTTATCTCACTGGCCCATCCCAGCTCAGAACCTGGCTATATGCAAATCAGTCTGTCCCTGGCCCAGTGCATCATGGTAACAGGGCAGACTAAACTACCAAGCCAATTCTTCACCAGAAAGGAGACAAGCTACCGGGGACCGGTTTCTGGCATTTCAGCCGCCTTCGGCCCGGCTTGCTTAAATCCTGATGGAGCAGTGAGAAAGGGACTCATGTCTGAGTATACCCTGCCACACCTATAGTGGCCAAAAACGATTCAGAAAAGGGGGTGGTGATGAACAGAGTGTCTGAATTAAGCAGACCACTCCTACCCAGTCCAAAGATCAGGGCTTGATCCATCACCATTATTTATCTCACTGCCCCATCCCAGCTCAGAACCTGGCTATATGCAAATCAGTCTGTCCCTGGCCCAGTGCATCATGGGAACAGGGCAGACTAAACTACCAAGCCAATTCTTCACCAGTAAGGAGACAAGCTACCGGGGACCGGTTTCTGGCATTTCAGCCGTCTTCGGCCCGGCTTGCTTGAATCCTGATGGAGCAGTGAGAAAGGGACTCATGTCTGAGTATACCCTGCCACACCTATAGTGGCCAAAAACGATTCAGAAAAGGGGGTCGTGATGAACAGAGTGTCTGAATTAAGCAGACCACTCTTACCCAGTCCAAAGATCAGGGCTTGATCCATCACCGTTATTTATCTCACTGCCCCATCCCAGCTCAGAACCTGGCTATATGCAAATCAGTCTGTCCCTGGCCCAGTGCATCATGGGAACAGGGCAGACTAAACTACCAAGCCAATTCTTCACCAGAAAGGAGACAAGCTACCGGGGACCGGTTTCTGGCATTTCAGCCGTCTTCGGCCCGGCTTGCTTGAATCCTGATGGAGCAGTGAAAAAGGGACTCATGTCTGAGTATACCCTGCCACACCTATAGTGGCCAAAAACGATTCAGAAAAGGGGGTGGTGATGAACAGAGTGTCTGAATTAAGCAGACCACTCTTACCCAGTCCAAAGATCAGGGCTTGATCCATCACCGTTATTTATCTCACTGCCCCATCCCAGCTCAGAACCTGGCTATATGCAAATCAGTCTGTCCCTGGCCCAGTGCATCATGGGAATAGGGCAGACTAAACTACCAAGCCAATTCTTCACCAGAAAGGAGACAAGCTACCGGGGACCGGTTTCTGGCATTTCAGCCGTCTTCGGCCCGGCTTGCTTGAATCCTGATGGAGCAGTGAGAAAGGGACTCATGTCTGAGTATACCCTGCCACACCTATAGTGGCCAAAAACGATTCAGAAAAGGGGGTGGTGATGAACAGAGTGTCTGAATTAAGCAGACCACTCTTACCCAGTCCAAAGATCAGGGCTTGATCCATCACCGTTATTTATCTCACTGCCCCATCCCAGCTCAGAACCTGGCTATATGCAAATCAGTCTGTCCCTGGCCCAGTGCATCATGGGAACAGGGCAGACTAAACTACCAAGCCAATTCTTCACCAGAAAGGAGACAAGCTACCGGGGACCGGTTTCTGGCATTTCAGCCGTCTTCGGCCCGGCTTGCTTGAATCCTGATGGAGCAGTGAGAAAGGGACTCATGTCTGAGTATACCCATCCACACCTATAGTGGCCAAAAACGATTCAGAAAAGGGGGTGGTGATGAACAGAGTGACTGAATTAAGCAGACCACTCTTACCCAGTCCAAAGATCAGGGCTTGATCCATCACCGTTATTTATCTCGCTGCCCCATCCCAGCTCAGAACCTGGCTATATGCAAATCAGTCTGTCCCTGGCCCAGTGCATCATGGGAACAGGGCAGACTAAACTACCAAGCCAATTCTTCACCAGAAAGGAGACAAGCTACCGGGGACCGGTTTCTGGCATTTCAGCCGTCTTCGGCCCGGCTTGCTTGAATCCTGATGGAGCAGTGAGAAAGGGACTCATGTCTGAGTATACCCTGCCACACCTATAGTGGCCAAAAACGATTCAGAAAAGGGGGTGGTGATGAACAGAGTGTCTGAATTAAGCAGACCACTCCTACCCAGTCCAAAGATCAGGGCTTGATCCATCACCATTATTTATCTCACTGCCCCATCCCAGCTCAGAACCTGGCTATATGCAAATCAGTCTGTCCCTGGCCCAGTGCATCATGGGAACAGGGCAGACTAAACTACCAAGCCAATTCTTCACCAGTAAGGAGACAAGCTACCGGGGACCGGTTTCTGGCATTTCAGCCGTCTTCGGCCCGGCTTGCTTGAATCCTGATGGAGCAGTGAGAAAGGGACTCATGTCTGAGTATACCCTGCCACACCTATAGTGGCCAAAAACGATTCAGAAAAGGGGGTCGTGATGAACAGAGTGTCTGAATTAAGCAGACCACTCTTACCCAGTCCAAAGATCAGGGCTTGATCCATCACCGTTATTTATCTCACTGCCCCATCCCAGCTCAGAACCTGGCTATATGCAAATCAGTCTGTCCCTGGCCCAGTGCATCATGGGAACAGGGCAGACTAAACTACCAAGCCAATTCTTCACCAGAAAGGAGACAAGCTACCGGGGACCGGTTTCTGGCATTTCAGCCGTCTTCGGCCCGGCTTGCTTGAATCCTGATGGAGCAGTGAAAAAGGGACTCATGTCTGAGTATACCCTGCCACACCTATAGTGGCCAAAAACGATTCAGAAAAGGGGGTGGTGATGAACAGAGTGTCTGAATTAAGCAGACCACTCTTACCCAGTCCAAAGATCAGGGCTTGATCCATCACCGTTATTTATCTCACTGCCCCATCCCAGCTCAGAACCTGGCTATATGCAAATCAGTCTGTCCCTGGCCCAGTGCATCATGGGAACAGGGCAGACTAAACTACCAAGCTAATTCTTCACCAGAAAGGAGACAAGCTACCGGGGACCGGTTTCTGGCATTTCAGCCGTCTTCGGCCCGGCTTGCTTGAATCCTGATGGAGCAGTGAGAAAGGGGCTCATGTCTGAGTATACCCTGCCACACCTATAGTGGCCAAAAACGATTCAGAAAAGGGGGTGGTGATGAACAGAGTTTCTGAATTAAGCAGACCACTCTTACCCAGTCCAAAGATCAGGGCTTTATCCATCACCGTTATTTATCTCACTGCCCCATCCCAGCTCAGAACCTGGCTATATGCAAATCAGTCTGTCCCTGGCCCAGTGCATCATGGGAACAGGGCAGACTAAACTACCAAGCCAATTCTTCACCAGAAAGGAGACAAGCTACCGGGGACCGGTTTCTGGCATTTCAGCCGTCTTCGGCCCGGCTTGCTTGAATCCTGATGGAGCAGTGAGAAAGGGACTCATGTCTGAGTATACCCTGCCACACCTATAGTGGCCAAAAACGATTCAGAAAAGGGGGTGGTGATGAACAGAGTGTCTGAATTAAGCAGACCACTCTTACCCAGTCCAAAGATCAGGGCTTGATCCATCACCGTTATTTATCTCACTGCCCCATCCCAGCTCAGAACCTGGCTATATGCAAATCAGTCTGTCCCTGGCCCAGTGCATCATGGGAACAGGGCAGACTAAACTACCAAGCCAATTCTTCACCAGAAAGGAGACAAGCTACCGGGGACCGGTTTCTGGCATTTCAGCCGTCTTCGGCCCGGCTTGCTTGAATCCTGATGGAGCAGTGAGAAAGGGACTCATGTCTGAGTATACCCTGCCACACCTATAGTGGCCAAAAACGATTCAGAAAAGGGGGTGGTGATGAACAGAGTGTCTGAATTAAGCAGACCACTCTTACCCAGTCCAAAGATCAGGGCTTGATCCATCACCGTTATTTATCTCACTGCCCCATCCCAGCTCAGAACCTGGCTATATGCAAATCAGTCTGTCCCTGGCCCAGTGCATCATGGGAACAGGGCAGACTAAACTACCAAGCCAATTCTTCACCAGAAAGGAGACAAGCTACCGGGGACCGGTTTCTGGCATTTCAGCCGTCTTCGGCCCGGCTTGCTTGAATCCTGATGGAGCAGTGAGAAAGGGACTCATGTCTGAGTATACCCTGCCACACCTATAGTTGCCAAAAATGATTCAGAAAAGGGGGTGGTGATGAACAGAGTGTCTGAATTAAGCAGACCACTCTTACCCAGTCCAAAGATCAGGGCTTGATCCATCACCGTTATTTATCTCACTGCCCCATCCCAGCTCAGAACCTGGCTATATGCAAATCAGTCTGTCCCTGGCCCAGTGCATCATGGGAACAGGGCAGACTAAACTACCAAGCCAATTCTTCACCAGAAAGGAGACAAGCTACCGGGGACCGGTTTCTGGCATTTCAGCCGTCTTCGGCCCGGCTTGCTTGAATCCTGATGGAGCAGTGAGAAAGGGACTCATGTCTGAGTATACCCTGCCACACCTATAGTGGCCAAAAACGATTCAGAAAAGGGGGTGGTGATGAACAGAGTGTCTGAATTAAGCAGACCACTCTTGCCCAGTCCAAAGATCAGGGCTTGATCCATCACCGTTATTTATCTCACTGCCCCATCCCAGCTCAGAACCTGGCTATCTGCAAATCAGTCTGTCCCTGGCCCAGTGCATCATGGGAACAGGGCAGACTAAACTACCAAGCCAATTCTTCACCAGAAAGGAGACAAGCTACCGGGGACCGGTTTCTGGCATTTCAGCCGTCTTCGGCCCGGCTTGCTTGAATCCTGATGGAGCAGTGAGAAAGGGGCTCATGTCTGAGTATACCCTGCCACACCTATAGTGGCCAAAAACGATTCAGAAAAGGGGGTGGTGATGAACAGAGTTTCTGAATTAAGCAGACCACTCTTACCCAGTCCAAAGATCAGGGCTTGATCCATCACCGTTATTTATCTCACTGCCCCATCCCAGCTCAGAACCTGGCTATATGCAAATCAGTCTGTCCCTGGCCCAGTGCATCATGGGAACAGGGCAGACTAAACTACCAAGCCAATTCTTCACCAGAAAGGAGACAAGCTACCGGGGACCGGTTTCTGGCATTTCAGCCGTCTTCGGCCCGGCTTGCTTGAATCCTGATGGAGCAGTGAGAAAGGGACTCATGTCTGAGTATACCCTGCCACACCTATAGTGGCCAAAAACGATTCAGAAAAGGGGGTGGTGATGAACAGAGTGTCTGAATTAAGCAGACCACTCTTACCCAGTCCAAAGATCAGGGCTTGATCCATCACCGTTATTTATCTCACTGCCCCATCCCAGCTCAGAACCTGGCTATATGCAAATCAGTCTGTCCCTGGCCCAGTGCATCATGGGAACAGGGCAGACTAAACTACCAAGCCAATTCTTCACCAGAAAGGAGACAAGCTACCGGGGACCGGTTTCTGGCATTTCAGCCGTCTTCGGCCCGGCTTGCTTGAATCCTGATGGAGCAGTGAGAAAGGGACTCATGTCTGAGTATACCCTGCCACACCTATAGTGGCCAAAAACGATTCAGAAAAGGGGGTGGTGATGAACAGAGTGTCTGAATTAAGCAGACCACTCTTACCCAGTCAAAAGATCAGGGCTTGATCCATCACCGTTATTTATCTCACTGCCCCATCCCAGCTCAGAACCTGGCTATATGCAAATCAGTCTGTCCCTGGCCCAGTGCATCATGGGAACAGGGCAGACTAAACTACCAAGCCAATTCTTCACCAGAAAGGAGACAAGCTACCGGGGACCGGTTTCTGGCATTTCAGCCGTCTTCGGCCCGGCTTGCTTGAATCCTGATGGAGCAGTGAGAAAGGGACTCATGTCTGAGTATACCCTGCCACACCTATAGTGGCCAAAAATGATTCAGAAAAGGGGGTGGTGATGAACAGAGTGTCTGAATTAAGCAGACCACTCTTACCCAGTCCAAAGATCAGGGCTTGATCCATCACCGTTATTTATCTCACTGCCCCATCCCAGCTCAGAACCTGGCTATATGCAAATCAGTCTGTCCCTGGCCCAGTGCATCATGGGAACAGGGCAGACTAAACTACCAAGCCAATTCTTCACCAGAAAGGAGACAAGCTACCGGGGACCGGTTTCTGGCATTTCAGCCGTCTTCGGCCCGGCTTGCTTGAATCCTGATGGAGCAGTGAGAAAGGGACTCATGTCTGAGTATACCCTGCCACACCTATAGTGGCCAAAAACGATTCAGAAAAGGGGGTGGTGATGAACAGAGTGTCTGAATTAAGCAGACCACTCTTGCCCAGTCCAAAGATCAGGGCTTGATCCATCACCGTTATTTATCTCACTGCCCCATCCCAGCTCAGAACCTGGCTATATGCAAATCAGTCTGTCCCTGGCCCAGTGCATCATGGGAACAGGGCAGACGAAACTACCAAGCCAATTCTTCACCAGAAAGGAGACAAGCTACCGGGGACCGGTTTCTGGCATTTCAGCCGTCTTCGGCCCGGCTTGCTTGAATCCTCGTCAGCGGTATAGAGACAAAATATCGACTCCAAAATATCGACTGGACATAATATCGAGTTTTAAATATAGACTGGACAAAATATCGACTGGACATAATATCGACTACAAAAATATCGTTTTTCAGGTAAGTGAAGTAATATCGACTGTATAAAATGTAGATAGCAAAAATATCGATTTTTTAATAATATATAATATTTTATAGTGTATTTTTATGTAATAATATGTGTGAATAGTGTGTATTAATGTTATTAAATATTTTATTACAGGAATTTTGTTTTGATAATAATTGCGTAATGTAATTCTGTAGCGGGTTGTGGGTTTATAGGGGAATAGGGTGGGAAGTAATTTAATAATAATTAATTAATTAATATATGTTTGTTAATATTTTTAATTAATAATTAATTGATAATTAATTAATATTAATTAGTTAATTAATTAATATAATTTTGAATATATTTTGTATTAGTAAATAATTGTTAATTAATTAATTGTAATTAGTTAATTACATTAATTAGAGTACATTTTTTATATATATAATTTTGTGTTATTTTTAAGTAATTAATTTTGATAAAATAATATTAATTATTAAAATAATTACACCTAATGTTCTAATATATTTACTTTATTGTTATTGTTAATTAATAATTAATTGGTAATTAAATAATATTGATAAATTTTGGGTAAAGGAGCATTTTTAGGGTTCAGGGTCAGTTTTCAGTTCATGGGTAAAGGGGTATTTTTAGGGTTCAGGGTCAGTTTTCAGTTCATGGGTAAAGGGGTATTTTTAGGGTTCAGGGTCAGTTTTCAGTTCATAGGTAAAGGGGTATTTTTAGGGTTCAGGGTCAGTTTTCAGGTCATGGGTAAAGGGGTATTTTTAGGGTTCAGGGTCAGTTTTCAGGTCATGGGTAAAGGGGTATTTTTAGGGTTCAGGGTCAGTTTTCAGGTCATGGGTAAAGGGGTATTTTTAGGGTTCAGGTACAGTTTTCAGGTCATGGGTAAAGGGGTATTTTTAGGGTTCAGGGTCAGTTTTCAGGTCATGGGTAAAGGGGTATTTTTAGGGTTCAGGGTCAGTTTTGGGTTTTTGGGTAAAGGGGTATTTTTAGGGTTCAGGGTCAGTTTTGGGTTTTTGGGTAAAGGGGTATTTTTAGGGTTCAGGGTCAACAAATAAGATTTAAAAAAATTATTTTTATTATTTTCATTTATTATTTTATTATTATAATTTAATTTAAGTCGTTTTAAGTATATTTTAGTAATTAAAATTTAATATTAATTTAATTTAACACTGTTTTTAATAAAGTCGATATTTTTTACATCTATATTTTTGTTAACGATATTTTGTACTCGATATTTTTGTACTTACCTGTTTGTAGATACAAACTCGATATTTTGACTGTCGATATTTTGTCCACGATATTTTGGCAAGTCGATATTTTGTCAGTCGATATTATTTCAGTGATCCCTCGTCAGCCAATGGCAACCCTAACCCTACACTATCCAATCCTAACACTTGCCCTAAAACTTTAAAACCTATAGGAGACGAGGACCTTACAGCCAATCTTAGCCCTAGTCAATGCACCCAATCAGTTCAAAAACCCTGATCTCTATGTCCAATAGTGGCCCTAGCCCTAACAGTAATCCCAACCCAAGTATAAGCAACCAATGGCACAGGAAGCCCTAGTCCCTACTTCCAATAGAAAGCCTAACCCTACTCTTAGTCTCACAACTAGTCCAGCAACCAATCACACCAAAAACCCTAATTGCTTCTTCCAATTAAAAGTCTAACCATAGCCCTAGTCCCAACAACCAATAACACAGAAATCCCTAGTACCTACTTCCAATAGAAATCCTAACCCTAGCCCTAGTCCCAACCCTACATTGATTGAATCACAGACCCAGAAACCAACCAGAACACTCAAATACCCAACCAATGAGTACACTAACCCTAATCCAGTAGAAACATCAGATACAACCACCAATCAGTGTATACATGTACCAACCACTAGCAGACCATATACGTTCCCAGAGACCTCAGACAGGGTTTGCTGGCCAGGGAGTTGGACGCTGCTTCTCCTGTTCAGAATCTCCTAGGAGACAGACAGGTTCAATCCACACTTTGGACTTCTGCAGGTAAAGGCCTCACTAACTTGAAATCTAACAATACTGTTTGAATAAAACGTTACTCCCTCTCCTGGCCAAAAAAACAAAGTGCAAAGTCCCTAGTAAACAATGTTTACACAGCTCACAGAAGCACCCTCTGATGTAGAATATCCCTGTTGCTGGGGGAGAGGAAGGGGGACTGGTTTCACTGGTTTGTAAACACGAAATGGTGGCTGGGGGTGTACTGTTTTAAAATACAGGTCTTAGCACATAGAAAAGGAGAAATTTGGAGGGAAATCTGAATAGTCACCAGGAATAAGAGGGAAAAGCTACAGAGTTTGGACTGCAAATCCTACAATTCAACACGTTAAATGGAAGCAATCATGGGCAGGAAAACCCACAAGTTTAAAACACAAAACAGATGATAACATATGCAATCACAGGCAGGTTAAAACTCAGTTTTAAGCTTTAACAACCACAGGCAAAGACAGTGATCACAGAAAGGGAAAATCGTTTTTTTACAAACTTTTGTTTTGGGGAAGAGGCAGCACTAGTCTGCCTCCTTACCACTCCCTGGACTCTGCTCACTGCAATCTGGGGCACAGGTAGGCTACAACTCTCAAGATGGAGTAGAATGATTTAGGGTGCACCCAGCAAGGCCTTAAGGGGCCTGGGCTGTTGTGAGGGGACGGCTCAGAGTTGCCTGGTAGTTGAATAGTCAATCCCCAGTCCTGGGTCCGCTGGTCTTTGGAGGGGGCTGGGGAGCTGCTTCTCCTGTTCAGAATCTTCTAGGAGACAGACAGGCTCAATCCACACTTTGGACTTCTGCAGGAAAAGGCCTCACTAACTTGAAATCTAACAATACTGTTTGAATGAAACTTTACTCCCTCTCCTGGCCAAAAAAACAAAGTGCACAGTTCCTAGTAAACACAGTTTATACAGTTCACAGAAGCACCCTCTGATGTAGAATATCCCTGTTGCTGGGGGGGGGGGGGCTGGTGTCACTGGCTGGGAGTGCATTGTTTTAATGTACAGGTCTTAGCACAGACCAAAGGAGAAAATGGGAGGGAAAACTGAATAGTCATCAGAAAAGAGAGGGAAAAGCTACAGAGTTCGGACTGCAAATCCCACAATTCAACACGTTAAATGGAAGCAATCATGGGCAGAAAAAATCACAAGTTTAAAACACAAAACAGGTGATAAAATATGCAATCAAAGGCAGTTAAACTCCAATTTTAAACTGTAACAACCACAGGAAAAGACAGTAATCACAGAAAGGGAAAATATATATTTTTTAAACTTTTGTTTTGGGGAAGAGCCAGCACTAGTCTGCCTCCTTACCACTTCCTGGACTCTGATCACTGCAATCTGGGGCACAGGTAGCCTGCAACTCACAAGATGGAGGAGAATGATTTGGGGTGAACCCAGCAAGGCCCCAAGGGGCCTCGGAATCAATCAATCAATCAATCAAAGACATTTATAGAGCGCACTACTTACCCGGAGGGTCTCAAGGCGCTTGGGGGGGGGGGGGTGCTGCTACTACTCGAACAGCCAGGTCTTGAGCTTCTTCCTGAAGGAGAGGTGGTCTTGGGTCAGGCGCAGGTTGGTCGGGAGGGAGTTCCAGGTCTTGGCGGCCAGGTAGGAGAAGGACCTTCCTCCTGTTGTCGTTCTTCGGATGCGGGGGACGGCGGCGAGGGCGTGACTGGCTGATCGGAGATGGCGTTTGGGAGCGTAGAAGTTGATGCGGTTGTTGAGGTAGCTCGGGCCTTGATCGTGTAGGGCTTTGTGTGCGTGGGTGAGGAGACAGAAGGTGATTCTTTTGTTGACGGGGAGCCAGTGCAGGTCTCCCAGATGTCCGGAGATGTGGCTGTGTCGTGGGATGTCGAGGATGAGTCTGGCTGAGGCGTTCTGGATCCGCTGGAGTCTCTTCTGGAGCTTGGCGGTGGTTCCGGCGTAGAGGGCATTGCCGTAGTTCAGTCGGCTGGTGACGAGGGCCTGGGTGACCGTCTTCCTGGTCTCGGTGGGGATCCACCAGAAGATCTTCCGTAGCATGCGCAGGATGTTGAAGCATGACGAGGAGACGGCGTTGACTTGTCTGGTCATGGTGAGGGAGGAGTCCAGGATGAAGCCCAGGTTGCGTGCGTTGTCTGTCGGTTTGGGTGCGGTGCCCAGGGCGGGGGGCCACCAGGAGTCGTCCCAGGCAGAGGGCGAGGGACCCAGGATGAGGACTTCCGTCTTGTCTGAGTTCAGTTTCAGGCGGCTGGTCGTCATCCACTCGGCTACGTCTTTCATCCCTTCGTGAAGGTTGGCTCTGGCGGCGGCGCGGTCGTTGGTCAGGGAGAGGATCAGCTGGGTGTCGTCAGCGTAGGAGATGATGTTGAGGTTGTGTTGGCGTGCGATGGCCGCGAGGGGGCTCATGTAGACGTTGAAGAGGGTGGGGCTCAGCGAGGATCCTTGAGGGATGCCGCAGATGACTTTGGTGGCCTCTGACTTGTACGGTGGTAGACGGACTCTCTGTGTTCTTCCGTCGAGGAAGGAGATGATCCATTCCAGTGCCTTCTCCTGGATTCTGACGTTGCTGAGGCGCTGCACTAGGGTGCGGTGGCAGACAGTGTCGAATGCCGCAGAGAGGTCTAGGAGGATGAGGGCCGCTGTTTCTCCGTTGTCCATCAGGGCTCGGATGTCATCTGTGGCAGCGATGAGGGCGGTCTCGGTGCTGTGGTTGGCTCGGAAGCCAGACTGTGAGGGGTCGAGGGATCCATTCGTCTCGAGGAAGGCGGCCAGCTGTTTGTTGACGGTCTTCTCGATGACTTTGGCTGGAAACGGGAGGAGCGAGTTGGGGCGGTAATTCTTGAGTTCGGTGGGGTCCGCTGTAGGTTTCTTTAGTAGGGCGCTGAGTTCGGCGTGCTTCCAGCTCTCCGGGAAGGTGGCGGTGTCGAAGGAGGTGTTGATGATGTCCCGCAGGTGGGGTGCGATGACAGCGTCTGCCTTGTTGAAGATGTGGTGAGGGCAGGGGTCGGTCGGAGATCCGGAGTGCATGGAGTTCATCATGCGGACGGTGTCTTCGGTGCTGATCGGAGTCCAGGCGCGGAGGGTGGTGGTGGGGGGTGGTGGTTCGGTCGTGGAGTGCGTGGGTTGAGTGCTGAAGCTGTTGTGTATGTCCGCGATCTTGTTGTGGAAGTAGGAGGTGAGGGAATTGCAGAGGTCTTGCGAAGGGGTGATGTCGTTGTTTCCGGCGTTGGGGTTGGAGAGCTCTTTCACGATGTTGAAGAGTTCCTTGCAGTTGTGTGCGTTGTTGTCCAGCCGGTCCTTGAATGCAGTTTTCTTGGTGGCGCGGATCAGTTGGTGGTGCTTCCGGGTGGCAAGCTTGAGGGCGGTCATGTTGTCCGGTGTTGGTTCCCTTCTCCAGGCTTTCTCGAGGGCTCGGCAGTTCTTCTTGGAGCTCTTGAGTTCGTCGGTGAACCATGGGGCCTTCTTGCTGCCGGGTCTGCTGGGCGGGGTCCTCAGGGGGGCGAGTTCGTCCGCGCAGTTGCTGATCCACTTCGTGAGGTTGTCGGCGGCCTGGCTGGGGTTTGCTGAGCTGGCGGGAGGGTGCTGGCTCAGGGAGGCGGCGAGCTGGTCGGCTGTGATCTTGTTCCAGCTTCTTCGAGCAACCTGTTGCTGGTGGTGGTGGATCGTCGTTTTTCTGAAGGTGAAGTGGACGCAGCTGTGGTCCGTCCAGTGGAGTCCAGTGGCGTGGCTGAAGGCGACGTCTTTGCTGGATGAGAAGACGGCGTCGAGTGCGTGTCCGGCGAGGTGGGTGGGGGTGGACACCAGCTGCTTGAGTCCGAGGTTGGCGAAGGTGTCAGGGGACGGCTCAGAGATTCCTGGTAGTTGAATAGCCAATACCCAGTCCTGGATCTGCTGGTGGGGGGCTGGGGAGCTGCTTCTCCTGTTCAGAATCTCCTAGGAGACAGACAGGCCCAATCCACACTTTCGGCTTCTGCAGGTAAAGGGCCCACTAACTTGACACAGAGCAAAGGAGAAATTTGGCGGGAAAATTGAATAATCACCAGGAATGAGAGGGAAAAACTATAGAGTTTGGACTGCAAATCCCACAATTCAACATGATAAATGGAAGCAATCATGGGCCGGAAAACATAAGAAATGCGCTTGCGCGGGCATGCGCAGTTGTCTTAGCAGTATTTCTAAAGACGAAGAAGACAAGAAGGGCAGCCCAGGTACTCCGCAGTTTAAAGGTAAGTCGTTTTAATATACTTTTAAGTTTTATTAATAATAGGGGGGTGGAGGCAGTCGTGTAGCCCTCCGCGTAGCCCTGGTACGCGGTCTCAGCCCACCCTTAATTGTGACTTTAGCAGCTTCCTGCTGTGGCAACTAGGCCTACCCACACAAGTGAGGTACCATTTTTATTGGGAGACTTGGAGCAATGCTGGATGGAAGGACGTTTGTGGCTTCCCAGGCATTCCAGAACTTTCCATAACAGAAATGATAGGAACATTTGTTTTTCTAGTCAAGGTTTGAGGTTTGCAGTGGATTCTGGGTAAAAAAAAAAACTGGTATCTAGTTTTTGTAAATGTCCAAGTCTCCTAGGTTTCCCTAGGTGCTGGCTGAGTTAAGGCCCAAAATCCACAGGTATCCACTATACAAGAAAGGGGTAGTTTTGAGTGGAAAAATGTGATGTATCCATATTGTGTCTTGGGCCATTTCCTGCAGCGGCATCTAGGCCTAATCACACAAGTGAGGTAGCATTCCTATTGGGAGACTTGTAAATGCTAGGTGAAAGGAAGATTGTGTCTCCCTTAGATTCCAGAACTTGTCAACAAAGAAATGTGAGAAAAAAGTTCTGTTCTTTTAAAGTTTGAGGATTGCAAGGGATTCTGGGTAAAAATAACATGGTGAGAGACAAGCAAGTAACCCCACCCTGGACTCCTCCAGTTGTCTAATTTGCAGAAAAGTGCACATTACCTAGATTTCACTTGGTGCTAGCTGAGCGAGGGCCAGAAATCCACAGCAACCCACTTTTTAAAAAGGGTCAGTTTTCAGTGGGAAAATGTGAGGTATCTATGTTGTGTTTTGGCCGTTTCCTGTTGCGGTCCCATGGTCTACCCACACAAGTTAGGTACCATTTTTATCGGGAGACTTAGATAAATACTGGGTGGAAGGACGTTTGTGGCTCCCCAGAGATTCCAGAACTTTCCATCACAGAAGTTAGAGAAAAAAAAAGGAGGCCTAAACTTTCCTAATGGGCAAATTTCTCTCCTAACACTCGCATTACAATCACCTCAGCACCTTGTTCCACCTACTATTACGGCATTACCCATGGTTTTTCTGGATGATACCTACCCGACACCTCTGGGCATCCCACCCGGGATTTGAGACTGCTTGTTTTCTTGTATAATGTATCTCCCTGTTTTTACCCCTAAGATATCAAGGATTTTAGACTGCTTGTTTTTTGTATAATGTATCTACCTGTTTCCCAACTGTATCCACCCCTCCTAAATCCATTGAATACCACCTGTCAATCCTGTAAAGCGCTCTGAAACCTTCACTGGTCTGGTTCGTGCTCTATAAAACAAAAAATAAAAATGTGTTTTGCTTGTCAAAGTTTGAGGTTTGCATGGATTCTGGGTAGAAAAATCTAGTGATAACCATGCAAGTCAAACCACCCTGGATTCCCCCAGGTGTCTAGTTTTAATAATGTGCAAGATTTTTAGGTTTCACTAGGTTCCACCAGAGCTAGGGTCCAAAATCCACAGTGATCCACTTTGCAAAAATAATTTGTCAGTTTTGTGCGTAAAAATGGGATGTATCCATGTTGTGTATTGTGCCATTTCCTGTTGCAGCCACCCCACACAAACGAGGGACCATTTTTTGGGAAAGACTTGGGGGAATGCTTGGTGGAAGGAAGGTTGTGGCTCCTTGTGGGAAACCAAAGCTTTTTGTAGCATCCTTTTTGTTGCCTCCATTTTGACTACTAGGTTTTCTAACTCTGATGGTCCCCTTGGCTCTGCTTACCTGACCCAGGGTCTGTGCTCTGTGTAAAAGGTAAATAGTATTCAGATATAATTACAATTGGTACTGACAACCTACCCGGAAGTCCCTAGTATATGGTAGGGCATGTAGGTTTAGAGGCCCAGTAAATTTAACACACTTAAATATGCACTACTGGGTTGCTTGCTGTCATTGTAAAAATCATCCCTGCTTTACACGCTGCTTTTAAAATACAATTATATACATACTTTGGGATTATTGGTACTTTCAAAGTCTTAAACTACCCTATTTCTACTTAAGGGTTACCCCCAAGGTCTCCCCTGGGTGCCACAGGGGTAGGGTGCCTTATAACTATGTGCAGGGACATTATAAAATAATTTTTATAAGCCCTGGTAAGGGAAGAAATGACAGTTTCAGTTTTCCCCATTGTAGTGCATTGCCTCCATACACTAACATGGTAAGGGTTTATTAAACTTTAAAGAAGTGAAACTATTGACAGGAGTGAGCTAAAATTATACTTTAAATAAATACAACAACTTCCCAAGGTTAGATTTATTAAAATTGTGACTGAAAATACGTTATGGAACTTGCTTCTCTGTTGTGGCAAAATCCAGCCTTCTAGAAGCCTCTCCTGATTATTCATCGTTTGACAGGCTGAGCCAAACTGCTCTGATGAGGTGTGAAGTGGCCGGCTTTGAGACAAAGAAGATATCTGGTAGGAGGAGAATTGCTGTCAATCACATGAGAAGAAGAGGGCTTGGTAGACCAACTGGTCTTCAAAGAGGGAGTGACAGTTTAGAGCACGAACAGGCTCACCCCCACTTCCTGCACCCCCAGCCAGACGGGAGCCCCAGTTATTGAATTAGCAGAGGGGCTGGAATGGGAGTTTTAAGGAAAGTTAGCCACACCTGTAGGTTGAGTTAGCCAGATCGTAAGCTCCAGGAGAGATTTTCTCCATTCTGGATTTTTTCAAACAGCTCTTTCTGGGATACAAATATGCCACACCTTGGAGGAAGTTATCATACCTGAGGGTAGTACCCTGGATCTCACTGGACAGGGGTGCCCCTCTGCTTGTCACCCCACAAACGTGGAAAATTGTAGGAGAGCTGCCATGCAACTCAGATCCCTGCTTTGACGAAACATGAAGAAGAAGAACTGCCCTGCTGAACCCCTGACCTGCAAGAAAAGGACTGCACTCCGAAGAGCTGCACCTGCTTCACAGATTGGACCTCAGCAAAAGAAGGAATTTGCCTGACTCTAAAAGTTTGAGGAGTGGGCTCCCTGGAAGCAACATGCTAAAAGATCTCCACCGATAAGAACCCAGTTGGACAGCATTTAGTAGACCTTTAGGAACTGCCCTAATGGACTGCACAATAGAGGACTTTACTCATAAGGACTGCACCTGCTGCACTGACAAGGCTTCACAATAAAAGGTAATTGCCTATCTTAAAGGATTAGGATTGGACTTCCTGATCAGGTAGAAAAGTTCTGATAGGGCTACCTGCAAAATCAACAATGTGCACAACTCCATCTGAGAAGTTTCACCTGTATTTTTCTTGGATTGATCAGGTGCATTGTGAAAGTTGTAGTCCAAGACCACAAGAGGCAAACCAGAGCTTCTGGACCCTTGGCTTGTGCTGTGGACCACTTTCCTGTGCCAAGGAACACTCCTGGAATTAAGTGTAAAGGTTTTACTTCATGAGCCAGAGGAACTCTTGACTTTGTCCTGATCCAGTGTGACCTTTTTTAACCTTTTGAGTGCTATTTGCTTCTAAGCACTAGTTTTTCTTTTAATCTTTAAAAATTCATATCTCTGGTCCCCTACATATAATTTTGGTCAGTTTGGTGTCATCTTAATTCTAAACATATTTCATATTTTTCTAAATTGGTGTTGTATTTTTATTGTGTTATGTCTGACTTTTTTACTATATTGGTATTTTTTTAATGCTTTACACACCTGTCTCCTGAGTTAAGCCTGCCTGCTCGCAGTCCTTTACCAAGGGGTGCACAAGGGATTAATAACTTGAGAACTTGATTGAACCTTATAATATGATTGTGGCCTTATTACTTTAGATAGGTACCTACTAACACCTACTAATAACCCACCTTCCAACACGCCCCACATATTCCAGAACGTTCCATGACAGGATTGTGAGGAAAATGTGTCTTTTTACTCAAAGTTTGAAGTTTGCCAGACATACTGGGTAAACAAATCCTGGATTCCCTCAGGAGTCCAATTTTTAAAAATGTACAAGTTTATTAGGTTGCCTTAGGTGCCGGCTACACTAGCTCCCACAATCCACAGCTACTCACTTTACAAAAAAGAGTGAGTTTACCGTGGAAAAATGTCCTGTCGCTGGCATTAGGCCTACCCCCACAAGTGAGATACAATTATTGTCAGGAGAATTTCAGGAATGCTGGGTAGGAAGGTATTTGTGGCTCTGTGCAGATTCCAGAACTTTCCATCACAGAAATCAGAGGAAAATGTCTTTTTGTAGTCAGAGTTTGAGGTTTGAAAGGATTGTGGGAAAAAATAAATACAGCGAGGGCCATACAAGTTGCCCCACCCTTGTCTCTCCCAGGTATCTAGTTTTCAAAGATGTGCAAGTTTTCTAGGTTTCCTAGGGTGCCATCTAAGCTAGGGCCCAAAATGCAGAGCTACCCACTTTGAAAAAAGGGTAGAAAAATGTAATGTATCCATGTCCCGTTTTTGAACTTTTCTTGTCATGGGCCCTAGACCTAACCACACAAGTGAGGTACTATTTTTATCAGGAGACTTAAGCAAATGTTGGGTGGAAGGAAATGTGTGGCCATCTGCAAATTCCGGAACTTTCCATCACAGAAATTTCAGGAACATCTATGTTTTTGTCCAACTTTGACTTGTGCAAGGGATTTTGTGTACAAAAAACTGTGAGAGTCAAGCAAGTCACCCCACCCACCTTGTATTTCTTTAGGTGATTAATTTAAACAAATTGGCAGGTTTTCTATATTTCCTTAGGAGTTGTCTGAGCTAGGGTTCAAAATCCACAGCTTCCCTGTTGTAAAGAAATGGTCCATTTTCAGTTGAAAAATGTGATGCATCCATGTTGTGTTTTGGCCTGTTTCCTGTCACAGGCACTAGACCTACCCACACAAGTGAGGAATCATTTTTATCACAAGACATCAGTAAGCATAAAGTAGTGGAATATTTGTAGAATATTTGTGATTATTTTTTCGGTTTAGCTGCATTTGTGCCTTCTAAATGTAAGCCAGTATATGAGAAAGAAGACATTTTTAAAAATACGCTGTCGGGATCACACGCCAGACGTCGCCTGCCGAGACTCCCCTTTCGTATTGGAACGATCCTTTGCATATAAGAATTTGACCTGAGAACTCAACGGTTGTGATTAAAATAAACGCTGAATATCGGCTTTCTCTAGTGATTTCAAGTTTAGAGACTGAATCTACATTAGGAATATTTGAAGGGGAGCTCAGGCAAAGACACTTAATTTGAATTAATACCGGGTATATCACATTAGGACTAATCAAGTATTAAGACAAGATCTCGTCATGAAACAAGATTAATACTTATAGGAGCCCTGATGATGTCCATCTGTGGACGAAACGTGTCGGCTGTTTGTGTTACAGTTTTGAAATATTGAAGAATTGATACTGCTTTGAACAACATCATATCTGTGGAAAAATCATCAAAATAAATGAACATTTTGGAATTCACTTTTGTGAGCCATCTGACTTTGTATGAATTAGTCGCTCCCTCAATTCTTTGTATGTTCACTATTGTATTGGCTGGATTTCATCGGTGGATCCAGATGAGGTGTTGAGCTGACTTGGAAATATCGATCTATACTTTTTTGATGTATTGGGAAATTTAGTTTGTGTTTGTGCTGGTCTTGTACCCTCACCGTTGTCTGTACTTAAAACAATCAGTAAGCATAAAGTAGTGGAATATTTGAAGAATATTTGTGATTGTTTTTTCGGTTTAGCTGCATTTGTGCCTTCTAAATGTAAGCCAGTATATGAGAAAGAAGACATTTTTAAAAATATCCTGTAAATCATATGCTAGTAAGGGTCCCCACAAATTCAGAGATGTGCAAATATCACCTATGCTCTTACACTCCATAGCTTGTGCTCATTAAAATTTGTTATCCTTGATACCCATTTTCCACTCTACATATTTATCCATATGAATTAATCTATACTCGGTACACAATGAAAACACATTGTTCTATGCAGATCAGTTGTTGGCTCTCGGTACCTTGAGTTCTTGGAGAACCTACAAACGCTATATATCCCCACAACCAGTAGGGACTAGTGGATGTAAGAGTATATTGCTTTTGTAAATCATCCATTGTGACAAATAATTGCAGACAACAACATTATCACAAATGGCTGTTTTTTCCTACTGATTTTCAGATTTATTTATTTATTTCAACAGTTAGTTTCTTTAGGAAAACCATGACCAATCTACACAACTGACTTTTGTACTACTTTTTAGAAATCTTTAGCTTTCCTAAACCACCTATGGGTTTCAAACTAGTTTACGCCACAAACTGGAATTAGGTCAAAAGGACACAAAAAATGGGAAAAATGGACAACCTCTTTAAAAAAAGGCCTAAACTGTGGTAATAAACATTTTTTCAGCTCTGCATGTTCCTGAAAGCTGGGAAGATGTTGAATTTACCACAGCAAACTGTTTGATGATGCCATTTTTGTAGGAAAAAAATAAACATTTTATTTGGACCACTTGTTTCCTATTTTTCCCTAAAATATTAAAAATTCGGCTATCTTTTGCTTATTTTCTTGGTCTCTTCAAGAGAAATCCACAAACCCTCAGTACCTAAAGAATCCTCAGGATATTTTAGAAAAGGATGCAACTCTGACATGGATACCTTATGCAGAAAACAAGATATGGAGTCCTGAGCGTGAAGTACCCCAAATATCAAAAAAAGACAGGTTTGGGGGGATAGCAGTTAAGGATTTAATGGCCTTCGAACAGTGCATGATGGGAAGGAAGGCACTTGGACAGGTTGGGGCAGTGAGGATATTTCAGCCTCAAACATTTTAATAAAAGACCACTACTGGGAAACAGAAACTGCGAGCTACAGATTATTCACTGGGTGGTGACCCAGTTTAGTTTTGTGGTCCCTGCAGTGCAAATGTTTTTTAAAACAATGTTTTGGGACTGTGCATGGTAGCCATGCATCTACTTTGAGGAGTTAAATGGGTTTGCATGTAGTGAGACAGAAAATAAACACAACTACATTACACAAACTGTGACACTTCAGTTTTTACAGGGTTTACTGAGAGTACTGTGACACTTGTATGGGGTTTTTGGTGTTTCAAGAAAACTGCATTGCTCAAGAAGATTCTTCTGGCAGACACTATGGTCCTCATTACAAGTTGGCCAGTAATTGATGCTATATTTTTTATGCACCTAATCAAATTCTATTCTACTGCATCGGCATTGATTATTTGTCATGAATACTATCCAATTATTATTTTTCGCTCTGATAATTTGGAATACAATGCAGATTTTAGTGGTTATTGTACCAAAATCAGCATGTCCCAGTATTTACTAGACATTTTTTCCTCTTATAAATAATTGCAGTTTTTACCTGGCGAGATGTTTTCGGGAAAGAAATTCACAATACTCATATTTCCAATATGTGCGGTAACAGCAGTCACATAATGGAATTTAACAGTCAACTCATAATGAGGCCTTAAATGTTCTGTGGGAATCAGGTCAGTAGACTGAATACAGCAGAACAAGAGGCGCACATCTCACTGGGTGGCATTTTCTATTTATGTGCTTTTGTGATATTAAATGTCCAAAATATAGGAATAACACCTGTTCCCTCGCTGTCTCCCCCCTCACTTTCTTTTTACTTTCTTTCTCCCCATCTCTATTTTTCTTTCTCTATCTGATTCTCACTCAATCTTGATCTCTCTCTTTTTCTCTCTTTACAGCTGGTGTCTACCGGCTCAATTTCTATCATTTGTGCTTTTACTCTTTCTAATCAGAGAATGGTTGGTATACATTCAAACACTGGTCCTCTTATGCTTCCTAGATGATTTTACTGTTCACACTTAGTTAAAGATATAACAGACCAAAGTACAATGTATTAGGAGTTTCCTGCCCTCCGTAGCCTTCCTGCACAAATCAACAAGGTTTGTGAGGGGGAAAGAAGATTCTTTGCAAGCAAGCAAAAAGAGGGATCAAAGAGAAGTTGCCTTTTAGTTATCATACATAAAGAAAGGTATTGATGGTTTGCATTATTTCAGTGCTTCCAAAACACTGACAATGCAATTCACAATCTGCACTTCTAAAGCTACTTCTGCTTTCAAAATAAACAGCAGCAAGTCCAGCACCACACCGGGCTAACCAGTGGTACTGCAACAATATCCCATAGAAAATAATTGAGGTAGTGATTGTAAATAAAACCCCATAGGAAATAATATTATATTAAATTTAATTATTTTAAATAGTTAAAAATATAATCAATTTATTATAATGTTAACGAAAGATATAAAATAGAATACTGTAGTATTCTCTTCAACCTATATCTTGAGCCCCCCACCGAAATTCTGAATTGACCTAACATTCATTACCAAATGTATGCAGATGATACCCAACTGTATATGAAAATGTCTTCTCAGGAAGACATTACTACTCTCAACCTTGCTCTCTTGAAAACCCAACAATGGTTATTGCTCAATCACCTTCTGCTAAATTCACACAAAACAGAATTTCTTCTGCTCGCCCAACACAATTATACGGCGCCCATTCAGGACTGGCTCAAACAGCTTAAAGCCCTTAATTGCACCCCTCATGTAGTTAACTCTACCAGATCACTTGGCCTAATTCTTGACAAATGCTTAAATCCTGCCACCCTCTGACTTGCAACAAGCTGTCCATTCCGTGGTGATCTACGGCTTGAAATACGGAATCACAACCTTGGTTGGACTCCCCAAATACAACCTGGCACCTTTAAGAGCCACTCTGATCTCTGCTGCCAGACTCATCACCGGTTTAAGAAAGCGTGATCACATCACACCTGATCTATGCCATCTGAAATGGCTGTCCATTAACGCAAGGATAAAGTATAAGATAGCTTGCTTAACTTACAACGCTCTGCACCATAACACACCCTCCTAACTAGCAAATAAACTAGAACTATCGGGTGGGAATCGGACTCTAAGAAGTACAAATACTCTACTGCTGAAACCCCCAAAGTTCAAAAAGAAGAGGGCTTACATCTACGCTTTTTCCGGTCTTGCACAGAGAACCTGGAAAACTCTCCCGCCAGAAATCAGAACAATCTCTTCGCCCTCATCCTTTAAAAAATAAGTCAAATGCCTGCTCATCAAAAGCTACTGGAGACAATGGTTCTGCAACTTCTTAAACTTTTGAAATGACCCTTTATCCTTGTCCTCCCCTACCTCTATGCAATCTGCTAACTGTCCATTATGCTTATGTTCATATCCATTTGCCTTTGATGCTTTTAATGTTTTTAGTTTATTAGGGTGTTCTACCTATTAAAGTTCATCCAGCAGATGTCGTCGATTGCTATTGGTACTGACCGGGTCAGTAATTTTAAGATTGCATGAATAGAATTGTGAGCCAATAGCTTTGTATCATGACTTACATTTTGAAATGCTTCTTACATCTTATGTGCTATCTGTCCTTCGTTGCAAGCTATCTTTTGTGCAACACACTGATATCGATCTACCTTTGTCTGCAATTTGCTTTTACTGTTTTTACGTTGATTGCGATGAGATATTCCTGCTCCAGCTGAAACAAGCGGGTGATGATGTACAGCGCTCTGACACCCTGTTGGGTCATGTTCGTGGTTTATAAAACTTTTCAAATAAATGAATTGAATTTAAATATATTTAAGAGCAAGTTCTGATTGTAAATATTAGTATAATATTGTTAAAATATAAATAAAAGTCTTAAAATTAATTCTACAAAGTGTATTAAAAAAAAATCTTTATAGAAAATGTATCATAAAATGTAAGCTTTGGATAAATAATTTTAATTTTATTTAATATATGTAATTTAACTAAAGAATTAGTTCCAAATAAAAGTAATTGTTTTGCAGAATTTTTTCTTTTGTGATACAGTTAATAAATACATACAATAATTTTACATTAATGTTTAACACAAAAATATTTAAAATAATTTTTGAGTGATAAATAACCTTTTTCACTTTTCAGTATACTTCACCATGAAAAGACTATGTGCCAATAGAGACAGGCATGGAGGCGGGGCTGTCCACCCATAACCTTCTATCTTCTTTGAGGCTGTGATGTTTAAAGTTGTCTCCACAGATGTTTATAGTTAAAAGATGTGCATCTGCAAGGAGCCGAGCAAGAAGAGAAGCCACTGAACCCCTTAAGAATTGAAATAACACGACTTCCAAACTGATTTTATTTAATGTTCATAATATATACATCTATGCCACAATTGAATCCTTCGTATTTAATTTTGGATTGAACCTGCATTAATTGCTAGAGTAAGATCTGGTGTTGCTTTACCTTCTACATTCATATATTTCTTACAGTTAAGTTTACAAGCAATTCCTTTGGAAGCAATTATTTACTTTTTATCTATATACCCAAGCTCTCGAGGGCTTACGGGGTTACCCTCTTTTTACTCATGGCCCTTACATCATGGCAGCAATTTGTTCCAATTATGAAGAGAGCATCCGTTTGCTTGAAGTGGCAGACACTTGCTTGTAAAGATGAAGCTGTTGGGTTTAAATGATATTTACTGTCCGACCGTCCGAAGGCCACAGTTTCGTCCTCTAGAAGACCGCAGTGCTGGCGGTCTTCTGACTGATGTAAAATTAGTGTACTGTGGTGTCCCCAGTGTGCCTGTGGAGGTCTTGCAGTGGTGGTGAACAGTTTTCGATATATATTGGTGCCTGTGTGAGCGACCCATAGGTGGGCAGTCCAGGCAGTGTGTACATGGTACAAAAAGGACTTACCTGTAACCACAATCAGGGTCGTATTCTTCGAGGTGAAGATGTTGCTGTGATGTGGATCCCTAGAGAAAGGGTTCCATGTCTAACTCTGATGGAAAGAACAAGAATGGGGTGAGTTTGCACCCCAAATCCTTTGTTTCTGACGATCTTTAAATGACAGTCCCACTGCCACGATCGACCCGTCAAAAAGCCAACTCATAATACGGACAGCGGTGAGACTCCTCTGTACCACCCTATGGCAGCTGAATTTCCCTAAAGCAGCCTCAGTGGTCTGTGGATGGCTGACGATGTTGACAGTTCAACCACAGTCTTTGTAATAGCCAACCAACAATCACGCAATACGGCATTAAGACCGCCAGTCTCCTGGCGGTTGGACCCTGACTACTGTGAATCACGGATCTCCAAACCCTTAGTAAGGCCCTTAGTGATTAGAGGAAAGTAGACTCCTTGACTCCTACAATCATACAAAATGTTTAACCATTTATATATTTTGAATTAAAAAAGATGTAATAATAATATTTACTGAAATACATCTACATTATTTTAATTATCAGTTTTAATAATTATGAAACCTTAGTAAAAATTACATTTGTTTCTTTAGGAGGATTTTTTTCAATGTCCAGTCTAGTGCTTCTCTTTGTAGAACTGACGAATATCTTAGGTCCAGATGTACGACTCTTTTTTGTAGCTGCAAACGGGAGATCCTTCCATTTACGGCTGCAAAAAAGGGTAATAGCATGTACAAATGCTATTTTGCAAGTCACTGACTCGCAAAATAGCATTTGCGACTCTCACTATTAGGAAAGGGCGTCCCTTCCTAATAGAGAGTCAACATGCTATGTACAAATGTTTTGTGACCGCATTGGCGCCCGCAAAACACTCGCAGTTTACCACCTACTTCAAGTAGGTGGTAAACCACTCGCAAAGGATCGGGGTTCCTTCCCCTTTGTGAGTATGTGGGAAAATGTTTTTTAAGAGCAGGCAGTGGTCCCAGAGACCACTGCCTGCCATTAAAAAGATTAAACTGAAAAGTTGAATTTTTCTTTTTTAAATGCATCCCGTTTTCCTTTAAGGAAAGCAGGCTGCATTTTAAAAAAAGTGCTTTATTAAAAAAGCAATGTCAGAAACGAGAAGAAATGTTAATACTGATAGTCAATCCACAATTATTTTGCCAGATCACATGTTAGGCTCGTGATCAACTCATTTTTTTATTTTCATTACCAATGATGTATCAAATTTATCGACTTTTTTTAGAGAAAAAAATGACTTATTGGTCAACACAACACCACATAATTCAATTATTAGCATAAACCACATATAATAATTCATAGACAAATACTTTGACTTCACACATATTTGACAACAAAAGTCAAAACTTTAGACAACATTTTAACATCTGTACCTCAATACATTAACTCTAACTTTAGGACAAACAAAATACAACAATACAAGGGACCATTAACTGAAAAAGATATAGAATAAATAGCCTAACATTAGTTTCTAATATTGACATCCGCTTCTTATTCAATCAGTGCAAAGACCAAGCAGTGTACTGTTCAGGACACCAAAATACAATTGTCAATTTTTTAGCAATTGAAGATGTAGATGAGAGGAAGTTGGCCTGACAGTCCGTTTTTTAACACTTGCAAGGTCGTGTAATGGTCAAAGCGTTTTGAACCCAAATGAAAAATTCGTGGGGTTCTCCTCAGGACTTAAACCTGGGCAGAGCTATAAATGGAAGAAGAAAAAGGAAAAAGAAAAAGACAAAGATTCTAATAGTCTCTTTTTGCCAAATATTGGACAAAGTCGAATTAAAAGACGCTACTTCCATCACTTAAATTACCTGAGTTCGAGATCGTCTGATCTCTAGTTCTGTGAGAACTTCTTTCAGCACGATATGTTTGAATAAACTGTAAAAGAGAGAAAAAAGACGGGAAAAAAGAAGAGAAAAGCATTCTGTCAGTTCTAGTCATTGGTGTGGAGATGATTGTCTTAGCTTTGTTCCGGGGGAGCACTTACTTTTTAAAGTTCATAGATGGCAATGTGGAAAATGTCAGTAGTTCGTTTTACCTGAAGAGCTTGGTAATGCAGTGAATGCAGGGTTCCAAAGCCTGTAAGGAAGGGGAACAGATTGATCTTTGAAAGGCGTCCAAACACTTGGAAAGCAAGCCTTTCCTAACCTTATGTGTAAATAGTTGTGCCAAATGACCAGTTTTTTCTTTTACGGTACGTGCGATGCGCTATGGAATGTTTGTCCCAATAGTTTGTTATGCTTATAGGGTGCGATCAATGTTGAATTGTATGTTGGCTTCAGAGTCATCGGCTGCTCGTTTGTTTCCTCTACAGGGAAACCGGTTCTCAGAGCTTCGCAGGCACCTCCTTACAAGGGTGCTCAAATACTTTGTATAAAAAAAAGTCCCAGACATGGTGGTTTGCTCACACCAGCAGGCCACCAACAGTGTGAGTGCTAGCCATTCCTAATAGGGTCACAAATTGCGCCTGCCTCAATAATATTAATGAGGCGTGCAATTTGCGACCCCATTACGAATCACAAACAGTGTCTGAGACACTGTTGTGCATTCCAATTAGCAAGTTGCAAATTGCGAGTCGCAAATGCGACACAATTTGCGACTCGCTAATTGGCAAGTCATACATCTGGCCCAAATACCAAGAATTTCACTACACATTCAATCATGCATTATTATATTTAAGTTTATAAAGCGCGCAGCTACCCGTAGGTTTCCCGGCGCTAAAACCAAATGAGAGAGGCAAAGGGAAGACAATTACAGGTTACAGGCCGAAGTCGCGCCTAAGTCCAGCCCGTCTGCGCCCGTCCGCGGCCGGACGGGCCCAGGGGCTAGGGATGCTACCATTCCTATATTTTATTCCCCTTCCGCTCTTAAGCGCCTACACGCTTTTGCCAGCCCTCTCTCCCCCGACTTCTGGACCTGTATCACATCTCTCGGCATTGCAGGCACTCCACTCCCTCATCTTGTGTCGACGCAAGCACTTATTGCTTCGGCTCCTACCGAGTCACAGATACGGGTTTTATATCTAAACACCCGCTCCATGGTCAAGCACCAAGCTGACATTCTGCACTTACTTATGACCGAAAGTCCTGATGTCCTACTGTTATCAGAGACCTGGCTCACCGATGATTCACTCCCCGACATCTTGGCTGCGCTACCCCCAGACTACTTTCTGTTGAACACCAATCGATCAGGGGGTCGCACCGGGGGAGGGGTGGCGGCGGTAATACGCAAGGATCTCAAGATCATTGCCTCCACTGCCATGACTCTACCGAAAAAGTGGACACCATGGTCCTCAGCCTCAGGACTGAGGTAGGGGCAGTCGCTCTCATGGTACTCTATCGTCCCCCCCACTCTATGCCGTCTTTTCCCTCATCTTTCATCGACCAGCTAACCAACATCGCTACCTCCTCCCCTCGCATTGTCATCATTGGTGACTTTAATTACTGGTTCCAGCACGAGGATGCCGGCCCACATGCATCCGAACTGTTCGAGGGTCTCTCTAGCCTGAATTTTATCCAACTAGTCAGGTCTGCCACCCATAAGGGTGGCCACATCCTCGATCATATTTGGACTCATGGGGTGAAATCCTCCCGCCCACTAATAACACCTTGTGTGTGGTCGGATCACTTTTTGATCGACACCACAATCTCGGCGGTTGGCCGGATTAGGGTTCCCCCGCGGGAGGGTGGCACGGCCCATAAGTGGAAGGCTGTCGATTCCCCCAAACTGTTGGCCCACCTGTCCCAAACTTGTCCCCTGCTACCCAATGACACCGGTACTGACAAGCTTCATGGGTTGGTGGTAGACTGGCTCACTACAGCCAGGGGCATTTTTGCTCCCCTAACTAAGTTCCCCCAATCTCGGCACAGAAATTCCCATAAATGGTTTACCCCCCATCTCAAATCCCTCCACTTGGAACTTCGTCAACTTGAGCGTAAGTGGAGGAGGGACTACTGCCCTCTAAGTAGAGATGCCTATGTGGCCGCCCGCAATAGGTACAAATTTGCCATTCTCACAGCAAAAAAAGCTTACGCCTCTGGAAAAATTCTATCTGCCCCCTGCCAGTCTAAAGAAATTTTCAAAGTCCTTAATGAATTCACCTCCGACCCTAGGACGCTCCCTACTCAGGCCCCCACACAGGAAGCATGCAACACTCTCAGCACCTTTTTTATTGAAAAAATTGTATTGATTAAGGACACCATTCCAGTCTCTATTCCTGGCGCTGGTTTTGCCTCCCCTCCCCACAACTCCTCTTCACTCACACAATTCCCCCTTCTAGACCCTACCTCCCTGGCCACCCTTGCCACCCGTATTAAGTCTGGATCCCCAGACGACTGCTGCCCCCCTTCCATACTCCGGGACATCTGCCACTCTCTACCCGACTGCATTCTTCCCCTCCTAAACTCCTCTCTTTCTTCCGGTACGGTGCCTGGCTCCTTCAAGGAGGCTGTGCTGGTGCCCCTTCTGAAGAAGCCAGGGGCCGATCCCGCCGTCCCGGCGAACTACCGTCCTATCTCCCTTCTACCTTTTTTCTCTAAAATCCTGGAAGCCCACGTCACCACCTGTCTCTCACAGTTTATCGAGAGATCCAACTTTCTCGAGGCCAACCAGGCCGGCTTTAGGCCCGGCCACTCTACGGAGACATTGATCTTGGCCGTGCTGGATGCCTTGAGAGACGGGGTCGACAAGGGTACCCCTCAGGCCTTGGTATTATTAGATCTGTCAGCCGCCTTCGACACGGTGGATCATAACATCCTCTTCCACCATGTCGAGCAGGCTGGCATCCAAGGCCTGGCACTGGCCTGGGTCAAATCCTTCCTGACTGGCAGGTCTCAGACCCTCAGCCTGGGCACTTTCAGGGCTCCTAGGGAGCACTCGCCCTGCGGGGTCCCCCAAGGTTCTTCCTTATCCCCTCTTCTTTTCAATCTTTATCTTTGCCCCCTTCTTTTTTCTTTGAGGCAGTGGGACGTCACCGTGTTCAATTACGCGGACGACCTGCAACTCATCTTTTCTCTTAATTCCCCCTCTGCTATCCCCGACTTTCAGGTAGTCATGTCCCACATCCTCCAGTGGATGGGCCACAACCAGCTAAAATTGAACCCCGGTAAGACGGAGCTCCTCCTTCCGGGTAGGAGCACCACCTCCTGGGGGCCACAATTCTGGCCGGCGGAACTTGGTCCCTCTCCCACTCCTGTGGCCTCGGTGAAGAGTCTGGGGGTCACAATTGACTCCGGTCTATCCCTCGGGCCACAGGTGGGGACGGTGGTCTCGTCCTGTATCTACCAGCTGCGCAGGATCAGGAAAGTGGCATACCTTCTTACACCTGATGCCCTCCTGCAGGTAATCATGGCCCTCGTCCTCTTCCGCTTAGATTTTTCTAACGCGATCTACCACGGTCTGCCTAAAACATTGGTGGCTAGACTGCAAGCGGTTCAAAATCAAGCGGCGAGATTGGCCCTAGGGATCCTGAAGTGGCAATCCGCCAGGCCCCTCCTTGCCAAACTCCACTGGCTCCCTGTCACCGCAAGGGCAGCCTTCAAGATCGGCTGCCTTATCTTCAAGTTGCTAGCTGGACCCTGCCCAGCCTTTGTGAAATCCCTTCTCAGACCCTATTGCCCATCCCGGAATCTGAGATCCTCTCATCTTCACTTTTTGACTGTCCCTTCTTACAAGCTCTGCAGATCTGGAGGCCGGAGATTTGCATACATGGCCCCCAAGCTTTGGAACTCTCTCCCTCTTCCCCTTAAAACCTCTTATTCTTTGACCCTCTTTCGTAAGTCCTTAAAAACCTGGCTCTTCCCCCAATCTAGTTAGTCCCTCTGTTCTCTCTGCTTCCAACCAGCGCCAGGAAACCCATGGTGTCAGTGCGCTCTATAAGCACCCCTTACAATACAATACAATACAATACAAATAACCAGGTTTTTACCTGTCTGCGAAACTTAAGGTAGCAAGGTTCGGTGCGTAACAAAAGGGGAAGGGAATTCCAAAGTGAGGGGGCCAGCCAGGAGAAAGAGCGGCCACCCATTCTGGATATTTTAATTCTAGGAACCGAAAACAAATACTGATTAGATGATCGAAGAGTACGGGGAGGACAATAGTGCTGAACCAAAGAGTTAAGATAGGGTGGGGCCAGACCGGCATTTATTCTGTGCATGAAGCAGAGGGCCTTACATTTTGTGTGGCTTTCAATGCAGAGCCAATGCAGAGTACGTAGGGAATTGGACGTAGAGGATGTATTGGGGAGTTTACAGAGCAGTCGCACCGCCATATTCTGGACTGTCTGTAATTTACGAATCACCCCTTTGCAGGCCCCCAGGAGAAGAATGTTCCCGTAGTCCAGTCTAGAGGTGATTAAGGCCTGGACTACGGTTTTCTGAGTATCCTGGGGGAGCATCCAGATGATCTTACGCAACCACTTGATGATGGTAATACAAGTGGAGGAAGTTTTAACCACATGGTTCTTCATAGATAGCTGGTCGTCAAAAATGACGCCGAGGTTGCGTGCTGTTTTAGATGGAACGGGGAGAGTGCCCATTTGTGAGGGCCAATCTTGGGGTCCCCATAGGGTAGTGTTATGGCCAAACAGAAGAAGCTCTGTTTTCCCCCGTCCAAATTTTCATTCATCCAAGCTGAGATGTTACTAAGTCCTGCGCAGAGGGAAGAGGAGGAGGAGTGAGAACCCGTAGAGAGAGAATAAATGATCTGGGTATCATCGGCGTACGAGTAGATAGTGAGCCCAGCTTGTTCCGCAATAGTAGCCAATGGTCTGACATACAGATTAAAAAGCAAGGGGCTCAAGATGGAACCTTGCGGAACACTGTACGCCGATTTATAGGTGTGGGAAACTGATGAGAAAGAGAAGACTTGGAAGGTACGGTCTGAAAGAAAACTACCAAACCAGTTGAGTGCTGAGGCGGTAATGCCAGATGATCTAACGGCATTAATAAGGATGGGGTGGGAAACCGTATCAAATGCAGCACTCAAATCAAGCAAAATGAGTGCCACGGTTTCCCCCTATCCACTCAGCATCGGATGTTTTCAGAGACCCCCAACAGAGTAGATTCCGTCGAGAAACCGGACCTAAAACCGGATTGGGATGGATGTAAGATTCCCCTAGATTCAACATGGAAGGTGAGTTGTGAGTTGATATGCTTTTCCAAAATTTTGGAAAAAAACGGGAGAAGTGAAATAGGGCGGAAGTTGGATGGAATGCTTGAGTCAGAGTTAGCCTTTTTTAACAGAGGCACTATCATTGCATATTTTCATGCAGAGGGTACTATAGCTTCTGGAAGGGAGGTGTTAAGAAGATCCACAATGAGTTCAAGGGAAGAATTGTCCAGCATTTTTAATATTTGAGGGGGAAGAGGATCCAGTGGGGAGCCAGATTTGATTTTACAGATAATTTCAGAAAGAGTATTGATATTAAGAGGATCCCATGTACCGATCAACTGTGAAGAAGGAAGACTGGTTTCCCTTGGGACCCCAGATTCACAGGAGATCGTAGAGTTAAATGCTTTAGGAGGGGTCTGCTGTAAAGGGGTAGGAGACCTATCCTCTAAAGTCACTCGATCACAAAAGGTGACTGGAGCAGATGAATGGGGAAAAGAAGGAGGAGGGGCAGGTTTTTCAAAATCAGAATAAATGGTGTCAATTTTGGCGATAAAAAATTCAGCCAGAGAGTTACACTGTGCGGTATCTAGACAAGGTGGTTTGGGCTGACACAATGTGCCCGAAAGCTTTTGTACTGCCTTAAAAAGTGCCTTAGGACGATTTTGTGCCTCAAGAATAGTTAAATTGACATGTTAAACTTTTGCAGTTTTGCACAGTGAATGATATTTAGTTAAGGCAGCTTTATAAGTTTGCTTGGAACACAGATCATATTTTATACGCCATTTGCGCTCGAGGTTTTTGCAGATGGTTTTTTCTTTTTTCAATGCAGCTGTAAGCTAGGGCGCAGGCGGGTGGTGTGGGTTGTGCTTTTGCATGCGCTGGGGTACGCATGCATCATCAGCATGTGCAAGCCAGGCATCAATAACATCAGCTGCTTCAATACTGGTGACTTCCGTGGAAGGTCTAGAATTCTCAAGACAAGAATTAAGTTTCTTAAGGTCCAGCTTATTCCAATTTCTGGATGGCCTTAATTCAGTAGAAGTAGAGAGGGTGTTCGGTAGACAACCAATGGTAACAGAGAAAGTCACCATATAATGATCAGACCATACAATAGGTAAAGGAGCCTCACAAATAATGGTTTCTAAATTAGAAAGAATGGGGTCCAAAAGATTCCCTGCTTTATGAGTAGGACCAGAGTTATGTAAAATCATATTTAGAGCAGCCAAGACCTGTAAAAGATTGACGCTGGTGGAACAGGAAAGATCATTCAAGTGCAAGTTCAGATCACCAATAATTGAAAAGTTTGTGGAATTCTGAATTAGAGGTGCTACATGCTCAGGGAAGGTGGAGGCCCAGGAACTCGCTGGGCCGGGAGGACGATAAATGAGAATCCCAGAGAGAGTAAAGTTGGGAGATAGCGAAATTTTAAAAAGACCAGCTTCGCTGTTCGGTAGTTTGAGGTCTTCCCATTTGCAAGAGTACAGTCTATTATAAATTATGGCTATCCCTCCACCATATTTCATTATTCTGTTTTTTCCTACATATGTGTAGTTATCAGGGAGAGCAGCTGCAATATACGGTCCAGAATAGTCTTTTAGCCATGTCTCAGTGAGAAATAGAGCTGCAGGTTCCACGGAGACGAGGAGATCGAAGATCTCTCTCTAATGTTTAACTAATGATATACAATTTAAGCTGATCAGCGTCCGAGCCTGAGGCAGATCTATAGATGTAGGCATGGGGCGTGATGGAGGAAAATCAGATGTGACTATGTTGGTTAGAGAGGGAAAGGATGTAAGGGGGAAATTGCAAACCGAGCAGGTTGAAGGAACATGATGAGGATTCATAGTAATGCAATGTAAAGAGTGTGATGGCCTGAGGCTAAGGAGGACCTCCCTAGAATAAGTAAGAGGTAATCCAGAGGATATGGTAACAGGGGTCGTGGCCCCTAGTCCCGGCCCGTCGCGGATGGACGCAGACGGGCTGGACTTTGGCGCGACTTTGTCGCGCCATCGCCGCGCCCGCTGCGCGCGTCGTCCAGCACATCAGTTTAAGAGGGGAGGCGGCGGTAGGAAACTAGACCGCTCCCCCCTTCCTCCGGAAGTGAGTAAGGGAAAGCAAGAACTCCCTCCACAACAACGAGCTAAGCTCGGGGTGGACCGGGGAGTAGGAAGTGAAGTTGAGCGTGAAATTTTAGAAGTCTATAGCGCTGCGCCTGATCTCGTGCCCCCCTGCTCTCTCACAGCAGTGGCGCCAGTGTCAAGAACAGTGATGCACTGGAAAATAATTATTAAAAATGAGCCCGCAGTACGTGCACCTTAATCGTGCCCCCTGCGAATGGCAGTTAAAAGTTTACAAAACAAAGCAGTGCGAACACCAAACTCGTGCTCCCTGCAATAAGAACAGAGCGCAAATGAACAATTCACTGGTAGCAGCGCGGCAGCACTCGTACCTCAGTTGGTAGGTCTGCATCCAGCCATCACCGGCGTTTAAGAGGGGAGGCGGCTGTAGGAAACTAGACCGCCCCCCCCTTCCGCCGGAAGTCAGTAAGGGAAAGCAAGAACTCCCTCCACAACAACGAGCTAAGCTCGGGTTGGACCGGGGAGTAGGAAGTGAAGGTGAGCGTGAAATTTTAGAAGTCTATAGCGATGCGCCTGATCTCGTGCCCCCCTGCTCTCTCACAGCAGTGGCGCCAGTGTCAAGAACAGTGATGCACTGGAAAATAATTATTAAAAATGAGCCCGCAGTACAAGCATGATTCACAGGTGTGAATCTGTGCTATCAGGAACCTCCGCTGACTAGGCTTTCATCCGTCTTTAGTGCATCCCTCTTTTCACACTGGATCCCCCCATGCAGGCTTGTGTTCACAAGGTAAACTTATGAGTGACTCTCATGTTCGATAGCAGCAATCAGACCTTTTAGTCTTTCACCGAGTTAGTAGTAGCAGTGCGGGGCTGTGGTCAGCCATCCCACAGCAAAAGGATCTCACCAGCAGCTGATGGAAACCAGCAAGCCCCACAGGGTACTCCAGAAGCAGTCTGTGTTTGGCCGTACAATGATACTGAGGTCCAAATTGCAGCAGCCATAAATTTTCAGGTGGTACACAACGCTCCTCTCGGGGGCTGTGTGGCAGGTGGCGGCAAGAGTGGAGGGGATCACGGCAGGAGTGGAGGCTTCTGTTGGCGGCTCTCTTCTGGGCAGCGGCTGCAGATAATGGCTTGCTCCGACACTTCAGTGGGTACTTGGCCAAAAATGATGCTCACTCTGGTGCTCTGATGAGTAATTCGGGCTACTTTCTGGGCAGCGCCTCTACAACCCCTCAGATGATGGCTACGTAGGCAGTGGTAGACAGCAGGCGATTTTTTCAGCATGCAGTGCTTCAAGACAATGACCTTGATACTTCACGAAATACCCCCAAGGGACCTCTTGGATTACTTAGTCTTCAGGACAGGTAGTGTCCAAAAAGCATACTTGGCAGTGCTGTGGTCATTCAGGTTACTTACAGTGCCCAGAGACAAAAGCAGGTGCTTATTCCAGCTTTAGTCGAGTCCACCACATGGACACAACATACCAGGTGCCGGGCAACTTTGAAAGGGATACTCGACACAGGCGCAATGCCCAATTCAGCAGTACTGCAATTCCTGTGGAGCTCCTGCTTGGTGAGTTTCTTTTGGATAGATCCTTCACCAGGGTCAATTACAGGAGTTACTTCCATGAGTTGCTCCTTCTGCAGGGTTGGTGCAGGGAGCTGCTCCTTCAGCAGGGTTGGTGGTTCTTGTACTTGCTCACTGGCAGATCAGACTCCAGTCGATGTTCATTCGCTTCTGAGGAGTTGGCTGTCAGGGCAACACCGACTCTTGTCTGCTCAGTAGCCCACTAGTACTCTGCAGAGTGCCCCCTCCTCTGTAGAAAACAACACAGCAATGAGTTTGAGCTCAGCTCCAAAAATCAGGAAGAGAGAAAAAATCTAATCTTTGCCTATTCAAAGGACTCTTTTTCCTAACAAAAGATACCACAGGCCTCAACATGTAACCCCTGCCATCCACCGAGTGGTACCTGAAATCAGAGTCATTTACAACCCTATGTATGAGGAAGGGTCCTACCACTAATAGGACAAGCCCGTCTCTTCTTTCTTCACTATAGTATCTGGTGCTCCTCTCTCCCACCTAGGCAATGCCAGTAAAACAAATATGCTGTCTGGTGAAAGCAACCTCTCCTCCATTTTGTACTCTGGTCCTGGCCTTTGGGTTCCAAAATGGAATCTGCAGACCTGTATCACTTACTACTAACTCTAACACACACACACACACCTCATCATGAGCAGAGAAACTTTTTAGATGAATGGGCTAGAAGGCATGCATTCATGTTGCCCAAGTAAAAAGGCCAGTCACTATAATTTATTAACACAGTATGCTACCTCCACCTTGCTGCACGACTGAAGCCCACAAGTTCAGTAGTCCAATGTCATGAGAGTGCGCTCTTTGCCCCCTTTCAGTTCACCGTTATCAGACTGGGTCTAGGTCAATATATGCACGGTACATTAGTGTGTAACATGAAAGAAAACCAAAAGAACAGGGTCACCAGAATGCAGTTTAGGCATGCAGGGCAGGGGACTCAATGGTAGCTCATGCAGCGGACATTACCTTCCCAACAATAGCATCAGCGATATACCATACTCCAACCTAAACGATTTCTTTAAATGCTACGTTATTATGTTTTTTTGCCCTGGGAAGGGGTATGGATCAGGAATGTGCCCTCTTCCGACAGCTATTTGCTTTCAGCATAAAGCCCTTCGCAAAACGCACAAGTGTAGATGGGATAATTAGGGAGCATTCAATTTGGACTGAACCTACACAAAATTGGCTTATTTATAGGTGATGTCCTACAAAACTTCTTTATGCTGGGCACATCCATTCCCTTAACTCCAATCCCAGCTTTCAGACTTCATGGGAATCACATGGTTTAAGATCAGCTTGTCAAAATCTGAAATCTTGAAATTAACATTAAACCCTGAAATGGTGTGAGCATTGTAATCTTGAAATCCCTTCCCTTGGGCAGTTTGCTCTATCAAGTACCTAGCAGTCCTCACCCTAACTCCATCAGATCTTTGCAAGGCAAACCACTCACACATTTTTCACATCCCTGCGTGGCAACTTTTGAAGATGGTCACCTATTTTTTTCTTGTGATTGGGCAGAATAATTGCTAACATGATAAATGTACTACCTAGGGCCCTATTACACAAAGTCGATTTACAAAAGGGGGTGGTGATGAACAGAGTGTCTGAATTGAGCAGACCACTCTTACCCAGTCCAAAGATCAGGGCTTGATCCATCACCGTTATTTATCTCACTGCCCCATCCCAGCTCAGAACATGGCTATATGCAAATCAGTCTGTCCCTGGCCCAGTGCATCATGGGAACAGGGCAGACTAAACTACCAAGCCAATTCTTTACCAGAAAGGAGACAAGCTACCGGGGACCGGTTTCTGGCATTTCAGCCTCTTCGGCCCGGCTTGCTTGAATCCTGATGGAGCAGTGAGAAAGGGACTCATGTCTGAGTATACCCTGCCACACCTATAGTGGCCAAAATCGATTTACAAAAGGGGGTGGTGATGAACAGAGTGTCTGAATTGAGCAGACCACTCTTACCCAGTCCAAAGATCAGGGCTTGATCCATCACCGTTATTTATCTCATTGCCCCATCCCAGCTCAGAACATGGCTATATGCAAATCAGTCTGTCCCTGGCCCAGTGCATCATGGGAACAGGGCAGACTAAACTACCAAGCCAATTCTTTACCAGAAAGGAGACAAGCTACCGGGGACCGGTTTCTGGCATTTCAGCCTCTTCGGCCCGGCTTGCTTGAATCCTGATGGAGCAGTGAGAAAGGGACTCATGTCTGAGTATACCCTGCCACACCTATAGTGGCCAAAATCGATTTACAAAAGGGGGTGGTGATGAACAGAGTGTCTGAATTGAGCAGACCACTCTTACCCAGTCCAAAGATCAGGGCTTGATCCATCACCGTTATTTATCTCACGGCCCCATCCCAGCTCAGAACATGGCTATATGCAAATCAGTCTGTCCCTGGCCCAGTGCATCATGGGAACAGGGCAGACTAAACTACCAAGCCAATTCTTTACCAGAAAGGAGACAAGCTACCGGGGACCGGTTTCTGGCATTTCAGCCTCTTCGGCCTGGCTTGCTTGAATCCTGATGGAGCAGTGAGAAAGGGACTCATGTCTGAGTATACCCTGCCACACCTATAGTGGCCAAAATCGATTTACAAAAGGGGGTGGTGATGAACAGAGTGTCTGAATTGAGCAGACCACTCTTACCCAGTCCAAAGATCAGGGCTTGATCCATCACCGTTATTTATCTCACTGCCCCATCCCAGCTCAGAACATGGCTATATGCAAATCAGTCTGTCCCTGGCCCAGTGCATCATGGGAACAGGGCAGACTAAACTACCAAGCCAATTCTTTACCAGAAAGGAGACAAGCTACCGGGGACCGGTTTCTGGCATTTCAGCCTCTTCGGCCCGGCTTGCTTGAATCCTGATGGAGCAGTGAGAAAGGGACTCATGTCTGAGTATACCCTGCCACACCTATAGTGGCCAAAATCGATTTACAAAAGGGGGTGGTGATGAACAGAGTGTCTGAATTGAGCAGACCACTCTTACCCAGTCCAAAGATCAGGGCTTGATCCATCACCGTTATTTATCTCATTGCCCCATCCCAGCTCAGAACATGGCTATATGCAAATCAGTCTGTCCCTGGCCCAGTGCATCATGGGAACAGGGCAGACTAAACTACCAAGCCAAATCTTTACCAGAAAGGAGACAAGCTACCGGGGACCGGTTTCTGGCATTTCAGCCTCTTCGGCCCGGCTTGCTTGAATCCTGATGGAGCAGTGAGAAAGGGACTCATGTCTGAGTATACCCTGCCACACCTATAGTGGCCAAAATCGATTTACAAAAGGGGGTGGTGATGAACAGAGTGTCTGAATTGAGCAGACCACTCTTACCCAGTCCAAAGATCAGGGCTTGATCCATCACCGTTATTTATCTCACTGCCCCATCCCAGCTCAGAACATGGCTATATGCAAATCAGTCTGTCCCTGGCCCAGTGCATCATGGGAACAGGGCAGACTAAACTACCAAGCCAATTCTTTACCAGAAAGGAGACAAGCTACCGGGGACCGGTTTCTGGCATTTCAGCCTCTTCGGCCTGGCTTGCTTGAATCCTGATGGAGCAGTGAGAAAGGGACTCATGTCTGAGTATACCCTGCCACACCTATAGTGGCCAAAATCGATTTACAAAAGGGGGTGGTGATGAACAGAGTGTCTGAATTGAGCAGACCACTCTTACCCAGTCCAAAGATCAGGGCTTGATCCATCACCGTTATTTATCTCACTGCCCCATCCCAGCTCAGAACATGGCTATATGCAAATCAGTCTGTCCCTGGCCCAGTGCATCATGGGAACAGGGCAGACTAAACTACCAAGCCAATTCTTTACCAGAAAGGAGACAAGCTACCGGGGACCGGTTTCTGGCATTTCAGCCTCTTCGGCCCGGCTTGCTTGAATCCTGATGGAGCAGTGAGAAAGGGACTCATGTCTGAGTATACCCTGCCACACCTATAGTGGCCAAAATCGATTTACAAAAGGGGGTGGTGATGAACAGAGTGTCTGAATTGAGCAGACCACTCTTACCCAGTCCAAAGATCAGGGCTTGATCCATCACCGTTAATTATCTCACTGCCCCATCCCAGCTCAGAACATGGCTATATGCAAATCAGTCTGTCCCTGGCCCAGTGCATCATGGGAACAGGGCAGACTAAACTACCAAGCCAATTCTTTACCAGAAAGGAGACAAGCTACCGGGGACCGGTTTCTGGCATTTCAGCCTCTTCGGCCCGGCTTGCTTGAATCCTGATGGAGCAGTGAGAAAGGGACTCATGTCTGAGTATACCCTGCCACACCTATAGTGGCCAAAATCGATTTACAAAAGGGGGTGGTGATGAACAGAGTGTCTGAATTGAGCAGACCACTCTTACCCAGTCCAAAGATCAGGGCTTGATCCATCACCGTTATTTATCTCACTGCCCCATCCCAGCTCAGAACATGGCTATATGCAAATCAGTCTGTCCCTGGCCCAGTGCATCATGGGAACAGGGCAGACTAAACTACCAAGCCAATTCTTTACCAGAAAGGAGACAAGCTACCGGGGACCGGTTTCTGGCATTTCAGCCTCTTCGGCCCGGCTTGCTTGAATCCTGATGGAGCAGTGAGAAAGGGACTCATGTCTGAGTATACCCTGCCACACCTATAGTGGCCAAAATCGATTTACAAAAGGGGGTGGTGATGAACAGAGTGTCTGAATTGAGCAGACCACTCTTACCCAGTCCAAAGATCAGGGCTTGATCCATCACCGTTATTTATCTCACTGCCCCATCCCAGCTCAGAACATGGCTATATGCAAATCAGTCTGTCCCTGGCCCAGTGCATCATGGGAACAGGGCAGACTAAACTACCAAGCCAATTCTTTACCAGAAAGGAGACAAGCTACCGGGGACCGGTTTCTGGCATTTCAGCCTCTTCGGCCCGGCTTGCTTGAATCCTGATGGAGCAGTGAGAAAGGGACTCATGTCTGAGTATACCCTGCCACACCTATAGTGGCCAAAATCGATTTACAAAAGGGGGTGGTGATGAACAGAGTGTCTGAATTGAGCAGACCACTCTTACCCAGTCCAAAGATCAGGGCTTGATCCATCACCGTTATTTATCTCACTGCCCCATCCCAGCTCAGAACATGGCTATATGCAAATCAGTCTGTCCCTGGCCCAGTGCATCATGGGAACAGGGCAGACTAAACTACCAAGCCAATTCTTTACCAGAAAGGAGACAAGCTACCGGGGACCGGTTTCTGGCATTTCAGCCTCTTCGGCCCGGCTTGCTTGAATCCTGATGGAGCAGTGAGAAAGGGACTCATGTCTGAGTATACCCTGCCACACCTATAGTGGCCAAAATCGATTTGCAAAAGGGGGTGGTGATGAACAGAGTGTCTGAATTGAGCAGACCACTCTTACCCAGTCCAAAGATCAGGGCTTGATCCATCACCGTTATTTATCTCACTGCCCCATCCCAGCTCAGAACATGGCTATATGCAAATCAGTCTGTCCCTGGCCCAGTGCATCATGGGAACAGGGCAGACTAAACTACCAAGCCAATTCTTTACCAGAAAGGAGACAAGCTACCGGGGACCGGTTTCTGGCATTTCAGCCTCTTCGGCCCGGCTTGCTTGAATCCTGATGGAGCAGTGAGAAAGGGACTCATGTCTGAGTATACCCTGCCACACCTATAGTGGCCAAAATCGATTTACAAAAGGGGGTGGTGATGAACAGAGTGTCTGAATTGAGCAGACCACTCTTACCCAGTCCAAAGATCAGGGCTTGATCCATCACCGTTATTTATCTCACTGCCCCATCCCAGCTCAGAACATGGCTATATGCAAATCAGTATGTCCCTGGCCCAGTGCATCATGGGAACAGGGCAGACTAAACTACCAAGCCAATTCTTTACCAGAAAGGAGACAAGCTACCGGGGACCGGTTTCTGGCATTTCAGCCTCTTCGGCCCGGCTTGCTTGAATCCTGATGGAGCAGTGAGAAAGGGATTCATGTCTGAGTATACCCTGCCACACCTATAGTGGCCAAAATCGATTTACAAAAGGGGGTTGGTGATGAACAGAGTGTCTGAATTGAGCAGACCACTCTTACCCAGTCCAAAGATCAGGGCTTGATCCATCACCGTTATTTATCTCACTGCCCCATCCCAGCTCAGAACATGGCTATATGCAAATCAGTCTGTCCCTGGCCCAGTGCATCATGGGAACAGGGCAGACTAAACTACCAAGCCAATTCTTTACCAGAAAGGAGACAAGCTACCGGGGACCGGTTTCTGGCATTTCAGCCTCTTCGGCCCGGCTTGCTTGAATCCTGATGGAGCAGTGAGAAAGGGACTCATGTCTGAGTATACCCTGCCACACCTATAGTGGCCAAAATCGATTTACAAAAGGGGGTGGTGATGAACAGAGTGTCTGAATTGAGCAGACCACTCTTACCCAGTCCAAAGATCAGGGCTTGATCCATCACCGTTATTTATCTCACTGCCCCATCCCAGCTCAGAACATGGCTATATGCAAATCAATCTGTCCCTGGCCCAGTGCATCATGGGAACAGGGCAGACTAAACTACCAAGCCAATTCTTTACCAGAAAGGAGACAAGCTACCGGGGACCGGTTTCTGGCATTTCAGCCTCTTCGGCCCGGCTTGCTTGAATCCTGATGGAGCAGTGAGAAAGGGACTCATGTCTGAGTATACCCTGCCACACCTATAGTGGCCAAAATCGATTTACAAAAGGGGGTGGTGATGAACAGAGTGTCTGAATTGAGCAGACCACTCTTACCCAGTCCAAAGATCAGGGCTTGATCCATCACCGTTAATTATCTCACTGCCCCATCCCAGCTCAGAACATGGCTATATGCAAATCAGTCTGTCCCTGGCCCAGTGCATCATGGGAACAGGGCAGACTAAACTACCAAGCCAATTCTTTACCAGAAAGGAGACAAGCTACCGGGGACCGGTTTCTGGCATTTCAGCCTCTTCGGCCCGGCTTGCTTGAATCCTGATGGAGCAGTGAGAAAGGGACTCATGTCTGAGTATACCCTGCCACACCTATAGTGGCCAAAATCGATTTACAAAAGGGGGTGGTGATGAACAGAGTGTCTGAATTGAGCAGACCACTCTTACCCAGTCCAAAGATCAGGGCTTGATCCATCACCGTTAATTATCTCACTGCCCCATCCCAGCTCAGAACATGGCTATATGCAAATCAGTCTGTCCCTGGCCCAGTGCATCATGGGAACAGGGCAGACTAAACTACCAAGCCAATTCTTTACCAGAAAGGAGACAAGCTACCGGGGACCGGTTTCTGGCATTTCAGCCTCTTCGGCCCGGCTTGCTTGAATCCTGATGGAGCAGTGAGAAAGGGACTCATGTCTGAGTATACCCTGCCACACCTATAGTGGCCAAAATCGATTTACAAAAGGGGGTGGTGATGAACAGAGTGTCTGAATTGAGCAGACCACTCTTACCCAGTCCAAAGATCAGGGCTTGATCCATCACCGTTATTTATCTCACTGCCCCATCCCAGCTCAGAACATGGCTATATGCAAATCAGTCTGTCCCTGGCCCAGTGCATCATGGGAACAGGGCAGACTAAACTACCAAGCCAATTCTTTACCAGAAAGGAGACAAGCTACCGGGGACCGATTTCTGGCATTTCAGCCTCTTCGGCCCGGCTTGCTTGAATCCTGATGGAGCAGTGAGAAAGGGACTCATGTCTGAGTATACCCTGCCACACCTATAGTGGCCAAAATCGATTTACAAAAGGGGGTGGTGATGAACAGAGTGTCTGAATTGAGCAGACCACTCTTACCCAGTCCAAAGATCAGGGCTTGATCCATCACCGTTATTTATCTCACTGCCCCATCCCAGCTCAGAACATGGCTATATGCAAATCAGTCTGTCCCTGGCCCAGTGCATCATGGGAACAGGGCAGACTAAACTACCAAGCCAATTCTTTACCAGAAAGGAGACAAGCTACCGGGGACCGGTTTCTGGCATTTCAGCCTCTTCGGCCCGGCTTGCTTGAATCCTGATGGAGCAGTGAGAAAGGGACTCATGTCTGAGTATACCCTGCCACACCTATAGTGGTCAAAATCGATTTACAAAAGGGGGTGGTGATGAACAGAGTGTCTGAATTGAGCAGACCACTCTTACCCAGTCCAAAGATCAGGGCTTGATCCATCACCGTTATTTATCTCACTGCCCCATCCCAGCTCAGAACATGGCTATATGCAAATCAGTCTGTCCCTGGCCCAGTGCATCATGGGAACAGGGCAGACTAAACTACCAAGCCAATTCTTTACCAGAAAGGAGACAAGCTACCGGGGACCGGTTTCTGGCATTTCAGCCTCTTCGGCCCGGCTTGCTTGAATCCTGATGGAGCAGTGAGAAAGGGACTCATGTCTGAGTATACCCTGCCACACCTATAGTGGCCAAAATCGATTTACAAAAGGGGGTGGTGATGAACAGAGTGTCTGAATTGAGCAGACCACTCTTACCCAGTCCAAAGATCAGGGCTTGATCCATCACCGTTATTTATCTCACTGCCCCATCCCAGCTCAGAACATGGCTATATGCAAATCAGTCTGTCCCTGGCCCAGTGCATCATGGGAACAGGGCAGACTAAACTACCAAGCCAATTCTTTACCAGAAAGGAGACAAGCTACCGGGGACCGGTTTCTGGCATTTCAGCCTCTTCGGCCCGGCTTGCTTGAATCCTGATGGAGCAGTGAGAAAATGCCAGAAACCGGTCCCCGGTAGCTTGTTTCCTTCCCAGTGTAAGAATTGGCTTTTGTAGTTTGGTTTGCCCTGTTCCCATCGTGCACTGGGACAGGAACAGACTAATTTGCATACAGCCAGGTTCTGAAACTGGGATGGTGCAGTGAGCTAAAAAACGGTGTTGGATCTAGCCCTGATCTCTTGACTGGGTGAGAGTATTCTGTTTAATTCAGAGACTCTGTCCCTCACCACCCCTTGTTTTAAATATTTTTGTCCACCCTAAGCGTGGAAGGGTATACTCAGATGTGAGTCCCTTGCTCATTGCACCATCAGGATTCAAGCAAGCCGGGCCGAAGAGGCTGAAATGCCAGAAACCGGTCCCCGGTAGCTTGTTTCCTTCCCAGTGTAAGAATTGGCTTTTGTAGTTTGGTTTGCCCTGTTCCCATCATGCACTGGGACAGGAACAGACTAATTTGCATACAGCCAGGTTCTGAAACTGGGATGGTGCAGTGAGCTAAAAAACGGTGTTGGATCTAGCCCTAATCTCTTGACTGGGTGAGAGTATTCTGTTTAATTCAGAGACTCTGTCCCTCACCACCCCTTGTTGTAAATATTTTTGTCCACCCTAAGCGTGGAAGGGTATACTCAGATGTGAGTCCCTTGCTCATTGCACCATCAGGATTCAAGCAAGCCGGGCCGAAGAGGCTGAAATGCCAGAAACCGGTCCCCGGTAGCTTGTTTCCTTCCCAGTGTAAGAATTGGCTTTTGTAGTTTGGTTTGCCCTGTTCCCATCATGCACTGGGACAGGAACAGACTAATTTGCATACAGCCAGGTTCTGAAACTGGGATGGTGCAGTGAGCTAAAAAACGGTGTTGGATCTAGCCCTGATCTCTTGACTGGGTGAGAGTATTCTGTTTAATTCAGAGACTCTGTCCCTCACCACCCCTTGTTGTAAATATTTTTGTCCACCCTAAGCGTGGAAGGGTATACTCAGATGTGAGTCCCTTGCTCATTGCACCATCAGGATTCAAGCAAGCCGGGCCGAAGAGGCTGAAATGCCAGAAACCGGTCCCCGGTAGCTTGTTTCCTTCCCAGTGTAAGAATTGGCTTTTGTAGTTTGGTTTGCCCTGTTCCCATCATGCACTGGGACAGGAACAGACTAATTTGCATACAGCCAGGTTCTGAAACTGGGATGGTGCAGTGAGCTAAAAAACGGTGTTGGATCTAGCCCTGATCTCTTGACTGGGTGAGAGTATTCTGTTTAATTCAGAGACTCTGTCCCTCACCACCCCTTGTTGTAAATATTTTTGTCCACCCTAAGCGTGGAAGGGTATACTCAGATGTGAGTCCCTTGCTCATTGCACCATCAGGATTCAAGCAAGCCGGGCCGAAGAGGCTGAAATGCCAGAAACCGGTCCCCGGTAGCTTGTTTCCTTCCCAGTGTAAGAATTGGCTTTTGTAGTTTGGTTTGCCCTGTTCCCATCATGCACTGGGACAGGAACAGACTAATTTGCATACAGCCAGGTTCTGAAACTGGGATGGTGCAGTGAGCTAAAAAACGGTGTTGGATCTAGCCCTGATCTCTTGACTGGGTGAGAGTATTCTGTTTAATTGAGAGACTCTGTCCCTCACCACCCCTTGTTGTAAATATTTTTGTCCACCCTAAGCGTGGAAGGGTATACTCAGATGTGAGTCCCTTGCTCATTGCACCATCAGGATTCAAGCAAGCCGGGCCGAAGAGGCTGAAATGCCAGAAACCGGTCCCCGGTAGCTTGTTTCCTTCCCAGTGTAAGAATTGGCTTTTGTAGTTTGGTTTGCCCTGTTCCCATCATGCACTGGGACAGGAACAGACTAATTTGCATACAGCCAGGTTCTGAAACTGGGATGGTGCAGTGAGCTAAAAAACGGTGTTGGATCTAGCCCTGATCTCTTGACTGGGTGAGAGTATTCTGTTTAATTCAGAGACTCTGTCCCTCACCACCCCTTGTTGTAAATATTTTTGTCCACCCTAAGCGTGGAAGGGTATACTCAGATGTGAGTCCCTTGCTCATTGCACCATCAGGATTCAAGCAAGCCGGGCCGAAGAGGCTGAAATGCCAGAAACCGGTCCCCGGTAGCTTGTTTCCTTCCCAGTGTAAGAATTGGCTTTTGTAGTTTGGTTTGCCCTGTTCCCATCATGCACTGGGACAGGAACAGACTAATTTGCATACAGCCAGGTTCTGAAACTGGGATGGTGCAGTGAGCTAAAAAACGGTGTTGGATCTAGCCCTGATCTCTTGACTGGGTGAGAGTATTCTGTTTAATTCAGAGACTCTGTCCCTCACCACCCCTTGTTGTAAATATTTTTGTCCACCCTAAGCGTGGATGGGTATACTCAGATGTGAGTCCCTTGCTCATTGCACCATCAGGATTCAAGCAAGCCGGGCCGAAGAGGCTGAAATGCCAGAAACCGGTCCCCGGTAGCTTGTTTCCTTCCCAGTGTAAGAATTGGCTTTTGTAGTTTGGTTTGCCCTGTTCCCATCATGCACTGGGACAGGAACAGACTAATTTGCATACAGCCAGGTTCTGAAACTGGGATGGTGCAGTGAGCTAAAAAACGGTGTTGGATCTAGCCCTGATCTCTTGACTGGGTGAGAGTATTCTGTGTAATTCAGAGACTCTGTCCCTCACCACCCCTTGTTGTAAATATTTTTGTCCACCCTAAGCGTGGAAGGGTATACTCAGATGTGAGTCCCTTGCTCATTGCACCATCAGGATTCAAGCAAGCCGGGCCGAAGAGGCTGAAATGCCAGAAACCGGTCCCCGGTAGCTTGTTTCCTTCCCAGTGTAAGAATTGGCTTTTGTAGTTTGGTTTGCCCTGTTCCCATCATGCACTGGGACAGGAACAGACTAATTTGCATACAGCCAGGTTCTGAAACTGGGATGGTGCAGTGAGCTAAAAAACGGTGTTGGATCTAGCCCTGATCTCTTGACTGGGTGAGAGTATTCTGTTTAATTCAGAGACTCTGTCCCTCACCACCCCTTGTTGTAAATATTTTTGTCCACCCTAAGCGTGGAAGGGTATACTCAGATGTGAGTCCCTTGCTCATTGAACCATCAGGATTCAAGCAAGCCGGGCCGAAGAGGCTGAAATGCCAGAAACCGGTCCCCGGTAGCTTGTTTCCTTCCCAGTGTAAGAATTGGCTTTTGTAGTTTGGTTTGCCCTGTTCCCATCATGCACTGGGACAGGAACAGACTAATTTGCATACAGCCAGGTTCTGAAACTGGGATGGTGCAGTGAGCTAAAAAACGGTGTTGGATCTATCCCTGATCTCTTGACTGGGTGAGAGTATTCTGTTTAATTCAGAGACTCTGTCCCTCACCACCCCTTGTTGTAAATATTTTTGTCCACCCTAAGCGTGGAAGGGTATACTCAGATGTGAGTCCCTTGCTCATTGCACCATCAGGATTCAAGCAAGCCGGGCCGAAGAGGCTGAAATGCCAGAAACCGGTCCCCGGTAGCTTGTTTCCTTCCCAGTGTAAGAATTGGCTTTTGTAGTTTGGTTTGCCCTGTTCCCATCATGCACTGGGACAGGAACAGACTAATTTGCATACAGCCAGGTTCTGAAACTGGGATGGTGCAGTGAGCTAAAAAACGGTGTTGGATCTAGCCCTGATCTCTTGACTGGGTGAGAGTATTCTGTTTAATTCAGAGACTCTGTCCCTCACCACCCCTTGTTGTAAATACTATTACACAAAGGGCGCACTTTTCCTGTTTGCTCCGCGGCGCAGCTGCAAAGTTGTGCTACCCTAGTGGTAGTACATTCAAGAGAAAAACTGAGTGGTTTCGAAGCAGCAGCTCTGTGTTTCATTGTGCAGGTGGCAACTCGCCTGCACTTTTATGAGAGGAGAGAGATCCCCTTGCAGGCAGGTGCAGGGAGTGACTGCACCTGCCTGCAAGGGGATGTCTGGGGGGATCCATATGACACCCTTTCCCCCTCCATAAGCATGCCATCAGGAGGCGCACGTGCACCTCCTGACAGCTTTTTTGCCTGTGCGCCCACATCTATGCTATGGTGTGGGCATAGAGGTGAAGAAATGATCTCATTCGCTAGGAGCCACACCCCCATGCAAATGAGAGATTACCCTCTGGTGATAGCGCTGCCCCTAAACGTACACCAGCACTATCTGTATTACAGAAAGGGCTGCAAAAGCGTCTGCGGGCCTTTCTGTAATACCAAAGTGCCTCGGTGAAATGCAAAGCGGGAGCACGTCATTCCCGTTGCGGCCCTGCGGAACCTTCCATAAGTCCGTCCCATTCTGGTACAGAGAGTGTTTTGTATATCTTGAAAAAATGACCTTACATTCTTTCTTTCTTTCTTTTCAAAACTTTATTCGGAGGCATAAAAAGCATCAATAAAAGCAACATGCAGTCCATGCAAAGTTAAGGCTACATAACATAAAATGTGTGTTCATCAAGTACAATGAATAAAATATAGATAGCAGGATGATATACTGTTCAGACAACATAGACCTCTGATTTTAAAAATGTCCCAATGTGCTGGTTAATAGCAATAAAAATCTTAAAGCGGGTCCATTGCTCAATATGAGAAAAGTTATTTTTTCAAAGAGTGCTCACAATACTTTACATTCATTTGGCTAGTGAGTAATGCCAAATTGTCATACAGAGTTTTGTGCTAACCTTACCTCTCTGAGAATTTAGCACTTCCAGACTTTCTGAAAGAGTATAGAGGGGCACAGATGTTCGTATTCTCACACTGGTCCCTAAGGTAGACTGACAAACTATGGCCACCATGGATTGAGCTGTGACATACAGAACCCTGAAATGGTCTTAAATGGACATCAAAGCAAGATAAACCCCTCAATGCCTAGATCAGTAACCTTACAAATAATACATTGACAATCTGGGACACTGTCACAAAAAAACGTAACCAAACTAAATCTGACGCTCCATACATTTCTATCCGTTACAATCTAGCTTTCATGCTGACACGTGAGCTAGACCCCTTTGACAGGTGAAGACAGGGAGATTGCCTATTTCAGATACATTTCATGGATACAAGATTCTACCTTTTTATGACATGTAAGGGTATCTTTCTCTGTGCAAAACAGAACAATACCACTATAGTCAAACCGAGTGATGAACCCAATCATTTGGGAAGCTATAAATCAATACCTAACTACAATTGAAAACTATGCAAATAATCTTAATGCTCGAAGGAAATATTCAACACTGTGTATAACCTCCTAATGCAGGCTTTACACCATTTACACCACCCTATTAGAATGGGTTAGAATAGAATTCTGGATAGGGAGGGGAGGAGACCCAGTGGAAGTAACCGGCCGATAGCACCCAAAACTCTGTTAGCACCCTAGGTGGGGATGCCCGTTATAAAATCAATTTTGACTGGTACATCTGCCAGCAAAACTGAACAAATTTTACCTCCACTGAAACACTCTATGCTAGAGAGTCTGTGGCATGCAGAGATATTTTCAATATAAATGGCTGGATTGTCTCAATATCAAATAATTGTGGAAGGAGATCGTGGCTGCTGTGAAAATGATTTTAGGATACCCCATTGCCCTAGATATTGTCATTGTTATATAAACCTTGGTTCACCCCAATAGAACATCAAACCAGCACAGGCCACTGTCCTCCAAGCATGTAAAACACACCAAGGTTAAACCTCACCTAAAGAAGCCCTCCGTGGACCCCAGCGAATTCAAGAATCACTGCCCCATCTCCTTTCTCCCCTTCCCAACCAAGGTCCTGGAAAAAAACATCAATCGCCAGCTCACCAAACACCTTTGTTGTAACGTATCTAGGGCTCATGAGTAATTTTCTCGATTCATGCCCTTATATAGGCATAACTTATCATATCCTTATAAAGGCATAAGAATCATAACCATATTTAGGCACAGCCAATGCAGTCCAAATACGGCATGGCTACTTCCACTAAGCTCCTAGAGTACAACGAGTTCTTGAAGACAACCAGCCTTCAGCTGTACGGGAATTCCCCCTGCTTCAGTATTGATTTGTCCCAGAACTCCTGGAGCGTGTAAAGGACTTCGAGTTCTTAGTGACGTTATTATGTCCACCCTTACATCACACTCGGCACCTTCCAGGTATAAATATACCCACATCTGCCCTAGCAAACACACAGTGGTTTTGGAGCAGATCGACTACCTACTTGCCCAACTCCCTGCTGTAGCGAGTGCCGAAGGAAGCCGACCCTCCAGCTGACGCACTGAGACGCTGTCTTTTCTCCTGCCGAGAAATCCAGCTCCAGTGTTTCCCTGCTACCCCTGCGGGTTACTGGGAGATCAAGTCCTGAGAGAAATACAAGACCTCCTTCATTCTATAACCAAGGTACGCAGTCGATTAGACCCTTAGAGAATTCTTGGATAGATTCTTGGCAAAAACTATTTAACTCAAGCTACACCTCACTTACTTTTTCCCTTGTACTAGACTTAGGTTAGGTACACCGGGGTAGGCATATTTTAGATGCACCAGTTGAGTATTTTTAGTCATTATTTATCATTGTATGTGTTTTATCCATTTTAAGTATCTTATGGCTTAGAAACCATACAAATGCTTTTACAGTATTATTTCATAATACTCCTTTTACTGTACGCACTTTACTTCATAGCAAGTATTACGATTGTTGCAATTAACTTCTCTTGCATGAGATAGAAGACTGCTCAATAAATAACTTTTTCATTGAAAACGCCCGTCTCTCTATTTCTCTGCACTTCTGGTGAAACAAAGCATGCACGATTGACTGAGTGAAATAGCCATCTATTGTTTCCACAACTCTGAAAATATATTTCTTATTCTTGGGGAACAAAGTTGTCATGTTATATGGTTGTCAGAAACTAATACCTTCTTGTTTATTCGAGAAAGTTTCTAGTGACCTCTGAGCTAGCTGGCATTCACAATTAAGTCTAACATATTCAATAGAGACCTAGTCGACCTAAGTCCTACGTCTAAACTATCGTTTATGTTATTCCAATGCGCAGAGCCTATTGGGAATATAGGAACTGCACTACATGGCGCCCAACGTTTGGTAAGGTGATAATTTAATGCTAGATACTAGAGTAACTCAGTCGTGCTTTTCACACAGACCCCTTTTTCCGTAAAAACTCCAATAGACGTCTGGAGTGGGTAAAAGGTTAGTATCCGCCAGAACTAAGTAGGACGAGAATCCTATGTATTAGTTTTTGGTTTATTCAATGTTGAAGGATGCAGTGTTCCAAAGTATTGTGCACCTAATCTTTGTTTCCTTGAAACTTGCTCTGCAAACTTTCTGTCAGCAAAATGACGGAGAGTGACGATGAAAGGGAGAGAGCTAGAATAGCAACTGAACTATTAGCAGAGGACACAAGTCTTCAGTAAAACAACCCGGATGCAGTAATCATCCCGGTAAATGTAAGAAAGAGTGTAACTTACAAACTAATAAATAGTGGTGTATCATCGAGAGGTGGTACAGTCATATTTGTGGTAGAGGCACATGAGTATTGACAGACAGAGGTATTCTATTCATGGATAACTTTTCCAGCAGCAAATGCTGTAACACACGAATTCCACTACTACAAAGCAGAGGAACCTCCAGCGGAATACGTTCCTTTCGAGGATGTTGAAATTCCACTAACTTACCAGGAGCATCAGCTCTGATTTAATGGCGCCCTAAAACATAAAATTCACATTACCAGGCTCGGTCCACTAGGTAGACCAGGTGCTACATGGACGGTTCTAGCCAGCTATACACCACATCCTGACATTGAAGAAATGTCAGACAGAGAACTGTTAGTTCAACTAAAATAATTAATTAAAATACATAGACAATTAGTCCAATATGTCATGCGGACTTTAACAGTCCAACCAGCAATAAAAATTCCACAGCACCCCCCTCACCAGGGGAATACAAACAAAATTACACCACAGACTATGCAATCAGTCATTGGTAAATTACCCGCAAAACGGGAACAAATTCCGTTCTGGTTAGCTCAAAACATTACTCAAATAGAGGCAGTATTCCCTGATAGTACACCTCATGAAAAACACAGAATTCTGACAATGTGTTTACCAGTGGGGATCGCACCACATGTGGAAGACTGTGACACTTGGGGAACAGTCTTTGCTTCAATCTACACAAAAATACATGGTGTTCCGTCTATGGCGGTTATACCAGACGTACTAAGACAGATTCAAAATGAATACGGTCCAGAGCCTGCTTGAAATCTAGGTATGCAATTACTGAAAGACTTTGAACATGTCTCGGCTATACTACTAGCCAACATAAAAGGAATAGCAGCATCAGTGGCGATCCGCCAAAAATTTAAAGAAACAGATATAGCAGAACAACCTTTTGAACTTGCCAGAATAATTGAAAAATCCTATGTAGAATTAGGCAGAGATAGTTTGGGTGGGAAACCACTAAAACCACAACTAACAGAAAATCCTGAAAAAAATTTCATTAAAAATAGTTTAATAACTCCTAAAAAGAAATGGGAAACTACCAGACAGACTCTTCCTAAAGAAAAACAGTTTCAGTCCAGAGGAAGGTCTCCCCAACGGAGAGATAGATATCCAGAACGGGGGTAGGTCTCCCCAATGGGAGCCCTCTGAGAAAAGATATAACCTCAGAAATAGGGATAATTTGAAAAAACCTGACAGATATCAAGATAATGATTCACGTCCCTCTCGATCTTTTCAGACTTCCTCATAGAAATCGGAAAGAAGAGGACGGGCAGAACATAAAGGAGAGCGCGTCAAGTCCAAAGACAAGGAACCCGCTCACCAAAGATAAAAAATCTCAATTTTCCAAAAAGAAGGGAGCAAGCATAAAGATAAAACATGACGAGGATCCTGAGGACACAAGTCAAGAATGGAGAGTGGGACCAAACAATGCTAGACAGCGCGGCAGAAGTAACCATAGCTCGCAAGATCCTGATGAATCTTCTGGAGACAGTGGACACGAATGAGTACATTCAAGTGGAAACTGCAGACACCAGAGTTAGTGTAACCCATAAATTATATGAAATAATATTGCGTATAGAAGGGGACATAACTAGGAAAATAAGAACTCTCATTTGGGAGAAGCTATCTAAGGGCTATGATATTCTTCTAGCTGAGAAAGACTGGCCGCCAGAATTTGTTAGGGAGTGCCCACATGGCGAAGAAATGATTATGCCTGCCTTCTCAAATCATATTCAAATTCATAAAAAATACACATATGCAAAAAAATGGGCAGTGGCCCAAGCCCCTGCATTATATAAAAATCATGTAGGATGGGATGAGGAATCCCCTCACCATAAAATCCAGTTAAAAAATCCACCTACTGCACAAAGGCAGTATCCTGATAAGCAAGAAGCTAAAAAACAAGTAAGGGAGATCTTAGATGAACTTGAGAACCAGGGGGTGATTGAAACATGCACCTCACAAATGAACAATCCTTTGTTTTCTGTCTCCAAACCAGACAATTCATATTGTCTAGTATTGGAATACAGACACTTAAACTCTTGTTGCAAAACATTTGCAGTATAAAATTCACACAGTGCAGCACTGATGAATAACATTGTGCGCAAAAAATATAAAACAACATTAGATTTTTCAGATGGTTTCTTCTGTCAAAACATTGCACAAGAAAGCAGGTATTTGACTGCTTTCTCAAGTATGGGGACCCAGGGGCAATTTTGCCGTCTCCCCCAGGGATTCAAGAATAGCCCAGGATTATTTTCAGCCAGAGTAACAGAGTTACTACAAATGTATGATGATGAGGCATTATCTTATGTCGATGACATCTATCTAACAGACGATGATTTGGACAGGCACTTGAAAAGAGTGAACACCATTGTACTTGGGTTCGCATCTGAAGGGTACAAATTTAACTTTAAAAAATCACGGATTGCCCACCTCACTGTCCTATTCGTAGGATATGAGTTATCAAGTGAAGGGAAAAGCCTAGCAGCCAATTTCTTAGAGAAATGTGCGCTGCTCCAAGCACCAAAAACGTGGAAAAACTTACAATCAATTGTAGGTTTCCTAAATTTTGGAAGAACGCAGAGAGGGTTAGACCTCTCTACGAATTAATAAAACCTGATTTCAAACAAACTAATTGGACTCAGACACACACAGAAATTTTACGTTCAATACAAACAGACATGTTAGCTAAAACAAAACTGCAAACACGCCTAAACGTACGCAACCTTGTAATCCGAGTCATCCCAGGAAGATGAGGAATCACGAACCTGACCTATAACGAAGGTGAAACGGTACCAATAGCTTACAAATCACACTTGTACACACAAGCTGAAATAAAATTCACTTCAACTGAGAAAATTCTGACAGCGGTTCAAACTGCTATAGCAAAAGAAAGAGCCCTCGCCCAGGGAAAACGCATATCGGTCGTTACACCTGTACCTGCCTTAGAGGCAGTGACAAGAGCGAGCATTCCAAATGCTAAAGCTTTACATCCACAATGGATACAATGGGTTAATTCTCTTGCTGCAACAGACGTTGAATACGTTTTTGACCCTAGCTTGAAAACACAAGAATTTCTCCAATACGAGTACGAATGTCCTCTGCCGACTGACATTCTGCCTCTTGAACATTACGGCTGTATCATATATACAGATGGATCAGCACAGCCCGCAATTGGGGCTAAACAAGCCTATAGTGCTGCGTGCGTGATTGTAAAAGGTCTCTGGTGCGAAGGTAAATTCAGACCTATGGTCACAAAAACTCAATCACTTGGAGACTGTGCAGCTCAGCGAGCTGAACTACAGGCTTTCAAGATGGCGCTTGAGAATACCGATCGCAAATTCCCCACACTAATAGTGTGCGATTCGTATTACTGCATCCAGTCTTACAATGAATACTTGCGGAACTGGGTTCAAAACGTTTTCAAAGATGCGAAAGGTGGCACAATAAAGCATAAAATGCTTTGGGAACAAGTAGTTCTTTTACAGAAAGAACTACAAAAGACTCACGTGATCCATACACTGAGTCCTCAACGTGATGGCGTTCACGTTGCAGGGAATTCATTGGCTGATGAAGCCACAAAGGCAGCCGTCCACACGGCTTCCGTAGCTGCAATCACTCGTTCAAAAACGAAAATAGACAGCAAAATAATGCAAGCTGTCACTGCTTCAGTAAAAAACAGTGGTAAGACACTCCCGAAAGGCTTTCCAGTAAAGTACTCATATAAAACTGATGCAAACAATGTTCCTTTTGCTCAAATCCCTGGATTGGGGGACAGGGCAATCCCAAACATGGAACATAGGTTAGGGCTAATCTTAGGAAGCGCATGAAGGGCTCGCCTCTGCACACGCAGGAGTTTCTGCCACAGTATCTTTATTAAAACAGAGATATTGGTGGCCACGCATGAGGAAACAGACTAGAAACTATGTTCTAGACTGTGAAATCTGCCAAAAAATTAAAGTATCACCAGTGAAACGTCCTGCTCAGACGTCCCTTCTGATCTCAGATAAACCATTAGCGTGTGTTTACCTGGACCACTGTGGTCCCTTACAAAGGGACGGTAACTATAAATATATCATGGTCGCAGTGGATTCCTGCACAAGATTCATTTGGATGTGGCCACAGCGCTCAGCTGATGCCAGAACTGTTATAAAATATTTGCGAGTCTTTATCGGCACATACGCAATCGGCACTCTACATTCTGACCAGGGTGCTGCGTTTATCCCCCGGGCTTACAAGGGGGCCGTGGCCAGCTTGGCTGTTGCATTGCGGTACTCTAGTCGCTTCCATCCTGAGAGCAATGTGGTAGTGGAAAGAAAAAACGTGACATAAAGCAATCTATAACAGCGAGGGTATTAGGTTCGGGTGATGGGTGGGTCAAACATCTAATAAGTGTCCAACGTAGTCTTAATAATCTGCCAAGAAATTCTCTGGGTGGAATCACTCAGTATGAACTTTTGTTTGATACTAGAATGATAATCAAAGACCTCGATAGTCAGACTTCAGTGTTGGAACAAAAAACCTTTGATATCAAAGATCGTTTGGCTGCTTTACAGGACTTAAATGAAACAAGAAGAAGTCTGAGTAACACAAAGCTAAAGCCAATGGCCACTGAAGAAAAACCACATGTCCCAGCAAGACCTGTCTGGATTCCAAAGATTGGGGATCTGGTCAGAGAAAAGATCGCGGTGAAGAAGGAATTTGGGCAGTCTTACAGAAAAGCAGTACCTGCCTTAGCAATCAACGGAACAAGATCAGTAGTACTACCGCCCCTTGCTAGTAAAAAGGAGAACAGAGTTGTATTAATCGACCTGGTAAAACCACAACCATGTGGCCAATAATAAGTAATAGGCCCAGTGGACTCCCAAGATGTAGCAGAAGAACAAACCTTGCTACAATTCAAGAGGTTCAAACTTAAAGACTAATCACATTTGATAAACCTGCAGTGAATAAAAAAGGACTATGCAACAAAGCCATGGAACTTGTGCCTCTTGAAACCCAAATTGCAACAGTTAGTCAAGAAACACCTGTCTACAACGATGTAGCCTCTGACTATACTAATATGACAAAGGAAGAAGCAACTACAAAGATTAATAACAATCCTGATGCGATTACAACAATTGACAGAACTGCCTCTGGCTATTTCATCAATATCAATAACTTTTCTGAAGATCCCAGTGAACATGAAGAAAAGCCAGCAAACAAGACATTCAAAGACAAAATAACAGAACTCTTTCATCAGCTTGAAGAAATATATCTGATTTTACCATGGATTTAACTGTGGATTGTGTTAGGTGTACTTTTCCTCCTGCTCTGGCTCATTTTAGTTTTAAGCTTGGGAAGAATGATTGATGGAAAATACAGTACAATGGACACACAAAGTCAGAACATTAACTTGGTCCTAAAACCTCACAAGTCATCTCATGTTGAAAAAAGAGACCTGCCATCAGTAAACATCACAGCCATTCCTATACCTGGTGGTGTAACATGGGACGCTACTGATTATGACATCTATGGCCCGGTTGAACTCTTGAAGTATCCACATCAGTTCAAGGTTTTATTAAGTGACTTTGTCTCACTGAGCAGTTTCTCTAATGATTGAGACTTTGAGTCTATTAATAATATGATGTCTGATTTAGAAATGTCAGCAAAATTTGCAGATCATGATTATTTAGAAGGTTCATCTGATTATAAAGAAATGTATTGCTTTAATCATTTTGGGCACCACTATTTGCATAAATCTGCAAAACCTAGAAATATTTTAACTTATAATCAATGGGAACATTGTCCAACACCGCCAAAAGGCAGCTCGAAAACATTTTATGAGAAATTTCCATACTTCTCAGGGTTTAATGTCACAGATCCAGAAACGTTTTATTTCAAAAATGTGAATAAGACAGCAATGAAAAATATGTTGACCAATACAAAACAGATATATTCTGCAAAATGTTATGAACAATTGTCTACATTTGGTTTTGAATTCTGGAAAGATAGCATTGAAACAAAAACAAAATGGGGTTCAAAAGATTGGCAAGTGCAGGGATTAGAATCATTGTTCAGAGCCTGCATGATCCCAGAACAAATAATGTTCCTGAATGACACCATTCAATAAACAACCTGTCTTGGCCTAGCCAAGATAACATATTTAAACAACCCATCTATACCAAAGCCTGTGCCTGATAGAAATAACTCTACAGATGAGGGGTTAGAAGTGTCCCATATTTTACACTAAAACAGAACTAATCCTGATTGGAAAAAATGGTTGATCTGGCCCACAGACACTAATAACTGTCAAGATAGATTCCTGAACAAAATACAGGGGTTCAAAAAGAACAGGCCAGACCAAAGATATTCCCAGAGACAACATCCAGGGATAATACCAACATACAATGTAGGAAAACTATGCCTCGAATGGCTACAGAAATCCACACTACCTGAAATTAAGCAACACTTGACTTTAGTTAAAGAAAGTGCTGACTTGCGGGATTTTTTATTGGGACCTCGCAAACAGCGTCAAAAACGTTTCATATGCGCTGGTATATATGCTGCTTACAACGAAGCTCGGAAAGTAACGCAAATTGAAACTGCTGAATAAATACGAGAAATTGATTGTAATCATTTGGAAAAATCACTGTCTGTAGTGGACAATGGGTTAACAACTCTGTCCTCCAGAATTTATTCTTTGGACTGCATTGTATCAACTGCTATTGATATAATAGAACAGGATATGCTAATGATACAACATGGCCAGTCCCAATTACGTTCTATTGTACAGTTAGGCTGGACGTCTAATCAACACAACGTCATTATTTTCTATCTTTAACCTTACAAATAAGCAAATCTCTTTGGCACAAAAAGGAGCAGACTATACGGTGCTGAGCATTGAAAAACTAGAAAGATTACCATTAACAGTTTGCAAGAGGCCTGTCATTGAATGGATAATACATGGTACCATAACAATACCAATAACGAGATTCCAGTTTCAATACTGCCTACAGCATATACCAGCGGGCCTGTATGAAAGGTTGGGTAAAGGATACATGGAATTTACCATACACACATAGATGTTGGAGTGAGCATAACAAAGAAGTATTTCTTAGTGGGAAAAATTTTGAAAACTCGCTAAGTGGTACACTTCTGTGTCAAGAAATTAATTTACATGGAGCCTGTGAGGGTTCATCTAATGACCTTTCTTGCCACTTGCACGGCACCCCAGCCACACAAATGGAACCTGTTTTCAGGCAGCTTTCCAACGGCAGCTATGTTATTTAAGTGACCACAACTGTTGTGGCATGTTGCCAGGAACAGCCTTTCGCGTCAGTGTTACATCCAGGGTCACTTGTTATATGCAAGTATTGTATCCAAACAGCAAGCTAGACAAGGAGGCAACAATTTTGCCTTCATTGAATATCTCTTCTATTCGAATTGATACATTAAGCAGAATGAAAGCCATTCTTTTACAAAAAACTGTTCCTTTGACCTCGTCTAGAGAAACGTATGATCTGCAAGTTGCAAGGACCTTAGCAGAGATACATACATTATCATCAACAAACTGCCCCGTACATTTCGTAGAAATGTTAGGTCAAATTTTAAACATGTCAGATACCAGTGGCTTCGCACATGTATTTAAGACACTTTTTTCAGGACTATTAGCACCCTTTGAATCAGTCCTGAGCATTTTTCAGAATTTCATGCACTCTGTATTCGGTGGTCTGCCTCTCATTTTGGGACTCGTAGCAGGAATTCTTTTTTTGTTTCTTCTGCTCTGATATGGCAAGTCCAGTCACCAGCGAGTGGAGTGGACTACGGAGCCTAACTGGACGCTGATCCTGTGTGTTTCCTTTGTGTTACTGGGAGCCTTCAACCCGCCGCAGCCCCTCGCCGCACCCGCTTTGCCGCACCCGCTTCGCCGGTGCCGCTTCGCGGCACTTACATTCACTGTGGACCTTGGGGGTGAGTGGAGGCAATCAGCGGCGGCCGGGGTGGAGCGCTGCAGGTACTCAGTTGACCAGGAGTCCCTACTCGGCCTGCATGACCTGGCCTGCGCACCCTGCGAGCCCCGCCCCTGCCAGAAAATCGTTTGAAATCCCCCATCACCTGTTGCTCCTCGGGAGAGTGGAGCGGACTACGGAGCCTACCTGGACGCTGATCCTGTGTGTTTCCTTTGTGTTACTGGGAGCCTTCAACCCGCCGCAGCGTCTCGCCGCAGCGCCTCGCCGCACCCGCTTCGCCGGTGCTGCTTCACGGCACTTACATTCACTGTGGACCTTGGGGATGAGTGGAGGCAATCAGCGGCGGCCGGGGTGGAGCGCTGCAGGGACTCAGTTGGCCCGGAGTCCCTGCTCGGCCTGCGTGACCTGGCCTGCGCACCCTGCGAGCCCCGCCCCCTGCACGTCACACGCCCTATTAATCCAGATCCCTATTCCGTTCCGCTGGAGTGTGCGGGAGTACCGGGAGAAGCCCGGGACAAGGGCAGGCCGTTTAGGCCCGTTCAAGACCAGCCAAGGACGGGATCGTGCCACCCCTCTGACACATGACACCCGCCACAGCATTAACAAGGTCAGTGTCCCACCGTTTAGAAATCGGATGTCATTTTATCATTATTTGTTACCGAATTGAGTATCACATAAACATTGAAAGGATGGCTACCTCACAAGATGGTAATCCTAGCTGCAGGAAATCAACTGGTGGTTCACTATTAGGAACTCTTGATAATTTTCTTATAAGGGTATCATCCGCACTTGCCAAGGATATTGAACTTACCAAAAAAAGACTATCCCTGGACACATCCTTTCATAAAAGGTCTTTCCTGGGTCCCCTGGCACATGTCAAATCACCGACCCACTTACAAACCAATTCACAGGGTTCGCTTCCTCACCCCAATCATCAACTATTATGAGTATAAGTGACCATTCTGCAGGAGAAGGAGTGCCCAGCAGCAACATGGTCAGACAGCCATCCCCTAAAATTAAGACTCGATCTGCTGGCCAAGTAAATGCTATTATGGTCCAACCAAAGGGGAGGGAGCAAGCAAAAAGTAAACGCCCTGGACCACAAACGAATGCTGGAGGGAAAAAAGCAAGATCTTGTAAAAGTAATGTTCCATCTGATGACCCCGCAGCAATTCCACCAATCACCCCTGTACAGTTGGATAGGGTTGATAGAAGTGGGCAGGGAAGCCACTTGGACAATAGGGGGGAGGATGCGCACATGGAGTTGGGTCCTTCTTTCTAGAAAAGACTGGAGGGCACCTTTAAGAAAATGTGTCTCCCATTGCACGAACGGCTGGATTCCATTGAAAACAGATTGGTGTGCCTCGAACTTTCATTGGCATCAGTTCAGAAGCAGGCAGGACCAAGTCGTGGTGTTCATACTGCAAGGCCAAAAACTATTGTAGACAATGGTCCAACTAATTCTAACAGTGGTACCGGGACAAGCCAGACTGCAAGGCCAATTTTGGCTGTTGACAAGGGGCAAATTGCTAATTCACAACCTGCTGCTCTGACAGGAGCGGGAAATACACATCAAGTCAGTGGGACGTCACAAGCCACATTGCCACGGACAGATACTTCCATGGTACCTAATCATACAGGTGTGGGAGCGAAGCCATTGAGCAAAGAGAGAATTGTGGGTGATGGAACTAAGTCGAAGGATAATCAGTCAAATTTACCTGCCCCAATCAGGGCTCATAGCAAGCCTTCCCTACCTTATATTGACCCCATTGCCAGGAAACATGTGAGCTGAAATCATTGGTGTCAGGAGAGTTAACTGGATAGGCAAGGGATGCAAGACGGTAACAGGAGACTGTATCATTATTAATTTCAGAGACCAGATAATGTGACAACTTTATCTGTAACTGGTCTCATAATGATCTGTCCAATGGGATACAAGTTTTACCCTTAGCTTACTTCTATGGCCCCCCTATTCCAGTTTCCTTTGAGGGGGATATGTTTTCTCAGGGAATGTATCTAACTTTTGCCCCATAGGGAACATAAGGTTGTTCAACAGATTCCAGGCCCTGTCGGGGTTAGGGGACTGTGATTGACAGTATGAACCACAAAAGTCCATCTTGGGTAGTAGGGGAAGGGATGGAAGGGAAGGGAAGGAGACTGGGAAAGGGAATGTGCCCGTCCAGAGTTGTAAAGATGAAGGGTTGGTTGAGGCTGGCCTAAGTACTACATGTGATGTTAACTTTGAGGCACTAGAGGTAGATCAGTCCTTGAACAGGCAGTATAATACATATTCTGTCTTAGGGGGACGCCCCTATGGGGCAAATTGGGCACAACATCAGACGAACCACTATCCCGGACATCGCTGGTCTCTTGGAATGTGGCAGGATTGGGGTTGAAACTTAACTTGCAAGCTTGGGCAAACTTTACTGACCACTTTGACATTTGTTTGTTCCAAGAAGTTTTTGCGGTTGAACCAGTGTTTAGAGTTGGCTATCTGATTTTTTTTGTCCCTGCTGTAAAAAAAACTAAAGGGCGACCTATGGGGGGCTTAGTTATAAGGGTCAAGCAGTCTCTAAAATGTAACACCCAGTTGCTCCCTATTGTATGTAATGACATTCTTGGTGTTAGATTTAGTTTCCATGCCAATTAAGAGATCGACATTTATAATGTTTATGCTAGGGGGCTTCAAGGTGGTAAGAAATCGGAAGTTGTAGCTAAACTTGATACAATACTACAGGCTACCCCAAATAACATAATGTCATTGATTGCCGGTGACTTCAATATCACTTTTGAACCCCTTGGTCTGGACGATATCCATTTGACAGAGGAGGAGAATGCTAGGTGGGGAGTTCCTCAGCTCAGTACTAAACCCATAAAAAAATGGAATGAGGCTGCTATCCAGTTAAAGGGTCTCTGTATGGAAATAGAGCTGAGAGCTGCCAACGGGCGCACATTGTCAGATAAAATGGGAAAGGAAACCTTCGACAATGGTGCTAGGGCAAGTAACATTGATTACTTACTTGTCCCTCTTAAGATGTAGTCCACTCTCCTCGATATGGAGGTAGTCCCTCGTATTGAAAGTGACCATAATCCTCTGAGTGCAAAGTTTAACCTGGGTATTCATACAGGGGCTGATGCTCACGAAGGGCATCTTTCCCCGGATTTAGTTATGGCTAAGCATGGGCGAATTTTGTGAATCTGGCGTTCGCGAATTTGCGTATTTGCGAACTCGCAATCCGCAAAATCCACGAATTCTCGCGGATTTGCGGATTTTTTTTGTGTTCGCAAGGGTTTCTGCCAGCTCGTGAGCGTTTTGTACCAGTTCGCAATTGCGAACTTACTTGTCGGCTCATAACGGTCGTGACTATGTTGTTTCTACGTCTGGTTCATTATCACAGGTTCCCAGCATCCTCTGTTTCACTACTGCCGCCCTCTGTTTCACCCATGCCACCCTCTGGTACATCAATGCCACCCTCTGGTTCATCATCACTGTAGATTATGGGGGGGAAAAGCAAGCACACCTGCCCTGCTTCAACTGACATGAATTAATTTGGGGTTGATTTATTAATGTGTCACTGTTTTAAAATTCCAGTCTGGCACCTGCTTCCTTATCTGTAATTTGCTTTCTGTTGCAGTGCAATTTTTTTTCCAGGACCTTTGTGGCCTACTTGTAGCTATTCTATGAGCCTGCTGTGGGGGTCAGAGCAGGGTCATAGAATTGTTGCATCTAGCAACTGAACTCTGGAGGGGCCCCAGTCAGGAAGCACTACAGGGAATGGTTACTATTACTAATGATGAGTTTGAACTTTTGAACATGCTGAGTGCTTTCAGTTTTGCAAAACTCGTTTTTCTGCAGAACAGCAACTGTAATACCCCAAACAAACATAGGCAACTGAACTCTGGAGGGGCCCCTCAGGAAATACTACAGGGAATGGTTACTAATGATGAGTGAACTTTTGAACCTGCTGAGTGCTTTCAGTTTTGCAAAACTCGTTTTTCTTCAGAACAGCAACTGTAATGCCCCAAACAAACTTACTTGTGAAAGTTGATTTCTAATCCAAAAGTGATCCAAAGAAAGTCAAAAGGCCTCAAATCCAAAAAAAGTGCAGGCAAATGTCAACCTAAGGAGTTATTCTGATAAAAATCATCATTTTCAGAAGGTCTATGCTGCTTGCTAGTGGATTTCTTGTGCAGAATTGCTAATTTTGTAATTTCGCGAGTGCGAGATTGTTGCTTCCCGCCGCACCTACATGTTCGCAATTGCGAACTCTCGCGATGCGTCGCCAAACTCCCGCGGGATCCCGCAGCAAGATCCAAAATGGCGCAGCACTCACAAAATATCGAGAAAAACAACTCGGCAAACGCTGAATGACGATAAGTGAACGCCGCACGCCGCAATATTGTATCACCAAGAAAAAAAATCCGCTGCATGCGAATTTGCGGATTTTCAGTAAATTCGCGAGAGTTCGCGGATTGCGAATTTACCGAAAATCCGCAAAATCTGCGAGCGGAACGGATTTTCCGCCCATGTGTAGTTATGGCAAATGACGAGCGTCACCTTAAAAGGTGTCAAGTCACAGAGCATCAGGAAATAATTAGTATTATTGAGGGAGACTTGGAAGGGGCCTTAAAGGCTATGGAGGAAGCCACCCTGAAAGGATCTCCCCCTTATCTTCTATTAGAGGCACACAATAGGCTCTTTGTTAAACTGAAAACATACTTCTGCAAACCTAGATTAGGAAAAAGTAGTATTCCAGTTAAAAAACCAGAGAGCTGGTATGATGGCTCCTGTCGCCAAGCTAGAAGGGAGTTGGGTCTAGCCCTAAAGTCTAAAGTTATGGGTACAATAAGACTAGCTTGTACGAATTATAGGCTCAAGCAACTCACTGCTAAAAAGGTTTGGGAAGAGGGCCTGTGGCAGGATTTGAAAGAGGCGTGCTCTGCAAAGAACCCCAAACTTTTCTGGGAAATCTTTAAATGGGATATGGGAGGACATCGAGAGAGCCCTCATAACAATGTCGACCATAATTCTTGGGTTGACTATTTTAAGCCCCAATATGCTGCTAGCGCTATTGATATTAGCGAAGGAGCCTTTGTCCAAACTGTGTATAAGGAACCTATCTTCTCTTTGAGTGATGTGGATAGGGCATTGGACCAACTCACTGAGGGTCGTGCTACCCGCATGGATTGTGTCCCCCGCAGATCTATTTCTGAACAACAGAGGGCGTTGGCGATTATATATTTTGTATGTGGCAAACGCCATAGCCCAAGGGATGGAAGTGCCTATCTCATGGAAAGGGGCAGAAATAGTGCCGGTATATAAAAAGGGTGATAAGTCGCTTGCAGCCAATTATAGACCAATAAGTCTAATTGACTGCTTACAAAAAATCATGGGACGGCTGGTTTTGGGCAGAATTCAGGCCTGGATTGATAATGACAATATTTTGAGTCACCTCCAGGCTGGTTTCCGCCCAAAAACAAGTACCATAGACCAGGTTTTCTGGATTATTATGTTATACTGGCGTACCCTGGTCCTGGAAAAGGGTACTTTGTATGCCGTTTTTGTTGACTTAAAAGCGGCTTTCGACCTGGTCCCTCGTAACACACTATGGAAAGTTCTAGCGGAGCTGGGGATGGCACCTGAATTGCTGAGCTTGATTGTCCGCCTGCATGAGGATACCTTTGCTCGGGTTTGGTGGGGTCGCCAGGGGGAGGTTACGGAGCCCTTTCCGGTGGAGAGTGGAGTGAGGCAGGGTTGCGTTATGGCGCCAACCTTATTCTCGCTCTTTGTGAATGGGGTTGCGGATTTCCTATCCCTGATCCCGACTGATGCCCCTGCGATGTCTGCTGAGCGGGTCCCGATCCTCATGTTCGTGGACGACACTCTCATCATTTCAAAGACTCCGAGTGGACTCCAGCAAGCACTGAAGCGGTTTGAAGATTTTTGTCTAAATAGGGGCCTAGAAATAAATACGACAAAAACTAAGTATATGGTCCTGACCGGTCGTAAAACGTGCGGGACAAATAGACCTTTCAGAGGGCTGATTAATATGAATGGTTCCCCGATGGAGCGGGTAGATGCCTTCACCTACCTGGGGGTTACCCTTCAGAGGGATCTGGGGTGGTCTAGTCAATTGGACATCGCAGTGCTAAAACTCCGCCAGCAGGCAGGCTTCCTTTTGAAAAAATTCACCTCCTCAACAACAAAGCCCATTAGCCCCTTATTGGAAGTATACGGGATGAAGGTCTTAGGTTCGGCCCTATATGGAGCCGAGCTCGGGGGCTTTGAAGATCTAAGAAAGCTAACGCTAGCTGTAAATAAATTCCTTCGAAAAGCTACTAGTGTTCCCATAAGTACCCCGTTAATACCGCTAATGTGGGATCTTTGAAAAAAGGCGGTCCAGGATCTTGCCTTTCTGCGGCCAGTACTTTAATGGCGCCGTTTATGGACTACAGAGGAACTACAGCATTATGCCCAGGGTCTAAGGGAGATAATGGCTAAGGTCACATGCCATAAAATACATTGGCTGAAGGCCATTAGATCGATACTCTTCAAATTAGAAATGAGGGACCTATGGGAGGATCCGGAAAATGCTCAATTTCCCTCTAAAAAATCCCTAAAAGAAAAGTATTGGGAGATGGTGATCACAGAAGAGAGGTCACAGGGTCTCTCCTCACACTTAACTGGTTGTTTCATGGATATTAAAGCCCAACCAAAACTGGAACAATATTGGGACATTATTGGTAAACAACAGGATCGCAAGCTCTATTTCCAGCTTAGGGTAGGATCATTCCCAGTAAGATCTTTTACAACAGTAAAATGGGCAGACAAAAGTGGTAACCGCAGATGTCCTAAGTGTGGGGAGGAACAAGAGTCATTAAGTCACTTTTTATTCTTCTGTCCTTTGTATACTGCCCCTAGAATGATTTGGATCAAGCCTATATGTAAACTGCTTGGGATAAACAGGCATGCTGAGGCTCTGAGAATTCTAACTACAGATCCGACGCCTAGAATTGCTGTTGCCGTGGCTAAATTCTTGAGATGGGCTTTGGTAATCCGCACAAAATATACAGCGGTAACTATGTGAAGATTAAGCTGTTTTTGCCTATGCATAATAGGGTTAATTCTCGTGAATTTATGTGCAATACTCCTCGGGATAAATGTATACTGATGAAATTGATTTTATGCCCTTTATAAATTGTAATTCGCCAATAGTCCATTGCAGTTTGATACTCTTTTAAAATATTTATTGTATGGTTTTATTTTTCGACTTTTTAATTAACAATTGTGTATTTTATGTATACTTTTATGACTTATTTGTCGAATAAAGTTTATGAAGCTGAGCATAACAGAGAAGAATTTGTTAGTGGGAAAAAATTTGAAAACTCGCTAAGTGGTACACTTCTGTGTCAAGAAATTAATTTACATGGAGCCTGTGAAGGTTGATCTAATGACCTTTCTTGCCACTTGCACGGCACCCCAGCCACACAAATAGAACCTGTTTTCAGGCAGCTTTCCAACGGCAGCTATGTTATTAAAGTGACCACAACTGTTGTGGCATGTTGCCAGGAACAGCCTTTCTCGTCAGTGTTTCATCCAGGGTCACTTGTTATATGCAAGTATTGTATCCAAACAGCAAGCCAGACAAGGAGGCAACAATTTGGCCTTCATTGAATATCTCTTCTATTTGAATATATACATTAAGCAGAATGAAAGCCATTCTTTTACAAAAAAAACTGTGCCTTTGACCTCGTCTAGAGAAACGTATGATCTGCAAGTTGCAAGGACCTCAGCAGAGATACATACATTATTATCAACAAACTGCATTTCGTAGAAATGTTAGGTCAAATTTTAAACATGTCAGATACCAGTGGAATCGCACATGTATTTAAGACACTTTTTTCAGGACTATTAGCACCCTGTGAAGCAGTCCTGAGCATTTTTCAGAATTTCGTGCACTCTGTGTTCGGTGGTCTGCCACTCATTTTTGGACTGTTGCAGGAATTCTATTTTTGTTTCTTCTGCTCCGATATGGCAAGTCCAGTCACCAGTGATACCCAGGTTACCATGGAACAAGCGATCCAGGCACTGCGGTACTGAAATAGGATAACACAGGTTCTTGGCTTGGCTCGTCTAAGAGATCTGAATACCACATGGTTTCTATAATTCAGACCAATCGGGCAAGATTGCATCTTACCTTTTCTACGATGCCTGGTCTGCGGAGAAGAATGCGTGTTAGACATCTGTCTCCCACTTCCATCAGCAGTACCTATGGATGTCGATAATTTGCTTGGTTCGGTAACGGCTCATGCAACCTGTTGTCCCCAGCGGCTACCAATTCTGATGATAGCATTCGTTGAGACCTCACCATTACGACTAGTTAGCGGTGAGGTATGATATGAAAGCAACACACAGGTACAACTTTCTGTGAACATTTCTGATCCAGATCACGCTGGCGGTAATGCATCTCACATATTCACTATTTCTACTTTTTCGAAAATGGCCAAACTTTCACCTACTGTGGTAGACAAATTCTTTGCCAGCCTGTCTGAGTTAGGGCCAGATGTAGGTCGCCAATTACCGGTCAGTAATGGCCGATTTCGGCCGTTACCGACCGGTAATTGGTTTTTGAGATGTAGGGGCCATTATTTTACAGAATCGGTAAATTTACCGAATCGGGAAATTTACTGATTCTGTAAAATACCGAATCGGAAATTTTACCGATTTGGTAGATCCCAGATGTAGGTAGCACTGTTTACAGTGCTACAGGCCTTCGGAATTTGGTATTTTACCACCCAATACGATTGTGTGGTAAAATACCGAATTCAGGTGTACATGCATGTCTGTGCATGTACACCTGTGCCATGTGACACACAGACATGCCCTTAGGGCATGTATGGGTGCCACATGGCACACAAGCCTGGAATTGGGGTGCTAGAGGGTGTCAAAGTAACACCCCCTGCACCCTTTGATTCCTATGGGCTTCAAGACCCATAGGAATCAATAGACAATACTGATTCGGTATTTACCAAATCGGTAAATACCGAATCATACCGATTCGGTAATTATAAAATAGGAATTACCTACATCTGCCTACTTCCAATTTACCTACTCTTAAATACCGAATCGGTATGATTCGGTATTTAAGAGTCGGTAAATCGGAATTACCTACATCGGGCCCTTAATGTTTTCTCCTAACAACGAGAATAACTCTTGAGAAACAAGCACCCAGCATTCCCTGAACTTTGATTTCGGCCTTCAGTTTTGATAAAACAGTACTTCTAAAATGTGGAACTATTTTTACTACAACAAAAAAAAATTCTCAATACCAAAATATTTACTTTTTTTGGCACAGAGTATTCTGCTTAATGTAGAACTATTCTTAGAGAACAAGATTTCTATTTTTGAAACCTAGAGACAATATTTAAACTTAGCCTCTAGCACATGTACAGTCTTATATAAATACATGATGAAATGGCCTCGACCTTCTCTTCTGTATTAAGAGCCATTTCATGAATGTAATTTCATGAATCATTCAGTCAGCATTTCAAATGTAAAATTATATGCACTATTTGAATGATACCTGTTAGAACTGGGATTTCTGGTTGGTTATGCTTACGCCAAAGCCAGGCAGAAACCACCATTCTAGTCAGGGCGAGGGAGTCACACGCCAAGGTAACCCCTGCTCACCCCCTTGGTAGCTTGGCCCGAGCAGACAGGCTTATCCCGGAGGCAATGTGTAAAGCATTTGCGCACGCACACAACAGCAACAACATCCTAGGCACACCAAAATAGGAACTCCACACAAGGTTATATAAAAATAACTTTTGTATTGTCAAAACACATTAGATAGTAATCACACTATACATTGTGCCAACTGGCACGGACAATATTCACAAGGGATTATTTACACCAGGACAGGGCCACGTGGGCCACTGTCAGAATCAGCACTTAGTAGAACTAGCACTTAGAATAACTGTCACACCAAATAACATTTAAAGATCACAACCAGTAACCACTGGTAACAGGTAGGTACACACTACGCAATGCTAATAACCATAGGCCTAGATCACACATGCTGAAACAATCTAAGAGTGTCCCTATATCATATATCTAGTGGACAATTGTTATAGTCCAGATGAATATATTCGTCCACAATTGGACTTATGAACACACCTAACCTTTAGGTTTATCTGATAACCACAAAAAGCACAGACCTAACTCGTATAAAGGGAGCTGAACACTTAGGTACATAAATCAATAGTCTTGGTAATATATTCACACAATTAGACATACCACGAACTGTGCCACAGGTTACTAACTTGACAAGATTATATTTAAAACATATACATGTTTATTCTTCATAGTATAATTGTATACATACACAAAAACATTTACATATATCAATAAAAAATCAATACATAATAAAATTCATAAATATTTTTTTTTTAAAGTTTACACATCAATGTTTTAAAATTGTTCAAGAGAACAAATGTCGATGCAGCGTTTCGGTGTTGGTAATAGGCACCTTCTTCAGGACTGTTTCTCTACAAAGAGATACATAATTACCATACAGAAAACATAGCAATTCAAAACTTTACACAGTAAACCAAACTTAAAAATGTTCTGACAGACTAGTGGTCCGTTGCTCCGTTTTGTAAAAATCCATTCTTTGTGAAGGCAATAATAAACTAGTATTAAATTTACACATTTCACATATCTGAAAAACTGAAATATCTCTCTTTCCTATTAGTTCATGCTATTGTTGTTTGTGGTTATCAAATATATCAAGTTCTCAGTGAGTCCTACTTTCTATACCTTACAGAGACAAAGTAACAAAAGGTTGCTACGTCTCTTACCTTGAATAAAAATGCTCTGGAAGTACTCAGAGTCAACTAGCAAAGTTGCGTCCTCATATGACGTTGTGACACTGCTCAAGTACTCGTACTAATCTTTCTGCGTAGTACTATTGATGCAGTTTCTAAACGAGTAAATGCAGGTATTAATACTAGTGATTGGCATTTATCTAAATTCACAAGAGCTTTTTATAATAAAGATGACAAAAATACCTGTTCAAATTTTCTAAGAAGTCCACCCTGCCTGGGGGGAGCCACCGATCTTAATTCAGGTGCTTAATATCTAAAAAGAACACCCACATTTCACTTAGTGCTCAGGAATCGCTGTAGCCGGGCCTGTAATACTGTGTTCCACGGCACTCTTAAACTCCGGGGGTGACCTCCGGTTTAAAGGCGATCTGTAAACTGGAAAATGTTTTTGAGGTTTTTACTGTAGCCTTATATTCTCAGGAAAGACAAAAAAGTTGCGAAGAAAATTCATTTATAAATTACCAGCTTTCCTCTTAGTCTATCGGTTTGTTTCAGTCAATTCTAATTAAAGTTATTAAGACTCATTGATAAGCCCGCCATTCCTTCTTTCTTAAGTTAATTGGATATGGGAATTATAGTGCATGGCCCCATTGCAACAATGTTGTAATAGTGACCATATATAAGTGGTCAATCTTTCAATATAAACTCACAAATTTATGGGCTCCTCCTTAATACCATATGCCTTTTCACACGCTCGTGCTATTTGGTGCATGCATCACAGATCTATTAAGGCGGGCATAAGCTAACGCTGTTTTTCATAGATTCCTAAGGTTGGGGCAATGCTTGATGTGTGCGTTTATTTAATTCCAACACCAAATGGACAGCCATCCGGCATATCCTCGGGTTAAATGCCTCCGTAGTACTACTTGTCTGTTTATAAACGTAGTAATGTTCTTTTGTCATATTAAACACACTAGTTATAGCAGAGAAAAGGCTATATTAGTCTCTATAAAGTGATTGTTTGTATAGTGTTGTTGCAAGAAAAAGGTTGTGTGGTTTTATTGGTTTTGCCCATTTGAATATTACCACGTGCGTTGTTCCCATCCCTTATCACGTGGAGGCCCTATTTATGCCGCTTTTATGTGCCCGCAATTAATATATTCCTGCTCGGAGCACAGGCCAGTATAAATGACAAAGGTATAACCAAAAAGGTTTTATTATATCTGTACTCGTATTTCTACCGCGTGCACTGTAACGGGTAGATGCCCCGTTTGAGCGGCTTTCATATATCCACATTTAATATTCCTGCTCGGGACACAGGCCGATGTAGAGGACCGAGGTCTAGCATAAAAGATGTGTTATTTCTGTACTCATTATGAGATAAACAGCAGGCCATATTTTCATTTAGTACACTTCTCGATCTCGCTGTTAAGTTAGAGCTCAATTATCTCATATTAGATATATCGCAAAACTACCATTGAGTAAATTTCCCTATACCTCGTTCTTACCTGATTAAAAATCGTCGGTCTACCTGCTCCTCCACAGGCAGCACGTATGGGGTTCTGCAACAGTCAGTGTAGTATCGGATGTCGGTTCTGATCACCATTTGAATAGAAAAGCGAACGTCATTGGTCACATCTTAGCGTACTCCTAATTGGTTAATCCTGGTCACGCGGCACGCTAGTTCATTGCCATTTTTAAAAAAAAAGTTTCTTGCTCAGGATTGTATATCAATAAACTTTAATCATTCATGCATTTATTTGCCCAAAGTCAAAGAACACTAATTCAGCACCTTTTTAACAATCTATATAGTGATTTAGCACGCGATGTTTGAATATTTGAAAATAGTTAATTTGCTCTTAAATAAACTATATCAATGTGATGACATGTTCAGTTCTATTTAACTATTTAAAAATCGCATATTGGTGAGAACAGGCACTATATGCCCCATTTTTAGGTGTTTCTTTGATCTACTCATGTTTAGGGAGAAATAAACATTCTGTATTAGATAGTTTTTACTGATCAGTCAGTTGGTAAAAATCAAACCATATGTATCACGTATTGTGTCACACAGTGTTTAATAATGGAATATCAAATAGTTATTTTGCTCTTATATAAAAATTAACTATATCAATGCGATGACATTTTAAGTTCTATTTAGCTATTTAAAAATCGCATGTTGATGAGAACAGACAAACTTTTAGGTGTTTACTTTATCTACTAATATTCATGGAGGAATATACTTTCTGTATTCAATAGTTTATTCTACTTTTTACTGTTCAGTCGATTGGTTACAATCAAAGCCATATGTTTCACATATTGTGTAGAAGCCATATGGATCGCACATTATGTCAAACCATATGGATATTCATTATTACTCCCACTTTAGCAGCGACCGGTTATCAGAAACTATTGGTTATATGTATACATAGTATAACATAACATGTGCTCATGTATGTGAGGGATAACCAATAGTTAATACTCTTCCTTTTCATGCATCTGAAGGTCTTTACAGTAGTAGTCAATCTATTATTCGTTCCCAGTCTTCTTGGCTATTGAGGCCGTCTCTAACGCTATTGAATCTGGACATGTAATATTGCTCGCGTTTTTTCCTTTTTTGATTCAGGTCTCCGCCACGGGCATTAGTTATCACAGTTTCTAGACAGCACCATTTAAACTCATTGATTGTATGGCTAGCTTCCTTCCAATGGTCTATCAGTGGAGCACCTTTTTTGCTGTTTCTGATTGCCGACTTATGTTTATTCATGCGTATGCGTACTTCATGTGATGTCTCACCTATGTATATACGATCACACGGACACCTAATCAAATAGATAACATTTTTAGTACGGCAATACATAAAGTTTTTTATTTTGATCTCTACACTCTTATTTTTGATAAGACTCCCTGTAATGATATCCTTACAATTAGTGCAGTCTGAGCATGGGAACGTGCTAGTGGGCAAAGGTGCTCCATCAATACAGGGTTTACTGGAGGTTTGAACCTCTCTATATGTTTGCACAAAACTATTGCGGATGGTACGGTTTCTCCTAAATGAGAACATGGGCTTCGGTAAATTGTTCTGTTGTTTACTCGTTACCAGGTGCCAGTTTCTATTGATAATGTTTTTTAGTTTATTGCTGACCTGATTATAATTAGTGACAAAGATAATGGGTAGAGAGTTGCTCTCACTTTTCTGTTTGTTCTCAAGGAGACTGTCTCTGCTGTAATATTTAGCACGCTTGTAAGCATGTCGCACCATTCTCTTTGGGTATCCTCTCTCAATAAATTTTTGTTTAAGGGCTGTAGCATGTCTATCGTAATCTTTAATAGTTGTACAATTACGATTTAATATGAGGAATTGACCAAAGGGGATGTTGTTTTTTTGACAGGGAGGGTGGTTGCTATCGAAATGGAGCATGGTGTTCCTATCGGTTGGTTTCGTGTATAGCTCAATATTAAGGCATCCGTCTGTATGTTTAATTATTATGTCAAGGAACTCGCATCTCTCCCTGTCAATGTGTGAGGTAAAATTTAGATTTGTGTCGCCTTGGTTCAACCAGTCTATGAATTCTGCTAAAATATCCGCTGTTCCGGTCCAGATAAAAAATACATTGTCAATGTAACGGGACCAATTGGATATATTCTCATAAAAAGGTGCCAATTCGTTGAAGATATGTTTTTCTTCAAACTGAGATACATAAAGGCAGGCCAGACTGGGGGCACAAGTGGCCCCCATGCTGGTCCCCTTAACTTGTTTGTAAAGATCTTTACCAAACAAGAATAGGTTATTCTTTAATACCAAGGAAACACAATCTACAATAAATCTTTCATGAGCCGATAGGTCTCTATCATCTGTACTAAGAAGGGATTCAATCATTAAAATAGTGGCTTCTTGCGGGATATTTGTATACAATGCCTCTATTTCTAATGCAACTAGAAACTGATTCTCAGGATTAAAAATAAGGCCCTCTACTTGTTGAATAATAGCTGTGGTATCTTTAATTGTCACCAGAGGCTGAAGAAATATGTCAGCATATTTGCTCAATGGTTCAGTCAATGAACCGATGCTGTAGACAATTGGCCTCATTGGTGGATTAGTTATGTCCTTATGGACTTTAGGAAGTCCATAAAGTGCTGCGGTTATAGGATTGTCATTTCTGAGGAAGGCAAGTTCTTCGTCACTAATCACCTCATCATTTCTTGCCTCACATAGTAACCTACTGATGGTCTCTTTCAGAGATAACAATTTGCCTCTGTTAGATGGTATATAATGGTCTCTGTTATCTAGAAGAGAATATATCCTATTGTTGTAATCAGAGGTATCCATGACAACGATACCACCGCCTTTATCGTCCAGTTTTATTGTCAATGCTGCATTGTTTTCTAGTGTACGGAGTGCTAGAGACTCATCTTTGGTCAAATTGTGGTTAGTCCAGTTCTTGTGTTTAAGTAAATCATCCACGCTTTTATCTACGCTTCTTTCAAAAGCCTCAATGTCTTTAGACATCATGTTAATACTAGGGGTCCAGGCAGATTTTTTAAAAGCCCTGATTTATTAGTTTTAATTTGTCTTTCTTTTCCTTCAACAAAACGCGCGCTGACATAAACGCGCGCTGATCACGAGCGCCGCGTTTGCTTGCACTACTCACAGCTCTTGAGGCACAGCCGGGAGCAGGGCACAGACAGCTCATTTTAAAACTATTTGGATTAAAATTGTATTGATTTCTTTTACTTTGCGCTGCATTCGAACCTCCTCCTACTCAGCAGAGTGCTTGCTGACGTAGGCTCAACTTCCCTGCTGAAACGACGGGATTGGCCGGTCGCTAGGCCACGCCCACCTCCGTAGCCACGCCCCCTCTGACATAAACGCGCGCTGAACACGAGCGCCGCGTTTGCTTGCACTACTCACAGCTCTTGAGGCACAGCCAGGAGCAGGGCACAGACAGCTCATTTTAAAACTATTTGGATTAAAATTGTATTGATTTCTTTTACTTTGCGCCGCATTCGAACCTCCTCCTACTCAGCAGAGTGCTTGCTGACGTAGGCTCAACTTCCCTGCTGAAACGACGGGTTATGCCGGTCGCTAGGCCACGCCCACCTCCGTAGCCACGCCCCCTCTGGACCCCTCTCCTTTCTGCTATAAAGCATGTGTCCCCACTGGAAGCGCAGCGGACGAGCGCAGCGGGCGTGACGATTGCACGCCGAAGGCGCGCTTAAGGCAAGCCCGTCTGCGCCCGTCCGCGGCCGACCGGGGCTAGGGGCACACCACTCTGCCCAGATGACTAGATGCACTCCATCACAGCTTTGCTCCTACTGGACCCCTGGTACCATTCCTCTCACTGTATCCAATCGTGTGACTTCCCTTGGCTTGTTTATTCCGCCTCTCCGTACCCCCCCGGAAATCGTTACCCAGTTGACACTTTCGCCTCCCACCCTACCCCCCAAAGCACCCCCTACCTTCAATCCTCAAATACCAGTATTTAACATCTCGGCTGCCCTACTCAACACCCGGTCAGCTGTTAAACATCAGTACGAGCTATTTGACTACATTGACACGCATGAACCAGATCTCTTGTTTTTAACTGAGACCTGGTTCAGAGCGGACTCCCTGCCCAATGTTCTAGCTGCATTGCCCCCCTCACATTCTGCCATGCGAGCAGATCGGCCTGAGGGCAAGTTGGGCGGAGGAGTAGCCTTGATAGCTCGTGCTGACCTGCACTTTTAGACCCTTTCCTCTCCTTTAATCCCTGAAGTTGACTACTTGGTAGCACGCTCGACCTCATACCAAATCCCTTTGACCTGCGTCCTTGTTTACCGCCCTCCTCAAACCACCTCATCCTTTATTTCTAATTTTCAAGATCTCCTGGCGACACTGGTGATAAATAATTCATCAGTCTTAGTCCTATGGGGACTTTAATTACTGGCCCAACGATCCCGCCGAAATCTCTTACTCCAAAGATTTCACTGACCTTATGACTAGCCTTAACTTTGTACCTCACATTCATAGCCCCACTCATACTCATGGTCAGGCACTGGACCAAATCTGGGCCCTAAATGTCCCCACACTGCCCCCCACCATTTCCCCCTGCCTCTGGTCGGACCACTCCCTCATTTCCTTTTGCCTTGCACTATCTCCTGAGGCTAAGCCCCTGCTCCCCAAGAACACTTGGATTAGGAAATGGGGCAAAGCAGTCTCTCTGCTCGTCCTTGTCCGAGTCCAGCCCTGACCTTTCAGGCCTTGCAGCCTCAGCTCAATTGGAATCCATCAATAATTGGCTGACTAAATCGGGCTATGAATTCGCTCCCCTGAGGCGGATTACGGTCAAGCGAGCCCATGCAGCAAATAGGTGGTTCCACTCTGACCTTAAGGTGAAAAAACTAGCGGCACGGAGAGCTGGGAGAGCTTGGAGGAGAGCCTACATCCCCTCACTGAAAGCCGCATACCACTCTGCCTTACAGATTTACAAAAAAGGCATTCTTGAGGCTAAAACAGAATACTACTCAGGAAGGATTTTATCGGCAGAGTCCCAATCCAAAGAGATTTTTGCTACCGTCCATGAACTGGCAGCATCCGACAGAGTCACGACAACAGTCCCTCCCTCTCAACATCTCTGCGATTCGCTGAATGAATTTTTCATTGAGAAGGTCGCACAGATAAAAATAAATATACCACCTCCTTCTCTAACCTTTGTTAACCCGTCCCCTCCCCCTTCTACTTCCAAACTGGCTAGCATTCCACTGCTGACCAAGGACTCCCTCCTTCCTCTCCTTCGACGGGTGAAGTCGGGTTCCCCTTTGGATTTTGGTCCCGCCCATGTTTTAAGAGAGATTTTCTCGGCCTGTCCCACCCCTCCTCTTACGTTCCTTAATGACTCACTAAGCAATGGTGTGGTTCCTCCCTCTCAAAAATCAGCAGTCATTTAAAAAAAAAATGGCGCTGATCCCCTGTCCCCTGCTAATTTTCGCCCCATTTCCCTCCTACCCTATTTGGGAAAGGTCTTAGAAACCCACGTCACGAGTACCCTGAGCACTTATGTGGAGGCAAATCAGTGCCTCTCCCCTTGCCAGGCGTGCTTCCGACCTCTACACTCCACAGAGAAGGTGGTGATCTCAGTGATGGACAGACTCCGCGAGGGAATTGACATCAACCACCCGCAAGCCCTTGTTCTTTTGGACCTGTCCGCCGCTTTTGACACGGCGGATCACTCCATCCTTCTCACTCGTGTCAAGGCGGCGGGCACAGAGGGCTCTGCCCTCTCCTGGCTTAATTCCTTCCTGTGTGACAGGGCACAGGCAGTTCATCTCACTGGTTTTACTGCCTCCTCACGAAAGGTGGAGTGTGGCGTCCCTCAGGGCTCCTCCTTATCCCCTCTTTTGTTTAATTTATACATCTACCCCCTTATCTCTTCACAACAGCAGCTTGAGGTCACGGTGTTTAATTACGCCGATGACCTCCAGCTTATCTTTAATCTTTCTCACTCTGCCTCCTCTGTTCAAAACTTTCAAACCGTCATGTTATTCATCCAAGATTGGATGAACTGCAACCACCTCAAACTCAACCCTGACAAGACAGAGTTGGTCTTGACAGGAGGTGGTTGCAGTCCCTGGTCCCCTTCGTTCTGGCCCCCTTCACTTGGTGTCCCCCCCCCTCCCGGTCCCTAAAGTTAAAACCCTCGGGATCTTTCTCAATCCCCAACTATCTGTAAACCCCCAGGTGAGCTCGGTGGTCTCCTCCTGCATCTTTTCCCTCCGGATAATTAGAAAGATATCCCGCTTCTTTTCCCTCCCCGCACTGAAATAATTGTGATGGCAATGGTGCTCTCGCGCCTCGATTATGGGAACATAATCTACAACAGCGCACCGGCCTATGCCATACACCGATTGCAGCTAGTGCAAAATCAGGCTGCCCGCCTGATCCATGGGCTGCCCAAATACCATCGCGCAACCCCACTGCTGAAATCATTGCACTGGCTACCTGTGAGGGAGCGGGCCTTATTTAAACTAGGTTGCCTCACCTTCCAGGCTAGGATGGGCACTGCCCCCGAGTTTTATATGCTCGGCCATCAAATCTTACCTGCCGGCAGAGAACTCCGCTCTACCCACATGGCACTCCTGGCCACCCCTCGCTTTAAGAAAAAGAAAGCAGGTGGGGCGAAATTTGCGGTCCTCGCACCTGTCTTCTGGAACTCCCTCCCTATGACCCTTAGATCCGCAACCTCCTATTTGGAGTTCCGGAAGAATCTCAAAACCTTCCTCTTTTCCAGAGCTTTTGATGCCTAATCTGTCCTTCTTGTTGTTGTTGCTGGTAGTAGCTCCTTCAGCGCCATGAAACCGCTGGGTATAAGCACGCTAAACAAATGCTTTTAAATTCAAATTCAAAGAAGATTGCTAACCTAACCTTACGGAAAAAACTTAGCAAATCTCTCTCTAACGAGTATCTATCTACATTGGAAGTTGTTGCGAATCCTAATCCTTTTTCCAACAAACTAATCTCACTAGCTGACAGACTATAGGTGGAGAGGTTAATTATTGGAGCCTTCTTGGTTGTGACTAGTCCCAGGTCTTCTGGCTCCTTGTGCGAGGACGTTGAAGGAACTGAGGTACTTGGTTGTAGTTGTCTCTTCCCCTCCCTCTCCCTCTTGGTTGTCCAGAGTTCTGATGACGCTGCTCCAAAAAAGAGAGCCCATCTTTATTTGAGCCTGGTACTACCTCTCTCTCCTTATGGTTTCTACCATCATTGGGTGTTTCACCATCCAAATAAGAGCTTGTATAGGAGGTATCAAAAAATCTAACCCTTTTATTAGGGTAGTTGCGAGGCTGGTTTCGCCATTGTCTATGTGGCTGAAAATTCTCTCTAGATCTTTCGTAAAAATCTTTTTGTAAATATGGGTAGACAACCTCTACATTGTAATTCGCAATAGCTTTCCTTAGTTTGTTTGTCTTTTTATTTACTAAGTAGTCACTGTAACCGGAAATATCATTTTGGATCTCTTCCAGCTTTTTTTGAGCTTCTAATACTGCACTGCTATCATTCAGTTTGGACTCTAAATCTTCAATGTCTTTGCGCTCAATAATTAAAAAATCATATGCTGTTTCAATATTTAAAAGCATCCAGTCACGACTACAGCGATTCGCCACTAGGGTCCAATTTTCAATGAATTTCCTATTGTTAATGAAGAGACCCGGTTCATTAATGACCTGGAGGCCCTTGCCAATTATCCCCTTCTTACAATATTCCACAAGGAAGTCAGCATGCAATTCTGCCCTAATAACCTTCTTTTTCAGATTCCATAGTGTCCTCCACTGTTCCTCATCGGCTTTATGAACCCGTACTGTGGAAATATTCTTAGATGCACACATGTTAATTATCTTACTGAACTGGTCTTTGGAATAACTTAATGTCTTAATTCCTTCCATATAATTATGGAGTATTGTAACCTGCAGATAACGTGCACTAGATGGTGCCAAAAAAGACAAAGCCTCCTCAGCTAACAAGCCGAGTGTAACAAAGAGAAAATTTAGGAGGCCCCCTTACTGGACAAATATGGGACCAGGGGAAAGATGCTGAAACAATCTAAGAGTGTCCCTATAGCATATATCTAGTGGACAATTGTTATAGTCCAGACAAATATATGCGTCCACAATTGGACTTATGAACACACCTAACCTGTAGGTTAATCTGATAACCACAAAAACCACAGACCTAACTCGTATAAAGGGAGCTGAACACTTAGGTACATAAATCAATAGTCTTGGTAATATATCCACACAATTAGACAGAACACGAACTGTGCCACAGGTTACTAACTTGACAAGATTATAGTTAAAACATATACATGTTTATTCTGCATAGTATAATTGTATATATACACAAAAGCATTTACATATACCAATAAAAAATCAATACATCATAAAATTCTTAAAGAATTTTTTTTTTAAAGTTTACACATCAATGTTTTAAAATTGTTCAAGAGAACAAATGTCGATGCAGCGTTTCGGTGTTGGATACATAATTACCATACAGAAAACATAGCAATTCAAAACTTTACACAGTAAACCAAACTTAAAAATGTTCTGACAGACTAGTGGTCCATTGTTCCGTTTTGTAAAAATCCTTTCTTTGTGAAGGCAATAATAAACTAGTATTAAATTTACACATTTCACATATCTGAAAAACTGAAATATCTCTCTTTCCTATTAGTTCATGCTATTGTTGTTTGTGGTTATCAAATATATCAAGTTCTCAGTGAGTCCTACTTTCTATAACTTACAGAGACAAAGTAACAAAAGGTTGCTACGTCTCTTACCTTAAATGAAAATGCTCTGGAATTACTCAGAGTCAACTTGCAAAGTCGCGTCCTCATATGGCGTTGCGACACTGCTCAAGTACTCGAACTAATCCTTTTGTGTAGTACTATTCATGCAGTTACTAAAGGGGTAAATGCAGGTATTAATACTACTGATTGCCATTTATCAAAATTCACAAGAGCTCTTTATAATAAAGATGACATAAATACCTTTTCAAATTTTCTAAGAAGTCCACCCTGCCTGGGGGGAGCCACCGATCTTAATTCAGGTGCTTAATATATACAAAGAACACACACATTTCACTTAGTGCTTTGTTGTTCTATAGCTTTACCAATTAACTCAACTGATATGATGGCACTCACCACCTATCTCCTGTATAGTCAGGAATCGCTGTAGCCGGGCCTGTAATACTGTGTTCCACAGCACTCTTAAACTCCGGGGGTTACCTCCGGTTTAAAGGCGATCTGTAAACTGGAAAATGTTTTTGAGGTTTTGACTGTAGCCTTATATTCTCAGGAAAGCCAAAAAGTTGCGAAGAAAATTCATGTATAAATTACCAGCTTTCCTCTTAGTCTATCGGTTGTTTCAGTCAATTCTAATTAAAGTTATTAAGACTCATTGATAAGCCTGCCATTTCTTCTTTCTTAAAATCATTGGATGTGGGAATCATAGTGCATGGCCCCATTGCAACAATGTTTTTAATAGTGACCATATATAAGTTGTCAATCTTTCAATATAAGCTCACAAATTGATGGGCTCCTCCTTAATACCATATGCCTTTTCACACGCTCGTGCTATTTGGTCCAGGCATCGCATTTCTATTAAGGCGGGCATAAGCTGACGCTGTTTTTCATAGATTCCTAAGATTGGGCAACGCTTGATGTGTGCGTTTATTTAATTCCAACACCAAACGGGCAGCCATCCTGCATATCCTCGGGTTTAATGCCTCTGTAGTACTACTTGTTTGTTTATAAATGTACTAATGTTCTTTTGTCATATAAAACACACTAGTTATAGCAGAGAAATGGCTAAATTAGTCTCTATAAAGTGACTGTTTGTATAGTGATGTTGCAAGAAAAAGGTCGTGTGGTTTTATCGGTTTTGCCCATTTGAATATTACCACGTGCGTTGTTCTCATCCCTTATCACGTGGAGGCTCTTTTTATGCGGCTTTTATGTGCCCGCAGTTAATATATTAGGTGGTGAGTGCCATCATATCAGTGGAGTTAATTGGTAAAGCTATAGAACAACAAAGCACTAAGTGAAATGTGCCTGTTCTTTGTAGATATTAAGCACCTGAATTAAGATCGGTGGCTCCCCCAGGCAGGGTGGACTTCTTAGGAAATTTGAACAGGTATTTTTGTCATCTTTATTATAAAGAGCTCTTGTGAATTTAGATAAATGCCAATCACTAGTATTAATACATGCATTTACCCATTTAGAAACTGCATGAATAGTACTACGCAAAAGCATTAGTACGAGTACTTGAGCAGTGTCGCAACACCATATGAGGACGCGACTTTGCAAGTTGACTCTGTGTAATTCCAGAGCATTTTCATTTAATGTAATAGACATAGCAACCTTTTGTTACTTTGTTTCTGTAAGGTATAGAAAGTAGAACTCACTGAGAACTTGATATATTTGATAACCACAAACAACCATAGCATGAACTAATAGGAAAGAGAGATATTTCAGTTTTTCAGATATGTGAAATGTGTAATGTAATACTAGTTTATTGTTCCCTTCACAAAGAAAGGATTTTTACAAAACGGAACAATGGGCCACTAGTCTGAAACAACATTTTTAAGTTTGGTTTACTGTGTGAAGTTTTGAATTGCTATGTTTTCTGTATGGTAATTATGTATCTCTTTTTAGAAGGTGTCTATTACCAACACCGAAACGCTGCGTCGACATTTGTTCTCTTGAACAATTTTAAAACATTGATGTGCAATCTTTTTTAAATTTTTTCTTTATGAATTTATGATGTATTGGTTTTTTATTGATATATGTAAATGTTTTTGTGTATATATACAATTATACTATGCAGAATAAACATATATATGTTTTAACTATAATCTTGTCAAGTTAGTAACTTGTGGCACAGTTCGTGTTCTGTCTAATTGTGTGGATATATTACCAAGACTATTGATTTATGTACCTAAGTGTTCAGCTCCCTTTATATGAGTTAGGCCTGTGGTTTTTGTGGTTATCAGAGAAACCTAAAGGTTAGGTGTGTTCATAAATCCAATTGTGGACGCATATATTCGTCTGGACTATAACAATTGTCCACTAGATATATGATATAAGGACACTCTTGGATTGTTTCAGCATCTGTCTCCTGGTCCCATATTTGTCCAGTAAGGAGGCCTCCTAAATTTTCTCTAGATCACGCATGGACACATAACCTCTCTAGTATAACATACTAGGCAAACCAAACTTCTAAGCATGAGAACACAGCTAGAGGTATTACAGGCATAATGGCATAGCACATTACGCCTACCTCACATTTAGGCCTAACCATTATAAATACAGTAGGCCATCTCTCACTAGTTTAAACACGATAGACTCTGCCTTCTAAGAATAAATCACATAGAGGGGCGTAACTCACAGTGAAACATAATCTCACCAACATAAACCTCCATAGGTAAAACCATCTCTATAGGTTTCAGTACAGGGTGCGTAAAACATACTAAATGCATTACATTTCCAAGCACCACATCACTCTTATCCCATAAAACACATTAGGCAAATACCATCTTAACACAGTAGAAACACATTGCGCAAAAATCACCTTAGGGCCTTACGCCCTACCCACATACCAGCCCCCTGGCCAACTTGCCATCCAATAAGGGGACTCAAAAGCCCCGTGTCCAGAATGTCAGGGCGCGCTGCCAATGCAGCGCCAGTCAGGGGTGTGCCACCGGCGCAAACCTAAATGTTGCAGCTGCCCACTAATTGCTGGGCAGCTGAGGACAATCCCAAGGGCCTAAACGCTGCAGCAGGCACTAAGTGCTGCGCAGCTGTGGAAGGCCTGGCACCTCTGTGCCATCTCCGTCCCTCACAAGGACTTTCACTCAAATGGCGCCTAAACGGTGCAGCTGTCCACTAATTGCTGGGCAGCTGGGAAACAACGAAACTGCGACAGTGCCCTCACTGACCCTACACAAAGACTGCACCATAGGTTGGAGCCCTCTAGGCTCTGAAACAATAATGGGGCAAAAACCACGTGTGAGCCTTGCAGGCTCAGTGCCCTAAAACAACGGAACCCTGTGGGAGCCCTAGTGGGCTCAGAAACAACTGTGGGGCCCTGGAGCCTCTCAGAGCTCGAACACCAAAATGCCCTCTGAGCCTCGCGGGCTCTAAACACAAGATGGCCCCACCGTTGGAGTCCCCCTCCTGGGGACTCAAAGCAACTATGCCCCCCAAGAGCCTCTCAGGGCTCTTCACCAATGGCACCTCGCGAAGGGAGCAGACCGCTGCCTTCTCTTGGGCCGCGGGCGGGGATCTCTCACTCTGGAGAGCCTCGCGGCCATGGCTGCACTCCTCCTGCGGGGCCCACCCTTCTACATGGGAGCCCCGCAGAACTGCTGACACCAGCATCTCCTTCTGGCAGCCCCGGGGCTCTCCCTCGCTCACGGGAGCCCCGGGCCTCGGCAGCCCTCAGTCGGCCAGCTTCTCTTGGAGTCAGCCGATCAGGGCGCAGCACCTCGAAGAGCCCTCGACGATGATCCAATCCCAGCGCGAGCATGGGGATGATGCGGCGGCCCGGGAACCAATCACAATGGGCGTTGCTGAGGGGGCTTGTCTCTCTGAGCCAATCAGGGCACGGCACCTTCAATTTCTTCTCCGCGGCCCCGGCAGGAAAACGGTGAGATCTTTAGGCAATTTCAGGCCCCTGGCAGTGGATGTGATTAGCGGCACGGCTGTTTTTGGGCACAGATCGGGGTCAGACCGCTCACAAGGCCACAATATCGTTTGGGGGCGATTCCTTATGTAGGGAGGCACAACGAGCCTCCGGTCACCCTCGAATATGTGCCGATGAGCACATCGATCCTTCCACACGATTAGCAGTTGAAATCATGCACTGAGGGCAACCACAGCAGGATCTTTACAGCGTCTTGGAAATGCTTGAGAACTTTTTAACCCTGGGTTCCAGGACAGGAGGAGAACTCTTCTCAGGCCCTTGGAGATTCTTGCAGACACAGCACACAGCAAAGTCTTGAGGTCAAGCAGGCAGGGGTCCCAGCACACAGCAAAGTCCCCTTCTTCTCTCCTTCTGTTGAGCAGTAAAACAGGTCAGCCCCAGAGCACACAGCAAGGGCAGTCTTCCTCAGTTTCTTCAGCTGTTCTTCTTCTGGCAGAGGTTCCTCTTGATTGTAGAAATCTTTCAGCATCCAGGGGCTGGGTAGGGCCCAGGGAGTCAAGCCTTCCCCTGGGCCCCAGCAGCAGCACGCCCCTGGTAGTTTCAAGTTGGAAAACAAGAACACTTTACAAGAGGTCACAGCCTCTTTTTATACACAAAATCCTTTTGCCTAGCAGGGTGTAGGCAATGTAAGAACCAGCTACAACTGGTTATGGGGAAATCCTTTCACTGGCCAGGCTAGGGACATCAGACGCACCACAGGGGGTGGAGCCAGCATTGTGGAGGGAAAACCCAGCCCTATTCAGGTCCCAGGTGTACCCCTCCCTCACATCAGCATGCTAATTTCTCCATTCACCACCTGGGAAGACCCATCCTGACTCCTGGAGCCAGGCTCTCCAGCCAATCACACGTCAGACACAAATTACACAAACATGCAAACTTCTAGAAGTGGCACTTCCACACTAGACACAATCATGCCACATACATCATTGTGCAGCATTCAATCTCACAAGTTTGCACATACCAAACTCGACCCTGCACTCCCCACTCATCAGGAACTACCATGGTCACACATATTCCCCATTCACTTGTGGGACACCCCCGCGCCGCACGGCCACCAGCTGCTGCGTGTGTTCCCCTCTGCCTGCCTTCTGCCTCGCTGACGCCGTGGTCGCTCCCCTCTGGTTTCCCAGTTGTTTTGCCCTAAATTTGTGCTTGTCTGTTTCTGCCGTCTGCTCGCGTATTTTGCTGTTTTTCCTTGTTTTGCCCTAAATTTGTGCTTGTCTGTTTCTGCCGTCTGCTCGCGTATTTTGCTGTTTTTCCTTGTTTTGCCCGTAATTTGTGCTTGTCTGTTTCTGCCGTCTGCTCGCGTATTTTGCTGTTTTTCCTCGTTTTGCCCGTAATTTGTGCTTATCTGTTTCTGCCGTCTGCTCGCGTATTTTGCTGTTTTTATTTGTTTTGCCCTAAATTTGTGCTTGTCTGTTTCTGCCGTCTGCTCGCGTATTTTGCCGTTTTTATTTGTTTTGCCCTAAATTTGTGCCTGTTAATTTCTTTGTATCCCCTGTGCCGTGTCCAGTTTCCTTCCTGATTGGCCGCCTACCTCGCCGCCCTCCGCTCTCGCTTCCCGCCACCGACATTGGCCCCGCCCCTTTTTCTCTTCTGTTCCCTCCCCGCTCCCGCCTCCCAGCTGCTCCGCCCACCCGCGCACTTCGCCTTAAATGGCGACCGTGCGGACGCGCAGCGGTCACGCGCAGCGGGCGCGCCGATTGTGCGCCGAAGGCGCGCCAAAGGTAAGCCCGTCTACGCCCGTCCGCGACCGGATCACGACCAGCGCCAGGACCCCTGGCCCACGAAGACCCCGACCGACCCGCCTGACGTACTCCGCCGCCACCCTCACCGCTCTCAACACCGGCCGACTCCCAGAATGCCATCAAGCCTCTCCACGACGTACCCACGGACCCTTCAGCTGCCACGCCTGCAAGTTCACCTGCATCCGGACCTGCCTCGCACCAGCACCCACCAAGCCGAACACCAGCAGTACCCACCTCAAGTGCATCCTGCTCAACACCCGCTCCATCCACAGACATGCCATCGAACTCTGGAACCTCCTCGACACCACAGCTCCAGACGTTGCCTTCCTCACGGAGACCTGGATGAACGCCTCTTCAGCTCCCGACATCGCCATCGCCATCCCAGAGGGCTACAAGATCGTCCGGAGGGACCGAAACGCCAACCAGATGGGAGGAGGCATCGCCATCATCCACAGGAGCACCATCCGTCTCACGACCAGCACCGACAACTCCCTGACCACCGCCGAACACCTGCATTTCCAGATCCACACCAACCCGAACACCACCCTCAGAGGCACCCTGATCTACCGACCCCCTGGAGCACGCACACAATTCAGCGAGGACATCGCCGACTTCGTCAGCCCACATGCCCTCCCCTCCGCTGACTACATCCTCCTGGGAGACCTCAACTTCCATCTGGAGAACAACAACGACCGCAACACCAGCACCCTGCTCGACAACCTCACCAACCTGGGACTCAAGCAACTGGTGTCCACCCCCACCCACCTCGCCGGACACACACTCGACGCTGTCTTCTCATCCAGCAAGGACATCAACTTCAGCCACACCACAGAGCTTCAATGGACGGACCACAGCTGCGTCCACTTCACCTTCAAGAAAACAACGACCCACCACCACCAGCAACAGACCGCCCGCAGAAGCTGGAACAAGATCACAGCAGACCAGCTCGCCACCTCCCTGAGCCAGCACCCTCCTGCCAGCTCAGCGAACCCCAGCCAGGCCGCCGACAACCTCACGAAGTGGATCAGCAACTGCGCGGACGAACTCGCCCCACTGAGGACCCCGCCCAGCAGACCCGGCAGCAAGAAAGCCCCATGGTTCACCGACGAACTCAAGAGCTCCAAGAAGAACTGCCGAGCCCTCGAGAAAGTCTGGAGAAGGGAACCGACACCGGACAACAGGACCTCCTTCAAACTTGCCACCCGGAAACACCACCGGCTGATCCGCGCCGCCAAGAAAACAGCATTCAAGGACCGGTTGGACAACAACGCACACAACTGCAAGGAACTCTTCAACATCGTCAAAGAGCTTTCCAACCCCAGCGCAGGAAACAACGACATCACCCCATCGCAAGACCTCTGCAACTCCCTGGCTTCATACTTCCACAACAAGATCGCGGACATACACAACAGCTTCAACAACCAACCAACGCACACCATGACCGAACAACCACCCCCCACCACCACCCTCCGCGCCTGGACCCCGATCAGCACCGAAGACACCATCCGCACGATGAACTCCATCCACTCCGGATCACCGACCGACCCCTGCCCTCACCACGTCTTCAACAAAGCCGACGCTGTCATCGCACCCCACCTGCGAGACATCATCAACACATCCCTCGACACCACCATCTTCCCCGAGAGCTGGAAACACGCCGAACTCAGCGCCCTACTCAAGAAACCAACAGCGGACCCCACCGACCTCAAGAATTACCGCCCCATCTCGCTCCTCCCGTTTCCAGCCAAAGTCATCGAGAAGACCGTCAACAAGCAGATGGCCGCTTTCCTCGAGACGAACGGATCCCTCGACCCCTCACAGTCCGGCTTCCGAGCCAACCACAGCACCGAGACCGCCCTCATCGCCGCCACCGACGACATCCGAGCCCTGATGGACAATGGAGAAACAGCGGCCCTCATCCTCCTAGACCTCTCCGCGGCATTCGACACGGTCTGCCACCGCACCCTAGTACGGCGCCTCAGCAACGTCGGAATCCAGGACACGGCGCTGGAGTGGATCACCTCCTTCCTCGACGGGAGAACACAGAGAGTCCGCCTACCACCGTACAAGTCAGAGGCCACCGAAGTCATCTGCGGCGTCCCCCAAGGATCATCTCTGAGCCCCACCCTCTTCAACGTCTACATGAGCCCCCTCGCGGCCATCGTACGCAAACACAACCTCAGCATAATCTCCTACGCCGACGACACCCAGCTGATCCTCTCCCTGACCAACGACCCCGCCGCCGCCAGAGCCAACCTGCACGAAGGGATGAAAGAGGTAGCCGAGTGGATGACGACCAGCCGCCTGAAACTGAACTCGGACAAGACGGAGGTCCTCATCCTGGGCTCCTCTCCCTCCGCCTGGGACGACTCCTGGTGGCCTCCCGCCCTGGGCACCGCACCCAAACCGACAGACCATGCACGCAACCTGGGCTTCATCCTGGACTCCTCCCTCTCCATGACCAGGCAAGTCAACAACGTCTCCTCGGCATGCTTCAACATCCTACGCATGCTACGGAAGATCTTCTGGTGGATCCCCACCGAGACCAGGAAGACCGTCACCCAGGCCCTCGTCACCAGCCGACTGGACTACGGCAACGCCCTCTACGCCGGGACCACCGCCAAGCTCCAGAAGAGACTCCAGCGGATCCAGAACGCCTCAGCCAGACTCATCCTCGACATCCCACGAACCAGCCACATCTCCGGACATCTGCGAGACCTTCACTGGCTCCCCGTCAACAAAAGAATCACCTTCCGCCTCCTCACCCACGCACACAAAGCCCTACACGACCAAGGCCCGAGCTACCTCAACAGCCGAGTCAAATTCTACGCTCCCAAACGCCACCTCCGATCAGCCAACCACGCCCTCGCCGCCGTCCCCCGCATCCGAAGAGCGACTACAGGAGGAAGGTCCTTCTCCCACCTGGCCGCCAAGACCTGGAACTCCCTCCCGACCGACCTGCGCCTGACCCAAGACCACCTCTCCTTCAGGAAGAAGCTGAAGACCTGGCTGTTCGAGCAGTAGCGGCTCCCCCCCCCAGCGCCTTGAGACCCCACGGGTATGTAGCGCGCTTTATAAGTGTCACTGATTGATTGATTGATTGATTGATTCATTCCTATGGGAGGGCAGGTTACTCTCACCACACACACAGAGAGCGCACACACTTTACACTGGACCGCAGTGAAGACCTAAAATCACCAACACCAGGTTACAGAAACAGGCTAGGCAAAAGCAAAAAGTTTCGGGGTGGACCTGCCAAAAAGGGCCGGGTCCAACAATACCACTGCTTAGAAAACGTACAGTACAATACTCATTTTTCGTGTACAAACCATTTCAATGCATTTTATGTATTTTTGGGGTGGGATTGTAAACACATGCTTAGAAATGTTATAACTGCTTAGTATTTAGTAAAGATGGACATTCTACGTGAAGTGGGTGTTGTAACGTACTCGGGGCTCTAGTGTAATTTTCCCGATACATGCCCTTATATAGGTATAACTTATCATATCCTTATATAGGCATAAGAATCATAACCATATTCAGGCACAGCTAATGCAGTCCAAATACGGCATTGCTACTTCCACTAAGCTTCTAGAGTACAACGAGTTCTTGAAGACAACCAGCCTTCAGCAATACGGGAATTCCCCCTGCTTCAGTATTGATTTGTCCCAGAACTCCTGGACCATGTAAAGAACTTTGAGTTCTTAGTGATGTTATTATATACACCCTTACGTCAAACTCGGCACCTTCCAGGTATAAATATACCCACATCTGCCCTAGCAAAAACCACAGTGGTTTTGGAGCAGATCGACTAACTACTTGCCCGACGCCCTGCTAGAGCGAGTGCCGAAGGAAGCCGACCCTCCAGCTGACGCACTGAGAGAGACGCTGTCTTTTCTTCTGCCGAGAAATCCAGCTCCAGTGTTTCCCTACTACCCTTGCAGTTTACTGGGAGATCGAGTCCTGAGAGAGAGATACAAGACCTCCTTTAACCAAGGTACGGAGCTGATTAGACCCTTAGAGAATTCTTGGATAGATTCTTGGCAGAAAATATTTAACTCAAGCTACACCTCACTTACTTCTTCCCTTGTACTAGACTTAGGTTAGGTACACCTGCGTAGGCGTATTTTAGATGCACCAGTTGAGTACTTTTAGTCATTATTTATCATTGTATGTATTTTATCCATTTTAAGTATCTTATGGCTTAGAAACCATACAAATGCTTTTACAGTATTATTTCATAATACTCCTTTTACTGTACGCACTTTACTTCATAGCAAGTATTACGATTGTTGCAATTAACTTTTCTTGCATGAGAAAGAAGACTGCTCTATAAATAACCTTTTTATTGAAAACGCCTGTCTCTATATTTCTCTGCACTTCTGGTGAAACGAAGCATGCACAATTGACTGAGTGAAATAGCCATCTATTGTTTCCACGACTCTGAAGATATATTTCTTATTCTTAGGGAACAAAGTGGTTCATGTTATATGGTTGTCAGAAACTAATCCTTTCTTGTTTATGCGAGAAAGTTTCTAGTGACATCTGAGCTAGCTGGCATTCACAATTAAGTCTAACATATTCAATAGAGACCTAGTCGACCTAAGTCCTACGTCTAAACTATAGTTTATGTTATTCCAATGCGCAGAGCCTATTGGGAATATAGGAACTACACTACACCTCGTAGTACACAACTTGCTCAACACCTCCCAGTCCGGTTTCTGTGCAAACCACAGCACCAAGACAACCTTGATTGCCACGACCATTGACATCAGAACCATTTTCAACTGAGGTGAGACAACTTCCATTATCCTCCTCGACCTCTCGGTCGCTTTCAACGCCATTTCTCACCACACCTTGATCACAAGAGTTCGCCTACCTCCCTTCACCTCCAAGAGAAAGAACATAACCTGCAGTGTCCCACAAGGCTCCTCCTTCATCTCCATCTTGTTCAATGCATACAAGACTCCAATAGTGGATATCTCCACACACACAGACTCAACATGATCTCCTACGCAGATGAAACTTAACTTATCCTCTCCCTCACTGAAGACCCTGCCACCACCTGATCCAACTTCTGGAACACCATGACCAACATTGCCAATTGGATGAGGTCCAATTGCCTAAAGCTGGACTCCAGAAAAGACCGAAGCGCTGGGACACTTTGGGACGACACCTGTAAGCCTACCAAACTCTGACCCACACCAACCTCCTTGGACCATGCCCACGCCCTTGGAGTCATCCTGGACACCAAACTCACAATGAAGTGGCTGGTCAACCCAGTATCCTAAGTCTACTTCCACACCCTCCGCATGCTCCGAAAGATCTCCAGTTGGATCCCCAGCAACACCAGGAAAACAACTACTCAAGCCCTCATCACCAGCCGACTGGATTACAGAAATGCTCTTTATGCACAAACCACCACCCAACTCCTCAAGAGACTACAGACTGTACAGAAGACCGCCACCAGACTCATCATCAACCTCCCCAAATGGGCCAGCATCAACCCCCCCCCCCACCTCAGAAGTCTACACTGGCTCCCTATCCAGAAGAGATGCCAACTCAAACTACTCACCCACGCTTGCATAGCCCTGCATAACTTTGGACCAACCAAAATCAACCACCGCCTGACTTTCCACCAACCTGCTAGACATCCATGCTCCTCCTCCCTCGCACAAGTCCCCCGCATCTGCTAAAGCCACATTGAAGGTTGTTCCTTCTCCTGCCTCGCCGCCAAGTCCTGGAATGACCTACACCTCCGAACCACACCATCGCTCTCTAACTTCTTGAAGGTACTCAAGACCCAGCTCTTCGAGGAATAGACTTCAAAGCTTAGTGACTGGTACTCCACAGGGTGATAAGCTGCACTACTCTAATACTACCTGATTGTCTTTTAATGCAGAACTGCCTGGAGATAACAAAATGTTAATCTACCTTGGTCTCATACCAGAAAAAAGAAGGGCTCTCTACCCATTTTCGTCTGGCGACAGATTCTGCAATGCAATGGCAAACTAAAGGTTATCATGAATACCTTCTAATGCATACTAAGACTTTGAGGCTACATTAGTTTCATTACTTCCTTATTTGGCATAGGGTATCTCAACTCTCGCATGTCCCTGCATTTGTTATCATTAAACTTGTTTGCCTGCTGACGTTTGGAATACAATGATCATGGATGTTCACTGCAAAAATGAAATGAATTTGTACTTGTAAAGCACACTTATATTCCAACCGGGGTTTCCTAGCGCGCTGTACACATACCGCTGAGGAACCCTTCCTGGCTTTTCCCTGTGAAATGTCCACTCCTGGGCACCCCAAGGTTAAGCCAGGCATTCCAGCGCTGTTGGGGCCGTTGTGGAGATTAAGCAAGCTATTGGCAAGAATTATCAGGTCCGAGGAAATTGAGCACAAGACCCGCAGAGGCGGGAATTTAACCCTGGTCACGGGCCAGACCTCTGCATCAGGGTCTGCCGCTCTAACCATTGAGCCACACTTCTCCACGATGATCACAGACGTTCACTGCAGAGAATATACTTAACCAAATTTGTGATTGTATACACTTCTAACATGTGAAAAACAAATCTTTGGGGCATATGTACAAGCCCCTATCGCCACCACAATGTTTACTGACATTGTGAGGGCGATAGGGGCTGCACCTCATGTACAAGGCAGCATTAAGCCACTTAACGTGGTTCAACGCTGCCTTGTACACAAGGCCCTCTTTTACACTATGGTTAGCATGAAAGGAGTTGGCAGTGGGTGTTGAGGTGGGCGTTCCACAGCAACACCAATTTATTTTGACGCTGGCCCCTATGTACTGGTCTTAAGTTGGCGAAATGAGGAGAAATGCATTAGAGGCAGCACACATGGTAATACAAAATGCCCTTGTTTGTTTATGTACAGGAAGGTGTCACTTCCTGTACATAAACAAACCTTTAAAAGAAATGTTATTTTGTCATTTTCGTGTGTGCTGCATGAAGCAGCACACATGAAAGTGACAGAATGGCATTTTAGGATTGTTTATGTGCAGGAAGGGACACCTTCCTACACATGAACTATCATCGCCTGCACGCAGACACCCTTGCACTATGGTGCAGGGGTGTCTGCATTGGCACTAAGTTGCTAAACTTAGTGCCATCACAGGAGGAAACGCAAGGCTGCCCCACATTCTTGTAAATATGGTGCAGCCTTGCGTTTCAGACGTGGCAGAGCGTGGCGTTAAGGCTAACAGCGCACTCCGCCACTTCCTTGTACATATTCCCCTTTGTTCCGATAGACATTTTGTTTATTCCATATGTTTATTATGAACGTTATTAATTGAGATGGGAGGAGAGAGGGTTGGAGAAGTATTCTGTAGACACTGTGGTGTCTTCAACAATATGATACATATAATAAGACCTTGCAGACATTCTTTACTGCACTGTATGCTGAAAAACTTGAGATGTTAAAAAAGGCGTCTCATTGGCGGCCACCCACTCATCTAGTTTCCAAGCTGGGGCCTGCTTGGAAACAGGTGGCATCAGGTGTTCTGCAGCACAGTCCACCAGATTTGCTTTGCCAAATTCAAAAATGAACAGAAGACTTGTTATTCTCATTTGTAACAACTTGATTCTGACATCTGATAGGAAGCTATCTATAGTGATTATAAATCAAAGATTAAGAAAACAAAATCCTACCTTCAAATTAACATCTGTGCAGGTGAATTCAATATTATTGGCTGCCTAGGTGACACAATTAAAGTAAATACATTGGTCCAACAAGTGAGAAAAGAAAGAACTAGTGAATTATCTTTAGTAACTCAATTTAATTCAGAATTTGTCTCTCGATCGTTTCTTTCCTAACTCCTCTTCCTATCTAATTTACATTAAGAAGATTATTTTAAAACCCTGACATCCAATGATTTTCCAAACTCCTTGTCAAGTGCTACTAAAAAAGACAGAGCAGATGGGTTACTTCCATCTGAGTGACACTTCCAAGCACCCACGCCACGATAGTGGAGGAAAATTTCTCAAATCAAAATAAAACCCAGATGCTTTCTTATGCGTTATAAATGAGGTAGGACTGTAGGTTTTGTTGAATGGCATTCAAAAAACTTTAGTTCAAACATTCAGCAGAAAATAATGAAAACAGAAACTACTAGACACAATGAGGCAACAGAAAATCACGTCAACATGTTACAACTAAACCTAGAATATGACATATGGGTTTAAAATAGAGAGAACTGATCGTTTGATGAACTAGCAGAAAACAGAAGGAATTGCGCAATCCCAAAAATATACATTGACGTGCCTGCACATATTGTGCAAAACTAGAAAATTACTGTCAGACCTGTTTTCTTCTGGCATAATTTCCCCCTTCTTTTTGGCTTCTAACCTCCTGTTTTGACTGTGTACTGAATCCGTTTTTGCTAGTAGTAGGACTCTTGGCCCTTTCACTGATGACCAGTGCTAAAGTGCACATGCTCTGTGTAGAAAATGTAATGTCATTTGGTTTCTCCATGACTGGCATATTTGATTTACTAATAAGTCCCTAGTACAGTGCACTTCATGTGCCCAGGCATATGCCCAGGGCCTGTAAATCAAATTCTACGAGTGGGCCTGCAGCTCTGATTGTGCCACCCACATGAGTAGCCCTTCAAACCTGTCTCAGGCCTGCCACCGCAGAGCCTCCATGCAATTGTAAACTGCCATTTCAACCTGGCAAGTTCATCTACTTGCCAGGCCCAAACCTTTCCTTTTATTACATATGTCACCCATAAGGTAGGCCCTAGGTTGCCCCATGGAAAAGGTACAGTGTATTTAAAAGGTAGAACGAGTGCTTTTGAATTTTACATGTCCTGGTAGTGAAAAACTGCTAAATTCATTTTTCACTACAGCAAGGCCTTTCTCTCCCAAAAGTTCACATTGGAGCAGTCTTGTAACACTTTACAAGTGTAACAATTTGGAAAAGAAAGAAAATAAGAGTTTGGTGTCTCTGGACTTACAATTTTAAAAACACATCTTTAAATGAAGTTGATTTTTGAATTGCAGGTCAGAAAATACCACTTTAACAAAGTTAACAAAAAACACTACTGGGTTCGGGCTCCCAACAGTAAGGCCAAGCCACTGACCAATAAACAACTGAAAAAATGCCAATACTGTTCTACTGAATCTTTCCTTTTTTCTTTATACACATTTGAATTGAACTATCATATAGATGTGTTTTGGTACTTGTGGATTATAAATGGTTGAAGATGTGTGTGTGTGAGAATGATTGGTATAAATGAGTGTGTGTGAAAATGTACAAAGCAATGGTGTATTTAATGTGTGGCTTTTTGTATTGTATATGTTGAAGATGAAAATCTGGTGAAATTTGACCAATACATGTATGTTTATTACAAATAAAATAAGTAATTAATTCAGAGTGAAGTTGAAAGCTCACTTTCACATTTAGTTCAATTCAAATGTGTATACAGAAAAAAGGAAAGATTCAGTAGAACAGTATTGGCATTTGTTCATTTGTTTACTTTGACAAAGTTGGCATTTTCTTACTTTAACCATTCTGTGCCTCTGCCTGGTCCTAGAATACACGTCTGGGTTGGATGGCGGCTTGACTTTGTGAATTCCCTCTAGAAAGTCACATACAAATGGAGCTGACGTGGGCCCTTCATATCCTGATAGCCCGTCACCAGACTGATAGGTCATCCTTAGCTTGAGTGAGAGGGAGGTGCTGACACTTGCAGCAGAATAGAGCTGTGCCTGTCTTCACACAAAGAGCTGCATAACCCCCTGTAGTGTGTCTGGAGCCAGGGCCAGGAATGGCAGGTACTAGTTAGCAACAAAGTGCTTTCCTTGAAGTCTTCCTTCTTCAAAGGCTAAAATGGGTATAAGTACCTGACCTTTGACACCATATACTCAGAACATTTCTGGACTGAGGACATTCTGCCAGGAGGAAGAGCTGTTGTGTTGCCAGGAATTACTGCCTACTTTGCTGGGTTGGCCTGCTGCTTCTTGCCTGTGAGTGAGAGGACTGGCTTGTGTGAGCTTGCTTCCTGTTGCTGAAGTCTCAGGGACAACAAAGACTTCACCTGCATCGTGCTACCAGCACCTGGGCTCCTCTACTATAAATCCGGCTCTGTCAAGTAGTGCCAAATCCAGTCTCGTGCCCTTGGAAGTGAGTGTTGGGTACTGCAATCCAAGAAAACAATACATCAACCCTGAAGCATTGTTCAGAAACGGCCTATCCCTGTGAAATTGATGCATTGCTGCTGGCTGCACCAAAGCCATGGACAAGGCTCGCAGTGTGCATGATGCAACTACCTCAACTTACAACACAGCCTCAACTTTGCAGACTTGTCGACTCTGAATTACTGCTGCTACGTGAGATTTGGACAGAATTTTGCCGAAGTTTGAAATGCCCCTTCCCTGAGGGATTCCCACCCTGCATGGCTTCTAACCGACATATTGCCTTCAGCCCAGCAGTTCGAAATTGATGCCTCAGAACTGATGCACAGCTCTCTTGACATTGACGCATCAATGACTTTGCCCGACTTCGGAACTGAAGCATCGCCTGCAACAGTGACATATCACCTATGGGTTTCAACTCATTATCTTCGAGCATCGATGCATCCGAGGTATTGTCAGCAGGTCTGCATGACTCCTGTGTCCTGCACAAGCTCCATCGCAGTCAAGCGGAACTTTTGGATTTTCCCAGTTTAAGTGTGGTCAGATAGCCTCAGTTGGAGCTATTGGTTTCTATGCACTGAGTTTTGATTTAATTTTGCAAAATTCATATCTTAACCTGCGTATGTTGAAATATTCCCGTTCTGGTCTTGTTTTACTCAGATAAATTTTGACTATTTTTCTTAACTGGTATGGAGTACTTTTGTGGTATTTTCACTGTGTCACTGTGTGTGTGTGTGTTGTTACCTTTTTAGGTTAGCCTGACTGCTCTTTGCCAAGCTACTAGAGAGTGAGCACAGGCACATTTTCAGTGTGTTCTACTCTTAGCCTGACTAGAATTGTGGTTTCTACTTGGATAGGGTGCAAAATCTGGAAACCAGAAACCACATTTCTAAGATGAAATATGTAAGGTCCACATGTACAACACACAAGCACATGGTACAGGCTTAATCATGTCTAATGAATAAGGGAAATTTAGCATGGACATTTTGGGTAATTCTCTGCTGCTCCTGTTGCATTCTAGATAAACTAGGTGCACATAGTGTTGAGCAACTAAAATACCAAGCAGAAAGAGGGAAAAAAGTGTTACACTGGCAGCCTTTACTGTTTGGGCCTGAACATGTCAGGTATTTTGCAGCTGCTCTTTCACATTTTAAGTACTGATGCGCAAGGTTATTACACATGTGACTCTGATGTGAGATGAGTAACTATCGATACATTCCAAGCTATTGACAACCTACTAGAAGATTACATCAAGGTAAATGATAGGTCCTCTATTTCCTGCTGGTCAGATTGGCATTGTGTCAGGAGATATTGCCATCAGTGCATTTTAGTTAGTCAATTCATAAATTAAATACAGGTTTTCAGGAATGAAACAAGGTCCTGTTGTAAGGACGAATAGCCCAACACATTGTGTAGCTGTGCCATCCTGCACTCTTTTGCTTTGTTCCTAACATTCCCATGTCTATTCCATTTTTGGCAAATGTTTAAGGAACCCTTAATCCCGCTGTGTAGCAATTGGGTTACTGGTTGACTGGGGTGTGAGTGCTGGTCAAGAAGCTACCACAATTCTAGTCAGAGTAAGTCACAAGCAGACCCCAAATGAACCTGTGCTCAACCCCTTGGTAGCTTGGCACAGAGCAGTCTGGCTTAACTTAGAGGCAATATGTGAAGTATTAGTGCAACACTTCAAACAGTAAAACAGTGATACCACAACACAACAAAGATCTCACATCAGGTTAGAAAAAGGGATCAGAATTTCATATATAAAATGAGACCAAAATGACAGAAATCCAATCAGTAGAACGGGAGTTCTGAATTTAAAAAAAATGAATTGTAAAATAGGGCATACAAGCAGAAAGTGCCATCCACAGCTATGTGTTCACGCTGGACCAGGTCAAAGTCAAAAGTTCTGGCCAACCCCAATAGAGCGCAGGTCAGATACAGTCCAAGATTAGGCCAGCTGAAGCTTTAGCTTCTCAAGTTTTGTGCCAAGGGTCCCTTTACATTTGAAAGGGTCGCTGGGAGCAAGGAGAACTTTTTTTGGCAGTGGGCATGGGGCGAAGAACAGGCTGAATTTTGCCGAAAGGCAGACTGGAGCTTCCCGGTGTCAGTCCTCCAATGGTGATTGATGCTATTTTTTTTGAGAGTTCATAGATTTAACAGCATACAAAAATATCATATATAAATACATGTTTCAAAATATTGAAAAAGGAAGGAATTGGGTCTAGAGTACAAAGTATTACAGTATTATAAATATACATTTCAAAATACTCAGTAGTGCAATCACAATATTTCCATAATACAGAAAAAGTTCCTAGTAGGTCAAAGTGCAAAGTGCTAAATCGTACTTACATTTGTGCCCTATCTTGTTATACCAAATGTAACAAGAGTATATAGAAAAAGATCCAACTTAAGATAATGTGCAAAGTGCAATATCTAAACATATACATATATTTTACTCTTTTATCTTCACTGCAAGGCATTATCTTATATTTAAAACACATTCCAATATTTCTGATACTTTCTAACCGTTCCTGATCTTATTGCATATTTCTTTTCCAGTTCTTGTATTCTAGACAATTTCGCCCTCCACGCATTAAAGGTAGGTACCTTCTCTGTTCTCCACAATTGTTGTAAAACAGGCCTTCCTCATGTGGGGTGGTCGCAGGAGAACAGCCCAAAACTGCTGTGGCTTTATCAAATATAATAAGGGGATCAATTATAAATGTGAGATATTTCTCAATCTCTTGCCAGAAACTCTGGATTTTTGGGCACTCCCAAATGATAATGTATCGTATTGTAATTGCATTTATATAGCGCTTACTAGCCCTGACGAGGCGTCAAAGTGCTTTTTCGGCGAGTAGCACGATACTCAGGGACATATTGAGGATTAGTGTTGAATAAGTATAGTGAAACATGCAAGTGCATTTTAAGTGGTGGATAGGTTAGTCAGTTATTTGGATTTGGAATGATAGCAGAAGGATAGAGGAGGACAAAGGTTTGAATTTAAATATAGCGCTTATTGACGCACGCTATTCAGGAAGCCTACAAAGGATTATTGGTGAATTATTATGGTGAAATATGAAGTCATTTCAGTTACTTGGAGTAAGATGAATAGTGGAGGGATAAAAGGGGAAGAAAGATTGGCATTCATATAGCACTTGTTACCCCTGATGGGTGTTGAATCCCTTTTCTGGCGAGTTGCACCCCACTCCGGAACCCATAAAGAATTACCGTTGAAAATTAGTATAGTAAAAATAAATAAAAATATGAAGTAATTTGAGTAGTGGATATGTTATTCAGTTATTTGGGTAGTATATTAGTATAGTTTTATATGGAATTTGAGAAAGGAACATGTTAGTCTGTTAATTGTAACTATGTAGATGTAGACCAAAGATGATTTGTATTTATTTATTTATTATTATTACTTTTTCTCTCAACAACATAATTATTTTACATGTTTATACAACGTAATACACAAAGGTAGGTACATATCTAAAGTGAAAAAAATGCTTGTATACAGAGGGATATGCTGTAAATTTCTGTTTGCGTATGGTGCTTATGTGGGGAAGAGCCAAATCTTGAGTAGTTTTCTGAAGATTAGGTGGTTGTCGGTGGACCTTCTGTTGGGGGGTAAAGAGTTCCATAGTTTGGCTGCTTGAAAAGAGAAGGATGTGCCACCCAAGGTTTTTTTCTTGCATGGTGGGATTTTGAGGCTAGATGCTCCTTTAGAGTGGAGGTTCCTTTATTGAATGTGTTTGGTGATTTTATTCTTGATGAAGAGCGGTCCCATTCCATGTATTGCCTTGTGGGTGATACAAAGCAGCTTGAACGTTTGATCTTCTGGCAACCGGTAACCAATGCAGGGCTTTCAAGGCAGGGGAGATGTGGTCTCACAGTTTGATATCCAAGAGTAGTCTGGCAGCCGAGTTCTGAATACGTTGTAGTCTTTTTATGGTCGTTAAAGGTGATGCATGGTAGAGGCTATTGGCGTAATTGAGTTTGGACAGAACAAGGAAGATGGTAGCTTGGACCTTGTGTGGAAATCCCCTATGAGGGAAAAATTGTCGCAGAGTTTTTATAGTAGCAAAGCTTGATCTTGCTAGTTTATCCACTTGGGCATTCATCGACAGCTTGGAGTCCATGGTCATTCCGAGGTTTCTTACTTCCTTCGATACTTTAGGCAGTGATCCCAGTTCATCAGGCCATGCGACAATCGGGTTGTAATATTTCCAATTGCCACTTGTGAGTATTTCAGTTATTGAAGCATTCAATTTGAGATGGCTCCAGGTCATCCACTGATCCACGGCTCTGAGACAGCTGAAAACTGGTGATTTTTCCAATCTCTTTGGGGCATTCCAATTGAAGGAGTATTTGCATGTCATCTGCATAGTTATAGCACGTGAGGTGACATTTATTGATCAGGAGTGGCAATGACTTTATGTAGATGTGGAAAAGCATGGGCGAGATGAAAGAACCCTGAGGGACCCCTGCTTTTGTGAAGTATGGTTTGGGCAAGAAAGGTGGGGTATGGATGACATTAGTTCTGTTTCGAAGGTAGGACGCTATCCAGTCTAAAGCAGTTCCCTCTATGCCGGCTTTATAGAGTCTTTTTTTCAGAGTGTCATGGTCAACCTTGTCAAAGGCAGCTGAGAGGTTCAAGAGGAGTAGCGCAGCAACCCCGTTGAAATCAACTGTATTCTATAGGTCATCCCAGATGGCAAGGAGGGCAGATTCAGTGCCTCTTCACGGACAGAATCCTGTTTGGAAGTCTGAAAGTATGTCATTCTCTTCAATGAATTGTTACATCTGGGTGAACGCTGCTCTTTCTATCAGTTTGCCCAGGAAGGGTCCATTTGTAATGGGTTTGTAGTTGTCAGGGTTCAGCCGGTCCAAGTTTGTTTTCTTCAGTAAAGGGCGTATGTATGACTTTTTGAGTTCTTCTGGAAATATTCCAGTAGTTAAGGATTCATTGATGATTCTTCTTACTGGAGTGGCAGCAGAGGTTGTTAAAAGAGTTGTCTTGAAAGTTTGTGGTGGACAGGGGTCAGAAGGGCTGCCTGCAGGCCTGCTTGCTTTGACCAGGTCCATAAATTCATTGCGTGAGATGTGTCTGAAGGAACGGAGAGGCTTGATTATAGCATTCCTGTATTGTTGTTTAGTACAAGGGTTATTGCTGTTGCTTTGTTTCTATTTTAAGTACGATTCCAATGTGTCTGCTTTGTCCCTGTAATGATTTGCCAGTTTGTCTGTGAAAACTTGAGTAACAGGATGAGTTCCTTCTAGGCAATTTGGTTTGCGAAATTCATTGAGTATTTTATAGAAGTCTTTATTTGCACATTTAGCGTTTTGAATTCTAACTGAATAGTACCTTTTCTTAGCTTTTTTGATAGCAGACTTGTAAGATCTGTTAATTTTCTGTAGGTGAAGTTTGTCTTGTTTGGCGTTTGTTTTGAGCCAGGTACATTGCAGCTTTCTAATTTGTTGTTTTATGTCTTTTATTTCTATGTTTCTCCAAGGCGCTTTTTTTCTTTTGTTCTGCTGTGTTAATTTTGAGTGGTATCAGGATGTCAAACGCTTCCTGTAGCCACTCATATAGATTTTGAACAGAATGTATGCTTTCCAGATTTGTACTGGATGTTAGTTGTGTTTCCAAGTGTTCCAGATGGATATAAGGTAGTTTTAGGTGAGTCGCTTAGCGTTGTTTTATGTTGGAAGACAAGTGGTGGTCTGACCATGTGACTGGAGTTATAGTTTGAAAGATAACTCATTCAGTATTAGCAAAAATTACATCTAGGATATGTCCAGCGGTATGTGTCGGATTGTGGACAATCTGATGCAGGTTCAATGCATCTAGACCGGTGATTATAGTTTTTGGATGGGTCATATTGGGTTTATCAAATCAAATGTTAAGGTCACCCAGAACGCATAGGTTGGAGTGTATTGTTATCAGGTTTGAAACTGTGTCTAGAAGTGCGTCTGGGAATGTTGCCTTGCTAGGTGGAGGTCTGTAAAGGAGCAGGAAGTTACAAGAGGAAGATGGTGTAGGATTGCATCTTGTTAGAAGAGCCTCAAAATTCTTTATGGAAATGTTGTAAATTTTAGTGGTATGTATTGTTTGCCTGAATACAACAGCTAGACCACCTCCGTTTTTGGCGTACGATTTTGGGTGAATATTTGATAGCCTAGAGGAATGGCTTCATGCAGGATTGGAACCATATCTTCTCCCAACCATGATTCGGTTATGAATAGTATGTCTGGTTTTGCATCGATGAGAAGGTCGTAGATGTGATGCTTGTTTTTAGAGAGGATCGAGCATTTATTAGTAGACAGTTTATTGAGTGGCCTTTAGTGATAGTGGGACTTTGTTTGGCAGAAGAGTGGCAGTATTGTGTGGGTTTGTAGCAGGTGTGTTTTTAGGGCTGGTATTAGCTGTATTAGGATAGAAATTGTGTAGCTGTTCGGTATCGTGTTCCTCATCCAGCATGCTAAGAAAGCATTTTGATGGGTATGCATGTGTATGTGTTGGAGATGGTGTTTGAGAGAGAGTTGGAGTGCTGTGTTGCTTTTGTGGTATAACATTGTTGTGAAGTAGACATCGGGAAGCATAGTTGTGACGTGTGGCATGTTCCTTATATTTTTTGTGTGTGTTTAAGGCGGAAGGTGTATGAGTCAGGGGAGGTGGTGCAGCATGTCGGTCATGTAGTAATGTTCTAATTTGTCCAATGGATGAGAAGCGGTTAAAAGAGAGGTGCTGTATTGCTGTATCTGTGTTAGGTGTGGTGGAAGAGTGAAAGCTTGGCATTGGAGTTTGTTCCTTTGTGTGGTTTGAAAGGTGGTTATATGTTTGTATTTTGTGATGGTAAGTATCATGAGGTGTTGCGCTTTGAAGATCTTGTTGTGCTGGTGTGTGGGATATGTTTTGCTTTTGAGGAGTAGTGAAAAGGGGTCCTGATGTATATGTTTCATGCAATGGATTTGGTTGTGTGGTATTGTTTGTGAGAGGAGGATGTGACATAGAGAGGGTGTTGATGTGTTTATGAGTAGAGTGTATGTTGTGTGTAGGAGGGAATGAAGTAGAGGTGAGAGTGTTTATCTTAGACTGGTTTTTTGCAAGAGTTACAAAGTGTGGTGGTCTGCAGTGTGTGTGTTGTGTGTTAGTGTTATTATGGTAGAAGGGAGAGTAGGGTGTTTGTTGGACAACTGATGGAAGGATGATTATACATTTGTTAGTGATAAAAGGTGGTCTGTTAGTTGCAATTACAGCAGGGAGAGTGTGTCTGAATGGGATGTAGTTATGCATGGTGTTGATTGGCGTTGTGTTAGTAATGAGTGTATTGGTTAGTGGTATAGGATAGAGTTGTGTACTGTTTGTAGGTGATGGTGGATATGTGCGTTATTTGGGATAGTAGGGGGTGTAGATGTGGTTTGGTTGGGTTTGTAGTGCAGGCTGGTACATCTGTGCATAGTGTTGTGCATGGTGTACATTTGGTGGGACTGTGTTGCTCTGTTTGTGGATGTGGATGGTGTGTGCTGGGTATTGCTAAATGAGAAAAAGGGCAGCATTTCTGGTCCGAGTCCTGACCAGTCTCGAACAGGCTCAAACAGGAAACTGCCCTTGTCCTCTCTGCCCTTAGCCTCGACGCCCGGGCTGAGACGCCCTAAGCTTGGCCTTTTTTATAGCCCTTGTGATCAGATGACCCCTTCAGCCAATGGGAACCGTAGCCCTAACACTATACAATCACAAACACTAACCCTAAAATCTGGAACCAATAGGAGACCAGGACCTTGCAGCCAATCTTAGCCCTAGTCCATGCACCCAATCAGTTCAAGACCCTGATCTCTACATCCAATAAAGGCCCTAGCCCTACCAGTAGTCCCAAAACAAGTCCATGCAACCAATGTCACAGGTAGCCCTCGTCCCTACTTTCAATAGAAAGCCTAACCCCACTCTAAGTCCCACACCTAGTCCAGCAACCAATCACTCTAGAAGCCCTAATCGCTGTTTCCAATTAAAGGTCTAACCCTAGCTCTAGTCCCACCCTAATCCCAACAACCAATAAAATATGAAGCCCTAGTCCCTACTTCCAATAGAAATTCTAACCCTAGCCCTAGTCCCAACACTACAATGATTGAATCACAGACCCAGAAACCAATCATAAGCCTCAAATACCCAACCAATGAGGACATTAACCATAATCCAACAGAAACACCAGATCCAACCACCAATCAGTGTAGACATGTACCTACCACTAGCAGACCATATAAGGTACCAGCGACCTCAGACAAGGTTTGCTGGCCAGGGAGTTGGAAGCTGCTTCTCCTGTTCAGAATCTCCTAGGAGACAGACAGGCTCAATCCACACTTTGGACTTCAGCAGGTAAGGGCATCACTGGTTAGGGCATCACTAACTTGAAATCTAACAATACTGTTTGAATACAACTTTACTCCCCCTGCTGGCCAAAAAACAAAGTGCACAGGCCCTAGTAAAACACAGTTCACAGTTTAAACAGCTCACAGAATCACCCTCTGATGTAGAAACAATCCCTGTTGCTGGGGGAGGGGGGGGTAGGAAGGGAGGCTGGTTTCATTGGTTCTGAACACAAAATGGTGGCTGGAAGTGCACTGCTTTAACATACAGGTCTTAGCACAGAGCAAAGGAGAAATTTGGAGGGAAAACAGAATTGTCACCAAGGAATGAGAGGGACAAACTAGAGAGGTTGGACTGCATTCAGCACGTAGTAACTAAGACTCGAGTAAAAACGATACCACTGATAGGTGAGGTGTTTCTTAAACACTATAAAGATCTCTATTAGACATTGCACCAGGTCTCGTTAGATACCAGGTATACTTGACAGTGCTTGTTTTAATTGTAAAATGGAGAGCGGGTCCTCCACAACTGGTGCATAGATTGTGGCGGGTTTCACGTTTGTGTGGTTTATTTTCGCATGTACGAATGTCCATCTGCCCCTCCCATCCCATCTGAATGTGATGCTTCCACCTGCAATTGGACATGCTTACCTATATAGATGCTCACACCTTTCTGGGCAATCCCCGACACAGATGAACAATAAAAACCCGCCCAGTTTTTAAACATTTTACTAGCATCTGCTAGGGCTCAAAAATGTGTCTCTTGTAAAAAGATCACATCTGGATGGTGACCTTTTAGCCAGCCTTCTACTGCACGTTTTATGCCTGTTGTTTAACCCATTAACATTCAAGTGGTGCAGGTTGTGCAAGTCTACCATATCCAATATGACAGTTGTGCAAATAATACAATCGAGTGCAAATCACGCATTTAGACCAGCATACTGCAGTACCATTTGTATCAATTGTGCAAAAAAGCTATTTAAAGTGCAAAATCACAGAGCTAATAGACCAATCAGGCCAATATACTACAGTAAAAATTGTAACAATTATGCAAGATAAACACTAAACTGCATTTAAGTTCAATATTCAATGTGCTATATGTGCAAAAGAACGATTATATTAAGCAGGGTCCTTCCTTAGCATCATTCTGAATCCTTTTCCTTAACTTATTCAAAAAAAGAAACATCTTTGAACTCTCTTTTTCTAACTACTTCACCCCATCACCACCCCCATCACCACCCCCGTCCCACCCTCCCTGGAAGAAGGAGAATCCCAGCTTGTCCCACTATCCTTCCCTCTTCCTCCCCCTTTTTGTTGGATGCCATTTTGTTGCATCCTGACGCATCCCCTGATTTGCCTCAGCTCCCACCCCTCTTTTTTTTTTTTTTACGACTCAGCCTTATAGACACCAGGTCTCCTTTTCCTTTATACACCTATGAGATCATCCAAAAGGTTTGTGCTTCTGGTATCTCTGTGAAAATAAAAACATTTCCTTTGGCTATAACTTTTAATTTAGATTGCTGCACAATCTTCACCTGAGCCCCTTTAGCTTTAAAAGAGTCAATCATTCTGACAAAATCCTTACGTCTATGGGCAGAGGCTGCTGACATGTCAGAGAAGATTTTAAAACTTTTAATTTCATTGGTGGTAAATGATCTCCTTGATATTGCCACATTTAGGATTTGCTCTTTAATTCTATAATCGGAAAAGTTTATTAGGATGGTTCATGGGTATTTGAGATTTGCGGGTTTATGTGCAATTACCCTATGAGCTCTCATAATTGTAAGGTCTCCTTGCAATTCAGGTATTGCTTTTTTCAACAGGGACTCAGTTCATTTTACTATCTCCGCACTTTCCAGGCCCTCCAATATTTCCAATAGGCGCAGATTGGATCTTCTGTTATAATTTTCTAAATCTTGTAACTTCAATTCCATCTGGCTCTTATTCTTATTCAACACTTGAAGAACTTTTTGCATGAGGACAATGTTATCTTCCAGGGCTGAAACACGAGCCTCCATTTCTGTAACCCTTCTGGGCAAATTACCTAGACTTTCCATCTTTGTTAACCTATTGTGCAGCTGTGATATTTCAAATGCTTGCAAGATCTTAAAGTTCCTGCAGTATAGTTGTAAGTATTTCTTGTATTACAGTGTCTTGGTCAGGTCTTTTATTACCCAGAGTTTTGTTACTTCTCGAAGTGAGGAGTGTCTCCTTTTCCTTTTCCTTTTCCTTTTCTGACTCTGATTCTGGTTCGGGTTCAGCCACAGTATCCTGCTCGTCTTTAAATATCTCTTTCCCAACTTCCCTTTGCGATGTCTGTAGGAGTGCATGGGCTACTTTAATCAATGGCTGTCTAAACAGAGGTGACCCCCCAATAGGTAGCTGAACTTGCTTCTAGCGACTCTGGGCCCAAGAGCAGTTTCAGTATAGGCTGCGGGTTTGTAGCTTGAGTGGGGAACGCAAGGGAGCGGGCAGGGGTAGATAATATTCTCTGGCCTTGCGTATCCTCCCTGTTTGATTGTAGCGTACTAGTAGATTTACCCCGTATCGCGAGGGATTTACTGAAGAGAGGATACTGTTTAGATTTTCTGAGTCATTCTCTCAGCTAAGGATATCCCCTACTCCATCTCCATCTCCCTCTTCTTCTCCTCCTCCTCCAACTTCTTCCCCCACTGCAGCCAACATGCTTAAATCAGCTGAGTGCTCAGATTGAGTCTCTTCTTCTTCCTCCTCCTCCTCCTCAGAAGTTTTATCAGAATCATTATGTCCAGGTAGTTTATTTTTCTCAGCTTATGCCAGTACTTTAGCTATTAAGTCCATTTTTTGCTGCGCATTTCTTCTCCCTCTCCTAGCACTTTTGGATGCTAGAACTGGTGTCGATGGTGATTGACCGCTTTTTGAAAAGTCCTTTGCAGTCCCAGCTTTGAACTGATTATTCTGCAGTTTTGCCGCTGGATTTGTAACTACTTACATCTTTGTTTTTCTAATTCTTTTCTCCCTCAAGATGAAACACAGGGCAAAGCACTGCTGAAAAAGGCTGAGGGGGTCACCCCTTAGTCACTTCCTTAGAGAGCTTAGAGAGCCCCTAGAAGCCTCCTAAGTACGTCTTAAGGATTAAGATATGCCAGCCTGCTGTAGTCCTACAACTTCATACAGCTTTGTACCTTATGCCTTGTGCCGCCTCGGTCCCTACCAGTTTCTAAGGGGGTTGAAGAGGCAGTTACAGAGATATTAGGAAATATGAGACATCCTCAGGCTGTGAAAATAATATCCCCCTCCTGCCCACCTACTCAGGGTTCAACTTTAAGCATTCAATAGTTTCCTGCAGGGGTGAACCCTTCACACCGCTTGCTCCTTGCCGTACGGGTTTCCTCTGTTCAGCAACAGTTCTTATCTTGCGGCTGCCCTTGCTCGGTGTTTAACACTGGCACTTGTGCCCTGCGTGTGCTCTCTTATACCTCACACATACATCACCGGGCATCCATGCACAGTTCAGGGGCTCCGCATCTGCATTCCGTGCTTACCGCATTCCTCCCCCCCCTGCTGCCTCACGTATTTCTCAACCCTCAGAGTGGCAGAAGTGAACGTGAAAAGCGGGTCCAATGGTGGCCGCAAACCTACTTAGACCAGCAATGACTGTGGAATCGCCACACCACTGCGGGACAAACCCTTCAGACAAGCTAATCAAATGGGCAAGGGGGAAAGCGGTCGGGAAGCTCAAAGGTCAGGCAGGAAATAAATCTTCCATGGTCAAACGTATAGGCAGACAGCAAACAGCAGCTCAGTCCGTGGGCGGAGCATCGGCAGACCAGGGGAGGCTACAACTACATTCATGGGTCACGTTCGCCACATCTCCTCCCTCCCGTATCATTTATTTATTTATTTATTATTTATTTATTGAGCTTTTAAAGCGCGACAGCTACCCAAAAAGGGTTTCCCGGCGCTGAAAAATAGATAGCTGTTGAGCAGATATAATGTTCAGAGGGTAGAAAGGTACAAATTACTGATTGAACAGCCAGGTCTTTATGGCTTTGTGAAACTGGACATAGTTTGTTTCTGTGCGCAAGTTGAGGGGGAGGGAATTCCACAACTTTGGCCCCAAGAGTGAAAAAAACTACCACCAATCTTAGATAGACGAACTTTACGCACGCTGAAAAGGCCCTGCGATGAGGATCTCAATCAGCGTGCAGGAAGGTAGGAATGCACCAGAGATTTTAGATATTTCGGGGCAGAGCCGAATTTAATTTTGTGCATGAAACTCAGGGTCTTGAACTTAACTCTATTTTCGACTCTGAGCCAGTGCAAAGCCTTGAGATACCCTGACATTCGATCTCTCCTGTGACACTTGCACAGCAGTCTAGCTGTGGAGTTTTGCACTAGCTGGAGACGTCTCATAACAGCTGGTGAGGACCCTAAATAAAGGACGTTTCCGTAGTCTAGCCGTGAAGTAATGAGGGCATTGACTGCAGACTTTTGCGTATCTTCGGGCAACATCCATATGATTTTTCCGAGCCATCTCAAGATGGTGAAGCACATGGCTGTAAGCTTACTAACCTGAGACTGCATGGTGAGGCCTTTGTCAATGATGATGCCCAAGTTTCACACTTGGTCAGATGGCGTGGGAAGAGAACCCATTTCAGAAGGGCCAGGGCCTAATACTCCACAAGTCCGGATTTGGGCCAAGGATTAAAACCTCAGTTTTGTCACCATTGAGCTTCAACAGGTTTTCCATGTTGCAATTTTGCCGAGCCCTGCCTGCAGAGGAGATGAAGAATTCTGATCTACGTTTGAAAGAGAAAAGATGATTTGCGAACATGGGTAGGTCTTCAGATTTGGCGATCTGCGCAAGTGGGACCACATACAGATTAAAAAGCAAAGGACTAAGCACCGAGCCCTGGGGCACTCCATACGGGGACAGATGGATGTTAGAGGACCCAGTGTTTGAAGTTATTTGGAATGTTCTTTGGGTCAGAAATGAAGCAATCCAGTCTAAGGCCTTGCCCCTCACACCCATGGCTGAGAGGGATTTTAACAGAATACTATGGGAGATGGTATTGAACGCTGCGCAGAGGTCAAGTAAGATCAGCGCGGCTGAATCCCCTTTGTTTACTAAGTGGCGCAAATGTTCTGACACCCCCAGTAGTGTAGTTTCTGTCAAAAAGCCGGGACGGAAGCCTGACTGCGTAGGATGGAAAATGTCGTTGGCTTCTAGGTAATGGGCGAGATGGCTATGAACATGCTTCTCCAAAAGTTTGGAGAAGGCAGGGAGGAGGGAGATGGGTCGAAAGTTGGCCAAAATTGTTGGGTCGGCCGTTGTTTTTTTCAACAAAGGTGAGACCTTGGCATGTTTCCACATGGTGGGGACAGTGGGCGTGGATAGGGATTGGTTTAATGCCTTGCAGATCACAGAGAGTTGCTGCATGTCAAGAAGTTTGAGAACAGAAATAGGGAGAGGATCAGCTGGAGAACTTGATTTCAGTTTCCCAATTATCTCTTGAAGGCCTTGAACATTCATCTCAGGCCAGGAGATTAGTGGCTCATATGTCAAGTCAGGCTGGAGTGGAAAGTCCGCATCATTAAAGCCCGACTCAACATTCGTTTTAACGAAACCCAACTGTTGTTTGGAGATGTCGGAATAGATAGTGTCATTGGTGATTGATGCTTGTGCGCGAAGAGACAGGCTGGCAGGGGCTCACGCTGAGCTTCAGTGCAAGTGGCATGGTTCTGGTGAAAACTGTCCCGTTCGTGGTTGTGGTTGTGAAGAGCGAAAAAGATTGATTTCAAGCGCTTGTGAACCAGACCAAAGGAGCAGGACCTTGGAGGCTCCATTTGGGGGTCAAGGACTGACTACAGACAGGTCCTGGAGCAGGCGGGGTAACCTTTTATGTTCCTGAGGATTATATCATGAGTCTGGCATGCCAGCCAATAAAGTCCCTCTGGGGTCTTGTGTTTAAGATGAAGTTGCAGGTCCAGTTCTTCTTCCCCAGGCAAGAGGGCAACAGGTCAGAACAGCAGGGCAGCAGTTCCTTTAGAGCTGAAGTTCAGCAGAGCGGCAGTCCTTGTAGCAGCACAACAGTTGGTACTTTCTGGCCACAAGTCCAGAAGAGTACTGAATAGTTGGTGTCTGAGGTCCATCTTTTATAACCTGGTGCCCTGGTTCTGAAAGGTGGGAGAAACTTCTAGACAGTGGCTTTGTAGCTGTGGAATTTCCTGCTTTCTCTGACCTGGATCCCAGCTGGATGAAGTGACAATGCAGGATCATTAGGCCCTTTGTGTAAATGCAGAGCACTGGCTATTTAGGTGTACGTAGACTGTGCCCAGCTTCGCTCACTCATCCTGCCAGCAGATGGCCCACTAAGGCACCTCTACTCCCTCTATTGTGTGACTTTCTGGGAGGAATGCACAAGGTCTGCTTGTCAGTTCACCAAGTCATGTGACCCAGCCCAGGCTATAGGCATAAAAGGACTAAGGGAAGAAAAAAGCCAAACATCTAAAACAAAAAAAGGTGATGGATGGAATGCTTGAATTAATTTCAGCCACTGGCAATCACTCAGGGCCTCATCCCAATCCATTGTTTTTTGCCAACCATGCCACCTCAACTTGGACCTAGCCTAATGCAAATCAGTCTTAACCCTGCTCCTCACCAGAACAGTCCAGCCCAAACTGCCAGGCCAGGTCCGCCTGGAACCACAACATATGCAACCTGGGACCGGTTTAACCCTAGTTAGGCGCTCTTCAGCCTCGTATAGCTTGATTCCAGTGGCACAGTGAGCCCAGGGCCCATGTCTGGGCAAACCTGGTGCACTTAGTGCGACGAATACAAAAGCAACTAGGTGATTGATGGATTGATGGAATTCTTGAATAAATCTCAGCCACTCAGGCTGCATCCCAATCTATCAAATTTTGCCCTCCATGCCACCTCAGTTTGGACCCAGCCATTTGTAAATCTTTCTTAACCCTACTCCTCATGGGAACAGTTCAGCCTGAACTGTCAGACCAGGTCCTCCCTGAACCAGAACTCAATCAACCAAGGACCGACTGATTTGCATATAGCTGTGTCCAAACGGAATTGGCATGTTGTGTGTTAGAACTGGCTATTTCTGGCTGGCTAAGGCTGACTCCAAAGCCAGGCAGAAACCACCATTCTAGTCAGGGCCAGGGAGTCACACATCAAGATAACCCCTGCTCACCCTCTTGGTAGCTTGGCACGAGGAGGCAGGCTTATCCCGGAGGCGATGTGTAAAGCATTTGCGCACGCACCCCCAGCAACAACATCCCAGGACCCCCACAAAAGGAACTCCACACAAGGTTATATAAAATAGCCTTTGTATTAAAACACATCAGAATCAGAATCACAGGATGTACAGTGTACCAACGGGCATGGGCAAAATTTACGAGGGATTATATGTACACAGGACAGGGCCACATGGACCACTGTCAGGAATAAGTACTTGGTAAAGAAATAGCACTTTTAGAACATAGAACTTAGAAGTTTCACACATGATGCATAGAACATTCAGAGGTGTAGGAGAAACACATGATGCATAAACATACATTCAGCAGTGTAAGGAACAAGGCACATGATGCATCAACAACACATTCAGAGGTGCAGGAGAAACACATGATGCATAAACATACATTCAGCGGTACAAGGAACAAGGCACGTGATGCATCAACAACACATTCAGAGGTGCAGAACACAGGGTGCGCAAAACATACAACATGCAGTACATTTCCTAACACCCAAAAGCAATAGGACATAGATCATAACCGCATCTAAACCTCAGTTAGCGCAGGAATCATAACAGCACATGAATCACTTTAAAGTCCAGGTTGCGCCACTGCGCCAACACCTAAACGTAGCAGCTGCCCACTACTTGCTGGGCAGCTGAGGACAGGGACAGAACAGGGCCTAAACGCTGCAGCTGGCACTAAATGCTGCGCCGCTGGGGAAGGCCAAGAAGGGTTGAAGGAGTGCGACCACTCCTGAGTCCCAAGAACAAGTCCCTAAAAGGAAAATAACCTAAGCGGTGCATCTGCCAACTACTTGCTGGGCAGCTGGAAAGGATCACAGCAACAGGGCTATCACTAGCCCTTTGGACAAAGACTGCGCCAATCCTTGGGAGCCATCTGGCTCTGAAATACTGTGCACCTGGGAGCACTCTGGCTCCTTAGAAATAAATGCCCCAGACGGTGGAGCCCTCTGGCTCTAGGACAACTTGGGGCATCTTTGGGAGCCCTCTAGGCTCAGGAAGGAAGACACATGCCCATCGTTGAAGTCCCCCCTCTGGGGACTCGTAAATAATGCGACCAACTGGGGGGAGCGGCCCGCTGCCAGCCGGGGCCGCTCTACCTCCCGTAATGCCCCCCCAAATGTGTGGGCATAGGTAGGAGCCTCTCATGGGCTCCAAAACACAATAAGGCACCCGTAAGCCTCTTGTGGTCTCAACAACGGCGGAAGCGCTGAGGAGTGACCCGCGGGGATGCCAGCACTCACCTGCTGGTTGGGAGGCGGCATCTCCTCTCGGCGGCGTCTCTTCAGCCCTTGCGGCTGGGGTATTCTCTGGCGGCTGCGGGGCTCCCCCTCCGTCATGGGAGCCCCGCCGTACCAGATGCAATGCTTCACCCGGCCCCCCATCTCGGGGCCGGTACTTGGGAATGGAGCCTGTGAGGCTCTGGGCTCTCTCTCTTCCACCGGGGCTTCCTCATCTGCACGGGAGCCCCGCAAACACTGATGCAGCGTTGCTGGTGCCCCCGGGGCTCTCTCTCACTCCTGGGAGCCCCGGGCCGTGGGAGGCCACGACTCGGCCAGCTTCTCTTCTGCGGGCAGCATCTCTGGTCTCCCTCACAACACGGGAGACCGGCAAGGCAGGCAATGGCTTTCCCCAGGCAGGGGGAAGCGGAAACCACGTCCTCCCGGCCCCGCCCACAACCAGGCGGCGGGCCGGACATCTTCTTCCGCTGTTTCCTCCGGGTTGCGGCAGTGATTTTCCTATCGGCAAATGAGGGGTGGGCACCCTCGAATTACAATTAAAAGATAAAAGCAAGGTGGGCACTCGCTAAGGCTCCGCCATCCTGGGCAAATGCCGGGTGGGCACCGGCTTGGCAACCACGGCGCTTGCAAGCGTAATAAGTCAAATAAAACGCTCCCAAGTGCTAAAGGCAATTCATAGCGCTCCCCAGCGCTGAAGGTCCAGAAAAAGCGCCCTCAAGCGCTAGAAGTAAAATGAAGCGCTCCCAGGCGCTATCAGTACAAATCAAGCGCTCCCAAGCGCTTAGAGACAGAATCCAGGGCCCCCAGGCACTAGAGGAGCCAATAGTCCAGCAAAGTCCTTCAGGGGTCCAGGGGCTGCAGTAGTCCAGGGGCTGGGCAGGGCCCAGGGAGGCAAGCCTTCCCCCAGGCCCCAGCAGCAGCATGCCCCTGGTAAGATTCAAGTTGGGAACAAGAACATTTTATAAGGAGACACAGCCCCTTTTAATACATTGAATTCCTTTGTTTAAAGGTGCAGGGTGGGGGAAAAACCAGGCGCAGCTGGTTTGGGAGCACCCTTGATGTGCTCAGCCCCTCACTCTATTCCCTGGCAGGGCAAGGGTCGTTAGACGCACCACAGGGGGCAGAGCCAGCATTGTGTGGGGAAAGCCCAGCCCTATTCAGGACCCAGGTGCACTCATCCCCAGCCATCAGCATGCTAATCTCACACTCACCACCGGGCAGACCCATCATGACTCATGGAGCCTGGCTCACCAGCCTGCTCCAGCCAATCACAAGCCAGACACGAATTACATAGACAGGCACACTTCTAGAAGTGGCACTTCCACATTAGACACAATCATGCCGCATATATCATTGCGCAGCATTCAATCACACAAGTCCACACATACCAAACTCGAGCCTGTGCACCCCACGCATCAGGAACTACCAGGGACACATACTCTATCCATTGTTTAGATCGTGCTTTGTCACTAAAATGGTTCCTGCTTCTTGGAGGGGAAGTATACTGGTCTCAATTTTTAAGAAGGGAGCTAGGGACAACCCCACAAATTACCGTCTGATAGCTCTCCTTGACTCAATCGGAAAGGTTTTTGCAAAATGTATTTTAACATTACTTAACGAATGGGTTGAAGAGAATAATATCTTACCATTAGAACAAACTGGCTTCCGTAGGGGGCACGGTACATTAGATAATCTCACCGCCCTCCAGGTGATCTCGGACAAATACACACATGTGCGAGGGGGGGTGGTGTTTGCTGCGTTTATTGATTTCTCCACAGCGTTCGACAAAGTAGATCGTCGTACGCTGTGGAGAAAATTAGCAGCACTAGGTTTACCATCTTACTTATTGGATCTTGTACGTGCTCTCCATACGGATAACTGGTGTTGTGTGCTCCAAGGTGGAGAAAGGGGTCTCTCGCAATTAATTCCATCTTTGAACGGCCTTAAACAAGGTTGCCTTTTGGCTCCATTATTGTTTTCCCTGTATACTGTAGATCTCCCTGCTTCCTTGTCTGCTTGTGCGGGCATTGCCCCGGTGGTGGGGGAGTTTCCTATCTCTTGTCTGATGTATGCAGACGATATCCTCGTCCTAGATTTAACACCCAAGGGCCTGGCTAATCGTCTGCAAGCTCTACATTTATTTGCTGAGTCCCATTTTATGAAGATTAATACATCCAAAAGTAAAATTATGTGCATTGCAGGGAAAAAGAAGTGCTGATCTGAAAACTTCGGATGGTCTATAGGTGGACAGAAATTAGAGGTAGTCAAATCTTATACTTTTTTGGGTAAAATAATTGCGGCCAATTTGAGTGAGAAGCCCCATATCGAGCATAGTTCGCGTAAAGCTCTCGCTCATGGCAAAGGTTTGAATTCCCTCTATCTCGCCACTGGTAAAAGACACTTCTCCTGTCTACTTGAGGTGTATAGGGCAAAGATTCCTGCTACGATATTATATGGAATAGAACTTGTAGAGCTGAAGCACTGGGGTTTCTGCTACACAGTTGAAGAGAAACTATTAAGATCTTTATCTACCCTCAACACCGCGTGCTCCCTGGTCGCATGTAGGCTCGATTTCGGCCTCAGGAGCAGCTGGATCCAGGGACTATGTGCTTTGGTAAGATGGGTGGCATGTTTGGCCAGAGCAGAACCGGGATCGCTGAGAGCTCTTCTTAAAAGAGAACTGTTGGGCAACTTTAAAGAGTTCTCCCGAATAGTAAGGAACTTTAGAAGAGCTGTGTCACTTCTAGAGTTAGATGAAAGTGTTTTATTTATACATTCCCCGGCTCAGCTCAAAACCTTGCTGAAACAGGCTTCGTGGGAACTCTCCTTTAAATTAGATAAGAATGTATTACAAGAAAAGGGGGGTTGTGATCTCCTTCTTAACTCTTATTCTATGAAGTTTGCTCAACCCTATACCACATGGAATATTCCTCATGGTGTCCGAAGATTATGGTTTCTTTTAAGATATGACCTATTGCCTCTAAATTTACTCTTGTCTAAATGGTATGGATCTTCTCCGATGTGTAATCTTTGTAATATGAGTATTCAGGATCGAACTCATGTCCTGTTGATATGCCCTGCACTCCGCTCATTGCGGTTAAAATGGTTAAAGCCAATATGTCTCCAACTAGGTATCTCTAATGTAAATATATTCCTGCAGGCTTTGTATTGCCCCCCAAATGAAATGTTTTGCTTCTATACTTTTAACTTTTTTAAAGGTTTTTTAGCTATTTATTAATGAGATATGGAGGTGTTTGGTGTTGATTATTCTTGTCTATTGTCAATCGATGCAAATTGTCTTGTTATTCTTGTATTGAATTTTTTCTTTTATTTGTAATTTGTATTGTGTATTTTATGTGGCCCTCGTTGAGAGCCAAAACATAATAATAAATAAATTGAATACCAGGGACACATACATTCCCCATGCATTCCTATGGGAGGGCAGGCCAACCTTACTCCACGCACTCAGGGTGCGCACGCACTTTCCACTGGGACGCAGTGAAAGTGCTCAGAAACCAAGACATCACTATAATTATTCAATAACACCAGGCAAAAAGTTCAGGGGTGAACCTGCCAGAAGGGCCAAGTCCAACAGTGTGCATAATAATGATGGATTGGGATGTGGCCAGAGTTATTTCTGGTGGCTTAGATTAATTCAAGAATTCCATTGATCAGTGTTTTGTATGCTTAATGTGTCACCCTAAGTGGGGCGGGCATGCCCAGATAAAGGTCCTGTGAGCAGTGTGCACCAGGACCAAGCTGCACATCACTATTGAGCCCTTAACTAGGGTGAAACCAGTCCTGGGTTGCTTGTGTTCCATTTCCGGGGAGGACCTGGCTGGGCAATTCCGGCTGGACTGTTCCTTTTGGAGCCACAGAAAGACTGATTTGCATATAGATGGTTCCAAACTGATGTGGCATGGTGTGCAGAGTAATGCTGGATTGGGAGGATGTGGCCTGAATGATTACCAGTTTATTTTTTTTATTTATTTATAAAGTTTTGTATAGCGCGAACATGACCCACAAGGGTATCAGAGCGCTTTACAGTATACAGTATAACAACATAAATGGATGAGGAGGTATACAAGCATTAGAATGTGTCATTTCATACAAAAAGAGATATATAATATGTGGATAACAAACATAGGGGATCGGGGATCTGCAGGACATTGCACAATATACAGTTATTGAGCATTAGGTGATTGTGCTAACAAACAAACATATAATATACTCCTTTGATTCACAATCAGACCCCCAGGATATTGCGGCATAGATTTGCAAATTTAGCGGCACAAAAATGGAAATTGAGCGGCATAAAAGTGGAAATTGTGCGGCATTTTTGCGGCACTTTATTTTATTCATAATTATTCCTTTTCAGCCTTAAATCATTGTAAACTGATTTAGCAGAGTATTTAACTTTGAGAAATGCATTATAAACTGTGTGAGAGAGTTATTTTCCTCTATTATTCATGAATTGCGAAATTGCGAAATACTGGTGGGTCTGCTCAGTGTTTCCCCTCCTCATTGCCTCCCATATCTCTCTATTCTGCTTCATTCACCCCTTCCTCTTGCTTCCCTCACCTATGGGATATTCCCAAACAATAACGTTTTGTAAAAAAAACCCATAAAAAAACAAGACTTTAAAAAAGGCGGGTGGCCAACACATGACCTATTGGCTTTGCCAATGCTTGCATGGATGAGTTCTAGATTCTTTCAGTTAAAGTCTGTACTTGGTTCCAAGCAGCCTTTAGATCAATAACAAATTGCACACATGAATATTTATATCAGCTAGTAGCTACCTCTCCCTTCTCTAACTCCACTTTCAACCTGCAACAACTCATCTGTCAGGAACGGCCACATCCTCTAGATGGAAGGGTATTTCAATAATTCCGCTCCCTCATTCAGCTTCTCCGGCCTCTGAAGCAAGAAACATGGACAGTTTGCTTCTGCGGCCTATTCCCCTGCCAAATTGAACTTGAGAGGGACTCCTAGCAGTTCAGCGCAAAAGTCAGACTCACAAGGCTACGCCGTACAGTCAACAGCCATCACAGAAGTCGAGTTTCCTCCAACAAGCGGTAATCCACACACTAGAAATTTATGAAACGTGCTTTTTCGACCACATTTCAAAGTCTTAATAATAAAAGTGCTACTTGTTATATCTTATGCATTTCTGGCTCACGTCGTAAGGAGAAAAATATCCACAGCATCTGCTCACTAACAGAGACACTGTAACTAACTAAATAACAGCTGCTCAGAAATACGAACACGAATCTGGCACCTGCGTATTTACTCCTCCTTAAAAATATATGTGCTTAGGTTGGAAATCTTCGCCGTATTGGCACTCAAACGATAGGGGAAATTAAAGCTGCGCTTGTTCAGGAACGAATGAAGGAGAGGAAAGAGAGGTAAAAACTGCTTCTGAAGTCACTGTTTTCCTTCAGCAAGCTTGGGCGAGGGAAGACATGGGGCTCCTCCGGCCACTGCGCCATGCAGACACTCTCATCCCAGCTCTCTACCCCCTACCAGGAAGAAATATCAACAACGGAACGGACCGCAGGATACGTGTGTGCATGCAGCAAATTGGAACTCTCCACAGATCTGCAGGGAGACCATTTTTCATGGCAATAATGGAAAATATTGCGGCCATCCCGCTCCTTAGTCGAATTCGCAGCAATTTTGTGAATCGCGAAATCGCGAAATGCTGGAGGGTCTGCAAAATGGGTATAAAGTATTTACATAATAAAGGGGACCAGAGGCCAACTAAGCTTTACACTACATATTATTATTGAGCATTAAGTGGCTGTGGTATTAATCTTACCTATAATAGTCTCGTACATTCCACCGGAGATAGGCAATGATATGCAGATCTTATAGGTGACTCTGTGTCAGCCTAGAATTAAGACTTAGGACGTGAATTTGTTCATTAGTAGTATTTTTACTTCTTTTTTGAATGCGGTAAAGGAGAGATTCCACGCACCATTAGAGGTAAGGAGTTCCAAATCTTTGGAGCAATCCCTGAGAAAGCTCTGCATCCAGTTCTCTTCTTATGAAAGGAATGAGGTTTCAGAAGGAAAGTATTCACACTTCGAAGTTGTCTGCAACCTCCCGACCTTTCTAGCTTTAGGGCTGAGTAACTGGGTGTATTGTCATATAATGTTTTGTGGGTCATGCAGGACACTTTTAGGTGTATTCTTGCCTCATAAGGCAGCCAGTTCATGCTTTCAGGGCCTGAGAGATGTGACTATTTCTTTTGGTTCCTGATACCAGTCTAGCAGCAGCATTAAGTGATGCCCTCAGCGGAGCCAGCTTGTATTTGGGGAGACCACAAAGAGTGGTGCTTCCATAGTCTAATCTTGGCAGCACTAGGGCTTGCACTGCCATTTTTAGATCGGCCCGAGGGAGGAAGGGTTTGAGTTTCCTTAGTATACTCAACTTGTGATTAGCTCCCTTGGCGGCATTAGAGATGTGCCATTGCATATTCAGATGTTTGTCTGTGGTGATTCCTAGGGATTTTGCTGAGTCAATGTTGAGTCCGGAGGTTAGGTGTTTTAACCATTGGTCTAACTTAGGTGTGCGACTCCGTGGCGAGATGAGAATGAATTCAGTTTTTTTGGTATTCAGCATGAGGTGGTTGTTATTGAGCCAGCCAGTTCGGTAGAATAGTGTTGAGGGAGATGAAGTCTTCTGGGGTGGAGATTTTCAGATACAGCTGGGTGTCATCCACATACAGGTAATATAGAATGTTTGCTGATTTCAGGGCGTTCGCCAAAGGCACCATTAGTAGGTTGAAAAGAATAGGTGATAGGGCTGATCCCTGAGGGACACCTGGGGTGACCACAGAGGGTTGCAAGAGTGAATTTTTCATCTTGATTCTTTGTGTTCGGTTATTTAAGAAGGAGGAGAACCATTGCAACACTGTGCCCGAGAGGGCCAGCCTTTGTTCGAATAGACACAAAAGGTTGTCATGCTTGACCGTATCGAAGGCGGAGGACAGGTCAAGAAGTATCATTAGACTCTTTGCGGTCAAGCATTTTTAGTATGTTGTCTAAGTATGGGTGAATTTTGAGAATTCGCGGTACGCGAATTCGCGCAAAAGCGTACTCGCGATTTGCAAAATACGCTAACTTTTGCAAGAATGCAGATTTTTAATTTTTTCGCGAGTTCGCGAGATTTTTTTTAATCGCGGCAATTGCGAAGTTACCCATGCGGTGGCATATAGGCGCGGCCATCTTGTTTTTCACTGTTCGCGTTGGGTATTTCCATTTCCAGTCGCCAGTTGCTTGCTGGCGTTGCGCATTTCCTGTTCCAGGTCGCATGTTGCGTGCTCGTGATCGTTTTTCCTGTTCGCGACCGCTTACTAGGTGTTCGTGTCCGTTTTTGCGTGCTCGCGAGGAAAATATCACGCAAACTTACCCACACGGTTGCAATGGGCGCGGCCATCTTGTTTTTTATTCATAGCTATGGTTCTGGGCATGCGTTTTCCATCCTGCTTAAATCTCTGTAATCCTTTGTTTGTTTTTAACTTTTTAAAAATCTTTTTTACTCATTATCTATCTCTCTATTTTTGTACATCTGTATTTTGCGTTTTTTTCTACTTTTCATTGCTTTAATAACTACTTTTTTGTAACTCTCTCTCTCTCTGTTTTCTTTTATTTACTTTTCCCTATTCTTTCCTATTTTTCCTTTAACCCAGGACCATGGCAAAGGGAGGCGGCAAGAACTCCAAGGGGAAGAGTCCCGCACCTCGCAGCCGGCTCCCTTGGGGGCATTTAAGGGGGGTGTCTGTAAGTCCCAGGGAGATCTTCAGTGAGGTGGAGGTGGTCGCACTTGTCTTCTTATGTATGTGGTGTTGTAAAGCGCACTGCTGCCCTGAGGCGTCGTGGCACTGTAGACCGCTGGGGAACCCGTCCTGGCTATCCCTGTGAGATGGTCCCTACTGGGTATCTCCAAGGTGAAACCAGGCATCACGGCGAATGTTAGGGGCCGTTGTAGAGATGAGGCAAGCTAATGCTGTCATGATTCTGTAGTCACAGTTCCAGCAACCCTCATTTAAAGTAAAAAGACAGCTGCACGCACGTTAAAGAACTTTGACCTTTTCTTTATTATAGAAACCCACCCCTGTCCCGTGCATCCAGCACTCCTTGTGAATATCAATATGTGATGTGCTTATTTGATTGTGATAAATGATGATTAGTGATTTTACATGTATCTTTGCAATGTTTTTTGTTTAAACCTATTATTTTCTGTGACTCTTGGCGGGGTCTATTATCGTTTTGCAACTTCTTCATGTCTAATTATTCAAAGACATGTTCCTGCTTTGCTGCTCACAAACTTGAGAACTTGCTTCTGGCAAAGTCGGAAAAGACGCGTCTGTTTGTTTTCTACTTACGCGTTAGGAGAAAAAGCAAGCAGCAGAACGCACGCAGGCGTCTTGACATTTGGGTGTGGTTCTGGTATAAAAACCACACCCGAGCTTCCAGAAGGCGCTTAGCCTTCAAGCTTCCTTCGAGAAGGCATCGCACATCCTCCGAAGAATCTCAAGACCCTTCTGAGGCCCCAGCTTCGGTGTATTTCGGTTTGAATGAGAATCCTAGAAGATGCAGCAATCCGACAAAGAAAGCTAAGTACAAAATCTTAACTTGAAAGGCGCCCAACGCTAGCAATTCGTTTTTTGAGACTAAGAACAATTTTTAAAATTTTTCTTCTGAATTTAAAAGAAGAACTTAAAGAAAAAGAGACATTTGGAATAGTTTATTTGTGTAACAGTTTTTAGAAGGCTTTTGCAGTATGTTTTGTCTCCACTATTTTGAAGCACTTATTTGAAGAAGACTGAAAACGTGGAAGTGGTAGGATATCAAGCTGTTAGTAGATAAGTAAGTGCAAATTAGTGAGAAAGAAGAATTTAGAATGTTTTAATGAAGGAATTGTTTATAATTGTGTAATTGTATCTTTGTAGAGAAAACAAACATCCTTCTTGCTGAAAAACAACAAGGAACATCCTAAGATGTCAACTTAACATCATCTCTGCTAACCTGACATCACTCCACACCACTTCCAGGACGCAAAGCCCTTCTTAGTAGATCGCAGGTAGGGTTCCAGAATTTAGTTCAATATCTAAGTGTACCATAGAGTAAAGTTAAAGAGTGGTAAATCTCTTGTTAGACAAAGATCCTAAGGTGAGCTTGTTGCTTTGCAGGTCGACTACAAGAACTCACATTAGCATCAGATCCGGCCTCTCTCCCTAATAGCTATCTAGCGTCTTGGTGAATTGTTTAAAGCCTCAAGAGGTAGGATAGGTTTCTGGGAGTTTGGCTCATAGCATCTCTGCAAAACCCATCAAGCACCTTACAGCTAAGAGTTCAATACCATACAGGTAAGAGCGACTTGATTCACCTGACAGAAGGCTAAACCCACGGATACAGTTTTGCCCAGGCGCTATGGACCAAACTCCGCAGGTGTCTCTACAAGACATAGCCGCAATGTTAGCTGAGTTAAAAAATGAAAATGCAGGACTACGTAGGGATGTGTCAGAAATGCAAAGAAAAATTCAAACTACTAGTACTTCTTCTTGGACTTCTCCGATTAAACCCGCAACTTTTCAACCATCAATGCAAACATTGTATAGTGGTAACACTTCAAGTTCGCCTTCCACAAACACTCAAATTCAGGTGGTTACCCCTATTCCTGTACCTCTTGCACCTCCAGAGAGGTTTTATGGAGACAGTAGCAAGTTTACTGTATTCTTAAATCAATGTCACTTACATTTCGTGGCAAAACCCACAGCATTTCCAGATGACTCTTCAAAAGTAGCTTTTATTCTTTCTTATTTGAGTGGTGACGCAGCTCTTTGGTCTGTACCTTATGTAGAAAGAGATGATGCAATCCTCTACGATTTAAAGCGTTTTAAAAACACCATGAAAAAATTATTTGCTAAACATGTCTTCGTGCAGTCTGCAGATCATGAACTGCTAAACTTAAAACAAGGGTCCTCAGATCTTCTACACTACATCTCTTCCTTTAATAGATTAGTTATAGAGGCAGAATGGCCAGAAGAAAAACGTGTATCCTTATTCTATAGAGGTTTAAGGGAAGAATTGAAAGATATGGTAACACAAATTCTTGACCCTCCCACAGACTGTGAGGATTTTATTGATCTAGTAGTTAAGCTCAATCATCGGATTATAGAAAGAAAAGGTGAAAAGGGAAAGACTGATTTTAAAATGTTTGTAACTAGAGACAGGACAAATCTTAAAAATGAATCGGCAGCTAAATTAGACCCTGTAGAGCCGATGCAGATAGGAACTGTTAGAGGGCCTTTGTCTAAAGATGAAAGAGAGAAGCGAAGAAAATTGAATCAATGTATGTATTGTGGAAAGACAGGACATTTTGTTAAGGCTTGCCCAACTCGACCCTTAAGACCAAAAACTAAAACAGTTGATGTCAACACAATACTACAGTCAGTAAACTAAAAAGCTCGGTAGATCAGGAGGTCAGTTTATCGGGTAAACAACTTAGTTTGGCCTCTAATGCACCAACCACCTCACATAGTCATCTTAGTATTAAGATTCTACTTCAATCACAGTCGAACAAGGATCACTCATGGTCTGTAGATGCCCTGATAGATTCAGGAGCCACAGGCAATTTTATTGACACAAAATTGTTTGTAAAATTAGGATTGAAAAGAACTGAGAAAAATTCTCCAGAAATAGTCAGAGCTGTTGATGGAAAAGAATTAACTTCTGGTCCAATACAATACAACACAGAGATTTTAACTATGACATGTGCAACAAAACACATTGAAGACATAACCTTTGATATAATCGATGTCCCTCAGTTTTGTCTAATCTTAGGTATTCCTTGGTTAGTACTTCACAACCCCTACATTGACTGGACGAATAGAACTATTCTATTTAAATCTGACTATTGTCATGCTAAATGTTTCCGACAATACCCAGGTTCAGAACTTATTGTTCAGGGCTATGATTTTCCTAAAAATTCCCAGAGCGTTTTAACGATCACAGGAGTTCCAGAAGAATATCATGATCTTTTGGATGTGTTTGACCAAAAAAAGGCCAACACCCTACCACCTCATAGAGACTATGATTGTCAAATTGATTTGATTCCTGGAGCTACTTTACCATGTAGTAGGATTTATGCCCTCACTGAGAAAGAAAATGAACATTTACATACATATTTGGACAAATATCTGGCAAATGGTTTTATCAGACATTCTAAATCTCCGGTTTCTTCCCCTTTATTTTTCATACCGAAGAAAGGGGGAGAATTGCGCTCATGTATAGACTATCGCGCAATCAACAACATGACTGTAAAGAATAGGTACCCATTGCCCTTGATTCCAACTTTACTCGATCAAATCAAAGATGCCACAATTTACACAAAATTAGATTTGCGTGGAGCGTACCACCTAGTAAGAGTCCGAGAGGGCGATGAATAGAAAACAGCTTTCCGTACAAAATTTGGACTTTATGAGTATCAAGTCATGCCCTTCGGACTCTGTAATGCTCCAGCAGCATTTCAATTCTTTATAAATAATGTTTTAAGAGAATTTCTTGACATCTGTTGTATCGTCTATATTGATGATATCCTCATTTATTCTAAAAACACATCTGAGCATGTAAAGCAAGTACGAGCCATCTTAAAACAGCTTTTACAGAATTCTTTATTTGTCAAATTAGAGAAAAGTTTGTTTCATGTTACCACAGTGGATTTTTTGGGGTATATCCTCAGTCCTTCTGAAATAGAAATGGATCAAAAGAAAGTGCAAGCCATAATAGATTGGCCAATCCCAAGTAGTGTTAAACAAGTCCAAAGTTTTTTGGGATTCGCGAATTTCTATAGGCGTTTCATTAAGGATTTCTCAAAAATCATCACCCCAATTACTAAATTACTGAGAAAGAATACAAAATTTGAATGGGATTCAGAAGCTGAATCAGCTTTTCAGAAGTTAAAATCTCAATTTACAACCGCCCCTATTCTGAAACATCCAGATCCTTCTCTGCCTTTCATTGTTGAAGCAGATGCCTCTCAATTTGCTATTGGAGGTATTCTTTCCCAAAGAAGTACAAGTACTGGACAAATGCATCCCATTTCATATTACTCAAGGAAATTAATTCCCACAGAACAAAACTATGCCATAGCTGATAGAGAATTATTGGCTATAAAAGCTGTTTTCAAAGAATGGCGACACTACTTGCTAGGGGCCCGTCATCCTGTAACTATTTATACTGACCACAGGAACTTGCAATCACTTAAATCCATAAAAGCTTTATCAGCTCGACAATTAAGATGGACTTTATTTTTTAATGATTTTGACTTTGTCATCACCTTTCGTCCTGGAAAAGAAAATAATAAAGCGGACGCTTTATCAAGAATTGGAGTTAGTGATGATATGAATGTAAAACAAGAACCTGTTTTTCCAATTATACCTGCTGAACATTTTCTTGTAGGTCTCATAGACTCTGATGTAGTTTCCGATCTAAAAGAAGCCTTACAATCACAATCAAAAGAAGAATGGAACAAAACCTATCCATTGCTACTGTGGAAAGAAAATTTGTTATATATGAACAATCAAGTTTTTGTACCTATTGAATCTCTTCAGAAACGTGTTTTACAATTGTACCATGATACTTCCCTATCTATACATCCAGGAGTGACAAAAATGTATCAGTTGATTAAGAGAAAGTTTTGGTGGCCATCAATGTTCAAAGACATACAACAATATGTGGATACTTGTACCATTTGTAGTCAAAACAAGTCTGTACATCATGTTCCTAGTGGTTATCTTTTACCTTTTACCTTACCACCACAACCTTGGCACACTGTATCTTTAGACTTTATTGTAGAGTTACCTCGCTCTAAGTCTGGTTACACCACAATTCTTACAGTTGTAGATCATTTCACTCGATATGCTCATTTCATACCTCTTAAGAAGCTTCCTTCTGCTTCCGAATTAGCCTGTGTTTATGAAAGAGATTGTAAAATTACATGGAATACCATCAGTTTTAATTTCAGATAGGGGTCCGCAGTTTATTTCCCATTTTTGGCGTAATTTGGGGAAATCTTTGAACATGGAAGTTCGTACCTCTACCAGCTATCATCCACAAACTGATGGTTTGACAGAACGCACAAATCAAACTATCGAACAGCTTTTACGATGTATGATGGTTACTCATGATCAAGAATGGTCAGATATCTTATGGGCCATAGAATTTGCATACAATAATTCTGATCATTCTTCAATTGGTATGTCCCCATTCTTCTGTACGTCTGGTTATCATCCTAAGGAAATGCTAGGATCAGATTTGGGTTCCACTCTAGTTCCGGCAGTTTTTGATTATGTAAAGGATCTAGTTGGTATTCAACAAGAAGCTCAACAACATTTGGCTCAAGCAAAAGAAACCCAAAAGTTATATGCTGATAAACATCGTTCTAAGTCTCCACTTTATTCAGTAGGAGACAAGGTTTGGCTAGCAACTAAAAATCTCAAATTGAAATGTCATAAAACCTTTCGCCCAAGATTCATAGGCCCCTTTCTTATAGAAAGAGTAGTCAACCAAGTTTGTGTAAAGTTACAACTACCTGCCAAGTATCGCATTCATCCTGTATTTCATATCTCTTTGATTAAACCTTGTAATCCTGAAACAAGAGATCTTAGTCATCCTCCAGCTATTGATATTGACGGTGTTCCAGAATTTGAAGTTAGGGCTGTCCTAGATTCTAAAAGAGTGAAAGGAAAGCTACATTATCTAGTCGATTGGAAGGGTTACGGTCCCCAAGAAAGAACTTGGGAACCGTTGGTTAATTTGCAAAATGCTCCTAAAGTTCTAAAAGTTTTTCATGCTAGATACCCTGACAAACCTAAACCAGTCCCTACAGTTTTTGGGGGGATTCTACGAGGGGGGTACTGTCATGATTCTGTAGTCACAGTTCCAGCAACCCTCATTTAAAGTAAAAAGACAGCTGCACACACGTTAAAGAACTTTGACCTTTTCTTTATTATAGAAACCCACCCCTGTCCCGTGCATCCAGCACTCCTTGTGAATATCAATATGTGATGTGCTTATTTGATTGTGATAAATGGTGATTAGTGATTTTACATGTATCTTTGCAATGTTTTTTGTTTAAACCTATTATTTTCTGTGACTCTTGGCGGGGTCTATTATCGTTTTGCAACTTCGTCATGTCTAATTATTCAACGACATGTTCCTGCTTTGCTGCTCACAAACTTGAGAACTCGCTTCTGGCAAAGTCGGAAAAGACGTGTCAGTATGTTTTCTACTTAGGAGTTAGGAGAAAAAGCAAGCGGCAGAACGCACGCAGGCGTCTTGACGTTCGGGTGTGGTTCTAGTATAAAAACCACACCCGAGCTTCCAGAAGGCGCTTAGCCTTCCAGCTTCCTTCGAGAAGGCATCGCGCATCCTCTGAAGAATCTCAAGACCCTTCTGAGGCCCCAGCTTCGGTGTATTTCGGTTTGAATGAGAATCCTAGAAGATGCAGCAATCCGACAAAGAAAGCTAAGTACAAAATCTTAACTTGAAAGGCGCCCAACGCTAGCAATTCGTTTTTTGAGACTAAGAACAATTTTTGGAACTTTTCTTCTGAATTTAAAAGAAGAACTTAAAGAAAAAGAGACATTTGGAATAGTTTATTTGTGTAACAGTTTTTAGAAGGCTTTTGCAGTATGTTTTGTCTCCACTATTTTGAAGCACTTATTTGAAGAAGACTGAAAACGTGGAAGTGGTAGGATATCAAGCTGTTAGTAGATAAGTAAGTGCAAATTAGTGAGAAAGAAGAATTTAGAATGTTTTAATGAAGGAATTGTTTATAATTGTGTAATTGTATCTTTGTAGAGAAAACGAACATCCTTCTTGCTGAAAAACAACAAGGAACATCCTAAGACGTCAACTTAACATCATCTCTGCTAACCTGACATCACTCCACACCACTTCCAGGACGCGAAGCCCTTCTTAGTAGATCGCAGGTAGTGTTCCAGAATTTAGTTCAATATCTAAGAGTACCATAGAGTAAAGTTAAAGAGTGGTAAATCTCTTGTTAGACAAAGATCCTAAGGTGAGCTTGTTGCTTTGCAGGTCGACTACAAGAACTCACATTAGCGTCAGATCCGGCCTCTCTCCCTAATAGCTATCTAACGTCTTGGTGAATTGTTTAAAGCCTCAAGAGGTAGGATAGGTTTCTGGGAGTTTGGCTCATAGCGTCTCTGCAAAACCCATCAAGCACCTTACAGGTAAGAGTTCAAGACCATACAGGTAAGAGTGACTTGATTCACCTGACAAATGCCCAGAGTAGCCGAGTGTGATCCCTGGTTAGAGTAGGCACCGAGGCGAGAATTATCGAGTCCGCTGACCCTGGTCCACGACCCTGCCGCGTCGGGAATTGAACCCTGGTCCCGGGCCGTTCTCTGCTTCCGGGTCTGCTGCATCTAACCAGTGAGCCACACCACTCCACTCTTTGTGCAGCGCCACCTCTTCAAGACCATTGCAGCAGGCGGCAGGCCCGGTACCGGGTACGTCGCCAGCTGTTGGGTAAGGTGTGCTGGGCCATGTATCGGGAGTCAGGGGTCCGGCGCACCTACAACCAGGTGACACACCAGTGATCCGACATACTGGACCGGGAACAAGACCTGCTCGACCGGCTTGGCGTCGGGGTCCCTGGGCTTGGTGAGTACTAGTAGCTATTTAATAACTACTTCGTTTTCTTCTGCTCTCTGTTATATTGCAAATATATGTATTTTCCAAAGAGCAAGAATGCTGCCGATTACATTGCAGGTAAATTATGTTTCAAAAGCTTCTGTGATTGCAGGTGCTTGCCTGCTCAGTGGCGGTGCTACTATGCTTACTTGTTTTCAATTTTGTGCTCATTTGGCCTGAGTGATTATGTATGGGTGTACTTTGCAGAACTGGGTAATGCTAGAGACTAGAGACTCAAGTCCAGTCCTTCCTGTGTACTCCTGCCACTAAGAAGGGATAGTGGTGGTGGATTGATAGATTGAGTATGTTATGACTTGTTATTTATTAGGACATTTTTTAGTGGTCTGCAATCATGACGGACTGTGTCACTTTGCGTGCTGCTGAGTGCTGCCAGTCCTAGTAGAACCTTTTTGTAGTTGGTTTAGTGAGTTACATTACTTTACTAGTAGACGGTCCGCAAATCCAGCAATACTAATATCCCAGTAGACCACATCAGATAGGTCAATAAATTTAGTGCAATTGTTGTTTATTTCCCCGAAATATTTTTTTCTTGTTTTTTTTCAAATGTTTGATTTCGTTGACAACAATCATCCATGTTTGTGTCTTTCTTTCATGTATATCAGCACCTCCCAGGGGCAAGAGGACAGAGGTAGCGGCGCCGGCAGAGCAGGAAGGCCAGGATCGGTCCACCGAGGGCTCTTCTGCTGGTCCCAGTAAATTTTTCTGTTAATATTAATAATTATACTTCCCTAACTTTTACAGCACCTATTTATTCCAAACGTTCATCATAATTCTATTTTTTCCTAAAAAGTCTTTGATCTTCTTGTAGGCTGTTTCTAAATTCTTATCCTGCCTCTACTATGACTCTCTGTGCTATTACTATTTATTAATATTAGTCTGTCTGTGTAGCTAGCTAAGCTTGCACAGTTGGAAAAAGGTGTTAAACAAAACTCCTAATCAGCAATAGCTCTAGGCACTGAGTACAGTCCTCTGGGTTGTCCATAATGTCTATTGAAGTCTTCTTAATGATTATGCTTTGACAATTCCCAACAACAAAATGTCAATGGCCACCAAGAATAAGATACTAGTTTATTTTTTGATTGAATAGGATGACATACTACTACTGTTGCAAGGACTATTCTGCACATACAGAACTATGGACACGAAATAGGGCATTGGTGATAATAGGCGCTGTTAGACTTTCCACATACCTCAGTCATAACAGAAGTTGAACCCCCAATCTCCTTACTGACTAGCTAGTGTGTCAGAGTCATTATTTAGCTCCCGAATGCAGCGACGATCCCCAATGATCATACAACCCAGAACATAAGACTACGGAGTCAGAGTCCCGACCTCTCAGAGTCACAGAATAATGCTTGCAAATTGCAAACCCTTTCGCTCACTCACTCATGAACAAAAACCACAGAGTCTATGTAAGTTTTAAAGCGTTATTAAAAGTAAAACAACCAGCTCTGTGTGTACTCTGTATATTCATTTTCAATTGTGCATTATATAAAAACATTTAATAAAATCAACTTCATAGAAGAGAAACGGTGAACTCATGAAAACTGAACAGTGGCTGATTTACACATTAATTGCGGGAGACCCCTCACTTTGTTGGAACTTAAAGTACTGGTGGTGATGATGATGAGTAATATATTGCTCTTGTTCATAATTGGGAATCTTCTGTCTGTTATGAGAAAAATGGTGCACGTTAAAAAGCGAGCATTCATCAGTTGTGCCAAAAAAATGTAGCATGTTATGGCTAAGCATAAATAAAAACACCCACCCTTTCCGAAAGGGGAATTTTTTGTTTAGACTAGAGAGTCACAAATAATTAAATTTGTTTATGTAGTAAAATTGTTTTTCATTCCTAGACAAAATAGGGAGTGGTGTATATGGCATCTAAAAATATGAAATGTTTTTTCTAGGCGGAACACCATTGGCACAGACAACCACCAGTGCCGGGGCCAGCGCGGAGGTGGTCACTCCAAGGGTGGATGCGGTGCCACCAGTGCCAGCAGGAACTGCTGTGGGGGTGCCTCGGTAGTGGCGGGCAGTGGTAAGCTATTATATTCCTTACTTATTGAGATTGCAAAGTAGGCTCGCTGCAGGGGTGTATGTTGTACAGTACAAGTACACTTTACTGTTCAGAAGACTTACAAATTTAGAACTAAGTTTGTGCCAACCAGGTTTAAGACAGTCACCCACTTCGCATTAGCAATAGCATTAGCGGCAGGAGTTGACGAGTAACCAATGGCCTCCTCTAAATTTGACTTCAACTCAGCTGTGAAAGTTTTATCGAGAAGCCAAGTCAGATCAGAGATAAACTTGATGGATGTGATGTACGAAGAGGGAAAGAAGGGTGTAAGGAAGGAGGAAGGACGAGCGAGTTAAATTAATGTCTGGCAAAGAATGATACATGTTTTTCAATACAGGCAGAGGTGGCTGATAGGAATCTGATGCATGGCCGGTTGAAGCAAGAATGGGTGGAAGGAGAAAGAAAAAAAGAAAAGAGGACTGCCTGGGTGGGTGAAACAGAAAATGTATGTGTGCGCAATATATCCTTTGGGTCAAATTCAAATGCAAGTCAAGCACGGATGCATGGGTGGTGGTTTACAAAATAAAATAAAAAGGTGTTTTTTGGTGAGAAAGAGTAAGGTTTGTCCAGTTGAGACATTAAGAAAAATGATTGAAATTTACTTTGACTGGATGGATGCCTGGATGGTATCTTCCTCATAGATAGCATATGTGTATGTAGAGTAGACAGAGTAGACAGTCACTGGATGAAGAGTGTTAGTTTGAAGAGCATGTAACACGGCACGTCTGTGCCAGAGTAGCAAAGCCGAGGGAAGTAGAAGTTGTAATTTTTCAGAATACTCCCTTGACTAACAGTAGTTTGAAAGCACAGCATATATTGTGTATCTATATTGTATAGTTCACATTATCAAGTCATGTCACAAGTGCCTTCCTCTGGCGATTACGGGGACCACTCACTACCTATGTTAATAATTTTTTCTCAACTCTGTCATTCATGTGTGGCCTATCGGTGTTCACTCAATCAATAAAAACAAAGCACCTAAAGTCATCCCTTATATAAGCAAATATCATGTGAAGGGATATATGATCATATTATCTTCTTCATTTTCCTTTTGTAATAGTCAGGGGCAGGGTAGGGTGAAAGTTAAATTAATTGAGCAGTAGCCCTTGTTGTAACAGAGTATGGCCAGTGCCACCCGTAATAGAAAAGTAAGAGCTTCCCCACCTGCATGTACTGGTAACAGTAACGCAAGTCTGCGTCATCATGGCTTGCGTCTGTTTTTCTTGGGTGCAAGCTGACTGCGCTGGCATTATGCCGTCTTCCACAAGTTTACGTACTAATTTCTCTAAACAAGAGAGAAGAAGAAGACTGGTGTATTGTCTGAGTCTAATGTAATGAGTCCATAGTGCTAGTAGAATTCCTGAAACTCCCACTAATGTTAGAGCAGAGGCCGACGAAGTGGGAGGTAAGATAGATACATACCATAAATGTTATGTACTGTGCTTGCAAGTTGCTAGTGCTACTGTGACACAACTTTCTGTTGAATTATTTTGTGTCAATCTTAAAGAGTATTGGTTACAGTATTTTTTTCTTTCTTCATATAGATACTCCTTCTAAACCATTGAGGAAGGAGTTGGCTATCCGGGCCAGGCGCCGGAAGCTGAAGGCAATTGTCACCTAATATCTGCGGCTGGTGGCTCAGGAGGAGGAGGAGTCAACAACAACAGCTGCATCCTCCTCCACTGCCCCTGGGTCATCCAGTCAGCGCAATCCTCCAGTGGTACGTGCCGTGGTCTGGCAGCCACCCGCTGCCGCCACCGAGCAGCGCAGCCAACAGCTGCCCCCCACAGTACCTGCAAGGGGCCTAACCCTGCAAGTGGCCTACCTTGAGCAGGAGATGTAGAGGCAGAAAGTCCTGCTCAAGGCCTTCCGGAAAGAGCTGCAGGACCACCTGGCCATAAGCCCTTGCCGGCTAAAGTAGAGACTGTCCCTTGCCCCTTTTTTAAAAACTTTGGGGGGGGGGGTGAGAATTGGGCGTTGTTTTTTTTTTAACTTTTGGGGACATTTATTTAATGGACATTGGTTGGGGTTAGGGAGGGGGGTGAGTCGGGTCTTGTGGTATAGTTTATTTTTGTTAGGGTCTCAATAAATATTTATTTTCAGCTTAAACAAAGCATACGCGTTTTTTACTGTTTTGTAGGGGAGGCAGGGGGTGTTAACTGTACGTTTGTTTTCCTGTACCTTAACTGGCAGGTTGATTCTTGTTGAAGTAATCACCCAAATTTGTACAAAAGTGCCACTGACAGAGGTATTGAATTCAATTGTCCTACTACTTTACTGGTTCTACCGTCAGTCTCTCCTCTCCTCCTACTCGCTACACACAGGGCTGGCTGCATGGTAAATGGCGATTAAGGTTGGCTATGGAATCCTGGATGGATGAAATGGCATTGTTGTGGTGGTAGTAGTAGTGGTACACACTGGCAGTAGCAGCATATGAAAAAAAGGAAATGAAACATTGAGTGGCATGAGAGGAGCATTAGAACAGTACGATAGTACAGTACACAAGAACTGTGCCATAAATTGTAGCCTAAGCAATGCTAAAGTATTCAATCAAAAGTTAACTACTAGTTGCGTGGATTATGGCTACTACAAGAACTAGTACTGTAGGACACAGCAGCGTAAGCTTTAGTCACGTGTAGAAGAATGTTGTTTATGATGAATTCACTCAATGGCGGACATGAAATTCTGAATTGATTTGCAAATACTCATGGGTGTGTGTCAAGCCGAATAAGAGTATATCCTCGGATTCCTTGACCTGCCTTGAAATTGATTTTCTGTTGCTTTTGACCTCAACATCCCCAGCAAGCATGTGGAATTATTGGTGTCATTTAGTCACACCTCAATAAAAACCACACAGCCCGGGGGAAGAGGGTTAGGGTTTGAAAAATGGATGGGAATGGGATTTTTGGGGAAAGTTTTTTGGAGAGAGAAAAAAAAACACAGTACGCATGGACAAACAACAAATGAAGAAAAACAAATCTTTGGATACAAAGATATCCATAAATCTTTTAAGGGACATAAAGGAAGTGCATGCATGAAGTTGTTTGCTAAATGGATGGTTAGGTTACTGAAAAGTAGTACTTACTACAACTTACTAACTAGTACTAAACAATTAGACAGTACAGGGCTGCAGTAAATACACAATTTCACTTGCCTATCCACCCTCAGAGAGAATAAACACTCAGTAGTACATTATATGAGTTTTAAAAATAGCAAAGAAACTTATCAAATAGCTGTAGGGATGAATTTGAAACAGAGAGCAAACGCACAGAGTTGCACTCATAGAAGTTCACAAAAAAAACAATATTTAAAAGATAAGGACAAGTGAAGTAGATACTGTAACTGTATGTTGTAGTTGTCCTGGTCAAATTGGGAAGTTGCATGCATCCAGCTATTCCTCTTATTGGCGGTACTCAATCAATCAATCAATCAGTGACACTTATAAAGCGCGCTACATACCCGTGGGGTCTCAAGGCGCTGGGGGGGGGGGAGCCGCTACTGCTCGAACAGCCAGGTCTTCAGCTTCTTCCTGAAGGAGAGGTGGTCTTGGGTCAGGCGCAGGTCGGTCGGGAGGGAGTTCCAGGTCTTGGCGGCCAGGTGGGAGAAGGACCTTCCTCCTGTAGTCGCTCTTCGGATGCGGGGGACGGCGGCGAGGGCGTGGTTGGCTGATCGGAGGTGGCGTTTGGGAGCGTAGAAGTTGACTCGGCTGTTGAGGTAGCTCGGGCCTTGGTCGTGTAGGGCTTTGTGTGCGTGGGTGAGGAGGCGGAAGGTGATTCTTTTGTTGACGGGGAGCCAGTGAAGGTCTCGCAGATGTCCGGAGATGTGGCTGGTTCGTGGGATGTCGAGGATGAGTCTGGCTGAGGCGTTCTGGATCCGCTGGAGTCTCTTCTGGAGCTTGGCGGTGGTCCCGGCGTAGAGGGCGTTGCTGTAGTCCAGTCGGCTGGTGACGAGGGCCTGGGTGACGGTCTTCCTGGTCTCGGTGGGGATCCACCAGAAGATCTTCCGTAGCATGCGTAGGATGTTGAAGCATGCCGAGGAGACGTTGTTGACTTGCCTGGTCATGGAGAGGGAGGAGTCCAGGATGAAGCCCAGGTTGCGTGCATGGTCTGTCGGTTTGGGTGCGGTGCCCAGGGCGGGAGGCCACCAGGAGTCGTCCCAGGCGGAGGGAGAGGAGCCCAGGATGAGGACCTCCGTCTTGTCCGAGTTCAGTTTCAGGCGGCTGGTCGTCATCCACTCGGCTACCTCTTTCATCCCTTCGTGCAGGTTGGCTCTGGCGGCGGCGGGGTCGTTGGTCAGGGAGAGGATCAGCTGGGTGTCGTCGGCGTAGGAGATTATGCTGAGGTTGTGTTTGCGTACGATGGCCGCGAGGGGGCTCATGTAGACGTTGAAGAGGGTGGGGCTCAGAGATGATCCTTGGGGGACGCCGCAGATGACTTCGGTGGCCTCTGACTTGTACGGTGGTAGGCGGACTCTCTGTGTTCTCCCGTCGAGGAAGGAGGTGATCCACTCCAGCGCCTTGTCCTGGATTCCGACGTTGCTGAGGCGCCGTACTAGGGTGCGGTGGCAGACCGTGTCGAATGCCGCGGAGAGGTCTAGGAGGATGAGGGCCGCTGTTTCTCCATTGTCCATCAGGGCTCGGATGTCGTCGGTGGCGGCGATGAGGGCGGTCTCGGTGCTGTGGTTGGCTCGGAAGCCGGACTGTGAGGGGTCGAGGGATCCGTTCGTCTCGAGGAAAGCGGCCATCTGCTTGTTGACGGTCTTCTCGATGACTTTGGCTGGAAACGGGAGGAGCGAGATGGGGCGGTAATTCTTGAGGTCGGTGGGGTCCGCTGTTGGTTTCTTGAGTAGGGCGCTGAGTTCGGCGTGTTTCCAGCTCTCGGGGAAGATGGTGGTGTCGAGGGATGTGTTGATGATGTCTCGCAGGTGGGGTGCGATGACAGCGTCGGCTTTGTTGAAGACGTGGTGAGGGCAGGGGTCGGTCGGTGATCCGGAGTGGATGGAGTTCATCGTGCGGATGGTGTCTTCTGTGCTGATCGGGGTCCAGGCGCGGAGGGTGGTGGTGGGGGGTGGTTGTTCGGTCATGGTGTGCGTTGGTTGGTTGTTGAAGCTGTTGTGTATGTCCGCGATCTTGTTGTGGAAGTATGAAGCCAGGGAGTTGCAGAGGTCTTGCGATGGGGTGATGTCGTTGTTTCCTGCGCTGGGGTTGGAAAGCTCTTTGACGATGTTGAAGAGTTCCTTGCAGTTGTGTGCGTTGTTGTCCAACCGGTCCTTGAATGCTGTTTTCTTGGCGGCGCGGATCAGCTGGTGGTGTTTCCGGGTGGCAAGTTTGAAGGAGGTCCTGTTGTCCGGTGTCGGTTCCCTTCTCCAGACTTTCTCGAGGGCTCGGCAGTTCTTCTTGGAGCTCTTGAGTTCGTCGGTGAACCATGGGGCTTTCTTGCTGCCGGGTCTGCTGGGCGGGGTCCTCAGTGGGGCGAGTTCGTCCGCGCAGTTGCTGATCCACTTCGTGAGGTTGTCGGCGGCCTGGCTGGGGTTCGCTGAGCTGGCAGGAGGGTGCTGGCTCAGGGAGGTGGCGAGCTGGTCTGCTGTGATCTTGTTCCAGCTTCTGCGGGCGGTCTGTTGCTGGTGGTGGTGGGTCGTTGTTTTCTTGAAGGTGAAGTGGACGCAGCTGTGGTCCGTCCATTGAAGCTCTGTGGTGTGGCTGAAGTTGATGTCCTCCTCCATTCCATCGGGCGCTCCGTCGATCAATCTTGGTGACCACACTGTCCACTGCCTGCCTGGCGGATGCAGAATTGCGGATTGCTATGGTAAGCCTGAGTTAATGTTTTTCCCATCGCACAGGGTAAGTGCCATCCTGTAATTGTCAATGGAAAAACAGAAAGGGATATTAAAACACCCCAGAGGAAAAATATAAGGTATGGTGTGTAGTGCAAAAATAACACTTTTACTTTCAGAGGCGACAGTATTACATACATGCATCATTTCTAAAGTGCGTACTCTGAATCTCTGTATCCAGGATAGTATTTAGCACACAGCAGGCCAGGCCATGCAGACGGTCAAGCAGGCACCACTGAGTGAACCAACCTCCATGTAGCATACCTCTTTAACACAGCCAGACAAAGCAGATCTAATTTTATACAGCAAGCCACATAGCCGCAATTTTACATGAACCGCTGTCTGGACTCTGGCATAACACTACACTGGCTCGACCCCTCCATACCATGACTAGACAGACATGTAGTTCTGCTGTGGTTGTTGTTGACTTGTTTGCCACTCACGAAATGGCCATAGTTCATCCGTAAATCGACGATGATGATCCATCCATCCCAGTGAGTGACTGTGAAGATATTATGTAACTTTGGTCATCATGACTCATCATCATCATGGCGTTGGCAAACTCAATGTTGTTCATGCAGTCACAGTCTACACACAGTGAGTCCAAGGACATTTTCCATATTAAAAAATGCAACGTAGTGGTCCCTGCAGTAGAAGTACAATTTGTATTAAACAAGGTAAACAGAGTACCCTTGAGTTACATTTAGTGTGTAAAAGATTAAATAATAACAGAACACATAGGATTCATTCCATGCACAACAAACAAACAGCAATTGCTTTGATCAGAGTCAGACAGCCAGTGTTGTCCGCTGCATGCCATCTCATTCATTACCTGTTCCACTTTTTGTCAGCATCTTATTCTTAAGTGAAGGGCCACAGGGCAGCCTCTCGTGTCAATTTCAGAAGTAACAGTCAGCATAGTCAGTCGTTCCAGTCCCACTTCTTTTGAGGGGACTCGTCTACAAAAAGACAGTTACTTGATTCTGCGTAATCCGGCCATCTGACTTGAGGGAAATGGATAGGGGGAGTCTGGAGGAGGAGGATAGAGGAGCATGAGTTGTGAACTTGTGAACTTCAGGAATGCAGACAGTGGCACCTTCAATATGGAAATAAGATGAAGACAGTGCTGCTGATGGATTTGTTGTGATTAAAGTTATGTTACAGAGCTATCCAATGTTTGTTCTTGGAAACATCTGCTTCAGAAAAAGGAATGAATGTATTGCTGGCAGTGCCTTTTTGTACCGTGGATCCAGAATAGTGGCACAAATGTAATGTTGTTCTGAATGTATTGCTTTAAGTCTTGCATTGTCAACTAGGCGGCTTAATAAGCTCTCCACCAACTGATATGCATCTTGTTTTTCAGGATAAACTTAGAACGTTGAAGACACCTCCTTCAGTTGGTGCTCTAGTATGCGCAACAATGGGATACCTTTGCCCAAAGTACAGTCCTCCCTGCTGACTTCACGCGTGAAGACCTCAAAAGGACAAAACATGTCTGTCAGGCTTTTAACTAGGTCCCATTCCTCCACCTCTAGCCTCATGTCTTTCATAGAAGCACCCCGTGCGTGAAAGACAAACTCATTGATTACCAAGTACTGCTCAAACAGACGCTCAAGCATGTAGAAGGTTGAGTTCTAACATGTCGCCACCTCCTGGATGAGTCCTCTGACTGGCACTCTATGGTCACGTCATGTTGAATGATCCTCAGTTGCTTCCGGGCCTTGAAAGAATGGCTAAAATGTGTGCAGATTCTTCTGCAGGTGGTCAGTAACTTGCTGACTGTGTTTTCTTTTTTCAAGAAATCTTGAACAATAATGTTAATGCTGTGTTCCAAACACGATTTAGAAAAGGGGGTGGTGAAAAAGGGGTGGTGATTCAAACACGGCACTCTGAAATAGCCACCATCAGCCATGGCCTTAACTATAATACTGCCATTATCCGTGGAAGCAAAACCAATTATGCGCCTTCTTGGCTGCAACCATTCAAAGACCTTACTGTTAAACTCCCCCAAAATGTTTACTGCAGTATGAGATTTCGCTATGGCAAACATGGCTACTGTTGCATGTTTCCGAGTAGCTTGAAAGATTGTGACACTGTCAACACCTGCAGCTATCTTCTATCTAACCCCCGCAAAAGAGACCCAGTGTGCAGTGATGCACATGTAGTCAACTGCTTGGCAACTGGTCCATATGTCACCCAAGAAGATTTAAGGTACTTGTGTGGTGAGTTGGCGTTGGATGCCATGACCTCCATTATCTCGTCGATACAAGTCAAGTTATCGCCTGGCGGGGTGGTACAATATGTGAAGCTTGCTGGCAATGCGCTTAGCATCAGTGATAATAATACAGAGATAATCGCAGGAGGATAGACCGATGGAGTCTGCTTGCTTGACTGAGATTGAGTTACAATAAATGCAAGCTACCTCTCCCCCGAGTTTCCCGTTTCTGTCTAGGAAGATTAGATGTGGCTAGGAGGAACCAGTAAGTTAACGATGGGCGAGGAGGAACCATTAAGCCATGTTTCTGTGACGACCATAATGTCTAAATCATTCTCTAGAATGAGGTTGAATATGTCAGGAGCATGTTTGCTAGCAGATCTGCAATTAATGATCCCACACTTCAACTTGTTAATAGAGTGGTTTAGGGTAATCTGCACAAAGTTACGGTAAACTACCCAGATTAGTGTTTTTGGGGTGTATGAATTTGGGTATGTGTCTACTAGGTTGGACACTGATTTGGTTATTCTGAATAGTGTTCTCGGTGTGTGCATTCTAGCGGATGCAATTTCTCATTTGGAGAATGATTTGGTACACGGTGTCGTTGGTGGCTCTGTGTATGTTAAGAAGCTCTTTAGTGATAGTCGTTAGGTTATACATCTCACCCTTGCGATAGGATAGGCCAGTGGGGAACTCATTGAGCCGACTGATCCAGACAGAGTTGGGAAAGTAGGTAGTAGGTGTGGGTGTATAATCAGTTATGGAGGTAGATTCACTAGTAGGTTCTGTTTGCAAGATCACGTTCTCCATTTGCTTGAAGATAACTTCATTAGGGGTCAATTTGGGAATCTGAACCGAGAGGTTTGTTGTGGGGTTAATGTCAGTGAGTGGTGTGGTATATAGGTGAGGCATAGGGCCTGCCTCATGAGGTTGGGGAATGGTAATTGTGCGCTGTGATTGGATGGGTGGGATGAGTGTAGCGGGTGTAAGGGTCCACTCAGATATCGAGGAGGACAGTGGGTGAGGGGATCTATGCAATATGCTTTGGATGAAAGGGGGAGAGGAGGTCGGTGTTAGTGGCATCCCGTTTGGTGCCATCCCATGCGGACGGCAGGGATAGAGGTGGTGCGTCTGTCATGATGAGATCGGTAGCAAAGACTAACCCTGTCTCTTCTGGGCTGGGGGATCCAGGTGTGGCATCAACCAATAGGATTGGGTGGAAGGGATTACTGGGGGTTTCTGCACTGCTGAGGTTGGTGGCTAAGTGCAACCCAGTCTCACCTGGGCCAAGGGGTCCATGTGTATTTGGATCAGACGTGTCTGGGGGAATGGACACAATATCGGTGACGGCATTTGTCAGATTAGAAGAGTTTGATGTGGTATTTTGAGCAGGAGTTAGGGTGGCATCTAGATCCTGAGGATGAGAGGGTGCGGTGAGTGTGCTATTCTCACTGTTTACTGCTGTGGCTGAAATTAGTTCACGCGTTTCAACCATCACTATTTTGTATGCTTAAACTTTCTAAAAGTGGCATTTTTTAAATTGTGATTAAAATCACACCTTCACCACTAAATAAGGCTTTTCACCCCATTTCGAAGTACACCAAATATGAACTAGGTATATCTTACCATCTGGAAATTACACTTATAAAATGTAATAAGACAACTCCAACGCTATTCTATGGGAGAGATAGGCCCTGCAGTAGTGAAAAACGAATTTTAGAGTTATTCACTTCCATTGGAGACATGACCAACCTTTTAAATAGAAATGCGCCCTGCCCTTGTGGCTATCCAGGGTTGACCTTAGGGGTGACTTATATGGCATTTTAGAACCGCCCGCACAGACTGCAATGACAGGTATGAGACATGTTTAAAGGGCTACTTAAGTGGGTGGCACAATCAGTGCTGCAGACCCACTAGTATAATTGAATTTAGAGGTTCAGAGTACATGTAGTACCACTTTATTAATAAATATGCCAAATGGTTATAAGCAAAGTTAACATGTTTTAGGGAAAGAGTACCAACACTTTAGCACTGGTTAGCAATCGTAAAGTGCCTGGAGTCCTAAGGCCACCATAAATAGTTTCAGCAAAATGGAGATAGAGAGGCAAAAATGGTCTAACACCTAGGTACACCGTCAGCGACACACTCAGGATTTGAGGTGGGTACGCCAATGATTTACTAGGGAGAGCCGAACCAGAGCTGAGTCAAGTGTCTGAATCTATAAGCCCATACTCGAACAAAGCCCTGAAATAAATCATAGAATGAACCTCACTTTAAATAGGAAAGCGTCTCTTCAAAATGTTAACAAGTCTATTTCGTTAACATGTAGAAGCTTTGACATTTATAGTTACATTATACTTCTACACTGAGAGATGCTTACTAAAAATCATGGTTTTCAAACATGAACATAGAACCATTCTTGCCCCCTCTGTTGCGTAAATGCCATAAGTGAATTTGGAGGCAAGTCAATTGTCATATTCACCTTTAATGTTGTCCATCTTATAGCAGCATTATAGTCTATTAAATTAAGCACAATAAGTTATTGAACAGCTCATATTCTGAAGGTACTTTTAAATGTGGTATTAAAATGAAGAAGAGTGAAATAAAATACATACCTAAAATCACGCAATTTAGTTAAGTGGGGAAGCCAGGATTAGTCATGCTTTTTTTTGGTTTCACTTTTTACAAATCAGCCACTAAATGGATATTTATTAGTATTTCCTTTTTTACCTCAAATGTTAATGCTTTGCTTTTAACTATTTTTGCATAAGGGTAGCAAAAGTGAGGAAGGCAGCAGCCACATGAAAGCTCAGTTCTTTTTAAGTTTGAGATTCCACAAGGACCTTGAGCTGAGTCAAAACCAGGCATTTGGCGCAATCCTGGCCTGAGATTCCAGTGGCTTGGCAACCTCTACTCAGGATCACCCCTTGTGCAAGCCCTAAGAGTGGAGGAACCTTGTTAGTTTCTCCATCTGTAGTCTCATGAGGATAGCCCTCCTTTACATCCGCAACTTTTAGTGGAGAAGTGTGGCTCACCGATTAGAGCGGCAGACCCTGAGGCAGAGGTCTGGCCCGGGACCAGGGTTCATTTCTCGACGCGGCAGGGTCTTGGGCTCAATGTCCAAGGACTCGATAATTCTCGCCTAGGTGCCTATTCTAATCATGGGTCCCACTCTGCAACTCTGGGCAATAGCTTGCTTAATCTCCACAACGACCCCGAAAGCGCTAATACGCCTGGCCTCACCTTGGAGGTGCCCAGTAAGGGGCATCTCACAGGGAAAGCCAGGAAGGGTTCCACAGCGGTATACAGCGCCAAGATACCTTCTAGGTGATAGTGCGCTTTACAAGTATACACACATTTACATTTACTTTGGGTGCTGGCTACTGGCATCCCCATAAAAAATGAAGTCAAAGTTTTTGGGCCTGTGATGACTCTTTGTGTATACTATGTTTTTTACATACTTGTGAACCTTGTGCACAGTTATTGTTAATGTAATTGACTTAAATTCTATCACAAGTGGAGTAATATATAATACTCTGTGAACAATACTAATGCAGATACTAATATTATTGTACATTCATGGTAGTAGACATTACTTTACCATACAAATGATGTTTGCAACATGGAGAATGAGGAAGGCTCACAGGGAAAACCCCTATCACCTCTATCACCTCTTCTTCATGCTCTTCTTTATTTTAGACTGTTGGAAAAACATACACATTGTTTTCCTCTAAAGGATACAGTGGGACTCTTTCTACATGACACTTCACAAAATGGAGTATTCTCAACCCTAAATCTGAGAGTCTCCTCTTCTACCTGAGATCCTGGTAATCATTCAAACAAAGGAAAAGTATTTTTATTTTTCTATATGACCCTCACCCACTCTAGCAGTGACATGCTTCATCATGAGGTTCACCCCAGCCCTTAAAAGCCAGAAAGGGCTCAACCATATTCCAGGGAGCACTTTTGATACTATTCCTGCCGTGGGAAACTACAGAGATAAACATACCTCACGCTGGACAAGGCTTCCCTTTATTAGCAGTCATCATGGGTATAGTTTAAAATCACATTGGAGGGGATTTCTAGGATATTATGGTCCTATGACACTCTCTAGAACTATCAACATGTTTCAGCCCCTATCCTATTGTGTACATGGTCAGTGGCTTTCATCAAGCCTTCTATTTATGTTGCCCGGTAAAACCCACTAAAGTAGCCCTGTAAAACCTGTCTCAGGCCTGCCACTGCAGGCTGCTTTACAGCTTCAAACTGTCAGTTTAACCTGGCAAAATAAACCATTTGCCTAAACCCTTTTTGTAATATGTATAAGCCACCTCTGAGGTAGGTCCTAAAGGTTTATAGCACATATTGGATGGTATTTAAATAGTAGGAGATATATACCTAATTTGTACATATGTTGCCAGTGAAAAACTCCTCACGTCATTTTTCACTGTGGAAAGACTATCTCTCACACAGACTACCATTGGTTTAACTTATTACACTTAACATGTCAAAACTTGATTTGAAAACAAAGAGAGAAATACTTTTCTACTCATTGAATTGTAATATAAAAGCCTCTTCAATGGTAAAGTCAGATTTTAAGTTACTGTGCAGAGGTAGTGAGTCTTCCTGACACGATAATAGAGGAAGAGTTGTGCCATTCTTGATTACCCAACAGAGGACCTTGCCTGCAGCACACACATAGGAGCCTAACACAGGCATATCCTTGTGTTTCTCACCCTACAAAGTTTGGAGCCAAACCTGGGGGAAGAACTGACAAGAACCTGTTTGGGAGTAGGCAAGGGCTTGCCCCTCACACAAAGGCTGGCACTAGGTATAAATGTGGCACCTTCAGAACCTATCATTAGAACACTCCTGTACTTGTCGAGATTTAGAAGAAGGACTGCCCTGCTCTCTGAAGAAGGAAGACTGGACCAACTTGCCTTGAACCCTGCATCCCCAGAAGTGACTCCAAGGGTTAGTTGGCTATCTCCCTTTTGAGCTACAGACAGATAACAACCTTCCAGAGGCCTCTCCGGAAAATGGCAAGCTGACCAGCACCACCTGGACCTTCCTGAGCCCTGCTGCTGGCTTTTCCCGAAGTGAGTCCTGATCACCAGGAGGTGCCCTTCCCAGTTAAACAAACCTTGGCTAGCATCAGAGTGTACTCTAAATATGGGCCCAAAATCCGTTCCGCTCGCAGATTTTGCGGATTTTCGGCAATTTCGCGGTCCACAAATCGCGCGAAATTGCCCAAAAAATCAGCCCGCGAGCGGATTTGCTGATTTTTTTTATTTTTATTTTTTGGTGGCATCTTCGTAGATAAATATGCAGGCAGGACTCATTCTGGCACGATGCTCTTGTGCCCGAGTTGAAGCTCAAATTCAGTAACGCATTATAGTCAGCCCAAACAACTAGTGAGCATGGTCGAGACTAGGCAGGTGTGCTTCCTCCCCATATCTACCACCTACAATTAGATGTAATCCTTGATGGGGGTCTTTGCATCCACGAGTTTCTCGAGCGCAATCCCCGTGGGTACTTCCTGTGACCAGGAGGCTTCTTTCTTCTCATCTGCTGCTCTGATCTGTCTGACCCTTTATAAACAAGAGGCATGTGAACTCGCATAGAAGCCCTGTCTGTTTGGCCCGCCCCACACACACTAGGGTATGCAACATCTTCCTGCCCTTTCCTCACTATGATGGACAGCTCACTCGAGGGACCTCTGCGCCTATGGGCGCGGTGGCAAAGTGACAGACACACGTGGTCACAAATTCGTGAGTTTGCGGATTATCGCAGGAACTCGTTGATTTTTTTGCCGATTTCACGTGAGATCCGCAAAATTCGCCCATACTTATTGTACTCCTCCTGCCTCAAAACCAAGCTATATGTGAAACTCCAGAGGTTTGGGGCTCTACATGACTGCGAGTGGTCTCCTCGTGTCAGCAAAAGTCACTATTTCTCCTGCCAATACAAAGTTCTGACAGAGAGATCCTCTAAGCACCAAACAGCAACTGCCCATGTCTCCAGCCTCCGCAGTGTGGTTCCTCACACAGACTTGGACGCAGAGAGGGTACGCTCTCGTCACCGTGACAAACCTGGCTCTGTATCTGCCCACACTCCTTCCTGATTGTTCTGAACTTTGACCCGTTACAACGTGATCAGATAATAGTGACTAGTGCTTTGTGCTTCTAATTGCTATTTTTCCCTGAAACCTTAAAAGTTCACAACTCCTGGTCCACTTATTGGATTTTTATAATTTTGGTGTAATTGTATATATTAACTCTTACCCTGTTTCTTTAAATATGTTTGGGAATTGTTTTTGTTGTCAACGTATTGCTGTCTGAATGCTGCATAGTTTAAACATTGCCTCTAAAGTTAATCCTGACTGCTTTTGTGTCAAGCTACCAGAAGGTTAAGCACACGTATATAAGGATTTTTGTGGTTCACCCTGACACAGATTGTGTCTATTATTTGAGAGGGTCACTAAATCCTCTCAACGAATCACCCATTCGATTACAGTTATCGTAGGAGCAAAAGGTCTGCATGGGTTTGTAAGAATGTAATTATAGATGAGAAACATGGGCCAATGGCCATGGTATTCAACATGCACTGTTCACAGGCCTTGAAAGAAGCCGAGCTATTTGGTAAAGGCTTTGGATGGGAATCAAGAATGAGTGACCAAGGTGTACTTAATAAACTGTATGACAAATAAGGAAATACAAAAGTGTGAGAAACTGGCCTGGTATATGATTTTCACTAATATAAGTGGGCGCCTAGCACGAGTCCAGACAACCCTTATGGTAATTTAGAAGGTCTTAGAAAACCTTAGAAAGCTCTCTAAGTGGTAGCTTTCAAGAGCAGCCTTCAGGCTTTGTCCGGAAGGAGTGTAAAGCAGCTTCTTTTACCAGAATGCAATCGTATAGTATAGATTAAGTGAAAAAAACAACACAAAGTATTTATAAAAATATGTATTTATTATAATATACTCTCTAACACTTTTAGATATCTCCTACCTGGAGATAATCACAATGCACACTTTTCAAAGAAACACAGTAAATAGCACAGAATACACAGTGGACCCCAGGGGGGATAAAACCATAACTAAGAAAGTGGTATAAGAACCACGACTTGGGTCAAGACAATGTCGAGAGGAGGTAGAAAAGCTGGGACCCAAGGTGGGTGCCTAGGAACCCCACGGAGAGCATGTGCATCTGCATGCTCTGTACAACTCTACGTGTAAGTCGCGGTTGGAATCTTTAAGATTAAGGATCCTTCCCAATGGACCCTGAAGAAATCCTGTGGAATACAGAAGATTGGAGAGCCACCCCACCCGTGAATGCCCTAGTACCCACAGCACCTACACCAGAGAAGCCGGATGCATAGGTGTGAAGTTGTGTCGGAAACCGCCATCGAACGCAATGGAGGACTTCAGGAAAGTGCCACTGCTGAAGAAGGAGATAGTGTCCAGTGGAATCTGAAGGTGGAATCTAGTTGAGAGGTACCTGCAAGCAGAGGGGATGGAGTCTATGCCACTCAGTAGTGACCAGGAGATCTGGAAGATGAATGCCCACCAATGTAGGGAGTTGCAGGAGAGTTGATGAGGACCTTGACTCTGCAGCTGTGAGGACCAGGCGATGCTGAGGAAGACCAGGAGCCATGCATGTCCCACATCAGATGTCGAGTGCTGAGGGGTCGGTGTCTGGCGGGAGCACCAACAAGCCTTGGCAAATGCAACCAATACAGAAGTCAAAGAAGGTGCAATGTTGGGACCAGCAAGGTCCAGGAGACTCACCACAAGCAGGGGAGTCAGGACCAGCCCGAGCAATCAGGGGAGCCCAAAAGAAATAAAGGTGACCTTCATATGGAGGAATGGCTGGAGTCACTGAAGTCGCAAGAGGACCTCAAGCAGCTCACCAAAAGATGCCGGCCATGATGCAAAATTATGTGGTGTGGCCAAAGATTCCAGTAGGTGGGGATGCTTGAGGTTGATGCTACTTGGAGCCTGAAGATCTTCTTGGAAGAAAGCCAACAAGTCTTTGCAAGTGCAAGTTGATGAGGTGCACAGGGGTTCAGTTACTGCAACCCCCATGAGGGATACTGCCCTCAAACTTGGTAAGAGGGCAAGGCAGGCCTCCAGAGCTGTGGAGAACCACCACCTGTGTTGCAGAACCTTTCAGAGTCCGGAGGAGCTCAGGACCAGCAGACTGACCGACTAAGTTGCGGTGCTTGCGAATGCAGGGAAGTGACTCCTTCACTTCAAGGCAGATTCTTTCAGGTATCTTTGATGTCCATTAGCCTTGGAAGGTTCCTGTATTGTGCACAGGCACAGATGATGCAGCAGACTCAAATGGAGACAAAGTCAAGCCCAAACGGAGTCCAGCAAAATCCAGAGTGCCCAGACAGTAGAAGAAGAAGTGGTGTCTGATCTGAATCTTGTCCCACTATGAATCTAGGGACCCACCCATAGGTAAGCCCTTAAGTACTCTAAGGAAAAGTTTGGGACGATTCAAGGGACCCTCCCAGGGGAGGGTATGGACAGTGGAGAGGTTACTCCCATGTCCTTTGTCCAGTTTCATGCCAGAGCAGGAGCCAGGGCAGGTTTGAACTGGACAATGCTTGGGGACAACAAATGTGCCCCTCATGCAGACTGAGTGGGGCTGGCAAGTGCACCCACCCTGCCCCAATACACTAAATCCTGTCTGGGAGGTGGTGACACCTCCCTGTGACAGGATGCATATTGTTCTGCCTTCCCCTACTCAAGCTTGGCTCAGCAGCAGGAGAGCAGAATCGTGTCTCTGGTCGGCAGCAACCATTTTGTGCTGTCCAGGTCAAGTAGGCTGGTACCGGGAGCACTGAGAGTCTAACAGAGGGCTCTTTCAATGCCTGGAATCATGCCTCAAACACCGATTACAGTGTTGGGTATGATTCCTACATGTTTGATACCAAACATGATAGGACTCGTTGCAGCCAGCTTCGAGATGGTCATCGCATAAATACGCGATTACCCTCTCTATAGTATATGGCTGGTTCACTTACAACTGGGGAGATGGACTCGGTAGGTAGTAGGGGTATCCTGCTCATGCATGCATCATGTGGTACCCTCACACTTAGAACTAAGCACACTGCCTTCAAGATTGATAAGGCCTGCGATAGGGGTGATTTATAGGTTTTATGTGCAGTGACCCCCGATGTAGGAAACCTATATCTGTAGTAAGTGGTGCTAGCACCAGCTTACACAGGCTGCAATGACAGGCCTGTAGTTCTAGTTTGAATGCTCTTCTATGGGTGGCATAATGCATGCTTCAACCCACAGTGGACCTCTGGGGTACCTATGCCCTAGATACCCTAGTATGATATACTAGTGACTGATAAGGGTATCCCAGTATCCATCTGGGATATACCTAAGTACAGAACACTAAGTACTGAACATACCAATGTAAGGGAGAAAGCAGATAGACTGGGGTCCTAATTCGCAGGACCCCAGTCAGACTAGTCAGTAACAGCTTAGCACCAGGCAAAAAGTTTGGGATAACCATAAAAGCCAATCCTAATTTCCTACAATAAGGAAGCTAAGGGAGAAGAGTAGAGAGGCAGGAAAAGTTGGACTTGGGTAGTGCTTGATGTAAACCTGTGAAGTCTGCGTAGCATGTTCTAGTGAAGGGTAAATATGGGCTACTGTTTAGTCCAAAGTGAACATGAGCAATATAATAAACCCTACCCGGGATCTTTAGCTATAAGTAGCAACATTGCACTAGGCCCTAGTATATTTGCGGTTGTCAAAGGTTCCAGATAAACGCACAGGCAGGGCTGTGAAAAATCCGAAATAGAATTCCCCGATTGCATCAGTGTGGTGCAATTTTCTACCAATATTAGCACTGCTTTACAAGTAAAAAAAGACATTTGCATGCACAAATGATTCTTTTCTCCAGATGGCTGGTGCAAAATTGCACTCTCATCAGTGCTATCCAAGCAACCCTGAAACATTGGTGTAAAACTGCCCCAGCATTGGTGCAATTCATGCAAAGCAGCCTTAGGTACTCAGAAATAAATATATGGAGCATGCTCAATAACCACTATAGTTCCATGCCTTTCTTTCCTTAGCGAGGGGGTGTGTAAGTGAGTGTGTGTGTGTGTAGTGTGCAAACCGACCTACTTGTGATGTGCATACAGTGAATGTGTTCAAGAAGGTACAGTGTGTTCATTATTCACCTGTACATTTCATGGGATAAACCTGGCACCCGTTTTTGTATCCTGTACCTGGCATCTTTCACTATGACTAAACATATGGAACTTGTTCTCTAAGAGTGAATTGATCTTTCAATAAGGCTGACTGTGACGTACCTTTTAAGCGAGTGTATCTATGCAAGTGTCTTTGTGTTTGTGTGACAGCTGCTGCTTTCCAGCTGTTCATAGTTGATGAGCCTCAGTTAAGTTTGCACTTCTGCTCGTTCTGCGCATGATTAGTGCAACATCTTTAACTCCTGTCTCCGGTGCTGTACGAGGAGGAATGGGAAGAGAGGGAGTATTTGAGTGTTACGGGCCAGACGCAATTATTTTAATTTGGTTTCATGCCCAGTGTACTGTACACATGCAATTTCCAGTCCCAGGCTTCATTCAACCATCAGTACAATGACATTAAAAGAGTAAAAACGTATTCATCCTCAATGTAATTGTTAATTGTTTTCAAAGAATAATCAAAATGGAAATTGTAGCTAAACTCCTTACTGTATCTAATGCTTCAAACCATGCAACAATAATAGGATTAAGAACGCAAGTTATAGTTTGAAATTGGAAGGATACTTTCCATTTACAAAGTCATAAATGATAAGGAAAATACTAAAAATCATGAATAAAAAATATAATATTTAAAATAAATTAGGAAAAATTGCAATGTAACGATTGCTTTAACATCTTTGATTATCACTTAATGACAGATTAACCTAGATGTAGAGATATTTGTAAAGAACAACAAATTGTGCTCCAAGATCCTTAGGAAACCGATATCATGCAACAGCATCCTCCACGCAAATAGTGGACATCCTGTGAAACGAAAATGGAGTATTCCATATGGCCAAATGCTGCGAGCAAAAAGAAACTGCTCAGAACAAATGGATCTAGAAGATGAAATAAACAAAATGAGCCATCGGTTTTTGGAGAGGGGATATCTGGAAGAAGTGACATCCTGTGCAAAATCAAGGATGGCCATGAAAAAGAGAGTGGATTTGCTTGTAACAAAAAATAAAAGATCTGAAAACATCATGGACAATGAAAATGATCAAAGGAATGAAGTGACAAGATTAATCATTGATTTCGACAACCAAAGTAGTAAAATGAAAAGGGCATTACAAAAACATTGGAAAATCTTGCTCCTGGATGAAACTTTGAAAAGTAATTTAACAACCTTTCCAAGCATTGCTTACCGTAAAACTTCATCTCTAGGAGATATCTTAACACAAAGCCATTTTGCGTTAAGAGAACCAGACAAACGAACTTGGTTAAAAGCTCCTGGGTTCTGGAAGTGCTATAAGTGCAAGGCCTGTGATCATGGCATGAACATCAAGGAATACAAACTTCAAAATGGCAAAATAGAGAAAATAAAGGATCACATTACGTGTGAATCAAAATGTGTGGTTTATAGACTACAATGCCCCTGTGATAAATCTTATATCAGGAGCACGATTAATAAATTGAAATTAAGAATATTACAACACTTAAGGGCAATCAAGAACAAAGACCCTAGCTACCCGATGGCCACACATTTTGCCAAATACCACCAGAGCAACCCAATATAAGAGGAGAAAATGGTAGAAAAAATGAGAGACTTGTTCCACAAACCAGAGAAGTGTAAAAACTATGTAAATAATATGTGAAAAGTATGTAAATAGATGTGATGAGAATAGAAACTGGACAACAAAACATAACATATCAGCTAGAATTCAAAGCCAAAGTATTGTAGCGTCCCAGGTTTTTGACAAAGTCTATCATGAATCATTGTTAGAGTGAACTCGAGATAATAAGGAAATGGATATCAACGGAATAAGATAGAATGAAAGGGTGACAAGGATATGAATTTAACTCGTACTTTACAGAAATCTCAAGTGTTTATTCCTTTCACCCAATCAATACAGCCTCATAAATCTGGTACTAATGTATATGTACATAATTGTGGAACACAAAACAGACTGTATACAGTAATCACAAAAATGTTAATAGTGTACATATATACCAGTCTGAAAATAACTTGGCTAAAAAACAATGTTAAAAAACCATTTTGCTTAACTTGCGGAATTAGCAGAGTACTTTACTGAATATAATTGAGAATCACTGGATTCATGAATTGTTAGAAAATCGAAAATGCAACAAAAGAATGGGATGCATAAAATTGTAAAAATGTTAATATGTATATACTATAATTCGGCTTTGAATGATTTTGAACAAGCATAGTACTTTACTGAAATGTTGAAATGTAAAATGGCCGCGCTGGTGAGCCGGCAAAAACTGTGCAGGGTTGATGGTCTAGATGACCATGGAAAGGGAAGAGGGTACTTACACTGAGCACTTTAAAAATTAGGTCTAGACCCAAGGACTCTATGGTCCATGGTCCAGTGGAAGGCTAGGAGTAGCCAAAACGCGTAGGCCGTCCGTTATTTGATGCACGTTATTTTGCACATGGTGTGTGAATAAAAATATTTATGAACTGACCTGTTGCTGTGCTGTGACTTCAGCCGTGGTAACTGTGGTGAGAAGAGACAAGGCAATATACATATATATATATATATATATATTCAATGAAAAAACCATAGGTTATAGACCATATATAGTTAGGAATTCGCATTTACAAAACCTTATTTTACTCGCATAAAACCATTGAAATTCCATATATAGTTAGTTGCGCTAACTATATATCGCGCACCCGCAATCCACTGCTGATGATGTCACATATTACATCATTCATGACATGGTCAGTGACATCACTGATGACATCACTGATGACATCTCAAATGACATCACTGATGACATCACTGATGACATCTCATTTGACATTACTGATCACATCACTGATGATATCATTCATGTGATAATACGATGAACCTCTTCAGACTCTAATATAACCTTAGATACAATCAGTGTAAACAGACACTCACAGACTGTCACTCATCCATGGAGTTACTCACACACCTAGTCAGTCATGCAAAGAATCAATCACACCTCCATTTCCTCAACTATACAGTTATACAAACTTTACTTATTCAAACATATACTAACACATATTTACTCTCTTATACAATCCCTGATACAAGTTCACAATGATCCATACAGCCACTCACACATTCACTGGCTCTTATGCACAGTTATTTATATATGTCAACTCTCACATGTACTGTGTTTTACATATGTACTTACTTTGACATGTAGCACTGAGATATCCATTCACTCACCAATACACTCATGCACACAGTCAACCGCCCATACAGCTGTTACCACATGCACTTTTGAAACCATACCTCTAGTGAATCAACTGCTCACACATCTATGCACAGAGTCATACACCTCCCAGCCACCCACACACACACTCAGTCTCCCATACAAATACTAAGGTAACCAATCAATAACCCATATAGTTACTCATATAGCTACTTATCAACACATGCAACAGTTTACAGAACAACAGACATAATGATGCACAAATTAAGACAGTTTAGTCACTAACCCATGCACTCAGTGAGACACATTTAATCACTCACTCATACAGTCAGTCATGCACCTACTAAATCCTTCATCCAGACACTTATACATCCACTCATTCTTCAATATGTAAGACATATTTTAACTTCACAGAAACATACAGTCACTGGATGTTGTCATCAGTGATGTCATTTGAGATGTCATCAGTGATGTCATCAGTGATGTCACTGACCATGTCATGAATGATGTAATATGTGACATCATCAGCAGTGGATTGCGGGTGCGCGATATATAGTTAGCGCAACTAACTATATATGGAATTTCAATGGTTTTATGCGAGTAAAATAAGGTTTTGTAAATGCGAATTCCTAACTATATATGGTCTATAACCTATGGTTTTTTCATTGAATTTCAATGGTTTTTTAAATGCAAATTTCTAACTATATATGGTCTATAACCTATGGTTTTTTCAGTGAATTTCATTGGTTTTTTAAAAGCTAACATCTGTAGCTGTAAAATGTATTATTCTTTAAATCCCAAAATATATTTAGATGTTTATTGATAATTTTTTTTTTAATATTTTTTTTCTTCGCTTCTAGTTCGCGAACCGGGAAGCTTTCCGTTAGCTCATCTTGATGCCGCGATCTAGTCCGCGAACCGGTCAACGTTACGTTAGCGGAACAGTGACGCGCCGCGGAAGCGCGACGTATCACGTTATCGCGTAATGCGTCTAATGACGCGCCGCGTTAGCGCTCCCGGAAGTGCTCCGGACCGCGAACCGGAAGCGATCTGGGACGCGGCGCGCGCCGCGTAACGTAAGCGGAACAGGTCATGTGACTTGTTTATCAAACTTCTCATTGGTTCATTTCACTTTTGGTTTCCAAATGATGTATGACTAGGTCATGTGACCTAAAAATAACACTTTTCATTGGCTCAGAACTTTTGTTTTCCCCAAATCAAGTAAACCCCTCCTTATTTCCTCACTCTGACTTTCATCTTGGTGAGAGAAAGACCATTTATCTGAAGATCCACAATGGCTTCCATTGTTGCTGCAGCTGGTGCACCCCCACCACCACCTCCACCTCCCCATAAGAAGAGAGGACCACCCAGTCAAATTATGACTAACAGAGAGGAGGAAGATGAGGAAGAAGAAGAAGAGGAGAGAGAGGGACAACAATTTGTTGATGAGTTGCCCCGGGTTTCTAAACGAAAAACCAGTTTCATCTGGCAGTTTTTCACCATCCCTCCTGGAACCAAGAAAGTGAATGCAAAATATGCCACCTGCCTCATCTGTGACCACAGATTGTCGAGAGGCACAGAAAAGAAGTACAGTATGGGGAACTATACAATGCACCGTCACATGAGCAGGTGGCATCCCTTGAACTACAGCCGGGCTGAGTTGAGGGATCTTGAAGACAATCCGACGGCAACTCCTGTGGCAAGATCTACATCCACATTGTCTTTGACGGGAAGAGAGGCACAAGAGACTGTGCCAAACATCCAACGTAACTTCCAGCACATGAAGGTGTCTTGTATTTACTGTGGTGCTATGCTGTCATATGGCAACATGAGTGTCAACCTCATGAACATTGCATATGAAAATCATAAGTGCCCTAATGCACCCAAAAAGTAATTTTCTTTTTTTTTGCTCCAGTTGAGCCGTTTTGAAAGCCTGTTTTTTGTTGTCTCCCCTCCTTAAAAAACACAAAAAAAACATAAAACAGTTCTAAAAATACAAAAAAATCAAAAAATGTTCAAAAAATTACAAAAAAAACATAAAACAACAAAAACAAAAAAAAACAGTTCTTTTCAGAACTACCTCCCCTTTCAAACAAAATTGCTAGAATGTTTATCACTCTGGCAAGCTCTATTTCTTTTGGTTCGCTTCAAGTTCGCTGACCGGTTCGCGAACTTTAAGCGAACTAAAAAAAATATTTTTTTAAAAAAAAAGAAGAGTTAGTATAAGGGAAGTAAACAGAGAATAATGTAAAAAGAAAGACAGCTAGAGAGAGTAAATGAGAGATACTGTCAATGACATCATCAGCAGTGCATTGCGGGTAAAAAGAGTGGAAAACATTTACCTTATAATTCTTGTTACCTTTTTTAAATATTTTTTCATACTTTCAATCTGTAAAACAAAGAACAAACATTTCAAAAAATATTAAAACATGTATTTAAAAATTAGAAAAGACAAGGGAAAAGGTTCAAAAACAAACAGTTTTTCAACAACTTTGACATTTACAGAAGTCTCTGCTTCTCTACGTTCCCTACACAATCCTAAAGATATATATTCGAAAGAAACTGTATCTTGATATTGCTGAACTGAGGCCTATTTTGAAACATGATGTTTTTCTTGCACTGCTAATGTCTCACAATAGTGATGCAATAGCAGCGCAAAAAAGATGTAAAGTCATAATAAAATTGTGTCTAACATTGTAAATGATTGTTTTAGGATGCAAATAAGATGTGTGCTTTCAAGAGCTTTCTTTGAGGTGAGGCCTCTTTTTTTTATAAAAAAAAAACACTACCCAGAAGTACAGCACTCTAAGCATTAAAATTGATATTTACAGAACTCACCTTACCCATATGTACCACACATTTCTAAATGTATATCATAAGGACAAAAAGCATAACATTAATTATACATGTTAAATGGTTTATTTTTGCTGTTCTTAGAATGTATCAAATTTCACTTAAATCAGTGACTTGAAGGTATTCATCATGTAACAGCGGGGAAAAAAAAACACAATCAAAATGACTGTGTTTAAAAAACCCATACAACCTAAGAAATCTGATTTCAAAACTTCTTAAAATTAACTTACTTTCAATGACGTCGAAGGATCTCCTATAAACAGCATCCACTCTGTTGTGCTTTAAATATTTTCAGCCCGCCACTTTCTGAAAGAAAACCTCCATCGATACGTGAAATATGTTACATAGAAAAAAAACTTCTCTCATTATATCACATGTTTCCACTAGGCCAAATCATGTTGCCGCGATTCGCAAATCTTGTAATTCTTCCAATCAAATCCCGACATTTTCTATTTTCGCAACTTTCAAAAATAAAATATTTGAGATTATTTTCACAATCCTGGACTACTAATATCTTACTCTTCTTTGTCAGTCATGTTCTCCTTTTCCTATGACACTGATACTGCTTACTATGAAGCAGACTTACTTGCATTAGGTTTATATAGTTGAATTTTTAATCGAGACAGCATTGCAGACTTACATTCCCTCTACTTAAAATTTTGGTTTTAAAAACACCAGGTAAGAATTTTTAAGGTCAAACGGCAATTTTTTTTTGAACGTTACAACAGAATCATTACAGAATGACCAGCCGTTTCCAGACTTTAAGTAAGCTGTATAATGTCCTGATGTTGTTGATGGACCATCGTGATAGATAATTGCTACAGTAACAAAAGTCCTCCCTGATATTGACAGCTGAGAAGCCACAAAATTTTTTATTAAAGTTGACAATTTTGTTCCATCAGGCCTACATCGTTGCATCATTAAAATGACATACTGGCCATATCTACGTATAAATAATGTTGACATCATATCACATTTACATTGGCTACACTCCATGTTGTGATCCGCTGCATTTACTAGCTTATTAAAGGAGACTGATTTACTGTCTGGCAAAGTTAAATATATAAATCTTTCTGAGTCTACACTAGTAGTACTTGATACCATACAGTTCTCGCAGTCATGCTGCCATTGATAAGAAAGCCCAAACAGGTGATCTACATCTACACCCTCAACTTGCAATATATCAAGCATATACATTAAAAACTCCTGACAATCTTGCTGATTATTTTCAGAGAAGTCTGTTTGACCTGAACATTCATCTAACAGATAACGAACTTCAGACACACTTTCTACTTTTGTTCGATCACTGCTACATTTCTCGAAAACAGAATTCAACAAACAGCATAAAATTTGTTCAGAATTCAACAGAATCTGTTCTTTTAAACTCTCTAGTGAAAAGAGAACATTAACCACTACATTTGCATAGCAGTTGACACCAGAACTGTTTTCAAATTGAAAACCGACAACATCTTCAACAGAATCCACTTTCTTTCTGCTAACAATTTTCGGTTCATTGACTTTTAGTCTTTTTGCAACAACCTCCCTACTATTACTGCTATTTCTACGTTTGCGGCCTACCACACGTTTCTCAAACAAAGGATATTGAGGCAAATGTGGCGCATACTCTCTTCTTAACCTATTGTATTCCTTAACACAATCTAGATCCGCACAAATGTTTGTGACATCACAGTCAATCAAGTACAATCCCGATAAAGTTCTAACTCGTGACAATGCCACATATGCCATACCCTCCTTGAACACAGAACTGCCAATATTCACCAATGCACAGTCTACACTTAAACCTTGCGATTTATGGATTGTCACCGCATATGCCAAGCAAACAGGAAACTGTTTACGGCGAACATATAAATCTTTAACAAGCAAAAACCTAGCAGAACAACGACCAATTTGCTGTACTTCCTCAATGCCATCAAATTTAATTTTTAAAAATTCTATTCCATCTCTATTTCTGTATTTCTCAAAATCAACAACATTACCCATTGATCCATTTACCAGACCTCTTTCTACATGTAAATTCCTTCTCAAAATAATTCGGCAATTTAAACACACATTCAAAGTCTTTTCAAAACCCGCTGTTTTAGATATAGTCTTCTCTAATGAATCCAATTTTGATTTCAAATTGTCTGACAAAATAATTGTTGATCCCATATGCTCTAATTTGTCGATAGCTTCAAGTTTCACAATCTCTTGCTTTTCTAAATTCAACATTTTGTTGTTGAAGATGGCACATTCTGCAAGAGTTGGCATGAGACATATCCCGGATTTCTTCTCAGTAATTTTCTGAAAAATATTCTCAGGCACAATATCTTGTTTGGGATACAAATTTGACAGTAACCGTGCATTTAAAGCTTCTTTCCCATGCTCGGTCACTTTTCCAATTCTAATATCTTGTAGAATATTCTTGTAATCTTCATCCTTTGCCTGACGCATATTTTGATGCAGTTCTGCATAATTGAAGTTTAACCATATATTGACGTTGCCAATGCTCCCTAGGCACTTCCTGGTATCTTCATGCGTGAGTATTTTGAACACAGGTTGACCTTTTACTGGTGTCAGCTGTAGAAGATCTCCGAAAACAATAATGTGTTTCCCACCAAATAAGACATCATATTCAGTTTTAAGTACTTCTTGCATTCTCAAATGCACAAAGGCAAGCATGACATTGGAAACCATGCTTACTTCGTCAATGATAAGTAGTTTCATTTTCCTCAAAACTCTTGAAACTTCACAGCAAGCATCTCCAGATAACTTGTTGTATTGTAATTTGTTGTCATGCTCCACCGGCAGCATCAATAGACGATGCAAAGTAATACCTTTAATATTATGTGCTGCCAGTCCAGTAGGAGCGGTGACAACACAAGACAGCGATGACTCAGTCCTTTCCTGCAAATAACAAGAGATTGCTTTAATGAGGAAACTTTTTCCAGTTCCCGCTTCTCCACTCACGTACAGTCGGACAGGCTTCAACGACGTACACGAGCACTCTTTCTTCTCATGACTTAATCCGTGCTCAATTTCCTTGGTAACTTCATCATATATTTTCCTCTGCTCAACGTTGAGTTGTTTTTCCAAGTCTTGTAAGTTAACTGAATCCTCCTGAGCATGTGCCATGGCTCTTTCTACTTCATTCATAGCAGTGGCAGCTTCATTTTCGATAATAGGTCCTCCAAGTGGATCTTGACTCAATGAAACAGAACTCTGACTGTCCTGAGAACTGTCTCTGGCAATCTCGGCTGCAATCGTTGCTTCCTGCTCAATTTCCAAAGTTAGCATTTCTTGATATTTAGAAAAAGCAGGACATTCTATGGACTCCTTGGCTGCATTGAAAGAGTCTTCGTAACAGAGGAAATCTCCAAGCAGTTCCTCTTCTGCACGCCAAGGCTTGAAAAGTTGCAAAAGTGCTAAATAGAAAAACTCCTTTTTTTCTGGAGATTCGCCACTTAATTTTCGATGGTTTACTAATTGGCATTTTCTTTGCTTGACCAGGCATCCCTCACTTCCAATTACAGCATACACTCCTTTCTCAATATCTTCTTTGATGTTCCTCTTGAATATATAATTTTGGAGAACCTCATATAGACAAATATTCTCAAGGTGACTGCTTCGATTTGGATAATATGTATCCAACATGTTGGTCTTCAAAATGTCGGTACTGTTTGGTTCCTTTTCTGCCAAATACTCAATTTCCCGAACAGGTTTTAGAACTCGATTTCGCGTTGCAGCAAGACCAAGACTCGCCCAAACGAGACTCCTGGATTTGGCATAGAGACTTGCTGAAGACAATCGATCAGAACATTCGTAAGCTCCGATTTCTCGATGCGACAACATCTTCAGACTGAAACTGTACAACTTCTTGCTGAGGCTCTTTTCATGGGAAATGTCCTCCCACATATCCTTCAGTTCGGTCTTTTCTTTTTTGGTGATGTAAGATGTCACATACCGAGCCACAGCCATACAGTTGTCAGCCACAAACTGTATATCCATGTTGGCATTCCACATGGACAAAATCACTGGGTTGTAGTCATTGATGTACTTGGACTCTTCGTTCCTTTTCAAATTGTATGTATTCTTGGGTGATTTCCTCGTCACATTATGTCGCAGCGAAGACATCAAACTGTTCACTCTTCCTTTAGAAATCACCGGTCGTGGAAAGTTGAAACGACATTTGGTGTAGAACTTGTCCTTGTTTCTGAATTTACGACGACAGTACTTTCCACAACGATGGCTTTGGAAACGTAGAACTTGTTCTCTTAGACTTTTCTTCTCCGTTGCGTTTGGAACAGCACACGTAGAATACTGTTCGATGAAATTCATCACTAAGTCATCCGGATCTGTTCCAAATTTAGGTGCATCCTTGATCCACAGCAACATATGTATATGAGGGGCACCTCTTGCTTGGTACTCCTTTCTCCAGAAGAAATCCAACACCTCTCCAAGAGGTGGATTCTTTTTATTTGTGATGAAAGACATCATAGCTTCAAATCTATGATTGAAGTACCTGCATACATTCACAGGATCCAAAGAACACAGTTCTCCAGGTGTCTTGAATTCAATGTTTTCAATATTTCCATTTGCCTCTCGTAGAAATTCAAGTAAGTCATCCCAGCCATACTCGGCACAGCTCAGAGTGAGGAACCATGTCGGAGTTCCTAAGTTCCTCAGCATACATTTTAAGTCACCATGACGACGGTACCAGTACTCATTAGTACCACGCTGACACGCCATGAGATTAATTAAGTGAGAATCCAAAATACTGTCTTGGACATTGACTTTATGCATAAAGTCACTTGCCGAGATGTTTCGCATCTGTATACCACTTTTTAAGATGTGGTTCACTGCATATGACAGTCCAGACAGATCGCTTTCAAACAGGAGATGAAACAAATAGGGAATGCATTGCCGAAACCTAGGATCTTCTGCATACAATCGTAAAGTCCGGTATTCAGACGCAGGAATTTCACGAGGTCGCTCATCATATCTTCCTCCTTGACCTGTGGGAAATAGCTGTGGGAAACACCGAGCTTCCAAACTTTCCTCCCAAACACTAATGGGACTCCCTTTGGCTTGTTTCATTTGAAACAACTCAATAGCATTCCCCATCACTTCCTTGGAATGCAAAGGATGAACACTATAATGTTCATATATTTCTTCACTTTTAGAGGCCTCTACTTTCTCAATTTGGCCAGCACACAAATCGCTATCCTCTTCATCACTTACTTCCTCTTCTGCAACATATACATTCTTATAGTACTTATTATTTTTCTTCAAATACACTGTTGCCTTTTTGACTTTCCTAACATCCACTAAATCTTGCCATATTTTCTTATTCTTTGTCGGAACCCCATTAACCAAGATAACCAGAGGTTCCTCTTCCACTTTTTCTATTCCAATTGTGTTAATGTTTTTGTTCAAATCTAGAGGCAAATAAACAACTCTTCCCTTTAATCCTCTCTGTAAATCTGCTGGAGGCAATTTCCCTGTCTTTGGCTCCATTCTTACAATAGCCTGAAAGGGATGGATACTTTGAATCAAAATAGATTCATAAGTATTTAAATCCTTCAATTCAGAAGGAATCTCAACCAATTCCAGATTATTATGAACTGCCCTAGCAGGCATCTGGTTTTGGTTTAATTTATTACAACAATAAGTACACACACGTTGATCCGATCCCAAATCAAAATAATTTTCTACCATCAAGTATGTGGCTAAATCCTTCCATTCACTATTATTTTCCCTTTCACTTTTTGCATATAAATCCACTACCTTAGTCTGATTCTTATAATAAGTGCGTCGACAACATACACAAGTGAAATTAGGCCTCTCACTTGATTTCATCTGAAACGTGGCAATTTCCTTCTGAAAATTATCTGTACTGGAAACCTGTACATTATCTTCCACATTACCCTCTACTTCAGGGTCAATTTGAACATTCTCATCTTTACTACCAAAGTAACAAAACTCAATTTCTTCACAAAGATTCTTCACATCTATTTCAGAACCATGCAAAAGAGCAGCACATAACTGTTTAAGCATAATTGCTGGACTCTTAGCATAATACAACATTCTCACTAATTTTCTCACTTTATTATGATGCACTGCTAGCATCCTGAAATGATGAAAAACACTCTGGCATACTCTCCTGGAAAGACAAGCCAGTGAATGACCACGCAAACCTGTCATTTGTCTCACTCTGCAAGGATCTAAATCTTGCAACAACTTCATTTTCTGCTTCAAACTTTTCTTATTAAATGTCCGTATAAAATCACATAGCAAATTGATGGAAACCTGTCGCACACTGCAAATAGAACTACACTTCCAAATGTACACAGGACCCTTAGGACGTCTTCCTAAAACCTCATCACTTAGCGCCTCTTCTGTCTCTGTTGTCACAAGTAGTTCTTTTTCAACTGGACAACCATCCTTCACTTCATAAGCTCGACCACTGATGTCAACTGCATGCACCAAATCATTATCCTGAAAATAAGTCTCCTCATTAAAAAATGCCTCAGAACTTGAACTATGCATCCATTCTCCAGAAAAAACTTCACAAAAGTTAGTACGATTTACTACTCTCTTCCATCTACTTTTTGTTTTGAAATCAGAAATTACCTTGCTTAGTTTCCTAATTCTATTGATTACCAAAATAAACAACTTTCGCTTGATTTCAAAAGCATGATCAATAATTTTCTCTACATTTTTCTTCTTCCTATAAAATGCCGCTTTCTGTTGGCCTTTCTTTTTAATATTTTTCAATAAATTAACTAATATCCTATTACGGAACATTCGTTGTCGAATGTCCCTAAACTGTTGTTTCCTTCTACTATCATGCACAGAGTTATCTCTTCCTCTACCAGTAACATTTGTGATGGGTCTCTCCTTTCCATTTAAATTACTTCTCTTTTTGTTAAGAGACACATTTTTTTGAGCAAAATTTTTTTTACTACAAATATTTCTTAAGAATGATTTCGTGCTCTTACCCGGACCTTTCTTGGTGTTTTGACAAGTATTTGGGGAAGAGGACTGCTGCAATAAAACATCATCCTGCTGTCTTTGACGTTTTCTAGCCTTTCGTATTCGACTTCTGGAAGGCATTTTCCAAACTATGAAAGAATCTGCAGTTGAATCTGTGAAAAAATATAATATAAAATGTTATTAACCACTATTACCAAACAGTAAATAAATAACAGTCATCTAAAACTTAATGCTGTACTAATTATTTAACATAGCAAATATTTTCCACCAGCACTGCATCACAAAAATGACACTCAATGGTACAAAACAGGCATACAACACTCATAAATCACTCCCTAATATTTTAAATCATTAATTCAGGATGACGATAAGATGTAGCCTATCTAAAGGTTTGTTTAGGCCCAGATCTTTGGACTGGGGTGAATGTGTGTCATTGATCCACATTCAGTCCATCACCTGTTTTGTTTATTTGAGGTGAGGCCAACACATGGTTGCAGATAAGATTTTCACTGAAAAAAAACCAAGGTAAAAAAACATGTGAAGGCCTACCAATGAAGTAAATCATTAAATGAAAACCAATACATTTCTGGAAATATGCACTACTAGTGCTTCATAAGATGTTTTGGATCATATTTATAAGTTATTTGAGTATCTAGTATGCTATTTTACATTCTTCATGGTGCAAATTTATTGTAAATACGCTCCCACCTGCGGTTGGCAAATTTAGATTTTGATTATGGGAGTTAGATAGGCATGTTAATAATTTCCCAAAAATGGTATATAACCCCAAACAACCTTTGAAGCAAATGCTCTTAGCCATGTTATCCACCTCCCATTGGATAACATGGCTAAGAAATGCTTGCAAATGTGATAAAAAAAGGCCTGCAATGCATGAATAACGCAGAAAAATCAGCGATATTCATGCATTTTCCAACAAATGCTCTTAGCCATGTTATCCACTTCCTATTAAATAACATGGCTAAGAACTGCTCAGGGCACCATGAGGAACGCTTTCCATTTAAAAAGGGAAAAATAACATCAAAGACACTAAAATGCCTTCTAAATATGAACCCAAACAACCTATGAAGCAATGTGAAAAAAAACTGCCGCAATGCATGAATATAGCAGAAAAATCAGCGATATTCATGCATTTTCCAGCAAATGCTCTTAGCCATGTTATCCACTTCCAATTAAATAACATGGCTAAGAACTGCTCAGGGCCCCATGAGGAACGCTTTCCATTTAAAAAGGGAAAAATAACATCAAAGACACTAAAATACCTTCTAAATATGAACCCAAACAACCTATGAAGCAATGTGAAAAAAACGGCCACAATGCATGAATATAGCAGAAAAATCAGCGATATTCATGCATTTTCCAGCAAATGCTCTTAGCCATGTGATCCACTTCCTATTAAATAACATGGCTAAGAACTGCTCAGGGCCCCATGAGGAACGCTTTCCATTTAAAAAGGGAAAAATAACATCAAAGACACTAAAATGCCTTCTAAATATGAACCCAAACAACCTATGAACAATGTGAAAAAAAACGGCCACAATGCATGAATATAGCAGAAAAATCAGCGATATTCATGCATTTCCCAGCAAATGCTCTTAGCCATGTTATCCACTTCCTATTAAATAACATGGCTAAGAACTGCTCAGGGCCCCATGAGGAACGCTTTCCATTTAAAAAGGGAAAAATAACTTCAAAGACACTAAAATGCCTTCTAAATATGACCCCAAACAACCTATGAAGCTCTAACAGTACATATCCTGAAATTTAATTCATTTCAAAATTCGTTTTTAAACACAGCATATAAATCAATTGTATACCTGCATTCATGAAGAAATGACTAAAAATGTCCTTGAGACACATGAAAGTGTTTTCTGGAATGCCCTAGCACCATTTTTGGGACACTATTAACATGGCTAGGTAACTCCCATAATCAAAATCTAAATTTGCCAAGCACAAGTGGGAGCGTATTTACAAGACACTTGTCCCATGAGGAACACTTTACATTTTAAAAGGCGAACACAACATCTTAGACACTCAAATACCTTATAAATATGGCCCAAAACAACCTATGAAGCTCTAGCAGTACATATCTAGAAATGTAATTGATTTCTTAAATCGTTTTTAAAAGCAACATATCTGTTTCAGCTTACATAACAGACCATGAAATGGCCTCCATGTATTACAATATCTTGTGTAACTGCATGCCAGAATGTTACACCAAATATGCAATTATAATTTCTCTTTGAAACTAATTCTATTAGTATATCACTAGAGACAAAACCACATTTTAAAAACACAGCTTTCTTCATCATTTTCTCCTTAAATCATACTATTCTCTATCTAAATTAAATAAATCTTTTCTCACCTTAGCAAATATTTTTTGAGTTTTGAAAACAGTCTCAGAAATACACCAAATTGTCTTCAGCAGAAGAAAAAGGATGCACTCCAAAGGCTGCAGCTATTGAAAGCACAGAAATACAGATATTCTTTTCACATATCTCTCATATTAGCCAATCATACCTCTTCCCTCACTTTTTTCAAATCAAAACCCTTCCCCCCTCTGCCCTGTCTGCCTTGTTTCCATAGCAACCACCTCCTGGAAGACCTCTCATGTTTGCAAATTCACACAACAATGTTTCAATTGAACTCTGAACTCTCAGTGCACCTGCGTATCCAGTGCAATCTTTCATTAAATGTTTCTTCCTTGACCATTCAAATTACATCTTTCAAAGAACACATCCATGCACCCTAACTTTCTGTTTTCAGAAATGGAAATGCACCAATCACTGCTAATGAATCATTAGCATTGTAAATCCACAGTTTTTTTTCTTTAGAAACTCCTACTGTTTCAACTGCCCTTTCATTACCACACTTCATCTGACTGCAGAACAACCTTCTTCCACCATGTTTAACGTCTGGATTGTTGGACATAGTTACATCCACTGGGCTCAAAGGTATGCTGAGAGCAGAAATTTACACAACCTCAATTTACAAGATGTGGAAATTAAGTGGTTGGGCCAAAGAGGATTAAAATGTCACCAATTGATACCATTGGTGAAAACCTTTATGCATTTGCCAAAACCTGACCTGTTAATAGTGCACTGTGGAGGTAATGATTTGGGCACTTTGACAGGGGTAGGTCTGGAAATGCTTTTAAAGGACACCTTGGAGCAATTAATGGCACTTTTTCCTCAAACTGCCTTGGTATATTCCAATATATGCCAAAGACAGAAATGGAGGTGGTCCAACCAATTTTGTCCACAAATTGAGAAAGCGAGGAAGCATGTAAACAAATCTGTTTCAGCTTACATGAGAGACCATGGAATGGGCTCTCTGTACAACAATAACTTGCGTTACTACATGCAAGATATCTACAGAGGAGATGGAGTTCACTTCTCAGATGAGGGCAACAGAATTTTCATTCTGAATTTAAGACTGTGCATTGGTACCTACTTATAAGTACCTAAATGTACCATAAACCCAAAAGCTCTTCTCAGAGCTACCCTACATCTGATCACTCACAATTATTATTTTTCTCTAACTTTTTTCACTAATTTTCCACAAAATTCGCTCCCCGGAGCGCTACCCGGTTCGCTAACCGAAAGCTAACCTCGCGGAATTTTTTTAAAAAAAAATTTTTTTCCGCACATATAAGCCTCCTCAGCCACGCTCAGAAAACCTAGGGGGTCAAGATAAGTCTACCATGACCCCTTCTACCCATTCTAAACATTATTTGCCCTCCATCTTGTATCTTAATGCGAACGAAACACAAAATGGTGGACTCCCGTGACGCTTAAGGTTCGCTAACCGGGCAGCTTCCCGGAAAGCGGTCCTAAAAAAAGGCGGGAAAGTAATTTACAGAATAACGACTAGAAACACTCTCACCAAATATAGATTAGCTCATACTACATAACAATCCCTTCCATTCTCACAAATTTCATTGAAATTCCATTTAGCCATTTAGCCTGTAGACCTCTCCAAGTACCGTGAGGTAAATTACTTCACAAAACACATCTGAATTGTTGGAATTGACAACCAATGAAAATGTTACTTTCATTTTCTACTTTTATTACCTGACATTTGATTGGTTATATACCTGTATATATATAAAGGGAGAGAAGGAAACACAGCCATTTTGACTACTACTTCTTGTTGTACCTCCTATTTCAAAAGCTTCAAAAAACTTCAACTTCTTTGTGAAGGTAAGTTATAATTTAATATATTGTGCACTATGACTTAATATAGTAGACTTTTTCTGCTACATATACACTATCCCTCTGTAGTAGTAGTGTCTTGGTTAAATCACATACACTTTTTTTTAGTCCTATTTCCACTCTCATACTATACACTGCCAAAAGATAAATTCACTGATAAAAACTGCCTATCTAAAATTAATCCCAACAGTGCCCTATCTCTACTAATATATATTTTTTTAATCCAAATTTCAGGCAAAATGGAAGGCGAGCAGCAAGTTTCATTTTCGATTGAACTGAAGGAGAGCAGCCAAGACAAACTTGATGACTTTATGGATGACAGTAGAGACCACGAACTTCTACAATGTGTTGAAGCAGTAGACAACTTGCTTCAAAATGAAAAACAATTACACCCTATAATAAATTATGACATTTCTGACAATGAAATGTTAGAAAATTTAATAAAGTATGAAACACAATCATAATAAAAAAAATAAATAAATAAAGAAAACAAAAAAAAACAAGAAAAACAACAAACAATTAACATACAGTATTAGAAAAGTCTTTCATTCTTTTATCCATAAAGTTCGCTGCCCAGAAAGCTATCCGGTTCGCGAACTTGGCGCTTACCACGCAAAAAAAAATTTTTTTTTTTGGACCCTCCTAGGCCCTTTTAAAACCTCCACATAAAACCTAGGGGGTCAACGAGGATCTACTATGCCCCCTTATGGTAATTTCCCCCTTTGTTTTGGCCTCCTCTTGTCTCTCGATCCTACCGAGAGACAAGATGGCGGCCGCTCCGGACTGTTTAGAATGTTGACAGACACCGGAGGGCCAATCAGCTTCTCATCGCAAAGTTCCGTTACGCGAAAGGTTCGCTAACCGGATAGCTGCCCGGAGCGCTGTTACAGATATATATCTTGATTTAAACGTTAATTTCTCAAAATCCACTGAAGCACATATATTGAGACCTAGCAAAGGCACATCGGGCTAACAGTCCCTACAATTTTGCCAAGTTTCGTGAAAATCCATTCAGCCGTTCGGGCTAAAAGTGAGTCCAACCGCCCTATGGAAATTAACATGGGAAAAAGGCGTTTTGGGACCCCCCTTTTTTCTCGGCCCCCCCTCCACAAAACCCCCCCAAATTTTCAAGGTCTGCTCAGAAACAAAATGTGCCATTTTCCTGAAAATTTCAGCCAATTCCGTCCACGAACGCAAAAGTTATTAGGCATAGAATTTTCAGAAATCCCATAGGGAAAAAATCCTAACTATATATACCTACTGGCGACCGCCAGTAGGTAATATATATATATATATATATATATATATATATATATATATATATATATATATATATATTATATATATATATAATTGTCAAAATCAGTTGATGATAATGTGATTTGTTGCCCTGTGATCTGGCCGGTAGACCATGTCGGTGACACGCCGATACACGGCGAGATTAGTTTAATTTTCACCGACTTGGGTTGCAATTTTATGCTAATTTAGCATTGGAACAACATCGTAACCCTGAGTGCAACTATACGAGGATTAAAATGTATAGTAAGGTGTTCATAATATTTAAAATGTATTTAGTGCAAATATTTGAGAATACGGGGTCATAATGCCATGATATGCTGATACACAGCAAGATTGTCTTTGTTTTTGTTCATTTAATATGATGAAAAGTAAGGCATTAGTACATCATGAGGGTTGTAACACACTGTAAATATGTCATTGTGTCTGAGAATTGAACCCACTTAATAATGGCCGACAGTATGTTAATATTTGCACGTTTGTCCCTTTTCCTTCTCACTCAACAGGAAGTGAAATGCATATATGGTGCCGAATGAATGGCACACACTAACACTGACGAAGGACTAGAGGTCCGAAACGCGTCTGTTTGTTTTGGTCAGAACGCCGTATTAAATTTTCTTTGCAACATACCCCCGTGAGTGCGTTTTTCGTCTCAGGAGAATGGGTCGAATGGAGCTACAATATATATATATATATATATATTTTTTTTTTTTGCTGCTTCCTCGTTACGCCGGGTCATGCACTCATGCACGGGGGCGTGTTGCGAGGGGCATACCTCGCTATTATCGTAGCTCCTTTTCTCTCGTATTTTCCCAAAGAAAAACAGCACTCACGAGAGGAGGATCAACGTTTTTATTTTCAACCCCCTGAGCACCAGACGCGTTTCGGCTCCTGCCTTTGTCAGTGGTACACTGATGCGCCATTTTTTCTTTATTTAAATAACCTTCACGTGATGTTTGCCATCGAGATAGAAATAGGGCTTCTTTCCCAAACATGTACGCCATATTGGAGCAGTTATTTACAACACTAGCAAACATTTGTAGCTATTAATTACGCCCTGGATGGGCTTATGCATATTTAAGAACATTTTTACTTGCAAATATATTCTTACCATATTTTACATAATTCTGTGTTATTATTTTGCCCTGAATGGGCTTTTATAGCATAAACAACTCATGTCTTTATACTTTCTATCTCTAGACTTATTTTTACAAAACACACTGTGCAATTATTAACCCCTTAACCAAAATAAAACTAAGTAAAATAAAATAACATAACACAATTTCATCTAATCTTAAATTCATTTTTCATTTCATATTTTTAGAAATCTTTCAGGTCAACAGTTACTCTAAAACTTTATATGGGGGTTCTTCTAGCCTAGATGTACTGTCATCTCTTCATGGCTATTAAGACCTCCAGGGTTCTTGGTGCCTATGTCTATAATGTGCCTGGATTCTAACCTCATTAATTTTTGCAATCTATCTCCCCCTCTAGGGTTGATAGGTACTTGATCCAATGCAAAATATTCCAGTAGCTCACTATTACTCTTATGGTGTTGATTATAGTGTCTCGCCACTGGATATGATGGGTCACAGTTGGTGATTGCCTTGAGGTGTTCCAGGATGCGCATTTTCGTGGGGATCACTGTACTACCTATATAGCGTAGTCCACACGGACATACTAGACAATAGACTGTAAATGGAGTTGTGCAAGTTAAAAAGGATTTGATTTTTCGCAGCTTTCTTCTCACCTGGTAAGATGTCACTTTCTTGCTATACTTACACGCTTTACAGCGTCCACAAGGGTAAAAACCTGGTATGGGTTTACCAAATGGTTGCTCTATAGGACATGTAAGGTAACTATTTGTTAAAGTGTTCCTTAATGCTCTTGCTCTCCTATATATATATATATCTCCAACATATATATATATATATATATATATATATATATATATATATATATATATATATATATATATATATATATATATATATATATATATATATATATATATATATATATATATATAACTATCCATTGCCCAAGCCCACAAGGGTTTATTGGGTTACCCAAAATTTCTTTATTTACCAAACCAGGCACAATATTACAGCTTTGGATTGGTAAAATACCATCCAAGCCAACCTGAAATGAATAAAAGCAACCCCTGACACGTGTTTCGCTTTCAGGGGTTGCTTTTATTCATTTCAGGTTGGCTTGGATGGTATTTTACCAATCCAAAGCTGTAATATTGTGCTTGGAGTGGTAATTGGCTTTTGTCATTTTACAGCTCAGCGTGGATAGCACTGTGCTAATCCTATGCTTAAAGACTTTGCTGTACAAATGGCAAAAGACTTTGTCCATTTCTATCTCGGCGTGGATAGCACTGTGCTAATCCTATGCTTAAAAACTTTGATAGAAAAGCAGACATTCGAGGTGAGCAAATTTAGAGTGTGGCTGGTGTTGAGGGTGCTCTATACAGGAGCTGCCTTCCACCTAAACTTGGGAACTACCCCAAGAGTTCTCTCTTTCTTTTTTGCAAAATGTATGCGTCACTTTAAGCCTGCAAGTTTTTTTTAATATATATATTCACTGAAAAAAACATAGGTTTCAGGCACGTTATAGTTAGAAATTAAGCATTTAAAAACCTTTGAAATTCACTGAAAAAAACATAGGTTTCAGGCACGTTATAGTTAGAAGTTAACATTTAAAAAATCTTAGAAATTCACTGAAAAAAACAAAGGTTTCAGGGGTGTTATAGTTAGTTGGACATTTCACTTGTACAAAACCATAGAAATTCCCCCAACTCATGCGCCCGCTATGCATTGCTGATGACGTCACATATTACATCACTCATGACATGGTCAGTGACATCACTCATGACATCACTGATGACACCTTAAATGACATCACTGATGACATCATCCAGTGTCTGTGTGTTTTTCTGAAAATGTTATATGTTTTATATATGTATATCTCATGATCGATGTGAGAATAAATGGGTATATAAGTGTCTAAATGGATGATTTTGTTTTTGTAAAATTGATTGTATAACTGAGTGATTAAGTGTATCTTAGTGAATACATGAGTTAGTGAGCAATGCTTAAATATGTAAATATCTGTATCAGTCTCTCACTTGGTGTATAAATGGCTGCATGGGTTGGTGAGTAGCTGCATGAGTGTCTATATGGGTTATTAGTTGGTTTTTTGAGTATCAGTATGTGTGTCTGAGTGTCTGTATGGTTCGGTGGGGGGTATTACTTAGTGCATAGATTAATGAATGAGTGACTCACTGTTTGTATGTGTTGAAGACAGCATGTGTGCAGGACTGTATGGGTGGATGAGTGAGTGTATGGGTGTGTTAGTGAGTGAATGACTGTTTCAATTGTTTCTTTATGAGTAAGTACATATGTTTTAAACTAGTATATGTGAGTATTGGTTTATATAAGTGAGTGTATGTGAGAGTGAGAAATTGGAAGAGTTCCTGTTTAAATAAGTATGTGTTTTTTGAAATGACTGTTTAAGAGAGTAAGTATGTGTAGGTTTCTGTAGAATTATGTGTGGTGGTATGTGTGTAACTGTATAGGCAAGTAAATGGATGTTTGATAGTTTTTTTGCATGTATGATTATGTGTGTGAGTAACTCTGTTGAACTTGGCCCTTCTGGCAGGTTCCCCCCTGAACTTTTTGCCTGGTGTTAATAAATAATTATAGTGATGTCTTGGTTTCTGCGCACTTTCACTGTGTCCCAGTGGAAAGTGTGTGCGCACCCTGAGTGCGTGGAGTAAGGTTGGCCTGCCCTCCCATAGGAATGCATGGGAAATGTCTGTGTCCCTGGTAGTTCCTGATGCGTGAGGTGTGCATGCTCGAGTTTGGTATGTGCGAACTCGTGTTCCCTTTGTTATTTTTATTTCAGTTTTTGGGGGGAATCGCGCACCCAAATTGTACCTTTCACGATCCGTGAGCGGATTGTCGCTGCCATTTTAGAAATGTTTTGAAGGATCCGCGTACGATGTGCGACGAGTGCGTATTTTCTGAGATGTGCGCGATTGCTATGCGACAGGTATGCGACTCCAGCTCCCACACATTCGCAACACGTGCACATTACTGTACGCAACGCTTGTGCGCTTCTGCGTGACGTCATGTACTTGTTGGGTGCGGTGGGTACGCAACTCCCGCAAATTTTTTTAATGTCTAAAATGATATATATATATGTATTTAATATACATATTAGGGCAAGACATTGTCTAAGGTATTCATGAAAATAATATATTTGTACTTGTAATAAACATATTACTTTTAAATGCAATTTCGCAAAGTCGCGTAGGGTGCGTGCTGCATGTGCGCTGATCCCATGTGACCTGAAAAAAAATAAAGATTTGATTGGTTCATAACATTTACCATTGTAACTATTAAAGGACCCCACCCATTTCAATCATTCTTCTTTGAGCTTCTTTGGAGAGTCAACTCTGTGCTTGGAAGAACCTATTTCCATCATTTTTTTGGGGGTGTTTTTGAAAACAAAAACAACATCATGGCTTCAGGACAGCAGCCACAGGAGGAGTCAAAACTTTTTTCGGAGGAAGAATTTTTTCCAGAAGCTCCACGTCCAGAAGGCCGGTATCGGTGGTGTGGAAGTTCTTCACTTTTCCGGAGGGGCAGAAGAAAGTGGATGCCACCTAAATCATCTGCCAGATCTGTGAATGTGTCTTGTCCAGAGGTAGTGCCGGAAAAAAATACTCGTGCGTTACTGCCTCCATGTACAAGCACCTGAAGACTACATCCTGTGAATCTGGCTCTGGAGGAGTGTAGGAGAGCAGAACGGAACCCTCCACCTGCAGTTCCTGCTAACTCTGGCACTTCTACAGCTGCATCACCACTGGACATACGCCCAGAATTTGCATTACTTAAGCAGCACTGCATAAAGTGCAACAAACTAATTTCTTATGGGGAGCAGTCTGTTGAAGCATTGTGTGCTGTGCACCACAATCAACGTTACTAGACTTTAGTTTTTTGTTTTTTGGGGAATGCCACATAATTTCTGAAGTTTACTTTTTTATTTGTTCTTTTTTTTTTAAAATACCCAAAAAAATCAAAATTGTTAAAAGGAAAAAAGAAGAAAAAAAGTTCTTCTCAGAACTAACTTCTCTGGTTAAAGAAAGACCTATATTTGCATGTTAATGTGTGTAAGTTTGGTTGAATGTATGTGTAGAGCATAATTGACTGAAATAATGTCCTAGTAGTGTATGGTGAATGTATAAGTGCAGAACTATAAGGAAGTGCTGCAGCGTGACACTGTAAGCTCTTTAGCTAAACTATGCTGCGGTACTTCCAAAGCACAGGGATGCAACATATGTACATAAATATGTTGCAACTCTATGCTTCCCTCTGCAATGCTGCAAAAACTGCAGACATATAGTGACACAGTCATTCTTGCACTATAGTGCAAGCATGTCTGTGTCATGGAGAGATTGTTTTTGTGCAGGAAGGGACACCTTCCTGCACAAAAACGATCAGTAAAGGCATTTTCCTCTTTCAATGTATGCTGTGCAATGTGGCATACATTGAAAGAGAAAAAATGAGGAGAAATGAAAACAATTCTCCTTGTTGTGCCTTGCTACACCAACTGGAGGATAGTGCAGCATTCACACACATCTCCACATTTATGATTTCTGATAAATCTGCAGATGTGTCTTGTTCTATGAGTGTTGTGTGGAAACATCCACAACAACACCTATGGAATGCTCTTTCAATGCAAAGGGTGTGTATGAAAAGGTCATATTTACACTAAGAAGAAAATTTACACAGGGTGCCTTTTCCTCTCCTTGTAAATATATGAAGGAGTGTCAGGCTCCATTACTATGTTACAAAAAGTGACATATTGTTGGTACAGGATGCTTCTAAATCTGCCCCATAAGTGCTTCGGTATTCGCAGACTATTACAATAAAAACATATTGCAAGTTGGTTGATTGAAGAATTGCATTTAAGTGACAGGATGTAAGCACAGAGATATCTCTCCAAAGATGCTCAAAAAAGAATGATTGAAATAGTTGCAGTCCTTCAATAGTTACAATGGGAAATGTTAGGAACCAATCAAATCTTTTTTACAGGTCACATGGGATCCTACGACAGAGAGATTCCAAAACTACATAGATATAAACTAGGTATTTTGAGGAGTGTATTAATACTTTGTAGCTTCTTGCAGGTCTGCATACATAGTATATAAAGAAATTGATTTGTACTAGGGTTAGTGACTAGGTCAATCCTTAAGTATATGACTAATAACTAGAGTAATTTCAGTACTGCAAAAGAGTGCAAGATAAATGTATAAGTATTCAAATAAACAACACCCCAAGGATCGTCTAAGTATACATTTGGTGTATTTCAAACGATAAAAATATGACGGCGGGAGTTATCAGACCAGCTGTTGTGACGGAAAAGAATGCACTACTAGAACGGGGAGAATTGGAAGGCTACTGGGGCAGGAGTGATACGTTATTGTGCTATTTTGGCAGAATACGTGGAGATTAAGTTGAAATCTGGCGCACGTGAACATGTTAATCTAAGGGAATTGAATCAATGTGACGGACCAGGACAGCAATCGAATATTTTGACAATATCATTTTGGTGCCTGTTTTAACTTTGATAAGGGATTTGTGTTTTAATATTAGGACCAGTTTCTCACGAATGAAAGAACCCGTTTTTAGTTTTGAAGTATACAGATGGACATCGGAGTTAATTGACTATAGAACATACATTTGAAGTAGGAGGTATTTACGAGCAAATTGGGCATAAGAAGACAAAATATAAAGATTGTTTGTGCTTTTTCAGACATCCACTTTGATTTAGAATTTAAGCCCTGATGATGTCCCGGATGGGACGAATCGCGTAGGCTGGAGCTGTGGAATTTGTATAAACCATGCAACAGGTGTTTTTGTGAATATGTTGTGAACATCAGTACAGTGGATATTTTCATCGTTTGAAATTAAATAATACAATTAAAGAACTGAGTATTTTGACGAAGGAAGCCTGCATTGAACTTTTTTCTGGTGCTTGAGTAAATTGCATGATTTAATGCTTTAATACAGCAAATGTATACTTAGACGCTCCTTGGGGTGTTGTTCATTTGAATGTTTTAGTGGCTTTTTGACAATGGGCTGCTACCAGTAGAGCATCAATTTAGAGATTTGATATTTAAGAGTGAATTATTATTGTGATTTCTCACTGTGCACACGATTATAGTACCCTCATCGTCTTAGGATTGGTATATTGTAAATTTATAAGAACTTAGGTTTTAGCAAAGTGATAGGATAGATACATAGTGCTGGATGGATGAATGGACAAGTGATTGGGACAGATAGAAGGTTGCCTAGACTGCTTAGTTACTAACTGAATATTTTAAAGAGGGTATCAATTCTATAATGGTGATTAGAAGTTTGCATACATACTGCACAGAATATTGTAGCTGTATTAGTTTTTATGTTTAGGCCATTCGTTTGATACTTGACTAGTTATTAAATAATATCATTGTTGTAAAGAGAATACATGCTTCCAGTAAGCACCACTTCACTGCGTTGCAGAGAGATGGTCTAGGCCGTTCCCCTTTTTACAACTCTGTGCAACGCAGTTCGGTAGTGCCTACTGGACATACGTAGTGGCCTAGTTGGAAGGACCCATTAGGATGTCGGGCGTATTGCCACTGCCATGCGGGCGGTGACCATCCGCCAGACATCCTTCCCCGCCCGCCACCCATTTCCCCCCGCTAAATTACTATGGCTAGGGGACCGCGACGGACGGAAAGACCGTCCGACGCTTTTCCGCCAGGTCAAGGAGATGACGGGCAGAAAAGGGTTTCATATGGCTGGCGGTGTCTGTTAGACACCGCCAGCCATATTAGGGTGAAGGCAGGGACATGCTTTTCCGTGGTGGCAATGCCATCATGGAAAGGCATGCAGCAAGGTCTTGCGAGGGGCGGTTGCGGGTCCCCAGGGACTCCAGGGGGGTGGGAGGTGCACATGGGGGGTACCTATGGTACCCCCCTGCACTTCACTGTACAACGTGACAGGCACCGCACAATACAATCCAGATAAGGTTCTGACTCGGGACAAAGCAACATATGCCATACCCTCTTTAAATACGGTACTTCCACTGTTCACCAAAGCTCTGTCTATACTTAAGCCTTGAGATTTATGAATAGTCACTGCATATGCCAGAGAAAGAGGAAACTGTTTTCTATGAACATATAAATCTTTAACAAGCAAAAAACGAACTGAACAACAACTAATTTGTTTTACTTCTTCAATTTGATCCAATTAGATTTTTAAAAATTCAATTCCATCTCTATTTTGATAATTAACAAAATCAACAACTATACCCATTGCTCCATTTACTAAACCTTTTTCCACATCCAAATTACTTCGTAAAATTACCCAAAAATTTACACATATACATAAATTCTTTTATAAACCAACAGTTTTAGATATAGATTTTTCTAAAGAATCTAATTTTTCCATCAAAACAATAGTGATTCCTTCATGCTCTATTTTATCAATGGCTTCCATTTTATTATTTGTTCATTTTCTAGCTTCAAAAGTTGTTCATTGAATATGGAACACTTGTGCAGTGTTGGCATTAAGCAGATTATAGATTTTGTTCTGCAATTTGTAAATTTTTTTTTTAAGAACTTCATTGTGCATTACCAATATCATTACAAGTATGGGCCTACAACCACAGGGGCCGGCCGCTAGAACATATAAAATAGTCGTAAAACATCACGGAGCAGCGACTGGTCCCCTAGTGGTCCAGCAAAATACAGGATACAGTTCTCTGCAACACAGGATAGAATAGGATACAGTTATTTTTGATTTTTAAAAGAACCAAAAGAAAAACAGACAAACAAGTCTCAAGGCGGAAAGCATTATGGACAAGGTCGAGCTCCGACGGGGGGGACCTTCAATACAGGATAGTTAATCAGGAAAGCAATAGAGATGACTAGGGGGGGGGGGGCAAGTGGAGAAGTCAGTTAATCAGGAAAAAGACAGAGAAATGTCCGGATTGTCCTCAAACGGGGGTGTACAGATGTTCCCGCGGTAGGCATTCCATTGACCCCAGATTTTATTCCACGCCCTAGGCTTACCCCTAGCCAAATATACAGTCTTCTCTCTAAACATAAACCAGTCCATATCCTCCTTCCAGACTGACATGGTGGTGGGCCCACCGAGCCTGAGCGACGTTGTAATCATTCGGCTCCCACACATTCACCAAGCAACTCTGAGCCTCAGGCAGCAGAGCGACCCCGGTGACACATTCCATGAACACATGCACACGATTCCAATACGCCGCCACCTCACGGCATTCCCAAATGATATGGAGAAAGGTAGCACTCAATCCACACCCACGCTTGCATAACCCATCCGAGGAAAAGCCCATAGCAACCAGATGAGGACCAGTAACATATACCCGATGAAGAATCTTGAGTTGGACGAGACGGAGATGGGCGGGAATGGCGACCTATTTCGGGGAAGACAGCGATGACTGCCAGTCTTCGTCATCCAACTCCAACCCGTCTCCGGTCCAGGCGTCCCTGAGACGCACAAGGAGATCTGCCCGATTGTTGATTAACTTCTTATAAATCAATGAGATCGTACTATCGGGCAGATGACCATCAAGTATACGGTCCTCGAGTGGGGAGGACTCGGGAACAGTAGCATCGGCAGTGAAGGCCGACGTCAAAGCATGGCGGACCTGCGCATACCTGAAAAAACTCTCTGTCACTCAACTCATACTGACTCTGAAGCACCTCAAAAGTCTTAACCGCGCCTTTCACCCAAAGGTCACCTACTCTGCTTATACCGATCATATCCCATTTCTCAAAACCTTCAGTAGTCCAGAGGCATCCCAGCATACAGAGGGGTCGCTCATGTCAATTGATCGTTCCATCCCAGGGCAGCATTTGCATCCTTCCACACACGCACCGCAATCTTGGTGGGTCCCGTTAGATTCCTCCCCGCTGTCCGAGAGTAGAGCGCCCTATTGAAGTTACCGCCGGGCAATTGATATTTATCCATCTCGAAAGCCGAATTTGGACCGGGTGCATACATTGCGTGGTTGATTGCGGACAGCTGGGAGGCCCAATAATACCTCCTGATATCTGGGAGCGCCATGCCCCCGTCATACCAGGGGAGAGTTAACTTTGCAAGAGCGATACGTGCGCGGCCGTCCCAAACGAGCCTCCTCTGTAAACCCTCCAACTCCCAAAAGTAGCTTGCCGGAATGACGTCGAACGAATTCTGGAGTGCGTATAAAAACCGGGGCAGGGACATCATTTTAAAGAGTGCCGCGAGACAGAGCGGCGACAGCAGCAATCTACGCCACCGAACCACGTCTAGTTTCAATCTTCGGAGAGGAGGAAGGAGATTGTGCTCATAGCGGGCAGCTGGGTCTAGCGATATAAGGATCCCCAAATATTTGAAGCCGGATTGAGAGATCTGAATGGGAAACCTACTTGGTAATGGGGAAGGCCGCCCGAGATGACGTATACACAAGATTTAGACCAATTTATGATCAAACCAGAGTTCTTGCCAAACGAGCTTCTCTTACAATGCTCCCAAGCTCTGGAACAGCCTCCCCCTTAACATCCGCAAAGAAAATAATCTCCTCTTATTCCGCAGAATGCTGAAGACCTGGTTGTTTCCCCAATAATCCACCCCTAGGAGTACTATCTTTCTTTACTTAGCGCTGGGACGCCCGAGGGTAGCTATGCGCTTTAGAAATCCCGAATCAAATCAAATCAAATCAACGTCGAACAGAACGTTAAGGCATTTACGAGGGGAGGTAAGGTACAAAAGGATATCGTCAGCGTACAACGAGACTCGGTCCTCGAAATCGGGGGCCCACTGAATGCCCTTTATTGATGGCTCCCATCGGATCCAGGCTGCAAGCGGTTCTCGAGCAAGAGCAAAGAGTAGGGGGGACAGCGGGCACCCCTGCCTAGTACCTCTCCCGAGAGTAAATGACTGGGACACTCGACCGTTGACCACCACCTGAGCCAGCGGTTCCGTATATAAAAGTTTCACCAATCCGACAAATTCCGAGCCAAAACCAAATTTCGCCAGAGATAGGGCCATTCTATTGTATCAAAGGCCATCGTGGTGTCCAAGGAAGCCAAGATGGCCGGCTCCGGAAGAGACCCCGCCCTAGCGAAAACACCATGTAAGCGCCGCAGATTGAGAGCAGTGTTCCGGTGTTGAATAAAACCGGATTGATCCGGATGGATCAGGTTACAAATCACTGTGAGCAGACGATTAGCAAGGACCTTGGTGAGAACCTTAGGCTCATCATTCAACAGGGAGATAGGCCTGTATGAAGCGCAGCGATCACGGGGCTTGCCTTCCTTGGGAATTACTATGATCGTTGCCAAACACTGGTCACTAGGGAGGGTACCAAGATCACGTGACTCCATAAACATATCGCGAAGATATGGAGCGACTTTATCCGGGCGCAGTTTGTACAGCTCAATAGGCAAGCCGTTCGGGCCCATAGCCTTGCCCGAACGGAGAGAACGAATTGCGGTCGCAATCTCGTCTACAGACAACGGAGCCTCCATGCACTCTCGATCCTTCTCAAAAAGGCATGGCAGCGCAATGTCCCGCAGCAATGAGTGGGAGTCCTCCTCATCTCTATCGGACACCGGGGAGTACACCACACGAAAATAATCGGCAAAACACTCCACAATCTCACTAGGGTCAGTCACACTCACACCTTCTGAAGTCTGAATCACAGGGACCACACGATTCACTCTTTCCTTCTTGTCAAGCCACGCAATCAATTTACCCGCCTTATCCCCCACAACATACAATCTGCCCTGCTGTTCCCTGTACATTGTCTTAGCAGCATCCGTGACAAGGGATTTATAGTCAAACTGCTTCAGACAAAGGGCGTGGAGTCTATCCTGGGTAACGCCTGATTCTAGGTCAGCCTCCAATTCCAGTATTTCGGCCTCAAGACTCACGACCTCCTGATTCCTAGATTTCTTGGTCTCAGCTATTAAAGATAGAGCCTGGCCACGGAAAACAGTTTTAAAGGCTTCCCACAGGGACACAGAGGACAAAATGGACCCCTCGTTCTCCAGAAAATAGTGGTCTAGGGTCTTTATCAGACTATTACGGGTCTTGGGATTACGCAAGTGCCAAGGGTTGATAGGGGCGATCCACCCCGCAGCGTTCACCCCAGTGTCCATACAAAGCCACAATGGAGAATGATCCGAAATGCCCCGGGCCAAGTGTCTGATCTCCCCAACGGAGGAAGACTGGGCAGCCGGCATAAGGATGTAGTCAAGCCTGGAGAGACTCCCATGAGTGAAAAGTATACTGACATTGTGTTGGATGCATTAGCCTCCAGCAGTCCACCAGACCAAAGGTGTCCAAGAACCCACTGAGCCATGACTGGGAATTAGGAAGATCCCTGGGGGGGTGGCGATCGATAGTGCCAGAAAGTACAGAATTAAAATCCCCGCCCATAAGAAGAATGCTGTCAGGGAGCTCCAATATCACACGGCCAACATCTGAAAAGGTAGAGGTCTGGAGACTCGGGGGAACGTATACAGTGAGAAGTGAAAGAGTCTTACCCTCCCACCTGCCAGTGAGGGCGGCATAACGCCCTCTGTCGTCAAGGATTACGTTATCAATCTCTAGAGGGAGAGAAGACCGAACCAGAACACCCACCCCTCTGGAACCAGTGGTGAACCCGGAGTGCGCAACCAGGCGATAACCCCACCTATTCATAGCATGACACATATTTCCCACCAAATGCGTTTCCTGAAAAAGTACCACATCAGGAGACAAGCGAAGCAGATACTGCAGTACAACACCCCGTTTTATGCGATCACCCATTCCATTGACATTCCACAATATTAACCTCAACCCACTACCCCCATCCCCACAAGTGATGCATGAGTCACCCCACAAAGAGCAGGACACTTGAAGCAGAGAAGAAACCAATACGTCGCCTTGAGAAAGAAAAACACATTCACAAACACCCCATCCCACCCCCAACCAACACCTGTTACAACTCCCCCGTCCCTGCACCCCTGCAGTAGACTAAAAAGCCACCCCAACATGCAGTGTGCCTGTCGCCCTAACATTCCCATTCTACAAAAAGACCCTGGAGGAGGAAAGAGGCCCGTCCCTCCCGCCACCCGGAAGGGAACAACAATAAAACATATTATATAGGAGAAATAGAACCCAGATGAGCAATGTCTAGCAGTCGGAGATCAGGGGCCGAAAGGTCACTTCTGTGCAGACTCACCACCAGGGTGCTACGTCCGGTCGCTTCGGCCAGGCAGGGAATCCAGCCAGTCACTCACATTTTCCGACCTGTCAAAAAAGAATGTCCATTCCTCGTATTCCACACGAAGCCTGGTAGGGAAAAGCATCGCGTACTTCAATCCTAAGTCCCGGAGACGTCGTTTAACTCCCTGAAAGCCCATCCTTTGTCTCTGAACGAGCTGAGTAAAGTCCGGGCAAAAATTAACCGTAGAATTTTCAAATTTCACCGGGCCGCTCACTCTCGACGCCTGCAGGATAGCATCACGATCCCTGAAATGAAAAAGTTTTTCGATGATAGGCCTCGGAGGAGCACCCGGCTTAGGCCTACCGCGCGGAACACGATGGGCACGCTCCACTGCGAAGAACTTGCTCAGTCCAGAAGGGGCAAGGTGGTTCAGGACAAGATCTTCAACCAGGAGGTCAATCGAGTGAGTCTCGGGATTTTCCGGAACACCTATGATGCGGATGTTATTGGCTCTTGCCCAGTTCTCAAAATCTTCCAGCCGATGGGACATCAGGTCATTAGCCGATTTCAAATTGCCAAGTTCGGTCTGAAGTTCCGACACATCGGCCGTGAGACTAGAAGTCTTCAGATCCAACTACTTCACCTTCTCGTTGGTCTTGGACAGGTCGGCCCTGATCAGGGTGACATCGATGGCCACTGTGTCAATTTTATGAGCAAGAGCCTCATATTTCAGGCTGATGGTCTCCTTTATGTTGGTAATGGCGCCCATGATGTCCTGCAGGGACAGATCAATAGGAGCGGTTGGGTCCTCTTTGGCGTCCTCCGGGGTACGACTGGAGACTCCAGGGGATCCTTTGGCTTGAGTGTACCGGTCCATAACATTGGATTGGACCGGTCCCCCACGAAGGGGCGTCTTAGTCTTCCGTTTCTCGACGTCGCCCCTGGCTGCCATGCTGGAAGATGCGCCCCGGAGGGGCCCGCGAGACCTAGTGAAAATGGCCGCCTGCGGGCAAGGCACCAAAAGTCCACAAAAACTGGCTCATGTGGCCAAGACAAAGTCACGACTTGACCCAAGTGGCTGTGATGGTAAAGTCGCACTCACACTGAAGAGAGGCTGGACAGCTCCCCAACCAAGCGAAACCTTCTCGTAATCAGACCATGCCAGGACCCAAAAACGAAACTGAAAGTTGAAGTAGGTCTACTGGGGAGACCCCACTGCCGTTGTTGTTCAACTTCGTCCCGGCATCGCAATTTGCCAAGTCCCCGGCTCGCCGCAAGGTGGGCCTCAAAAGTTCAAATCGTTGTAATTTCGGTTTCCCAAGTCCGAATTAAATTCTGAAAAGAGTTATGGACTCAGTCGAGGTTCATCTTCGATAATCCGTCCAAGAATTCAGGATGTTATCAGGATAAGTTGCGACGAGTGGCTAGGGTCCGGGGAGCCCTGTGCTCACGCGACCATCCTGGATGCGCGCTAAGTTCCTCCCATGCTGTTCTAAAATTTTTATATATATTTTTTCAGGAACTATATTTTCATTGGGAAACAAGTTTGTAAGTAGTCAACTTTGCAAAGCTCGTTTGCCATGTTCTGTCAGTACTCCAATTCTTATATCTTGAAGAATAGTTCCATAATCAACATCATTTGCCTGTCACATATTTGTAATGATTTCCTTGTATTCAAAATATGACCGAATGTTAACGTTTCCAACACTTTCCAAAGACTTTCTGGTGTCTTCATGCACAAGTGTTTTAAATACTGGTTGTCCTTTTATGGGAGATCTCCAAAAAGTATGACATGTTTTCCTCCAAATAAGACATCGTGCTCTGTTTTAATAATTTGATGCATTCTTAAATGCACAAAAGCAAGCATTAAGTTTGAGACGATGCTTACCTCATCAATATTTAGAAGTTTCATTTTCTTTAGCACTCTTGAAACATCTCCAAGTAGCTTGTGATATTCCAATTTGTTTTCATGCTCTACAGGTAGCATAAGTAAACAATGCAATGTTATTCCTTTAATGTTGTGTGCTGCTAACCCAGTTGGAGCAGTTACAACATAAGAAACATGTGAATCAGTTGTTTTCTGTAGGTAACTGGTCAAAACTTTAATTAACAAACTTTTTCCTGTTCCAGCTTGACCACTGACATACATTCGGATAGGTTGAAAAGATGTGAATGTGCATTCTTTCTTTTCATGAAGAAATCCATGGTCAATCTGTTGTCTCACTTGCTGACATATTTCTTTCTGTTCAACATTTAGTTGTTCTTCCAAGTTTCCTAAGTCCATAATATCTTCTTGAGCTTGATGCATTGCTTTTCCACTTCAATCATCGCGATTGCTGCTTTATTATTAAGAATTGGTTGTCCGAGTGGATCTTTACTCAGTGGAGCAGAACTGTGACTGCTTTGAGAACTATCTCTAGCAATCTCAGCTGCAATAGTAGCATCTTGATCAATTTTCATTGTTCAACATTTTTTGATAATTTGCAAAAACTGTACATTCTATGGTATCTTTAAAACATGGAAGGAATCTTCATAGCTTTGAAAATCTCCAAGTAATTCCAATTCTGAACGCCACAGTTTGAAGAGTTGCAAAAGTGCTAAACAGTAAAATTCCCTTTTATCAGAAGTATCACAACTCCGTTTTCTGTGATTAATCAAATTTCCTTTCCTTTGTTTCACCAAACATCCTTCAGAACCAATCACTGTATATTTTCCTTCATTGATGTTTTCTGTAGTATTCCTTTCAAAAATGTAGTAGCAGTATTTCTTAGAGACATATGTTCTCAAGATGATGACTTCTATTTGGATAATATGTGTCCAACATGTTTGTTTTGACAATATCTGTACTTTCCGGATCTTTTTCTGCTAAATATTCAATTTTTTGTACAGATTTATGTACTCGATTTCGCGTTGCAGCCAGACCTAGACTCACCCAAATGATTCTTCTAGATTTTGAGTATAAACTTGCAGATGAACATTCATACTCTCCAATTTCTTGATGGGATAACTTCTTCAAACTGAAACTGTATAATTTCTTACTAAGACTCTTCCTGTGAGAAATTTCTTCCCACATTTCTTTTAACTCTGTCTTTTGTGATTTGTTATATAGGATGTCACAAATCGGGCAACAGCAATGGAATTATCCACAACATACTGAATATCCATATTAAAATTTCACATTGAGAGAATAACTGAATTATAATCATTGATATATTTTGATTCTTTACTTCTTCTCAAATTGGATGTATTTTCGGGAGATTTTCTAGTGATGATATGTCTCATAGCTGACATAAAACTGTTTACTCTTCCTTTGGATATTACAGGACGTGGAAATCCAAAACGACATTTGGTATAAAACTTTTCCTTAGACTTGTACTTTCGTCGACAGTATTTTCCACAAATCGATGACTTTGGAATCGTAACACTTGTTGCCTTAAAGTGTTTTCATCTGTTCTTTTTGGTATAGCACATCTTGCATATTCTTCAATAAAAGACAAAACAGTGTCATCAGAATCAGTTTCAAATTTAGGTGCATCCTTAATCCATAACAGCATATGTATATATATATATATATATATATATATATATATATATATATATATATATATATATATATATATATTGATACTCCTTTCTCCCCCAAAAAATCTACAACTTCTCCAAGAGGAGGATTTTTTATTGCAGATAAAAGACATCATAGCTTCAAACAAATGATTGAAATATCGGCATACATTAATAGGATCCAAAGAGCCCAATCCTCTAGGTGTCATGTATTCAATTTTTTTAGATTTGAATTTGCCTCTCGAAGAAATTCAAGTAAATCATCCCAAGCGTATTCAGCACAACTTAGGGTAAGAAACCACGTAGAAGTTCCTAAGTTCCTTAGCATTCACTTAAGTTCTCCATGATAACGATAACAATATTCATTAGCACCACGCTGACATGCCATCAAATTGATCAGCTGAGATTCTAAATGATAGTCTCTCTGATGTATTTTATTCATAAATTCCTTTGCTGAAACATTGTGAAGATTTACTCCTGTTTTCAATATGTGGTAGACTGCATATGAAAGTCCAGACGAGTGACTCTCAAACAAAAGATGAAATGCATATGGGATACATTGTCGAAATATTGGATCTTCTGCATACAATCTTGTTGTTCGATATTCAGATGCAGGAATCTGCACTGATCGTTCATCATATCGTCCACCTTCTCCAGTTGGAAACAGCTGCGGAAAACAACGAGCTTCCAAACTTTTCTCCCATACACTCATGGGAGTACCCTTTGCTTTTTTCATTTGGAATAATTCAATAGTATTCCCCATCACTTCTTACGAAGGAACTGGTTGTACACTATAATGTTCATAGATTTCTTCACTTTTGGACATGTCCCCTTTTTCAATTTGACTAGTTGACGTTTCAATATCATCTCCTAAAAGTATTTCTTTTTCTTTCACATACACATTTTTGTAGTAATCATTGTGTTTTATCAGATATAATGTTGCTTTTTGCACTTTCTTAACATCCACTAACTCTTGCCATATTTTCTAACGCTTAGTATGAACACCATTAACTAGAGTAACTAGTGGTTCACTTTGTACATTCTCTATACCAATAGTTTCAATATTTTTCTTTAAATCCAGAGGTAAATATAAAACTCTTCCTTTTAATCCTCTCTGTAAATCTGTAGGAAGCAATTAACCTGTTTTAGGCTCCATACGAACAAAAGCTTGAAATGGGTGCACACATTGATTCAGAAGTGACTCACACGTATTTAAATCCATCACTTCTGGAGGAATAGTTTCCAACTCTAAATTATTATGGACAGATCTAGCGGGCATTTTATTGTCGTCTAATTTGTTATAACAATATTTACAAATACGCTGATCAGAACCCAAATCAAAACAATTCTCCACCAACAAATAAGTTGCCAATTCCTTCTACTTATCATGGGTTACTAGAGGAGTGCAGGGGGAGTAACAGGGTGTTTGATGGAGTGTATGGATACTGATTGGGGAATTGAAGATGTGAAAGACAAGCGTGCAGGTAGTTAGAGGACTGCGTGCATAGTGGATAGGGGTTTGAAGCAGTCTATGTGCTAAGGACTGGTTCACTGCATGAGTACTTGGGTACAGACTGAATGATTAGAGTCCTGCAAGTAGAGTGCCTGGGTGAATTTGTAAGTGGTTGGGTTTTAGCGCAGTAAATGGATTTGTACATGGTGCAGGATGGGTTACTAGATGAGTGCAAGGGGAGTGACAGGGGGTTTGCTGGAGTGTATGGCTACTGACTGGGGAATTGAAGGTCTGAAACACAAGTGTGCAGGTGGTTAGAGGACTGCATGCATAGTGGATAGGGGTTTGAAGCAGACTATGTGCTAATGACTGGTTCACTGCATGAGTACTTGGGTACTGACTGAATGATTAGAGTCCTGCAAGTAGAGTGCCTGGGTGAATTTATAAGTGGTTGGGTTTTGGCGCAGGGAATGGATTAGTACATGGTGCTGGATGGGTTACTAGAGGAGTGCAAGGGGGTAACAGGGTGTTTGATGGAGTGTTTGGATACTGATTGAGGAATTGAAGATGTGAAAGACAAGTTTGAAGGTGGTTAGAGGACTGCATGCGTATTGGAGAGGGGTTTGTAGCAGTCCATGTGTTATGGCCTGGGTCACTGCATGAATACTTGGGTACTGACTTAATGATTAGAGTACTGCAAGGAGAGTACCTGGGTGAATTTATAAGTGGTTGGATTTTGGCGCAGTGAATGGATTAGTACATGGTGCTGAATGGGTCACTAGAAGAGTGCAAGTGGAGTAACAGGGTGTTTGCTGGAGTGTATGGATACTGACTGGGGAATTGAAGGTGTGAAACACAAGTGTGCAGGTGGTTAGAGGAGTGTATTCGTAGTGGAGAAGGGTTTGAAGCACTCTATGTGCTAATGACTGGTTTACTGCATGAGTACTTGGGTACTGACTGAATGATTAGAGTACTGCAAGGAGAGTACCTGGGTGAATTAATAAGTGGTTGGGTTTTGGTGCAGTGAATGGATTAGTACAGGGTGATGAATAGGTCACTAGAGGAGTGCAAGGGGACTGACAGGCTGTTTGCTGGAGTATATGGATACTGACTGGGGAATTGAAGATGTGAAAGACAAGTGTGTAGGTGTTTAGAGGACTGCAAGCATATTGGATATGGGTTATAAGCAGTCTACTTGCTTAGGCCCGAGTTACTGCATGAGTACTTGAGTACAGACTGAATGATTAGAGTACGACAGGTTGAGTGCCTGGGTGAATTTATAAGTGGTTGTCTTTTGGCGCAGTGAATCGATTAGTCCATTGTGCGGAATGTGCCACTAGAGGAGTGCAATGGGAGTGACAGGGTGTTTGATGGAGTGTATGGATACTGACTGGAGAATTGAAAGTGTGAAACACAAGTGTGCAGGTGGTTGGAGGACTGCATGCATAGTGGATAGGAGTTTGAAGCAGTCTATGTACTAAGGACTGCTTCACTGCATGAGTACTTGGGTACTGACTGAATGATTAGAGTACTGCAAGGAGAGTGCCTTGGTGAATTTATAAGTGGTTGGGTTCTGGCGCAGTGAATGGATTAGTACATGGTGCTGAATGGGTCATTAGAGGAGTGCAATGGGAGTGAGAGGGTGTTTGCCGCAGTGTTTGGATACTGACTGGGGAATTGGAGGTGTGAAACACAAGTGTGTACTCATGCAGTGCCCCAGGCCTTAACACATGGACTGCTAGAAACCCCTCCAATGCACATGCAGTCCTCTAACCACCTACACACTTGTCTTTCACACCTTCAATTCTTCAGTGAGTATCCATACACTCCAGCAAACACCCTGTCACTCCCCTTGTACTCCTCCAGTGACCCATTCAGCACCATGTATTAATCAATTCACTGTGCCAAAACTCAACCACTTATAAATTCACCCAGGTACTCTCCTTGCAGTACTCTAATCATTCAGTCAGTACCCAAGTATTCATGCAGTGAACCAGTCCTTAGAACATAGACTGCTCAAACCCCTATCCACTATGCATGCAGTCCTCTAACCACCTGCACACTTGTGTTTCACACCTTTAATTCCCCAATCAGTATCCATACACTCCAGCAAACACCCTGTCAGTCCCCTTGCACTCATCTAGTGACCCATTCAGCACCCTATACTAATCCATTCACTGCACCAAAACCCAACCACTTATTAATTCACCCACGTCCTCTCCTTGCAGTACTCTAATCATTCAGTTAGTACCCAAGTACTCCTGCAGTGACCCAGGCTTTAACACATGGACTGCTACAAACCCCTATCCACTATTCAGCCAGTCCTTTAACCACCTACACACTTGTCTTTCACACCTTCAATCCCCTAGTCAGTATCCATATTAACCAGCAAACTCCCTGTCACTCCCCTTGCACTCCTCTAGTGACCCATTCAGCACCATGTACTAATCCATTCACTGAGCTAAAACCCTACCACTTATAAATTCACCCGGGTACTCTCCTTGCAATAATCAAATCATTCAGTCAGTACCCAAGTACTCGTGCAGTGACCCAGGCCATTACACATTGACTTATACAAACCCCTCTCCAATATGCATGCAGTCCTCTAACCAACTGCACACTTGTCTTCCACACCTTCAATTCCTCAGTCGGAATCCATACAGTCCAGAAAAACACCCTGTCACTCCAATTGGACTCCTCTAGTGACCCATTCAGCACCATGTACTAATCCATTCACTGCGCCAAAACCCAACCACTTGAAATTCAACCAGGCACTCTCCTTGCAGTACTCTAATCATTCAGTCAGTAGCCAAGTACTCATGCAGTGACCCAGGCCTTAACACGAGGACTGCTACAAACCCATCTCCAATACGAATGCAGTACTCTAACCACCAACACACTTGTGTTTCACACCCTCAATTCTCCAGTCAGTATGCATACACTCCAGCAAACACCCTGTCACTCTCATTGTACTCCTCTAGTGACCCATTCTGCACAATGTACTAATCGATTCACTGCGCCAAAAACAAACCATTTATACATTCACCCAGGCACTCTGCTTACAGTACTCTAATCATTCAGTCAGTACCCAAGTACTCATGCAGTGACCCATGAGTTAGCACATAGACTGTTTCAAAACCTTATCCACTATGCATGCAGTACTCTAAATACCTCACACTTGTCTTTCACATCTTCAATTCCCCAGTCAGTATCCATACACTCCAGCAAACAGCTTGTCACTCCTCTAGTGATCCATTCAGCAATATGTCCTAATCCATTCGCTGCGCCAAAAACCAACCACTTAAAAATTCACCCAGGCACTCTCCACACAGTACTCTAATCATTCAGTCAGTACCCAAGTACACATGCAGTGACACATGCCTTAACACATGGACTGCTACAAACCCGTATCCACTATGCATGCAGTCCTCTAACCACCTACAAACTTGTCTTTCACACCTTCAACTCCCCAGTCATTATCCATACACTCCAACAAACACCCTGTCACTCCCCTGGCACTCCTCTAGTGACCCATTCAGCACCATGTACTAATCCATTCACTGTGCCAAAACCTAACCACTTATAAATTCACCAAGGCACTCTTCTTGCAGGACTCTAATCATTCAGTCAGTACCCAAGTACTCATGCAGTGACCCAGGCCTTAGCACATAGACTGCTTAAAACCCATATCCACTATGCATGCAGTCCTCTAACCACCTACTTACTTTTCTTTCACATCTTCAATTCCCCAGTCAGTATCCATACACTCCAGCAAACAGGTAGGGCCCGATTCACAGAACTAACTTAAGACAAAATCCTAAACTTACTACCATTTTGGTAGTCACAGAAGGCACTTACTCATTTTGATATTTACAGAAGGCACTTACTCATTTCGGTATTCACAGAAGTTCGGACTCCTAACTTTAGGACTCCTAAATGCATTCTGTGAATATCGAATGTCTTAAAATTTGGATTTTTCTCAGTTTAGTAGAAGTAAAAATAGGAGTCCTAACTTTACTACTACTAAACTGAGAAAAATCCTAGTTTTAAGACTTTCGGTAATCACAGAAGGCATTTAGGAGTCCTAAAGTTAGGAGTCCTAATTTTACTACTACTAAAATGAGAAAAATCCTAATTTTAAGACTTTCGGTATTCACAGAAGGCATTTAGGAGTCCTAAAGTTAGGAGTCCTAAGTTTTATGAATACCGAAATGAGTAAGTGCCTTCTGTGAATACCAAAATGGTAGTAAGTTTAGGATTTTGTCTTAAGTTAGTTATGTGAATCAGGCCCCCTGTCACTCCCCTTGCACTCCTCTAGTGACCCATTCAGCACCATTTACTAATCCATTCACTGCGTCAAAAACCAACCGCTTAAAAATTCACCCAGGCACTCTCCGTGCAGTACTCTAATCATTCAGTCAGTACCCGAGTACTCATGCAGTGCCCCAGGCCTTAACACATGGACTGCTAGAAACCCCTCCAATGCACATTCAGTCCTCTAACCACCTACACACATGTCTTTCACACCTTCAATTCCCCAGTCAGTATCTATACACTCCAACAAACACCATGTCACTCACCTTGCACTCCTCCAGTGACCCATTCAGCACCATGTACTAATCCAATCACTGTGCCAAAACCCAACCACTTATAAATTCACCAAGGCACTCTTCTTGCAGGACTCTAATCATTCAGTCAGTACCCAAGTACTCATGCAGTGACCCATGCCTTAGCACATAGACTGTTTGAAACCCTTATCCACTATGCATGCAGTCCTCTAACCACCTCACACTTATCTTTCACATCTTCAATTCCCCAGTCAGTATCCATACACTCCAGCAAACACCCTGTCACTCCCCTTGCACTCCTCTAGTGACCCCTTCAGCACCATGTACTAATCCATTCACTGGGCCAAAAACCAAGCACTTAAAAATTCACTCAGGCACTCTCCTTGCAGTACTCTAATCATTCAGTCAGTACCCAAGTACACATGCAGTGACCCAGGCCTTAGCACATAGACTGCTTAAAACCCATATCCACTATGCATGCAGTCCTCTAACCACCTACACACTTGTCTTTCACAGCTTCAATTCCCCAGTCATTATCCACACACTCCAACACACACCCTGTCACTCCCCTTGCACTCCTCTAGTGACCCATTCAGCACCATGTACTAATCCATTCACTGTGCCAAAACCCAACCACTTATAAATTCACCAAGGCACTCTTCTTGCCGGACTCTAATCATTCAGTCAGTACCCAAGTACTCATGCAGTGACCCAGGCCTTAGCACATAGACTGCCTAAAACCCATATCCACTATGCATGCAGTCCTCTAACCACCTACACACTTGTCTTTCACATCTTCAATTCCCCAGTCAGTATCCATACACTCCAGCAATCACCCTGTCAGTCCCCTTGCACTTCTCTGGTGACCCATTCAGCACCCTGTACTAATCCATTCGCTGCACCAAAACCCAACCACTTATAAATTCACCCAAGTACTCACCTTGCAGTACTCTAATCATTCAGTCAGTACCCAGGTACTCGTGCAGTGACCCAGGCCTTAACACAAGGACTGCTACAAACCCCTATCCACTATGCATGCAGTCCTTTAAACACCTACACACTTGTCTTTCACACCTTCAATTCCCCAGTCAGTATCCATACACTCCAGCAAACCCCCTGTCACTCCCCTTGCACTCCTCTAGTGACCCATTCAACGCCATGTACTAATCATTTCACTGCGCCTAAACCCAACCACTTATAAATTCACCCAGGTACTCTCCTTGCAATCATCTAATCATTCATTCAGTACCCAAGTACTCCTGCAGTGACCCAGGCCATTACACATGGACTTCTACAAACCCCTGTACAATATGCATGCAATCATCCAACCACTTACACACGTGTTGTTCCACACCTATAATTCCTCAGTCAGTATCCATACAGTCTAGAAAACACCATGTCACTCCCATTGCACTCCTCTAGTGACCCATTCAGCACCATGTACTAATCCATTCACTGCACCAAACCCCAACCACTTATAAATTCACCCAGGTACTCTCCTTGCAATAATCTAATCATTCAGTCAGTACCCAAGTACTCGTGCAGTGACCTAGGCCTTTACACATGGACTTCTACACACCCCTCTCCAATACGCATGCAGTCCTCTAACCACCTACACACTTGTCTTTCACACCTTCAATTCTTCAGTGAGTATCCATACACTCCAGCAAACACCCTGTCACTCCCCTTGCACTCCTCCAGTGACCCATTCAGCACCATGTATTAATCAATTCACTGTGCCAAAACTCAACCACTTATAAATTCACCCAGGTACTCTCCTTGCAGTACTCTAATCATTCAGTCAGTACCCAAGTATTCATGCAGTGAACCAGTCCTTAGAACATAGACTGCTCAAACCCCTATCCACTATGCATGCAGTCCTCTAACCACCTGCACACTTGTGTTTCACACCTTTAATTCCCCAGTCAGTATCCATACACTCCAGCAAACACCCTGTCAGTCCACTTGCACTCATCTAGTGACCCATTCAGCACCCTATACTAATCCATTCACTGCACCAAAACCCAACCACTTATAAATTCACCCACGTCCTCTCCTTGCAGTACTCTAATCATTCAGTTAGTACCCAGGTACTCCTGCAGTGACCCAGGCCTTAACACATGGACTGCTACAAACCCCTATCCACTATTCAGCCAGTCCTTTAACCACCTACACACTTGTCTTTCACACCTTCAATCCCCTAGTCAGTATCCATATTCACCAGCAAACTCCCTGTCACTCCCCTTGCACTCCTCTAGTGACCCATTCAGCACCATGTACTAATCCATTCACTGAGCTAAAACCCTACCACTTATAAATTCACCCAGGTACTCTCCTTGCAATAATCAAATCATTCAGTCAGTACCCAAGTACTCGTGTAGTGACCCAGGCCATTACACATTGACTTATACAAACCCCTCTCCAATATGCATGCAGTCCTCTAACCACCTGCACACTTGTCTTCCACACCTTCAATTCCTCAGTCAGAATCCATACAGTCCAGAAAAACACCCTGTCACTCCAATTGCACTCCTCTAGTGACCCATTCAGCACCATGTACTAATCCATTCACTGCGCCAAAACCCAACCACTTGAAATTCCACCAGGCACTCTCCTTGCAGTACTCTAATCATTCAGTCAGTAGCCAAGTACTCATGCAGTGACCCAGACCTTAACACGAGGACTGCTACAAACCCATCTCCAAAACGAATGCAGTACTCTAACCACCAACACACTTGTGTTTCACACCTTCAATTCTCCAGTCAGTATGCATACACTCCAGCAAACACCCTGTCACTCTCATTGTACTCCTCTAGTGACCCATTCTGCACAATGTACTAATCGATTCACTGCGCCAAAAACAAACCATTTATACATTCACCCAGGCACTCTGCTTACAGTACTCTAATCATTCAGTCAGTACCCAAGTACTCATGCAGTGACCCATGAGTTAGCACATAGACTGTTTCAAACCCTTATCCACTATGCATGCAGTACTCTAAATACCTCACACTTGTCTTTCACATCTTCAATTCCCCAGTCAGTATCCATAAACTCCAGCAAACACCTTGTCACTCCTCTAGTGATCCATTCAGCAATATGTCCTAATCCATTCGCTGCGCCAAAAACTAACCACTTAAAAATTCACCCAGGCACTCTCCACGCAGTACTCTAATCATTCAGTCAGTACCCAAGTACACATGCAGTGACACATGCCTTAACACATGGACTGCTACAAACCCGTATCCACTATGCATGCAGTCCTCTAACCACGTACAAACTTGTCTTTCACCCAGGTACTCTCCTTGCAATAATCAAATCATTCAGTCAGTACCCAAGTACTCGTGCAGTGACCCAGGCCATTACACATTGACTTATACAAACCCCTCTCCAATATGCATGCAGTCCTCTAACCACCTGCACACTTGTCTTCCACACCTTCAATTCCTCAGTCAGAATCCATACAGTCCAGAAAAACACCCTGTCACTCCAATTGCACTCCTCTAGTGACCCATTCAGCACCATGTACTAATCCATTCACTGCGCCAAAACCCAACCACTTGAAATTCAACCAGGCACTCTCCTTGCAGTACTCTAATCATTCAGTCAGTAGCCAAGTACTCATGCAGTGACCCAGGCCTTAACACGAGGACTGCTACAAACCCATCTCCAATACGAATGCAGTACTCTAACCACCAACACACTTGTGTTTCACACCTTCAATTCTCCAGTCAGTATGCATACACTCCAGCAAACACCCTGTCACTCTCATTGTACTCCTCTAGTGACCCATTCTGCTCAATGTACTAATCGATTCACTGCGCCAAAAACAAACCATTTATACATTCACCCAGGCACTCTGCTTACAGTACTCTAATCATTCAGTCAGTACCCAAGTACTCATGCAGTGACCCATGAGTTAGCACATAGACTGTTTCAAACCCTTATCCACTATGCATGCAGTACTCTAAATACCTCACACTTGTCTTTCACATCTTCAATTCCCCAGTCAGTATCCATACACTCCAGCAAACACCTTGTCACTCCTCTAGTGATCCATTCAGCAATATGTCCTAATCCATTCGCTGCGCCAAAAACCAACCACTTAAAAATTCACCCAGGCATTCTCCACGCAGTACTCTAATCATTCAGTCAGTACCCAAGTACACATGCAGTGACACATGCCTTAACACATGGACTGCTACAAACCCGTATCCACTATGCATGCAGTCCTCTAACCACCTACAAACTTGTCTTTCACACCTTCAACTCCCCAGTCATTATCCATACACTCCAACAAACACCCTGTCACTCCCCTTGCACTCCTCTAGTGACCCATTCAGCACCATGTACTAATCCATTCACTGTGCCAAAACCTAACCACTTATAAATTCACCAAGGCACTCTTCTTGCAGGACTCTAATCATTCAGTCAGTACCCAAGTACTCATGCAGTGACCCAGGCCTTAGCACATAGACTGCTTAAAACCCATATCCACTATGCATGCAGTCCTCTAACCACCTACTTACTTTTCTTTCACATCTTCAATTCCCCAGTCAGTATCCATACACTCCAGCAAACAGGTAGGGCCCGATTCACAGAACTAACTTAAGACAAAATCCTAAACTTACTACCATTTTGGTAGTCACAGAAGGCACTTACTCATTTTGATATTTACAGAAGGCACTTACTCATTTCGGTATTCACAGAAGTTCGGACTCCTAACTTTAGGACTCCTAAATGCATTCTGTGAATACCGAATGTCTTAAAATTTGGATTTTTCTCAGTTTAGTAGAAGTAAAAATAGGAGTCCTAACTTTACTACTACTAAACTGAGAAAAATCCTAGTTTTAAGACTTTCGGTAATCACAGAAGGCATTTAGGAGTCCTAAAGTTAGGAGTCTTAATTTTACTACTACTAAAATGAGAAAAATCCTAATTTTAAGACTTTCGGTATTCACAGAAGGCATTTAGGAGTCCTAAAGTTTTATGAATACCGAAATGAGTAAGTGCCTTCTGTGAATACCAAAATGAGTAAGTGCCTTCTGTGAATACCAAAATGGTAGTAAGTTTAGGATTTTGTCTTAAGTTAGTTCTGTGAATCGGGCCCCCTGCCACTCCCCTTGCACTCCTCTAGTGACCCATTCAGCACCATTTACTAATCCATTCACTGCGTCAAAAACCAACCGCTTAAAAATTCACCCAGGCACTCTCCGTGCAGTACTCTAATCATTCAGTCAGTACCCGAGTACTCATGCAGTGCCCCAGGCCTTAACACATGGACTGCTAGGAAACCACTCCAATGCACATTCAGTCCTCTAACCACCTACACACATGCCTTTCACACCTTCAATTCCCCAGTCAGTATCTATACACTCCAACAAACACCATGTCACTCACCTTGCACTTCTCCAGTGACCCATTCAGCACCATGTACTAATCCAATCACTGTGCCAAAACCCAACCACTTATAAATTCACCAAGGCACTCTTCTTGCAGAACTCTAATCATTCAGTCAGTACCCAAGTACTCATGCAGTGACCCATGCCTTAGCACATAGACTGTTTGAAACCCTTATCCACTATGCATGCAGTCCTCTAACCACCTCACACTTGTCTTTCACATCTTCAATTCCCCAGTCAGTATCCATACACTCCAGCAAACACCCTGTCACTCCCCTTGCACTCCTCTAGTGACCCATTCAGCACCATGTACTAATCCATTCACTGGGCCAAAAACCAAGCACTTAAAAATTCACTCAGGCACTCTCCTTGCAGTACTCTAATCATTCAGTCAGTACCCAAGTACACATGCAGTGACCCAGGCCTTAGCACATAGACTGCTTAAAACCCATATCCACTATGCATGCAGTCCTCTAACCACCTACACACTTGTCTTTCACAGCTTCAATTCCCCAGTCATTATCCACACACTCGAACACACACCCTGTCACTCCCCTTGCACTCCTCTAGTGACCCATTCAGCACCATGTACTAATCCATTCACTGTGCCAAAACCCAACCACTTATAAATTCACCAAGGCACTCTTCTTGCAGGACTCTAATCATTCAGTCAGTACCCAAGTACTCATGCAGTGACCCAGGCCTTAGCACATAGACTGCTTAAAACCTATATCCACTATGCCTGCAGTCCTCTAACCACCTACACACTTGTCTTTCACAGCTTCAATTCCCCAGCCAGTATCCATACACTCCAGCAAACACCCTGTCACTCTCATTGTACTCCTCTAGTGACCCATTCTGCACAATGTACTAATCGATTCACTGCGCCAAAAACAAGCCATTTATAAATTCACAAAGGCACTCTGCTTGCAGTACTCTAATCATTCAGTCAGTACCCAAGTACTCATGCAGTGACCCATGCCTTAGCACATAGACTGTTTCAAAACCTTATCCACTATGCATGCAGTATTCTAACCACCTCACACTTGTCTTTCACATCTTCAATTCCCCAGTCAGTATCCATACACTCAAGCAAACACCCTGTCACTCCCCTTGCGCTCCTCTAGTGACCCATTCAGCACCATGTCCTAATCTATTCACTGCGCCAAAAAACAACCACTTAAATATTCACCCAGGCTCTCTCCATGCAGTACTCTAATCATTCAGTCAGTACCCAAGTACTCATGCAGTGACCCAGGCCTAAGCATATAGACTGCTTAAAACCCATATCCACTATGCATGCAGTCCTCTAACCACCAACACACTTGTGTTTCACACCTTCAATTCTCCAGTCAGTATGCATACACTCCAGCAAACACCCTGTCACTCTCATTGTACTCCTCTAGTGACCCATTCTGCACAATGTACTAATCGATTCACTGCGCCAAAAACAAACCATTTATACATTCACCCAGGCACTCTGCTTACAGTACTCTAATCATTCAGTCAGTACCCAAGTACTCATGCAGTGACCCATGAGTTAGCACATAGACTGTTTCAAACCCTTATCCACTATGCATGCAGTACTCTAAATACCTCACACTTGTCTTTCACATCTTCAATTCCCCAGTCAGTATCCATAAACTCCAGCAAACACCTTGTCACTCCTCTAGTGATCCATTCAGCAATATGTCCTAATCCATTCGCTGCGCCAAAAACTAACCACTTAAAAATTCACCCAGGCACTCTCCACGCAGTACTCTAATCATTCAGTCAGTACCCAAGTACACATGCAGTGACACATGCCTTAACACATGGACTGCTACAAACCCGTATCCACTATGCATGCAGTCCTCTAACCACGTACAAACTTGTCTTTCACCCAGGTACTCTCCTTGCAATAATCAAATCATTCAGTCAGTACCCAAGTACTCGTGCAGTGACCCAGGCCATTACACATTGACTTATACAAACCCCTCTCCAATATGCATGCAGTCCTCTAACCACCTGCACACTTGTCTTCCACACCTTCAATTCCTCAGTCAGAATCCATACAGTCCAGAAAAACACCCTGTCACTCCAATTGCACTCCTCTAGTGACCCATTCAGCACCATGTACTAATCCATTCACTGCGCCAAAACCCAACCACTTGAAATTCAACCAGGCACTCTCCTTGCAGTACTCTAATCATTCAGTCAGTAGCCAAGTACTCATGCAGTGACCCAGGCCTTAACACGAGGACTGCTACAAACCCATCTCCAATACGAATGCAGTACTCTAACCACCAACACACTTGTGTTTCACACCTTCAATTCTCCAGTCAGTATGCATACACTCCAGCAAACACCCTGTCACTCTCATTGTACTCCTCTAGTGACCCATTCTGCTCAATGTACTAATCGATTCACTGCGCCAAAAACAAACCATTTATACATTCACCCAGGCACTCTGCTTACAGTACTCTAATCATTCAGTCAGTACCCAAGTACTCATGCAGTGACCCATGAGTTAGCACATAGACTGTTTCAAACCCTTATCCACTATGCATGCAGTACTCTAAATACCTCACACTTGTCTTTCACATCTTCAATTCCCCAGTCAGTATCCATACACTCCAGCAAACACCTTGTCACTCCTCTAGTGATCCATTCAGCAATATGTCCTAATCCATTCGCTGCGCCAAAAACCAACCACTTAAAAATTCACCCAGGCATTCTCCACGCAGTACTCTAATCATTCAGTCAGTACCCAAGTACACATGCAGTGACACATGCCTTAACACATGGACTGCTACAAACCCGTATCCACTATGCATGCAGTCCTCTAACCACCTACAAACTTGTCTTTCACACCTTCAACTCCCCAGTCATTATCCATACACTCCAACAAACACCCTGTCACTCCCCTTGCACTCCTCTAGTGACCCATTCAGCACCATGTACTAATCCATTCACTGTGCCAAAACCTAACCACTTATAAATTCACCAAGGCACTCTTCTTGCAGGACTCTAATCATTCAGTCAGTACCCAAGTACTCATGCAGTGACCCAGGCCTTAGCACATAGACTGCTTAAAACCCATATCCACTATGCATGCAGTCCTCTAACCACCTACTTACTTTTCTTTCACATCTTCAATTCCCCAGTCAGTATCCATACACTCCAGCAAACAGGTAGGGCCCGATTCACAGAACTAACTTAAGACAAAATCCTAAACTTACTACCATTTTGGTAGTCACAGAAGGCACTTACTCATTTTGATATTTACAGAAGGCACTTACTCATTTCGGTATTCACAGAAGTTCGGACTCCTAACTTTAGGACTCCTAAATGCATTCTGTGAATACCGAATGTCTTAAAATTTGGATTTTTCTCAGTTTAGTAGAAGTAAAAATAGGAGTCCTAACTTTACTACTACTAAACTGAGAAAAATCCTAGTTTTAAGACTTTCGGTAATCACAGAAGGCATTTAGGAGTCCTAAAGTTAGGAGTCTTAATTTTACTACTACTAAAATGAGAAAAATCCTAATTTTAAGACTTTCGGTATTCACAGAAGGCATTTAGGAGTCCTAAAGTTTTATGAATACCGAAATGAGTAAGTGCCTTCTGTGAATACCAAAATGAGTAAGTGCCTTCTGTGAATACCAAAATGGTAGTAAGTTTAGGATTTTGTCTTAAGTTAGTTCTGTGAATCGGGCCCCCTGCCACTCCCCTTGCACTCCTCTAGTGACCCATTCAGCACCATTTACTAATCCATTCACTGCGTCAAAAACCAACCGCTTAAAAATTCACCCAGGCACTCTCCGTGCAGTACTCTAATCATTCAGTCAGTACCCGAGTACTCATGCAGTGCCCCAGGCCTTAACACATGGACTGCTAGGAAACCACTCCAATGCACATTCAGTCCTCTAACCACCTACACACATGCCTTTCACACCTTCAATTCCCCAGTCAGTATCTATACACTCCAACAAACACCATGTCACTCACCTTGCACTTCTCCAGTGACCCATTCAGCACCATGTACTAATCCAATCACTGTGCCAAAACCCAACCACTTATAAATTCACCAAGGCACTCTTCTTGCAGAACTCTAATCATTCAGTCAGTACCCAAGTACTCATGCAGTGACCCATGCCTTAGCACATAGACTGTTTGAAACCCTTATCCACTATGCATGCAGTCCTCTAACCACCTCACACTTGTCTTTCACATCTTCAATTCCCCAGTCAGTATCCATACACTCCAGCAAACACCCTGTCACTCCCCTTGCACTCCTCTAGTGACCCATTCAGCACCATGTACTAATCCATTCACTGGGCCAAAAACCAAGCACTTAAAAATTCACTCAGGCACTCTCCTTGCAGTACTCTAATCATTCAGTCAGTACCCAAGTACACATGCAGTGACCCAGGCCTTAGCACATAGACTGCTTAAAACCCATATCCACTATGCATGCAGTCCTCTAACCACCTACACACTTGTCTTTCACAGCTTCAATTCCCCAGTCATTATCCACACACTCGAACACACACCCTGTCACTCCCCTTGCACTCCTCTAGTGACCCATTCAGCACCATGTACTAATCCATTCACTGTGCCAAAACCCAACCACTTATAAATTCACCAAGGCACTCTTCTTGCAGGACTCTAATCATTCAGTCAGTACCCAAGTACTCATGCAGTGACCCAGGCCTTAGCACATAGACTGCTTAAAACCTATATCCACTATGCCTGCAGTCCTCTAACCACCTACACACTTGTCTTTCACAGCTTCAATTCCCCAGCCAGTATCCATACACTCCAGCAAACACCCTGTCACTCTCATTGTACTCCTCTAGTGACCCATTCTGCACAATGTACTAATCGATTCACTGCGCCAAAAACAAGCCATTTATAAATTCACAAAGGCACTCTGCTTGCAGTACTCTAATCATTCAGTCAGTACCCAAGTACTCATGCAGTGACCCATGCCTTAGCACATAGACTGTTTCAAAACCTTATCCACTATGCATGCAGTATTCTAACCACCTCACACTTGTCTTTCACATCTTCAATTCCCCAGTCAGTATCCATACACTCAAGCAAACACCCTGTCACTCCCCTTGCGCTCCTCTAGTGACCCATTCAGCACCATGTCCTAATCTATTCACTGCGCCAAAAAACAACCACTTAAATATTCACCCAGGCTCTCTCCATGCAGTACTCTAATCATTCAGTCAGTACCCAAGTACTCATGCAGTGACCCAGGCCTAAGCATATAGACTGCTTAAAACCCATATCCACTATGCATGCAGTCCTCTAACCACCTACACACTTGTCTTTCACAGCTTCAATTCCCCAGCCAGTATCCACACACTCCAACAAACACCCTGTCACTCCCATTGCACTCCTCTAGTGACCCATTCTGCACAATGTACTAATCGATTCACTGCACCAAAAAACAACCATTTATAAATTCACCCAGGCACTCTCCTTGCACTACTCTAATCATTCAGTCAGTACCCAAGTACTCATGCAGTGACCCATGCCTTAGCACATAGACTGTTTCAAACCCGTATCCACTATGCATGCAGTATTCTAACCACCTCACACTTGTCTTTCACATCTTCAATTCCCCAGTCAGTATCCATACACTCCAGCAAACACCCTGTCACTCCCCTAGTGACCCATTCAGCACCATGTCCTAATCCATTCACTGCGCCAAAAACCAACCACTTAAATAATCACCCAGGCACTCTCCATGAGGAACTCTAATCATTCAGTCAGTACCCAAGTACACATGCAGTGACCAACGCCTTAACACATGGACTGCTACAAACCCCTATCCACTATGCATGCAGTCCTCTAACCACCTACACACTTGTCTTTCACATCTTCAATTCCCCAGTCAGTATCCATACACTCCAGCAAACACCCTGTCAGTCCCCTTGCACTCCTCTAGTGACCCATTCAGCACCCTGTACTAATCAATTCACTGCACCAAAAACCCACCACTTATAAATTCACCCATGTACTCTCCTTGCAGTACTCTAATCATTCAGTCAGTACCCAAGTACTCGTGCAGTGACCCAGGCCTTAACACATGGACTGCTACAAACCCCTTTCCACTATGCATGAAGTCCTTTAAACACCTACACACTTGTCTTTCACACCTTCAATTCCCCAGTCAGTATCCATACACTCCAGCAAACCCCCTGTCACTCCCCTTGCACTCCTCTAGTGACCCATTCAGTGCCATGTACTAATCCATTCACTGCGCCTAAACCCAACCACTTATAAATTCACCCAGGTACTCTCCTTGCAATAATCTAATATTTCAGTCAGTACCCAAGTACTCCTGCAGTGACCCAGTCCATTACACATGGACTTCTACAAACCCCTCTCCAATATGCATGCAATCCTCTAACCACCTACACACTTGTCTTCCACACCTATAATTCCTCAGTCAGTATCAAAACAGTCCAGAAAACACCCTGTCACTCCCATTGCACTCCTCTAGTGACCCATTCAGCAATATGTCCTAATCCATTCACTGCGCCAAAAACCAACCACTTAAAAATGCACCCAGGCACTCTCCATGCAGTCCTCTAATCATTCAGTCAGTACCCAAGTACACATGCAGTGACCCACGCCTTAAGACATGGACTGCTACAAACCCTTATCCACTACGCATGCAGTCTTCTAACCACCTACAAACTTGTCTTTCACACCTTCAATTCCCCAGTCAGTATTTATACACTGCAGCAAACACCCTGTCACTCCCCTGGCACTCCTCTAGTGACCCATTCAGCACCATGTACTAATCCATTCACTGGGCCAAAAACCAAGCACTTAAAAATTCACTCAGGCACTCTCCTTGCAGTACTCTAATCATTCAGTCAGTACCCAAGTACACATGCAGTGACCCACGCCTTAACACATGGATTGCTACAAACCCCTATCCACTATGCATGCAGTCCTCTAACCACCTACACACTTGTGTTTCACACCTTCAATTCCCCAGTCATTATCCACAGACTCCAACAAACACCCTGTCACTCCCCTTGCACTCCTCTAGTGACCCATTCAGCACCATGTACTAATCCATTCACTGTGCCAAAACCCAACCACTTATAAATTCACCAAGGCACTCTTCTTGCAGGACTCTAATCATTCAGTCAGTACCCAAGTACTCATGCAGTGACCCCGGCCTTAGCACATAGACTGCTTAAAACCCATATCCACTATGCATGCAGTCCACTAACCACCTACACACTTGTCTTTCACAGCTTCAATTCCCCAGCCAGTATCCATACACTCCAGCAAACACCCTGTCACTCTCATTGCACTCCTCTAGTGACCCATTCTGCACAATGTACTAATCGATTCACTGCGCCAAAAACAAGCCATTTATAAATTCACCCAGGCACTCTGCTTACAGTACTTTAATCATTCAGTCAGTACCCAAGTACTCATGCAGTGACCCATGAGTTAGCATATAGACTGTTTCAAACCCTTATCCACTATGCATGCAGTACTCTAACCACCTCACACTTGTCTTTCACATCTACAATTCCCCAGTCAGTATCCATACACTCCAGCAAACACCTTGTCACTCCTCTAGTGATCCATTCAGCAATATGTCCTAATCCATTCGCTGCGCCAAAAACCAACCACTTACAAATTCACCCAGGCACTCCAGCAAACACCCTGTCACTCCCCTGGCACTCCTCTAGTGACCCATTCAGCACCATGTACTAATCTATTCACTGCGCCAAAAACCAACCACTTATAAATTCACCAAGGCACTCTCCATGCAGTACTCTAATCATTCAGTCAGTACCCAAGTACTCATGCAGTGACCCAGGCCTTAGCACATAGACTGCTTAAAACCCATATCCACTATGCATGCAGTCCTCTAACCAACTACACACTTGTCTTTCACAGCTTCAATTCCCCAGCCAGTATCCATACACTCCAACAAACACCCTGTCACTCCCATTGCACTCCTCTAGTGACCCATTCTGCACAATGTACTAATCGATTCACTGCGCCAAAAACCAACCATTTATAAATTCACCCAGGCACTCTCCGTGCACTACTCTAATCATTCAGTCAGTACCCAAGTACTCATGCAGTGACCCATGCCTTAGCACATAGACTGTTTCAAACCCTTATCCACTATGCATGCAGTATTCTAACCACCTCACACTTGTCTTTCACATCTTCATTTCCCCAGTCAGTATCCATACACTCCAGCAAACACCCTGTCACTCCTCTTGCACTCCTCTAGTGACCCATTCAGCACCATGTCCTAATCCATTCACTGAGCCAAAAACCAACCACTTAAATATTTACCCAGGCACTCTCCATGCAGTACTCTAATCATTCAGTCAGTACCCAAGTACACATGCAGTGACCCACGCCGTAACGCATGGACTGCTACAAACCCCTATCCACTATGCATGCAGTCCTCTAACCACCTACACACTTGTCTTTCCCATCTTCAACTCACCAGTCAGTATCCATACACTCCAGCAAACACCCTGTCAGTCCCCTTGCACTCCTCTAGTGACCCATTCAGCACCCTGTACTAATCAATTCACTGCACCAAAACCCACCCACTTATAAATTCACCAAGGCACTCTTCTTGCAGTACTCTAATCATTCAGTCAGTACCCAAGTACTCATGCAGTGACCCAGGCCTTAGCACATAGACTGCTTAAAACCCATATCCACTATGCATGCAGTCCTCTAACCACCTACACACTTGTCTTTCACATCTTCAATTCCCCAGTCAGTATCCATACACTCCAGCAATCACCCTGTCAGTCCCCTTGCACTTCTCTGGTGACCCATTCAGCACCCTGTACTAATCCATTCGCTGCACCAAAACCCAACCACTTATAAATTCACCCAGGTACTCACCTTGCAGTACTCTAATCATTCAGTCAGTACCCAGGTACTCGTGCAGTGACCCAGGCCTTAACACAAGGACTGCTACAAACCCCTATCCACTATGCATGCAGTCCTTTAAACACCTACACACTTGTCTTTCACACCTTCAATTCCCCAGTCAGTATCCATACACTCCAGCAAACCCCCTGTCACTCCCCTTGCACTCCTCTAGTGACCCATTCAACGCCATGTACTAATCATTTCACTGCGCCTAAACCCAACCACTTATAAATTCACCCAGGTACTCTCCTTGCAATCATCTAATCATTCATTCAGTACCCAAGTACTCCTGCAGTGACCCAGGCCATTACACATGGACTTCTACAAACCCCTGTACAATATGCATGCAATCATCTAACCACCTACACACGTGTCTTCCACACCTATAATTCCTCAGTCAGTATCCATACAGTCTAGAAAACACCATGTCACTCCCATTGCACTCCTCTAGTGACCCATTCAGCACCATGTACTAATCCATTCACTGCACCAAACCCCAACCACTTATAAATTCACCCAGGTACTCTCCTTGCAATAATCTAATCATTCAGTCAGTACCCAAGTACTCGTGCAGTGACCTAGGCCTTTACACATGGACTTCTAAACACCCCTCTCCAATACGCATGCAGTCCTCTAACCACCTACACACTTGTCTTTCACACCTTCAATTCTTCAGTGAGTATCCATACACTCCAGCAAACACCCTGTCACTCCCCTTGCACTCCTCCAGTGACCCATTCAGCACCATGTATTAATCAATTCACTGTGCCAAAACTCAACCACTTATAAATTCACCCAGGTACTCTCCTTGCAGTACTCTAATCATTCAGTCAGTACCCAAGTATTCATGCAGTGAACCAGTCCTTAGAACATAGACTGCTCAAACCCCTATCCACTATGCATGCAGTCCTCTAACCACCTGCACACTTGTGTTTCACACCTTTAATTCCCCAGTCAGTATCCATACACTCCAGCAAACACCCTGTCAGTCCCCTTGCACTCATCTAGTGACCCATTCAGCACCCTATACTAATCCATTCACTGCACCAAAACCCAACCACTTATAAATTCACCCACGTCCTCTCCTTGCAGTACTCTAATCATTCAGTTAGTACCCAAGTACTCCTGCAGTGACCCAGGCCTTAACACATGGACTGCTACAAACCCCTATCCACTATTCAGCTTGTCCTTTAACCACCTACACACTTGTCTTTCACACCTTCAATCCCCTAGTCAGTATCCATATTCACCAGCAAACTCCCTGTCACTCCCCTTGCACTCCTCTAGTGACCCATTCAGCACCATGTACTAATCCATTCACTGAGCTAAAACCCTACCACTTATAAATTCACCCAGGTACTCTCCTTGCAATAATCAAATCATTCAGTCAGTACCCAAGTACTCGTGCAGTGACCCAGGCCATTACACATTGACTTATACAAACCCCTCTCCAATATGCATGCAGTCCTCTAACCACCTGCACACTTGTCTTCCACACCTTCAATTCCTCAGTCAGAATCCATACAGTCCAGAAAAACACCCTGTCACTCCAATTGCACTCCTCTAGTGACCCATTCAGCACCATGTACTAATCCATTCACTGCGCCAAAACCCAACCACTTGAAATTCAACCAGGCCCTCTCCTTGCAGTACTCTAATCATTCAGTCAGTAGCCAAGTACTCATGCAGTGACCCAGGCCTTAACACGAGGACTGCTACAAACCCATCTCCAATACGAATGCAGTACTCTAACCACCAACACACTTGTGTTTCACACCTTCAATTCTCCAGTCAGTATGCATACACTCCAGCAAACACCCTGTCACTCTCATTGTACTCCTCTAGTGACCCATTCTGCTCAATGCACTAATCGATTCACTGCGCCAAAAACAAACCATTTATACTTTCACCCAGGCACTCTGCTTACAGTACTCTAATCATTCAGTCAGTACCCAAGTACTCATGCAGTGACCCATGAGTTAGCACATAGACTGTTTCAAACCCTTATCCACTATGCATGCAGTACTCTAAATACCTCACACTTGTCTTTCACATCTTCAATTCCCCAGTCAGTATCCATACACTCCAGCAAACACCTTGTCACTCCTCTAGTGATCCATTCAGCAATATGTCCTAATCCATTCGCTGCGCCAAAAACCAACCACTTAAAAATTCACCCAGGCACTCTCCACGCAGTACTCTAATCATTCAGTCAGTACCCAAGTACACATGCAGTGACACATGCCTTAACACATGGACTGCTACAAACCCGTATCCACTATGCATGCAGTCCTCTAACCACCTACAAACTTGTCTTTCACACCTTCAACTCCCCAGTCATTATCCATACACTCCAACAAACACCCTGTCACTCCCCTTGCACTCCTCTAGTGACCCATTCAGCACCATGTACTAATCCATTCACTGTGCCAAAACCTAACCACTTATAAATTCACCAAGGCACTCTTCTTGCAGGACTCTAATCATTCAGTCAGTACCCAAGTACTCATGCAGTGACCCAGGCCTTAGCACATAGACTGCTTAAAACCCATATCCACTATGCATGCAGTCCTCTAACCACCTACTTACTTTTCTTTCACATCTTCAATTCCCCAGTCAGTATCCATACACTCCAGCAAACAGGTAGGGCCCGATTCACAGAACTAACTTAAGACAAAATCCTAAACTTACTACCATTTTGGTAGTCACAGAAGGCACTTACTCATTTTGATATTTACAGAAGGCACTTACTCATTTCGGTATTCACAGAAGTTCGGACTCCTAACTTTAGGACTCCTAAATGCATTCTGTGAATACCGAATGTCTTAAAATTTGGATTTTTCTCAGTTTAGTAGAAGTAAAAATAGGAGTCCTAACTTTACTACTACTAAACTGAGAAAAATCCTAGTTTTAAGACTTTCGGTAATCACAGAAGGCATTTAGGAGTCCTAAAGTTAGGAGTCCTAATTTTACTACTACTAAAATGAGAAAAATCCTAATTTTAAGACTTTCGGTATTCACAGAAGGCATTTAGGAGTCCTAAAGTTTTATGAATACCGAAATGAGTAAGTGCCTTCTGTGAATACCAAAATGAGTAAGAGCCTTCTGTGAATACCAAAATGGTAGTAAGTTTAGGATTTTGTCTTAAGTTAGTTCTGTGAATCGGGCCCCCTGTCACTCCCCTTGCACTCCTCTAGTGACCCATTCAGCACCATTTACTAATCCATTCACTGCGTCAAAAACCAACCGCTTAAAAATTCACCCAGGCACTCTCCGTGCAGTACTCTAATCATTCAGTCAGTACCCGAGTACTCATGCAGTGACCCATGCCTTAGCACATAGACTGTTTGAAACCCTTATCCACTATGCATGCAGTCCTCTAACCACCTCACACTTGTCTTTCACATCTTCAATTCCCCAGTCAGTATCCATACACTCCAGCAAACACCCTGTCACTCCCCTTGCACTCCTCTAGTGACCCATTCAGCACCATGTACTAATCCATTCACTGGGCCAAAAACCAAGCACTTAAAAATTCACTCAGGCACTCTCCTTGCAGTACTCTAATCATTCAGTCAGTACCCAAGTACACATGCAGTGACCCAGGCCTTAGCACATAGACTGCTTAAAACCCATATCCACTATGCATGCAGTCCTCTAACCACCTACACACTTGTCTTTCACAGCTTCAATTCCCCAGTCATTATCCACACACTCGAACACACACCCTGTCACTCCCCTTGCACTCCTCTAGTGACCCATTCAGCACCATGTACTAATCCATTCACTGTGCCAAAATCCAACCACTTATAAATTCACCAAGGCACTCTTCTTGCAGGACTCTAATCATTCAGTCAGTACCCAAGTACTCATGCAGTGACCCAGGCCTTAGCACATAGACTGCTTAAAACCCATATCCACTATGCCTGCAGTCCTCTAACCACCTACACACTTGTCTTTCACAGCTTCAATTCCCCAGCCAGTATCCATACACTCCAGCAAACACCCTGTCACTCTCATTGTACTCCTCTAGTGACCCATTCTGCACAATGTACTAATCGATTCACTGCGCCAAAAACAAGCCATTTATAAATTCACAAAGGCACTCTGCTTGCAGTACTCTAATCATTCAGTCAGTACCCAAGTACTCATGCAGTGACCCATGCCTTAGCACATAGACTGTTTCAAAACCTTATCCACTATGCATGCAGTATTCTAACCACCTCACACTTGTCTTTCACATCTTCAATTCCCCAGTCAGTATCCATACACTCAAGCAAACATCCTGTCACTCCCCTTGCGCTCCTCTAGTGACCCATTCAGCACCATGTCCTAATCTATTCACTGCGCCAAAAAACAACCACTTAAATATTCACCCAGGCTCTCTCCATGCAGTACTCTAATCATTCAGTCAGTACCCAAGTACTCATGCAGTGACCCAGGCCTAAGCATATAGACTGCTTAAAACCCATATCCACTATGCATGCAGTCCTCTAACCACCTACACACTTGTCTTTCACAGCTTCAATTCCCCAGCCAGTATCCACACACTCCAACAAACACCCTGTCACTCCCATTGCACTCCTCTAGTGACCCATTCTGCACAATGTACTAATCGATTCACTGCACCAAAAAACAACCATTTATAAATTCACCCAGGCACTCTCCTTGCACTACTCTAATCATTCAGTCAGTACCCAAGTACTCATGCAGTGACCCATGCCTTAGCACATAGACTGTTTCAAACCCGTATCCACTATGCATGCAGTATTCTAACCACCTCACACTTGTCTTTCACATCTTCAATTCCCCAGTCAGTATCCATACACTCCAGCAAACACCCTGTCACTCCCCTTGCACTCCTCTAGTGACCCATTCAGCACCATGTCCTAATCCATTCACTGCGCCAAAAACCAACCACTTAAATAATCACCCAGGCACTCTCCATGAGGAACTCTAATCATTCAGTCAGTACCCAAGTACACATGCAGTGACCAACGCCTTAACACATGGACTGCTACAAACCCCTATCCACTATGCATGCAGTCCTCTAACCACCTACACACTTGTCTTTCACATCTTCAATTCCCCAGTCAGTATCCATACACTCCAGCAAACACCCTGTCAGTCCCCTTGCACTCCTCTAGTGACCCATTCAGCACCCTGTACTAATCAATTCACTGCACCAAAAACCCACCACTTATAAATTCACCCATGTACTCTCCTTGCAGTACTCTAATCATTCAGTCAGTACCCAAGTACTCGTGCAGTGACCCAGGCCTTAACACATGGACTGCTACAAACCCCTTTCCACTATGCATGAAGTCCTTTAAACACCTACACACTTGTCTTTCACACCTTCAATTCCCCAGTCAGTATCCATACACTCCAGCAAACCCCCTGTCACTCCCCTTGCACTCCTCTAGTGACCCATTCAGTGCCATGTACTAATCCATTCACTGCGCCTATACCCAACCACTTATAAATTCACCCAGGTACTCTCCTTGCAATAATCTAATATTTCAGTCAGTACCCAAGTACTCCTGCAGTGACCCAGTCCATTACACATGGACTTCTACAAACCCCTCTCCAATATGCATGCAATCCTCTAACCACCTACACACTTGTCTTCCACACCTATAATTCCTCAGTCAGTATCAAAACAGTCCAGAAAACACCCTGTCACTCCCATTGCACTCCTCTAGTGACCCATTCAGCAATATGTTCTAATCCATTCACTGCGCCAAAAACCAACCACTTAAAAATGCACCCAGGCACTCTCCATGCAGTCCTCTAATCATTCAGTCAGTACCCAAGTACACATACAGTGACCCACGCCTTAAGACATGGACTGCTACAAACCCTTATCCACTATGCATGCAGTCTTCTAACCACCTACAAACTTGTCTTTCACACCTTCAATTCCCCAGTCAGTATTTATACACTGCAGCAAACACCCTGTCACTCCCCTGGCACTCCTCTAGTGACCCATTCAGCACCATGTACTAATCCATTCACTGGGCCAAAAACCAAGCACTTAAAAATTCACTCAGGCACTCTCCTTGCAGTACTCTAATCATTCAGTCAGTACCCAAGTACACATGCTGTGACCCACGCCTTAACACATGGATTGCTACAAACCCCTATCCACTATGCATGCAGTCCTCTAACCACCTACACACTTGTGTTTCACACCTTCAATTCCCCAGTCATTATCCACAGAATCCAACAAACACCTCGTCACTCCCCTTGCACTCCTCTAGTGACCCATTCAGCACCATGTACTAATCCATTCACTGTGCCAAAACCCAACCACTTATAAATTCACCAAGGCACTCTTCTTGCAGGACTCTAATCATTCAGTCAGTACCCAAGTACTCATGCAGTGACCCCGGCCTTAGCACATAGACTGCTTAAAACCCATATCCACTGTGCATGCAGTCCACTAACCACCTACACACTTGTCTTTCACAGCTTCAATTCCCCAGCCAGTATCCATACACTCCAGCAAACACCCTGTCACTCTCATTGCACTCCTCTAGTGACCCATTCTGCACAATGTACTAATCGATTCACTGCGCCAAAAACAAGCCATTTATAAATTCACCCAGGCACTCTGCTTACAGTACTCTAATCATTCAGTCAGTACCCAAGTACTCATGCAGTGACCCATGAGTTAGCACATAGACTGTTTCAAACCCTTATCCACTATGCATGCAGTACTCTAACCACCTCACACTTGTCTTTCACATCTACAATTCCCCAGTCAGTATCCATACACTCCAGCAAACACCTTGTCACTCCTCTAGTGATCCATTCAGCAATATGTCCTAATCCATTCGCTGCGCCAAAAACCAACCACTTACAAATTCACCCAGGCACTCCAGCAAACACCCTGTCACTCCCCTGGCCCTCCTCTAGTGACCCATTCAGCACCATGTACTAATCTATTCACTGCGCCAAAAACCAACCACTTATAAATTCACCAAGGCACTCTCCATGCAGTACTCTAATCATTCAGTCAGTACCCAAGTACTCATGCAGTGACCCAGGCCTTAGCACATAGACTGCTTAAAACCCATATCCACTATGCATGCAGTCCTCTAACCACCTACACACTTGTCTTTCACAGCTTCAATTCCCCAGCCAGTATCCATACACTCCAACAAACACCCTGTCACTCCCATTGCACTCCTCTAGTGACCCATTCTGCACAATGTACTAATCGATTCACTGCGCCAAAAACCAACCATTTATAAATTCACCCAGGCACTCTCCGTGCACTACTCTAATCATTCAGTCAGTACCCAAGTACTCATGCAGTGACCCATGCCTTAGCACATAGACTGTTTCAAACCCTTATCCACTATGCATGCAGTATTCTAACCACCTCACACTTGTCTTTCACATCTTCAATTCCCCAGTCAGTATCCATACACTCCAGCAAACACCCTGTCACTCCCCTTGCACTCCTCTAGTGACCCATTCAGCACCATGTCCTAATCCATTCACTGAGCCAAAAACCAACCACTTAAATATTTACCCAGGCACTCTCCATGCAGTACTCTAATCATTCAGTCAGTACCCAAGTACACATGCAGTGACCCACGCCTTAACGCATGGACTGCTACAAACCCCTATCCACTATGCATGCAGTCCTCTAACCACCTACACACTTGTCTTTCCCATCTTCAACTCCCCAGTCAGTATCCATACACTCCAGCAAACACCCTGTCAGTCCCCTTGCACTCCTCTAGTGACCCATTCAGCACCCTGTACTAATCAATTCACTGCACCAAAACCCACCCACTTATAAATTCACCCAGGTACTCTCCTTGCAGTACTCTAATCATTCAGTCAGTACCCAAGTACTCGTGCAGTGACACAGGCCTTAACACATGGACTGCTACAAACCCCTATCCACTATGCATGCAGTCCTTTAAACACCTACACACTTGTCAGTCAGTCAATAAGCTTTATTCGGTTGAAACAAAGCAACCATAAAAGCACAGTATAATTATTAAAATACATCCATATCTATTCATTAAAAGGAAATACCATGCCAAGGAGTAAATATGTACATACTTACAATAAGTTTACAAAAATATAACACACAGTTTTTAGATTATACGAAAAAAGTGCAAAGTGCGTTAACAAGGAATTTCATTCATATAAAAAGGGGGGGATACAACCCTCACTCAATCGGCATGTAACCGGTCTAGACGTAACATCATTCCCCCACTTAGTGCCGCCTCCTCTGCAAATCTAAGCAGCCCCAGGCATCAGAGTTTTGTTATCAGACCTTTCAGGGGTCGAATTATCAGATCAATGCGAAAAGTGTTTCCATGTGGGTAGCTTATAGTTGCTGAGTGTATTGTTGCCCCTACAGTAATTATTTCCTGTCTTAAATCTTACATGGGGCATATATGCGGCTCTGGGGTAAAAATCTCTCAATTCCCTTACAACTATTGGGCCGTCCCCCCTTTGTGGCTGCCAGCCCTGAAGATAATGGACAACCCGAGGATCCCTAAAGTTTACAAGAATCAGATCTCCCGCTATATCTTTGGTTAGAGGACCCAACCATTTCACCCTTCTGACATTCAGTATTTTCCCGTCTAAGTTTGGTGGAAGGGGCCTATTCTTTGTTAACCAAAAAGATACCTTGTTTGCCAGCTCGGTTTGTTCCTCGATTTTTCCATTGCTTAATTCAGGCACGCCTGATAGAATGCAAACAAATGGAGCTGCCTCCAGCGGTAGGTCAATTTGATTAGTTTTTCTTTGCCTATAACCATTATTTGAGAGAGTCCCCACTAAGGGCGTTGAATCTTTGGATGACCCTACACCTTTAACAGAGTTCAGTGGTATTTCCTTTTTTGGACTACTTCTGTTTGGTGTAGTTTGCCGAGTATTAGATGGTAATGACTTTTTAGATTTGTTAGGTGCAGATGGCTTGGTTGGGGGAGTACTGCTTTGTGTCATACTTATAGGTAGATCGGCAGTGGCTGTGAGTTCAGCTTTGTTAGCACTTACCAGACTTTCTAAGAGGATAGCGTTCGCCTTCGTTGTTTCTTCTATATAGTTAACTTTTTCCCCGATAACCATGATTTTTTTAACCAAAGGGGATATTAAAGATTTAATGATGTGTTCAATCAGGGTCAAAGGGTCAGTTGGTGTTGAAGGTAGGGGAGAATCAGAGGTAGAGCATGCCCTGAATGATTGCGGAGAAATAGTACAGACCGAAGGGGGACTTGCGTCCCTCTTTCTTTTGGTGGGGGGTGATTGAGGATTTGTAATAAAAATACTATCTTTATCTGTAATTGAGGAGTGGTTTCCCTGGTGGGTTACTTGGGGGTTAGGTAGTTTGTTAGGACTAGGACTTATATTTAATGGGGCACCAGTTGATTCGTACCCTCTTGAAACAGGATGTAATTAGTTTTACAAAGCGCATTAAGTTCTTCCAATAGCGCGTGTGGCGGTGGGAAGTGTAGTCCGGGTGATTGTCTTCCCCCCCAGAAGCAGCACAGGAAGGCTGCGGCGCTCCAAGGACCCTCCGGGACTCCTGGGTCAGTTCTGTGTGTCCCCCGCTCCCCCGGGGCTCTGGGTGGCCTTATGAGCACCTCCGGGGGCGGGACAGGGCGTGCGCGACTTCCGGTCGCGTGTGGTGGTGGGAAGTGTAGTCCGGGTGATTGTCTTCCCCCCCAGAAGCAGCACAGGAAGGCTGCAGCGCTCCAAGGACCCTCCGGGACTCCTGGGTCAGTTCTGTGTGTCCCCCGCTCCCCCGGGGCTCTGGGTGGCCTTATGAGCACCTCCGGGGGCGGGACAGGGCGTGCGCGACTTCCGGTCGCGTGTGGCGGTGGGAAGTGTAGTCCGGGTGATTGTCTTCCCCCCCAGAAGCAGCACAGGAAGGCTGCGGCGCTCCAAGGACCCTCCGGGACTCCTGGGTCAGTTCTGTGTGTCCCCAGCTCCCCCGGGGCTCTGGGTGGCCTTATGAGCACCTCCGGGGGCGGGACAGGGCGTGCGCGACTTCCGGTCGCGTGTGGCGGTGGGAAGTGTAGTCCGGGTGATTGTCTTCCCCCCCAGAAGCAGCACAGGAAGGCTGCAGCTCCAGGGACCCTCCGGGACTCCTGGGTCAGTTCTGTGTGTCCCCTGCTCCCCCGGGGCTCTGGGTGGCCTTATGAGCACCTCCGGGGGCGGGACTGGGCGTGCGCGACTTCCGGTCTCGTGTGGCGGTGGGAAGTGTAGTCCGGGTGATTGTCTTCCCCCCCAGAAGCAGCACAGGAAGGCTGCGGCGCTCCAAGGACCCTCCGGGACTCCTGGGTCAGTTCTGTGTGTCCCCCGCTCCCCCGGGGCTCTGGGTGGCCTTATGAGCACCTCCGGGGGTGGGACAGGGCGTGCACGACTTCCGGTCGCGTGTGGCGGTGGGAAGTGTAGTCCGGGTGATTGTCTTCCCCCCCAGAAGCAGCACAGGAAGGCTGCGGCGCTCCAAGGACCTGCCGGGACTCCTGGGTCAGTTCTGTGTGGCCCCCGCTCCCCCGGGGCTCTGGGTGGCCTTATGAGCACCTCCGGGGGCGGGACAGGGCGTGCGCGATTTCCGGTCGCGTGTGGCGGTGGGAAGGGTAGTCCGGGTGATTGTCTTCCCCCCCAGAAGCAGCACAGGAAGGCTGCGGCGCTCCAAGGACCCTCCGGGACTCCTGGGTCAGAAGAGTGCCTGGGTGTATTCATAAGTGGTTGGGTTCTGGCACAGTGAATGGATTAGTACATGGTGCTGAATGGGTCACTAGAGGAGTGCAAGGGGAGTGACAGGGTGTTTTCTGGAGTGTATGGATACTGACTGGAGAATTGAAGGTGTGAAAGACAAGTGTGTAGGTGGTTAGATGATTGCATGCATATTGTACAGGGGTTTGTAGAAGTCCATGTGTAATGGCCTGGGTCACTGCAGGAGTACTTGGGTACTGACTGAATGATTAGATTATTGCAAGGAGAGTACCTGGGTGAATTTATAAGTGGTTGGGGTTTGGTGCAGTGAATGGATTAGTACATGGTGCTGAATGGGTCACTAGAGGAGTGCAATGGGAGTGACATGGTGTTTTCTAGACTGTATGGATACTGACTGAGGAATTATAGGTGTGGAAGACACGTGTGTAGGTGGTTAGATGATTGCATGCATATTGTACAGGGGTTTGTAGAAGTCCATGTGTAATGGCCTGGGTCACTGCAGGAGTACTTGGGTACTGAATGAATGATTAGATGATTGCAAGGAGAGTACCTGGGTGAATTTATAAGTGGTTGGGTTTAGGCGCAGTGAAATGATTAGTACATGGCGCTGAATGGGTCACTAGAGGAGTGCAAGGGGAGTGACAGGGGGTTTGCTGGAGTGTATGGATACTGACTGGGGAATTGAAGGTGTGAAAGACAAGTGTGTAGGTGTTTAAAGGACTGCATGCATAGTGGATAGGGGTTTGTAGCAGTCCTTGTGTTAAGGCCTGGGTCACTGCACGAGTACCTGGGTACTGACTGAATGATTAGAGTACTGCAAGGTGAGTACCTGGGTGAATTTATAAGTGGTTGGGTTTAGGGGCTGTGAATAGATTAGTACATGGCACTGAATGGGTCAATAGAGGAGTGCAAGGGGAGTGACAGGAGGTTTGCTGGAGTGTATGGATACTGACTGGGGAATTGAAGATGTGAAAGACAAGTGTGTAGGTGGTTAAAGGACTGCATGCATAGTGGATAGGGGTTTGTAGCAGTCCATGTGTTAAGGCCTGGGTCACTGCACGAGTACTTGGGTACTGACTGAATGATTAGAGTACTGCAAGGAGAGTACCTGGGTGAATTTATTAGTGGTTGGGTTTTGGTGCAGTGAATTGATTAGTACAGGGTGCTGAATGGGTCAATAGATGAGTGCAAGGGGAGTGACAGGGTGTTTGTTGGAGTGTATGGATACTGACTGGGGAATTGAAGGTGTGAAAGACAAGTTTGTAGGTGGTTAGAGGACTGCATGCATTGTGGATAGGGATTTGTAGCAGTCCATGTGTTAAGGCGTGGGTCACTGCATGTTTACTTGGGTACTAGAGACCACAACCTGGCCTGTGGCCTGCTCAACGTACGTTCCCTGCGGAAACATAAACTAGATCTCTATGTCCTACTCACCGAGAAACAGTGGGATCTTGTATTTCTCACAGAGACATGGCTAGATGAATGCTCTACCCCTGATGCCTTAGAGGCGCTACCAGAGGGCTACATAATGCTTAGGCAAGATAGACCCACTGGTAGAGGAGGGGGTATCGCTATTGTAGCCAAGCAAAGCCTACGATGCCAATTAGACTACTCCCCCATCCTGGACAGTGAGGCAGGGAGCTTTACCATCAAAGTAAAAGAGGGCTGCACGGTGAAGGGCCTTTAGATCTATAGACCCCCAGGCCCTATGGCCAGGTTTGGGGAGAGTCTAGTAGAAGGCATTATGGAGGCTGAGCTGCGCAGAGACAAGGTCCTGGTACTGGGGGATCTTAATTTACACCTGAATAACCCCACGGGCAACGCTGCCAGGGACTTCTGCCAGGCGCTGGGAGCCCTCCAGCTGAATCAGATAGTAAGTGGTCCCACTCACCAGCAGGGCCACTTGCTAGACCCCATATTCGTCAACTGGGGGGAAGTAGAAGCCATGACTCCCATTCCTATCCCCTGGTCGGATCACCACCTGGTACCATTCTCCGTACGAATTCCAGGGGCGAGATCGCCGGAGCCAGCACCACAGTACCACCCTAGGCGGAGATTGGCCACATTCTCCCAGGCTAAATTCTGTCCGGGGGGGGGGTGATGCGGATACTGCTTACACCAACCTTTGTAAATGCATCACTGAGGCGCTTGATTGCAGGGCCCCACTCTCCCGCGCCAAATCGGGTGGCCGCACTCAAAAAACAGCCCAGTGGTATAGTGATGAGCTTCGAGTTGCGAAAGCAGCACTGAAGCGAGCTGAAAGACAGTGGTGAGGGGCTTTTTCCACGGATACTAGGAAGATTTACCTAACTGAGAGGTGAATCTATCATGGGCTAATCAGGAAGTCCAAGACAGCATACTATGCCACCAGGATCAGTGAAGCTGGGAATTCCACGAAGGAGCTGTTTTTACTCTATAAAACTCTCTCGGGTGGGAAACCAGCCATTGCCCCAGAGGATTGCTCGGCGGAATCCTGTGATAGGATCGCGGACTTTTTTGCCGAGAAAGTAGCAAAAATGTACTCGCCGTTCCCTAGTCACCCCACCGCAGGGACGGAGTTTGTGGAAAGCCCGAGGGAATGGGGGGATAGACACATACTGACCAACTTTGCCACCCCGTCCCCGGAGGCCCTCCTAAAGATCTGCAGATCCGTCAAGTCAGGCTACCCACGGGACCCCACCACGCCGAAACGGCTAGTTGATAGCTTGCCAGTGCTGGAACCATACATTAGATACCTGCTGGACGTGTCATTTAGTACTAAGACCGTGCCCAGAGACTGGAAACAGGCAGTGGTTCTACCTCTTAGGAAGAAACCCAACATCAGCTTAGAAAAGCTTGAGAACCTCCGACCTGTCTCCCTTCTGCCCTACCTGGCCAAAGTGGAGGAAAAGACGGTAAACATACAACTGATGGATTTCGTGGAAGAGGCTGCCCTCCTGCACGATACCCAGTTTGGTTTCCGTCCCCGCCACTCAACTGAATCAGCGCTTCTGATGGCTGTGGAGACCTTACGCGGGGGGGTGGATGAGGGGCAGACCATGGCCCTTATCCTATTGGACCTGAGTGCAGCATTCGACACTGTAGCTCATACCACCTTGCTACAGTGCCTGAATAGTTGCGGGATATCTGGTGCTGCACTCGAATGGATCAAGTACGCCAGGGAGAATGTTATTCTAGGGAAATCGGTTTGGGCCAGTGCGTGCCCCAGGGCTCGTCCCTGAGCCCCACCCTATTTAATCTATATGTCTCCCGGGTGGAACCTATCGTTGAAAGCCATGGTCTGCGCATAGTGTCCTATGCTGACGACACGCAGTTGGTCATCTCCCTTTCACGCGCGCCCGGTCTTGCCGTGGACAGATTCAGAGCTTGCATGCAAGAACTAGCAACCTGGATGTCCACCAACTGCCTCAAACTAAATGGTAGTAAGACCGAGGTGCTCGTGGTGGGGTGGAACCCATCTATCTGGTCGTCGGCGTGGTGGCCTTCATGCTTAGGCGAGGTTCCAACACCCTGTCAAGAAGCCAGGAACCTTGGAGTTTGGCTTGACGCGGACCTGTCCTTTGGACCTCAGATAGACCGCGTGGTGGGTGTTTGCTTCAGCGTCCTGAAAAGTCTGCGGAAGGTTTTAGATCTCCTTCCTAAGTCGGCCCGTAGGACGCTGGTGCATGCCCTTGTCACATCACGCCTGGATTACGGCAATCTGCTGTACCTGGGAGCAACCAGTAAGGCAATATACCGCCTCCAGGTGTTGCAGAATGCGGCAGCCCGCCTGATTCTCAAATTTCCCAAAAGATCTGCTTCTAAAGCAGCCCTTCAGACCCTTCACTGGCTCCCAGTAAGGAGCAGGGTCGAGTTTAAGGCCCTTTGTACTTGACATAGAATCCTTACTGGGAAGGCACCAGCACCGCTTCAAAATCTGGTCAACAGATACACGCCCACGCGCGCCCTGCGCACCTCCTATGGAGGCCTATTAAAGGTCCCCAGGATAAGAAAGGATCGCATGGGAGGTAGATCTTTCCGTTACCTGGCGGAAAAAAAGCTGGAATGCCCTTCCTCTGGACCTTCGCCTGGAGCCATCTGAACTCGGCTTCAGGAAGAAGCTAAAAACACACCTTTACACACGGTAAATCGAGCATACCCTACGGCCCAGCTTGCTGTTTCCACCTCCCATTGCGCGGGGACACGCCATCTGAGCGTAACCGGGCGCTTTACAAAATTCCCTTACTAATAATAATAATAATAATACTGACTGAATGATTAGAGTACTGCATGGAGAGTGCCTGGGTGAATTTTTAAGTGGTTAGCTTTTGGCGCAGTGAATGGATTAGGACATGGTGCTGAATGGGTCACTAGAAGAGTGCAAGGGGAGTGACAGGGTGTTTGCTGGAGTGTATGGATACTGACTGGGGAATCGAAGATGTGAAAGACAAGTGTGAGGTGGTTAGAGGACTGCATGCATAGTGGATAAGGGTTTGAAACAGTCTATGTGCTAAGGCATGGGTCACTGCTAAGCATGGGCGAATTTTGCGGATCTCGCGTTCGCGAATTTTGCGGATTTGCGAATTCGCAATCCGCAAAATCCGCGAATTCCCGCGAATTTGCGGATTTTTTTTTTTGTGTTCGCCCGTGTTTCTGCCAGTTCGCGAGGGTTTTTACAATTTCGCAATTTGCGAACTTACCTGTCGGGTCGCAAGTTTCGCGAACTTGTTGTTTCTACGTGTCCAGCCTGTTTGGGACACTCTTCTTCATCACTGCCACTCTCTGTCACCACTGCCACTCTCTGACTACTCATGCCACCCTCTGGCCCACCCATGCCACCCTCTGTTTCATCACCACACCCTCTGGTTGTCCAGTGTACATTATTTTCGGCAAAGCAAAGCACACCTTCCCTGCCTCAAGTGACCTGAATTAATTTGGGGCTGATTAATGTGTCACAGAATATTTTTTTAGCTGGCACCTGCTTCCTTAGTGCGCCCTGATTAGTGATCTTTTGCACTTGCTAAGTGCTTTCTTTTTTGCAAAATTAGTTACAACACCTGCCCTGCCCCAACTGACAATAATGAATTAGGGGCTGATTAATGGATTTTAACTTCCAGCCTGGCTCCTGCTTGTCTCCCTTAGCTGTAATTCAGGACCTTTGTGGCATATGTGTAACTATTCTGAGGTTCAGAGCAGGGTCACATAATAGTTGCAACTGGTAACTGAACTCTGGAGGGGCCCCTCAGGAAGCACCACAGGAAATGGCTACTAATGATGAGCCTGAACTTTTGAACCTGGCAAGTAGTTTCAGTTTTGCTAAAATCGTATTTCTGCAATTTAGCACTTATTCGCGGGGCGCGAAGTTGTACTGGGAAGCCGCGAACTCACGCTAACAGTGCGAGCAGTGCGAGCAAAATCCGCTGCTCGCGGATTTGCGGATTTTGCGGGAGATTCGCGAATCTCGCGGATTGCGGATTTCCCGAAAATCCGCAAAATCCGCGAGCGAAACGGATTTTCCGCCCATACCTAGTCACTGCATGAGTACTTGTGTACTGACTGAATGATTAGAGAACTGCAAGCAGAGTGCCTGCGTGAATTTATAAATGGCTGGTTTTTGGCGCAGTGAATCGATTAGTACATTGAGCAGAATGGGTCACTAAAGGAGTGCAATGGGAGTGACAGGGTATTTGCTGGAGTGTATGGATACTGGCTGGGGAATTGAAGATGTGAGAGACAAGTGTGTAGGTGGTTAGAGGACTGCATGCATAGTGGATATGGGTTTTAAGCAGTCCATGTGTTAAGGCGTGGGTCACTGCATGTGTACTTGGGTACTGACTGAATGATTAGATTACTGCAAGGAGAGTGCCTGGGTGAATTTTTAAGTGGTTAGTTTTTGGCGCAGTGAATGGATTAGTACATGGTGCTAAATGGGTCACTAGAGGAGTGCAAGGGGAGTGACAGGGTGTTTGCTGGAGTGTATGGATGCTGACTGGGGAATTGAAGATGTGAAAGACAAGTGTGTAGGCGGTTAGAAGACTGCATGCATAGTGAATATGGGTTTAAAGCAGTCTATATGCTAAGGCCTGGGTCACTGCATGAGTACTTGGGTACTGACTGAATTATTAGAGTCCTGCAAGAAGAGTGCCTTGGTGAATTTATAAGTGGTTGAGTTTTGGCACAGAGAATAGATTAGTACATGGTGCTGAATGGGTCACTAGAGGAGTGCAAGGGGAGTGACAGGGTGTTTGCTGGAGTGTATGGATACTGACTGGGGAATTGAAGGTGTGAAACACAAGTGTGTAGGTTGTTAGAGGACTGTATGTATAGTGGATAAGGGTTTGAAGCAATCTATGTGCTAAGGCATGGGCCACTGCATGAGTACTTGGGTACTGAGTACTTGGGTAAATGGTTGGTTTTTGGTGCAGTGAATCGATTAGTATATTGTGCAGAATGGGTCACTAGAGGAGTGCAAGGGGAGTGACAGGGTGTTTGCTGGAGTGTATGGATACTGACTGGGGAATTGAAGGTGTGAAAAACAAGTGTGCAGGTGGTTAGAGGACTGCATGCCTATTGGAGAGGGGTTTGTATCAGTCCATGTGTTAAGGTCTGGTTCACTGCATAAGTACTTGGGTACTTACTAAATTATTAGAGTCCTGCAAGGAGAGTGCCTGGGTGAATGTATAAGTGGTTGGGTTTTGGCACGGTGAATGGATTAGTACATGGTCCTGAATAGGTCACTAGAGTAGTGCAAAGGGAGTAGGTTTTTAAGCAGTTATGTGTCAGGAAAGACATGAAGTAACAACATGCTTCAGTCACAATGGTTGCACAAGTGGACACAGACTCACAGAGTTATTCTAGACAAGCAAGAATATTACCTGGACTTTAGCGGAAGAGATGCACTAGTCTGGAAGTAGTAAGGTGACTGCATACATTCTACACATTTCACAACAACACTGCTAGTGTCAATGCCTGAATCATTCTGCGAATACATAAGCAGTGACAGGGTTCTAATACTACTGAAACTTTACAACAGGATAGGTTTTTAAGCACGTATGTGTCAGCAAAGACATGAAGTAACCACATGCTTCTGTCACAAAGGTTGCACAAATGCACAAAGACTCACAGTGTGATTCTGGAGAAGCAAGACTATTCCCGGGACTTTAGCTGAAGAGGCGCACTAGTCTTGAAAGGGTTAGGTGACTGCATACATTCTACACATTTCACAACAGCACTGCTAGTGTCAATGCCTGAATCATTCTGCGAATCTATAAGCGGTGACTGGGTTCTAATACTACTGAAACTTGACAACAGGATAGGTTTTTAAGCACTTATGTGTCAGCAAAGACATGAAGTAACCACATGCTTCTTTCACAATAGTTGCACAAATGCAAACATACTCACAGTGTGATTCTAGACAAGCAAGACTATTCCCTGGACTTTAGCAGAAGAGACACACTGGTCTGGAAGGGGTTAGGTGACTGCCTACATTCTACACATTTCACAACAGCACTGCTAGTGTCAATGCCTAAATCATTCTGCGAATCCATAAGCAGTGACTGGATTCAAGTACTACTGAAACTTGACAACAGGATAGGGTTTTAAGCACTGATGTGTCCTGCAAAGACATGAAGTAACCACATGCTTCTGTCACTACGGTTGCACAAATGCACACAGACTCACAGTGTGATTCTAGACAAGCAAGACTATTCCCTGGACTTTAGCAGAAGAGACGCACTAGTTTGGGAGGGGTTAGGTGACTGCATACATTTTACACATTTCACTACAGCACTGCTAGTGTCAATGCCTGAATCATTCTGCAAATCCATAAGCAGTGACTGGGTCTAATAATACAGAAACTTGACAACAGGATAGGTTTTTAAGCACTTATGTGTCAGCAAAGACATGAAGTAACCACATGCTTCTGTCACAATGGTTGCACAAATGCACACAGACTCACAATGTGATTCTAGACTAGCAAGACTATTTCCTGGACTTTAGCAGGAGAAACACAGTAGTCTAATTAAAAATAAAGGCACCACATACAACACCTCACAAAATAATAACTCACCTTTCAAATTGATTTGTAGATTAAGAAGTATCTGAATCACACACAAGATTTTCTTATGCACACAATGTCTGTAGTGCACTTCTCTTAGCAAAACCAAAAAAATGGCAAACTTTCACTCTCATTCTCCACACATATACACGTAAATATTAAATCACATTGCTTCCCACAGTAATTCAAAAGCTAACACACATTTCTATTGGTTACACATTTCCACCCTTTCCAATTGTGTTAACTTTCAACCCTTCCCCCATTCTGCTTAATATCTTTTACTATAGTAACAGTTCATGGAACACTCAACTGAACACAAAGGTCACATGTTCAGCACACAATGTTGCAAATCCAAACAGCAATTGTGCTTGACTTTTCAAAATAAAACAGGTGATGGACCGAATGTGGATCAATGTCACACATTCACCCCAGTCCAAAGATCTGGGCCCAAATCCATCATTTTTTTGCACTCCACACCACCCTGGGTTAGACAATGGCGATATGCAAATCAGCTCTGACCCTGTGCCCCTTGGGAACAGTCCAGTCCGAACTACAAAAGCCATGTCCTTCCCAGAACGGAATCAAGTCCGAGGACCGGACCGGTTTCGAGGTAACACCTCTCATCAGCCCGGCTAGCTTGACTCCAGTGGTGTGGAGTGCCTGGGACCCACGTCTGAGCATCCCCAGCGCACTTATGGCGGTATTGCAAACAAAACAGGTGATGGACCGAATGTGGATCAATGTCACACATTCACCCCAGTCCAAAGATCTGGGCCCAAATCTATCGTTTTTTTGCACTCCACACCACCCTGGGTTAGACAATGGCGATATGCAAATCAGCTCTGACCCTGTGCCCCATGGGAACAGTCCAGTCCGAACTACAAAAGCCATGTCTTTCCCAGAACGGAATCAAGCATCCGAGGACCGGACCGGTTTCAAGGTAACCCACTCATCAGCCCGGCTAGCTTGACTCCAGTGGTGTGGAGTGCCTGGGACCTATGTCTGAGCATCCCCAGCGCACTTATGGCGGTATTGCAAACAAAACAGGTGATGGACCGAATGTGGATCAATGTCACACATTCACCCCAGTCCAAAGATCTGGGCCCAAATCCATCATTTTTTTGCACTCCACACCACCCTGGGTTAGACAATGGCGATATGCAAATCAGCTCTGACCCTGTGCCCCTTGGGAACAGTCCAGTCCGAACTACAAAAGCCATGTCCTTCCCAGAACGGAATCAAGTCCGAGGACCGGACCGGTTTCGAGGTAACACCTCTCATCAGCCCGGCTAGCTTGACTCCAGTGGTGTGGAGTGCCTGGGACCCACGTCTGAGCATCCCCAGCGCACTTATGGCGGTATTGCAAACAAAACAGGTGATGGACCGAATGTGGATCAATGTCACACATTCACCCCAGTCCAAAGATCTGGGCCCAAATCTATCGTTTTTTTGCACTCCACACCACCCTGGGTTAGACAATGGCGATATGCAAATCAGCTCTGACCCTGTGCCCCATGGGAACAGTCCAGTCCGAACTACAAAAGCCATGTCTTTCCCAGAACGGAATCAAGCATCCGAGGACCGGACCGGTTTCAAGGTAACCCACTCATCAGCCCGGCTAGCTTGACTCCAGTGGTGTGGAGTGCCTGGGACCTATGTCTGAGCATCCCCAGCGCACTTATGGCGGTATTGCAAACAAAACAGGTGATGGACCGAATGTGGATCAATGTCACACATTCACCCCAGTCCAAAGATCTGGGCCCAAATCCATTGTTTTTTTGCACTCCACACCACCCTGGGTTAGACATCGGCGATATGCAAATCAGCTCTGACCCTCTGCCCCATGGGAACAGTCCAGTCCGAACTACAAAAGCCATGTCCTTCCCAGAACGGAATCAAGCATCCGAGGACCGGACCGGTTTCGAGGTAACATCTCTCATCAGCCCGGCTAGCTTGACTCCAGTGGTGTGGAGTGCCTGGGACCCACGTCTGAGCATCCCCAGCGCACTTATGGCGGTATTGCAAACAAAACAGGTGATGGACCGAATGTGGATCAATGTCACACATTCACCCCAGTCCAAAGATCTGGGCCCAAATCCATCGTTTTTTTGCACTCCACACCACCCTGGGTTAGACAATGGCGATATGCAAATCAGCTCTGACCCTGTGCCCCATGGAAACAGTCCAGTCCGAACTACAAAAGCCATGTCTTTCCCAGAAAGGAATCAAGCATCCGAGGACCGGACCGGTTTCGAGGTAACCCACTCATCAGCCCGGCTAGCTTGACTCCAGTGGTGTGGAGTGCCTGGGACCCACGTCTGAGCATCCCCAGCGCACTTATGGCGGTATTGCAAACAAAACAGGTGATGGACCGAATGTGGATCAATGTCACACATTCACCCCAGTCCAAAGATCTGGGCCCAAATCCATCGTTTTTTTGCACTCCACACCACCCTGGGTTAGACATCGGCGATATGCAAATCAGCTCTGACCCTCTGCCCCATGGGAACAGTCCAGTCCGAACTACAAAAGCCATGTCCTTCCCAGAACGGAATCAAGCATCCGAGGACCGGACCGGTTTCGAGGTAACACCTCTCATCAGCCCGGCTAGCTTGACTCCAGTGGTGTGGAGTGCCTGGGACCCACGTCTGAGCATCCCCAGCGCACTTATGGCGGTATTGCAAACAAAACAGGTGATGGACCGAATGTGGATCAATGTCACCCATTCACCCCAGTCCAAAGATCTGGGCCCAAATATATCGTTTTTTTGCACTCCACACCACCCTGGGTTAGACAATGGTGATATGCAAATCAGCTCTGACCCTGTGCCCCATGGGAACAGTCCAGTCTGAACTACAAAAGCCCTGTCCTTCCCAGAACGGAATCAAGCATCCGAGGACCGGACCGGTTTCGAGGTAACACCTCTCATCAGCCCGGCTAGCTTGACTCCAGTGGTGTGGAGTGCCTGGGACCCACATCTGAGCATCCCCAGCGCACTTATGGCGGTATTGCAAACAAAACAGGTGATGGACCGAATGTGGATCAATGTCACACATTCACCCCAGTCCAAAGATCTGGGCCCAAATCCATCGTTTTTTTGCACTCCACACCACCGTGGGTTAGACAATGGCGATATGCAAATCAGCTCTGACCCTGTGTCCCATGGGAACAGTCCAGTCCGAACTACAAAAGCCATGTCCTTCCCAGAACGGAATCAAGCATCCGAGGACCGGACCGGTTTCGAGGTAACACCTCTCATCAGCCCGGCTAGCTTGACTCCAGTGGTGTGGAGTGCCTGGGACCCACGTCTGAGCATCCCCAGCGCACTTATGGCGTTATTGCAAACAAAACAGGTGATGGACCGAATGTGGATCAATGTCACACATTCACCCCAGTCCAAAGATCTGGGCCCAAATCCATCGTTTTTTTGCACTCCACACCACCCTGGGTTAGACAATGGCGATATGCAAATCAGCTCTGACCCTGTGCCCCATGGGAACAGTTCAGTCCGAACTACAAAAGCCATGTCCTTCCCAGAACGGAATCAAGCATCCGCGGACTGGACCGGTTTCGAGGTAACACCTCTCATCAGCCCGGCTAGCTTGACTCCAGTGGTGTGGAGTGCCTGGGACCCACGTCTGAGCATCCCCAGCGCACTTATGGCGGTATTGCAAACAAAACAGGTGATGGACCGAATGTGGATCAATGTCACACATTCACCCCAGTCAAAAAATCTGGGCCCAAATCCATCGTTTTTTTGCACTCCACACCACCCTGGGTTAGACAATGGCGATATGCAAATCAGCTCTGACCCTGTGTCCCATGGGAACAGTCCAGTCCGAACTACAAAAGCCATGTCCTTCCCAGAACGGAATCAAGCATCCGAGGACCGGACCGGTTTCGAGGTAACACCTCTCATCAGCCCGGCTAGCTTGACTCCAGTGGTGTGGAGTGCCTGGGACCCACGTCTGAGCATCCCCAGCGCACTTATGGCGGTATTGCAAACAAAACAGGTGATGGACCGAATGTGGATCAATGTCACACATTCACCCCAGTCCAAAGATCTGGGCCCAAATCCATCGTTTTTTTGCACTCCACACCACCCTGGGTTAGACAATGGCGATATGCAAATCAGCTCTGACCCTGTGCCCCATGGGAACAGTCCAGTCCGAACTACAAAAGCCATGTCCTTCCCAGAACGGAATCAAGCATCCGAGGACCGGACCGGTTTCGAGGTAACACCTCTCATCAGCCCGGCTAGCTTGACTCCAGTGGTGTGGAGTGCCTGGGACCCACGTCTGAGCATCCCCAGCGCACTTATGGCGGTATTGCAAACAAAACAGGTGATGGACCGAATGTGGATCAATGTCACACATTCACCCCAGTCCAAAGATCTGGGCCCAAATCCATCATTTTTTTTGCACTCCACACCACCCTGGGTTAGACAATGGCGATATGCAAATCAGCTCTGACCCTGTGCCCCATGGGAACAGTCCAGTCCGAACTACAAAAGCCATGTCCTTCCCAGAACGGAATCAAGCATCCGAGGACCGGACCGGTTTCGAGGTAACACCTCTCATCAGCCCGGCTAGCTTGACTCCAGTGGTGTGGAGTGCCTGGGACCCACGTCTGAGCATCCCCAGCGCACTTATGGCGGTATTGCAAACAAAACAGGTGATGGACCGAATGTGGATCAATGTCACCCATTTACCCCAGTCCAAAGATCTGGGCCCAAATATATCGTTTTTTTGCACTCCACACCACCCTGGGTTAGACAATGGCGATATGCAAATCAGCTCTGACCCTGTGCCCCATGGGAACAGTCCAGTCTGAACTACAAAAGCCCTGTCCTTCCCAGAACGGAATCAAGCATCCGAGGACCGGACCGGTTTCGAGGTAACAC